>NC_044559.1:99241111-100499464 GCF_007565055.1 Rhinopithecus roxellana | reverse complement strand
TGAGCCTAATTCCAGTGTTATGCTCAGGTAAGCCACATGTAAGAACACTCAATAAAAGCAAAAACAGTAACAATAAAGACCAATCCCAACTACTACCCAATCTGGAATGACTCGACGATTACTTTAACATCTCCTGATTTTTTGACCCTTCTTTTCTTTTCTTTTCTTTTTTTGGAGACAGCGTCTCACTCTGTCGCCCAGGCTAGAGTGCAGTAGTGCGATCTCTGCTCTCTACAACCTCCGCCTCCTGGGTTCAAGCGATTCTCCTGCCTCAGCCTCCCGAGTAGCTGGGACTACAGGTATATGCCACCATGCCCAGCTATTTTTTGTATTTTCAGTAGAAACAGGGGTTTGCGATATTGGTCAGGCTGGTCTCAAACTCCTCACCTTAAGTGATCCACCCGCCTCAGCTTCCTATAGTGCCGGGATACAGGCATGAGCCACCACGCCCAGCCTTTTTCACCCACTTTTGCAGGCACATGACCTTCTGCCCAGGTACATCGTCCAGCAGTCTATCCCATAAAGACCCTCAAAGGAAGAAGAAAACCCTTGGCCCCTGTTGGTGTATGAAAATCTGAATTATTAAAGGTTACTGGTCATCTGGCACAAAGTCTTGATATACCATTGCCATTAATTAGAAGAGCAGTCTTCCGAGAATCACTGACAGCCTTATGCCTATTTAGGACACTTTAATGTACAAACCGAGTAAATCTTCCTGTTTTCTGTAGCCTCTGTTTAAACATAAACATATGATTTAGACACACTCCCTTCTCATTAAATTTTTTTTGCTCTGTTCACTTAGCACAGTTCACATCATTATCCTCACATGTACAATGGCAGTGGGATCATTTGAGACCCACAGCTTTATTTAATAATGTAATTATCCTATATTGGATTACTTAAAGGGACTTTGTATTTTTAAGTTCTAGTTTTTCCTAGACTAGTGATATGCTCTGCTGCGGTAAATGATTCAGGCTTCAATCAAAAGCCCTAAATTCAGTTTGGAAAAATATCGAGTGTTTTTGAATAAGCCAGGATTAATGCAAAAGCCAATTTGCAACCACAGTTGGTGCCTTTTTACTCCTGTTCAATGACTGTGGTGTGGAGGCCAACACAGAGGACAGACTCAAGCAACCACGACCGCCTGAGTCCAACTCTTTTGCCTCCTCCGGGAGGTTGTATAAGCCAGAGAATACAGCCTAACTTTTCCTCAAGACACGCTTTCTAAAGGTGGGGCTGAAAACTTATGTAGCTTTCCATGCCCTGTGCTCTGCATCCTTGCAGGTGGAGCTTTAAGAAACAATGAATAAATGAATGAATAGATGCATACAACTAGGCATTCTGACAAAACAAGCACAGGAGGGAATCCAGGAGGAGCCATCTCTGCCACCTTTAAGAGGGCATTCACAAGCTGAGCTTTATCCAGTGTTGTTGTCAGGAGAGATTTTGTTTTAGCTTTTCCCAAACTCAATTTAATCTGATCCAATCACCTTGTATTGACTGTCTGCTCAAGCACAGGGCTGAGTATCAGCTACAGAGATAAGGATGGAGAAGACCTGGTGCTGCCCTTCGGAAACACAGTGCCCAGGGAGAGTCTCCTGCCCCTTGCCTGGGAAGTGCAGCTCATACTCCTTCTAGTCCTTTGTCAGAGAGTTCACTCACTCTTTCATCCTCAGTGTTGTAAGCATCTATTCTGAGCTGTGCTAGGCACTAGGAACAGCTGGGGAACAAGCCTCTCTAAGTCATACACCAGCCAAGGTGGGGAAGATGGACAGTAAACGTAAGCCCTTAGCTAAATGTGGTTTATATAATGAAACATGGTCATAAGTGATTTTATCGGTTCAACAAATATTTATTGAACACCAACTCTATGCCAGTCACTGGGGTTACAGCCAGGAATAAAACAGACAAAACCCCTACCCTTCTAGAGCGGACAGTCATGTATGTGTGGACTGGGCAGAAGAGCCAGATAATAAACAAAATCTGATGCGAAAGGATGAGAACAGGCATTGATGGGACAAGAGGTGGAATCAGGGATGACTGAAATCGAGTGGTCAGGAAAGGTCTCTCTGCTCAGACCCTGAGAAAGAAAAGGAAGCAGCCAAGTTAAGAGGTGAGGGAAGATGGGGAAGAACACAGGACATTGTGGGAAGAGGGAACAGCATGCATGAAGCCACTGGAAGAACCATGGTACATGGTACATGGTACATTTAAGGCTAAAAAACTAAAAACACACAACATTCCCCATGTGTATGTCTTACTGCTGATGCATGCTCCTCATTTTGAATCCAGACCGCTTCTCTTTAAGTTCCCACTAGGTTTAACATGGAAGCCACTCCATAAATCAATTTCCATTATTAAAAATTAACCAGTATCACTGAACATCATCATGCATTAAAAAAAGCATTGGCCAGAATCTGTTAATACTATCTTTTTCTCAAACCTCTAATGCCTACATATGTATGTTGTGAGCACTTTGCTGAAGAACAAACTGCACCCTTCCAGAAAGAAAAATCATTGAGTCTTCCCACAAAACAGTTAACTTGCACAAAATTTAAAAGATGGCAGACCAGCCTCTCTCCTGACATATACACAAGGTGGAAGGAGGGCCAGGAGATGCTCACCTCTTGTAGATACACTCATGAGAAACACACCTGGGACAAGAATCCCTCTCATGTGGATTTTTAGGTCTTCTTTCCATGGGTGTTATGCCAACGTGATTTAAAGCCCCTCCTGAACCACTGTGCATGACACATGCCTATTTTCTCTTTTCTTTTTATTGAGACAGAGTCTCACTCTATCACCCAGGCTGGAGTGCAGTGGCGCGATCTCGGCTTACTGCAACCTCCGCCTCCTGGGTTCAAGCGATTCTCCTGTCTCAGCCTCCTGAGTAGCTGGGACTATAAGCATGTGCCACCATGCCCAGCTAATTTTTGTATTTTTAGTAGAGACGGGGTTTCATCGTGTTGGCCATGCTGGTCTTGAACTCCTGACCTCAGGTGATCCACCACCTTGGCCTCCCAAAGTGCTGGGATTACAGGTGTGAGCCACTGCGCCCAACCCAAACATACCTATTTTCTTATGCATTAAGGAGTCTGTTTTGATCAGCTACAGGATCCTCCTTCCTCATTTCTCTCTGCCGATTTCTCATCTAACCAGACACAACGCCCTTTCCAGCAAAACTCTCCAAATGCAGTGATCAAGACATTAGATGTAAAAAAGACCCAATGCGGCTTGTTGACGTGCTGTAGGACTAACAAATCTTCAAAAGATTATGGCAATCTGCAGTCTACTTTGTATGTCATCTATAGTTATATGCCCTGAAGAGTGGGGAGATGTTTGGGAGGAACCACCCAAGGAGACTGTATCAAAAAATTAGCTGGGCACAGTGGTGCACACCTGTGGTCCCAGCTATTTGGGAGGCTGAGGTGGGAGGATCGCTTGAGCCAGGGAGGCCGAGGCTGCAGTGAGCCATGATCACACTACTGCACTCCAGCCTAGGTGACAGAGTGAGATTCTGTCTCAAAAATAAATAAATAGATAAACAAATAATAAAAGGGAAAAAAGGAAAAAAGCAAAACAGAGTAAGAAGAATACCTTTCAACCCTCATCAGATGAGCTGTACACTAAAGCGACTGGCTCTGTTGCCAGCTGTAATAGGTGGCCTTGAAGATGGTCCCCTGAGATTATACGCAACCTTGTAATAATCTCCTGCTCTTGAGTGTGGGCTAGATAATAATGCCTCACTTCTAACAAACAGAATTAGGCAAAAGTGACGGGATGTCACTTTCAGCATCAGGTTATAAAAGGACTATGGCTTGTGTCTCATTCCTACACCTTACAGTCTGAGGGGAGTCTGTTGCCATGTTTGAGTTGCCCTATGGAGAGGCCCATGTGGCCCAGCAAGGAAGCCAGGAAGACCCAGGCCCACTGCCAGAGAGGAACTGAGGGCCTTAGTCCAACAGCCTAAGAGATCTGAGAGCTGTCAATAGGCAAGTGAGTGGGCCTGAAGTATTAATAGATCCTCCCTCTACAGAGCTTTCAGATGGCCACAGCTGGGGAGGACACCTTGCCTGCAGCTTTGAGAGTCCCTTAGCAAGAGGCACCCAGATAAGCCTTATTCAGACTTGCCACCCACAGAAACTGTGGATAGTAAGTGTTGTTTTAACAAGACACCAAATCTGGGGTAATCTGTTGCACAACAATAGATAACCGTTACAACCATCTTTAACACAGGACACATTTACACGCCATTGTGTGACAATAAAATAAAGTTTGTAAAATGAGGTGCTAAATATGTTTCGAGTATGCCTAGAAATTAGATAATTTTCTGCAAAGATGAAGACAAACCAATAGTATAATACTTCATGCAACTGCCTAAATCCTAAATCAACTGCCTGTACAAGAGATCTTTCATTTTGGGGGGCTATCCATAGAAATTTTTAAGAATACTATTTAACAATGTGACTGTATTTTTCAGTATGAAAGAGGCAGTATAAACTTGCCAAGTATGGCTAACTTTAACATGTTTTATCTCCTCTAACTAGAGAGAAAGAAGCTGATTTTATTCATCCCTTTATCACTATGGTACATCCTAATAAATATTGATTGAATTTAATTGAATAAAGGTTATAGTCAAAGGCCTACATTTAAAAATAGAAATGTAATATTTTTTCAATAGCAATATTATGTTATGCCCTTAACTACCATATGAGAATTCCAAGCCCCATCTTCCTTTTTTTTCCTTCTACTCATTTAAGAGTCATCTTTTATTTGGGAGGCCGACGCAGGCGGATCACCTGAGGTCAGGAGTTCAAGAACAGCCTGGCCAACATGGTGAAACTCGTCTCTACTAAAAATACAAAAAAAAAATAGCCGGGCATTGTGGCAGGCACCTGTAATCCCAGCTACTCGGGAGGCTGAGGCAGGAGCATCGCTTGAACCCAGGAGGCAGAGGTTGTAGCGAGCCGAGATTGCGCCATTGCACTCCCACCCGGGCAACAAAAGTGAAACTTCATCTCAGGAAAAAAAAAAAAAAAGATTCATCTTTTAAAGACCAATTAGAAAAGTTAGCTGGCACAGCTGAGCAGTTAGAACTGTATTAACTATAAGTACAATCTGCAGACCCTGTCCTCCAGTCCCCCAATCCTCATGGCCAAGATTGAAGTAAGATTCCTCTTGGCTTAAGCAGAGAAAAAAAAAGGCACACAAAAAAGCCTGTAAAGATTAAGGCAAAAAAAGAAAAAAATTTAAGGCAACTGAGATATCTCAATATTCTGACATGCTGAGAATGTTTTCACTCCACTGCCTCAAGGGGTCATTTAAGGAATTCTGGGGGTCAGGAGTGATTTGAACACCTGCTTGGCTGTCTATTGAATTACTGATCTAGTAATATCAAAAATGTGGAGTGAGAAACAGGACCTATAATATGAAGAAATAAAAATGCACCCAGAGCTTGTTGATAATTTTAAAGACAACACCATTTATGTGATTCATATGATCTGCATTAAAAAACAAAACAAAACAAAACAAAAAAAAACCTTCAGCCTTTTTACTAGAGCCCTCTTTCTTGCCTGTCCAGATAGTTGGGGATGCATATTTTACAACCAATGCGTTGTTGCTAAAAACACACTCAGGCCCCAGGAGCACAAAACACAATTAGACTATTAGAGAGAATATTCACAAGGAACAGAATGGAACAGATTATTTTACTTAAGAAACACCAAATTCAGTTATTTTTTCTGTATTCGTAACCCATATATTTTGGAATCATTTGGCGAGGAGACTGAGTACTATAGCAGTGTTTTCATCTGAATTCTAGTCATCTGATATACGCTGTGGGATTAACCCAAAGCAAAAGGATTTAATGGCCCAGCAGGCTCTCTCTATTTGGAGGATCCTTCTGAGATTCCCCCAGCCATTTTGGCTGGGACCTTTCTCTTTACATGGTCTGGCTGATGCTTTTTGCATCTTTCAAAGAGTTGGATTGGAATATACCCCCTACCATGACCAGCCCCAAATGAGGAAGATGGTTGTGAGGAAGGGGACAAGGGGATGAAGCAAATTTTCAAGTAAGGGGTGTTTTTAAGAAAAGAAAATACAGCAAACTTTTCTAAAATGGAGGAATAGTGGGTTTATTTAAAATGAATTCAATGTTTTGCATGTTTCGCAGCTCAACACCAGGTTTCCTGATGGTTGCATCATGAAAGGGCAGGGTGGAGGGTGGGGCACTTAGATTAAACATCTGGAAAGCTAGTTTTGTCTCTTGACTCCATCATCCTCCTATCTCAGTTAATTTTGTTGTGGCCAATGGAAGAGATGTCCCCTAATGTACCTTTTTTTTTTCTTTTTTTTTTTGAGACGGAGTCAGGCTCTGTCACCCAGGCTGGAGTTGCGGTGCAGTGGCACAATCTTGACTCACTGCAACCTCTGCCTCCCAGGTTCAAGAAATTCTCCTGCCTCAGCCTCCTGAGTAGCTGGGATTACAGGTGCATGCCACCACGCCCAGCTAATTTTTGTGTTTTTGGTAGAGACAGGGGTTCACCATGTTGGCCAGGCTGGTCACAAACTCCTGACCTCAAGTGATCTGCCCACCTCAGCCTCCCAAAAGTGCTGGGATTACAGGCATGAGTCACCGTGCCTGGCCCCTAATGTACCTTTGACATCTACATAGAACAGAATAGAGTGGATTCCAACATGTCTCCTTCAAAGTGACTGGAAATCACCGATATAGATCAAAAATGTTGAACCTAAACACAGGAGAAGTCTTCTGGGGTAAATGCAAAACCAGGAAGTTTAACTCTATTTCACATGACGGTTTCCTTAGTTCCTGTTTTTCAAATAATAGTCCAATACCTCAACCCATAAATTAGTTATTAAGGAGTTATTAACAGTCTAGCACTAAGACTTTAAAAGTTACGATGTGGTCCCTGACCAGGGAGGGCAGGGTCAATAACCAACATCTGCTGCAGACCTAGGATAAGCCAGGTCATGGTTTTGTGCTCTTTGCCCATAAGCATCTCACTTAACATTCTTAGCCCAGCAAGATCAAGTCATTTCACAGGTAAGAAACTGAGATGCCAGAGAGATTAGGCAAGTTGGCCAAGATGACACACAGCTACTAACTGGCAGAGTAAATATTCACGCTCCATTCTACTAGTCTTCAAGGCTAAGGGTTTATATTCTAACTAGAAAGAGAAAACAGATGTGTGAATTTATTTGGCAGCACTGCCTTCAGATTCCAATCCACATGACATGCTAGACTCCCTGAGGTCTGGCCTCAATATACCTCATTTCCCACTAGACCTGTGTTCTCTTACCAAATCCAGACCATATCCGGTATTGGTATGTCCTTCCTTCCTACTTGCCATGGCTTTGCTTCTGCCTAGGATCTTCTCATCTCTCACCCTCATCCATCCTTAAGTGTTTTCAAGGGCCCCTTCTCCAGGACGCCTTCCAGGATGGCTATAGGTCACCTTCACATTCATGTGCTTCTTTCCACAGCTTGTCCCTGCCTCCCTCCTCAAGCCTAAATGTAGGCTCCAGGGCACAGCCAAACTCTTCTTCTTGCACATCTCTTCCTGCCATCCCTGCAGACTCCAGAGCCCTGGCTTTATCCACCTGGTTGTCTCCACCCCATTTTTAACAGCCCCTTTGGGATCAACGGTTCTTTTTGCTTTAGTTACAGAAAATGGGCCAACTATGAGAAAGTTTTAAAAACTGTAAGAGTCCAAAGCTTTGCTCTAGAGATGGCAAGGTGGCAGCCTGTGGGCCACATCTGGACAGAAGACACATTTTGTTTGGCCCACAGAGAGTGTTTTAAAAATTGGATTGGGCCAGGCACAGTGAGACCAGCCTAACAAACATGGCGAAACCTTGTCTCTACTAACAATACAAAAATTAGCCGGGCATGGTGGCGCGTGCTTGTAATCCCAGCTACTCAGGGGGCTGAGGGAGGGAGAATCACTTGAACCCAGGAGGTGGAGGTTGCAGTGAGCCGAAATGATGCCACTGCACTCCAGCCTGGGTGACAGAGCAAGATTCTGTCTCAAATAAATAAATAAATAAATAAATAAATAAATAAATAGTCAACTAAAATCACAAGAAAATCTAGGTTTCTGGTTTCTCTTGAAAAATGGAAAGATTTAGCAATATCTCAGAATGACATTCCTGCCCAGCAGTGCTAGGTTGAAACTGAAGGGCATTTTATTTTTTTAATTAATTTTTTTTTTTTTAACTAGAAACAGGGTCTTACTCTGCTGCCCACGCATACAGTGGTGCAATCATGGTTCACCTTGAACTCCTGGGCTCAAGTGATCCTCCCCACTTAACCTCCCAAGTAGCTGGGATTACACGCATGTGCCATGGCACCTGGCTCAAGAGGAACATTTTAGAGGCATGCCTCAAACCAGTCATGCACTCCCCAGTTCCCTGAATATCATATTGTCTCCAAGACCTGGCCCAGTCACTCATAGATCTTATCTGCCTGACCCAGAGGGCACTTACACCTGTGCCTCTGTGGCTTCTTTGTTGCTAGACAGTGAATGGAAGACCTCAAGGAGGAGGTGGGTTTTGAATGGGACCTTGAAAGATGGATACAGCTGCTGTGCAGTTTTATTTCACAGAGTAAAACCTCAGCTAACTTTACCACCCTTTTCTGATACTTCCCGTTTCCTCTACTTGTAAATAGGACAGCACAACGTTTCTGCCACCTGCATTTTGGAATCAAGACAGCTTGAGTTCCCATTCAGTCTCTGTCATTTACCAGATGAGTGAATTTGGAGACCTGGACACGTTACCTAACCTTTCAGATTACCCTCCCACAAAATGGAGATGACACTAGAATCTACCTCACAGTATTACTGTTAGAAGAGTAAATGAAATGTCACATATTAATCTGTCAGGACCTAGTTTTACTATTGCTTTTATTAATATTATTTTAAATGAGGGGTTGACATTTTTTATAAGGGCCAGATAGTAAATGTTTTAAGCTCTGTGTGGTATATAGTCTCTGCTGCAACTACCCAACTCTGCCACTATAGTGCGAAAGTTACTGGAGACCATTTGTAAACAAGTGGGCATGGCTCTGTGCTAATAAAACTTTATTTACAAAAACAGGTAGTCCAGCCTGACCAACATGGCAAAACCCCATCTCTACTAAAAAATACAAAAATTAGTTGGGTGGGGTGGCACCTGTCTGCAATCCCAGCTACTCAGGAGGCTGAGGCACAAGAATCACTTGAACCTGGGCAACAGAGGTTGCAGTGAGGCAAGATCACGCCATTGCACTCCAGCCTGGGTGACAGAGCGAGACCCTGTCTCAAAATCAAACAAACAAGGCTGGGCATGGTGGCTCACGTCTGTAATCCCAGCACTTTGGGAGGCCGAGGCGGGTGGATTGCTTGAGGTCAGGAGTTCAAGACCAGCCTGACCAACATGGTGAAATCCCATCTCTACTAAAAATACAAAAATTAGCCAGTCGTGGTGGCGGGCACCTGTAATCCCAGCTACTCCAGAGGCTGAGGCAGGAGAGTCACTTGAACCTGGGAGGCGGAGGTTGCAGTGAGCTGAGATTGTGCCATTGCACTCCAGCCTTGGCGACAGAGTGAGACTCTGTCTCAAACAAACAAACAAATAAACAAGACAGGTAGTAGATCAGAGTTGGCCTATGGGCCTTAGTTTGCCTTAGCTTGCCCTGTTTTCTTTTTTTTGAGACGGAGTCTTGCTCTGTCGCCCAGGCTGGAGTGCAGTGGCCGGATCTCAGCTCACTGCAAGCTCCACCTCCCGGGTTTACGCCATTCTCCTGCCTCAGCCTCCCAAGTAGCTGGGACTACAGGCGCCCGCCACCTTGCCCGGCTAGTTTTTTGTATTTTTTAGTAGAGACGGGGTTTCACCGTGTTAGCCAAGATGGTCTCGATCTCCTGACCTCGTGATCCACCCGCCTCGGCCTCCCAAAGTGCTGGGATTACAGGCTTGAGCCACCGTGCCTGGCTACTTGCCCTGTTTTCAACCATCTCCACAGCCAATGATGTACATTAGCTCTAAATATGCACCCCAGGTGTCTAGATGATACCTAGACCAATAGGTGTCTCCAGTGGGCATCAGTGGGTATCTCTAACCTGGCTATTGAATTCACCAAGGCCAAGCCCAGCCCAGAAACTATTCTGCAGGGAGTTTTCGCCCACCCTACACCTTGCCTAGAAACTTCCCAATCTTCACCCCCAGATCCCTTTAGACTTCCCCTCAAATGTTATTTCTTCTAAAATGCCTCCCAAGACCTTTCTGACAAAATCATGTACCCCTGACAGAGGTACTTATATTTTCCCTTCATCCCCTTGACCACATCACAAAATCACTTCTTTGTTTGTGATAAGTTTATATACTATGCGTGTGGTCCCCACCTGATGGTAAGCTCCGTGGGGGCAGGATCTGCCTGGTTTTCCACCTCTCTCTCTCCAGTGCCCAGTGCTGGGCTGCACACAAAGGCACGCTGGAGGTACTGAGCCTGAGACTTCTCTCTCGTGAAATGTGAGAAAGGCGCTATGTGGAGTCTAAAGTGCCCTTTGAAAGTGTATTACCCGTGTGTAGGGTATTACTGTTATCTGGGTATCAGTCAACTGTGCAAGTCCCTAAAGAGCAGGAAAGAAGCTTTCACGAAGACTCAATTAAAGAATACATCAGTATATAGTGAAAGTCCCAATGCTAATGTTGAGAGTTCTCAATATATTCTAAAGTTATTGAGAAACAAAGCTCGCCCACTAGTCTTGGCAGCATCGGGAGAATATGGGTTTCAATCCTGACTCTTGAGTCTCACCTATGCGTGACCTTGGGCAAGTTCCTTTAACCTCTGTGGCCTCAGCTGCATCATCTACAAAGTATGGAAACGTCAAAATACTACTGACACTATAGACCAGCCATGAGAATTAAATGAGATATTTTATTTATATTTAATTTATATGTTAACGTTTTTGCAATGCCTGACACGTAAGTGGTCACTGAATTGAAAACACTGTGGGTGAACATTTTGCAGATGGTTTCAGGAAAGGGAAAGGTGGGGCATTTTCTCTAGGCTGTGAATACACAGAGAAGAGAAAGCACTCTAAAGGAAGCGTGAATTCAGTTTTAAGACTACAATGTATGGAGATGGTTTTCCCTCCATTTGGGACAAATTAATCAAGTTGCTTCTTCCTTCTTACTATAGGAGAGAAAATATGCTCTCTGAGAACAGAAATCTTTGTGTACTAGTCACTCACTGCTCACTATTATATCCCCAGAACGGAGAACTGATACATAGTAGGCACATAGTAGATACACACTTCTAAATGATGAAACCATCGGTGAGTATCAGATGTTGGCAGAAGTACCAGTTCCATTTATTACCAACATTGCCACCTTTTGGCGAAGCTTTATCTTCAGCCAATATAAATAGCATCCCATTAGAGGGCCCTCCTGGCTTCAGGAAAAATTATGGAAATGAAGGCGATGTCCAGTCTGGGATTCTGAGTATCAATCCTGGCTTCTGTGTAATCACTAAATCTCTGTTAAGTATCCTGCCATTCCAGGACCGGGCGCAGTGGCTCACACCTGTAATTTCAGCACTTTGGGAGGCTGAGGCGGACAGATCACCTGAGGTCGGGAGTTCAAGACCAGCCTCACCAACATGGAGAAACCCCGTCTCTATTAGAAGTACAAAATTAGCCAGGCATGGGTGGCGCATGCCTGTAATCCCAGCTACTTGGGAGGCTGAGGTAGGAGAATCGTTTGAACCCAGGAGGCAGAGGTTGCGGTGAGCCGAGATTGCACCATTGCACTCCAGCCTAGGCGAAAAGAGTGAAACTCCATCCAAAAACAAACAAACAAAACAAAGTATCCTGCCATTCCAGTAAAGTGCATACTCTCCATGAGTTGTTTTATAAAAGTGATATCCCCCATGGCACCATGCACTAGCATAAGACAGGGCACTGGAATGGCCTACCAAGAACATAGCCATGGGAAGCACTTGCCTACTTTCCTCAGGACATGACCTCAAGAGAGCGGCCCCTTCCCCAAAACAGCAGGACCAGACTGTGGTGCCTGAGAACACTGAATCCTAGTTCCACTTCTGTCACTCGCTAGCTCTGAGGACATGTCCAAGATTTTTCTGGGCCTCAGGTTCTGCATTTATTAAATAAAGAGGGCTGGATTTGTTCTCCTCAACCTCTTTTAACTTGTTATCCTGTGAGTCTACCAAAATGTCCATGGCAAATTAGACATGAGCCTTTCTCCTAAATAACCATGGCAATTCTTCTTGACCATCGTTATCAACGATACTAAGGGACTTTAAGCTAGCCATGCCTAAAACCAAACATGTTGGCAGATAGCAGAGCCAGAGGGACCAGTTTTACCAATGGATACACCAAAGTTGCAGCCAGGAAAAAGTCTCTGAGAACATTATCAATGACCTTTCCTGCATCTGACCTTCACTGGTCTGCCCTTTGCCTTGTATCACCAGCGTCTTTTCCACAATGCAAATTTCCAACCAGAACACTGCCAAAGTTGGGTAGTCACAGAATAAAAACAACTAAACCTGAGCCTATCACATTCAGGAAAGTCTGAGGACAAGGGAATGGGTGAGAACATTTTTATTCTCTGATACTGTGTCTGGTTAATTTGCCTTCTTTCTGGTGATACTCTGAGCTGACCTCAAACTAGATAACGGCAAGCAAAAATTGAACCAAAGGGAAAACAATATTCTGTCAAAACGTTTCCATCTCATCTTCCATTAGAGAGCTTAGGGCAAGCCTAGTGACAAGCAACTCGAGGGTAACCTGACTTGTTATCTCTGTAGCATGTGAGCCTTCCCTTGGAAGTGTTAAAAAAACCGTATGTATATATATGTGTAATGTATACAGAGATAACAGGACAAGTTATCTCTCTCTGTGTGTGTGTATATATATATATATAAACATGCATTGATATACATACATAATTATATATATGCATATATACATATTTTTTCCAGCTTTATTGAAGTATAACTGATTAACAAAAATAGTATACATTAAAGTATACAATATGATGGTTGTATATATTTAAGGTATACAATGTGATGATTTGATGTATATATATCATGAAGATGACCACAGTCAAGTTGTTAACATTCATCACCCCACATAGTTATCCTTTTTTGATGTGGTAACAACACTTAAGATCTACTCTGTTAGCAATTTTCAAGTATACAATACAGTATTATTAACTATAGTCAATATACTATACATTAGATCTCTAGATACAAGATGCACACATATATATATATGATATCTCATAACTAAAAGTTTGTACCTTTTGACCAACACCCTATATATACACATTAATATTCCTGCCTTAAGAAGAATATACAGTATTAGTGAGTTTAAATTATTTGCACTTAGTTCTTTGTCTCCAGTTATACTGTGTTCCTTTGTGCTTGTCAAACAACATATGCTTTAATTAGCAAATATCTGTAAATAATTTACTTGCTTTTCAAATACAATAGAACAATGGAGTCGATTTTCACATACATTTACCAAGCAAGTATCCTGGGTCATAATCCAGATTCTCTCATTTTTCAATAACTATATCAAGCTGTCCAACTCCGGCTGCCCTCCTTGGTGGAGGGTTGGGGTAGGGGGTTATAAGTCCAAGCTTCAGTAGCAACATCACATTTTGCAAGACCCCAGAAGGTAAGCACAGATAGTTGTCCAGCTCATGCTAAAACAAACTCTTACACTCTCTAACCCTAGAACCTTCCTTAAGGAGCATGGAAGTGAGCCAAGGGCAAAGGGCATTGGAATAATGACGGCAAGACAAAGGCACCCTTCTGCCCCCTGCCCCCCAAGCCCTGAGAGCATGAGCCAAAAAACGTAAGGCACAATGTATAGCCTATGAATCACAGAACTTCATCTAGGCTCTGCAGGGTTAAAACTGGGTGCCCCGCATGCAGTGCAAAGAAAGATGTTAAATCAAATGAGAATGACTGCTCCAGGACTGGAGGCACTATTATTTTGAATAAGATTGAAAAGGCCAGAAAAAGCAATTCAAAAACATTTCAATTATATATTTCCCAGAACTACATCTTTGAGCAACTAATGCAAATGTTACCACCACAATAAAACTTCTTCCCACATATAAAACAGGTTGAACAGCATATACTTTATATATCATATGCATATTTTTGACTATTAATAAAAAATGCAAAATCTATGTAAGCTTTACTCTCCTAAGCAATACAGTAATTATGATTAAGGGACAAGCAGCACAAAAAGAGCCAATTTATCTTACTCGTGCTCAGGAATACTATTGTGTAACTAAGCAACTAAAGACAAAATATGGTCTAATTAATTCACTCCTATGCTTATTTAAAAGACACAATTAGAACATTTTTATTTTCCAGCTTGCACAGTAGCTCAACATGCTTGAGGGTATAGAAAGCAAAGCCCATTATTCTCAAAGACAAGAGTTTAATGTTCAGTGCCACTGATCAGGCTTGGAACTCAACCACGGGGTGGAAGGGGTGTTTCATAGGCCGGGTGTGCTTGGAGTCATGAGAAAAGAAAGGTGAGGGAAAAGATGTTTATGGGGTCTCTAGATTGACTAGCAACATTTGGCCTCTGCCGCCTGGGGTTCTTACTGGGGCACAGGAATGGAGATGTGACTGTGAACTTGATGGTCATATGCCAAGGACACACGCCACAGTGCGTCTATTTATACAGCCACAAAGATCCTACAGAAAATTCACGTAATTAAACCACCCATCCTAGTCTGCGTGATAAATGTCAAATATCCATCTTTAACGCTGCTAACAGTGCATCTGATTTTAAAAGCAGAATTAATTTACCCAAGTGTGTGCAAGAGATTGATGCCATTAGCATGATTCTAAAGCACCCTTTCAATAATCATCATCATCTGCGTGTTTGAAATGTGTTGTCGATACTGATGCTCACAGTCCAGGGCACGAGGGATATACGCTGGAGGGCTAAGGCCAAGGTTCTCATCTCCAGCAAGTCAGTGAGGAACACAGTGTGGCCAGAAAAATCCATTCTTGGATTTGTGCGAGTGTAGATTCTTCAAGAAATGAGGGAATCCATGACTACATCTCTGAGAGGCAAATGAATCCTTAAGCCAACAATCGATAAATTTGTTTTAAATTTCCTTAAAAGCCAAGGCAACGGGTAGTCACTCGCTACAATATTATTCTGAGTAGAAGATGGCAAATATCCAGCTACACTGGCTATAAAAAATGACAAGTGAATGCATTTGATTCAAGCAATTATATTCTGGATATTGGTTAAAACTAGACTTTGATAAATGAGCTTGAGTCATATATCACTAGATGCCACTATGAACAATGGCATGCTTTATTAATAATTAATAATGAAGTATTTACATGTATGGACTCCTGTATTTCATAAAAATAACACTTCCTTAGTATGTGCCTGACAGTCTAATTGTCAAGAGAGGTTTTAATTGCTTACAATTTTGAGGCACTATCAAACATGTGGCCTAGTTAAGACCATCAGCCTGCAAAACATGCTGGCTCATATGAACTGCAAACCAACACCAGGCGAGGAGTGAATCTTCTTCCCTGAAGTCTAGTCTTTTCACAGGTTGCCACCACAAAGCCCTGACTTTTTATGGGTTGACTGCCGAGACTGGAAAATTACCCAACGAAACAGAGATGCTGCCTCCAGCCTAATCATTCAAATATTTGCTTATTTCTTTGGTGCGTGCCCCTATGAAAAAACCACTTCCCATGGTTTCACATTCTACAGTGCAAAATGACTACAGACTTTGGAAGAGAAAGAAGAAGTGTGAGATGGGGTCCTGGATCTGGCCCACATGTGGATGACCGGTCACTGGTCATCTGCCAGAAAGAAACTGGGTAAAGCTTTCAAAAGGTAGAATGTGTGCAAGAAGGCATTTTAATTATGTGGTTCAGTCACTCAAAAAATACTCACTGAATAGCACTAAATATTGCAGAGGACCCATAGGTGAATAAGGCACAACTGCCTGCTCCTGAGAACAGCACTATGGTGGGGGGAGCATAGGGTCAGGCGACAAGGTAAAGGAAAAGAACACTGATAACTATAAAGTGCACAAGAGGTTACAACCAACCACTGGACTATACGCTCCCTGGGAGCAGTGATTTTTGTCTGTCTTGTTCATGCTGTATCCCCAGGGCCTAGAACAGGATCTGGCACATAATAGGTGCTCTACAAATATGTGTCCAGGGAGTGAGAATTCAAAGATGAAGACAGTATTTTCTAATTTCCAGAAAGATTAAGAAATGCTACAAACAAATAATGATCTCAGTTCATCTCAACTCAAACTAAGGAATGCAGATGGAAAGAGTCTGATGGCTTTTCTGTGATTACTGTCTGTCTACAAAGACAGTCTGGGAACTCCTTGAGAGCAGAGGCCCCTTCTATTTTTTTTTTTTTTTTTTTTTTTTTTTGAGACGGAGTCTTGCTCTGTCACCCAGGCTGGAGTGCGGTGGCGTGATCTCGGCTCACTGCAAGCTCCACCTCCCAGGTTCACTCCATTCTCCTGCCTCAGCCTCCCGAGTAGCTGGGACTACAGGCGCCCGCCACCATGCCTGGCTAATTTTTTTTGTATTTTTAGTAGAGACGGGGTTTCATCGTGTTAGCCAGGATGGTCTCGATCTCCTGACCTCGTGATCCGCCCGCCTCGGCCTCCCAAAGTGCTGAGATTACAGGCGTGAGCCACCACACCCTGCCGAAACCATTTTTCTTAATCTCTTGTATCCAAGTGCCAGCACACAGTAGGTCTTCAATCAACACCTGAGAAATTTAATGAATTCTTTTTCCAAAAAACATGATGGTTGGGAGCCTTCCTTTGGACGCCTATACATGTATTATCAGCACAATTTACTGACGTGTTGTGTGTCATACTGCTTTTACATTTTTAGACATTGATCTCATCTCCTTATCAAGATTGATGAATTTGTTCAGAAAACGGGTCACATCACAAACCATTTTGCATCCATCTCTTCACCTAGCAGAGTACTGAGCACATAGAACTTCAGGAGTAGTTTTTTATTAACTCAAGATAGACAATACTAATATTGGCTAAAGTTTCGATCTTAACCATACAAAATATAATTTAATATTATTTCACTCATTCTCAAATTTTAATGTCCTAGAATCAATGGTGAAATTGGATTGGATATGTAAACGTTAATGATATAATATTAATGTACAATTTCTTATATTACTTAAGTTTCGTATATTTCTGATATTACTGGTTCCTGGCCAAAACTCAAGTAAGAAAGAAAAACAGGTACACATCATCTGCCTTCTGGCAGATCAACTGCATAGGCCAGGGGTCAGCAAAATTTTTCTGTAGAAACCCAGATGGTAAATATTTCCACTTTGCCAGAGATCTGGTAACTGTCAAAAGAACTCAACTCTGCTGTTGCAGCCTGAGAGCAGCCTTAAACAAATTAGCATGGCCACATTCCAATAAAACTTTATTCACAAAAACAGACAGTGGGCCAGATTTGGCCTTCAGGCCTTGTTTGGGTGACCCTTGTCACAGTCCAGTAATTTCTCTCCATGCAATTCTTTACATCTTATCTTTGTTCTAAAAGACCTGCTTGGTAGAAAGTAAAGATAATTCCTTTTCTTAGCTTAAGATGATTACTAAAAATAAATAATAACTATTATAAGTGCAACCATTATTCATTGAACTCTCATGGGTAGGTACTATGCTAGATTCCAGACCCTTTTCATTATTATCTCTGATTCCCAGCACAGTTGAGATCATTAAATCTATTTTACAGAGGAAGAAACTGAGGCTTAAAAAAGTTAAAGCAATTGTCAAAGGCCAGTGTGGTCATTTAAGAGGTCTCAGAAATCTCCAAAAAATTACCTTATGGTTATAGACCAAGACTGAGGAGCTATCCAAAAAGAAGAGCACGACCAATCCAGCACCTTCTAGATTGCAGAATGTGTCTGCCTAACTCCAGATATGATCAAATCAGGTAATCTTTTGAAAAAAAAAAAAAAAAAAATCCTGCTGATCCAGTTGACAGCTTACTTCTGCAGTAAAATGTAAATCCTTAAGACAGTTTTTATTTTGGTGACACAGCTAAAGCCAACATAGAGATGAAAGATAGCCTGGTTTGGTAGGACTTGGAAGCCCACGTGTCCTAGCAAACTAACCTAGGTGCCATTCCCTCACACAGAAAAACTTTCTTCAGTAAGCTCCGTGGTAGTGGTTTCAAACCTCAGCGAGAATAACGCTAATATTAACGATAATAACAACAGTCAACCATTACTGAAGTATCTACTATGTGTCAACTTTGGGTATATGCATTTTACATATATTAACTTATTTAATCCTTAAAATAATCCTAGGAAATAAGGACTGTATTTCCACTTCACAGATGAGAAAATGGAGGCACAGAGAGTTTAGAACTTGCCCGAGATCACACAGCTAGACTGGGACTGTTTAAATATTTAAAATTCAGACTCCTGGACCCAACTCTAGATATTCTATTTAAGTAGATTTCAATAGGGGCCCCAGAACATGGATTGTTAGCATTTTTTAATTCAGCAGTGAGGCTGATGATGACCAAATCACTTTTAGAAATCCTGAATGCATGCTAGAATCTGTAACATCCAGGTATGCCTGATCTTGACTCCTGGACATCATTAGCTTAGCCATCCACATGCACAGTTGGAGGTGACCAGCAAACCTTCTTGTAAAATCCCAGCGATGGCTGGTCAGGCTGAAATCCAAGCTTGCATATCCACCCATTTTAAGAGGGTATACTGCCAGTAGATTAAGCACTTGGCAATTGGAAAATGAATGTAATCAGAAGTTATCCAGTAACAGAACCAATTACCCACCTACTTTGCCATTTTCCTCCTCTGAAGAGCTACTGGCTGAATGTGGCAATTGTAAGTAATTACTAAAGACACTTAACTCCTTGCACATGGCCCTGCTATTCATTTTCATGATAATTTAAGATGGCATCATTTTTAGGTCCAAGAACCTCCACATAGACACAAAAGTTATTTTTTTATTGCTTATAAAGTTAAGAGTATCTAGAACAAAGGTCACTACAATCATAATTCTTTTCTATTTATTTAAGCACTTTACAGTATATAAAGCTCTTTTGCCTATAAATCCTCTTGATCTTCACCAACAATCTATAGTCATCCCTACTTTGTTCCCATTTTGCAGCTTAAGAAACTGAGGCTCCAAGTACTTAACGGTTGTTCAAGATTAAGCAAATAGCAAGCTGCAGAATCAAAATGTGACTTTCTTGAATGCTTTTCCTCAACACCAGTTGCCAACACTGGAAATATTATATATGAAGGCATTGGTGTATATAAGCATATTAATCATCACCATTATCATTAAAATGAATAGTAAATTGTTAACGATCATTAATAACTATTAAAATATAACTGCTATCATTATATACCACTGATTAGAATTAGCTTAACTTTATAGGATAAGGATAGTTTTGCTACCTAGACATCTGGTGACCTTTGGCAAACCTGATTAACTAGTTACAATTCTAAAATGTCTGAGGGACTGTCCACATTAGTACACACTTCTAGAATATAATATGATGCGTTCAAGCTCTGCTTTCAAGGGTAGGTTTCACTGGGGAGAAAAGATAACCCTGAATTTCAAGAAAGCCTGGGTTCTAGCCTGGTGACCTTTGACGAACCACATAACCTTTCCAAGTCTATGTCCTCATCTGTAAAATGGGTGTACAAAGTCCTGCCTTATCAAGCCTCCCACAATTATTACAAAAATCATGAGAAAATATTCCAAAAAAAAAAAAAAAAAAAAAAAACCCTCTGCAAATCACAGCAAACCACACAGGGACGCTATTTCTAATCTTGCACAATGATCATTTTTCTGCTTTTAGAACTGACGTCTTTACATTTCAAGAAATCATAAAAAGGCAGAATGATTCTCTTAAACCAAAAAAAGCATACTGGGTCCTGGCTGTCCTTTTGAAATGGATGCTGATGTCAGCTCAATCAAGAAATTATTAACCTCCATTTGGTTACTTAAAATAAACTGTTCTGGCTGATTAAATGTGCTGAACATTTTCTCCAAGTAACAGTGCATATCACCAAGAAACCTTTCTCTTTCAGTTACATGTTGCAAATGGCAAATGCATCATTCAAAACTATTTAAAATCAATAATAAAAATCATTTAAATGTATATAAACAAGTTAATGGAGTAAGTGAAAACAAAGCAAATTTCTTAATGAGAGGGCCCTGTTGCCCCCTCTAGGTGCCAGCAGTAAATGCTGGTTTCCGTAAGGCTCTCCTCCAGAGGAGACTGCTGCTGCTAGTCTGCTAATGAATGACTAACTTAGGCCAGGGGGGAAATGACATCACCAGGGTGGAAAACCGATCTGCATTGGGAAACTTTCTACCTGCTTTACATTTGTCATAATTATTTTGCACAATGCAGCCTGTATTTGCATAATTTTGAGGCGTGTCATTATCTCAATTGAAAATTGTTTTAATATGGCTGAATAATTCACAATGACATCAGCCAAAGTCCTAATGAAATATACAAGTATAATCATACAGCTAATTACCAGCCGTGTTAGCATTAAAAAACAAATCATGCATAATATTAGACGATGTATATGCAGCTGAGGATTATAAATAGAGCCATCTCCCTCTGAAAACCCCCAGAGTTTACTTTTAAATGGCAAGATTAATTTTCTCAGGTATGGCTCATATAGCAGTGACGAAATGCAGAGATCATTACAATGGTTCCCTTTCAATTCCCCATAATGAACAATTAAAAAGAAATCGTGTATTTAAAAATATATCTATTCACTGTCAACACTTCCAGCAGATGCAACGTTTGGCAAACATAGCCTTTATTCTTAAATCAGAATTCACCATTTAATTACACCAACAAAAATTAAAATTGGACCAAGTGGGGTCAACTCAGGGTCTTTAAAAAATATCCCAATTTCAATCCCTCCCCCCAGAAAAAGAGTGACCACAAAATATCCCATAAAACACTGAATAATTTCCTCCTGGACTTAGTCAGAAGTCTATTAGGCACAAGTTCTTTTCTGGATATTTAATCCTTCCCTTTTCCAGATCACAGGCCATGTTGAAGTAATAAATTTGAAAAGCAAATAATAAGAAATCAGGAGGGGGAGGGGGAGGGGGAGGAAGACAGCTGCGCAGGAAAGTTGGGTCGGGGGAGGGGGCCAAGCCAGACCTTGGGGGGGGTAAAGAGCTCAACCTGTTGGTAGGTTGCAGGATTTTTCACAGTATTTCCAAACAACACCTTTTTAAAATTGCAGGCGGACGTCGGGAAATATGAACATTTAAAAACCAAAGCTGGCCAGGGAGGGTGGAGGGGGGGAGGTGAGCGGGGAGGTGGGAGGGGCTTATTTCCGAAAAGGCAGATTCGAGGGCGAACGTTTCGACTAACTCCAGTAATTAACCGGCATAGACCACTGACGAGTAATTCGATCCTGGGGAGAGGGAGTGAACTGGCAATGCCAAAAGTACTATCAACTCCACCAGACCAAGGAATTCTGGAAGGACTGGCAGCTCCGAGCCCCGGGATGAGTTAAACGGGAAACCATTCATTTAACAAAAAGATCCTTAGATCCTTACACCTACCTCGAAAGCTCGAGAGCCAGGCACAGCACTAGCTGCCCTCAAAAGTCTGTTTGATTACCCTGCTCTCGCTTTGGCAACACAAAGCCTCGCCAGGCGGCCGTGCGCCCTCCCTCCCCGCTGCGCCGTGGGCACAGACTCCCCAAAATAGTTCCCCCCGGTAGGTACCACGGCGCTGAGGTCGGTCAGCTGACGAGGGGAGCCCGCAGAACTGCGGTCACACATGAAATGACAGAGCCGAAGGGAGGCGGCCGCCCCGGCGCCCAGTGACAGCGGGCTCACCTCCGGCGTCCTCCCGGGAGCGCGGCGAGCGCCCCCGCGGCCGCCCAGAAACGTGCCGGGGAGGCTCTGTCCCTCCCCGCCCTCCCCGGGAGCGCCGTCTGGGCACGGAGAACGATGGACCCGCAGGGCCAGTGGGCGAGCACACACCCCTCTGCCCTCCCCTCCCCCGCCCCCGTCCCACACACCCCCAAAGATCGCGCAGGAAGACGTCCACTTTGCGTGGAGTAATTGCAAACTAGAACATCAAATGGCTTGTCCGGGGGGAGAGGGAGTGGGCGAGAGATAGTTGTTAATGCTTAACGTGTTTGTGCCTGTTACACCACAGCTTTGAAATCCGCCCGGGCAGATCTGCAAGTTATTTGAATGTATTATTCCAGTACCTGTCATTTATCACTTTATTCAACACGTCTTTGCCAACTCAATAGCTTTTGATCTCATTCTGCCTCCATTTCGTAATTTCCGCCCTCTTAAACATATCAAATACTTACTTAAAAAAAAAGAGAGAGAACAATATCGAAACCCACCGAAATAAATCCACCCAGACACGACCAAGCCAGACACGAAGGTAAATTTTCAAAAGGCAAAAAATATAAAAAGGATGTGATGTTCAAGAGGCAATAGCAGGAGAGCAAATGAACACACACGCGCGCACACACACACACACACACATCCTTGAACAAAACCCTTCTCGAACAAGTTATTTGATCTTGACTAAAATCAGCAGTTGGATCCTCTTTGTAAAGCTGACAGCCAAACTCTGACAATGGCAAAATACTCGAGCCCCAGCTAGTGGCGCTACCCCTTTAAAAAAGGAGTCGATCCTGTTCGCCTGCAGAAGTGAATACAGTATTTTCAAGCTTGCCCTGTAATAAGCATTACTAGGGGGAAAAATAA
This sequence comes from Rhinopithecus roxellana, assembly GCF_007565055.1. NCBI lineage: Eukaryota > Metazoa > Chordata > Mammalia > Primates > Cercopithecidae > Rhinopithecus > Rhinopithecus roxellana. The sequence continues at coordinate 100,476,622 of NC_044559.1, read as the reverse complement.
TAAAGAAAGCAGAGAGGGACAGACAGGTTTACCACCTCGCCATGGTCGCTATTTCTGCCCTGGGGAGTGTCTTCTGGGAGGAAATAAAGTTTAGAGCTGGATAAAAGTTGCCGGCTGGTCCTCTCTTCCCACAACAGCTGGAGCTCCGCTATGCAAATCGGATCCTTTGGCGTACATCTTACAAAGAAAAAGTCGCCAAGGGACAAAATTCTTGGTTTGCCTTCAAGGTGGAATTGAAAAGCCTTGTAGAAAATGTAAGGTCCGTGCAAGCCACACGGTGAGCCGACCCACTGCAGGGGGGGAAAAGAACACCAAATAAATAATGTAGCCATCAGAGCACAAACATCTATTCCCAGACACATTTACACACACATCCACTCTCTTAATACAGACGACCCAACAGATATAACGCTGGGTGGAAAAATAATAGCGCCCACAAATTTTTTGCCTCCCTAAAAAAAAAAAAAAAAAAAAAAAAAAAAAAAAACTCAGGGCCCCCCACCGTCACTTCTCCCACCTCCCCATCTGAGGCGGTAAAATTACATTATGTATGTATGATCAGTGCAGGGATTTTTTTAAACAATAAAAATGATTTTGGGGGATGCAGAGGGTAAAAGTTTGGTGAAAAGTTTGTGGGGGTGTGGGTGGGTGCAGAGGTGTGGGTGAGCTAGGGGGTTGGGGGGTGCCGGGGGGTGCCGGGATCGGAGGAGCGGAGGAGAGCGAAATACCTGGAGTGAGTTGGGCTCCATCTCGACGTTCTGAATTGATTGAACTCAACATTCTCTCCAAACTTGTTGGCTTGAATGGATTGCATCAGGTCCTGGCAGGGAAACGCATTCTCTGCCTTCAGCCGGCGTAATGTCTCAATATAAAACTGAGCTCTTGCCTCCCTTTGGGCACCGAAATGATTGAAAATATGTCCTAATATTTCTATAATGACTCAATTTTCAGCTCCTGAAAAAACTATGTGGGTTTTCTTCCAAATATGGATTGATCAAATTCATAATCGAGAGAAAGGCGCCGTACGATCTCGGCGGGAAGAGGATGGATCAAGGCAAAAGACACATAGAAAGATTTGTAAAAATAAAAAGCACCCTAAAACTGTGTGGAGATGTGATTCCTCTCTCTCTAACCGCCCCTGTCTAGGGATATTGTCTGATGAGATTTTTGGAGGAGAGGAGGGCTAGCGAGCTCCGCTGTGCATCTGACAGGACCTGCTTGTATATGTCTAATATAAAGAACATTTCCTGCAGAGATTCCGGGGCGCTGCTCCTCTTTCTAATGCTCCTTAGCAGATTTGCTGTTATTAGACATGTAGATTTGTTTGATAGTTAAATTACGCTTCCTCACTGCCATGTTTTCGAGAACTAATCTGTTAAATTATCTTTTGATGCCTATTTACATGGAAGGGAAAAGTGGGTTATCGATTATATAAACATATAAATATTAATGCATTTGTTCGCTTCGCAAAAAAATACTCAGCAAAAAAAAAAAGAGACAAGTGAGCAGTGCACACACATCTTAGGATTTTGCAAACAATATTGAACGGACAGCGACTGCATTTAGGGACTGGAACAATAAACGATGCATGATAAATCAATAAATGCGAGCAGCGAGTCTGCTCAGAATATGAATTCAGGCTCCTGGTTCTGCGTGTGCATTCTTTAATTTTGAAGTATATACACTAGTACGTGTTTACAATGCTGATGGACGCCAAGGGCGCTCTCAAATGATAATGTGTTTATATAACCCAGCGCTACAGGAATAATATACCGACTCCTACCCCACCCCCATCCCCTCCCCCGCCAAAAAAGGGAGGGGAGCTTCCTCAATAATAGTTTGAAACTGAAAAAATCCATTTGCAAACTAGTTAAATACAACCAGAAATTAAGCTGTTGAAAACCGGGGGCATGAACCGTAAGACAATAAAGGCTTTAAATGTGTATATTTATTGTTCTGGAGCCCTGGAGCATTGCGAGGTTTGCATGCACAGGCTATTATGCAAACACAGAGAAACTTAAGAGCGACAGAACAAGGAACAGGCAGAGACTGCAAAGCCCTCGCTCGCTCCGACCCAGCTGCCGGTCCTCCGCCAGGCTAGATTGCATTTTCGCAGTGTTGATTTAAAATGGTGTACTCGCTTCCCCCACGTTCCCCCACCCCCTTCCTCGCTCTCCTCCCACTCCTTCCAGCACACCCCCCCCCCTCCAGCTTTTATTATATTGGCACCAATCTTTCCAAAGTGGGTCTGGCATGCTAAAAAAGTAAACATGTACTATATGGGGAATAAGGTCTGTATAGTATGACAGTTGAAACTTGATCTGTGATAAAATTACAGGATGTTGAAATTACTAGTAAGCTATTTTTAACGCTTTCGCAACGTTTCACCTCAAGTCACAGCATCTAGTTGAAACAGGATTACTTTAATGAAAATTATATTCACATGGCTGAAGTTAATACACCCGGCAGAGCACAAATGCCTCATATTCAGTGACTTGAGGTGGAAAGACCCTCTATGTGTATTTTTATGCCTTTTCATAACGTCTGCGTCCGCTGCAGTAAGAATTAGGGCACTTAACATTATCTAAACCACATTTTTGATTCAGAACATGGGGAAGTAATAAAAGGCAAAATCTATCTCCTTTCTATACACACAGAGATAAACGAAAGAAAATGGCAGATCCTCCAATTACAATAAATAATAAAAGCCCATGCCAAAGAACTGGTATTCTGAAAACTGTCGAAAACTATTTTAATAATTTAAAGTAATATCACAACTCTGCACGATGGAGGACTACAATTCAGTCTCCAATCTTTTACATTAGCCAAATTATGACTTGCACATCACTCTTTAATTATCTCTTGAAATTTCATCTGATCTTTCTATTTTATAAACATGGGTTACAAAGAGAAATTACAGCTCTCTTGCGCTTTCTCTCTCTCTAACTTTATAATGCATACTGCAGACGTTTGATTAGAATCGCCCATTTTGTTCATTTTTAACATATGAGAATGGACTTGACTGAGGGGGATTTTACATGTCTTTTTTAAAAATAGACATGCCTAAGGCTTCTGTTAGTCTCTGTCCTGTTAGCGTAAATATATACATCCAGTTCAAGAAATCCTATATTAAAAAACTTGAGTTGCAGTATTTTGACAAGATCGTATTTGAGATCGACTCTGAGTCAGTTTCCTGTATGACCAATGCAGCAGCATTTATGCAGGAAACCTCAACAGAATGCCTGAGGGTATCCCTCAATTGTATATTAAACCTCTTTCTTAAAAAATTATACGGCTCTTTACAGCATCTAAGCAACTTCTACTATCTTTGGTGCTGTAAGTCTTTAAGTGTGTAACGAACTTCATCTAATCAGAATCCCTGTTTCTTCAGCTCTTCAAGGTAGGCACTGAACTAGGATGCACGGTGCCTTATCTCTCTGATAAGGTTTCTGAGATGTTAACAATTGCAGGGATCTAGGTCTGAATATTTTTGAGCATCCGCAGCCTTGTAATCAGATGAATGCTAAATTTCAAAATGGAATTACAGGGATATCTTTCCCCCTCTTTTTACAGCACTGCCCCCACCCCCATGAACATAATAAATCTAATAAATCGAACGAATACTGTGAATGCCTTTTAAAATTACAGATCACAATAGTGTTTACCCCTCCCCCCCAAAATCCCTCAATTTTACCTCTTCTTTAATGTGATGTTTGATAGGCACCTGTAAATTATCTGTGTAGCAAATATCCACACAAAGAAAGTTTCAATTAAGATAAAGAGATTGTATTGAAACAGTTCTTTGAAGTAATGTAGTTAATAGCCTGTTTGATTTCTGCTTGTGAGAGAGTAATAACGTGGATTCAAGGCTCCATCAATCACAGAGCAGATGTAAGACTTGAGACACCGACACCCAGGGGAATAGAGGCAAACTCCTGCAGTGCAGGGTCCCTGGGCTAATGTAAAGTAAATACTCATAAACAGATTGAATGTTGTAAGAAGACAATCCATTCAGGACAGTTATAATCATGAAAGCAACTGCTTTATTTATCTATAAAAAAGCTTGTAGCTGGAACTTGCTGTGTATAAAAGGTGGGAGGGAGAGTAGTATATGTTTATATGACCCACTATTTCTGGGCTCTTTCTTGTACTGAAACACAGAATCCTGTACCCACATACCTATATTCCTGCTGCTTTACTAGCCAAAAATCCTGCTTTCTAAATTAATCTGGTATATTTACAAGGTAAAAAATTAAAACTCATTCTTGCCCCTCAAGGGGATGGGAGAGCAGTAGACATTATTCAGTGTCTGCGAATCGCTTCATAAAGGATCAGGAGGATTAAGTTAGTTGCAAAAACCAGCAGTGACATAATTAGGCAGCTTGGACTATAATAAACAGGATCATAAAAAAAAGAAAAGAAAAAAGGAAAAGTACAGTTTGAAGAAAGAAGGCGACCATTTCGAAAATGCAAACCTCTCTGCGTACCCCTGGGCCTTCCCTCCCCCAAATTGCAAAAGACAACTGAAGCATTTTTGACCTTGGCTACAATAATACTTCATGTTTTAGCACTTTAGTCAGCATTTTATCTACTAATTGCTACACACTACCGCATGTGGCTCGAATCTGCCACTGCAGCTTTCTCTCATTGGTGAGCGAATTGCTTGATAAAGACTGGGATTCAACCTGGCTGTTTCCTTCCTTGCTCCCCCTCAGCCACCGCCCCCACCCCCCCACACCCCTTTTCTTTCCTCTTCCAGCTAGAAGCCACTAATTTCTCCAGAAAATACCACATGGATGAGAATAGGGACAGTGAATGGTTCCCTGATCTCCTTCCACTGGTTAAAGCTCAGGTCACTTTTGCGATCCGGAGGCAAAACGGAGGCGGTGAAGGAGGGTAATGGGGGCGGGGAATTAGGGGTACGAAGCGAGGAGCGAGTGGATCCTGGCCTGTTGGCGGACCTGATGCTAGGTGATTCCGAACGTGGGTCCCTTGCCCAGTCCATTGGTGGCTGGGAGTCCGTGGGGCTCCACGCTGCCCACCTGGGGACCTCGAGTTAGGAACGCTCTCGTGCTCTTGCTTGGTCAAGAAGTGGGATTCGAAGGGGTAGCCCTGGAGTCTGCAGAATGATTCGTAAAGAACCAGCACTGTCTGAGGGTCAGCCACCGCCTGGTCCCATCCCCCTCTATGCCTGGCGCCATCGTGAGCGGCGGGGGCGGGTGGCGTTATTAGTAAGGAGGCCTCGAGCAGAGCAGGCTCGCCAAGTCTTAGTGCAACAAGTCTATTGGTTTGAAGGAGGATAAACCGGGTTATACGGGTCATTGCTTTCCAGGAGACCTCTAGTGGTCAAAGGTTGAGCTACATCTCAAATTTGGGTCTCCTATTCGTCCCCTGTCTCAAGAGCTGTGGTGGGGGTGGGACTCCAGCCCAGGTCCGGGTGGTAAAGGCTGGAAGCTTCAGAAGGGTAGGTATGGGGACAGATTTCTCATGAACTTGGAGCCGGAGCCAAGAGAGACACAGGAACTCGGAGCAAGTGATCCCCCTGGGAAGGGTCATGTGATGCCCTTTGTGAGCACTGGAAGCCCCAAGTTCTCCTGCCTTGGTACAGATGGAGACCTCCTATCTTGTCTTGATTTTCCTCCCGAGTCTGAGATTAATCAAGTATTATCCGGGAAGTTGGATTAAATTTGCTCAAGCCTTTCCAGTTACAATAGCGATGCTGAGTCCATTTTTTCTAATTTGTTTGTAAATTAAAGACAAGTCCCACTCCCTCACCCCAATCACAAATACGCCCTAACACCCCTTAATTTCAACAATTTCATTGCCTTCAAGTGCCCTTAACATTTATGGGTTACTTAGTATAGAAATAACTAAGCTTTTATTTTTTTAATTGCCTGCACTGCAGGGTACATATATGACGTTTGACTAAATTGTAATCTTGCCCCTCTATTCGGAATGCCATGCCATTCCATCCCAAATGGCAGGGTGCTGGGGGAAAGGGTAGTGGTGACTTAGGCTTTCAGACTCATTTGTGATCCACATATTAATAAATAATTTGATCAAACTGCCCCCAGCATGGTATTAAAGAAATTGCTGGAAACACCTACCATAGGTCATACTCAAAACAGAGGTCCCAACCATCTGAGGTTATTAAAACATCTTGCCATACCTGATTTTTTTTTAAAAGGAGACAAGAAAATGTACAGATATGGAGTCTTGGCTCCACTGGGGGACTCATATATTGCCTACTAAAATTTCTCTGTGCAGTTTCAAACGGACATTAATGATGCCTTGTATTTGGTGATTTACAACTTATAATTACTTGACAAGCATTAAGTAACTCATTACTTAGAAGCAGAGTGGGTATGGTAGGTAAATCACTAGACTGAAAGTCAAGGGGATTATTCTTCTCTGATTTGCTGTGTATCCATGTCCATGACTATAATTATCTGCTGGGCTCAAACCCTAATTTCGGCTTTGTCAGAATTTCTCACATATTGTGGCAAAATTATCCAGACTGGTCATCTGTATAGAGGCAGCTGCCCTTGCTGGGGAGTCATTCAGACCCATGAAAGTGCCGGCAAGTCCCTTGACTGCCTCCACCTACATTTTGTCATGTCACAGACTGATAATTTTATGACTTGTTATTGCAGGTTGAAATATGTAAATGTGGTAATTCACTAAGGGTATAAGGGGATCTGAGTACTTCAGAAGAAAAATAATACCAAGAAGAACCGTGAGGTTGGTTCTGTTTTCATTTTCAATAAGCTTTGGCCAAAATAAAATTGGGTGGGCTTTACACAAAGACAGTAGGGGACCAGATGAATTTCCCTCAGGGCTTGAAAAACGCCCTTCTAGGGGTATGCTGGCACTAGTTCCCGCCGACTCCCCAGAGCTGATGATTACATTTTCAGAAATTTTGCAAGTCAGATGTCAAACACATCCACTATTGAACATTAAATTATATAAGCTCTCAAATAAATTATATTAGAAAACAATGATAATATGCCCTCAACACTCTAATTGTTTTACTACATTTAACTGTTATCTATACTCTGGAGGTTATTTATGTCTTTTGCATTTTTGTGGCAGCGATACAGTATCCTCAGAGGACTGGTTCCAGGACTCCTGGCAGATACCAAAAGCTGTAGATGCTCAAGTCCCTTATATAAGATGGAGTAGTATTTGAATATCACCTACTCACATCCCCCTTATACTTTAAATCATCATATTGTAATAACTAATATGATGTAAATGCTATGTAAACAGTTGCTATATTGTTGTATTTTCCACTTATTTTTATTTTTCACTTATTTTTATATTTATTTATTTATTTGTATTTTTTTTGAGACGGTCTCATTCTGTTGCTCAGGCTGGAGGGTAGTGGTGAAATCTCTGGTCATTGCAACCTCCGCCTCCTGGGTTCCAGCAATTCTCCCACCTCAGCCTCCTGAGTAGCTGGGACTACAGTCGTGTGCCACCACAACTGGCTAATTTTTGTATTTTTTGGTAGAGACAGGGTTTCAGCATGTTGGCCAGGCTGGTCTCAAACTCCTGACCTCAAGTGATCTGCCTGCCTCGGCCTTCCGAACTGCCAGGGTTACAGGCATGAGGCACCATGCCTGCCCTTTCTGAATATTTTAAATCTGCAGTTGGTTGAATCCTCAGATGCAGAACTTGTGGATATGGAGGACTAACTCTACTATATAAGGGTGTGCTACTCCCCATCTCTTCCCAATTCACATCCACTGACATCCCATTGGCAGCTTGAAATTGGCCATGGTGGGGTATTTATACCATGGAATTCAGCAAACATTACAAATCAGAGCTTGATTCATTGTTTTGTTGATTGGACTTGAGAAAGTGATGAAGACAATGTTAATACTGCAGATTGTGATGATTAATTTTATGTGTGAACTTGAGTGAGCCATGGGGTGCCCGCATATTTGGTCAAACATTTTTCTAGGTATGTCTGGGGGAGTGTTTTTGATGAGATTAACATTTGAATCACTATACTGAGTAAAGCAGAAAAATGATTTGCAAAGTAAACCCCCACGTGGGTGGGCATCATCTAATCAGTCAAAGGCCTGACTAGAACAAAAAAGCTGAGTAAGAGGGAACTCCTCTAAACTGTCTGGTTGACCTGGGATATGGGTCTTTTCCGACCTTCAGATTTGAACTGAAACATCAGTTTTCCTGGTTTTCAGACCTTTGGACTCAGCTTGGAAGTACACATTAGCTCTCCTGGGTCTCCCGCTTGGGGACTACAGATCTTGGGACTTCTTAGCCTCCATAATCAATCATGTGAGCCAATTCTTCATAATAAATTAATCTGTCCCTGTCTTTCTCTGTCTCTCTACACATACTCAACACAACACACACACACACACACACACACACACACACACACACACCTTATTCTGTTTTTCTGGAGAACTCTGACTTAGGTTTAACTTAAAAGTGTGTCAAGCCTGTAGCCAATCATATTGTGAATAGCACAATTGAGGAAATATTTTGAAAACTATTATTTGATACCAGCAAAGAAGGTGTTCATGTCATTGATGAAAGAGCGAAGTTCTAGGATACATCTTTGTTTTTTCTCTTTTATTGTATTCCTTAATATAAGTGAAAATATTAATCAACATTAAAGTTAGAGCTACACTTATTTGTTAATTGCAACCGTAGGTTAGGTATGGATAGCAGAGTTCAGCAAACAGGAACAGAAGCATTCTATGAGAGTAAATTAACTATCTGGAATTCACAATGAAGAGTGTTGTATAATTATTATTTGCACATTTCTGCTATACTTCCTGTATATCTGCAAAATGTATAATAAACTTTCACACATATATGTGCATAACTTGATCTAAATATATACATATGTAGAGCTATATATCTAGATCTAGATCTTTGTATATATTTAAATAAAACATACATACCTTTTTGGGGGTGAGGAACTAATTGTTAAAGATTTGAAGGTGCACCACGTTGTATGGGTATCTTTGAACATGGTATGCAATTCAGACTGCTAGAGCAGGGACCAGCAAACTACAGCCTACCACCTGCTTTTCTATAGCTCCCAGGCCAAGAACATGTTTTACATTTTTAAATGGCTAAGAAAAATCAGAAGAATAATATTTTGTGACATATAAAAATTATATGCAATTCAAATTTCAGTGTCCATAAATAAATGTTATTGGAACACAGCCATGCTTTTTCATTTATGTATTGTCTACGGCTGCTTTCGCACTAACACAGCAGAATTGAGTAGTTGTGACAGAGACCGTATGGCCCTCAAAGCCTAAAATATTTACTGTCTTGCCCTTTGTAGTAGAAATTTGCTGACTTCTGCTCTAGAATATGGAGGTACATCCCTTGGTTGGGAGTGTTCAACTCAACCAAATGACCTTTTGAAGTCTTTTCTTGCCTTTGGTCCTAGAAATACTTCCTCAGTAAACAGATAGAACAAAAAATGGAATACCCAGAGTTTTTGTGAGGCAGTCAAATCATTGACTCAAGGTCACGGGGAGAGCCCACGCCATCATAAAAGTAAGAGTGGAGCGTGAGATTTCTCACTCATTGGTTTGTATTCTGACCACTGCATGACAGTGCCTTTCTTCCTTACTGCTTGTCCTAAAGCACTGTATAATTTTGTTGGGCACTGTTAAATATTTATTGAGTTTTCTTGTCCAATGTGGTTCGGTTACTCTGTGTCTGTGTGTGCGATGGGACCCTTCAGGATTAAAGGTGCTGTATAAATAGAGGATTATTTTATGACTTGTTATTGCAGGTTGAAATATGTAAATGTGGTAATTCACTAATGCTATATCAGTGCATATATCTGGGAAGCTAGAATGCATTATCCTGCTATTTGAATCTAACATCATTTACATCCTTTTTTAAAAAAGATGCCCAATCAATTTTTTTTTAAATGAGGAAATGCAGTAGAGGAAAAAAAAAAACCTCCTTTAATGCAATACTTCAGCTGAAAGTTTAATGACACAAAAGGCAGGCAATTCAAAGTTACAGTTCCCACAGCAACTGTAACTCTGCTATATAGCACATTTAGGCATAGATTTCACAGCATGTACTGCAATACAAAATACTCCACACTGGGCATGCAAGGGGGCAGAATTATGGTTGCTATGGGTACCATGACTTTGAATTTCCAGATTTTTTGAGAGTTTAAATTTTCAACCAGAACATCACATTAATAGTTCATTTTTTTGCATTGAAAATAATAAAGGTTGTATCACTGTTTCCACTGTCAAACCCATCTCCAGCTCAGTCCACTGCTTAGTATAAATACCTACCCAAACATATTCACCCTACTTGCTAAAATTAAACACATGACCTCAGCCTAGGGAGTATTTTAGTTTGCAAATTTATATGCGATGACTTTCACTGGATTAACTAAATCTGCTCCCTCGTCCTTTCTCAAAATCACCCATACATTCAGATTAACCCTCTCAGCATTCTGGTATATTTTATCTGTTATTCATAGGCTGAGAAGATATGATAATCATATTCATTGTGCATGAACGTGTGATGTATATATTTATAATTTATACTCTGTCTACTTCCAAAAAGAACTGGAGGTAGCTAACTACACTTATTCATTTATTCCTTGAACATGTCATGCAATTTTATGTCTTTATACCAGTGGTCACAGGACCCCTTTTCACTTAAAAATTATTGAGGACTGCAAAGAGCTTTTGTTTACGGTGAATAGATATACATATAATATTAGCAGGTCGGATTTTGTATATGTAAAATATTATACATTATAATGGAAATATTTAAAAATATTTATAACTGATTTTAAAATAATAATAAATCCATTCTGAGGAAACACTTTTTAATAAAAAATAACTATATTTTCCAAAACAATGAAACATAGTGAGAAGAGAGGCATTGTTTTACATTTTTAAAAGTCTCTTTAATGGAAGATAGCTAGATTCTCATAGCTGCTTCTGCATTCAGTGTGTTTCATATTGCAAGTCATACAGTTTCTGGAAAACTCCACTCCACTGTATTTTTCTCAAAAAATGAAAGTTAGAAAAGCAAATAATGTCTTAATATTATTATAATCATTGTTTTGACCCTGTGAGCCACCTGAAATTGTTTCAGACATTCCCATGGATCCCTAGACCATACATTGAGAACTAGTTCTCTATGCATTTGTTTATGCTGTTCTCCCAAGTATATGTCTCTTCCTTATCTACAGGAAAACTCCTATTCATGCTTCGAGGCACTAGGAAGAATTAATTGCCCTCTTAGCGGTATTCTCATAGCATTTTACATATATGCCAATCAGACCATTTATAATATTATGGGTATTATGACTATATGTTCAAGTATCTGTTTGCTGTTGTTAGACTGAATTCCTTACAGGGGAGTCATGTCTTATATATGTTTTCCTCATTTCTTAGGATCATACCTGACATTCTGTATGTATGAAATGTAAGAATTCAATTCAACCAGTGATAAAATAGCTCCCATTCTTTGAATCCGTAATGTATTTTAGGAACTGTGTTTAAACTGTCTCAAATTTAATCTTCATAGTAATGCTATGAAGTTGGTACTATTATTATTAATATTTTTTGATTGAGGAGATTAAGGCTTGCCCATAGTTCAACAGCTAGAAAGTGGGCAGACCCTGATGGGTTTAACATATTGCCAAGAAATATGAGAGAGAGTATAAAGTAGGAAACAGAGTCTTTGCCTTAAAGGCATTTACAATCTACTTTGGGAGACAAGATGTATTGCACAAATGAAAGGCAAATATCCATACAGAAGTTAGCTAACAGCAGATCACAAATGCTATAATTAAAGCAATGCCTATTTAGTAGAAATGGCTACTTACCCAATGAAACATTCAGATTCAAACTTTTGGAGAATATACTTCTATCAGAAAACCTTTGTTTTAGAATGCATAGCAGATAAACAGGTATTTATTTATGAATTATATATTTACTCTTGCACCAATCTGTTACAAATGTATCAATATATATTAATCTGCTCAAAGATATAAATCATAAAATATTTAAAAGAATAAGATAAAATATACAAAGACATCCTACAATATTTTTTAGCATCCTGATGAATTATGCACTCCACTTTGGAGGCAATTTATTTGGACTAGTGGTGCTCAACTTTGGCTGAAAATTAGTTTCTCTGGAGAGTTTAAAAACTGACACTGGGGTCCCAACCCCAGGTCAATTCAATCAGGATTTCTGGGGGGTGGTACACAGATCTTGGGAATATTTTACCTTCCCCCTCCACCCCACCCACCAGGGAATTCTGTGCAACCAAGGGTGAGAATCACAGGTCTAGCCACTAAGGACAATGGCACCCTGTAGAGAGATCAGTGGACTGCAGACAGAGAAGGCAGATACTACAGGTCACTTTAATATTTTTACATGGAAGTATTGAAAATTTGTGTTTGTAAAGTTAGTGAAGCTGAGTTTTAAAATCTCCCCTTGCCTAAGTTAGTGTTCGTGTTTTGTTTTTTTAAAACAGTACCCCTTTTGGGTGTGCCTGGCTTGTCAAAGTCTGGGAATGAGGAGATCTGAGTTGTATCCTGGGCCTGCCTCACAAGTTGCGCTGAGACCTTGGGCAAGTTTTCAACAATGGTAATTATGGGGGTGGTGATTTTCTGCAGTCATAAAGTACTTTGTCTCAGAAAAGTATATTCTTGGCGTCAATATATAAGCCTGAAAATGGAACCCTGAAATATTTGTTCTGGAAGGCATCTTTTAGAACAGCACCCTCGGCCGGGTGCGGTGGCTCACGCCTGTAATTCCAGCACTTTGGGAGGCCGAGGAGGGCCGATCACGAGATCAGGAGATCAAGACCATCTTGGCTAACACGGTGAAACCCCGTCTCTACTAAAAATACAAAAAAAATTAGCTGGGCGTGGTTGCGGGCGCCTGTAGTCCCAGCTACTCGGGAGGCTGAGGCAGGAGAATGGCGGGGACCCGGGAGGCGGAGCTTGTAGTGAGCGGAGATCCGGCCGCTGCACTCCAGCCTGGGCCACAGAGAGAGACTGTCTCAAAAAAAAGAAAAGAAAAGAAAAAAAAGGACAGCACCCTCATTACACGTGAGGAAACTGAGACCCAGAGATGCTAAGTGGAGGTAGTTGGCTCACCTAAGACAAAGCTGTAAGAAGAAAGGGTTAGGACACTGGTTGGGGGAGGAGGAGGAGGCTGATTCTCATCAGCCAAATGGTTCTCAAATGCGGAATTCCACTTTCATAAAGGACTCAGGATATGTGGACAGAATGGAGTACAGTAATTGTGGCTTCTCCATCTTTAACTGATCCCATCAACACAAGGGTTAGGTTTAAAAATTCTGCAATAAGTTGTATAGAAGGCTCCCATGTTCCCAAAGTTAGAAAGCCCCTATGGTCAATGTTTCCTCATTTTTGGATCTGTTTTGAATACAGTCATCCAGAACTTTCTCTATGAATGAGGAGGTTAAACTAGATGAGCTCTGAGGTTCCTTCTGACTCACCATGAAACTTCTAGCGCTGTGTGCATTGCTAGTGTCATGCAAACACAAGGAGACGATTAGAGCACAAAGTTGGGTTCGAATAATTCCCTGTTGTGCTGCATAACGGGGAGGAAAGGTATTCTTGCATAATTTGCATTTGAAAATACACAAGCTTGGGCTCATATAATTCTGAGGGCAAATAGAATTACGCTTTCCCTTGCCTGCTTAATATGGGTCATTATAGGTGAAAGACAGCACAACTGAGAACTGCTGGACCCGGAGGGCCAGTGTCATGCATACACCAAGACAAGTTCATGTTGACAACTTGTCAAGGCTTGTTTCATATGGTTTACATTGGCTTTCATGAAGTGGAAAACAGTGCATGAAACCATTCTTGTTCTTTGTTCTTCAAAACACATGAAAATATTGGGAAGATTTAAATGTAGGAGTTAACATGACACTTAATGTCTCTTTGTGCCTTTGTTTATGTCATTACTTCTTCTGGATGTCCCTCAATTTGCCTTCCTCACCATATCCACCCAGAGAAGTCCAACAAGTCAACTGAAAAATGTACAAACAATAAGAGTAGTCCGTTGCCTTAAGTGCTTATATGCATGCATCTAACTCTATATGGCAAGCACTAATATTGTTCTCATTCTAGATGAAGACACTGAGGCACAGAGAGGATATGTAACTGACCTGAAATCATTAAATTCAGAGGCAGAGACTGAATTCAGACTCAAGTAGTCAGTCTCCAGTGTGCTCTCAAGAACACACTTTACCAAGTTTTTGATGGCATTGTAAAGGATATCAGAGAAGAAAAAATTCAAATGTCTGATGAATGCATTAAAATTAAAAAATAAAATTATGTTTATGACCCATCAACTTGGCAAATATTTTAAATAGTAGCTGGTGGTGGGGAGGAAGTGAGAACATGGAATTTGCCCTGCTGGTGGGTGTGCCAGTTTGTACAGTCCTTCTGAAAGACAAATTGGCAGTACAGTAAGTCCCTTAGAACCCACTGCCAGACTCAGAAATTTTACTCCCATAAATTTATTCTAAGGATAATTTTGGAGAAGTTCACAAAAAATGAATGTATAAAATTTATACAAGAACATTGTTTAAAATAGCAAAAAGTTGGAAACAGCATAAATAATTTACAATGGGGGATTGGATAAATAAATCATGGTACAACTCTAATAAAAAATGTGCAGATATTAAGAATGTAATAGAACCATGTTTACTGACGTGGAAAGATGTTCAAAATATTGTTAAGTTTAAAACAAAAATAGTTTTAAACTTAAAACATAAGTTTATGTCAATAGTAGAATTAAGACAGTTGCAGATTTCTTTGTAGTGTTTGGTACTTTCCAATGTATTACTTATATAAAAAATAAAAATAGACCAGGTGAGGTGGCTCACACCTGTAATCCCAACATTTTGGATTACAGGCAGGTGGATCGCTTGAGCCCAGGAGTTCAAGACAAGCCTAGGCAACATGGTGAAAGCCCCTCTCCACAAAAAATGAAAAAAATTAGCCAGGAAGGGTGGTGTGTGCTTGTGGTCCCAGCTATTCAGGAGGCAGAGGTGGGAGACACCTGAATCTGGAAGGTCAAGGTTGCAGTGAACTGGGATTGCACCACTGTACTCCAGCCTGGGTGACAGAAAGAGAGCCTGTTACAAAAACAAACAAACAAACAAAACCACACAAACAAAAACCTCTAGATTTTCCTTGCCTTAGCCATTGGAAAACTTTTTGCATATGTGAAAAACAGACAGTCACTCTAACCAGAGTGAGTTTAAAATTAATTGTTAACATTCATTGAGCACTGAGCACTTATTATGGGCTAGGAGCTCTGTCAAATACTTTAAATGATTTCTTTTCATCCTTACAACTCTTATGATGTGAGCACTCTGTCTTTTTACAGTTCAGAAAACTAAAGCATAAAAAGATTTAAATAACTTGCTCCAAGTTCACTGAGAAGGCAGCTTCTAAGGAGATGTAAATAATTTGTGGGATTCAGAAATAAAAGAATGAAGTTGGCCTTTGGACATTAAGGCAGTATCTCCTATGGATAGGAACGTTAGCTAGTTAGTCCAACGCAGAAGATCAGTTTAGATCTTCTGGTTAAAAATAAAACCATTCATTGAGATTGAGCCCTGAAGGAGCTCAGGATGGGTAAATAGCTACGTTGTGTGACTTTTTACCTTGCAGTTAACTTCTCTGCCAGGTAGAAAGTGCTTTACTAGTGATTTTTTTTCCTCTGTATCTCACACAAAGCCTATCCCATCTGAGGAGGAGCCTGAGAGAAAGTCACTTCAATTCAATTTTGGTAATTTAGAGACTTTGCTTGGCACCCGGTCTCCTTCCAATACTTGTCTCCATAAACACTGATCTTCTCTACCTCTCTGAGGGGCTCTACCCTTGGTATGTCGCTGTTCCTCATCATTTAGCGACTGGGAAATATAAAGGCAGAAGTCCTAAATCTGTGGCAACTTCAGAACTTCTAAACAGTAGAGCCGTGGAGGTAGTAGCACAGTTGGAGGGAGGTGGCTGGACATTCTAAGTTGTGTCTACATAGTACTTAACACAAGAGTGCGAAGGCATCAGGTGTGTGAATCAAAGAATAGGCCACTGATAAGTGACCTAGCCCTGAAGAAGGGTAATGAATAGTGACCAGGCTACAAAGAAAATGTGCCCAGTGCCCTAATCCTTGGGTCTCTGCTTAACCTCAGCCTGCCTTCAGACACAGAGGAATTGCTTTCAGTGATTGAGTTATCATCAATATTCTATCTTAGATGGAGGGAACCAGGATCTTGAAAGGACAGAAAACTTTTATGATTATTATTCTTTTGTTCATGACATTTATGTTTCTGAAACACCTCTACTTATTCTCTTTCTCATCATCCATTGCAACCCAACTCAAGAGCCCCCACCTCCTTCTATAAATAATTCTCTCTTGCTACCAGACGTATTGAGAATGATCTCAATATACCTGGAACTGCATAGAAAGCTTGGACTGCTTTCCTTGGCTGTGTCTTTTTAAATAAGTTGTATAGCTATATTCCTCTGGCCTTGAGGGACAGGAACTCTATTACATAACAACAATGACAAAACAATGCCAACAACTAGCATGGCACAAACCTATTTATTTCAATAGAGAGAAGCCTAGTGGTTTAAGGTAGACATCATCTATCAAACTAAGCTTTCAGTACTTGAAGCTTTGAGGCTTCAAGTGGTTTGAAAAGTCCAGTGTACCTAGAACCTATTCTGTGCTTAGGGTTAATTGGCTTCTAGTTCAAGACCAAAAGGTAGGAGATACTGGTTGTAGGATTGGTTTGCTCATCACTAAGACATATTCTCAGTCACTTCTTGCAGTCTTGGTTCTCTCATCTGTCAGTTGACACAGAGCCAATCATACCTAAAAGAATTATTGTGAAAACAAAATAAAATAATGGATGGGAAAAGCCTTTAAAAGTTGAAAGCACTAGGCAAACCCAAGGCATTATTTGGCATTATTGTAAATGACAAACCAAATCTTATGTGGCAGAGGAGATTGCAATTATAAGGATGGGTGGTCAATACTTAAGATTCATGTATGATCAATGAAACCAACTATCTGTGGAAATGACATCCACCAAGGAAAAGCCTGAGTGGTTGAGGAGGTCACGGGGAGATGAGGACAGCTCATATTCAATCAAGGGAGAATATTCATATTGCTGAAATATAGAACTCTGGGAGTTTTTTCATAAAGTGTTGCCTAAAGTTTGATCTGTGAAACAGGTTTTTCAGGGACAAAAATGGGTCAAATAGATTTGAGTTAGACAAAGTCAAATAGAATTTTCACTCACCGTCTTTAGAATGCCAACTTGACTCTTCAAAAGGGAGGGAGGCAGGAAGCTTTAATCTTTTCAAGGGCAGTCACCTGGCAAAAGCTGAAGCTCAACCCATTGTATTAGATCTGACTGCAGGGATTATGTGTTTATGATCTGCTTGGAGTTTCTGAGATAAGAACTAAAAGACGAAGACTTGAATGATGTTTCTCCAGCACTATGAAAATGAAAGAGTCAGGTGCAGTGGCGTACACCTGCATTCCCTACTACTTGAGAGGCTGAGGCGGGAGGATTTTGAGCCCAGGAGTTTGACACCAGCATGGGCAACATAGTGAGATGCAGTCTCAAAAGAAGAAGAAAATAAAATAAAAGAAACTTGGGTTTTGGCAGTCATGGGAATTTTGGTCCTAGGAAATCTGGAGAAAGCTGGACTCTATTATGACAGAGGGAATTGATTAGGCACACTTTGGTATGGGAGAATTCTCCTTCCAGACAACTGTTGCCCTTGTCCCAGTCCTTGGCTCTCCCACCAACCTTCTGTTACCTGCTCAGCTTCCAGGCACTGTGATCATGAAGAGCAGTCTAAATGACGGGCAGCACCATTCAAGAAAAAAAAAAAAAAAAAAGCATTAAAAATTATTAAATTCATGTTCATTTTTCTTAATTACTAACCATAAAATTAGCACATTTACTCAAAATTTCAAATGGAAGAAATATAGAGTAAGAAGTGGATACTCTTTCCCCATCTATCACCATGCCATGACACACAGTATAAAATTGCTACATTAAAAAACAAAATGGGCCAGGCATGGTGGCTCACACCTACAATCCCAGTCAGTGCTCAGGAAGACCAAGGGGGCAGGATCACTTGAATGCAGGAGGTCGAAACCGGAGAGATTCTGTCTGTACAAAAAATTAAAACATAGCCAGGGATGGTGGTGTGCACCTGTAGTCCCAGCTACTTGGGAGGCTGGGGTGGGAGAATCACTTCAGCCCAGGGAGGATACAGTGAGCTATGATCACCACTGCACTCCCAGCCTGGACAACAGAGCAGGACCCCATCTCTAAAACACCAACCAAGTAACCAAACAAACAAAAAACCCATGAAATGACTAGAAGCCAGTTCACAATATTTCATAACTATTTATTTAGCCAGTTCTCTATGGCTGGGCATTTAGGTAGTTTCCAAATTATCATCATTACAATAGGTGTTGCAATAAACTTGGACATTTATTTTTGTGCATGCATTTTCTATGAGATAGATACACAGAAGTGAAACTGCCATCACAACTCATAACTAAATTGAAAATTTGGCTATGTACTGCTAAATTGGCCCCCTCAAAATGGCACCAATTTCCACTTCCACCAGGAGTATATGAGGGATGCTCATGAATTTGATCAGTTGGGTGAGTTGCTTGGGACAGACTATGTCTGAAGCAATGACAAAAGTGATGATCTGGACTGCAAAGTCTTGGGAACTTGATGACACAAGAGCTACTCCTGTGTCGGGCCTTGTATAGGTGGTCGGCATGCCACGCCTAACAATGTTGACCTCACACATCTCTTGTTAACTGTAAATCAGACCACATTATGGCTCCTGAAGTGCACTAGACTGTACATCAATTTCCTGTGAGAGCCCTAATCAATTGCTTCCGTGAGGGGTTTTAAAGGACCCTGAAACATCATGCTTCTTTTTGGCCCAAGGCTTGAATCAATTAGAGCTAGGCAAAAGAGTAAGACAGAAAGAATCCAAACATCACCTTTGTCATTGTTAAAGTTGCTACTGAGGAATGTGGTTGTATCTGCTGTGCCAGTCGGCGTCCCCATTCTTAACTGTGATATTACAGGGACCACAACCAGCCTCTAGCAGCAGTGGACCACTACTGATCTTCCTATAGGCCGAGGAGTAAGTTCACTGATAAATTCATTAGCTGGTAGAGAATTATCAGGAGTATATGCTCTGTGTGAGTGTGCATACTGCCAGAGGAAGGGGCTTGGCAACCCATGGCTAGTGTTGCTTTTAAAGCTTACCAATCAGATTATGTCTCTTTTTCTTCTCTGGAGGAAGGTAGGAGTGTTACATTAGTGGTGCTCTTTTTACAAGAAGGAAATGTCAGGAATAGGGGAGATTCTTGCTCTTTCTGCCCCAACCTTCCACCTGTCATGCCATCCCAACAGCAGTGTCCACCTAGAATGTTTAGTGGGAAAGAGTTTCGTAATTGATTAGTAAAGTCTGCCGTGAGAGTGGGCAGGGGGAGTTATGGCACATTTGTCATACATTTGCAATCCTGCAATAATTATGCAATGAGTAATATGTGGTTAGTATAAAGGTTCGGTACAGTTGTGTCTTCTAAATTATAAAAGAGTTTCACTACAGATCAGCCACCCCCACAGACTTTCTGTCTCTATTTTTCTGAGTGTTCTGAGTCTCTCTCCTATAGTAGGGTGGAGAGATACTCCAGTCCCAAATAATTCATAACAGTCTAGGTCTTTATACCACTTGGTGCTATTCCCAGTACAGAGCTGATATTTTCATTGTAATGGTTTATAATTAAGAACTCACATATCCAAATCTCCAGCTTTTACTACTGGGGTAACAGAGGCAGAAAACAAAAAAAAAGTCAGTACCAGTATTTGCCAAGTGGCCAAGGATAAAATTAGTAGTGAAAGAATTAGATTTTCAAGCTATTAAAAATGTATTACAAACAATGGAGCATTTAAATAAAATGAAGCTGATGTTGTCTTTCTGAACACTTGGCATGTTCTACTTAGTGCTCCTGTTGATATTCTTTCTTACAGAAGGAATTTTTATTTATTTTTAATTTTTTTTGCATGCAGATACTTTCCATTTGCAGTACTGAGGAGAAAATAATTTTTTTACTTGATTGGGTGGCTTTGACGCTAAAGAGAGGAGCCAAATATGTCAATGTCCAATTAAGCTGGATTTAAAAATGCATGAGCAGCCTAATAGGAGAGTAATAGGTGCTGGGCGGGATCGAGTTAGGAGACAGGAAGGGGTGTATTGAAGAGGAAACCACTGGGAAGACAAAAAGAGAAAAGATCTGTTCTTCTATTAACATCTTTCCTTGTAGATACTTTATTAATTCTGGCCCTTTCCCATATTCAGTCAATAAGATGGCTGTTCCCTGGGATGGGACTTTAATTAACCCCAGATGAAATAAGCCCCTCCCAAGATCCCTGACCAAATACCTTCCCCTTCAGACTAATTTTTCCTGAACTTTAAACATTGGTGTATTTTCTTTCTGATTTTTTACTTGTCAATTTGCCACTTGTGCTGATTCCTCTCCTAATTTTATATAAATAAATATATATATTTAGAGACAGGGTCTTGCCCTGCCACCCATGTTGGAGTGTAGTGAGGCGATCATAACTCACTGCAGCCTTAAACTCCAGAGCTCACGGGATCCTCCTGCCTCAGCCTCTGAGTAGTTGGCATTACAGGTGTGAGCCACCACGCCTGGCTATTTAATTAATTAACTTACGTATTCATTTTTTTGAGACAGAATCTTGCTCAAATAGCCCAGGCTGCAGTGCAAAGACACGATCTCAGCTCACTGCAACCTCTGCCTCCCGGGTTCAAGCAATCCTCCCACCTCAGCCTACCGAGTAGCTGGGATTACAGGCACACCCCACCACGTCTGGCTAATTTTTGTATTTTCAGTAGAGACGGAATTTCTTTTTTTTTTTTTTTTATTATACTTTAAGTTCTAGGGTACATGTGCATAACGTGCAGGTTTGTTACATATGTGTACTTGTGCCATGTTGGTGTGCTGCACCCATCAACTCGTCAGCACCCATCAATTCATTATTTATATCATGTATAACTCCCAATGCAATCCCTCCACCCTCCCCCCTCCCCATGATAGGCCCCAGTGTGTGATGTTCCCCTTCCCGAGTCCAAGTGATCTCATTGTTCAATTCCCACCTATGAGTGAGAACATGCGGTGTTTGGTTTTCAGTTCTTGTGACAGTTTGCTAAGAATGATGGTTTCCAGCTGCATCCATGTCCCTACAAAGGACGCAAACTCATCCTTTTTTATGGCTGCATAGTATTCCATGGTGTATATGTGCCACATTTTCTTAATCCAGTCTGTCACAGATGGACATTTGGGTTGATTCCAAGTCTTTGTTATTGCGAATAGTGCCGCAATAAACATACGTGTGCATGTGTCTTTGTAGTAGAATAATTTATAATCCTTTGGGTATATACCCAGTAGTGGGATGGCTGGGTCATATGGTACATCTAGTTCTAGATCCTTGAGGAATTGCCATACTGTTTTCCATAATGGTTGAACTAGTTTACAATCCCACCAACAGTGTAAAAATCTTCCTATTTCTCCACATCCTCTCCAACACCTGTTGTTTCCTGACTTTTTAATGATTGCCGTTCTAACTGGTGTGAGATGATATCTCATTGTGGTTTTGATTTGCATTTCTCTGATGGCGAGTGATGATGAGCATTTTTTCATGTGTCTGTTGGCTGTATGAATGTCTTCTTTTGAGAAATGTCTGTTCATATCCTTTGCCCACTTTTTGATGGGGTTGTTTGTTTTTTTCTTGTATATTTGTTTGAGTTCTTTGTAGATTCTGGATATTAGCCCTTTGTCAGATGAGTAGATTGCAAAAATTTTCTCCCATTCTGTAGGTTGCCTGTTCACGCTGATGGTAGTTTCTTTTGCTGTGCAGAAGCTCTTTAGTTTAATTAGATCCCATTTGTCAATTTTGGCTTTTGCTGCCGTTGCTTTTGGTGTTTTAGACATGAAGTCCTTGCCCATGCCTATGTCCTGAATGGTACTACCTAGATTTTCTTCTAGGGTTTTTATGGTATTAGGTCTAATATTTAAGTCTCTAATCCATCTTGAATTAATCTTCATATAAGGAGTAAGGAAAGGATCCAGTTTCAGCTTTCTACTTACGGCTAGCCAATTTTCCCAGCACCATTTATTAAATACGGAATCCTTTCCCCATTTCTTGTTTCTCTCAGGTTTATCAAAGATCAGATGGCTGTAGATGTGTGGTATTATTTCTGAGGACTCTGTTCTGTTCCATTGGTCTATATCTCTGTTTTGGTACCAGTACCATGCTGTTTTGGTTACTGTAGCCTTGTAGTATAGTTTGAAGTCAGGTAGCATGACGCCTCCAGCTTTGTCCTTTTGACTTAGGATTGTCTTGGCAATGCGGGCTCTTTTTTGGTTCCATATGAACTTTAAAGCAGTTTTTTCCCAATTCTGTGAAGAAACTCATTGGTATCTTGATGGGGATGGCATTGAATCTATAAATAACCTTGGGCAGTATGGCCATTTTCACGATATTGATTCTTCCTATCCATGAGCATGGTATGTTCTTCCGTTTGTTTGTGTCCTCTTTGATTTCACTGAGCAGTGGTTTGTAGTTATCCTTGAAGAGGTCCTTTACATCACTTGTAAGTTGCATTCCTAGGTATTTTATCCTCTTTGAAGCAATTGTGAATGGAAGTTCATTCATGATTTGGCTCTCTGTTTGTCTGTTACTGGTGTATAAGAATGCTTGTGATTTTTGCACATTAATTTTGTATCCTGAGACTTTGCTGAAGTTGCTTATCAGCTTAAGGAGATTTTGGGCTGAGACGATGGGGTTTTCTAAATATACAATCATGTCATCTGCAAACAGGGACAATTTGACTTCTTCTTTTCCTAATTGAATACCCTTTATTTCTTTCTCTTGCCTGATTGCCCTAGCCAGAACTTCCAACACTATGTTGAATAGGAGTGGTGAGAGAGGGCATCCCTGTCTTGTGCCAGTTTTCAAAGGGAAGTTTTCCAGTTTTTGCCCATTCAGTATGATATTGGCTGTGGGTTTGTCATAAATAGCTCTTATTATTTTGAGGTACATTCCCTCAATACCGAATTTATTGAGCGTTTTTAGCATGAAGGGCTGTTGAATTTTGTCAAAAGCCTTTTCTGCATCTATTGAGATAATCATGTGGTTCTTGTCTTTGGTTCTGTTTATATGCTGGATTACGTTTATTGATTTGCGAATGTTGAACCAGCCTTGCATCCCAGGGATGAAGCCCACTTGATCATGGTGGATAAGCTTTTTGATATGCTGCTGAATCTGGTTTGCCAGTATTTTATTGAGGATTTTTGCATCGATGTTCATCAGGGATATTGGTCTAAAATTCTCTTTTTTTGTTGTGTCTCTGCCAGGCTTTGGTATCAGGATGATGTTGGCCTCATGAAAAGAGTTAGGGAGGATTCCCTCTCTTTCTATTGATTGGAATAGTTTCAGAAGGAATGGTACCAGCTCTTCCTTGTACCTCTGGTAGAATTCAGCTGTGAATCCATCTGGTCCTGGACTTTTTTTGGTTGGTAGGCTATTAATTATTGTCTCAATTTCAGAGTCTGCTATTGGTCTATTCAGGGATTCAACTTCTTCCTGGTTTAGTCTTGGGAGAGTGTAAGTGTCCAGGAAATTATCCATTTCTTCTAGATTTTCTAGTTGATTTGCGTAGAGGTGTTTATAGTATTCTCTGATGGTTGTTTGTATTTCTGTGGGGTCGGTGGTGATATCCCCTTTATCATTTTTTATTGCGTCTATTTGATTCCTCTCTCTTTTCTTCTTTATTAGTCTTGCTAGTGGTCTGTCAATTTTGTTGATCTTTTCAAAAAACCAACTCCTGGATTCATTGATTTTTTGGAGGGTTTTTTGTGTCTCTATCTCCTTCAGTTCTGCTCTGATCTTAGTTATTTCTTGCCTTCTGCTAGCTTTTGAATGTGTTTGCTCTTGCCTCTCTAGTTCTTTTAATTGTGATGTTAGAGTGCCAATTTTAGATCTTTCCTGCTTTCTCTTGTGGGCATTTAGTGCTATAAATTTCCCTCTACACACTGCTTTAAATGTGTCCCAGAGATTCTGGTATGTTGTATCTTTGTTCTCATTGGTTTCAAAGAACATCTTTATTTCTGCTTTCATTTCGTTATGTACCCAGTAGTCATTCAGGAGCAGGTTGTTCAGTTTCCATGTAGTTGAGCGGTTTCGATTGAGTTTCTTAGTCCTGAGTTCTAGTTTGATTGCACTGTGGTCTGAGAGACAGTTTGTTATAATTTCTGTTCTTTTACATTTGCTGAGGAGTGCTTTACTTCCAATTATGTGGTCAATTTTGGAATAAGTGCGATGTGGTGCTGAGAAGAATGTATATTCTGTTGATTTGGGGTGGAGAGTTCTATAGATGTCTATTAGGTCCGCTTGGTGCAGAGATGAGTTCAATTCCTGGATATCCTTGTTATATTTCTGTCTCGTTAATCTGTCTAATGTTGACAGTGGAGTGTTGAAGTCTCCCATTATTATTGTATGGGAGTCTAAGTCTCTTTGTAAGTCTCTAAGGACTTGCTTTATGAATCTGGGTGCTCCTGTATTGGGTGCATATATATTTAGGATAGTTAGCTCTTCCTGTTGAATTGATCCCTTTACCATTATGTAATGGCCTTCTCTGTCTCTTTTGATCTTTGATGGTTTAAAGTCTGTTTTATCAGAGACTAGGATTGCAACCCCTGCTTTTTTTTGTTCTCCATTTTCTTGGTAGATCTTCCTCCATCCCTTTATTTTGAGCCTATGTATGTCTCTGCATGTGAGATGGGTCTCCTGAATACAGCAGACTGATGGGTCTTGACTCTTTATCCAGTTTGCCAGTCTGTGTCTTTTAATTGGAGCATTTAGTCCATTTACATTTAAGGTTAATATTGTTATGTGTGAACTTGATCCTGCCATTATAATATTAACTGGTTATTTTGCTCATTAGTTGATGCAGTTTCTTCCTAGCCTCGATGGTCTTTACATTTTGGCATGTTTTTGCAATGGCTGGTACCGGTTGCTCCTTTCCATGTTTAGTGCTTCCTTCAGGGCCTCTTGTAAGGCAGGCCTGGTGGTGACAAAATCTCTAAGCATTTGCTTATCTGTAAAGGATTTTATTTCTCCTTCACTTATGAAACTTAGTTTGGCTGGATATGAAATTCTGGGTTTAAAATTCTTTTCTTTCAGAACATTGAATATTGGCCCCCACTCTCTTCTGGCTTGTAGAGTTTCTGCCGAGATATCCGCTGTTAGTCTGATGGGCTTCCCTTTGTGGGTAACCCGACCTTTCTCTCTGGCTGCCCTTAATATTTTTTCCTTCATTTCAACTTTGGTGAATCTGGCAATTATGTGTCTTGGAGTTGCTCTTCTGGAGGAGTATCTTTGTGGCGTTCTCTGTATTTCCTGAATTTGAATGTTGGCCTGCCCTACTAGGTTGGGGAAGTTCTCCTGGATGATATCCTGAAGAGTGTTTTCCAACTTGGTTCCATTTTCGCCCTCACTTTCAGGCACCCCAATCAGACGTAGATTTGGTCTTTTTACATAATCCCATACTTCTTGCAGGCTTTGTTCATTTCTTTTTCTTCTTTTTTCTTTTGGTTTCTCTTCTCGCTTCATTTCATTCATTTGATCCTCAATCGCTGATACTCTTTCTTCTAGTTGATCGAGTCGGTTACTGAAGCTTGTGCATTTGTCACGTATTTCTCGTGTCATGGTTTTCATCTCTGTCATTTCGTTTATGACCTTCTCTGCATTAATTAGTCTAGCTGTCAATTCTTCCACTCTTTTTTCAAGATTTTTAGTTTCTTTGCGCTGGGTATGTAATTCCTCCTTTAGCTCTGAGAAGTTTGATGGACTGAAGCCTTCTTCTCTCATCTCGTCAAAGTCATTCTCTGACCAGCTTTGATCCGTTGCTGGCGATGGGCTGCGCTCCTTTGCAGGGGGAGATGCGCTCTTATTTTTTGAATTTCCAGCTTTTCTGCCCTGCTTTTTCCCCATCTTTGTGGTTTTATCTGTCTCTTGTCTTTGATGATGGTGACGTACTGATGGGGTTTTGGTATAGGTGTCCTTCCTGTTTGATAGTTTTCCTTCTAATAGTCAGGACCCTCAGCTGTAGGTCTGTTGGTCTGTTGGAGATTGCTTGAGGTCCACTCCAGACCCTGTTTGCCTGGGTATCAACAGCAGAGGTTGCGGAAGATAGAATATTGCTGAACAGCGAGTGTACCTGTCTGATTCTTCCTTTGGAAGCTTCCTCTCAGGGGTGTACTCCACCCTGTGAGGTGTGGGGTGTCAGACTGCCCCTGGTGGAGGATGTCTCCCAGTTAGGCTACTCAGGGGTCAGGGACCCGCTTGAGCAGGCAGTCTGTCCCTTCTCAGATCTCAACCTCCGTGTTGGGAGATCCACTGCTCTCTTCAAAGCTGTCAGACAGAGTCGTTTGCGTCTGCAGAGGTTCTGCTGCTTTTTTGTTGTTGTTTTTTATCTGTGCCCTGTCCCCAGAGGTGGAGTCTACAGAGACAGGCAGGTTTCCTTGAGTTGCTGTGAGCTCCACCCAGTTCAAGCTTCCCAGTGGGTTTGTTTACCTACTTAAGCCTCAGCAATGGCAGGCGCCCCTCCCCCAGGCTCGCTGCTGCCTTGCGGTTAGATCGCAGACTGCTGTGTTAGCAATGAGGGAGGCTCCGTGGGCGTGGGACCCTCCCGGCCAGGTGTGGGATACATTCTCCTGGTGTGCCCGTTTGCTTAAAGCGCAGTATTGGGGTGGGAGTTACCCGATTTTCCAGGTGTTGTGTGTCTCAGTTCCCCTGGCTAGGAAAAGGGATTCCCTTCCCCCTTGCGCTTCCCAGGTGAGGCGATGCCTCGCCCTGCTTCAGCTCTCGCTGGTCGGGCTGCAGCAGCTGACCAGCACCGATTGTCCGGCACTCCCTAGTGAGATGACCCCAGTACCTCAGTTGAAAATGCAGAAATCACCGGTCTTCTGTGTCGCTCGCGCTGGGAGTTGGAGACTGGAGCTGTTCCTATTCGGCCATCTTGGGGCTACTTCCGAGACGGAATTTCATTATGCTGGCCAGGCTGGTCTTGAACTTCTGACTTCAGGTGATCTGCCCACCTTGCCCTCCTGAAGTGCTGAGATTACGCGTGGGAGCCATTGCATCTGGCCTGGCTCTTTATTTTATTGACTCACTTTTAAAAATGTTTATAACTGAAAGAAAAGTCAGTATCCACCTGCAGTAAATACAAGGAAATCATAAAAGTAAGTACAATGGAAACAAAAATGGTACTTACAAGATTTTTAAAAATAAAATTCACCAATGGAAAACAATTAATGATAAATCCAATAAATTAAAAAATATCCACACCTAAAATACATTTCTCAATGACAAAAATAGGTCTATTTATTTGTAGTCACTAATGGAGGGATATTTAACTCATCAGTGCTTAGTTCCACCCAAAATCATGTCATTGTCTGCAGTTTGGGAAACAGACTTTTCAAGGGGGCAGTGAAGTAAAGTAGGAAAAGTTGAGATTTTAAATCAGACCACACTGAGTTTGACTTCTAGTTCCAACTGTTACTGGTTCCTCACAGTAAAAGTAGGATGATAACATCTACTTCACTGGACCGCTGTAAGGCTAAAATGTAATTGTATTGAAAAACATTTAGAACATATTTAGGCAATTTCAGTTTTATTCTTTTCTACCAATATAATATTAGTAGAATATCCCCAGTTTTGGAGTCTTTTTGTCTTGGTGGAGAAAGACATTAACAAAACATGGAAAAATAAATAACATTTACAGGCTGTATTTATTTTCCATTCAAAATAAAAATAGTTTTATTGAGTCCCATGGGAAAAATGTACCATCTTACCACTTGCATGATCTACTTCATTGACTAGAAGAATGTCAATGAAAAAATTCTCACGGTTTGTCTTTATTTAATATAAATATCTCGGTTATTTGAGAAGCAACAACAGAGGTAGCATCCTAATCATTTAGCCTTATATTCAAAGCGAGGCCAATGGGCTGCATGGCATCCATGGGCCTCAGTAGCTCCTCACTGAGTAGCCATTTTTTTCAGTACTGATGAACAAATGGAGATGCAGAGCATTGAGTGTCCCTGTGATATTAACAAATAAATAAATCACATTGAGTGGCAACACAGAGATTTACCCAATATATACCCTCATGAAATGCTTGTTAGTGTCCCAATACCAACTGACTGTATTTCATACAGTTTTGGAATAACAGAATGCTCAATATAGAAGGAAATTCAGGTCTTGCTTAGCTCAGGTGGTCAGGTAGCTAACATTAAGGAGTGACGTGGGGTTGAAGGCACTGGGGAACCAGAGATCAAGCTATCCTAAAAGGCACCACCTCCTAAACTGTTCCTCTGTAAGACTTTGAACCCAGTATTGCCAGACATGACTTCTAAAGACAAGCTAGGGGCCGAGCGTGGTAGCTCACTCCTGTAATCCCAGCACTTTGGGAGGCGGAGGCAAGTGGATCACCTGAGGTCAGGAGTTCAAGACCTGCCTGGTCAACACGGTGAAATACCACCTCTACTAAAAATACAAAAAAATTAGCTGCACGTGGTGTTGCATACCTATAGTCCCAGCTACTTGGGAGGGTGAGGCAGGAGAATTGCTTGAACCTGGGAGGCAGAGGTTGCAGTGAGCCGAGATCGTGCCATTGCACTCCAGCCTGGGCAACAGAGTGAGACTCAATCTCAAAAGCAAGAGAGAAAGAAAGAGAGAAAGAGAGAAAGAAGGAAAGAAAAGAAAGAAAAGAAAGAAAGAAAGAAAGAAAGAAAGAAAGAAAGAAAGAAAGAAAGAAAGAAAGAAAGAAAGAAAGAAAGAAAGACAAAATAGAAAAGCTAGGAATTTGGATATTGCCATTTTTATGTGAAAATTTCTTTATATATTGACAACTAAACACCTCCCACCTCCCCCATCCCACACTTAGTGCTCCCCACCCCACTCAAAAATCTCCATGTGAGTCAAATAAGACATGTCTGTGGTTTCCATCTACTCCAAGTGCTGCCATATTGGTGCCTCTGATCTGGTCCAACTGCCTTCTATGTTGGATGGGAAATGGAAGTCCAGAAAGGAGAAATGACTTAATTATGGTCATATCAGAAGCCTCTCTTCTAAACCCTCCTTTGAAAAGCTGACTGTTCGTTCATTTAAGAAAAAGTATGATAGAATAAAACTGGAATCTGATAAACTAGAGAGCAATAATTCTAAGCACTGCTCTTTGTTTAATTGTCTGTAACCTATACTATCCAAGCTGGTGAACATAAGAAGTTAAGAAAGTAGATCACCACAATAATAAGTTGGTAAGAGAGAGTTTGAAAATTAGGCAGAAGTTAAGTTGGTGCAAGATTTTTTTCAGAGATTAACTCTTGTCCCAAAATCATGCACCTGCACTTAAAGTAATATGGAAGTGTATCAGTGATTTACCCATGGCCCCAGAGATAAAATTGAATGAGATAATGAGTATAATTTGTAATTCTGTGGGAGGAAAACCTATGAATATTTGGCAGTGATCTTTGAGGATGAATAAATGAATGGATGGTTCATTCATTCATGAGTTCCACAAATAATGATTGACTTCTTAGTGCAAGTGACTCACAGTTCAGACACTGGGGATAGAGCATGAGCAAGAAAAAACAAAATCCCTGCCCTAATGTGACTTATATCTCAGTGGTTTAGGCAGCTCTCAATTGGCTAGATAATGGATCAGCTCCTCCATCTCTTTTAGTCATGCCAACACAAAGAAGAAAGTTGATGGTGGCATTGGGAAGAGAAAGTTGGCTCTTTTGCTCCTAGACCAATATTCTATTGCCATGGCAATGATGTGCTCACTGGTCTGGATCATGACATAGAACTTTCTATTTTGAATCAAAGCTCTAAAAATACCAGAAGGCAAAAGATGGTATTAACAGGACAAGGTAGGGGGACTGATATCAATTTACTTCTTTGTTGCCCTTGCCTGTCTTAAAACAATATCTGAAATGCAGCACAAACAGGGCGTGCACCTAAATTAAGCCCGTGGTCAGCTTTGCTGGGGAGAGATGCATTTCTGTGAGTGATTTGTCTTCAGCCCTGTTGGCTCTGGCAGGTTTATAGGGTTTATATTTCCACACACAAATTGTCCTTGAACAATTTCTCCAATACCTGAAACACTGCTGCCTCCTCCCAGCCCCTTGTCAGATGTACCCATCTGCTGTCTCCCACCTAGATTTTTTCTTTAATAACAAAGTGATTGTTGACGTTGTAAGAAAAATCCAATTCTTGATTGAAGTTTATGTTCCAAAGGGTCTCTCTTTGGGAAGAAAATCAGCAGTGGATAGAGTTGCACATTCCTGACATTGGGGCCAGCTCCCTCGAAAGCCTGCATTACCATGAAACAACTGCACTGCCCTTCCCACCTGGTCCTCTTTTCTTTCTTGGGAGGGATCAAGAAAGACTAATGCTTTTTGTCCTTTACCCTCCCTGTAAAAGCCAGGGCTGGTGCCTGGAGCAATGTCAGTGGAGGGTCAAAGGGAAGATGGCAGATGAGCCTAAGAGCCCCCTGAGTTAACCTTCCCGTGACCACTTCCCACTTGCTGGTGATTTTGTTACCTCAACACAGGTTGTTTCTCAAGCTTATCAGTTGTCTGACAATGAGGGGAGCTTGGAAGTCATTGTGAGTATCAAACTTCCCTGTGGCATCCACAGATGATGACACCTAGTCAGGCTGAATGGACTTAATAAAGATTTGGTCAGAGGTGGCTGTTGCTTTCTAGGAGCATGCCAGCTGATGGTGTGGAGACTAACCTTTTTATTATATTTCATTGTACCAAAGTTCCTACTAAGTTGGGCTAACTAGATAAAAGGTAAATCTTAAGAGGCAAAGCAGAAAAATGGCAGGAGAAAGGGCTTTGGAATCAGATAATTCTTGGTTTGTATAATATCTCTGCTGTATCACTTTCTAGTTTCAGGGCCCTGGACAAGTTACTTAAAATCTCTGAGCCTGGCTTTCCTGTGGGTAAAAAGGAAATAATCATGTCCATAGTACATCACAAGGTCATCATAGGGTTAAGTGAGATGATGTGTGTGAACATGCTTAAAACAGTGGCCTGACATCAGTGAGCACTCAATGAAAGGTGATTTTTATTCATAGCACAAAGTTAAATTATAGAGTATCTTAGGCAAATGCATTTTTAATTAAGAAAACTCAGTTAACAAAATCTTCATGAATAGGCCCTTATGGGACTTGCCATAACAAAGAGGTAAGAACATTTCAGAATAGCTTTATCACTTATTTATAGGAAGAGGTTGCTTTGAAAATATTTTTGAAAGCTCTGAGCAAAAGGCTTTGAAGACTTACTCGCAAGTAGGGCCAATACTCTGCTCGAAACTTTGTTTATACATTAAGTTCTTATTTTATAATTGGTACAAAGGTTCATTTCAGTTTAGCTCTCTCTACGGAGTGATAAATTTTGAATCTGCAGTGTCTGGATTCCTGAGGCTTTATTATTATTCAAGGCTTTAATTTTGAAGAGATCCTGCATATTTAAAATCTAAAAGAAAGTAGTCTTATATTCAGTATGATTGACCTAGAATATGCCCTGTCAATGACATGATTTTGAGCTCTAGGTCTTGGTGCTGGCCTTCAGTAAGATAGCAATTAAGATATAATGATAAAACCTCCTAGATTTGTCCATGGTTGAAATGATTTCATTTGTGCTTCAAACAATCCTTACGTGGCAGAAAAAAACAACATATTATTACTCACATTTTACAGTTGAGAAAATTGAAGTTTGAAGTAAGTCACTTGCCTCACGGCACTTGTTTCAGAGGTTTACAAATCTTTATGTAAGTGTTTAGTTGCAGAGCTCTTTCTGAAACTGAAATGTACTCTGGAAGAGAAAAAAAATGAACCAGTTAACAGCCTGACAGCCTTGCCTTCCTGTACTATCCTGTCCTGTCCTGATAGCCACTGATCCCAGGTCTGAGTAAGATGGCAGCCTTCTTGGACAACGACCATGGTAGAACTGATGGGTGGTCATGAGAGAATGGGGCTCTTTGGCTTCTGGATTTTACATGGCCTCCAAATCTAGTGAGAGATGGAGGGTTGAGATCTCCCCACTGAATGCTGGTGGAGCTTCCTTGGTGAGTGACATGCTGACTTTGAAGGCAATTCCGCGCAGCAATGCAGAATGACGTCCTCTGCTCTCTGCCCACCGTTAGCCGGCGTTCTGAATGTTACCTATTTGGCACGCCTAGGGAGTGGTAGACTTTGTAAAAGAGAAAGGTATCTAGTGTTGGTGATGCTGGTGCACATGGTTGGGGTGGGGAATCAAACCTAGAGTTTCTAAACTGGGGAAAAGGCAAAGTGGCCAATGGGATATACAGCCAATTTCATAAAACCCCTCTTTGCAGTCTCCAAGATAGAAAATTGGAATCCTTTGGATAAAATAGTAGTTGCATATTTATACCTCTTTTATTAGTTTCCAGCATTGGCCCACATTATCAGGAACCTAGCTAGCTAAAGAGATATGTAAACGTCATCATCAACCACTGTTGGCTTACAAAGAACCTCCAGATAAACATTCTTTGGCAATAGACCCTAATTGGTACCTCATTAATGGCCAGTTGAGTGAATAACCAACGCCTTCTGCAAAGCTGGCATTTTTATCCTTATTTTACAGTGAGGAAACTGGAAGATTGGGTGATGTGCCTGAGGTTACCTGACTCTGAATCTGGTAACTTTTCCGTTATACCAATGCATGCTGTCATTGACAACTTTGTCACTGCGTCATAGAAGCAGACTTTTCATGATAGGAAGAGGCTTTGCCCACGTCTATTCCATGCTCTTCTTTATCTACAAAAAAAAATGGCACACAGAGGAGTTTCAAACACCTATGTGGAAACATTTCTTCCTTCGAAGAGACTTGGATTAGTAGCTATTCTCCTGAGATTCCATAATTAATGATGTACAAAAGCTTAGTGATGTACAAAAACGCACCTGGGAAAAATACAAATATATGCAAGAAAGGGAAAGATGAGATGGCTCTAATAGAGAAGATACCTGTATTAGGGTGGTAACAGCTGATGTAACAAATCCTAAAATATCAGGAGGTTTAATGGCATGAAATTTTATTTCTCCGTCATGTAACAGTCCAGTGCAGATATTGCTGACTAGTAATGGTGATGGTGGGGGCATTGCTCCATGCAGTGTTTCAGGGATCCAGGTTAATGGAGGCTTTGCCATCCTCCATGTGTCACTTCTCAGCTCACACCATGCTGGGCATCATCAATATATAGTAAGAAAAAGAGAAGAGAACGAGGAATTGCATGGAGGAATTTGTTTTATGGGCTAGACCTGGAACACATCATTTCTTTCCATATATCATTTTAGAATTCAGTCACATGGCCATATCTGATGTTGGGAAGCTGGGAAGTGTAGCTGTGTTCACAAGACAAGGAAAGACTTTTGGTGACCTGTCAGCAATCTCTGCCACAGGATCCAAAGGATGGACAATTATGGGAAAGTGACAACCTCCTCAGGGTGATAAAATTCCCATGTGCCTGTCCATTAGATGAGTTTGTAGAAGACCACGATTCTAACCTATATCTTTCATAAGGAAGGGCGAGTGAGTGGAGGAAAGAATGTCCAAATTCTGTTGATCTTTTAGTACCAACATCATGAAGTTTTTCCTGGTCAGCTTAGACAGAAGCAATCATTTTCTCCTTTGGATTTCCACATTACTCCACTTTCTCATCTCTCATGGACTCTTCGGCTTTGGACAATCACGTCCCTGCTTTTTTTTCTTCCCTCTATAATCTTTGACCAAGTTATACTAGTGAATTACTTGTAAAACCTAATTTATATGTTGGAGTTCTACATATGATTTCATTAACAAAATATTTAGTGTTTGAAAGCTGTTGGATAGGATAATCTCTGAAATTCCTTTAAGCTCCATCAAATCTACAATTCTGTTGACCTAACAACATAACCCGGATTTATAGGATAATTGCCAGCTTCCCACTTCACTTTGTACTGGGACCAAGCTTTTAAGCAGGAAGAAGATGGAAAAAATGGTTGAGTGTGGAGGAGGGAAAATTCAACTGAACTTATTGAAATGGATACAGCCCTTCCAGAAAATACTCTAAAGAACCAAGTGGCTAGCTTTAAATTACTGTTTCCTATAGTGAATTAGGAAATGGATTCCCCTTAGCGGGCCGTATCTGTCACTTGTATATGACTCTAATTCAGTTGGTCACATGAGTATAAAACGGCACCCAGGAGCTGTTTTGAGCTGTGTATCAAACTGAATTCTGCAGTTGTCTAACCCAACCTCTAATTTTCAATCTATCAGTGTGTAAGTATATGCTTTTTGCTTTCTCAGAATTTGCATAAACTCCAGCAATCTTTGTTTTTCCTTCTTCTTTATTTTTGGTTGATAATAGTGTTTGTGTTAAAAATCACACCTTCTTTTGATTTCTTGCATGCATGTAGACTTTTCTCTTGTTTGTGTATGTAAGTGCTTTTATCTCGCTCTGTAATCAGTCACAACCCAGGGTGGAGGCAGGGAATGTTTGGTACAATATTTCCTATATAAACAGTTTCACTGTAAAAGAAACAATATGGCTCTAATTTTGATGTATGATCAGTTTAGAAATATGCAAACACATTTGAATATACATCCTGTACATGACAACAGCAATATGAAATTGGATACACAAAAGGGTTTTCTTTTCCTCTAGTGATTTCCCCAGCCCTCCCCCAACCAGATAATATCAACTTTATTTCCAAGCTTTTAAGTGAAAATGCCTGCTTTGATAGCTTTCCCAAATTGATAAAAATATATGTAGTCAAATAGAATTTTTTTAATGGTCAAGTTGTTCCCTGGTACACACTCTGTCTTCGTCTGAATACAAATAAAAGCTGCCTAAATTGAAGAGAGTTTAACATTTTCCAGTGCAGCTGTGAAGTAAAATTGGAAGTGGCAGTAGCAGACACACAGCCCAGGGATATTGAAGATATATTTGTTCTGTGTGAGAAAAAAGCACTTGGATCATTAGGTCTGATTTGACTGTGCTAGGTGGGAGGTCTTTGTCACTCTGGTTTGGTCACAAACTGCCCAGGTGTGGCTGGGCATTGTCAGGGCAGTCTAGTGGTGGAGGTAGTTTTGTTTTGCTAACTGTTTCTCACAGCACAACTTTGCGGTTGAGCAGTAGATATTCAGTAACATGTAGTTTTAATTTGGCTACTTGCAGTTTTTAAAGAACAAAAAGAGATCACTTCTTAAAGTTAAAAGTATCATCCATTATCCTACCACCTTAATTCCTGTACTATGTATTGGGAATTTACTAAATACCAGAGACAGCTAAGCCAACCTATGAGGATGATACTATTATTAATATTCCCATTTTTCTGGAAAGGAATTGAGGCTTAGAGAGAGATAATGTAATGAGCTAAGATAATACAATTAGGAAGTGGCGCAGCTTGCATTAAATCCTAGTCCAGTGGGCTCCAGAGATAATGCTCCTAATTTCTACTCCAAACTGCCACTTAACCCTAACACACTAAATTTTATTTTCCCGTGTTTTTAACCTGTTTCCTATAAACATGAGTAACTTTTCTTACTTGAAATCAGAGTGAATACACATACACAGAAGAATGTATTAAAATTGAAATACTGGATATTTACAATATTTTAAAATTATTTTAAGGATTTTTGATATTACTTTATAGTATTCATTACTGTAATTTTGTCATTTCTAATGCTGCATAGCTCATATTAAAAATATACTTACCGTGTGATTTCAAATTATGTGCTAGACATTATACTTTTACATACACTAAGCATTTTGTCCTCTCTTCCAAAAGAAGATTGCTAGAAGCATGCATCTTCATTTTATCTCCATTATCACCATTTTATAAATGTGGAGGTTGAGAGTTACAGGACTTAAATAACTTACCCAAAATCTAACATCTGGCCTGTGGCTGGGCAGAAATTCCAAGAGAAACTTTTTGACTCTACAGCCTGGGCTTTTTTCACTAACAGCCTTTTGAAAAATTAACGAACCGAATGTTCGTTATCGATACCAAATGTTTGGTATCGAACCAAAATGTCTAGTGCTTAGGACATGAGTAGGTACTGCACCCTTCCTGGGAGCCATGATCTCGATGTTTGTATCCCCTTAAAATTCATTAGTTGAAATCCTAATCCCAAAAGCGATGGTATTAGGAGGTGCGGGCTTTTGGGAGGTGATTAGATCATGGGATTAGCGCTTATATAAAATGGGCCTGAGGGAGCTTCTTGTCCCTTTCCCCATGTGAGGATGCAGTGAGAGGGCATTCTCTATGAACCAGAACACGGGCCTTTACTGATGCCTTGATCTTGGACTTGCCAGCCTCCAGAACTGTGAGAATTAAATGTCTGCTATTCGTAAGCTACCCATTCTATGGTGTTTCGTTATAGCAGCCTGAACAGCCTGAAGGAGTGGGCAATAAATTTACTATGTGGATGGCAGCTGAAGGTAACAATAAGCACTGATTTTCTTCCTGCTGAAAGCATATGATGTGGCTCCAGTGATAAGATGTGTGCTTAGATGGGTGTTCTCGTGAGAATGATGGATCTGGGCAGATCTATCCAGACCAGCAACCTGTTGACAAACAGTGCATGCTGCTGAGTCTGGACCTTAGGTCTTCTGGGGATCTGCTCTGGGGACAGAAAGACATTAAATGAGAATCAAGGCATCTTCAGCATCCGACTTCAGTGCTTCATTTGGGGTGTGTGTGTATGGAGACCCTTTTTCCACAAATGCTAAATCCTAGCTGTCTCTTCTTCCTCCCTTCCTCTTTTTGGCTTCTTCTACCTTATCTTAAGGCAGGTTTTCCCTATGTGTTGTTGGGTTACTGGGGGTGTACCTGAGATAACTTTTAGCAGTACCTACATGAACATTTCTTTATCTTAATCGTTGTGTACTTATTTTAATATGTATTAGAGAAAATATGTATTAATATATATTTTAATATATATTAAAGGAAAAATACAAACTAAAATAAGTACACAACAATTAAAATCCAGAAACAGTGACTTTCACCCATATTATTGCTTAAAATGAAGCAAAAGCAAAATTAAAGTTAAAAAAAGTAAGTCATTTGAAGAAAAATATTAAATAAATACAATTATGGGTGGTTTTAGGATGTGTAAAAATCCTGAAGGCAGCTTGTGAGTGAGGGAAATTTGGGCAATGTTGCTTAAAAGATGTATTGTGGTTGGGTGTGGTGGCTCAAGCCTGTAATCCCAGCACTTTAGGAGGCTGAGGCAGATGGATCAACTGAGGTCAGGAGTTCAAGACCAGCCTGGCCAACATGGTGAAATTCCGTCTCTACAACAATTACAGAAATTAGCTGGGCGTGGTGGCACATGACTGTAATCTCAGCTACTTGGGAGGCTGAGGCAGGAGAATCACTTGAACCCGGGAAATGGAGGTTATAGTGAGCTGAGATTGCTCCACTGCACTCCAGCCTGGACAACAGAGTAAGACCCTGTCTTAAAAAAGAAAAAAAAAAGAAGTATTGCTTTGCCTTTCCTCTCATTCTGCACCAACAGTCCTATCTCTTACTGCAGCTCGATGCCATTCTGATCTTTCTGGCAGGAACCCTGCCTTGCTTGTCCTTTTAATTCACTGCTTCTTTACCTTAGCACTTGACACAGTGCCCAGCACATAGTAGGAAGTTAATCTGGGCTCTTCAGTTTCTCTGCTTTTAAAGTAGCCAAGCAAGCCAATCTGCTGCCTGCCTCCGGGCCCTGCCCCTCAGCCGCATGCCTAGAGATCCAGGGCTCCCAAAGTCTGATCCTCAGCTAAGAGAACGAAACAAGGGACAGAAATAGAACAAAAAATCTTGAACACAGATAAAAGGCTTTTTGATATTTGCATGAAATATGCTTCTTAAAGAGGAACTATTTTTATAGTATTATCTATAAGAGATTATAGGCAAAAATTAATTTTCTAAGTCTTTATAGTTAAAACAGTCTGCACACAGAAGGAATTTAAATTCCTCTTTTAATAAAAAACCGTGCATTGTCCTGCAGGCAAAGGGTTAGGTTTCTTTGTGTGATTATTTTGTGATTTCTGAGGCCAAGAGAAATTTGTAAAATGCTATAAAGACTGCTATGCTTACTTCACTGCATTCCAAACTTCGTCTATGCTTCCTCATAAAGGATTATTTGGGGGTAGGGGAAGGGCAGAAATATTATAATATAGCAATGCAATAAAGTATTGTAAAACCGTAAAATACAGAAAGGATAGGAACTAAAGCTTTCTAGGTGAAGAGAGATGAGGTAGGACTAGCTGTCTAAAGTTAATGAATAGGAAGCCAAGAATTGAACTTAGAACAAACTGAGAGTTGAACCAAAGGCATTTGAAGTGTTAATTTATTAAATAACCCTTCACTTTCAAGGCTTACAATAAAAAATATTTGTGGTCAGGAAAGTTAGGAGACAGGAAACTGAAGTCTTCTAAAGCCATTTTTATGCTTGGAATGAAACCAAACCTTTATCCAATCATAAACCTCGTGTGTTTATCTGTAAGGCAGTGGGGAGGGAGAAAGAAAGGGTAGCAGTATTTGATTTCTATTTAAAGTTCCTCTCTTGGCCCTGGATTTCGGTACTAACGGGGTGTCTCCATGTGTCGTAGAGGAGACTGCTGTCTCCCCTGCCTCTCCCTGCCTTGATCCACAGCACCCACCCTCTGAGTTGGTGTGCATGCATTGGCTCAGTTTCCCCGCTTTAGTAAAAATTCACAGGGAAGTGCGAAACGGTTTAATGATTAAAGCTGAACTTGATCTGTATCAAAGAGATCCTTTCCATCCTGGAAATGTGAGCCTCTTGAAAATTGTTTAGATCCAAGAGAGAGACTACCCAAGTGTCCACACAGGCCAGTTTGAAAGGAGAGTGGGGCAGATCACCAAACATGACCTATCTTTAATGTGATAGCCCGGAACAGTGCGTCTGAGAGCAAGCCGCTGTCTTTATGCTCCTTTCCAATGGTGCTGCATCCTGGTCTAGTGAAATTCTTCTCAGTGAAGAATTTAATGGGAAAGACCCCCAAGGACCAGGAGAAAAATATGAATGTCTTAAATGGCTGAATATTTCAGATATCTCTCTCTGATGGATGAAGAAACTAAGACCACAGAAAGTAAAGTGACTTGTAGTGGAGTGTATTCACTGAGGAATGAGACTATTGAGTTCTGGATGAGAGTAATCTTGAATAAGTGACTTAACATTTCTAAACCTCAGTTGCCCCAACATCCGTGGGTTGTTTGGAAATGTCTACAGTCTTGATTCCAGGTCAAGGGTGTTTTCTGTTAAGCTACATCCAGTAGTATAATTTTGCCTTTTTTAAAGCTTGGAGAAGGAATGTTCGTAGATTTGGTATAATCTGCTCACTTTTACCCAGTAGCATTCTGGGACAAAGTTGGCAGAGCTGTTATAGGAATAAAAATGGGGCTTAAGGAACTTAAATTTATAAAGTGCCTACTATGTATCAGGCACTTTACATACATCTCACTTAATTCCTACAAAACCCAAAAGAAAATGTAGGAGATAGGGGTTATTATCCTCATTCTTAATTGGAGAAATTGAACCTCTGATAGGTTAAGCAATATAACTGAGGTGGCTCAGCCAGATGCCAACCAACTCCCAAACCAGGTGGTTCTTGTCTCCAAAGTCTAGGTGTTTATGAAACTGGAAATGGTTATTTTGTGACCTTTGGTATTGCCCAAGTCCCATTAGATTTCTCCTTGATTAACTACCAAGAAGGATACGTTGTGGATCAGATCTCCTTTGGTTTTCAGAGCCAAGGTTCAAACTGGGCTGACTTGAGCCCAAAGCAGGTGCTTTCAGTCATCTCATGTCATTATCCTCAGACAGTATCAGGACTGAACCTGTTTCAGGAACGAGATACCACAGTGCTTAGGAGGTGCCTGTCATAAGTTTGAGCTTCTGGACCAGTTGGATTTGCCTAGAGGGAAACTTCTTTCAATGGCTATTAGCACTTCCTCCCTTTTGCTGGTTGTAGGGTAGCCGTGGACAGGGGACATTTGAAAGACTGGGGAGATCTGGGCCAGACTTAGTGATAGTCACCACTGCTGTGTAGTGGGTGGGCTTTGGAATCAGTCATTCCTGGCTTAAGTTCTAGTTCCATCTCTACCTAGCTCTATATACAGAGAGTGATTTATGAGATGGTTCTAAGCCAGTTTCCTTTATGGTAAAAAGATAATCACAATAACACTTACCTGACTCACAGGGTTGTTTTGAAGATTAAATGAAAACATATGTAAAGAAGAAGCAAACTGGAGGCTTCCATAGGTTGCCTACAAGGTGTTTTTTTTTTCTTTTTTGCGACAGGGTCTTGCACTTTCCCCCAAGCTGGAGAGCAGCGCTATAATCTCGGCTCACTGCAACCTCTGCCTCTAGGGTTCAAGTGATTGTCATGCCTCAGTCTTCTGAGTAGCTGGAACTGCAGGTATGCACCACCACACCTGGCTAATTTTTGTATTTTTAGTAGTGACGGTTTTGCCATGTTGGCCAGGCTAGTCTCAAATTCCTGGCCTCAAATGATTTGTCCACCTTGGCTTCCCAAACTACTGGGAATACAGGCTTGAGGCACTGTGCCTGGCCCACCTACTTTCAGTAGTTTCCAACTTTTAAAAATTATGAGATAACAGGCCGGGCGTGGTGGCTTATGCCTGTAATCCCAGCACTTTGGGAGGCCGAGGTGGGCGGATCACCTGAGGTCAGGAGTTCGAGACCAGCCTGGCCAACATGGCGAA
The DNA here is from genome assembly GCF_007565055.1 of Rhinopithecus roxellana. Taxonomy (NCBI): domain Eukaryota; kingdom Metazoa; phylum Chordata; class Mammalia; order Primates; family Cercopithecidae; genus Rhinopithecus; species Rhinopithecus roxellana. The sequence continues at coordinate 100,435,620 of NC_044559.1, read as the reverse complement.
ACTCCGTCTCTACAAACACAAAATTAGCTGGGCGTGGTGATGGATGCCTGTAATCCCAGCTACTCTGGAGGCTGAGGGAGGAGAATCACTTGAACCAGGGAGGTGGCGGTTGTAGTGAGCCAAGATCACACCACAGAGTGAGACTCCATCTCAAAAAAAAAAAAAAAACATAGAAAAACCCTCAAAATTGTCTGTTTATCTGCCTATCTTTATCTCTTCCTTCCCCAAATATAAAATCCATGATGTAAAGATTTTCTTTTGAATATTCAGAAAATCTGGCAGGATCCTCATGGGATCTTCTCATGAGGTAATAATCAAATAAAAATAAACAGCGGCTCCTGCCTTAGATAGGGCCTGTATGCTCCTGTCTGCCCCAGCGCCCTGCACACCTTACTGCCTGCTTTCTTTCTCTGGTCCCTATAGACTCCATAGTGTTGTGCTTGGCATATGGTAATATGCAGAAAGTAGCTGAGTCAGGATTTGAATGCTGTCGTTCTGACTCCAGAGCCAGAGGGATCAATCACTCTGTTATCTGGCCTGGCTACTCAAAGTGTGGTCCATGGACCAGCATCCCTGGCATTCCCTCAAGTTCATTAGACATGCAGATTCCCAGACCGCAACCCAGACCTACTAAATCACAATCTGCATTTTAACAAGCCCCATAGGAGATTCATGTGCATATTAGAATTTGAGAAGCACTTCTTTATAGTTCTTATTATTAACAAATGTTTGGTCCCTGAGCTTACAGATAAGGGTGGTGGATGGAAGACTAGCCTGGGAATTGAGAGCAGAATTCAAGTATATTTGCTTTGGGGTCAAGTCTACTCTGGGCCTCATCATTTTTCTCTGCAAAAGGAGAGGACTGAGCAATATTTATACCTAGTATTCCACAAAAATACTTAACAGTAGTGAGAATTCTAGGTAAGAACTTCTAACTCTATGCTTGGTGCTGGGGCTACACAGTCCGAGCATAGGCAATCCATGCCAGTCCTCTGGGACCTCTCAGGTTAGTATGCTAGAGTCAAACAAAGAAACAACTACAGCGTATAACAAACATGTGCCCAGATTGCACCCGATGCTAATACTGTGATCCCCAAATCACACCTAAGATGTACCAAATCATCTGCAGCATCCTGATCCAGGTAAAAGAGCCTCCACATGTGCCTGAGCTACTCCCCAGTACAAAACCCACCCCAGTGAAGAAATGGCTTTGCCTTGTATATAGTCTGGCAGCCCCAGGGGAAACCGTATGTTGGACTGAGATGTGGTAAAGAATGTAGATCTCACAGACCTTTATTTATTCACATTTATCCTAGGGGAGAATACCTTTTCATTTCACTAAAAAAAAAAAAAAAAAAAAAATATATATATATATATATATATATATATAATGCCTTTAAGCTAGCACTGAATTATAGATAGTGCTAATTTGGTTCAATTATTTTGCTCATTATGGGCAGAAACACAAGTGACATAACAGATCCAGGACTGAGAAATCAAGTCCCAGATTACTTGTGTGAAAACACAAGTGGTATTTAAAAATGTATCAAATAACTTGCTGTCACACCTGGTTAATACCACCTCATCTAAGAGAAGCGGCTATTCTGTCTTCTAAAATGTCATTAAAATATCAAAAATAAAGAGTTCACGTAATTAAAGAAACATTATTTTGTTCACACAGCCTGAAAAAATGTGATTAGGCAGCAGTTCTGAACTGGTGATAGTCAATCAGGTAGGTGTTTGTATACCAGCGTGGAGCAGATACTGTGGGTTATGTAAAATGTTGCCTCATTATTGTACCGTGTTAGGACAGATGCCAAGGAAAGAGAGAGATGGAGGTGAGGGCACATGGTTCATTCACTCCAAAGTCACAAGAGTGGAGTTTTTTGTTTGTTTGTTTCAAAGCCAAAATAGCCGTTTTAGCAAATCAGCTATCTGAGTTACATTTCCTGTCAACAAAGCAACAGGACCCACATTGATGCTTGGATTCCACATAAGACTGATTTAGTTATTCTGTCACTAAACACAACCTAAATTTCCATTCAACAAAAACAAGAATAATTGGTTTCGTTTTAGAAAGACAAGCAATCATTTTTCATTAGCGCATGCGGGAATGAAGCATGCTGTTGGATGCTAATGTATGCTCACAATGATGCCTGGGGATGGGGCAAGTAAATGCCACTTAGCAATCATTTTCTGTGAAATAATTTTCTCAAAGTAGGAGATCTGTATATAACTGAGTCTCCTAACCCATATGTTTGTGTATGTATCCATATAAATACATATGTTAGTTCAGGTCATTGGGCAAAAATAAATTCCTATTGGTTGTGTCTCGTTCATAGAAGGCACTGATAAATGTTGGTTGAATTAATTTGCAGGACGATGAGTAGAAATTTGGTTTAAGGAAACATCATTTTTTTTTATTGTAGTTCGTGGGCTGCACAAATAGAGGATGACAAGAATACTGATGCTTCGTAATTGAAGGCCTGGTTGAAGTGTGCAGCCAGCCTTATCCAGGTAATGTGTTTCTGAGTAGAATGTACAGGAGATTTTTCTTCACCCCTAGGTTTTCCAGCATTGATCATTGAACCAGCCATTCTTGGTGCATAAGTAAGATATTTTGTGACAAATATTCACTCAAGCAGTGTGTCTACCCAATGCCAAAGCAAATGCTTGAAAAGTGAAAACTTAATCAGTCAAACAGCTGGTTTGATTGTAGTTGCCCTGAATTCAAGAATGGTTTAGTGATGGCAGCCAGGCGTTGATAGGTGGCTCCCTGGACAGGAATTCTCAGGCCCTTGCCCTAGTGTGTAGATTAATCCTTGACTCTGTCTGAAAGGATTAATTTAGGCCAATGCTTGGATTTTGGAAACTTAGATTGGTAGACCAGTGGTCTTTAATGAGGGGTGTGGAGGAAAATATTTGAACTCTTTTTGTTAAATTTTGGTTTCTTTTTACCGTCTAGTTGTGTGTGTGTGTGTGTGTGTGTTGTGTATACTTTATACTATACATCTCTGAAAGTAGCACAAGTATAACATTTATGAACAAGAAAATATACATTTATTAGGGATTGTGCTCAAAAGATTTTCAAATAGTGGAGTGTAGCAATACAAAATATAGAGATATTGTACTTGGTCATGATCTGTGAGGGCAGGGATGATATTAGCTTTATTTTAATCTCTGTCTACCCAGTTTCTAGCACAGTACACAGAAGTCATTTTTTGATACTATAAACTCCAAGACAGCAGGCTTTCTTGTTTTTGCTTAATATCATATCTCAACTCCCTAGCACAGTCCCCAAAATTTAGTAGGTGCCACATATATATTTTTTTCAAATGAATGCCTGCTAGATAAGTCAATTGTTCTAACAGAAAGTTTTACCAAGTTTTCTGGACACAGCTGAGGATCTCTACCTCATGAAATCTTTGAAGCATTTGGGACGTTTTGGATAACCTATTCATCTAAACATTTGAAATAAAGGGTAGGATGTGCACTGCCTTTTACACATGACCTGCACCCTGCTAGGATTCCCTCTCCTTTAGATTGTAAGCCAGACTTATTTTGAGACAATCCTGATCAACAAATGTCCAGATTTAAATGAGGTCACTATGTTGCTTTTCAAATTTAAGATTCTTCACTTTGCCGAAGGATCACCATAGAATCTTTTTAAAGAAAAAATAACCTTATGCAATGACATTTGACTAGTAAAAAGTAATGTGTACTCACATTTTTAGGGATACTTTTCTGTGTTGTGTGAGGCAGACTTTCAATATTGTCTAGTGTAATAGTATGTCTTGACTGAAGAGAGTAGCAGATCGACCCACAGAGGTCATTTAAAATTGCATGGTAATTTATGGTGTGTGTGTGTGCGCGCACACACGCATGCGTTCGTGTTTTCCCTTATCCACATTTTGCAAGGTTTTCAATCTCATGATGGAAAACAGCAAAGTATAAAGTTAGGAAATCTCAAAACCAAATATTAGCTGTGCTGTTTATTAGCTATAATTTGCTTAAGTGATGTTTTGAAGCTTTAATTTACAGTAATTATTTCCAATAATACCTCATTTATAGGCAGATGGATAGAACTCTTTTGGTTTCCAATTTCCAGAAAACCTAATTCCAACTGACTTCAGCTAAAGAAAAAAAAGAAAGTTGATTTGCTCATGCAAATGACAAGTCCAGGTTAAGAAGTGGCTCTAAGCCCAACTTCTTATCCAACATCATCACGACTTGCCGTCTCTTCCCCCCTTAACCCTACCTACTTCTCTGCTGGCCTTAATCTGAGGCTCAGGTGAGGTAAGATGGCTGTAGCAGTTCCAGCAGTACTTTTTCTTTGGGAAGAGGATGTACATCTGTCTTAGCAGCCCAAGCACAAGTCTCTTTGCATCTCATTGGCTCATTTGGTCATGTGCCCGTCTTGAAGCAATTATTGTCACCAGGGGAATGTGATGCGCTCTTTGGCTTTAGTTTTGGTCATATGCCCAGCCCACTGCTGGGTGTGTCAGCATCTTTCCCCCAATCAAAATCACTTGGTCCTAGAGTAGGGGGTAGATGATTCTGCAGAGAAAAATTGGAGCAAAGTTATGACACAAGGACTAGTGACTGCTAGAAGGAAGCAAAAATATCAGCAGTCTTCTGCAGCCAGGTTGTGGGAACATTAAATGAGTTCATATGTATAAAAAAAGCACAGCACATAAACAATCAGTAAATGATTGAAAGTAGGTGATCAGGTTAAGTGAATCTCAAGAAATGAAACTCAGAAGCAATTTAGGGCAAGTTTGAGATTACACATATGAGGAAACTTATCTACTTGGAATAAATTAGTTGAGTTTACTGAACAATTTCTTCAGCATCTGTGGTGTGCCAAGTGTTGTATAAAGGGCTGAGGGTATTGAGATTAAAAAAGGAATTGATCTCAGCCAGGCATGGTGGCTCATGCCTGTAATCCCAACACTTTGGGAGGCCAAGGCAGGTGAATCACAAGGTCAGGTGTTTGAGATCAGCCTGGCCAACATAGTGAAACCCCATCTCTACTAAAAATAGAAAAAATTATCCAGGCATGGTGGCGGGTGCATGTAATCCCAGCTACTCTGGAGGCTGAGGCAGAAGACTCGCTTGAATCTGGGAGGTGGAGGTTGCAGTGAGCCGAGATCGCACCACTGACCGCAGCCTGTGCGACAATGCAAGACTCCGTCTCAAAAGAAAAAAAAAAGAAAAGAGAAAAAAAAGGAGCTGGTCTCTGCCTTGGGCTTTCTTATAGTCCAGCACAGGACGCAGGTGTGTATGTCCTTTCAACATGATGTGAAAGGCGTTGATGGAGGTGTGCGCAGGGGCCTGTGGGAACACCAAAGATGAGCTTTGAATACAGCCTTGGGGGTAGGCAAAGAATTGAGGGGAGACGTCCTCCAAGGAGAAGCTCCTGATGAGTTTTGAACAATTAATGAGAGCTATTGTGATGAAGAAATGAGGTGGATGAAGGCCTTCTTCTGGGCAGCAGAACAGCATGGAAAGAGGCAGGAGAGCTAGAAAATGCGGAGGACAAGAATGGCAGGAGATGAGATTGAAAACATGTTCATGGGGCTCCAACATCAAGGGCCTCATATTCCATGTCATGAAGACTGGACATTATCTTTAGGTTATGGGAGGCCACTGAATGGCTTAAAGGCAGGGGAGTGACATGGTCCAGTTGAAGTTTTTGAAAGCTGACTCTGGCTGGTGTTGGCAAATGGATGGGAGTTGGCCCAGATAGACTTTAGTGAACTGGGGAAGATGCTGTTGCACTGGTCCAAGAGAAAGATGTGGGAGGGCGTGGACTCGGGCACTGATGGTAGGTGTGGCGGGTCAGAGACTGGTGCTGGAGGGAAATAGCTCAGGCAGCAGGAATCAGTGATCAGTCAGACGAATGAGTCAAGTCAGGCCCATGACACATAGAAGGCACTTAGACATCCATTCTTTTCTGATAAAAGGTAAAAAGAAAAGCAAACAACTGAAATTGGACAGGATGAATAAGGAAATGGTTGAATATATGATGGTGCTTTCATATAGTAAAGAAAACTTACTCTGAAGAAGTAAAAAATATTTTAATCAGATGTTTATTGTTTTGAAATATGCTTATGATATATAAAGTAAAAAAGCAGGCTATAAAATGAAATAGCGGTATGATCCCAATGTATGTAGTTAGTTGTAGAAACATCTGTACCATATAATTTGAGATGACTTATACCAATGTTAATGAATTTTACCGCTGAAATAAGGGAGCATTTTTATATTTGCCATTTTTAAAAACAATGACCTTGTCGTACTTCTAAAAATTGGAAGAAAACAAATGGTATATTTCATAAGAAAATTTAAAAGCTATTTCTTTTTTAAAAATGTGAATAGTTTTTGGGGTACAGGTAGGTTTTAGTTACATGGATAAATTCTTTAGTGGTGATTTCTGAGATTTTAGTGCACCTGTTATCCGAGCAGTGCACACTTTACCCAATATGTAGTCTTTTATCCCTCACCCCCTTCTCAAGCTTCCCCCTGAGTCCCCAAACTCTTTTGTATCACTCTTATGCCTTTGCATTCTTATAACTCAGCACACACTTATAAGTGAGAACATAAGATATTTGGTTTATTTGGTTTTCCATTACTGAGTTACTTCACTTAAAATAATGGTCTTCAGCTCCATCCAAGCTACTGGAAAAGACATTATTTTGTTTCTTTCTATGGCTGAGTAGTGTTCCATGATGTATATTTACCACATTTTCAAAGGGCCATTTCTGATTGATGTCAGCCTTCCAGAAAAGATGTTCCCATGGAATATAAGGCACTAGCTTTGGGCTTACGTTGGCCTATTTCACTGGTAGTAATAACGGTTGCTCACGTCCCCACTTTTGAAGAGGGATATTGGGAAAGACTAATGTCTGAAGTATCTATCCCACTGAAGCTGAAGTCCACCACTCACTGTTGGCTCAGTAAGAAGCTCACTCTCACCTATAGGCCCTGGGGTCAGAAGACATGGATATGCCACTTCACTCTGTGACTTATAAACAGCGGGATTGTGAGGAAATCACTTTTGCTCTTCAAACTTTCTCATTTCTGAAATGAGGTTCACACTCCCTGCCCTGCCTAACTCATGAAGTAGCTGCAGGATTCAAGAGATGAAGAGAAAAGGCTTCATTGACAGTAAAATGTCATCTGTCTCTGAACTGCTATTATTTTTCTTTTGTGATATTTTATAGCTCAGTACCCCTTCTTCTCCCAAAGACTGCCTCTCATCCCATGGTGAGGTGCTTGCAGGCTCATCCCTGTAAATCAGCTTACAAATAAATCTATGAATGCACTCACCCACATCACTCCTTCACTCTCCATACTAACATACAGTGCATCATATTTTCTGGCTGAGAAGCATGGAGCAGTGTGTTTCCTTTTTTACTTTTCCCAGTGTTATCTGCTGGCCCACTCCTACCACAGATGGTAAAATTCAAAAAGTCACATGATATCAAACAAAAGTGGGAAGGGAAGATCACCTTTAGATGAGCTCTTGATGAAGACTTTTTTAGTTTAGTTTATGAATATAGGAGTAATGGCATTTTGTGTTTGAAAAGGATGCCCACAACAGAATAATTAAAGTCAGGTGTTTCAGGAGAGTCATTTTCAGGAAAAGGAGTTGCTCAGGGCTTCTCTGGCTGTGTAGACAGCAGCCACCACCTATACCTAGATGAGTTGCCTTTCACTTTCTCTGTCAGGATTTTCCTGGAGAGGTGAGACTTCAATGGGAAGGACTATCACAGACCACAATGGGAATGGTGTTTCCTAGAGTCATAACTGCACAACCTTCTAAGGTGGACCCAGAAAGGAAATCACATCAACAGGGAGAAGAGTGACTGCTCTTGGCTGTCATCAAATGTTAGTTTAGTCTCTAGATGAAATTGATTTGTGGTAACCAGCTTTGAGTGCTTTACACAGAGTGTGAATGTGGTGTTTGTAAAAATTTGGACTTGATGTCTCACCCTCATGGGTTCATATGTGCATTCATGAGTTCTGGAAGTCACAGCTCTGACAAATGGCCTTGGTGATAGGCTGGAAAAAAGAGTATCCTCCAAGTATTTAGAAGAGTTAACTTATTTGATACTGGGAACACAAATTTAAAAATAAAAAAAAAAGAAGACTCATATTTTCAGTGGCCTGGGCCTCTCTTGAGTTTTAGATCAAGATCCTCTACAATAGTTTTAAATATTTTCTTACAACTCAGGAAATTTTGTTTCACTTTATTATTTTCTATCTCTTCTAAGCCCAAACCTATTTCTTCTCACATTCTCCCCATCCCAGCAAATGTCACCCTCATCCACAAAGTTACACAGAAGCCTGGGGTCATCCTTATCTCTTATCTTTCCTTAGCACCCCATACCCAACCTATCAGCATTGACTCTCCATCCCATATCTGACCATGTTTTCTCAACTCCACTGGTCCCACCCTAGTTCAAGACATTCTTGTCTCTCTTCTAGAATACAGCCTCTCTACTGTTCTCTTGATTCTATTTGTAACTCCTTAATAGCTGCTGTATTCACAAAAGTCAGAGTGATGTTTAGAAAAACATCTAGAGACATTGTTTGCCATTCACCTCTCAGAACCTTCTAAGGACTGTGCCTCAGGGTAACCAAGAGAGAAAAAATTTCTCTTTATAGAAGTATTTCTGTTAATAAAGAAAGAATCAGGTATAGAATTAGAAAACTACAACTTAAACTCCAGTTAAAACATGTCTAGGTAACAATCCCAATGGCTGCCAAGATCACAAATGAAAAGAGACAACTTGAAATAATGTGTGGATGTACACATACTATGACCCAAGAAGGTTTCTTTTGTGTGTGAGAACATTAAACCTGAATTTAATCTAGCTTCTAGACCTAATAACCAATTTTAAGGGAATACAAGGGATAGAGGTACATAACAAATGACACAATGGGAATGTACTTAGCAAAATCCAGACTGTGGGAAGAGCTGCAGGAAAAATAATTTGGCAAAGGGTGGGGAAAAGAGTAGAGCCAGCTCGTACCTGTCTTTCCAAGACTTTCCTGGTTGTAGCACTGTAAGTATGGAATCTTGAAACCCACGCAGTCCCAGGCAAATTGAGATGATTTGTCCCAGTCAGGTAGGTGGGAGGGAGAACTCTATAGATTAACAGAGACTTCAGAGATGCAGAGTTGGATCCTACTTAAATAAAAGTTGTGTGCATATGGGGGGCACTGACTAATGGTGATATTAAATAATTAGTTTTACTTATTTATTTTTAAGGTATGATTGTAGTATTATGGTCATACTTTCCAAAAAAGCTTCTTATATTTTAGAGATATATGCTGAAGTATTTAAATACAAAACATGATGTCTAGAGTTTGTTTCTAAATAACCCAAGGTTTGGGGACTTGGGTTCAGGTCATTTGAGTTGACAATTGTTGGGTAATAAGAATATGGAGGTTTGTTTTACTAGTCTCTCTAGTTTTGTAAATGTTTAAGTTTTTTTTTTTTTTTAAGATGGAGTCTCGCTCTGTCGCACAGGCTAGAGTGCAGTGGCGCAATCTCGGCTCACTGCAAGCTCCGCCTCCTGGGTTCATGCCATTCTCCTGCCTCAGCCTCCCAAGTAGCTGGGACTACAGGTGCCCACCACCATGCCCTGACTAATTTTTTGTGTTTTTAGTAGAGACGGGGTTTCACCGTGTTAGCCAGGATGGTCTTGATCTCCTGACCTCGTGATCTGCCTGCCTCAGCCTCCTGAAGTGCTGGGATTACAGGCGTTAAGCTTTTTAAAATAAGAAGTAAATGTGTAAACAAACGAAAATTTCCTTCAATGGCTTCAGAATACAGCTCTAGCTCTCTAGCGTGGCCTACAGAGCCCTGTGTAGCCTGGGTCCCAGCTACCTCTCTCCTGTTGTTTCTGGTCTTCCCACATTGGCCTTCTTGCTGCTCTTCAAGCAGCATGCTTGCTCCTGGGGGGTGCTGTGGTTTGCTGTTCTCTTTGTCTCAGTCTCCTCCCCAGCCCTCACCTCTGCAGACCTTTGCTTAGTTTCCATTCCTTCCCTGAACAGTCTACAGAGTCCTGTGCCTTCCTTAGTCTCCTACTGTATTCATTCTGCTTTTTATTTTCTATATTTTAAGATGCTTCACTATCTTGGGGCCTTGCAAACCCAGCGAGAGACTATCTTTCCCAAGATAGCAAAATAACTTGGCTTTAACTATGCCTTTGATATGGAAACCAGCCACTCTAGAGTCCATATCCCTACCCACCTCCTTTCCTCAGGCTCCAGCAGTCTGGGAGGACTATCCCCCATCCCTAAATCACCCTGGGGCCAGGTATCAGACAGCTGGAGACCTCCACTATAGCCCAGAGCCTTCCAAAATTATTCACTGTCTGATCCTAAACCTGGTCAGCTACTGATCCTGTCTCACTTATTTCAAGTAAAACCACACTAAAGGCCTTTGTCCTTGCTTTCCTCACTCCTTCACCTCCTGATCACCTGGTTTTACCCCATAAGGCACTGTGGTGTGATGTGCCCCTCCTCTAGGGAACTGTAAACACTGAATTGTCTTTTCAATGGCAGTCCGCTCCTGGTCTGTTGGCTTCATCATACCTGAATAAAAAGGACATCTCCAGGGACATTCTAAAACATAAATTCTTATCCTCTCTCTCCTTACTCTGCTTTCTTTTTCTCTATAGTAGTGGTCCCCACACTTTTTGGCACCAGGGACTGGTTTCATGGAAGATAATTTTTCCACAGACAAAGGTGGGGAGGGAGAAGTTTTTGGAGTGAAACAGTTGCATCTCAGATCACTAGGCATTAGATTGGTATATGGAGTGTGCAATCTAGATCCCCCGCATGGGTACTTCAGAATAGGGTTCACACTCCTATGAGAATCTAATGCCAACGCTGAGCTGACAGGGGGCAGAGCTCAGGTGGTCATGCTCACTCTCCCGCTGTTCACCTGCTGGTGCGTGACCCGGTTCCTAACAGGCCACAGACCAGTACTAGTGCACAGCCTGGGGTTTGGGCACCCCTGCTCTAGAGCACATATCACTACCCCAAAGCATCACTATATGTGTATTTGTTTACTTGTTTGTTATCTACCTTGTGTAGGTCCTTAGAGCAGAAATCTAGATTGTCCTGTTCATCACTAGACACCCCCCTTCCATGCCTCGAATGATACCTGCTCCATAATACCCACTCAGTATTTGTGAAACCAACAAGTGAGAGAATAGGCCCCATTTGTGCCTGGGTAAGTGGAGGTTTTGGAAGGGGAAGCGTGCGTGGTACCAAGTCCAAGGCATTGCTCCCTTTAACGGTTATCATGGAAGTTTTCCTTTTTCCAAATGTTGGGACAAACAACAGGTAGTCTGTGATTGATGGCATGTGTATAAGGATAAAGATCTTGACCTTGGGAGATAGCAGTTTAATTTTCTGAATCTCAGTTTCAGTGCTAACTAGCAATGTAACTTTGAGCGAGTAATGACCTCTCAGAACCTCAGAACCTCAGTTTCTTTATGTTTAGAGTGGCAAAAATAATTGAGAATAAGTGAGTTAACACAAGGAAAATTCTTAACAGTTCCTGGCAAATGGTACGTACTTAATAGACAGTAGCTCTTATTATGAAGATAGTGCCTGCTATCTTGCCTGTTCTTTTCCTGGGTCAATAAAAACCTAGGACATTGAGTGAGGGAGAGGCAGGAGTAGGGTGTGCTTTTTTGGTTAAAACACAATAGGGATACGGTGGTCCTAAATTCATTTGTTAACAAGAACCAGAAAAAGTGTCCAAGACAGGGCATCCTGGATAGCAAGCCATGCAGATCTTGCCACATGAGAGATAATTGACACATTGGGGGTGCTTAGACACCAAAAATAAGGCCTGAAGGAGATATGATAGATGACTTCAAGTAGATGACATGGTAGATATATTCTGGGGCTCTTCAAAGGGAAGGCTCATAACTTTCCTGGAAGAGAATTTCCCCATCCTTGGGGCTGTCCTGGTGTGGAATGAGCTGCTTCCAGAAAACTAAAGCTTTCTAGGGCCAGGTAAGGTCTCAAGGCCCAGCATGAAACCCAGTCATAATGGCCCTTGAAGAGGGATTTGTCTCACGAAGGAGAGAAATAGAAGCTGGACAACCACTTAATAGCTCTAAGGTCCTTCCCAACCCACCTGTAACTTTCTACCACAATCCTGCCAACCCTGAGAGACCATCTTGCTCTCATTTCATCACCTCTTTTAACTCAAATTTCTCTGGTAAAAGAATTCAGTAAATAATGGCTTCTATTAGATAAAAGTCTTTAATAATATCTTCCTGCATATTTTCCTAAAACTGTAAACACACAGAAACCTCAGAAATGGTCGACTGACATTTGAGATTCATGAGACTTCGCATATAAGTAATTCTATTTTCTAGGAATGAATGGAAAGATAAGGCTGTCAAAATTGCCAAAGATTTAAATGGTCCTTGGTTTACTTTCATATAATAATTAAATCCCTTCTACAATATCCAAGAGGGTGTTCAGTCTGTTTGAGCTTCTTCAGGTGACTGGAGACTCACCTCCCTGGAAAACAGGTATAGCACAAGGTTTCAGATCATGGACTTTAAAGTAGGCCAAATCCAAGGTTTGAATCTGAGTATCACTACTTCCTAGCTCAGTGCCCTTTGCAAGTCATGTGTCTTCTCTGCGTCTTAGTTTCTTCATCTGTAAACTAGGGGAAATAGGGTTGCTTATGTCATAGGATGATTATGAACTTAAATGGGATATAAAATGGTTGTGACATTGCGTGGCACATGGCAAACATCTAATAAATGGTACTTCTTTTGCTTTGAAGGCAGAACTACTTAATAGATTGGCTATGAAACATTTTTCTATCCTATGTTGAAGGTCATCTTCCTGAAGTGTAGTGCTTGTTCTGGAAGATCATATAGTTGACTCTTTAATGCCATCGTTAGCTGATTGACAGTGGCTTTCTGGAGACTGATATCTAACAGGATTGTAAGGAAACTGGGAATGAAAGATAAGATGACTTAGTGATATGTTCCATGGTATGAGAAATGGGGAATGAAGAAGAGGTAGGAATGTAGTAAGTGAAAACATTTGTGGATTTCATTTGCTAGTTCTGCCTGATTTTTCCCCTTGGAATCCTACAGAATGTGCTTGTTTTCTTACACTCCCCCCTAATTTTTTTTGTCTTATGAGCCATGCAGCCAATACTTATATGACATTTCCCCTGTTTTGTTGCCGACTGGCTGTTCTCACATCAATAATGTGCCTCTTACTTGGACAGCAGCAACAGGCTCTGAGTAGCAGTCAAAAAGCCCCTGCTTTTTAACCAATTCATCAAATTCAACAATGACTTATTGAAAGCACAATATGAATAAGAAGAGGCAGAGCTCACTTTATGACACTAACAGAGTGACAATTAAACTTTCAGTGAGGAAGCGTAAAGCTCCAAAACAAGACCCAAGCATTAAAAACACACAAAAAATCTTAGAGTCTTTTGGTGTTGAGGCCAACAACTCTACTTGCCTTAATTGCCCCCATGGGCTTCATTATATGATATCAGAGTACAATAATTGGTGTGCATAAAACTGCCTAACTCATTAGGAAGACAATATGTTATTATGTTGTGCTCTGTTAAAGAAAGCAGGAAAGTCTGTAATGCTCTTTATAAAGATTATCAACAATTAATTACAATAAGGAAATATTGCTGAAAACTGATAATTTCATTATGGAGAATAGCCCGCTCTTTGATGATATTTAATAATTATACATGCTTTTCATTTTAATCAGATTTAGGTGGCATGTGAAATTTAAAGGCAGAAAATATTCAGTGCTTAGAGAAAAATATAAATAAAATAGATAAGAAAATAAATATACAGGCTGGGCATGGTGGCTCACACCTGTAATCCCAGCACTTTGGGAGGCCAAGATGGGCGGATGGCTTGAGGTCAGGCATTTGAGACCAGCCTGGCCAACATGGTGAAACCTCGTCTCTCCTAAAATTACAACAATTAGCCAGGTGTGGTGGTGGGCCCCTGTAGTCCCAGCTACGCGGGACGTTGAGGCAGGAGAATCACTTGAGTAAGGCAGAGGTTGCAGTGAGCCTAGATCATGGCAATGCACTCCAGCATGAGTGACAGAGTGAGACTCTGTCTCAAAAAAAAAAAAAAAGAAAGAAAGAAAGAAGAAAATAAATAAATATAGGGAACAGTAAAGAGCTCATTAGGAGAGATGGTTGATATTGATTTTATTTTATTTCTATAAGCATTTATCAAGCACTTATTCTATGCCGGACACCATACTGAGCTCCAGGGGTGCTAGAAAAGAGTGAGATGAGATTTCTTGCTTGATGAGTTCATAGTCTAGCAGAAGAGGCCAACATGATGAAAATATAGCACAAATGAAAGAAAAAGGTCTGAAGAGCAAAGGGCGTGGCAGGGAAAACTAAGAGGAGATTAATAATTGAGTAGGGAATTGAAGCATATGTAGGAATTTGCTATTTTCCAGATATGCAAAAGGAAAAGCACTCCAAGAAGTCGTAACTTTTTTTCTGTTCTTAAGGTATCACCCTCAGCTATATCATCACAAAAGGAAAGGGGAGCTCACAAAGGGTTTTGCCGGTAGGGAGAGAATGAATTTTGACAATGCTTATTGGCAGAAAGGACATTGAAAGTGAGCCAGGCTGGGTGCTGTGGCTCACGCCTGTAATCCCAGCACTTTGAGGGGAGGAGTTCCCTTGAATCCCTTGAGGCCAGGAGTTCAAGACCAGCCTGGCCAACATGATGAAACTCTGTCTCTACTAAACATGCAAACTTTAGCTGGGTGTGGTGGTGTATGCCTGTAATCCCAGCTACTAGGGAGGCTGGGGATAAAAATTGCTTGAACCCTGGGGGCGGAGGTTTCAGTGAGCTGAGATTACACCAGTCCATTCCAGCCTGGGCAACACAATGATACTCTATCTCAAAAAAAAAAAAAAAAGTGGGTCTGGAAATTTGCTTTAGTTGTAAGAGGCAATGTGGAAGTGTACTGAGGGTCAAAAGAACTGAAAATGAACCAAATGGGTGAAAGAAATCTAAAAACATAGGCCGGGCGCGGTGGCTCAAGCCTGTAATCCCAGCACTTTGGGAGGCCAAGACGGGCGGATCACGAGGTCAGGAGATCGAGACCATCCTGGCCTACACGGTGAAACCCCGTCTCTACTAAAAAACACAAAAAACTAGCCAGGCGAGGTGCCGGGCGCCTGTAGTCCCAGCTACTGGGGAGGCTGAGACAGGAGAATGGTGTAAACCCGGGAGGCGGAGCTTGCAGTGAGCTGAGATCCGGCCACTGCACTCCAGCCTGGGGGACAAAGCAAGACTCCGTCTCAAAAAAAAAAAAAAAAAAAAGAATCTAAAAACATTTAAACAAAAGGAAAGACTAGAGATGGAGTTGAATTTACATGGTGGAGTGAAACATATGCTTAGACCATGTCTAGAAAACCACATTTTAGTGGGTTAATAACCCTCACTACAATATGATACTTTGCAAGTCATGGACACCTAATTACTTCCTCAGGTGTTTAATAAGAGGCTGAACCAGCTTGTAATCTACAGTTTCCTTCTAGATCTGAAACGCCCCAATGTTCTATGAGATGAAGAGTTAGGAGCTTGGACAGAGACAGCACCTGGAACTATCTATAGCAGGTGCTCCATACA
The DNA here is from genome assembly GCF_007565055.1 of Rhinopithecus roxellana. Classification (NCBI taxonomy): domain Eukaryota; kingdom Metazoa; phylum Chordata; class Mammalia; order Primates; family Cercopithecidae; genus Rhinopithecus; species Rhinopithecus roxellana. The sequence continues at coordinate 100,419,919 of NC_044559.1, read as the reverse complement.
TTCAAAGGAATGACTTCATCACCTCTTCTGCAACGGCTGGAGGCAAGTTGAGAAAAAGGTGATGAAAAGGGCTGGGGTCTTGTGAAAAGAATTGGAACAGCATTGGGCAAATGGCTGATCTTATCTGTCTTTTGTAAATAGATGGGGGTTTGGGACTCAAAAAGAAGTGCCCGGCAAGGAGATAATGCTACTGATCCTTAGTCAAAAGGGAAATATCTGAGAAGTTATTGCCCTGGGAATGGGAAGAAGGAAGAGATTTAACTATTGGTAGGAGGGTCAACATTCAGGAATGCTGCTGTGGCTTACCCTGCAGTATAGCATTTAGGTCCCTATCCTGAGGGTGAGACCCTGATCCCTGGTGTGTGGGACCAGGCTAAGCTCATGTGTGATGATCAAGGCTCTGTAAATGCTCGAGGAGAATGATAGGCCACACATGCACATTGTCCAGCAGGAAATGTATGGGACTTGGAGGGGAAGCCAGGACAGGCCATTATGTACCTAATGGAGAACATTAAACTTAATACCAGTCACTAGCTCTTCTCATGCTTCTGACTACATTTTATGTTCTTTTAAACAATTTCCTGAAAGCCTTGGTAAAGATCTCATTTGACTTGCCCGTGGAGATCAGTGACTGTGTGCCATGGGGAGAAGCCCGGGAAGCCGGGAATGGGGTACAGATTTACAGGTTAGCAGCAGCATTCAGCATCCCATCCTCTGAAACTTCCTCAGTTGTCAAAGACAACATTTTTTGGGGAACAGTTTCCCAGAGACCTGAACAGAAAGGCACCTCAGCCCAAGTAAAAAGGAGGCTTGAGGAAAATCTTACTGTGATCATAGAGGCTTTGAGGGCCAAGAAGCTAGGAAATAATGGAGCAAATACCAAGGTGGAAGTGAGTAGCAATTACTCTGGAGCACAAATGCTCTCCCATATGTACCTGTGATGGGTTTAGGAAGAAGGGATTTGATTGATCCATGTCAAGCTATTTGATAAATGATGTCTCAACCAGGGCTGACATTGTGGGCTTTCTTTTTCTTCTGTTTTTGGGGGTAGGTATTACATTGAAAACAGAAAAAGAGTTAAAACTCCTCATATTGCCATCACTTTTTATTAATTATATGGAATTAAACATTGAATTTAAAAATGATGGTCCCATCTCAGCTACCAAAGCTATCGACTTTGAACATGTTGCCATGCATCTTTTCTGAGTTATCTTTAAGCCTGTTTGTTTGCCTTGCTGTCTGCCTATCATGTGTATACACGAATATATACATATAGATGCTATCTTTCTATATGTAATATTCTGAAGCTTTGGCTATATGGTGGGTATTTTTACATACTGATAGTTATAAATTTGTAACATTAAAAAAGTAGCTGCATAAAATTTTATAATGTGGGCTGGGTGCAGTGGCTCACACCTGGAATCCCAGCACTTTAGGAGGCCGAGGCGGGTGGATCACCTGAGGTCGGGAGTTTAAGACCAGCCTGACCAACATGGAGAAACTCTGTCTATACTAAAAATACAAAATTAGCTAGGCACTGTGGCACATGCCTGTAATCCCAGCTACTTGGGAAGCTGAGACAGGAGAATCGCTTGGACCCAGGAGGCAGAGGTTGCGGTGAGCCCGGATTGCACCATTGCACTCCAGCCTGGGCAACAAGAGCGAAACTCTGTCTCAAAAAAAAAAAATTTTTTTTTTGTAATGTGTATTGTAATTTATTCAACCAGTGCCTTAATAATGGTTTTCAAAATTTTGTTGTAAACAATGCTGCAACAAAATCCATATATATGTGTGTGTGTATATATATATAATATTTTTGTTTTCATTTCTGTAAGCTGGATTCCTAGAAATGGGATTACAAGGTCAAAGGGTATATATTAAAAATTTTATTTTCCAAAAAGATGGGTTAATTAACGGTCAGTATCAGTGTTTGATCCCTATTTTTGTTAGTTCTGGCACCCCTTAAAATGTAACTCTCAAATTTGAATTTTTTTGCCAGATTGAAGGCTGAAAATTCGTATCTCATTAGTGATTTAATTTGTAATTACATGACAGCTAGAAGGTTGAACATTTTTCTGTGTTTATTGTACACTTGTATTTACTTTTCTCTCAATTGCCTATTCAAATATCTTGCCTATATTTGTATCATTATTTGTGTTTTTGAATTAATTTGTAAGAACTCCTAATGTATTCAAATTAACTCTTTATTAATTTTTTCTTCCAAAGACAAATGACTCTCAAAGAAATGTTTAAGTAGCAAAACCTTTTATTCAATGGGACTCTCATGTGAAACCTCAATAACTACAATAGATAAAAGTGGGACTGCAGAATGTGGTCTTTAAATACCATTGCTCACTAAAAATAAGCCAGGGCCCTTTGGAAAAATGGCTAATTCCAGATCTGGGGCAGGAAAGGTACAAGAAGCACCGAGAACATCTTGACATACTAGCAAGAAAGATATCAAAGACTACAAGGGTCATATTTCAAGGATCCAGGAGCCAGTCTGAGTCAGTTCCCACTGGACAAAGACAGGTTATATATGTAAGAGACTCAAAGAAAGATGTCAGTTGCGAGTTGCTTAAAAAGTTGCGAGCTGCTTAAATTCATGGGTTCATAATGACACTTAACAAAAATCTTTGGATGATGCTAAGGAACCAACCTATTTTGAAAACTGACAAATAAAGAAATAAATCATTTATTTTGCTTTTCCTATACCTCAGGGTAACCAGGGAGCTGATGAGAAGTTTTCATCATAGCAGTATTTTAGCTGTTATAGCTATTAAAATGAGAATATCACCAATTGAAATAGGGATCTCACCTAATGATCCTAATGCATCTTCCTAGTGGTTTACAAATTGTTTCATGAACTCCTAATGAAGTAAAGGATCTAGATAATGATCATACATGGCTGCCAACATCACAAAGAGATCAACATCCAGTAGACATGAAAAGCCTGATAGACCTTTGAAATACTTTTGCCAAAAAAATCAAAACCAACTCTGAGCAAACCTCTGGCTATAACTACCATATGACAGGAAATACACTGAACAAAAGAGAAATATGTTAAGTGATACCACGGGGATGCAGTCAGCAAAATCCAGACTCTATGGAACAAAGGACATGATTGAAGCAGGAGTGGGGGCAGCTTTAGATTAAGAGAGACTTAAGAGATGTATCAACTAATTTCAATGTATGAACCTTATTTGATCCTGATTTGAAAATACACACTTTACACTGTGAGATAGTTGGGAAAATGTTAACACTGACTAAATTGAAGATTACAAAATTAGTGTTAACATTTTAAATGGGATAAGGGTATGTGGTGATTTTTTTTTTTAAAAAGATTATCTATGTCTTAGAGTTACATGCTGACAGTATTTGCAGATAAAACAATATGATGTCTGGGTTTTGCTTCAGAATAAGCTGGGTAATGAGGGTGAAAATGGGTATGAAAGGAGATTGGCCGTGAATTGGTAATTGTGGACACTGGGAGAGAGGTACATGGTGGGGATTCATTTTACCACTCTCTACTTTCACATGCACTTAAAATTTCTATGACAAAAACATGCTGTCTTATTGAAGTGCAGTTCGAGTGTGCAGACATCTATTGGCTCAGTCCCCATCCTCTTGTGCCCTGAGACACCCAGAAAACTCTGGGGTCCCACTGGAATGAAGCTCCTTCTGAGGAGAGAGTTTTGTTTTCATTCCTGATGAATCCCCAGTGTTTAAAAGAGTCCCTGGCACATAGTAGGCCTTCAGTATTTTGAGGATGGAAGGAATGCTTCTCAACATGACTGGTATTGGGCTAGTTTTCTCTGACTCACTTGGGGAACACGTTAGCCCACAGAAACCTGGGCACAAGCCTTGATTAGGTGCACCATGGGCGCCTCTTCTGAGTCTAGTGACTACTGGTACTAACAAACTCATGGTGTATTTACAAATCTGCACTGCCTGAGATCTGTTTCAAGTGGCAAGCTGAGGACCTTGACAGCAGCCTCGTGGCCACATATGGCCAGGCTGGCCCAGCTGGCTAGGTCTATAGAGGTCCTCCATTATTGTCACCAAACCAGAGGTTCTCCACATTGTCTGTGCAGTGGAACCACCTGGGGAGCCCGTTAGAAATACAGGTTCCTGGGCCCTGCCTCTGGAGATTTGGGTTTGTGAGATCCAGGCAAGCTATTGTTGAGAATAAAAAGCTCCACAGGTGATTCTGAGGGCTCTAAGCATAGTCACCCAGCCCTGTGCTGGTGTTGGCCTATGGAGCCGTGGTCTAATAGCATTCCTATATGGTTCCCTTGTTGGCGGGAGGCTGAGTAAGCACTCCTTCCAGACGGCATCTGCAGAAGTTTCCCTCAGACTCATGGATGGAGTTCCAGGTCCATCCTGATTCTCCTTTGCTCTTCAGCTCAGCTGCAAGTATTTGTTCTTTGAAGTTAGAACATTTTGCTTTTACAGGCCCTTTACTCCATGTTCTCAGTAGGCAGCCCTCCTACCTCAGCCAGATCATCCTGCTTCTTTGTTTTTAACTAGTTTCTGGAGGTGGGACTTCCAGCTGCTTCAGTTATTCTCTGGGTTAGTGCTTCCGATTGATAGCCTCCCTGAAAGTTACCTCAGAGATAAGACTTCTTCATGGCTTGGAAGTCTGGTTGATTCTTGCCTGAGCCTTGAGTGACTTTTGCTTTGCTCTTATAAAACCTTATTGATTAATCAAAAGTATTGCTCCCAGCGCTGGTTAATGGATGATAGCTATGGAGTTTGCCTGAATACAATTATTTATTGCTTTATTGATGTGCTACTTATTACTCTGTTAAGTACCATAGGGTGTTTAATTATGTGAAAGGGAAGTGCAAAGGCAGCTGCTGAAAGCTGGAGTTAAAGAGGTCCAGTACCTGAGTTCCTGACAATGTGTCATAAAACAGCTTTAAAACACATGCACACCCAAAGGACAAAACCCATTCCAAAGTTTAACAAGCTTGGAAGCAGAATGGGCTTGGGGAACTGCCCTGCCACTTTGTGACTTGATGTTAGCCACAGCACAAGCAATGAAATCTGAATGTTTTAAATGAAAAGGGGACCTTTATTTGGGGGCTTTTGGGTATTTTCTATTTATTGCCAATGATTGAAGTGGAGCCCATGATAAAAGTCACAGCTAGAAGAGAAGGAGCTGATGGGACTGAAAGTGGCTCCTGTTGAAATGGATGTGGCCCTCAGGCTTGGTGGAATCTGGGCTTCTTTCTGGTTGGTGGTCAACTCTTACCATTCTAAAAGGCAGCTGTATTCCACCAGGAAAAGCTTCTAAACAAACCCCACCAGGTCACTGATGGAGTACTTGCTACATTTTGCATCCCATTCTGTCCCTGCCAATGGGGATCGATTCTCTAGCATGGGACCAGAGTTCAATGCCCCACAGCAGAAGTTGTGCCTGTGTCTGAGCAAACTCCTTATTGCCAAATCTGAGTCCTGACCTGACAAAGGGTCATTATTTTAATTCTTTAGATTGGAGATTTTTCAAGTTATGCTCTGAATAATCTTAGGGTACCTTATTTCAGAGGTGGGCCACCTCACTCACCATGTGCTAAGCTGAGGCAGCAGGATCTTTGGGCTAAATGCCTGGGGTGGCGGCTTCCCTGGGAGCCCCGTATCCACACGCACTTCCTGCAAGCTCAGGTCTTCCCCACTTGTAAAGGATCACCTCCACCCTACGAATCTCTCCTGTCTCAGGCAGGTACCCCTCCACAGTTTTGATTTAGGGAGAGGAAAATACCTTCCTTCTAGTCTCATTTGAAATCGGGAAAAAATTACAAATCAATATCTCAGTAAATAATCTTGTCACAGAGGCATATATGGATGCCTACATAAATAATTTGTATGATAGATTGTGTTGTAGTGCAAAGACCTCTCAGCTGAGAGTAAAACAGAACTGAAATCCTACTTTTGCCGCTTTTAGTTGTATGACCCTGGGACAGTCCCTTACTTTCTCTAAAACTTGCTTCCTTATTTATAAATAGGACAAAATAATAGCTACATCTAAAGCTTGTTGTGGGCATTAGTCAGGAAAATAGATGTAAAAAGCCAACTCTGTCTCTGACTCATGATGAATGGACAAATATTAATGTTCATTTTTTCCCCTGATAACCATGTAACACTTGCACTTTTTAGATGAGAAAAGGTAGAGATCACATTTTGACTTTTAATGCATTCCTTTCTGGAATTTTCTTCATGCTGAATATTATAGAGATTGTATACTTGTAAAGTAATGGCAAGTTTTTAAAAAGCGTCAGGGTTGTAAACTTGCATATATGATATAATGTCTTTTGAAAATGTACTTTTACAAGCATAGACTTACTAAAAGTTTAAAAAGTATTTACAAAATTCGAATCAAATACTGCAGGCAATTACATACCCTCCTTTTTAATTATTTGTATTAAACAGGCTTGTTCTGGGGGAGATTTGTTTTGGAACTTCAACTCTGTTTTCAAGAATTCCTAGGAACTAAGTTTGCTTAAGTACATTTAAAAGAAAAAAGTTGTTTACAGTAGTTAAGAGCCCATATTTATCTCATCTAATAGGGAATGTCTAAATGAAAATAAAGACTTCTCCAACACTAGCATTCAAGACTTGGGCAGTGTAGAGCCGAGGATGAATGCATTGTTCCCGGAATCAGGCGGTTGAGATTTGAATTGCAGTTCTCCCACTTATTAGCTTTAACTTGACCTCGGAAAAGTTCTTCAGCCTCTCTGAACCTCAGTTTCATATCTATAAAAGAGGAAGCTAATAGCTTCTAACCTGGAAGGCTGTTGTGAGGAATAAATGCAGTAACTCAGGTAAGGCATTTAGCCCAGTGCCCAATACAGAGTAAGTGCACAGTAAGTGAATAGTAAATTAGCAATTATTTTTTGATTCCTAGATTCCCCTAAATTAAAGTGAGTTCACTGAGATGCAATGAAAGGAAGCCATCACAAATTGGACTAATTACTTACATTTATTCTTGTTGACTTGGCTGAATTCTTGTGGAAGGCTTAGGAATACCTTAGGATGAGAGCATTTGGAAAACAGTGACCACAACTTTGTGTTGTCTTATAAAGTATATTCACGACTCACATGGTTAGTCTGGTGACTATCAATGCTTTGTTATAAAATATTTTTCCCTTGCAATACTTAAAGTTAAAAAATTATCAAAAATATTTATTTTATTTTAATCTATTATAGTTATATTTTGATTGGCATCAAACGTTATGATATTGTAGAAAGTCCGTGTTACACAGTGGTTTAAAAGCTTCTCTTCGGCATTAAGCAGGCCTGGGCTTTGGTTTCGTGAAGTCTGGGCAAATGACACATCTTTTCTAAGCCTCAGCTTTATCAGCTGTGAAATAGAGATAATAAAAGGGCATTCACTTTGTATCCTCCGCTCTTCCTGGCACATAATTAGTGCTCAGACATTCTGGCGGGATCACCTTCTGGCTAAGTTTTGGGCTTCTGTCTCCCAGGTTGATGTGTAAGAGGCCCTGCTTGCCGGCCGCTGCAGTCAGCCCCACTCGGATGACTTCATTGGTTCAAGGGCTCCTGCTATAAATTATACTGTTGGTTCATTTTGAATCTATAAACACCGTGTTCTGAACATGAGCCTGTAGTGCCCACTTGGGCATGTCTCTGCCAGACCCTGACTCTCACACGCACCCTCATTTCCTCACCATCAGTGATTCGAACCCAATTCCCTTTGGGCACCTATGTGCTGCCCTTTTAGGTCATCTCACAGTCCATAACCTAATCCAAACACAAATCGGACTTGGGGGCATTTGGAGAACTGCAGAAATGCTTCCCTACATTGACAGAATGATTTGCAAATTCACAACCCTATCTTGCTCAGAAATGAGATGACATATATAAAAGGACTGTGTAAACTGTGAGGTGCTCCGTGTGATTTACCCTCTCATGATATCTGTTTAGGACTTCATTCTCAGGGGAAGGAGTAACAGGCAATTTTGTGTTCATTTTAGAGATGAGGAGACCTTGTACCACAGAGGCAAAATGACTTGTTCAAAGATATGTAGATAGTTGGTGACATGAGTGGGATTTCAAGTCAGGGAACTGATTCTTGAGCCATTTTGGTACCACTGAACACTTACCAAGCTCAGTTACTGTACCGAGCTCAATATCATTTACTTTCTCAGTCTTATATTATTAAATACTATGGAATAGGCATTGTAATAGGTGATTGTACTGTGGAATAGGCATTGTAATATACTATGGAATAGGCATTGTCAAATAGGCATTTTCTGAGGCTCAGAGAAATAAAGTAACTTACTCAAGGTCTCACAACTAGAAGTGATAGAAATTGGGGTTTAAACTTTGATCTGTCTGACACCAAGCCTGAACTGATATTATATAGTTTACTGAGAAAAGTTTGAACTGTTTCAACATTAAACAGAGAGTAAACCATATCTGTGAAGCATCAACAACATTTTATTAATTGATGTCTTATTCTGTCTTTCCTTCCTTCATTCAACAACTATTGAATAGGATCTGACAATATGTTAGCCACTATGCTAGACATAAAAGGAACTGCCTTTAAACCTCCCTCCACCCAAGGCACCTGACTGGGTCCTGCCCATAGCCCCTCACCCTATTGGCTTCAGAGCATGCCAGCCTGCTTTTCTACTGTCAGCTCCTGCATTTGTCTGCTTGAGAGTTTCCTTCAACTTGAGAGTTTCCTTCGGCCACCAAAACCTGATTTTCCTGCCTATGTGGACAGCTGCTAGTACCAGGGAGCTAATGCCTCAAAGGAACAACCTCATCCAAAGGCTGATGGCAGCTGGTTTATAAATATCCCAGATCCCACCCCTCTGGTGGGATAATTCTGAGGTGTATGTTCTACATGGCCTCCCTGAGTTTCCTCATTAGGGTTAAACAGTTGCCCACAGTGGTAGCTAGCTAGACAACACATTTTGCATTGACTGGCTTCCCTATCCTGTCTCACTTTCCTGCTCCCCACCTGAGGTTTCCTTTGTTTCTCAGATCAACTTCTTGCACTCAAATCCTACTCAAGGGCTGGACATGGTGGCTTATACCTGTAATCCCAGCACTTTGGGAGGCTGAGGCAGGAGCGTCACTTCAGGCCAGGAGTTTGAGACTAGCCCAGGAAACACAGGGAGACCTGACCTCTATAAAAAAAATGGGAAAAATTATCCAGGCATATGTCTGCAGTCCCAGCTACTTGGGAGGCTGAGATAGGAGTATTGGGTGAGCCCAGGAGGTCGAGGCCAAGATCCTACCACTGCACGCTAACCTAGGCAAAGAATAAAAAAGAAAAAAAAATTCCTGTCTAAAGGTCTATTTCTGGGGGAACTCACCTTAAGTCAGGTCTGCTAGGGGTTCCTCTATTCTATCATTAGTGGATATTTTATATCTTAAGAAGACAAGTAGCTATACTTAAATTGTCTTAGGAGTTAACTCCTGGTCCAGTAGTGGTTTAACTTATGTTTAACTCCACCTCTCCATGAGTTATGTAGAGTTGTTGAGTGATGTCACCTACTACATCCTGGAACGTTACTAGATATTAAAAAAATAATGTACCAAACATTCTCCTGAGAGAAAACTGCTCTTACTTTCAAGAGATTTTCTTTTTGAGGCCTACTAGAGTGAAAGATAGTTAAAGAATAAGGACTGGAATTTGATATTATTTTCTTTTTCCTGAATCTAACTATTTGGAAGGAAGTGCTGATTGCTGTTGCTGAGAAGGGAAGTACATACCAGTTTTTGTCAGGTAAAGAGGAAGTCCGAATGAGTGAGCCTGGGAGCCATCCTTATCTCCTTAGAGGACATTTTCATTCTGCTGTTCAACAAAAGTTGATTGAATTTTAACAGGGTTTGAGCCCCAGGCTAAGCAGCATGGAACACACATAAACACGAAAAATGGAAAAAAGACCCGACTCCATCTAAGCGTTCATGGATCTTGGAATGGCAACCGAAATCCCCCTTTTCAGGGTTCATTTGGGTGGTAATACATTTCATTCTGGAGGACAACAGAAAATCAAATCGACTTTCGTATGTTTGCTTGATTTTAAAAATATAATCCTAGAGGGAAAGTGGCCTGTCTGCGGAGACAAATGGTTACCAATCTCAAAATAGTTTTCACTTTATTTTTATTCAGCCAACAAACATTCTCTTTTGGAGTCTTAACCTAATTTCCCAGAGTGGCCTGGCCTATCTTTCTCCTCTAATTTTAATGTTCTGCCCAAGTCTTTAAGGTCTCAGTTGGTTAATGTTTAATGCTCTCCACGACCAGTGTTTGATGTTTACACTTTATTGGGCTAACCAAATTTGTAGAGCAAATTAAATGTGTGCAGGTCTCTGGCAAGCGACGTTTAGATATGTGTTGCTCAGAAACCATCTCCTTGTTCAATACTGCATGCCCCAAATAGTTTCAATTAACTGTTCTTCTTTTCTGGCAATATCTGCAGCTATCTACATTGCTTTTGGGGAGCTATTACTTCCTAAATTTACGGATGTTACAGCCTCACACCCTTCTGTTTCCAGAAAACATGCCACAGCAGAGAGCTTCACTTCTCTGTGAAATGAGAGCGTCAGCAACAGGTAACCTATTAAACCAGATTGACCAAAGACCAGAAAAATACACTAGGGTTGGAGCAGGGGAGGCTGGAGAAAGGAGGGAGTAATAATTTGAGTTGGCATTTTTGTTTAGAAAAATATACATACTCTAAGAAAACATACAGGTGGAATAACACACAGTTTAGGTAAAGAGCCATTAATATAATTACCTGAAGACACATGTTGTTTTTCTTATACCCATGAATTTAATTTCAGTCTTCTTTTTGAACAAACTGAGAAGGCAGATGGTACCGCACCATAGCCATGGCTGGGGAAACCAAGGCCTGAGTTCGATGTTCAGCTACGGGGGGCCTCCTCCTGGTGTGACCTTGGCCAAGCCCTCTCTTTAACCTCATGGAAAGTCATCCAGAAAAGAAGAGAGTTGACTATGATCTTGAAGTGCCTTCCAGTTCGGGCATTTTTTTTTTTTAAGACAGAGTCTCACTTTGTCACCTAGCCTGGAGTGCAGTGGCCCAATCTCGGCTCACTGCAACCTCCCAGGTTCAAGTGATTCACCTGCCTCAGTCTCCCAAGTAGCTGGGATTACAGGCGGCCGCCACCACGCCCAGCTAATTTTTGTATTTTTAGTAGAGGTGGGGTTTCACCATGTTGGCCAGGCTGGTCTTGAACTCCTGACCTCAAGTGATCTGCCCGCTTTGGCCTCCCAAATTGTTGGGATTACAAGCGTGGGCCACCACGCCAGTTAGGGCATTTTGAAATTTAATTATGTCTTTAACTCCATTTATAACGTTTCTAGGGAGAGGGAGACATGGCTTACAATAATCTTCTTAAACGATACAGGTTTTACAAATAATTGCCCAATAAACTACAACTTAATTTCTTCAAAGAGTGCCTTGATTGTGGCTATCAGCAATTCTTCATTTTTTTCCTTTAAATTTTATTTTATTTTTAAAAATTTTTGAGTTGGGGTCTCACTCTGTCATCCAGGTTGGAGTGCAGCATCACAATAATGCCTCACTGCAGCCTCAAATTCCCTGAATCAAGTGGTCCTCCCACCTCAGCCTTTTGAGTAGCTGGGACTAGTAGTGCCAGCACATGCCACCAAGCCTAGCTAATTTTATTTTTTAAAATTTTTTTTGTAGAGACAGGGTCTCCTTATGTTGCCCAAGCTGGTCTTGAACTCCTGGACTCAAATGATCCTCCTATCTCAGCCTTCCAAAGTGCTGGGATTACAGGTGTGAGCCACCACGCCCAGCCATAATTCTTTCTCCATCCTTCCAAACTGGTATTGTCTTTTATCCTTGCTGAGAGACACCCAGTTTTGACTGGGTATGAGAATATATTAAGAAGGTTCTGGGATTTAATCAGTAGATGAAAATAAGGAGTCCCCAAGTTTCAGGGTCACTGATGGACTTTGGGGTTCAGGTTTCTTGGGGGTCAGATTTTCTGTCTCAAGGCTACCAGAAAGAGTCAGGCCAGGTCTGGAGTGATAGCTGCTTTTCTGGCACATCAGCAGGGGCTGAACACTAATGTGTTTAACAGTTGGACTTATTTTTAATCTACTGTATTAGGAGCACAAATTTAATCAAGAACAAAATGTTACCAATGTTGTTTTTTGTTCCTGCATATGCATATATCCTTAACACTGTTCTGTATTCCCTTGTGCTAGAAAGCTCTCCATCTGACATCTGACTTATTTCATAACATTAGTTTTTTTTAAGTGCAAATATATGTGGAGAAAAAAAGAAACGAGGAGCTGAATTTCCACGCAACGCAGCCCCCTTACTTAAAGAACTAGCTGCAGTACAGATTTTAACAATTAACATTCCTGCCGTGAATGTCGTTATGGATGGAGCTAATAAATGTTTTCAAACACTCCTCGGCTCAAATACACGTTCAGCTTATTTTCTGTCATTTGATGGCATTGGTGGGTTGAGACATTCCTCTAAGCTTTTTTTTTCTCCCTTCTAGTAAAAGAAAGAGATCTAATCTCCCTACCCACCCTAACCCACCCCTTTCCCTGCCCTACCCCCTCTGTGCCTACTAAACCTTACTTGCAGGTCAGCAGGCTGGTAACAGATTATTTTACTCTGTGAGGAACACCAAGCATTTTGGCCAAGACACATGAGAATCCTGCTATAATATTACCGTTTTTCTAAATTAAATATTAGGAAAAATTAAACCAAATTGTGGCACATAGTGCAATGGAAAATATTTCTCTTCCAAACACTTCTCTGTGATAAATGCGTGTGTAGCTGAAAGCACAATAAATATGCACTACTTTAAAAACCCAGATTATTCAGGTTTTAAGACTTATAGCTAAAAGTGGTTTAATGTTTCATGCCTAATAATAGATTACTCCTATCACATTTCTAACCTTTATTTCTCCTCGCTTTGAAGTCCAGCCATATAAAGGTTGTTTGTAGAACCACACGAAAGTTAAAGCAAATATTACTTAGAGTGATTCATACCAGCAAGAATTTGTAATGAAGGCAGAGGCTTTTTTTTTTTTTTTTTTTTTTTGGTGTGTATGTGTGTCTGAATCAAAGGAAATGAAATGTTTGTAATATTTTTTGGTTGATAAATTTATTAAAACATTTTAGAAGCTTGTAGTAGAAGCACAGCTGAAATAAACAGACTGACTGGAAACAGATTATATTCTGCTCTGTGGGGGAGGCAGAATTTAAAGGGGGAAAAAATTCCCTGGATTTCAAAAATTGCCACCAGGTCACAGCAATACTTAATTAACTGAATACATTAAGGGAGGGTTATAACATAGATGCTAAAAAAAGAGGGTGGGGGAAGTAGTCAAATTCATTTAATCCTGTGTTCTTTGCTTACAGATTAGCCTTTCAGAATGAGCAACCTGATTTTTTTTTTTAAAGGATCCATTTACCTTCCAGAGCTTTTCATAGCAAAACATTTTGCATGGTTGCAAAAGAAATTAATTTGTTGCCAGTTGCTCCATACTGGCAGGAATTCTGAATAAAGAATGTAAGCAATCTATCTTTGTTTGCAAGATATAATTAATCTGGCAGTTAAAATTCTTTGGAAACATTCTGATGACTTATGTGGAAAAGTAGCGCAGCATTTTCAAAGAAAACTCAGAACTGTATGCAGGGGAAGATAAAAGATATATGAAGTGTTTGTTCTAAGCGATACTATTCATTTAAAGATCATAATGTAACCCCACCCTAGCAATTATTGTGAAAAACAAGACAAATCTCCATCTATAGCTTTCTGACACAGTCTTGATTTGAGAAACAAAATAAGCACATTACTGTTAGAGTCTAATAGACTGCAAGCTGTTTTATTAGAGTCAGCTGAATCCTGTTTTGCATAAAAAAGAACTCTGTTTGCTATCAAGAACACATTTACATTAATATGACTTTGACAAAGTAAAATAAAATCGCATTAAGATGATGTAAGTAGATAAGACAATGAAATCTCTGTGAGAGAGTTTTGGCACACACTAATTACAGTCAAGTCCCTGCAGAAAAAGAACATATTTTTACACCAACTATCCATGTGTTTGAAAATGTAGAGAGCCCAAAATGCAATCCTTGGTTTAGGTATTTACTGAATACATTGTATTTCTGTGCTTCTGAGATAGTTTTTTTTTTTTTTTTCTTTAAAGGAGGCTGCCCGATAAATAATACTTTCATTTACAATAATACAAGCAAGTTTCTTTCTGAATACTAGCCTGTAATCATCCTGATTATTTTAAGGGACTTTCCAATACAGGGCAGCTGAAAACAACGTTTTAGATTACATGGTAATTTAGGAATGCATGAAAAGCTAAGCAGTTACCATAATAGGGTTCTGGATAAACTTCATGCTTTTTAGAGCAAAACATAACAACATATGTTTTGTGATTTGTTTCAATGATTTTTCTATTTTTTTTTGTTCAGGTTCTATCAAAATATTTGGAGGCCTCATCTGCGTACAGCATTTTTATAACCTTATTTTGAAAACTTTGATGTCTCTCTTTTTAGTTCAGTCATTAAAAGAAAGGCAATGATGGATGATGATAATGCCTCGGATTTTATGACTAATCAGTTCTTGGCAGTGGCCATATTTCTTCCGTAGTGAAACTTTAATACTCCTTTGGCCTTGCATAGGCTTAACAACAACAAAAAAAATTTTTTGGAACTGTGTTACACAGGCTACTTGTTAAGTATTAGCAGTTATTGTACAAAAGTTAGTACTCTGATTTAACACCTGACAAAATGGAGCAACCAGGAAAGATGATTTCTTCTCTTTTCTGGATTCTCACAAATTTTAGGTGCCTTGCTATTGGGTTTTTTCCCCCATGTTTTACAGACAGAAATACGGAGAAAAGCTATTCAGATGGCAGAAATATTGAGAGGGGAAAAAAGTCTTGTAGGGGTGAGTTGGGCTGCCATTTGCATTTTGTCTTCCTGAATTGTCTTTGTGATGACGCAATTTTTATGAGAAGCCTGATTTTCTGCCCTGAGTCTTGATGTATTGTTCTTGAAGTTGCAACAACAAACACCAGGTGTCTCCACTTAGCTGAGCTAAAGGTTCTGAAAAGGAAGGCCACTTTGCCAGGAAAAGTTGAAGCTACCTTCCTTTTTTCTCTCTAGTGCTCCTGGCCACGGCCTGGACAAGGCCAGAGGGCTGGCTGTGAGTAGGGGAGTGGAGTTTACTCTTTAACGAGTGGTCAGTTTAAAGCCTATTGACTCATATTAGATCTGTAAGGGAACCTGATTTTTGTGTGGAAGTCATGAAGACTGGCACCCGTGGAAATATTGATACCTGTGAATTAGGCAGCTGTGGCCTGTATTGCATGCCTGTTCTACTCTGGTGGGGACCTGCCATCTTGGTTGGTAAGATGCCCTTCCTGGGTGGATAGGGGCCTTCTTCTTTTGGGATAGCCAACTCCATGGGGACCTTTTGCCTGAGAACAACCAGACCAGAGACTCACAAGCTGATGTGCTGGCTTCTTCTCTACCAGTGGCTGATGTCCCAAATCCCAAGTTGCTGTTTTCATGAGCTTATATTTATTTCTTCAACAAATATTCAGTTAATCTCTACTGCATGCCAGGTACTGCCCTAAGCAGTAAAAAACCTAGAAAAATCTGCTCTTATAGAGCTTGCGTTAACATATGCCCCTTCCATTTGATGCCTGGGGTAAAAATCACTTCCGGTGTTCCTCAAAATGTATTTTGTGGCATTCCAAGGATCGTAATAAGTATTGTGCTGAGAAATGTTTTCAGATTTCATTATGCTCTGGAACTGCTGGGTTAAAAAGTGTCTAGATGCAAAACTCCTTAGTAACCTCTATATGCTAATTTGCACGGTCCCTTTCTAAGAGCTGTCTTATTTCTCAAATATATTTGGCTAAGGAATAATTTTTTAAAAAATAAAAACATTCTCCAAGCCAATTTTTGAAAAACAAAATATGTCTTTATTACCCTAGAGAAATATTCCAAACATTTTATTCTGTTACTCAAACACTACCTTCATAATTCTTATCATGTCAGTTGGTCATCCTCCTTATTTTTAAGCCTAGAAATTACCCTGGACATAAGTGAATCCTCTGAGGAATATACTTTGGGAAAAATTGCTTTGAGTAGTAGACATTCAAAGATTGGAAGATTTGGAAACTAGAAGGAGGTAAAGAGGCTGGGGCTTAGAGGCCACCTGTAAGAGGAAGGAGATGTTTGCCCCTAAAAACATGACTGCTGAAGCTGTGCTAGTATCCTTGCAGAAGAAAACTTTGTTCTCCATCAGTTTCTGAGCAGCCATCAAACAACTATTTTGGAAGATGGGAAAGCTAAGAGATATAGGTTCCAGTTCCAGCTCTGTTTTTAACTAGCTGGGCAATCTTGGGGGTAATTTGCTTACCCTTTTGGTCATAAATTTCATGCCTAATAAGTGTTGAATATACATTAAGCCACTTAATCATCAAAGAAATCATCTGAGGTAGGTTATGCTTCTACAAGATTCCTTATAGAGAAGGAATGAGAGTAACAGATTAAGGAACCTGCCCAAGTTACACAGCTGGGAAGTAATGGGCCCAAGAATATTGAATGATGATCTTGAATTGGATCCCTTCAAAATCTAACATTGTGTGATTATATGAGTGACTTTTGCTATGTTTCATATCTATTGTGATTGGCAGTCAATCTTCTAAGCAGAAATCATTCATCAGGCAACAGAAGTACTGAGCATGTATTCTGTGTCAGACACTAGCCAAGGCCCTGGGGAATTTACAGGGAAGAAGGCAAAGTCCCTGCCCTCCGGACTTTACAGTCTAGTAGGGGGTGGAGCACAAGTAAACATGCATTCTACCTGTATATTTAAAACATTATTATTACTAGTATTTCTATAGTGAATCATTGAAATATTATAGTATATTATTCACAAAAGCCAAAATGTGGGAACAACCCAAATGCCCATCAACTGAGGAATGGACAAACAGAATGTGGTATAGCCATATACAATGGAATATTACTCAGCCATAAAAAGTAATGAAGTACTGATGTATGGTACAGCATGGATTAACCTCATAAACATTATGCTGAGTGAAAGAAGCCAGATACAAAGGGCCACATGTTGCATAATTCCATTTATATGAAATATTCAGAGTAGGCATATTTATAGAGGCAGAGGACAGATGAGTGGTAGCCAAGATCTGGGGGATGGGGACAATGGGGAGGGACAGCTTAACCGGTACAGGGTTTCCTTTTGGAATGATGAAATGTTCTGCAATGCTTGCACAACATTGTGAATGTACTACATGTTACTAATAACAACTTTTATATTATGTGTATTTTACCACAGTAAAAAATGCAAAAAATGAAAGCCATGATGGTAGATAAGGCCAGGCTTATTGTTGTCATTTCAAGTTAAGTCACTATTCAGCACCTGCGTTATGAAAAAGTGGGCTCAGTAGTGTTTGCATATAAAGGTGAATAAGATATAATCCCTGTCCTTACAGATGTTAAAATATACTTATAGGAGTAATAGAAGATCAGCAAAGAATTACAATAAAGCATGATTAAATTATCATTATAATGGAAGAATAGGCAAAATTCTGAGGGATATTTAGAAGAAAGAAACAATTCACTTCTAACTGAAATTATTGGAAAATCCTCATGGAGGAGGTGGTGATTTGCCACATTCAGCCTGTTTCCACCTTTCTCTTGAAGGCTGAATAGAAATTCAGCAGACAAAGAAGGGAAAGCCCAACAGACAGGGAGGATAAACAACTTGCTAGATGTCACATAGTAGTGACAGAAATGGAATCATAGGCTCCTCATCCTAGTTAAATAAATATAGTACATAATATATAGTATTTAATATACTTAATATAGTACTGGTTATATACTATATATACTATGTAATGTATATATAGTATATAATATAAATAATATATAGTATTAATTATATACTATACATACAGTATATAATACTACAATACTAATAATATATATAGAATAATTATACACTATATTGTGACATTATATACAGAATATAATATAAATAACATATAGTAAATATAATATAAACAATATATATAAAATGATATAAATATATGTATTATAGTATATAATATAATGCAGATTATATATCGTATATTTTATAAATAATATCTTTAAACAGAAACACATATAAAAGAAGGTTATGTGTTGATAGACTGATGAAACTGTTGTGGCTAGAGGCTCACAGGAACTGAGCCTTGTATTTCCTCTAGGAGCCATGGCTCAGTATTCTCTAACTCAGTGTGTGTGACAGCTTTGTAGAAGCTAACTACTGCAAGTAACAGGAGTCAGCTACTTCTCATATCCTCTACTCAGGTTTGAAATTGAGCTATTCCTTCTCAGCTCATCACTCATTTTCAAGCCACCCCCTGGATGAACACACACACACACACACACACACACACACACACACACCCGTACCCAGAGATGGTTACAAAGTTTTCAGGATTCAGAGCAAAATGAAAATGCAAGACCCCTTGTTCAACAGTTCCTAAGAATTTCAGATGGCAGGAGCAGAGGATTAAACCGGGTGTTGGGCTCTGTGTTCAGGTCGCATGCCCCTGAAGCCAGCCCAGTTTTTCCCTCCACCTAATCAGTCGTGTCTTCACTTCAGCACTTGTGCCTCTTTTTTCCCTGGGATCAAGAAATGTGATCATTGTTTACCTTGCCTCATTTGAGATAAGGAGTTTACCAAACCACTTGTATCTCTGGGGAAAGGGGTAATGAGCTCACAGACGCACAGTCTGTGACCTGGTGGCAGAAGGGTTGGTTTGGCCTTTGGCCTCCTGGAATCCAGTGACTTGGAGGGGGTTCATTTTCTCACTGACAACCGGCCAGAGTCACATGGCTTGCATGTCAGAGCCAAACAGAGCTGCAGAGCTCTCCTCGGCCTCTCATGAGTCTCCTGGGCCACATTCCCTGAAAGACGTCTCCTGCTGATTTGGTAGGTCCCAATTGAGCCTCCTTGAAGTTCCTGGACAATGCACAGGTCTTGGCAGCCTCTTGCAGGCAGCCTTTGTTCAGGCACTGTGGACTCTCCAGCTGGAAGGCGAGACTTCCAGGACAGAAGCAGAGGGAGGGCATGGCAACAGAGTCCTGAAGAGGATTCGCTTGGCTCATGCCTTTTACAAAAGTTGGGGCTTAAGTTTTCAGCAAGAAAAGGACAGGAAGGGAAGAGTAGACATCCAAAAGCAGCTCACTGAAGACAGATCCTGCAGTCAATTTTCTTATCTCAGCTTCCCTCACTCCTGCTCTCCCTCTGACCAACTAGGAGTGGTATGAAGTGGGGAAACGCCTTGCAGACTTTCGAGGAAGCAGGCTTGGCTTCCTTTTGGATAGGAGAACGCAGGCCAGTTTGCTGGGCTTATTAATTGTTCCCTTGCTGTTTGCAGCTGTCCTCATCTCTTTCTCTGCACAGGCGCATCTCACACAGCCTTCAGAGCCACCTTTCCTCTAGAAAGCTGCCTGAGCCTTGGTCAGGTCGGGGGCTGCCTTCGTTTCTCAGGGCTGCCGCCATGAAGCCCTGAATACTGGGTGCCCTACGCAACAGGCATTTACTGTCTCACATTTCTGGAGGCCAGAATTCTGAGATCAAGGTGTCAGTGGGGTTGATTCCTTTTGCAGGCTGTGAGGGAGGATCTGTTCCACGTCTCTGGTGATTTGCTGGCCATCTTTGGCCGTCTTGAGTTTTCCTTGGCTTGTAGATGTATCACTCAGATGTTTGCTTTGAGGACCATGTGGTGTTCACCTTGTGTCTCTGGTTTCAACTTTCCCCTTTTTATGAGGATACTTATAAAGCCCACCCTACTCCCAAATGACCTCATTTTAGCTTCACTAATAACATCTGCAATGAACCTATTTCCAAATAAGGTCATATTCCAAGGTATTGGGGGTTTAGGCTTCAACATATGAATTTTGGGGAGGGGACACAATTCAACCTGTAACAGAAGCCATGGTGGGAGTGAACAACACAAGTAAGATTTAGCAAGGTGGGTGCTAATGGAGATGGGCCAGACCAGAGTGCCCAGAGTAGATCTGGAAGGAGTAGGACCTGGGGTTTGACAGAAACTATGGAGGCAGAC
This sequence comes from Rhinopithecus roxellana, assembly GCF_007565055.1. Taxonomy (NCBI): domain Eukaryota; kingdom Metazoa; phylum Chordata; class Mammalia; order Primates; family Cercopithecidae; genus Rhinopithecus; species Rhinopithecus roxellana. Next base: position 100,399,758 of record NC_044559.1, on the reverse strand, counting down.
TGTGATTACTTTTAAAGCCAAGCACAGCAAATTCAGACTTGGTGTGGAAGGCAAGTCAGAGCCACTGTAGGTTTTTGAATTGCATTGTAATACTGTAAAAATGGCATTTTGGAACAATGACACAGACAGTGTCATAGAGGATGGATTGAAAGAAGATGTCAGTGGAGTCAGGGAAAGTAATTGGAATCTGGGCTATAGTGAGAGTGGAATAGAAAGGCTGGGAGAGTTTCTAAAGGAAAAGAAGATGGTAGGATTTGATGACAACTGGATTCAGAAGATGACAGCATTAACAGCAGGGACCTGGATTGACTGTAAAGTTCAGAAGGGAAAGGTGGGGATCGAGGGGTCTGCATGTGCATGTGCATGTACACACATGAGCAGATGGAAGTCTTAGTTTGGGATGTACTGAGTTTGAAATGATGTATATGGCATCTCAGAGGACATGTGCTCTATGGTCAGCAAATTTTTTCTATAAAGGACCAGTTGGTAAATATTTTAGGGTTTTCAGGCCATGTTAGCTCTGTTGTAACTATCCATCCTTGCTGTTATATTAGGAACGCAGCCATAGACAACGTGTAAGTGAATGAGCATGGTTGTACTCCAATAAAACTTTATTTACAAAAACAGGCAGCACTCTGGATTTGGCTCAAGGGCTGTAGTTTGCTGATTCCTACACCACATAATGGGAAATGTGATACAATCATAGCTTATAAGGAGAGAGAACATAAGTCCTTTAACGGCTGGTTTTGTGAGGGTTTTTTTTTTTTCTTTTTTTTTTGAGACGGAGTCTCACTCTGTCGCCCAGGCTGGAGCGCAGTGGCACGATCCCCGCTCACTGCAGCCCCCCCTCCTGGGTTCAAGCGATTCTTCCGCCTCAGCCTCTTGAGTAGCTGGGACTACAGGCACACGCCACTACGCCCAGCTAATTTTTGTATTTTTAGTGGAGACGGGGTTTCACCATATTGGCCAGGCTGGCATTGAACTCCTGACCTCGTGATCCGCCTGCCTTGGCCTTCCAAAGTGCTGGGATTACAGGCGTGAGCCACCGTGCCCAGTCTGTGAGGTTTTTAGAATGATGAATATTCAACATTCAGTGGGAATCTATAATACCAATGGGAACTTGTTCACTTACTAACTCATGTAACAAATATGTTATTGAGAATGAACGAGGGGCCAAGTGTGCTCACATGTTATCACAATCACTCTCCACTGACCACTTTGTGAGTGGGTAATTCTTATTCCCTTTTTGACAGATGAGATAATGGAGTAAACCCTCAGTAAGGTAACTTGAGGCTGTTAAACATTGCTCCTGACTAGGAAGTTTAGCCAGTCTCTAAGTGGAGGCCTTCCACTCAGGCAGGAAGGCTTTAATAGTTTGCATGAGGCAATGTCAAATTTAATATCTGCTTATATGTTGTCAAAGTTTTAACTCTGCACTCAACAGTTTTCAGGATAACTGCCCTTTGTGTTCTTGCTAGAGTAAGGTCTTGAAACTGTGTAATAGCTACAACCTGTCAAGTACCTGGAAGAGAGAAAAACTGAGAGAAGATAATTTAAGGCTCATGTAATCTCCTCATTTCTCTAGATTACCTATTTTTTAAAATTGATCAAGTTGATTGCTGGGTCTCCCACAGAATAATCTTCATGTAATTTAAGACAAAGCATTGATCTCTTTGTTATAATTGAAAATGCTTTATAGATTTTGCTGTTTTAGCTGAGAATTATTATTGAAAATATTATTTATTACATCTCCCTATATATTATTTCTTATGAGAAAATGATCTCAGAATTTGACATAAGAATAATTCTTTTCTCCTGAGAAGATATGATTCTGTTCTTCAGCTAGACAGAACTGTGCAACTAATTGTGTTTCCTTGTTTGATTGGATTTCCAGGAAGCTCAGAGCTAGCTTTAAGGTGCAAAGATAATAGCTATCGTCACTTACCATCAAAGTACTTTCCTATGTTTTCCAGGCTGTATCACCTTTTTAGTTCCAATTTTATTAATTTTTTTCTTTTCCTCCCATAAGCTGCTTCAAATACTTCTTGGAGAGAGACGAGCATTTATTTATTTATTTATTTTCCTAAGATGGAGTCTCACTCTTGTAACCCAGGTTGGAGTGCAATGGCGCGATCTCGGCTCACTGCAACCTCCACCTCCTGGGTTCAAGGGATTCTCCTGCCTCAGCCTCTTGAGTAGCTGGGATTACAGACACCCACCACCATGACTGGCTAATTTTTGTACTTTTAATAGTGATGGGGTTTCACCATGTTGGCCAGGCAGTTCTCAAACTCCTGACCTCAGATAATCCGCCTGTCTTGGCCCCACAAAGTGCTGGGAGTACAGGCGTGAGCTATTGTGCCTGGCCAGAGATGAGTATTTTTAAAAATTAAATTTAATTGATTCAGAATCAAGATAGAGAGTCTTTCAGTCAATCAAGATTGTTACTTAAGTTTCCTTAGACTTGGGGGAAAATGATGAAAAAGAGTTTATGATTAAGAGCAGATATTTGCTTGGGTGACCCTTTGAGGACATTGACATTTGCTCAATAAGGACAAATTATTTCATATTTATTGAGGGATCTTCCTAAATGGACTACTATATACATTTGCCTTACTACTAGGCAAGCATTGAGGGACTGACGGCATCAAGCAAGCATAAGGTTTGGAGTTAGAAGATGAGGACTTGTTTTGATTCTGCCACTAAGTACTCAGGTATAGGACACACAACCTCCGCTGGATAATTTTGAATGTCCCTTCAAATGTAGCTTTCTATAGAAATCTGTTGTCTGCCTTCCTGCTGCTGTCTGCCAATCACTCCCTTGCATATTTCCTCAAGTAAGTAAGTCTTATTTTTCTAGGAAGACTCTAAGCATCGGGGGGCAGAAGCTATATGAATATGAATATAAGGCGTATGAATTTATTTTTATATTCATTGAATTGTAATGCCACCTTATTCCGAATAGATTCAAGGTGGCTTACAAAGATAAATGCAATAAAATAAGATAAAAATTTAAACTAAAGAAAAAGTGTTCATGTGGAAGGAAAACAGATTAAGACTAGAGAGATGAGCAGGTAGGTAGGTAGTAGGCAGGCACCTGTAGAATAAACCAGTGTCCATCTGTCTCCAGAGAGCACATTTGGTTTCTGCACAAACACAAATTGCCTTGGAAACTGAAGCAAAATGGAATGAGTGTGAAGAAATCTCTTTGTTTTAAATTAAATTTAACCATCACATGATGGAAACATAGCGCGTCTTGATTGAGTGTTAAAAGCCAGGTGCCGAGTCATTGATCACTAAAGGTATTTACTGGATATGGTAAATGGAAATTCCTTCAGACAAAAAGGGCACTGCAGAAGTTGGGGAGAGATTTGCTACAGTGGGACAATGGAGAAGAAAGATTTTGCTTTAGAAGGCAAGTGTTTCATGAGGAAAAAGTCTTGGTTCATTGATGTCTCCCTGTGGTTCCCAAAATATGAGGGGCTGCTTTGGGAGCAAAGCAGATAGCAGCGAAAGTGCAAAACAAGGCAAAAGCAGGGTGGAGGAATTTAGCAAACAGCACTTCTTATGAAATTAGTGAGTAGTAAGGTAATATAGGGGGCTGTTCCTTTTTATGGGAAATATTCTCTGGTGAGCTCTTCAAATGAAATATTCTCAAATACTGTAATGCACTGATATGAAAGATTTATGTAGCAAGAGGCCTTAACCAATAGCAGAAGAAATTTGAGGCTATGAAAGTTGGCAGTACTGTCATTAATACTTCATTCATTTAACAAATATTTATAGAGCCCTTACCATATACTGGATACTGTGCCAATCACTTTAGGGAATGAGGGCAAAGGAGCAAATAATGAGTAATACACCATATTTGTCTTATAGAAGCTCACATCCTAAGAGGGAGATGACATAAAATACATCCGATTAATTCATTAAAAGCACTTATTGAGCACCTTTGCTATACCAAAAGTAGTTCCAAGTGCTAGGTATGTAATGCAGAAGTAACATAAACAGGATCTGTTTTGAAGTATTATGTTAGAAATCAGCAGGGTTTTTTTTTTTTTTCCTGCTCAACAGAGAATTAACACGAAGATTTTGACTGTGGAGAACTGCAGAGATTAAAGAGAATTAAAGAGAGTGCAAATAGTATATAATAAAGCAACAGAAAGAGAAACAGGCCACAACTTACAGGTTCCCTTTCACTCCTAGGCAATTTTTTTGGTAGACTTATTACTAATACATATTTATCTACATTTAAATAAATAGTAAGATTTTCTTGCTTCTGAAGATTGAGGTCATTGGTTACCTAAAATAATGATCTTGTACCTTATCTAGTGGCAGAGCCTGGAAAAATGATCTGAGTTCCAGAAGAGAATCCAGTGATAGCAGTTATATAGTAAATGTCACTAGACCCTGTTCCGCATGTCCGTGGCAGACATTACTAATAGATCATAGCACTTCTTCCTGCTACACCTGGATGTAGCCTCAACATTCTCCCTATGAGAGAGTACCAGGTGGCCACAACTCGTCTTGGCATGTAAGACAAAACCTTTCTGCCCTCCGAAGGCCCTTCACTCCTTTAAATACGTTCCAACCCTTTTTAATGTAAGAAACAACTGAATACTTTGGGTTTCTTTGGGGCTTCTTCCTTAACTCTCTGTTACATTCTTGTTTCAGAGTTTGGTTGATATTGCTGTCTGACAGTTGTTAAAAGTGATGACAATATATTATTATTCAGAACTTTCATAGCTTTAGGAAATAATAACAATTTTTATTTTTTATAATATGTAATAATTTAAATAATTTTATGTAATTTTAACATTTATTATTGTCATAATCAATCCCTAGCACGAATTAAACATATATAATGTCCGGAGCCATGAGGCCCGGAATTAGCCGACCTCTGTTGCTTGATCTCCGCAAAGAGGAGACAAGACGGCACATTTCTGGGTTCTTTATTACAAACCCTTCCCGCGCGCACCTAAACTGTTCCCGCCCGCGCCCAAAGCTTTTCCCGCGCGCGCCTAAGTTTTTCCCGTGCGCGCCTAAACTTCCCGCGCGCGCCAACCTTTCTCGCGCGCGCGCAAACATTTTCCCGCCCAGGAAGATATGCAGCCTAGGGCGCAGGCGCGATCCCGCGCCCGGGAAAAGTACAAACCCACGGCGCATGCGCGATTGTAATTTGAGAAGACCCGGCCCCCCCTCACCGCCCTGGCCCAACCTCTTCCCCTGCCAGCCTATATAAGGCATGACCCTACACTCAATAAACGAGACTTGATCAGGCTATTTGTCTTGTCTCCATATCTTGTGTTTTCTTGTCTCCTACATTCCCACTCCCCGCTTCCAGGGACCGTTCGACTGTCCTGCAGGTCAGGACAATATAACCTCCCATGCACTATACTATGTACTTTACCTGAATATTTTATTTAATCCTCACAGTAACCCTGTGAGGTAGGTGCTAGTAGTGTCTTCTGAAAAGAACTTGCCTGAGGTCCCACCAGTAGTAAGTAGTGGAACCTGAATTCCAGTTCCCGCTATTTGATGTCAGAGCTGAAGCTTGTTCCTGCCTGCAGTCAGGACTGTGAGGTTCTCTCTCCTAGGAAGTATGGCTGTTCTTCTCCATGAAAAAAATGACCCTCTTCTTTATAAAATCGAAGGCATCATCTGAATTTTCAGGAGAAAGAACAGAACCAAGCATGCCCTTAAACTTATGTTCCATCTTCTTAATCTGACAGATGGAAAAGGAAGCAGGTGAAGTGTCTGTCCTCAAGAGTTAGTGGCTAGTCCAGGACCATCATTGCACACCCCTGTCCCCATGGTCTCCACTGCCCATGGTCATGGCCATTATGGGGAGGCAACAGCTGGCACAGAACAGCGGGTCTGGGGAAAGGGGAGTAAGTGGTTGGACTGTTAATATGTTTTTTTCATCCAGGGCTGTTGATGAACTGATTTGAATTTCATTTTTTGTCCTGTCCTCTACTCATTCTGGGATAAAACGGACAAGAAGTCAAGGTAGGCATTAGAAAAGAGAAACAATAGACATGGACTCAAAGAATAATAATTCCCAGATAATCAAGGGTTGACCTTAAAGAGGAAACATCTTATTTTCTGAGCAAATATTCACAGGGTTAAGATGTGGATTGAATGAGATAGTGTAGGAAATAGCAAAAATAATACTATTTATTGAGCTCTTACCATATGCTGGGTACCTCTTAAAGTGCATTACATGGATTTTTAAGAAAATTGCATGACTAGGTATGGGAGATATTATTTTTTCTCTTTTATAGTTGGGGAAACTGAGGATCAGAGAGTTTACAACACTTGCCTAAGGTGATACAGCTATGAAGGGTCCACCCAGGTCAAACCAGGGTTCCACTATAACTTAGACTTCATTTATCTGTTAAATTTGACTTATGTGAAAATGGTCTATAAACTATCAAGCATCAAAAAGTGAATTAATCATGCAGTTATTAAGTTTAAACTTCAGGGACCCTGGCTGGGCATGGTGGCTCATGCCTGTAATCCCAACACTTAGGGAGGCCAAGGTGGGTGGATCACCTGAGGTCAGGAGTTTGGGACCAGCCTGGCCAACATGGTGAAACCCTCTCTCTACTAAAAATACAAAAATTAGCCGGGTGTGGTGGCAGGCACCTATAATCCCAGCTACTCGGGAGGCTGAGGCAGGAGAATTGCTTGAACCCAGGAAGTGGACATTGTGGTGAGCCGAGATTGCACCATTGCACTCCAGCCTGGGCAACAAGAGTGAAACCCTGTCTCAAAATCAATCAATCAATCAATCAATCAATCAATCAATAAAAAACCTCCAGGGATCCCTCACTTTCCAGGGCCTGTTCTAGGACCTCGGGAGGGGCCTCATTAATATTTATTTATAATTTTGCATTTTTTAACTTAAAGAGCCCCCAACCCCACCAATTATGTAAACTTTGGGCCCACAAAACTTGCATCTGGCCCTGAAAATACCATATTATTCTAGACTAGGTGGTCACATGGTCCTTCCATTCTTATCACCTACCACCCCATGGAGAATGTGGTATGAGTAGAGCCTTCTCTTTTCTTTAGTATTATTCATCATTCAAATTCCTGATATTTCCCTTCTCTGGAACCTCATTTTATTTAGACAGCAAGCTGTGTTGGGGACCAACAGCTTCTAGCCACTCAGCAGAAAAGTATTAATCTTTTCTCTGGCCTCTCACATGTGACATCCCCAATGGTGTGTTTCCAACCCCTTGTGAGAATGTCCAATCTTTTAATTATAGTAAATGCAGTCAAGGAAAAAGGGCCTTGATTTTAAACAAACAGCTGTGAATTCTGCATTTGCATGTCATGCTCTGAAGTAGTCTTTTTCTGAGTCATGGATTATAAATTATCAATGTAGATCAAGCCACAAAAAGTACTGTGTTTTGTTAATTTGGGGCCTTTGGAAAGGGCAAAAAAATTCTAGTCAAATATCCTAAGAGATTCTGCACTCTTCAAAGTAAAACATCTTGGTAAGTCACTAATAGTTCTTGAGTGACTACACATTTAGGACGAGAATATATTTATGCTAAGTGAACTACGTTTCTAGAGCTATGACAAGGTTGAATATGTGATTACTAGAAGATTCAATAAACACTTGAAAATGTAGAATTAATGTAAAACTTGATTTGGAAACTAATTTGGACCACAAGATTACTGGGACAAGACGTATTTTTTGTTTTGTATTAAAATAAACCCAGATGTGCGTAAGGGAGTATTTGTTTAAGCAAAAGTAGTGTCACTAATAATCCATGTGACTTTAGACTGCAATGTTGATAATAATAATAATGATAAAAATTAGCCCTATTGATTGTTTACTAGGTCAGGTACTGTGCTAAGCACCTTATTATATCCATTATCTCACTTATTCTTTACAAGTCTGTCATTGTCCCCGTTCTTCGGATGAGGACCCTGAGGTCAAAAAAAGTTGAGTGACATGCCAAGGTAGTTTGATACATTGTGTACCTGAAATTTGAGCAAAGTCTGTCTGATAGCAGAACACAAGCTCTTAACCACTCTGCAAGCTATTTTGCCTTTTGGGGTTCAGCTTTCCTATCTGCAAAATGAAGGGCTTGGCCTTCCTAATCTCTGCCATTTCTTTCAGCTCTAAAGCTCTAGAGTGCTATGATTTCAAGTTACAATCCTCTGGCAGCAAAAGAGCTCTTGGTAGTTTACTAATATGTTTGTTTTTCTAATTGATCTCTACCAGCTCAGGGTAATTAAAACCCCACAGCTCTTACATTCCCCAAACAAACAGAAGCACGCATATTCACCACTCCTCACAGCAGTGCACATGGCATTGTTTATGCATGGCACCTAAGATAAAAACCAAATATATGGTGGAAAGTAGCAAGCTTTGTGAGAACAGAGGAGTAAGTGTGTGTACCTTCCAGTCTAATGTTCTGTAAGTTTCTGCTTATTTACCAACAGTAGTAAGTGTTGACCTGATCCAAGGCTCCCATCAACAACCTCAGATGTTCTGTTGGTAAATCATACTTTACATTCATGGTAAATGCATGACAGAATGATGGGTTTAGAAATTTAGAAAATCGTTTAGCAGCTTGTGATCCAGGTAACCATTTATTATGGCCACAATAACAGAATTATCAATATGAGAAAAAACACTCAGCCTTTCTGGATTAAGATACTCTCATGGCTGATTCCTTTGTGCACAGCCTTAGTTACCATGGGGATCATGATGAAGAGTGTTCTAAGTTCTTGTCTTTGCTGCTTGGTGAGTGCGTCCTTTCCTTTGGGGTAAAGCTGTATGCCTGAATGAAGACAGAAACAACAGGATTTCCTACAAGGAGTGTGGATGACGCATCACCTTATGTAGCCAGAGCTCTTCAAGTGCAGTCTGTCAGGACAAGGAAGAGGATTCTTTGTTCATTTCATGAAGAGTTACTGATTACTTCCTTTCCTGGCTTTGTGTTAGGTGGCATTGTAACCGTTATCATGAAGTATTTGAGGCCGTGCCCTCAGGAGCTTATAGCAAGGGTGAGAAGATGTATGTAAAACTCTATCTGTAGGCTTACCACTGCACACACTTCTTTCTCTAACTTTTCTTAACTTCATGATAAGGTGATATTGGAAATAGACCTTATGGGATAAGAATCTGGACATACAGAAATTGGGGTAAGTATGTAGAGGATGAAAAGGCAGGAGGAGAGGTTAGGTGAGGCAAGACAAGAAACAATCTGGGCCTAGGACAACACTGTATTTTTCCTTTGTAGCATCATTTTAGTTGTCATTTTTTTTGTGTGTTATTATTTGTTTATTGACTGTCTCCTAGATTGGAAGGTAAGCCCTTTGAGATCAAGGACTAGGGACGAGGTCTCTCCTATTCATTGATGTATGCCAAGTGCCTGTGACCACATATAGTTAGATAAAGGGGCTCAGAAAATACATATCTTGTAAAGGGAGGAAGGAAAGTTTGGAAAGGGACTCGCCAATGGTGAAGGCATAGCTAGAATCTCAAGATCAGAGGCGTAATAGTAGTTTAATTGCCTGGAGAGTTAGACAAGTGTTTTTTTTTTTTTTCTTTTTTTTCTTTTTTCTTTTTTTTAAGTCAGAGTCTTATAGTGGTCATAATCCTATCTAGGCAGATAGCAAGAATTTAAAAAAAATAGAAGAGCAGGCATTAAGACTGAGCAACAGAGGAGAGAATGGGGGCAGTTTAATTTAGTTCAGCAAGCAGGTACCATCTATGAGCCAGGCATTATGAAGTGGCAAGGGTATGAGTGTGTACAAGAGAGGTCAAGATCAGCTTAAATAGAAGTTTGAAGGAGGGAAGATTGTATCTTTGGGATAAATAGTAGCTTTACAGACGAGGCAGTGTTTCAAGGAAAATTTAAATAACCAGATTTTATAATTTTTTCTAGAATGCAATCCAAAGTCTAATCTTAGATTTTTCTAGAATGGAAGTGGAGAGGCCATTCCAATAAAAAATAGAGGTGGGAAGAGAAATAGCTTCAATGGAGCAAGATTATAGGTGAGCAAACTGACCTTCCTAATGGGTCTGTGAGTTGAATCCAGGTCTATTTGACTCTAATCTGGCAAGAATGATTACAATAATAATTAATCGTTATTGAGCTACCTACTTTCTTATCTGCTTGGGAATCTCTTTTCTTCATGAATCAACTCAAGCATGACTACCCTGATACTTTCCCTGTAAACCTCTGCATGGGGTGCTTTGTATGTGCTCTAATTAGAGTATTTATCTCACCATATTGCAGTTGTCTAAAAACACCCATTTGGAGCACACTGGATTGTGAACTTGATGACGAAATAGACTGAATATATCTACTGCCTTCTACAGATGAACTCCAGGTGGCTCTTCTTTTTGTAACCAACAATTGAATTCAAAATCTCATGTGGGATCATCAGATGAACAGAATCTGGATTAAATGCTGTGCCCTAGCTGAAAGAGAGGCTGGAGAAATGAATTTCTGGTATCAGTTTTGTGACAAGGGACTAATAATGTGGGGAATCTCCTGTCATAGTTGTGGCAGGTAAACACAGATGAGGTAAACATCCAAAAAAGAAATACAGAGAAAGCAGAGCTGTTAAATTATTTCCTGAAGCAGCTCTGAGTAAAAATTAGACACTGGTTTGAGTATGGGTTACGGATAAAGGAAGAATGGGAGAAATGATAAAGGAATTAACATCCTTACAATAACGCAGGTGAGCCACACTCTGTGGAGGCAGCAGGTGGCAGAATTTACCATCTTGAGCTCAATATGGGCATCAGTGGTGGGACATAAGTGATATTAGGGGTATATGAACATATTTAAAAATATTTTAATAGTTATTTTAATGTGTTACAGGAAAATAATTAGCACATCAAACCTGTGAGTTCACAGCTGTTATTGCTTAGGAGAAGGTTAAGTTTAAGTTCAGTTTAAAAAGTTATTCAATATTAAAATGATTAAATAAATAATACAGCAGGTGGCACATAGCTATGGCATGATTTCTGAAGGTAGCATGGGAATGGCTGAAGTTTGGGGAAGTTCATACATGGAGACAGGAGGCCAGAGCTTCACTCATCACCTACGTGTGTTTTATCTCACTGGACCTCGTTTTTTGGGGGTAATCTATCTATCCATCTATCTATCTATCTATCTATCTATCTATCTATCTATCTATCTATCTATCTAATTTATTTTTAATTCAGCTTTGAAGTTCAGGGGTATATGTACAGGTTTGTTATATAGGTAAACTCATGTCATGGGGCTTTGTTGTATAGATTATTTCATCTCCAGGGTATTAAGCCTAGTACCCATTCATTATTTTTCCTGATCCTCTCCCTCCTCCCACCCTTCACCCTCTGATAGGCCCCTGTGTGTATTGTTCCCCTCTGTGTCCACGTGTTCTCACCATTTAGCTCCCACTTATAAGTGAGAACAGGCGGTATTTGGTTTTTCAGTTCCTGCATTAGTTTACTAAAGATAATGGCCTCCAGCTCCATTTGTTTTCCTGCAAATGACATGATCTTGTTCCTTTTTGTGGCTGCATAGTATTCCATGGTGTAAATGTACCAGATTTCTTTATCCAGTCTACCATTGATGGTTCTTTAGGTTGATTCCATGTCTTTGCTATTATGAGTAGTGCTGCAATGAACATATACATGCATGTGGCTTTATGATAGAATGATTTATATTCCTTTGGGAATATACCCAGTAATGCAACTTGCTGGGTGGAATGGTATTTCTGTGTTTAGGTCTTTGGAGAATTGCCATACTGTCTTTCACAGTGGTTGAACTAATTTACACTCCCACCAACAGTATACAATATACAAGTGTTCTTTTTTCTCTGCAACCTCGCCAGCATCTGCTATTTTTTGACTTTTTAGTAATGGCCACCCTGACTGGTGTGAGATGGTATCTGATTGTGGTTTTGATTTGCATTCTCTAATGATCAGTGATATTGAGCTTTTTTTCCGTATGATTGTTAGCCACATATATGTCTTCTTCTGAAATGTGTCTGCTCACATCCTTTGACTGGTTCTCAGTTTATACTTTATGTTTTGTCTAACTGGGTCTCAATTTTATACTTTATGTTTTATCTCACTGGGCCTCAATTTTATACTTTCAAAGGGGACAACACTATCTTGGCTTCCTGAAGTTAGGGTCAAGACTAGACTAGACTTGTAATCTAGACTAGACTTAGAGTGTCCAAGTGACACTTACTTGGTTTGCCAAGACTAGTTGTGAATTCTTAGGAATTTGATCTATTCATTCTCATTATTCAGCCAAACCTGCAAAATGTCAGAGCTCTGAGTTATCGCTCTTTAAATGCGAGACTTCACCTGAGTGGCCTTTGGGGAAAATGAGTCATCACGGGTGGGCAGGTTTCTCCATTTGATAAGTGATTTAAGCTCAAGTTTTGATTTGCACTAGACATGGGTCCATTCCCTGGCTCAATGTGGCCTCCTACAGCTTTTCCATTCACACATCCTCCCACTTAGTTACTGGCCACTGTCTTTCCCACTGTGAATTACTGAAAAGTATGCATTCTCTTCTCAGTGTCTAGCTCCTAGTCTGGTTCAGTGTAGGTCCCTGGTGAAGGTAAAAATAAAGCCCTTGAGAGTGGACGTTATTCTACCATGTCAATTTAGCTCTCAGGAAATTGTATGGACTTTAAAAATGTCTCCCCCAAGAATCATTTAGTTACTTATTCCTTAGGAACCACTGTGGTTCAGCAAGACCTGGTGCTTCAGGAAGCAAGGTTAGAAAGAAAGGCGGCTGGGATGAGCGGCGTGGGATGGGTGCTGTGGAGTACGTTGTCTTTGTTAAGATGTTGGAGCAGCTTTGGCATGGGGAGAATCTGGCTGAAAATGAAGTCATAGCAATGAGGAAAACCTGGATTCATTGCTTTGAGGACTTGTGCAATGGTAGCTGGAGCTGTGTCTTACTGGGATTTGTATATAAGACAAACATGATCCTACATTCATAGTTACCTTGAATGTAGGATCTACTTAGAGATTATTCTTAAATTTAGCTTAGATTACATTGGCAGGGGTTTTTTGACTCTACTAGTTAAGGTAGGTCAGCCACTACACTAAATAAAATGGGGCTAAAGATTATACCTTCAGTCAGCAACCTCAAACATAAACCTTTCCATTCATGAATAAACCTAGGATGAACCATTTGATAAGTTACCTGCCTCATTTTATCTTCAAGTTAGTAATAGCAATGTTGATAGTATTACTGCTCACCAAATATTCAATTTTTCTTATGGTACCTTTTCTGCAGGGCAGTTATATATTTCCACCTTGTTAAACTCACAAGCAGCGCTATGATTTGCCTTAGCCAATGAAGAATGGGCCAAGGCAATGTATATCTTCCTGTGCTGAGAATTTTAGATGTTCTGTCTCATTTAATATGGTAGCAACCTTGTGAGATAGATACCTTTCTTTAATGTCTAGATGAGGCTGCTGAAACTCAACGAAGCTGAAAAGGTTTTTGTAGTTACATCACCTGCACATGTGTTCAGGATTTGACCTGGCCCTTGCTCTTAACTGCTTCACTTTATTACATCCCTATCCCAACAACTTTTGTTAAGCCGTCATCTAACACAAGTGCCAAAGATTCTGATTCTCAGATACCTCAGGTACCAATCCCTGCAGGGAACAAACCTAGAAAAGTAAGGTGTAGCCTTTCATAATCTGGGGAACAAAAGAAGAAAATGTAGCTGATCTATTGCTGACAACCTACTATTTATTTTATAAGAAAAGACTAGAGTCATATACACATAAAACAATGCCCTATACCTGTAAAAATAATCTAGTAATTTTATTACACTAGCTTGATAACATGTTGGAAATTATATAAAGAACACAGATTTATCACCAATAAAATGTCATTGTACAAACAAACTTGGGGGAATATAAATATATAGCATGTATGTTTACACAATAGGTTTATATTATAAATGTATACAAAATTTGCTTTGGAATAATGGTCTGGATGATGCATATTTAAACCTCAACATATACATGTCTTAAAGTTTAGTTTAAAATACTGTTGGTGCCAGTATGCACCGTTCACACAGCAGGGTTCCCCAAACAATGACAACAAACTAAATTAATAATGATGTAACTAAACCACAGTAATGTGTAATTGAAAAACAAGGACAGCAGCAATTTAAAAACCACAACCAACGAACCCAAGATAACACTGATAATATGCTGAGAGCAAAGGATTCATCCTGTGACTTGAAAATTTCAGCTGTTTGTTTGTGAGCTTGTGTTGGAACTGGCAATGTTGCCAAGCATTGTGTAGGAATCAGAATTGTTAGCAGAAGCAATGAATTTGTGTGCTCAATAAACTAGTAATGTGCTAACTTGAATTTATGAAGACTGAAATTTAGTGACCTAATTACCTACTTGCTGTTAGTCCTCATGCCTATGAATTAAACCAGGATCAGTTTCCATTAGGTCAAATGGCAGCCAATCAACGGGTCTCACTGGTCACAGTTTGATAATCATTCTTCTGGAAGTCAGCTTACCCAACTTTTCACAGACCCTTATTTTGATAAATCTTCTGGCAAAATGCAAAAAGCTTCCCAACTGAGGCTCCAGGCATGGGGTGTCCACTTCCCATACACTTTCAAAAAAGTCACTGGGGATCTATGGCTCACTTTGTAGAATGCATTTGGTTTGCCAGGCGCTTCAGGTCTGAGAGAGAAGTGTCTTGTGTTGAAGGCTTGCATGGTTTGCCGTGGTCCAGTGGTTACCATCGTGTTTCCTAAAGCTGGGAGAATTCCAGTCCTATTGTTTCATGACCAACAGGACCATCCTATTGGTATTACCAGCTTCCTTCATAGATACAGTGCCAAGTATATGGTGTTTCAGGCCCTGGTGGAGAAGTTTCTTGGTTCCTGGTGGGAGAGCCTGGCTAAAGGCCCTTAGGTGGCGTTTCCCCAGGGCTCCTGTCTGGATCACTATGCAGGTAACTTTACTAGCTTCCTCTCAATTCTCAGTCTTGCACCCCTACCTACTAATTGCCCTCAAGTAGAGGTGAAGGGTAATGCATGACTTAGAGACTCTTCCAATGAACGTCACCTTTCTCAACTGAAGGCATTTTTTTAAGTTCAAATTTGGTCACTCTCAACTTAAGGTATCCTGCTAGCACAATTTTCCTGTGTGTTTTCTCAGCATTTATAACTTATGATACTCTGTGTTATGGGTTGAACTGTGTGCCTCAAAACAGACATGTTGAAGATCTAAGCTCCCAGCACCTCAGAATGTGATCTTATTTGGATATAGAGCCTTCACAGAGTTAACCAAGTTAAAATGAAGTTATTAGGGTGGGCCCTAACATGTCATGACTGCTGTCCTTATAGAAAGGAGAAATTTGGACACAGAGACAAACACGCATAGAGGGAAGACTGTGAAGACATGGGGAGCATGGCATCCACAAGTCAAGGATGTCCGAGGCTACCAGAAGCTAAGAGGGAGGCCTGGCACAGATTCTCTCTTAAAATGGTCAGAAGGAATCAACCCTGTCAACATTTTCATTCCAGACTTTTAGCCTCCAGAACTCAAACAATAAATTTCTGTTGTGTAAGCCACCCAGCTATGGCAGTGCCAGGAAACTAGCATACAATGTCACTTTGTTGGCAATATTAATCCATTAAAATTGAATCCAGTTTTTGCAGTGGCATGCATCTATAGTCCCAGCCACTTGGGAGGCTGAGGCAGGAGGATCACTTGAGCCCAGGGGTTTGAGACCAGCCTGGAAAACATGATGAGAGCCTGTCTCTAAAAAAATATTTAATTCAGTATAACAAATGCCTGTAAACGAATTCAGGCAGAGGTGGTAATAGTTGATAATGGTGTAATGTGCTCCTCCCTCCTCAAGCCCTCCATATCTCTTCCCCACTGATACCCACACTTTCCTATCATCTTTCCACTGTCCGTCTTCTCAAGCAGGAGGAGGTTCTTGGTTTACTCTCTACCCAGTCTAGACTCCTTGGACCATCATTATCATCACTTTATTGTATTCCATCAACTAGTTCACCCTCTCTCTCTTCATTATGTTCCTCTGGAAGACCCCAACCTGGATTAAATTCCACTGTCTGCTTGTTCCTGTGCAGTTCAATGTGGTGGGAGAAAACACACAGGCTGAACATCACACCTAAATTAATAACCACTAGGGCTGCCAGAAGTGCCTGGTCTAGTCTTTCCCTTCCTTTACTATGGACAATTTTACTTCCCTCTCCTCGAAATTCTAGTATCCCTTTCCCTCCTCTTCTGCTCTCCACTCTCAGCTAATGATTTTGCTTCCCACTTCACACAGAAGTAATCAAAAGATGTCTACATGTTCCAATTTCCACACCTACCTGAATCTGTGCTGTTGGGCTCACTGGCCTCTTGTGACTATGACGGGCTTTCCACATGCCTGTCTAAGGCCAGCCCCTCCTACTGGCCACCAGACCTCAGCTCTTCTCCCTATTCAAGATTTGGTTCTTGGGCTGTTTCCTTCTTTCTGGCATCATTAATCTGCCTGTTTATTTGTTTCCTAGATATTTCCCATTAGCATATGAACATGCTGTGATTTTTCACATCTCAAAGAAAAAGAACCTCTCCTGACACACACCTTTTCCAGCTGCCACTCTATTTCTCAGATCTTCTTACAAGAAAACGAGTTGAACAAATTGTCTTTATGTTTTTCTCCAATCTCCTTTCATTCTCTCTTGAAGTCACTTGAATCAGTCTTCTGCTCCCAACACTCCACTAAAACTGATACTGTGAAGGTCATACAAGGATCTCCAAACTGCTAAGTCCATTGGAGTATTCTCAGTCCTCATCTCACTTGACTTATTAGAAGCACTTGACACAAATGATTCCTTCCTCATCATTGAAATATTTGTTTTTCCTTTGGTGCTACGACTCTATACTTACCCATTTCCCTCCCATTTTAATAGCCACTCTGCTTGCAACTCCTTTAATGGTTTCTCTTCATTTCCCAAACACCTAAATGTTACCATGTTCCAAGACTCAGTCCCTGGAATTCTTATCTTTTATATCTATTCCCACTTGGTAGGTGAGTGTGGTGTCTTCCTCAGGGTTCAAAGTACCTACATGCTGATCATAGTATGTTTATCTTTCAGTTTTCATCTCTCCCTTGAATGCCAGATTGAGGTGACCACTTGACCACTCCATTTAGATGGCGAATAGGGTCTTCAGTTTCACATAGCCAAAATGAAACTCCAGGTCTCCTGTCCCACCAGTAAATTTTTTCTTCCAGCAATGTCCTTTTTGTATTTTATATGCATTCTTTTAGAGACCGTATCTTGCTGTGTCACTCAGGCTGCGTGCAGTGGCTTGATTATAGCTCACTGCAACTTCAAACTTCTGGGCTCGGTGATCTTCCCACCTTAGCCTCCTAAGTAGCTAGGACTACAGGCACATGCCACTATGCCTGGCTAATTTTTCTATGTTTTGCAGAGGCTGGATCTCTCTGTGTTGCCCAGGCTGGTCTTGCACTCCTAGGCTCAATCAGTTTTCCCACCTCAGCCTCCCAAGGTACTGGGATTACAAGTGTGGGCCGCTGAATGCAGACAGCAATGTCCTTTTCACAGTACATGGGAACTTTCCCTTTCAATTGCTCAGACCTCAAACCTGGCATTTACCTCTAACTCATATTTTTATGTTCAATTTCTGAGAAAGGAAAGATGTTGACTCATCCTTCAAAAGGAACACAAAACTCAGTGACTCTTTCCACCTTCACCACTCACTTTTTGGTCCAAACCACCATCACCTCACACTTGTTTTTTGCAACAGCCTCCTAGTTGGTTTTCGTGCTTCTGCCCTTGACACTCTATAGTTTCACCAAAGTAGCCCAAATGATAGACTGATTTTTAAAAATAACACTTTATTGGGTTATCATTAACCTACCATATAATTCATTATGTAATGTTCAATTCTCTTTTTTTTTTGTTTTGAGATGGAGTTTCACTCTTGGTGCCCAGGCTGGAATGCAATGGCGTGATCTTGGCTCACCACAACCTCTGCCTCCCAGGTTCAAGTGATTCTCCTACCTCAGCCTCCCAAGTAGCTGGGATTACAGGCGTACGCCACCACGCCCACCTAATTGTGTATTTTTAGTAGAGATGGGGTTTCTCCATGTTGGTCAGACTAGTCTCAAACTACTGACCTCAGGTGATCTGCCAGCCTCAGCCTCCCAAAGTGCTAGGATTACAGGCATGAGCCACCATGACCGGCCTGATTTTTAATCTATTTACAGATTTGTGCAATTGTCACCACAATAAATTTTAGAGCACTTTCATCACTTCTAAAAAGAAACTCCATTACCATTTTCAGTCGCGTCTTATTTCTTCCTAACCTTCCCTGCCCCTTAGTCCTAGGCAACTGCTAATCTACTTTCTGTTTCTATCAATGTGCTTATTTTGGACATTTTATATGAATGAAATCTTACAATATTTATCCCTTGTGAAGCCAGGCCTGGTGGCTCATGCCTGTAATCCAAGCACTTTGGGAGGCTGAGGCAGGCAGATCACTTGAAGTCAGGAGTTTGAGACCAGCCTGGCCAACATGGTGAAACCTCGTCTCTACCAAAAATATAAAAAATTACCTGGGTGTGGTGGTGCACACCTATAATCCCAGCTACTGGGGAGGCTGAGGCAGGAGAATCGCTTGAACTCGGGAGGCAGAGTGAGCCAAGATCGCACCACTGCACTCTAACCTAAGCCACAAGAACAAGACTGTCTCAAAAAAAAAAAAAAAAAAAAAAAAAAAAAATATATATATATATATATGTATATCCTTTGTGACTGGCTTCTTTCACTTAGCATAATGTTTTCAATGTTTATCCTTGTTCTAGCATGTATCACTATTTCCTTAAAGTGTCTAAAAATATTCTATAGTATAGATAGATTACATTTTATTTATCCATTTATCAGCTGATGAACATTTGGGTTGTTTCCATGTATTGGGTATTATGAACAATGCTGCTATGAACATTTGTGTACAAGTTTTTGCATGGGCATATGTTTTCATTTTTCTTGGGTATATACTTAGAAGTGAAATTGCTAAGTCATGTGGTAATGATTGTCTAACTTTTTGAGGAACTGTCTAACTTTTTGAGGAATTGTTTTCTAAAGTGACTGCATCATTTTACATTCTCACCAGCAATGCATGAGGGTTCAAATTTTTCCACATCCTTGCCGACACTTGCTATTATATGCCTGTTTTTGTTCTAACCATCCTAGTGGATGTGAAGTAATCTCTCATTGTGTGGGCTGATCCTTCAATATGTAAGTCAAATCCTGTCACCTGCCTCTTATGGGCCCTGGATGGTTCATAGCTCACAATGGTTTTTAAGGCCCTATATAATTGCTCCTCACACATCCTGATTCAACTTTCTCATCTCATTTCCTGCCACTTCCTCTTTTGCTTACTCTGCTGTTTGGACTTGAAGTCTTTGCAGTTACTGTTCCTTCAGCCTAGAACATGTTTACTCCATATGTCCATGTGACCTGCTCTGTTACCTCCTCTGGGTCTGTGTTAAATTGTCATGTTGTCAGTGGGATCGTGGTCACCCACTAACTCATAGCCCTTCCTAGCACATTCCCTGCTGGACTTTTCTCCATGGCTCTTGACCCCATCTGAGATGCAATAATAGATTTTACTTGCATGTTGTCAGGTTTTCCCCACAAAAGTTACATTCCTTGATAAAGGGAATTGTGCCTTCTTTTTCTCTATGCCTGTTCCTTATGCTTATAACAGTGCCTAAAACATACTAGGAGCTTGAATGATACGGAATGAATAATCACCTAAGAGAATTCTGTGCAACTCTTCTTTAAGCCGAAAGAATTAAGTTTGCTGTGGAGTTTTAGATACCACAGCCAGCAAATGAAAGTATTTTGGGCTGGAAAAATCTTTCAATAGATAGGTATCCTGAACTACATTAATTTGGTAGCTTATAGCTCTTTCTGATGAGGTCTATATTGCTATGGCCCTGACAAAAATTGATACTTAAAAAAAAGGTGTTTTTTTTTTTCCCATCTAAATTCTCTTAGTTCTTTTAGGGTAAGGGAAAATAAGGTGGAATTGGAATGGCTGTTGGGTAGGGCAGTAACATATTTGCCAGATATTTACTGTATTAGTCTGTTTTCATACTACTATAAAGAACTGCCAGAGTCTGGGTAATTTATAAAGGAAAGAGGTTTAATTGACTCACAGTTCAGCATGGCTTGGGAGACCTCAGAAAACTTACAATCGTGGGCAGAAGGGGAAGGGGAAGCAAGGCACCTTCTTCATGAGGCAGCAGGAAGGAGAAGCGCCAAGCGAAGGGGGAAAAGCCCCTTACCAAACTATCAGATCTCCTGAGATCACCATTATCAGGAGAACAGCATGGGAGAACCTCCCCTGTGATCCAGTCACCTCCACCTGGTCTCTTCCTTGACACATGGGGATTATGGGGGTTACAATTCAAGATGGGGATACAAAGCCTAACCATACCAGAGGAGAGGTAGCGTTAGAAATTTGGCTCCATTTGCCCCTTAGATACCCCAAGAGATGGTGCCTCATAACTATCTGGAATAACAAAAGATGATGGGCATGTGTGTATATGTGTAGGGGGGGTGCCCATAAGGACAGGGTTCTAATTTCTGCCATGTCACTAATTTTCTGTGTGACCCTGAGTAAGTAACTTAGCCTTCCTGATAGTTTCCCTATTTGTAAAACAAGGAGGTTAGACTACATGATTTTTGAGCTCTTCCCATCCCTGAAAGTTCATATCCTGTCATACTTTTTACCTAATGAGATGTTAACTCTGGCTTCATTTTAGGACTTAGGGTCCTGGGAACTGGCAGCTATCAGCAAATAGTCTCCAAATGAAATTTGAACACAGTGGAGCTTAGTGTATTTTTGTATTTGGGCTTTGGGTGATCAAACTTTGAATTGGCAATATAGGGAATTCAGTTACTATTTTTGACTAGCGGTTGGACTTACTGAATAATGGCAGCATTACTAATGAATCAAGGAACAAGGACTGAGTTAACATTTTCCAAATAGTTGAAGGGCCTTAAAAGGTTGACCCTAATGAGGACACTAGATTCTTTTTAGGAACCATAGCGTTTGCCTTGCAAAAACCCTCATTATGCAGAATGAGCTACTTAAAGCCAGAGGAGAGAGGTGGTATGAGGGGAGGAGGGTTAGAAGGGGAAATAAAGCTTTGGGGATGATGGGAGCTCAAATGGTCTAGGCAAGAGGACTATTATTTTGCTCACAATAGATCAGTTAGATTCTTACTTGTGTTTGTTTGTTGGGAGAGGAGGAAAGTGGCGCTCATGAAATTGTGAGGGTAGGAAGGTGGGGTTGGTGGGTCTTTGTGATGCTTGTGGAAGTAAAAGATTTTATTTCCGTAGAGCAAATTTACTATTAATGACACAGAAAAATCAGAGCTAATTTGCACTAATGTGATGACACATCCTAAGATCGTCTTTTTGGGTTATAGTCTGACCCTGTGTGATTGTTTGACATGCCCTAGGGTTACCTCAATCTAGAAGTTCCCTAGTGGGTTGAGTTAGGGACGGATGGGGCTGGAACCTAAGCTATGGATGAACTCCCTGGCCATAGCCTGCCAAGAGGCAGAGAGGATGAAGGGCATTGGAGAAAGTGGAAATATGGTCTAGAACTTATGCCTCAGCTGCTGAGTGTCTCCATGGTCTTTCTGCTGACATGGGATCCTAGGGTGTGTATACACAAGAGTTGCTGGAGCTACCCTGGCTTGTGAGTCTTCATGCATGGCTCTGCTCATTGTAACCTGTGGATGCGAGAAGGGAACTTTCATTCCAGATCATGGTGATCTGTGGGTTTCATGGTGTTGTCAACATGGATTAGTCAGTAGTGATTTCCTGGAGCACTTTGTTGAGAGGATTCTAAGTTTCATATCTAGGTTCAGCATAAAAGAGTACCTTCATGCATTAGCAATGTCTGCCTTGAGTGAGAATGGTAAGAAGTATGTGCTAGCCATGTATTTTCAGTATCTGACCCAATCTTGGAGACAAATTGAGGTCAAAAGAGGGGAAGTAACCTATCTGAGGTTACACTGCTCGTTAGACAGGTGGGGAATAAACCCAGGTATCCTTTCTCTGATGCCAAGGATTTTTCATTTTGCCATGCTGGGATCTACTTTCATAAAGTCTTCTGTTCCATAAGGATAGTCACAAAGTATGTAGGAAAACATAAAGCCAGGAATGACTGGGCATGTGATAACATATAAACAACCCGCTTTGAGCCATATTGTGAACTCTGCTTTTGTTCTTGGTCCAACAGGGCCCAAAATAGCACATGTCTGCTTGCATTGTCTGTGAAAGCTGCAGTACTGTGGAAGCCACAGAAACCCTGTTCTTTGAGCAATTAACCTTTTTAAAGGAAAGTTCATTATTTTATAGAGACACATGAAGTATTTACATTTCTTTCCAATATTTTACCCTCATAACTTATAATTTGGGGCCTTTGCCTTTTGGAATTCTTAGTATCTGCTTTTCTCTTAAAGGTGAAGTTGCTAACTTCGGCTTTGGAAGATTTTCATTTTATTACAAGCGTTTGTGTCTAATGGGCTCTCTAATGCTGATTCCCTCTTCATGCCTCCAGTGGCTGGGAGGGGAGGCTGTTCTTCAGCAATTGCCTTGGTGGAAGGGAATTGCCTTGTTCGTGGTGTGCCCTTTGTCTAGGGGCAGTCTCCATTTAGGAACTGTCTGCAAAGGTGTTCAAAAGTGGCTCTGAAGAGCCATTCTGGCTCCATTCCTCCCCATGGGGTCAGCTGAAGTTTCTGTTGCAAGCACAACAGTTAAACTTTTTCCTATGCTCAATCCTACTTAACCTTACCTTTTTACAGGCATTGTTCCTGAGAGCACACACCAATAAACATTTTGTATGTATATCACCATCTCAGAGTCTATTTTATAGAATAGCTACCCAAGCTATTCCGGTTTCTGAAGGTGTTGAACCAAGAGACAGAATATAAAGTTGGATAATGGAGAATTTACCCAATATGAGAGCATTTTTCCCTGGACACACAATTTTAACACATTGGCAAAGACCCTGGGAGACAGTGCTAGAATGGCTCTTGGAAACTCGGAGAATGCAATGACCCACACCAAATGAAGTAGAACTGGCAGAACTGCCCAGGTAGATGGTGAAGCCATCAGAAGGCTCATAGAAGAAGCTCTGCTAGAATATTTATACAAGATAAGGCCAGAAAAATGATTAATTGACCATTTTCCATAGACGGGTCAGGAGAACATTCTTACCAAAGCAATAAGGAATATGCTAGTGAAGTGAGCACTGATGTGGCCTTGGATACATAGACCAGTCATTGATCTGGTGAGTGCATTTATTTCATCTCCAATTGTATTAGTCAGGGTGCTCCAGAGAAACAGAACCAATGGAGCCAATGGTATCAGTCCCAGTCTGAGTCCACAGGCGTGGGAACTAGGAGCACTGATGTCTGAGAGCAGAAGATGGATGTCTCAGCTTAAGCAGAGAGCAAATTTGCTCTTTCTCTGCATTTTGTTCTGTCGAGGCCCTCAGTGTATTGGATGATGTCTACTTGAAGAGGGGGATCTTCTTTGCTCATTCTGCCAATTCAAATACTAATCTCTTCCAGAAACACTCTCATAGACATACCCAGAAATAATATTTCGCCATCTATCTGGGTATCTCTTAGCTCAGTTAAGTTGACACGTAAAAATTAGCCATCGCAAATTCACCCTTTATCAACTTGGCACCCA
Source organism: Rhinopithecus roxellana (assembly GCF_007565055.1). Lineage (NCBI taxonomy): Eukaryota > Metazoa > Chordata > Mammalia > Primates > Cercopithecidae > Rhinopithecus > Rhinopithecus roxellana. The sequence continues at coordinate 100,375,959 of NC_044559.1, read as the reverse complement.
TATACATTGCCTTAAACAGTACTTCATCTCTCCACAGAGACAATAGCAAGGTCATAATTCTGTTTAATGTGATAAAACTAACTCTGTGTACAACTGAAAACCTACTTATCCCTTCCCTAGAAGAGGAGGTAAAGTCCTTGAATAGTGTTTACTGTTCTACTGATATTCCATAACCTAAATACTGTGATGTAAAATTAACAATACTTATATACTGACAAAAAGTCAATATAACTTATGTTACATGATAACATAATAAGAGGAAAGAAAGCAAGGATACTTGCTTAATATATGTATATATACACACAAATGTGTATGAATAAAAAGAAATTCCTCATAATGAATAAAGAGGAAATCTTCATGACAATTACAGTCATTGCCTCTGTTACTGGTCCTGTATATGGTCATAGCTGCTATTTCTAACTGCCTTCTTCTACCATCCATTCTTTATTCTCTTTGCCTTCAACAAGCATCTCTGCTGGTTGTGGTTCTTTACCTGGGATACTTAGGGAAGAGTTACGCAAACTTTCATTCCTGAAGGGTCTGGACCATTAGTAGTCCTGCCTGAATTGGGTTGCTGTAGTTTTCCATTGACCTTAATTAATCACAGGACATGATAATACTAAGAGATGCCCTAAGGGAAATCCTGCATTTCAGACAAACTCTTCCTCAACTGCATTGTGGAATAATATCCCAATTTACCCTTGGTAATTGGGATCAATCATCCCTGCCAACAGTATAACTCCCTTCTTTCCCTGTTGATTCAGAGGCACAGGGAACCCAAAGTGGCCAGGTGGCAATCTTAACTTCTAGTTTAATGGAATCATTGTTGTGTCTCCTGGTAGAGGCATTCCTCTGACCTCTGGGCCAGTGAAGGTCAGTGACTAAGACCTCTGAACCAGCAGGGCATAAAGTTATGGGAATAGGAAGCAACACTTTTGTTAGTGGGTCCCTAGGGGTAGTGATGAGTGGTGCCACCCCACCTTCATCATTTCATTCCTGGACCCATTAATCCTGGATATGGGAGACATAGAACCATATAATGTGCATTTATTCAGAGAATCTATCAAGCCAACTGCTTCTGGATGGTGGAGAACATGATAAAAGCAGTGAATTCCATGAGCATAGGACCATTGTCACACTCCTTTTGCAGTGAAGTTAGTTCCTTGATCCCTTGATCAGAAGCAATGTTGTGTGGAATATCATGATGGCATATAAGGAATTCTGTAAGCCTATGGATAGTAGTTTTGGCAGAAGCATTGCATTCAGGGAAGGCAAATCCATATTCAAAGTAAATATCTATTCTAATAAGAACAAAACATTGCCCCCTTCATAATGGAAGCAAGTCAGTGTAATCAACCTGCTACCAGGTAGCTGGCTGATCACCCTGGGGAGTGGTGCCATATCAGGGACTCGCTGTTGGTCTTTGCTGTTGGCAGATTAGGTACTCGGTGGTGGCCACAGGCGAGTTAGCTTTGCTGAGCGGAAGTTCCTGTTTCTGAGCCCAGGCATAAAATGCATCCTTCCTACTGTGACCACCTTATGTTCATGAGGCTATTGGGTGATGACAAGAGACGCTGACTGGTATTTTATCCACTTTTGTTGAACATTAACATGGAACACAAATATCTTCACTTTTCTGATCATTCAGAATCATTTATCCACGTACCCTTTCTCCATATTTCGTCACCAATTTTGCAGTCATGTTTCTTCCAGTTCCCCGACCATCCAGTCAAAACACTGGGTACAGCCCATGGATTGGTATAGAATCACGTCTTTGGCCATTTCTCCTTCTAAGCAAAGTGCACAACCAGATGCACTGCCTACAGTTCTGTCTACGGAGAGCATTTCCTTTCACCACTGTGTTCAGGTATGTTCCAGAGAGGGACTGCAGTGGTACAGTTGTATACTTTTGAATGGTGCCTGCATTTCATGCAAAACCATCTGTAAGTCTGGCTTGAGTCTTCTCTTTCTCTGCCAGCTGACTATAGAAAACTCCTCATGTGACCATCTCAGTGCAGGCTAAGAGACAGAAGGCAGTGTAGCTATAGCAACAGTGGGGACCATGGGCATTTGGGCCACTTCTTCACGTAACTCATTTGTGTGTTCAGGCCTGCTGGGGCCCTGATCACATAAGTACCACTGCCATTTGATGATGGAATGCTGCTGGGCACACTCATCTTTATGGCTAGGTGGATGTGGGTTTGATAATCTCCATCATAGCATTTTTAAATTCACCAGTCTGACTCCCACCAAAAAACTGATAGATTCTGGTAGTTGACAGTAGACCACGGTAGCTTCAGACAAGTAGTGATCCCAATTGTGGTTGCTATGCTTGATGTTGTATCTTTGCTAGAGTAGGTTAACATAGTTTCAGATATGTAGATCAGTGTGTGACTATTGAGCTGATGAGCGCATTTTTCCCATCTCTATCATAAGAAAGATCAGAAGCATTCTCATTTATGTGGAATGGGCATTCTTTGCCTAGGGATTTGTTGTTTTTCCTTTTTATTGTCGTCATATAGTCTGAAGGGACCTAGATCATAGGGACATTGCACAGAGCATCACCCTGGTCCTTTACATTGATGATATCATATTCATTGGATCAGATAAGCAAGAGACAGCAATTAACTGGAGGTTTTGGTAAGATATATGTGCTCCAGAGGGTGTAAGTTAAACACTAGGAGTACATAGATGAAAGTTGGTGACACTGATGAAAGTTTTAGAGTTCATGTTGTCTAGGTTATGCTGAGACATCCCCCTACAAAGAAAAGGAAAAATGGTGTAACCACTTCCCTCTACCACTAAGAAATAAGGACAGATTTTAAGTTAGGCTTTTTTTGGGGGGGAGCTCTGGGGCAGAATATTTCACCTTTGGCAATACTGCCTCAATCCGTTTATATATGACATGAAATACTGCCAGTTCTGAGTAGCATCAAGACCAGGAAAGAGCTCTGTAGCAGATCCAGTCTGTAGTGCAACCAGCCCTGCCACTTGGACCATTAGACCTGGTAGGTCTTATGGTACTATAGGTCTGTATGGTGGAAAGGACTCTATGTGGAGTTTATGGCAAGCCCAACAGGAAGATGACAATGTAGACTTCTAGGATTCTAGGGTAAGACCATACTATCTGCAGTATAGAACTATATAGCTTTCAAAAAGTAGTTCTTGGCATGCTATTATTCCCTGGGTGGATAAGCTGTCTGACTTTGTACCATCAAACAGCTTTGTGGCCGGAGTTGCTTACTATGATCTAGACTCTCTCAGATCTACTAAGAATGGCTAGTCCCCTCATGGTCACCACCACCATCATCATTATCATCATCACCTGGCATTGGCCATGAACAGGGCCAGAAGGCACAAGTAAACTGCACAAGGGGTGTCCAGACCCTTATGTCATCCTCCACTTTGGCTCTAAGCCCTCTTTCTCAGCACACACTTATAGCCACATGAAGGGTTCCTTATAAACAGCTGACAGAGGAGGAAACTGTGGAGGAGAAAAGACTAGATTGGTTAGCTTAGTATGTGAATGGAAGCCTAGAATGGGCTGCTGAGGCTCTACAGTCCTACCCTGTGAAAGGGAACAGTGAGGTGAGATCATCTCAATGGGCAGAGCTTCATGGGTTACACTTGCTCCTCCACTTTGTGTAAGAAAAGAAGTGGCCCAAGGTAAGAATACACACAGACACGGGCTGGGCATGGTGGCTCACGCCTGTAATCCCAGCACTTTGGGAGGCCGAGGCGGGCAGATCACGAGGTCAGGAGGTCGAGACCATCCTGGCTAACACGGTGAAACCCCGTCTCTACTAAAAATAATAATAAAAAAAAAATTAGCCAAGCATGGTGGCAGGCACCTGTAGTCCCAGCTACTTGGGAGGCCGAGGCAGGGGAATGGCGTGAACCTGGGAGTTGGAGCTTGCAGTGAGCTGAGATTGCGCCACTGCACTCCAGCCTGGGCCACAGAGCAAGACTCCGTCTCAAAAAAAAAAAAAAAAAAAAAAAAAGAACACACACAGACTCATTATCAGCAGGAGATGCTTAGATTGGTCGGACAGGGGACTGGGAGCAGGAAGATTAGAGGCTGGAGGACAAGATCTGGGGAAGACGTATGTCAGCGGACTTGTGGAAAGGGACAGTAAGTCTGAAGACCTTTGCATCACTTATTAACCCTCACCTGCGAGCACTCTCCCTAAAAATGGCACTAGCAACCAAGTATCTTCTTATTGTGAAATCTTGGCCTTTGACCAGTAGGTTGGCTGGCTTATCATTTGATTTTCAGGTTATTTGCTATGACTCCAGAGATAACTTTTTTGACCACCTTAACAAAGGGCTTTCCCTCACTGCTGTATCATATCACCTTTATTTTTATTGTTCTTACATAAAATGATTTTGTTTGTAGTATGTTATCTGTGGCTTTGAATGGTCTCCAACCATGGAGAAGGGGTATCTTTGTCCCATTTATCACTTTATCTCCTATGCTCAGAACGATTTCTAACTCAGAGTCTGCATTCATTATATATTTGTTGAATGAAGGCATAGAAGCAAGCAAGGTTAGTAAAGTCATACAACTAATAAGTGTTAGAAATGAGGTTTGAACCCAGGTCCAGAGTGCTAGCTTTGTGACTTTGGACAACAGACTAAACATTTGTCTTTGTGCCTTAGTGTCTTCATTCCTGTATACACGAATGATAATAGTATCTATCTCTAGGTTATTGTGAGGATTAAAGGAGTTAGTATATAAAAGTATTTAGAATAGTGTCTGGCATATATTTGGCATGGGAGAAGTGTTTGCTGTTATCAGGTAGTGGAAATGTGATTGAACTTGGCTCTGATTGGCTCGTCAGCTTTGGTAGACCCCGGAAGTGGCATTTTTGAGGGTACAGGGAACTCGTAGGAAAAGGAACAGTGACTGATAAAAGGAAAGGATAGGTAATTGTAAAGTTACCTTTATAATCCCACCACTCCTATATTGCGTATGTAATGTACACAAAGCAAAGTGTTGGGCACCATGGGGAACTCAAAGACAGCTACAATATGATCTCTGTCTTCAAGCAGGTCTTTTCCTAGGTCACAATTCCTTACAGTCACATCAATGAGTCTCAGGTCACCGGGGCAGTGCTGAGGCAGGAAGTGTCCTTCTCCAGGGCTGAGGATAAATAGCTATTGACACCTGCTGTCATCTCAACCGGTTTATATACTTTCCCAGTCCAGGTGTATGAGAACATCTGTGGAAAACCTGGGAAGCCTTCCTCTGACATTGACTCCAACTTCATTTTGACTCGTGCCACTGAATTTGTTCTGTAGTCCACCATAGGTCTTGTCTGAGAAAGAAGTAAGTGTAGCCTTCCTGAGAACCTTAACCTGACCACTTTGGGCTTGACTTCTGGACTTCTGAGCACAAAGGACCTTGAGTACTGGTTTAGGAGGAATTGATGGGCCAGGACCGCTTGGGTTTATATCACTGGCTGATGGAAGCCTGTGGCCACGTTTTCACTCTTAACACTGAAAACTTTACCCAAGTTACTCTCTGGTGAATTGTATTTAACTTTGCCTAGTAGTTTGTGCCAGCATTGTTTACTGCATACTACAGTGAGTGCTGAGCTTATATGTATTGCATGATTTAACTGTTAAGTTTTATCATTTGGGTTGAACTTCATGCATCAAGGTAAATAACAAGGTCCATTATGTCTTAATTTTGTACACTCGTTCATTGCTACAGGCACAGTGGATTCTGCATGTCTGACAGTGGGGGCTGATTTTTAACATAGGATGCCAGGAGAGTCCTTGCTTTGCTAATATTAGAAATAGGGTCTTTTCTAATGTGAATATATGTGAAAAATTCTTATTCAGCAACTTACATTGCTCTTCTTTTTGCTGCTAGCAATGTATTGTTGGTGTCTCCTTTGCTCTTGGTCTCAGGAAAGGTTATATGTTGTTTTAATAGCATGTGTATATAATGCCCATTAGTACTAATGGGATGTATTCTTTCATCAGGACATAATCGCTGACAGCATGCAAATCAGCACATTTGTTCTTCTTCAACGTTTGCTGAAGGCTCTGTTCTTGGGCAACATATGGTCTCCAGTCACCTCCTCACTTTGCTCTGAAAATTTTCCATTACACATCTTAATCACCAATTTTCCCCTCTGTTTAAGAAATGAATTAACGCAATACAAATTGGAATGATGACCACTTTGAGATTGAAAAGTACCTCTTCTTTTGGCTGCCAAAACCCAGTGTTACATTTTTATTTTTCATTTTTTTTAAATTTATTTTTTACGTCACTAATTAGCTCCTCAAAATGATTTTTATGTCTGGCATGCATGGGGTGTGAACTATAAAAATTATAGTTTCTAAGCTTTTTTTTGCTGTGTTCTGTGGAAAAAATTTCCTTTATCAAGCAATTTCATAGGCACAGGGGATAGTCGTTTAAGATGCATCACGGACAGCATTTATTCAGACAGTCAAAGTAATTTTAGAAAATGTGTGGGTCTGATAACAGCGAATCTGATGAATACCCAGAAAGAAGAAATTATTGAAAGAGCACCTACTATGTGTCAGACACTATTTATCATTTAATTTTCTTAATGGAGAAGGCATCTAAAATAACTGACCCAGATTTATTCATTCATTTGGACATGACTCTTTTACACACACACACCCGCACGATTACTGATTACTACTTTGTTCTAGGTGTTGTGCTAGGCACTGAGGATAGCATAATGAGCGTGATAGGCTTGGTTCCTGCTCTTATGGGGTTCGCAATCTAATTGTGAGGACAGATAAAATATAGTGAAACAAAGAAATAAATCAATAAAAAACAAATGGTAAACACTCCAAAAGGCTATAAATAGGATGTTGAAATAGAGGATAATTGGGGTTCACTTTAGAAGGCCCTTCTTTGATTTTGAATGCCGAACTGCAAGTAGGGACAAGAGGCTTGATCCAAATCCAAGTTTATCTGGCCCCAAAGCTGTTCTCTCTATTACACCTGCGCCTCCTGAGCAGCTGCCTTCTGAGTTTTGATGATCTCTATGATTGCTAAAAGTTCCTGAGTCCCTACTATGTCGCAGGCCTTATTCAATTTTGTATGTTGCTTTAGCTACCTTATGAAGTGGGAATAACTTTTTTCCTTATTTTGCAGATGAGAAAACTGAGACTTAAGAAAAATCTGCAACTTGCTCGAAGTGACAGTGCCACTTTCTTTTCAGTTCCAATGCTCATGTTCTTTTTTTTTTTTTTGATGTAGATTTTGTTTTTATTGTTGATTTGTGCTGACAGAAATAGACATTTCATCATGTAAAATTCCTGTTTCTCTGGAAAAACCTATTGTTTTGATCTTCTTGTTTCCTGACTTGGAAGTATCCTTTCTTTTTTTTTAAATTTTATTATTATTTTTTTTATTATACTTTAAGTTCTAGGGTACATGTGCATAACGTGCAGGTTTGTTACATATGTATACTTGTGCCATGTTGGTGTGCTGCACCCATCAACTCGTCAGCACCCATCAATTCATCATTTATATCAGGTATAACTCCCAATGCAATCCCTCGCCCCTCCCCCCTCCCCATGATAGGCCCGATGTGTGATGTTCCCCTTCCCGAGTCCAAGTGATTTCATTGTTCAGTTCCCACCTATGATTGAGAACATGCAGTGTTTGGTTTTCTGTTCTTGTGATAGTTTGCTAAGAATGATGGTTTCCAGCTGCATCCATGTCCCTACAAAGGACGCAAACTCATCCTTTTTTATGGCTGCATAGTATTCCATGGTGTATCTGTGCCACATTTTCTTAATCCAGTCTGTCACAGATGGACATTTGGGTTGATTCCAAGTCTTTGCTATTGTGAATAGTGCCGCAATAAACACACATGTGCGTGTGTCTTTATAGCAGCATGATTTATAATCCTTTGGGTATATACCCAGTAGTGGGATGGCTGGGTCATATGGTACATCTAGTTCTAGATCCTTGAGAAATTGCCATACTGTTTTCCATAATGGTTGAACTAGTTTACAATCCCACCAACAGTGTAAAAGTGTTCCTATTTCTCCACATCCTCTCCAACACCTGTTGTTTCCTGACTTTTTAATGATTGCCATTCTAACTGGTGTGAGATGGTATCTCATTGTGGTGCTCATGTTCTTAATAGAGAGATTTTGCAACCACTCTTTTTTTCCCAGGCCCAAGAGTTTTTATTGCACTCCTTGAGAACAGAGATTTAGGCAATGCAGACTGGCTTAAGCGATGTTCTCTTTCTCTCTCTCTTGCTCTAAAATAAAATAAAATAAAATAAAATAAAATAAACCACTCTCATCCCCCAGCCAAAAAAAAAAAGACACACAAGAAAACCCCCCAAAGCATTCATGCCTAGATGTTGAGAGTGAAGAATAAAATGTATTTGGAATGGTGCTTTACTTCTTTAAAAGCATCATATATTTTTTAGATTAAAAAAGTGATATTTGCTTATTATAAGCAATTTGAAAAATAAGAAATAATAAAAAAAATGTAAAAGCAAGAATAAAAATCACTTAAAGTTTTGCCACGTGGAAAGTGCAGTATTTTGGTTCTTTGAAGCAGTTTTTGAATGTATAGTAACAAAGATGACTGGCCCGTATACAGCACTTACTATTTGCCAGGTGTAACTCTGCACAGTGTACAAATATTAACTCATATCCACGGTAGTCTTACATGGAGGGTATTATTATTATCCCAATTTAATTGATGAGAAACGTGAAGTAAAGAGTGATTAAAGTAACTTTCCCAAGACTACAGGGTTAAGCTACTCAAACCACACAGCCTGTTTCTGGAGCCCATGCTTCTCTTCTCCTATCTCACTTTTCTCTATAAAATGTATATTCACATTATCTATCTATCTATCTATCTATCTATCTATCTATCTATCTATCTATCTATCTTAAAAACCTGAAATCAAATTTTACTTACAATTTTATTATTTTTATTTTTATTTTTATTTTTTTTGAAACAAGGTCTTGCTCTTTCCCCCAGGCTGGAGTGCAGTGGTGCGATCTCAGTTCAATGCTGTTTCAACCTCCCTGGGCTCAAGGGGTCCTCCCATCTCAGCCTCCTGAGTAGCTGGGATTACAGATGTGGGCCACACCCAGCTAATTTTTGTATTTTTTGTAGAGATGGGATTTCACAGTGAGGTCCAGGCTGGTCTTGAACTCCAGGGGCTGAAGTGACCCTCCCTCCTCAGCCTGCCAAAGTGCTGGGATCACCGGCATGAGCCACTGTGCCTGGCCAGATTTTACATACAATTTTAGATTCTGATTTTTTTTTTTTTAAACATAACATTATTCAATGGGCATTCTTTCAATATCCTTAAATTTTCTTTAAAATATTTCTAATGAACGTATAGACATGTGTTATGTAGGAATCCCCACTGTTGCACAGTTAAGTTGTTTCTGATTTTTGTTATTACAAAAAATGATTACAAAATAAAAAAAGGACTACAGGTGGCCCATGCCTGTAATTCCACTGTTTGGGAGGCCAAGACGGAAGGATTGCTTGAGGCCAGGAGTTTGAGACCAACCTAGGTGACATAGCTAGACCTCATCTCTGAAAAAATGAAAAATTAGCTGGGTGTGGTGGTGCACTCCTGTAGTCCTAGCTACTTGGCAGGCTGAGGACCTGTCTTTTAAAAAAATTCAATGAATGTCCATGTTTGTAAATCTTTGATCAGCTTTTTGATTATTTACTCAGGACAGACTCCTGGAAGAGGGTGACTTGCTCAGAATTTTGGCATTTGTTCAAATCTTTGGTGGAGTGGAAAAAGGAAGAAAAAAGAGTTCAGAAGTGTGGCACAGATTTACATGACAGAGAAACTCAGGAGAGTTAGAGATCTGAGTGAGCAGAGGAAAAAAAATCATGGAAGCCTTCTTTGAGGAAGTGGGACAAAGCATGAGCTGACCTTGGACAATGGGAGCCTGCTGGGGAAGGGCAATTCTCCGAGACTCTGGATGCCCTTTTTCTCTAAGTCAGTTGACACAGGCACTGGGCTGGTAAGACAAGACTTCTTTGAGCAGAGTCTTAAAGGACAGAAAGGAATTTCTAAGACTGACAAGGATGTGAGGGGAAGAGGTAAGTGGGCCTGTTAGGTGGTGGGAACCATGTAGGCAGGCCCAGATGTAGAGATGTGAGAGAACCTGGAGGGCCTTGAGTTAATGCAGGGAGGGTTTGAGAAATGCTTAGGAGAAGCAGGCAGGGGCTAGATGGAACCTCATAAGGTCCAGCACATCATGTTAAGGATGATGGATTTTTCAATGTAGGCAATGGAGAGCTGCTGAAGAGTTTGAGCTCACAGAGAGACATGATGACATTTGCATTTCTGATAGACCACCGTGGGGCCAGGGAGTAGACAAAGACAGAGGAAGACCCTTGTAGGAGGATGTTTTGGGGGCCTGGAGGAGAACACTGCCCCGACACAGGCCTGCTTCCAGTTGCTGTGCACACAGCAGGGCCTGCAGCCATCTTCATAACTCCTCATGCCCTGAGGAGTACAGACCGAATATTTATAAAATACTGACATGGAAATGAAAGAGCTGTAGAAACAAAGAGCACAAACACTTCCTCTATTTTGTTGAGAGTTAACATCCATGAGGAATATGCGTGTATGTCAGAGCAGAAAATAATGAGGCAATATACTTCCTTAAACAGATTCAGTTCATCATCGCCAGGGCCTGTGCATGGGAGGATGGTTGGGGGCACCTTCCATTGTCGGTGTGGCGGCTCCTTTCCGAGCAGACAGGTCACTCAGTGCTTTCTTTCAGGCAATTATTTTCGAGATGACTGGAGATTTCGATCAACCAATCAAGCTTTTATAGAAGCCACTTTCCTTGATTATGTTCCTGATCTTTAACTCAGGGAGAGATTTTCCTCAGTATGGCTTGACAGCCTCAAGTTTTCAATTAATTTCTCTCTCCTACATCTTGCTTTTGCTTTCAGTTGGGCAGCTGGAGTGTTCACAGGCTCACGTGAGCTCCTGACATGATGTGTGTGTGTATGTGTGTATGTGTGTGTGCACACGAGTGCATGTGCGTGCTTTGAAGGCATCAGAAATCTCTTTCTGGCCTTTCCTTGATGAGAAATGTCCTGTCAAAGAGCAGAGGGACTTGTAAGCAGGAAGCTGGATGAACAAGGGGAGTCGAGAAGAGGTACTGTGGATGTGGAGGATCCTGATGCCTAGGGTGGCTGCTCTCAGGACCAGCCCAGAGATATGTAGAATAAGGCAGCACGGATCAGTGCTTTCAAATGCAGGAGCCATATCCCTGCTTCCAAATATACTGACAAATATTTTGAATCATAATGAATGCAAATCTATTCTAGTGTGATTTATTCCACAGAAATGATTGCTTTTCTTTCAAAATAAAATTATTTGAATAATATATAAATGACTTAAAGGTATGTATGATTATACTTAAGGTATATATAATCTATAATAACTTGCATAATATTTAAATGACTTAAAGTTTTGGCAAATACAAGTTAAGATGTTATGTGAAAGTTGGTGAAACTCTTGAAGGTGGCACATGTATTTCTTAAGATGAGGAGACCCTGGTGTTATGGAAAGAATTTTGGAGTCAGAGAGACATGGATAAAATCCAAGATCTGCCTGTTATGTGTGCCTGTGGGAAAATAACTTAATTGCTAGACTTCAGTTTGTTAGTCTGTAGAATGGGCATTTAAAACCTACCTTTCAGCATTGCTCTGGGGTCTGGAGATTCATTCATGTATTCATGCAACCTTGAGATATTAATTGTCTGCTATGTGCCATTCACTGCTCTGGGCACAGGGAATACAGCAGTGAATCAAAGTTCCTGTCCTCATGGAGCTCTCATTCTAGTGGGGGAGATGGACAATAAATATATAGATAGTTATATAAGAAACTACCAACTACTGTGAAAAATATATCAGAATAAAGGAGATGTTATAGCAAAGCCTCTGAGACAGGAATGTGGTAGAGATGTTTGAGGAAAGCAAGGTGGTCACAGTGTGGTGAGAATGAACAGAGGGAAAGGGAGAAAGGGAGAAATGAGGTTAAACAGGTAGTCAGGTGCCAGGGCAGAGAGTGAGTGCCTGGTAGACTAAGGTAAACCTTGGGTTTTACTTTAACTGTTGATAGAAGATGATCAAAAAGTAGTATCTATTAAAAATTATATTCAATTAATATTAGAATAGTTTTATACCTTGTACCCAAGCTGTGCAGAGCACAACGTTAGGCTCCTAGGTTTTGGGTATACCAAGATAACCTGGACAGAGGGGCTCAAATTCTTGCTGGGGGAACAGTAGACTCTAATCAATTAGTATCTGACATTCATTAAGTACTTGCTACGTGCCAGGCCTAGTTCCAAGTGTTTGCCTTTAATGGAATAGCTTGTGTAGTCCTTATAAAACAAAAGTACAATATATAGTCAGTTATTATCCCCATTTTACAGTTGAGGAAACTGAGGCACAGAGAGACTTACCATTATACATACTGCCTCTCAACTTCCAAAGAAAGCACAGTGGCCTAAAGGTGCTTCCCTGAGGTTGGAAGTGCAGTAGGAGCACAGAACAAACATTATCCCAAAGAGGGATGCCATAGCCACGGGACTGCAGATGCTCTGGAGGGAAGCCGCCCCTGCTAACTGTGACAAACATGTTGCCTCTCCTCTCTGTGCTTCAGTTTTCTCATCCATAAAATGGGATCAGCTGAGGGTATCCATTTTATAGGCTAGGCATGATGATGAAAGGAAACAGTGGACAGGAAATGCTTTTGCACAGAGCCTACCACATGGCAAGTGTCATTCAAGTCTTAGCAAGAGATTAAGGAGCACTTATGAACTGGCTCTCCTGGGCCTGGCCTTGAGGCACGAGGAAGACTTTAACAGAAAACAAAGGTAGAGAAGTTAATTTCAAGTTGATGGGGAATATTTCTGGAAATTAATAGAATGTTGAAAGTGCATGGTGTGGCTGGAGCTCCAGACTTGTGGTGGGTGAGGGTGTAGCAGATAATTCTATCAGCCTGTGACATTGAGGAGACCTGAACTACCATCCGAAGAGCAGTGGAGTAGTCTGCGAGAGGGGCCATAACAAGATACCACAGATTGGGTGCTTAAGCAACAGATATTTATTCTCACAGTTCTGGAGGATGGAAGTCCAAGAACAAGGTCTTAGCAGGATTGGTTTTCTCTGAGGCCTCTCTCCTGGGCTTGCAAGTGGCCACCTTCTCACTGTGTCTTTCTGTGGTCATTCCCTGGGTCAGCATGTTTTCTGTGTCTTAATCTTTTCTCCTTATGGAGACACCGGTCCTATTGGACTAGGGCCCATCTGTATGACCTCATTTTACTTTGATTACCTCTTTGAAGGCCTTATCTCCAAGTCCAGTCATATTTTGAGGTATTGGGGGCTAGAACTTCAGCATATGAATTTGGGGGGGGCACATAATTCAGCCCACAAGAGACAATTCAACATGGTGGGGTTGGCGGCTGTGATGTACCCTGTGCTGTCATAGACATGTCCAGCAACAGCAGGAGGAGAAGAGAACACTTTCCCAGGTTGCAGATCCTCCAAGTCTGACTTGCACAGTGGAGAGAGGGTGGATAGGAAGGTGAGGGATGAGACATTTCAGGGTTGGAACCTACAAGGCTTGGATACTGATATCTCTGACTCCTTGGAGCTATACAGAAATAAACACAAAAGCAAGAAAATCCAGATTTGCCTTACCCTGGCCTCTTTCTCTGTCCCCCAGGGATGAGTCTACTTATAGCTCCTTAGTTTTCCCATCTGTTAAGTGGGAAAAATACAACCAGGATCTCATGGCTCCCAATGGGATGTAGTCATATGTTACTATAGCACTAAGACTTTGTGCAAATGCAGACTGGTTTTGTTCTCCCTGCTAATAAACTGTCTTTCTACCAGAATACAGTACCAACAAACTTACATTTTCTGGGTATCAGAAAGCAATGGTTTGGGTTTGAGCTATTCACTCACTTATGATCTGAGCTTATTCTAAAAAGACTTTGCAGTTTAGTCTAATTGGGTAATTGGGATGTTTCCAGATGAAATTCAACTTGTAGTTTTAAAACACGCTTTGAAGAACTGGTTGCCATGGCGCTTTTCTGCTGACAAGATCCTTCACTGGCTCCCACTAAGCAGCAGTAATGGGCTTCTGTTTATTCTGTTTCAGGTTATCCCACCTGAACATCCTCCTGGGAGGAAGCAGGGCATGAATCTGAAGGAATTAGTGAAGTCCTTCCCTAGCCATCCTTGATGGCAGAGTGGGGGTATGTCTCAGCAAAAAGGTTTGTCATTGCAGGGGCTGGAGGGCTTAGACCTAGTAGCAGCCCAGCTGCCGTGCTGGGCTTCCCAGACCACTTCACTCCTGGGCAGCTGGGAGTTGAGGAAGAAACCACTGTGCATTTGTCACCGTATAAACCAGATGGCTGCTTCAGGATATGAACACTAATCCCCTCATATTTGTGGGCAAATGAGTGTCTGGCAGAGAGAATTGCCTTTATTTTAAGAAATAATATGGTCTTAAATATTAATATTCATGTTTTTATAGTATCACTGTTTTAAATTTGAGAAGATCTTTGTTCAAAGTCAATTTTTCAACCTATTGGACACCATTCTTACCCCTCATCCTTAGACTTTTTGTACCCGAGTGTTTATTGTTAGAATGTGAAACATCTGCCCCAGATGCAGTATTTTTGGCCTCATTAAGAGTTTTTCTAGTTCCTCTTCAGTTATGTCAATATTTACCTTGGACAATGCTTTGTATCCTTTTGTTTATAATTCCAGAATTCTCCAAGACAAACTGATTATTCATGACTCTCTGGCCTGGGTTACAATTTAAACATACCTTATGTTGATGTTTTAAGAGTATGAGTCCCCCAAACTATTTCTACTATTTCTCCTAGATTCATAGTTCATAATCTTTCATTCTCACTTCATACCTTATATTTTTTGTCCTTCCAGGTATCTTCTAAACATATCCTTTTTTTTTTTTTTGATTATATTCTTAGAACGTGAGATGCAAACTTTTTCTTCCTTTGCCTTTAAAATTCCATGATCCTAGCTGGGTGTAGTGGCTCACACCTGTAATCCCAGCACTTTGGGAGGCCATGGTGGGTGGATCAACTGAGGTCAGGAGTTCAAGACCAGCCTGGCCAACATAATAGAACCCTGTCTTTACTAAAAATACAAAAAGTTAGCTGGGCATGGTGGCGGACACCTGTAATCCCAGCTACTTGGGAGGCTGAAGCAGGAAAGTCACTTGAACCCAGGGGGTGGAGGTTGCAGTGAGCTGAGATCACGCCATTGCACTCCAGCCTGGGCAGTAAGAGTGAAATTCCATCTCAAAAAAAAAAAAAAAAAGAAAAAGAAAAAAAAATCCCAGGATCCCTCTCTCCTGCCAAGGATGTTTTTATAACAGTGCATTGTACCCACATTCTTCGAACACTTCCATTGTTTTCCTAGAGAGCACACTCTTCCACATTGCCTGCTCCCTCTTATTAAATTTCTGATCACTGATACAAAAGACACATGACCCTTGTCTTCCCTGTCTGAAAACTATAGTTTAACCTCACACAATGAGGATAAGGAGGCCTTAGTGGGTAAATAGACATCAGAAAGCTCAAGCATGTTTTTCTCAAGTGACCCAATTATACAGAGTCAGTCATCTTTCCTTAATCACTCAGGATTTTATGAATCTACATAATAGTTTCAGTTCTTGACATGTGCCTTGGAGTTGTAGATGGCTTTAAATTTACTACTTTACCTATATTATTACATTTGATCCTTATAAAAACATTATGAGAGAGACCCAGAGGGTTCAAGTAACCTGTTTAAGATTACATTGTAAGTGGAATAAGAATAGTTTTTGCCCTTAAGAATGTTTATATTAATATACTATTTGAGTTTATACAAGTCTTTCTGTTCCTCTAAAATAGTACACGGTTTCTTAATTTGGGAGACATTGCTTGTGCTGTTTCCTTTGCTTGAACTACCTAACTTCTCTCTTTGATTAGATAAACTCTCACCCATTTTTCAAACCTCAACTTCAAGTTCATTTCCTCTAGAAGTATTCCCTGATCTCCAGAGACTGGGCTAGGATTTCTTTCTCTGTGTTCTGTAACACCCTTAAAAATATGTAAATAAATTCATCCCAGTGTCTGCCACCTAATGATAAATATTAGTTGTGATGTCATTCCCTATCCTATCTCTTATACTTTATATATCTTGCTTGCCGTTGTATCCCCAGTTACTAGCTCTGGGGAGGTGCACAATAGTTGTTGAGTGAATGAGCAATGCACAATGAGTCTTATAATTGAGGTAGTCTTGGGTCCTTGAACTGAAGAGCAAATGCTGGAGAGGGCACTGAGATTGTCTAGAGAAGCTTAGGCATTTCCAAGTCTAATCCACAGACTACCATCTGAGTGTTAGTAGCTAAAATGGTTATCTGTTGTTTGTCTGCCCAACACCCTTTTCCCTTATTTTGCCATCACTCTCTCACTTTTCCTTTGGGGACTGTCCCCTCCCATTCCTTTGATCAGTGTTGTTCAGGTGGGGATCCCAACACCTCTTGAACAGAAATAGGTCTAATAAGCATATTCCATCCCCTAGGTGCAGTGTAAAGCTTATGGATGGCATTAAACCCAAACTGGGTTGATGCACGTAACCCTTGGATTTCTGCTGAAACTCTTAGAGTAGAGGGTCTGTTTTTTTTCTTTCTAAGATTGCAAGCAACAGAACAAGCCTGAAACTATATAGGTTCTTTGGGAATTTGTGAAGACATCAGCGAATCCAACACAGAACATCCAGAGCCAGGAGATGGTGATAGAGTGAAGGCATAATGAAGACATCATTTGAGTACCTGGGGTTCAGTGGTACCCGAAGCAGGATAGAATTTCCAAGTTTATGAACTGATAGATGCCCTTTCTGTTTGCAGCTAGTTTGAGGTGCATTTTTGTCAGTCACCAATAGCTGATAGTGTTCTGACTAACTCAGTTGGAAACAAAATATCAAGATATTTTTATTACTGATATTAGTGCTTTATTAGTGACATTAGTCCCTTTGTGGATGTGCCTTATGCTTTCACTTTTTCATATATGTTTTGCATCCATGCAACTTGTCTTAAATAGTTAATCATGAACTAAGTAAGCGAGCATATTTTTGACTGACTTTTCCCAAGTCCAATGTCACGTGACAGGCTCATTGGATGTCCCCCAGTTCATATTTGAGCTGAGTACATGCTTGGGATTCTTTTTCTGGGAATGGTGATGACTTTACACAGATGCATCTTTCACCCTCTCACACTCTGCCTGTTGGGCTCCTGGGGTAAACTGTGGGAGAGTGAATTCGCTGGGATCTGGGAGGGTGACCTGTGATCTCAGAGTGATGTAAGCAAACTCCTGAGCCTGTGGAGTCAGAGCCTCAGAGCTGAACCTAACTGAGTTTTGCATCCAGATCTGGGCAGACAAGGCCTTCAGACCCTCTTTGGAGAAACTTCATTCCCCCTTAGAGAGCTGAAGAATCACAAGGAATTGCAGGCTATTTGGTTTTCATGGTTGGTGGACACTGGTCTCTAAGTGCATGGGCTTCTTTGTCCTATGAACTGAAGGATGGATGCATTCCTTTTTCCCAGAAGCCCTCTATGAAATACCAATGAAGCTCCCTATGGTGCTTGTTTACCATAATCAATAGATGAATCAATTGCTCTCTATACTTGATTCAAGGAAGTAATTAAAGCAGAGAGGCAGGAGTATCATTAATAGAAATTCAGTCCTCGCTATTTGCCAAAATCTATTTCTGGAAACTGGATCATTGAATGCATCAGTGTATAATGGATAATATATTCCCATTCAAACAGTGTTATATTTGGGAATTGTGTTCTCAAATAAGGCTACAGCTTTACATATCTCAGAGGTGACCTTTCATTGTCCTGAAATCCAAGATACAAACTGCAAAGTCTTAAGATAATGAGATTAGGATCTAATTACTATTAAATTGCAAAAATGTAAAATGACAAGTTTAAAATGGAATTATATGTTCCATACCTATTGTTTATATGAGGGCCTGTATTATCCATGAAGTATTCATATATCATTAAAAAATGTATTTGACTATCACAAAAAAATGTATTTGACTATCTCTACTATCTCAGAGAGTAGTGTTACACTCTCTGAATCTGGTAAAGACATGTAGGAGTAACATGCAAATCATCACGTATATAATAGAGTAAAATTTCAATTAAAAAGGCATAAAATTATCCATGAGGTGAAACCCATTTTTGCCGTGAACCACATTTATTATTAAGAGGTAAAATCAGCTTCTCTTCTTCAGGAGGCAGAAGTAGGCAAAGTTTAGCACTCACTTCCATGTGGCATATTAAGCAAGGATATTTTGCACTTTCTTCTCATTGTAAACATTCTTTATTTGCTCTTTTCCTGTGATGTCCTAATAATAAGATTTGGCTTTAGGCACATGGGCAGGGTGAGGACCTAAAAATCCTGAGCTAAGGCATGGGCTCCAGCTCACCCTATCAGAGAGCTCTACCTAAAGGCCTGGGACACAAGCACAGCTGACAATGAGGTATCATTTGCCTTCTTTTTGTCAGGATTTCTTTTGCATATGACTTCCCAAGAAATTTCCTAGGAACATAGGTCCCTGGGTCTTGAGGACACCATCATTTCCATTCCGTCAGTACTTTATAGGATTCTTACTGGAACCAAAAAAAGAAAAAATGTTTTCTGCTTAGCCCCAGTTAACCTGAAAATTCAATTAAACAACATTCTCCAAACATTCATTGACGATTAACTATGCACGTTCTTGGAAAGGCCAAACTGGATGAAACTGACATTTTGAGAACTATATTTTGCGCTGGAATAGAAATTGAAATAGGAATATATTTTTCCTTGTTTTGATAGCATTTTACTGATAGGAAGTTTGGGGAAGCTTGAGGGGGCAAATATTGAGCTTTTGATTTATTATCAGTGAACATTTTCTCCAAGTTGTACCCCATTGCTTCACTGACAAGTAATGTTTCACAGAATTATCTTTTTGCTTTGGAATTTTATTGCTGCTTTCTCTCTTGCTTCCCTAGAAGATTGTTGGATATATAAGGGTTACAGTCACTGAGGTTAGTGTTGTCTTCTGCATTGGAGGAATTTTCTTGACTTTATCCCAGAATTAGTGAGTATAGCCAATGACTGTGCTGATAGATCCATTCTACTTGGTGACATACTCTTGCCAGAGCAACTGGCAGATGGTCCAGTGTGGAGGATTGCACTGGAATGGGGAAGATGCTGTTAGGAGAGTGGGTCCTATTTATTTAAAGTCATAATCCTCCATTTTTCTCCTGATATTGAGCATTCCTGCTTCATAACTTTGTTCCACCACTCGAATTAGGCAGGCAGCCTTCCTCTGCCGTTTTATTTTATTTTATTTTTGAGATAGGGTCTCACTCTGTCATCCAGGCTGGAGTGCAGTGGTGCAATCTGGGCTCACTGCAGCCTCAACCTCCTGTGATGGAGTGTTCCTCCTGCCTCAGCCCCTCAAGAAGCAGGGACTACAGGCGTGTGCCACCATGCCCAGCTAACTTTTGTCTTTTTTGTAAAGATGAGGTTTTACTGTTTTGCCCAGGCTGGTCTTGAACTCCTGAGCTCAAGTGATTTGCCTGTCTCAGCCTCCCAAAGTGCTGGGATTATAGGTGCGAGCCATCGCATCTGGCCCTCCTCTGCCATTTTATATTTCCACTTGGTTGTACTTCATTTTCAAATCCAACATTTTTATTCCTGACACAGAAAACTTTGCCCAAACTACTCTTGGTTGAATGTCTGGGGATGTTATTCCATAAGTCTACAGCTTGATTCAATCTTCTGCTGAAATTATAACCAGGAAACAACAGAGTCAATGAAAGGAGACAAGAGGTGCTAACTGAGTGACAAAGGCAATCTCATTGCACTAGGGTTTTTCAGACCAGTGATAGACTGGACACAGAGCACATGCCCTGTAAGATGTGTGTGGTGTTGTTTTGTCTTTGGATTGTATTACTGTGCCTTGAATGACATTAGCTCTTGTATATCTTACGTTTCTCTCAGAACATTATTCTCAGAACATGCTACCTTATGTTCCAGGCCCAGGGTATAAGAAACCAATGAATAACACATTTGTGAGTGTCTAGAAATCCAGATATTGTTTTTTGTTTGTTTGTTTTAAAGTGTTCTTGATGGAAGGAAAAGGAAGCCTCCATTTACTTTTAAGGAAAAGATAATTTCTTTCCCCCAGTGTCCCTTGGATAGCTAATGCTATAGAGACAGGCATGGACATGTCTATGGATATAGTCGTACAAGCTCAGAATTTTACCCTTGATTTGTTGGGAATCTTTTCCTTAGAGTCCTTTCATGGATATTAATTATCAATTTTTATTTTTAAGCTGTGGATAGTTTACTCACCCTTGAGAGAAACTTTCTTATGTAAAAGTTGTTTTCCATGGTCCCGAGATGGAAAACAACAACTCTTTAATCAAAAGACTCTGAGATACTGGCACCACCTTTGTCTCTGGTTCCCAAAGAATGTTCTTGGAATCCTGACACCATAAGGAAAGTGTGGCGCAGCAAGCCTTAAGGGAGACTGTTAAAGCAAGAATCTTCTGTGCATAGCTAATACATACTTTTTCTCCACCATCTTCTTCCAAGTGGTTATCATTCCTCCTCCATGGAGATCCTGCTTTTCCTGCCCTTTCCAGCCTTTAGCTGATACAGGGAATATGGAAAACGTAGAGTGTTTCTTTAGTACTTTATAAAATCAGATCTTCTCAGGAGGCCACACCAAGGGGAATGTTGCTAAAAACAACTGGCTCTTTGGCAATGCTAATCTGCATTTTCCTAAAACACATACCCAAGAGGGAAAAAGTGCATGTGTTAAGATGAAGATGGAGAATGAAGTTATTGATCTTCTTAAAGTTCATAATGTTGGAAGGGTCATGAGAGTAACACACTCTCAAACTGAGTAATAATCTACAAAGAGTTAAAACAAAAGTTCCTCCAGCCATAGCTGCACCCAGAGAAGTGGGACAGAAGTTCTGATTAAGAACTTTGATATCCCACAGGTTGTTTGAGTCTTATATGAAATTTGGAAAGTTTCCCTGACATCAAAGGCTGTTTCTTTTGGCTAATCTATTGAGTATGTTGTACCTGTCCTCCCATGAGCCCCCCACGACTGGGAACATATGTCAGATTCTTCTTGTGCCAGTAATTTAGAGGCTCATGATAATAAAACATCCTTTTTCTAAGTAAAAAAAGAGAGGTCCTGGGGAATGTTAATGCAGCAGAGAATAGCAATGATTTACTCCTCCCTGAAAAAAATATACCAAGTCTGATAGACCCATATCAGAATATTATCTGCATAATTTGAAAATAACACATTGAAGGAAATAGGCCCAATCTCAGTATCCTGTTCACATTTACATCTGGAACAGCTGCCAGGGCCTCTCAGAGTAGATTTTGTTCAGTTCTGCAGGACCGATCTGAAACCCAGGCAGAAAATGAAAGTGAGGAAATTTACCTCTGGCATTCAAAGAAATGCTTTTGGTCAAAGTGAGTATTTCTGACCATGACTCATTTTCAAAAGAAGCATTGAATTCGCTTTGTCATCTTTGCCTGGATCGGGCTCAATCAGCCCTTTTATGATTTTTAAAATATCCTATATAGCCGGGATGGCATTTATTAGGCTTCAGCTATTCAATATTGCATTTCAATGTATAAAAGTCACTGTTCAATTGAATATTGAGTTTTCTAAGGAAGTAAACCTACAGAAAAGAAATTTGCAAGAATCTAAAATAAATGAGTTTGAGAAAGATCAAACTGCCCTATGGCTGTTTCAAAGATCAAAAGATCTCTCTTTTATAGAAATCAGGAGCAGTTTGAATAGCCTCTTTCCTCTATCGCAAAGCCCCATTTTTTCACTATCATTGATAGCTTGGGACTGCACCATAATAGTATGAAAGGCCTTGGGGAGGAGGGAGACGATTTCATTCCCAAAAAGGACGCAGGACTTTTTCGTCTGAAATAGCTGGCTTTTAATTTAATTTGATCTGGAGTCCAGTAGAGTGAGCAAATGAAAACCTGTCCTCAGCTCCTTCAGGAGGAGCAGTGGCCTTGAGGGGCATGAGAGGGTCTCCTGATAATTGTTTTTAAAGGTTGCTGTGTATCTTTGTTTCTGCCTCTAGGAGAGGCTGGATTATATGGTAGATCACCATCTTTGAGTTCATGTGTTGTGCATAACCTTAGGAAGTTACTTAATCTTTGTAGATCTCAGCTGCTTCATGTGTAAAATGGGGATAATAATATGTACCTTATTCTTGAAGTAAGCTCCTTCCAATTCAGGGCCTTTGCTAGTGCTGTTCCTTCCACTGGGCTAATTCATGCTTGGCCCCAGGACCCAGCTGGAGTAGCTTTCTTCTGGGAAGGTTACCATGGACCCTCAGACCAAGTCATGCTAACTCTTCCTCCTCCTCCATTAGACCTTGTGCTATGATTTTCCTTGTAGTACTTGCCTCAGTTATAATTGAAAACATTTTGTGTAAGTACTAATGTCATGTTTGGCTCTTTCTGTAAGGGATTAGGAAACCTAACTTATTCGTCTGTCTCATAAACTAGAACAAAAACAAAATATTTATTTAATGAATGAAATCAACAGAGACAAAGTCTACTAGCAAACGGTAGGTGATTAAGAAATGGCAATTTCCCTTGTTCCCCTACATTGTGAGATCCTGAAGCCAGGACAAGCCTCACCTCTTTACCAGAAGCCCCTAGGATGGGGTCTTGACAAAGTAGCTGATTCAGGAACATCTGTGGATGTGCAGGTGGACATTGTCAATCATCTCTCTCTACCTATTTGCCTTCTTCCTCAGTCTGTTCTCTGTCTTCTGTCTAAAAGTGCACTATCAATTTTCAGAGAGATGCTAGAACCCTTGTTCATTTTCTTATATGCCAAGTTTTCTCTGTATAGTTTCATGAAAGCTCCATAGATGAAGTTTGTAGTAAGAGGCAAGAAACTGGGTCGTGATCATGGTGTTTCTAGCCCCATTTAGAGGGTTAGGTGGAGAGGGTGAGTTGAAGTTGTCAGCCCACGGAACTTTACATGTGAGGACAGCTTTTAAACATCACCAACAACATTATCATCATCAGCAACAACTAATAACAGCTTCTTTAAATTTTAAAAAACCTTTGCCTTCTTGTCTAGGGAAAAAAAATCTCTATCAACATCATAAACCACTCGTGGTTGTCTACCATTAAAATCTTTTGCTGTGATTAAGGCCATTATTCATAATAAGTTCCTATATTAGTTACTGACTATTTATTGTGAATTAGTTTCTCAATCATTTCATCTGAGAAGATGAAGGGCCAAGTATTAAGTCACTTGGTTGCCTATGTGGGAAGGAAGCATTTCTGTCAGAATTTAGTTGTACATAACATAATTCAGTGTAGTCATTTTTAGCAGAAATGAGTTTCATACAAGGAATAAGAGCTTACAAGGATCATTAGAAAGGCTGGAGTTCTTTAGGCAGAACTTCCAGGAATCACACCTCAGAACAACGCCTCAGGACTGGCCCACGGAGGCAGCTGATGCCTCTGCCATGATCAAGTTGGTGAATAAGGAGGTCGCCTCTACAACTGCTGGCTCTGCACCTCACCACGTCTATCCAACCTGCACTTGCCTCTCAATAGCCACAGTGATAGGGTCTGGATCCTGGGGACTCTGTTATAGTTCCCACATGTCTCCACACTGTGCTGATTAGCAGAAGTAGTGGGGTGCAGCCTCAGCCTTGATGTCTGCTTCTATCATCCAGCTCTCATGAGGGAGTCTGTTTGGCTCACGCTGGGTTTCACATGGAACCTAAGCTGCAGGGGACTCTGGGAAATAAGGTCCTTGGCTTTTCTGACTCTTGAGGGCCATGCAGTAGCATTGAGGAGGGATCTTGCAATGGACCAGAGTAAATCAGTCTGCAGATTCTATTGCAGGGGTTACATAGTCGGGGCTAGGTGGGATGGGGGTGCCAGAGGAACATTTTTGAGAGAGACACAAATGGAGAGGGGACTGAAAAGAATCTTGACTGGCCTCACAACTTTGCCTAGAGCTGGTCCTGGTTATTAAAATGAGGCATTTTGGGAATGCCACAACAGGGAGACATTATTGTTTTCCTTGGGTAAGTGGTTTTGAGGTCTGTATGCAAAGTTTCTTGAGTAAATAGGCTCCTTCTTCTATGCTCCTGACATTTATGGTGGTGTGTTTTAGTTTCCTTCTGAGCAGAGACGGAAAAGTGTTCCTATGCCCTGTTCAGACACATCTACTACTGGGTAATCTTTCTTCATGCTAGTGTCCATCTTTAAAAACATCCCCATGACATTGAGTGAAAAGAGAAGCTTTAGATGCTATCCAGGAATGTCCAGCACTTTTATCTACTGTGTAAATTGCTATTTTCCTGATGAAGAGACCCAAACGAGAGCTGGAAGTCAGTTATTTTGGATGGATCATGAGAGCCCCTCTGAGTTTTGGAAGCAGGCACTATCCTGCCATCTTCTTTTTAACATTCCATCTAGCAAACACCTTAAGCTTTAATAAACATCTTCTTTAATAGTGTTGACTCCAAGCTAATAAGGCAACTAGCAAATCCAGTGAAGGTAAATTTCTCATTAACAATTTATTTAACTTTGTTGAAGAGAGTAATTCCAACTTCTGCTAATTGAGTTTGTAATAAAAACATGGATCCATTTTACTGCCACCCTCAGGACCTTAATCAAACTCAAACTCCAGGAAAGGTAAAGTCACTCTCATTAGCAGACTAAGAGGCAAAATCCAGGATGGAATGGAAGGTACCAGAACACTGTTAAATTCCAGAAACTTCAACAGGATTATAAAGCAGAGGCACAGACTGGCATTTCACAGTGTTTTGAATTTCATTTGCCAGAGGAAGAGCCCTTTTGACATGAAGCTAAAGCTGTGTGTAAGACTTTGAAGATACTGGCTTTAGTATGTGGGTGATGTGTTCAGTTTCTCCCCCTTTATTTAAGATCTCTCTGTGGAATATGGAAAAGTGTGCTGGCTAGACCTGTAAGAGGACTTGCCCTTTTTTCAGTCAATCCAAAGCCTTTTTCTCTGGCTCCAGGAGGTGGCTGTAATTTAGGAGTTTTATAAGGAAGTACTGAGGAAGACCGCCTAAAGTGATGGCCCCGTGGGCAGAGGGACATGTGGCGTGTCTGTGATCGGCCAGCGATTGAATTTGAAGGGATTTAATAATTCTTCATGAAATTCTCTGCTTTTTCTTCAGACTTTCCTCTGGAAGCCTGATTAAATGCGTATTATTTTTTCTTAAGTGATTTTACAGGTCGTTTATTTTGGATTTATGAGCATCAACATGTTTTAAAAGGTATTAGCGAGTTGTACTGCTGGATACTTGTTCTGTAAATCAGTAACTCTACTCTCTATCAGCATCAGATAATAAGAAATCCTTCAAATTATTACTTTTTTTCTTCTTATATATTCATTCAGGCAACAAATATTTTAAAACACCTACTGGGTGCCAGACATTGTGCTAGGTTCTAGAAATACTCCAGTGAAAAGATAGAAATGGCCCTTGCTCTCAGTACATTGTAAACAAAATGTTTAAGTTTGGTGTCTATATTATTGCAAAATTATAGGGAATGAATCTGAGTTAAAGTTCCATTCCCATTCAGCACTCTTTGTCTACTGAGTCAACATCTATATGGAGAGGCATGAGCAGAATATGGTTCCTCTGTGTTTTTGACATATGCTGGTATGTGGCTCCGTTTAAGATATGAAGAAAAGATAAGTGAGGGGAGAACTTCCCCTTCTCCCCTCATCACTTTCTCCCAAAGTATCTGTCCCATAGAATTTGAAATTGTTCAATTGGTCCAAGTTTTTGCCCCAAAAGTGAAAATGCCCCAAGTGCTGTCAGAGGTCCTGAAACAGCCTATTTCTGGGGGAGACATCTCAGTTCCTACATCTGCATATACAGCTTTCTCTTTGTCTGTGTCCCATTCACAGGGCTGAAGTACAAGGTGCTGGGACCAGTTGTCGGTAAAGGGAGTGTGATTCAGTGAGTTAATTACATCAGGATGGAGAAGAGAAGCAAAAAGCCCAAGCCAGGTAACTGGAACTACCTATGAAACTGGAGGGGTGTGGTGAACAAAAGCAAAAGGATCAGTCATAAGGTCAGGAGCAAGGTGAGTCAAGAGAAGTGGTTCAGAAAGTAGACTGTGAGGAACGTTGGGAGGTGGGGAGTGGGGTGACTGTGTTTTATCTCAAGCCCTGCTTCTCAGTGTAATGGGTAGGGGACTGTCAGCTGAACAGCTCTTATTAGGCCACATACATGGAGCCCACCAGAAACAGTTGGCTGTGCAGCAGCTGGAATTCTCCCCTAGGACAACTTGTTCACTTCACCCACAGCATTGGGAAACCTGGATGAAGAAGAAGGTGGGAGAAGAAAAGGAGGCCACCATTTTCTCTGCAGGAAATGGTGGTTAACTCAAAGCAGAGGAGAATTCAGCAGTGTACATGAAGCTTGAGACTTTACAAAATACTTTCCCATCCTTTTCTTTTGTCCTTCTCAGTGACCCCAGGATGAAGAAAGGTAGCTAGATGGAGGATGGTTCTTCACAGATGATGAACTTGAAACCAGCAAGAGTGAGTGAGTTTAAGGTCATATAACTATGTAGGGTCAGGGCTTGAGTGTAAATCTCCTCATTCTAGCTGTCACTCTTTCCATTACAATTTACTAGTATTCAAATGATATGTAAAAAATAAGCAAATAATGAAACACAGCATTTTGCAAGACATAAGGGTAAGATTGTAACCACATCTCTGTGATTCCCCTGGAGACTTTGGCATTTGCCCTTGGCCACCTCCTGTTTCACTCTTTTGGCCCTGATTGGGCACTGGTAAAAAGGTGTCTGTGAGTATCTACCACACCTGCCTCCCCCAATACACAGACTGGCATTCTTTCTATGGCCACAGTCTTAAGGGTAATTAAGATTGTGGAGTAACAGGAAATATTTTATTCAGTAAGATTATACTCATTTGCTTATTCAGTTGCTGAACTATCTTCCAGGAATACATCAGAAGGTTTTACCATTCTATTTGCCTGCCTTAGTTGGGAGATCTGAAGGAAATGAGTTTAATTCACCCTTCACATTTCTAATTAAAACTTTTTACATTTCAAGCTTTTTGACAGGAAAATAAAAAGAAAAATTATGTGGAAAGCAGCTTCAAGAACACATAATCCATGTGTGATTGTTTGAGAGCAAGAAGGGTTAAAAAAGGCAACAACAAAAAACCTGCTCATTTTTGCTGCTTGCTTAAGAAAAAAACAGCTCAAGCCATCTCCAAATGTAGTTTAATCCATTTTCAGACTCTATACATTATGCATCAAGATTTTGTACAAAAGAAATTTGAGAGGAGCGTTTGCATGAAACCACTTCAGTGGATTAAATTTGCAGTTCAGCACATTAGACTCAAAAAGTATACAAGACATTTTGAGAGTCCTGTCTCCTTCCTTTATATGCATAGTTCCTACTTCAGGTAAATAAGTTTTTAAGAATGAGTGGATTCCAGCAGCTGTCTTTAAGGAAAAAAATAAGAAAAGGTTTGGTCTACCTTCCACTTAGCTTCCCAATGACTGTAAATGTTTGAAGAACAGAAAGCCTAGTTGAGAAGGTGGATCTAAGCTGTTCTGTGGACCTCGAAATTCTTTTAGGCAAAGCCGCCCTATCCAAGGTGGAAAAGCTAATGTGAAAAGACATTGTCAATAGAAGGAGTTCGCACAGTGACGTCATAACTGCAAACCCCACACACCTTCAGTTCAGAGTTGAGATGCCACTTGTGTAGACCACCTGGTTGGGAAGCTCTGTCAGTCATCCAGATGTCTTCATCTAGTGGAGGCCAAATTTCACTGAGACCACATCTGGATGTTTAGTGGGCCAATGACATTTTTATTTCCTGCTGTTTAAATAATGGATTTGGGGTATCTCGGGAACATAGTTTCTATTTCCTCTTACCCCAGAGTTGCTCTGCTGCAGGAACACACTTTATGGCAATCGGGTCAAATCAGGAGCAGTCAGAGAGCCACTGGTTTCTGGGCTGTTAATGATGGGAGGTCCTAAACTGACAGACGGAGTCTGACGTCTAAACATCATGACTGTTATAAACCAGGAGGTGTCCAAACAGCCTATGGAGCACCTGAAAGTTTCTATAATAACTTGTATTATTTTTTTCAAGTGTTGAAAAGTTCCTAGCAGTGTGGCTGGTTGTCTGGGTTACAGTGTTGTGTTGACAGCTCTGGTCCTTTTCCTGGCAGCTGAGGATCTGCATAGTGACCAATGAGAGGGGAGCATTCTGCTCTGAACTTTCCATTAGGCTGATGATTCACTTTGAAATCCACACTTTATGAATGCTGTGAATTCAATGTAATGTAGCTGTTGAGGTGTCTACATTCGAATTGGATTCCATTAACTTTATGGTGTGATTAAGTGTCTGACTCATCAGGACTTGGGATTGAATTTATGTGCTTCTGAGAGCCCTTTTGTAGACTGGCAGTTTTGATGAGTGTAATTCGATGTGTGGGATTGGGAGAACAAACCTAGTTGGTACCTAAAGAGATATCACCTCAAATATAACAAGGATCTGAGAAGCCAAATTTGAGCATTGAGGTGGGTGGTCACTCTCAGATGTGCATAGAGGAGCTACTCTTCAGCATGCATATTTTTTTCTTTAAAGAACTTGATTTTTGGTGTTAGGAGGGACTTAAAGGTCTGCCGTTATATTGGCTTTCAAATTTTAAAGTACTTAACTATTAATTAGGGTGCTTCTTAAAAAAATGCCAATTTCCACATCCTGCCTTCTGATTCTGAAGGGCTGGAATGGGATGCAGGAATGGAATTATAGACCTCCCTGGGAGAAATGCTGACTTAGTTGTTTTGCATTTGGAGGAGTGACAGGCCTCATCCATGGCCTTCCTCACAGCTAGTGGTAAGAGAGTCAAGCCCAGAACTGGATCTCTACATGTTTCCTCAAGGGTCGTTCATCAGGTACTTAGTTCATGCTCATGCGAACTGACATTTACGACACGTAAATTATTGGTAGTATGAAAGTCATATGTGCCATGTTAGAAAGGAAAAGAACATGGAGTGGCAGAGAGTGGCATGTTGCAGTTTAGCAAAAATCAGTTCTGAAATCCCATTTGAAAATTTAAAGTTCTCCTTAACACATAGGGGTTAAATGGGAGATGCACAATGCTTCACATATTTGAGTCAATTTTAGGCAGTTGCTAAGATAGCAGTGTACAAAATATTTTTACTTTTGCATTTCCCTTTATAGATTTCTTTGGACTTAAATACACTGAAATTTTAATTTAAATTCTCCATGTATTTAAATTCCAGAATTGATGAAATTAAACACTTTTTCATTGTTGCTAAAAATTTGTATTTATTCTTTAATTCTTTGTGAATCATTTTTCAGATCCTTTGTGAACTTCTCTACTGAGTTGCTGGCTTTTTTTGGTATTGTTTTTAAAGAGCTGTTTTTTATTAAAGTTATTAACTCCATATCTGTCATACAATTTCCTGAAAGTGTTTTTCTGTTTTTTGTTTATTTATGGTTAATTTTCTTTTATTTGGAGCAGTTTAAACTTTTTCTACAGAAACATTAAACTCATTGCTTTTTTTTTGTTCTTTGTGATGATGTTTCATCAGAGTTATTTGTTAAAGCTCTCCCTATCACAAGATCAGGAAAATCATTACTTATACTATCTTATAGCTATTTTGTAGTTCTAATACTTGGATTTGCTTTCACTTGTTGGTATGCTTTGTAAAGTGTAACATATAAAATATAAATATATAACATATAAACATTATTCCTCAAATAGTTGTCCTAGCATCATTTCCTGTATATTACTTTCTAATTGGTTTGTAAAATACATGGTAACTACCATTTATTGTATACTTAGGTACAGTGCTAAATATATTTAATGAATTATTCATTTTAATGCATATATATTTTATTTGGTTCTTACAACAACATTCTAGGAGTTATTTTTAATTCCCTTTTACAGATGAGCAAACAGAGGCTTAGATAGCTCAAGGTGCTTGTCTAGTAAGAGGCAGAGCAGAGAGGCAACCTGAAGATAGAGTGACTCCAAAGTCCACAGACTCAGTTACCCAAATCAGTTTTACCGCAAAACACATTCTTAGTATTAAGGTCATTTTAGGGTTTTGTATTCTGTTTCATTAACTAGGTTTCTATTTTTTTCCACTAATATCATACTTTTAAGTGTTTTAGCTTTATAATGGTTTTAAAACTGAAAGCTGTCACACTTTATTACTCTTCAGCTTTTCAAATATTGAACTCTCACTGGTTCAATATTCATGTTCACCTCAGACTAACATCAGCAAATACAAAAATGCTTCCTGAGATTTTCAGTGGAGTTACTTTTAAAACTTGACATCTTTCCTATATTTAAACTTTGCATCTAGCAAAATGTCCTTTAGAAGAGTTTTATAATTTTCTTCAAACAGGTCCTTTACATCTTATTGCCACTTTAAGTATTCTGTATGTTTGTCACTCTTGTAAGAGATTTTTTCCATTATATTTTCTAACCATTGTTAATTTATAATCTATTTTTTTTTTTTTTTTTTTTTTTGAGATGGAGTCTCACTTTGTCACCCAGGCTGGAGTGCAGTGGCACGATCTCGGCTCACTGCAACCTCCACTCACTAGGTTCAAGCAATTCTCCTGCCTCAGCCTCCTGGGTAGCTGAAATTACAGGTGTGCACACCATGCCCTGTTAATTTTTGTGTTTTGGGTAGAGACGGGGTTTTGCCACGTTGGCCAGGCTGGTCGCGAACTCCTGACCTCAAGTGATCCTCCCATCTTGGCCTCCCAAAGTGTTGGGATTACAGGTGTGAGCCACCGACCGAGCCTGGCCAGATAATCTCTGTTTTAATATTTATTTTCTCATTTGTCTTTTTACTGAAATTTTTAGAATGATTTTCTCATGGGTTTTCATTGTAGATAGTCTTACAGTCTACAAACAATAACGATTTTGGCTTTGTGTTAATTATACTTTTAAGTCCTACGTGCTGTCTTATGGTAGTGGTAGAAAAATCAAAATACTATTGGTGAAAACAGCCAACCAACCAGCATATCAGTTTGCCTTCTGCACTTTCTTTCACAAGAGATTTACAAAGTACCTATTCCACACCAGACACCGTGGTCGACCTTGGGGATAGAGCAACAAACGAGATAGAAACAGTTTCTGTCCTTCTAGAGCTACAGCCTAGGCTGGAGACAGACATTAAACATGGAATGATACAATTACTTCAAATCATAACCCTTATCTCATTCTTGGTTTTAATGGGAATGCATCTGGTATTTCAATTTTTAGTCAATTTGAGATATTCTTCAAGATGTGTTCTTCTAAGACTAGTTTTCTAGTTTTTTTTTTTTTTTTTTTTTTTAATAAAGTCAGTATGTCTCTTGACTTTTAGGAAAAGATTTTTCAGTGTTGCCTCCTTTCACCTGTTTTCAACTTCATGCATTTTATAAACAATAAACCTGAAGCTTAGTTGGGGCAATGTGACAGGCCTACCATTATGAAATTGATTTCGACTGAATCCTTGCTGGAATCTATCTCTAGAATTTATCTCAGTACTGCAAGGGCAATGTGTCTATTTATCAGATGTCGTGAGCCTGTCAATGTATCTAACTTAGATTGGAAGCTTTTCCAGAACAAGACTGTTTCTGGGATGCTCTTTGGGCTTTCCTGGGTCAAAACAGTGCCTGCTGCATTCTAATGATTGCTACTTTTAATCTCCAAGCTTCCAGTGGGTTGATCTGGAGGCTGGCAAATGACACTGAAGGCTGGGATGCAGCATACACCTGTCAGAAGCAGTGGTTACTTCTTCTTATTCATAAAAAGTCAATATAGAATGCATGAAAAACACAAAAAGATTTTTTAAAAATCACCTGTAGTTTCACCACTAACAGATAACCCTCCAATTTGTTTGAATTCTTTTTCTTTGCCTATCAATGTTCCCCCACAAACACAAGTCATACTAAATGTTAGATTTCACTCTTTTATCATTTGATAATATATTATAAACAATTTCCCAAATCTGTAATTGTCTTATGATTTTGTTTGTTTTATTTCCTCCATTTAGTGCTGTGCAGTGCCCTGGTGATTCATCTGTCTATTCATTTTGAAATAGTTCTAACAAATAAAGGAGCCTATGAGGACACCTTGAATAAAGACACTTAACTAAATCTGAAATAGCCACACTTGGTTGAATGAGTGATGACCATGTCATCAAAATTTCAGCAGAAAGAAAATGGCAATAATAATTCAATATGAGGCCAGCACCCTAAGAGCTGAATAGACTTGGTTTCAAAAATTTCTAGCTATTTTTCACAGACATGTTAGAATGCAGTAGCTTTTTCTATGACAATTATTTTTAAACCACACCCACACATAGAGATAATAATTAGCACCAGTAGCATAATCTTTGAAAAAGAAGAAATTTCTATCTATTTGTTTATCTATCTACCTATTATCTATATCTAAATTTGGACATGAAGAATGAAGAGAATGTTAGGTCATTTCAAGATATGAAATATTATAAAGGAAAGATCACTTTGTGGAGTAGAAATGGCAATTACCTGCCCAATAGCTGTTCTTTTTTTTCCCCTCTCTAACAGAATCCCAGTTTTGTTCAAATATTGGCTGACTGTGTTTTTCAGGGCCATCCTCTAGTCCTGGTTAGCAAATCTTAACCCACCTAAATCTATCATGAGAATTCTACTTCACTTATCAATATCTGGTTTAGGGTTCACCATGCAACACAATTCTGGCCAAAGGGACACAGAAAATTCTCTTGGCAGGCTTTGGGAAGTTTTTCTTGTTCTTAAGAAGAGATATAAAAGAAGAAAAAATGTCTCTTAAAAAAAATTTTTTTTGAGTATTTAGTCCTTTTGAGAGTTTATTGCTGCCATTTTTGGACTATAAAGGAACAATACTGGGGACAAAAGCCAAGGTGCTGGTGAGGGCACCACAGATAGAGAAATGATCTGGGTCCTCCATGACGTCATGAAGGGTCTCTACGTCTTTTTTTTTTTTGTTATTTTTTGAGTCATTTTGAGTTGAGAATTTTGCTTACTTGCAGCCAAGACTATGCCAGCTGATTCAGGTGGTATCCATCACGAGTGGACAACTACTGACTGAGCATGTTTGCAGGAGGGAAAAACAAAGTTCTGTTTCTCTTTCCAACTCTGTGTATGATCTGACTGTGCCTTTTATTTTAACCTATGGAACTGTCTACTATCCAAGCCAGATTAATACTTCAGAAATACATACTAGTATTTAGAACTGGATATAGTTAATATCCATAACAGTCAACACATCAATATTGGCTCTGCTGAGGGACTTAGCTGGGTTCTTGGAGTAGGTATTTAGTAAATAATTTGTATTTACTAATAGTGAATTAAAGACTATATCAGCTGAAAAAATGACCTTGGCCTAAGGGGAAAATTACTAGCAAATTAATAATTTAAGGTCTTGTTTTTTACATTTCTTATTAGAGAAATCCCAAGCCAATCATAGACATTTTAAAAATTACTAGCCTCACTTGAAGGAGAAAGTAGTTAAGGTGTGGACCCTGGTAGAAAATTCCTAAGTGTGCAATTCATCATACTTGTGAAGCTCAGTCAACTATTTCATAGAATGCCAGTTTAGGAGGGACTGTGGGCTTATATAAACTAAGAAGTAATTACCTTATATAATAAAACTATAAGCAGGTCCCTAGTTAATGAATTTGCTAGTTGTTTTTCCAGTTTATAGACATTGACCCATATGAGACATATTATGTATGTATAACATAGAAAGACATATCGATTGAGTTAATTAGAACAGGCTAAATTGTTGTAAAGAAGGGACCCAAGAATGAAGTGGCTCTAAGACGTGGAAGTTTATATTTATTGCTCATCAGACAGTCTGGATGTGTGCTCCAGTTTGGTGAGTTTCTCCTGTCATGTGTTTATTCAGAAACTGAGGCTGGTAAGTGCACTGTTACCTTCAAATTCTCATTGTCCTCACTGCTATGCAGCCAGCAGAAGACGAGAGGAGAGAACATGCAGGAGGTGTTGCCTGGTCTTGAGCAAAGCCCTTAACCTAGCCAATTTCACTTCTGCCCACATTCCACTGCGTAGAACTTCATCACATGGCCATACCTAACTGCAAAGGGATCTGGGAAATGGAGTCCAGCCACATGGTTAGGGAGAATGGGAAAATGGATTTTGGTGGGCAGATTCTGACACATATGTAGGGTAATAGAAAGAACACTGGGCTGGAAAATATCCTAATTGGGGTGACCCCATCCTCCCAGGTCTCTTCTTCATTCTCCCTACTGCAGCTAGAGTAATCCTTGCATAGTGCAAAATGCCTGTCCTTCACCAACCACCTCCAAGTTTTGCTTAAAATCTTTTAGTAACTTCTGATTGTATTTAGGACAAAGACAAAACTCTTTACTCTGACTTACAAGGTTCTGCATTATCTAATCTCCACTTACCTATTCATCCTCAACTTTGAAAAATGCTCTTTCTTACTTAGAGACTTCAGCCACACAGGCCTCCTTTCATACCGTCTGCCTTCCATATTCTATTTCCACAGGGATTTGCACTTGCTGTTCCCTTCACTTGAAAACTTCCTCCTCTCCTTGCTTAATGAGTGCCCAATTCATCCTTGACATGTGACTCTCCACTAGAACCTTCCTTGATTTAGTCAAATTTCTCTATGTGAGCTCTTGCTGCAGGGTATACCCTTCTTCATAGAATGCATTATAGTTTTTTTAAAACTAATTGTTTATGTGATTGATTAAAATCTACCTCTCTCAGTAGACTATAAACTCCATGAGGCAGTGGTTTTATCTGTTTTGCTGATGTATGCTTAGCATAGCTTCTGACACACAGGAGACACCTGGTAAACATTTGTTGAATATAACCATGTTTGAATGAATGAATGATAATGTGGATGCTAATTTGGACTTTGCCATAAATTACTTGTGTTATTACAGTGTCTTTTCACTTTCCTGGCCCTCAGTTTCTTTATTGTGAAAGGGTTAAACTAGAAGATGTTTAGGACTTTTACCACCATGGTCCTACGGTAGTACTATTTTTAAATCGAATCTTGTTGGTCATGGATTTTGTTCGATCATTCAGTTATGCATATTAAGCAAATGCAACAATTCTGGCTCTGGCAAAATCAAGTGAGAACACTTTTTATTTGGAATTTTTGACTATTGCAAATTCAATGCAAACTTTAAATTTATCCTAATCCATAAAGTCCAATAACAACCCAAAAAGGGACTGGGTAGAGTTAATGAAAAATAATCATATCAATTTTTATACTAAAAAAGAAAAAAAATCTATATTTTGTTGGTCATTGTAACAGTTTAACTCAACTCCCACATGAGGTTGGAAGATGAGTACTATATTACTTTTATTCTGCTTGAATTTGGGCCTTGGTTTTGTGAAAGCTATACACGTATTGACAATGCATTAATATAAAATGTCACTGGTATAAAAACAGGGCCTAGGGGCTGGGCGCAGTGGCTCACGCCTGTAATCCCAGCACTTTGGGAGGCTGAGGCAGGCGTATCACGAGGTCAGGAGATTGAGACCATCCTGGCTAACACGGTGAAATCCCGTCTCTACTAAAAACACACAAAAAAATTAGCTGGACGTGGTGGCGGGCGCCTGTAGTCCCAGCTACTCAGGAGGCTGAGGCAGGAGAATGGAGTGAACCTGGGAAGCGGAGCTTGCAGTGAGCCGAGATCGCGCCACTGCACTCCAGCCTGGGCGACAGAGCGAGACTCCATCTCAAAAGAAAAAAGAGACAAAACAACAACAACAACAACAACAACAAAAACGGGCTACTTTTTTCCTCTTTTTGATTTTGAGATGAATATTTAATGAAAATATTAATAACCAGGCTATTTTGATCTCTTTGATTTTGGTGCTAGGATGGCAGGTGATATGATTATTACCAAGCTTGATTTCAAGTAGCTGGATAGCATTTATTTGTTTATGTATTTATTGTGTTTTCCATGTTATATAAAATAAGGACTGCTCATTTAGAGAAATCTTAGCAGAATCTAAAGAAGCCGGCCGGGCGCGGTGGCTCAAGCCTGTAATCCCAGCACTTTGGGAGGCCGAGACGGGCGGATCACGGGGTCAGGAGATCGAGACCATCCTGGCTAACACGGTGAAACCCCGTCTCTACTAAAAAATACAGAAAACTAGCCGGGCGAGGTGGCGGGCGCCTGTAGTCCCAGGTACTCGGGAGGCTGAGGCAGGAGAATGGTGTAAACCTGGGAGGCGGAGCTTGCAGTGAGCTGAGATCCGGCCACTGCACTCCAGCCTGGGCGACAGAGCGAAACTCCGTCACAAAAAAAAAAAAAAAAAAAAAAAAAAAAAAAAAAAAGAATCTAAAGAAGCCTTACCTTATTCTGAGCTGCTTGAGAGACTGGGGCCATTCTATAAATGGTTGATTTCTCCCTCTGTCTCTCTCTCTCTCTTTTTGCTTTAGAGATGGGGTCTCACTGTCGCCCAGGCTGGAATGCAGTGGTGCAATCATAGCTTAGTGCAGCCTCGAATTCCTACGCTCAAATGATCCTCCTCGAATTCCTACCCTCAGCCTCCCAAGTAGCTGGGGCTACAGGCATGTGCCACCAGGCATGAATAATTTTTAAGTTTCTTTTGTAGAGATGAGGGTCTCTCTATGTTGCCTAGGCCGGTCTTGAATTCCTGGCCTAAAGCAGTTCTCCTGCCTTGGCCTCCCAAAGTGTTGGGATTACAGGCGTGAGCCACTGTACCCAGCCTGGTTGATCTCTCTATTTAAGATCAGCTGATAGAACACATTATAATGTTGTGTCATACAACGAGTTTGGTACTAAAATAAATCAATGTTCTCTGCTTTTATAAAGTATGCATATTTTTGGAAAGTTTCAAATTCTACTATGGAACTAAGAAGGTATGAATAGGTCCAGAACGGATGAAATTTGCAATTACCTCTTTAAAATGGGATGTATTACTTTCTCTTTTTTCTGAGCATATTTTTTCTAATTTGCAAGATGACTATATTTCATTTTCCATGTGGCATTTGCAAGGGGGTATCATTTTATTAATAGTGACATCTGACTGTGGGCATTTTTTCTTCTAAATAATTTTGTTTTGACTAAGATTCTTTTAAAAAATTAATAGATTTTATTCTTTTAAAACAGTTTTAGATTTTTTAAGGATAGTTGTAGATTTGTAGAATAATTGAGCAGATAGTACAGAATTGCCCCATGGTGTCCCCACTCCAGCACTGCACACAGTTTCCTCTTAGTATTATTATTAATCTTACATTAGTATAGTACATTTGGTGCAGTTGATGAACTACTACTGACACATTTTTATTAATTGAGATTCATAGTTTATTCATATTTTTTAAGATTTCCTTTTTCTGTTCCAGAATCCCATCCAGGATACCTTATTACATTTTAGTTGTCATTCTCTTTAAGCTCCTCTTGGCTGTGGCATTTTCTCACACTTTCCTTGTTTTGATGATTTTGGCAGTTTTGAGGAGTACTGATCAGGTATAGACTGTTCCTTTATTGGAATTTGCCTGATGTTTTCTTCATGATTAGACCAGGGTTTTAGGTTTTTGGCATGACGATCACAGAGATCTTCACCATTTTCACCTCATATCAAGGGTACATGAATTAACATGATTTATTGACTGTTGATGTTGACCTTGATAACCTGGCTGAAGCAGTGTTTGTCAGGTTTCTCAACAATAAAAGCACTATTTTTTCCATAGTATATTCTTTGGAAGTCACTATGTACAGCCCATTCATCAGTGGAGTTACACTCCTCCTCCTTTGGAGTGGAGTATCCACATAATTTATTTGGAATTCTGCAAAGAAGATTTGGACCAACATTATTTTAAGTAAGTGGGTTTATATGGGTTTGAGGATGATCCTTATAAGCATTTTGTGGTTATAATTCTGCATGTTATTTTGAAAAAATAATTCACTTGTGTGTCTTCTGTCTCTAGATTATAAACGTCATGAATTCCATGGACTCCCTCAAGTCAAGGACCTTAATTGTCTTCTTTCATTGTGGTACTTAGAAAGCCCAGAGTAAATTACAAGCTAAATTAAAAGGAAGAAGCAAACACCAAAATGACCATCGAAGACATTTTCAATGAACATTCTCTGAAGCTAAAAATTATATTAACATAAAACACTTTGGCAGCTCTGACAAATAAAATATGATAAACCAATCTTCTTCACTGAAGGTACTTCTGTGAAAAGGAAAGTCATCCTGAAGGCAAAAGGAATTTTTAGTATTCTCTCTTTGGCTTGAAATTATTTTGATCTGGATGGAATTATTTTGATCTGGATTCATTTTTCTTTGGAAACTTAAATTAATAGGTATTTTGGCTGTCACAAGGGGGTCTTGACTTCTCTTATTTAACAAATGAATGTCCAGGAAACAAATGACTTTCATGTCCAGAAGAGGGACGTCTTCCAGAGGCTGAAATTTGAGATGTCAGAAGTATTTCTCCTCTACAATTGTTGGGAAAAGGAGCACATTTATTCTCTAGGGGAACTGAAACATAATGAAATGCAATCTAAGAACATGCAAACTTATTATCTACCAGGATGATTGAATGGTTCCAATCAAATGAAGGATAGAAATAGGGGCTTTATATTCAGATTTTGGAAAAATGACTCCACAGTTATATTTAGGCACAAGAGTGCCTGCAAATACCTGAAATAGTGGCAGTCTGTGGCTTGTTTATAACATAATGAATATATTTGCTCTTTGAAACTTATCATGGGATCTATGCAAAAAGTTTTCCAAATTATCCCTGCAAATGGAAGAAACATACTTTATTGTGGATGACGAGAGAAAAGCTGCTCCTAAGTGATAGGTTGGTATTATTTTTAAACTGGCTCTTCAGAGGGCAACCTTTATGCCAAAGACTACTTAGAGTAGGTGGACTCTGTCACTTTAAAAAAGTCAAACATTTTCTTTATTTCTCCCTCTCTTAGAAACTGCTGTGAAGTGTTGCTATGACATCATTAGCAGTAGGACTCTTTTTATAAGAATATTCCCTTTTCCAGGTCTCCATGGCTAGAAGTCTTGGTACCAGAGAGATGACCTTTTTAAAAACACAAATCTGATGTCACTTGCTACTTAACATTTGTCAACAATGAGTCATTGTTTTTAAGTTAAAAATAAAAATCTGTGGCCAGGCACGGTGGCTCACGCCTGTAATTCCACCACTTTGGGAGGCCAAGGCGGGCAGATCACGAGGTCAGGAGATCGGGACCATCCTGGCTAACAGGATGAAACCCTGTCTCTACTAAAAATACAAAAAATTTAGCCAGGTGTGGTGGTGGGCGCCTGTAGTCCCAGCTACTCGGGAGGCTGGGGTGGGAGAATGGCGTGAACCCGGGAGTTGGAGCTTGCAGTGAGCCGAGATCGCGCCACTGCACTCCAGCCTGGGCAACAGAGTGAGACTCCGTCTCAAAATAAATAAATAAATAAATAAAATATAATAAAAATAAAAAATAAAAATAAAAATCTGTAATGTGGTCCACAACCCCACAACAGCATTGGCTCTGGACAATTCTTCAACTTCAGCTTGTGTCCCAGGGACTTGGCACATGCCTCGTTCTGTCAAAAACATATCTTCCTTCACCTTCTCTTTGGTTAAATTTTACTTCTTGGGCCCAGCCCTGATGTTGATACCCATAGGAAGATTCTCTGACCTTTCAGATGCCACCAAGCTCCTTTGCCCTGTATTCTCCTAACTCCCTGAGCTTGTCTTTATCACAGTTACTATTAATTGCCCCCACCAAGTTATTAGGGCAGATACCATGTCTATTTGGCTCACCACTAAATGCCCAGGCACATAGAAGGTGCTCAACGAATACATCACAATGAATAGATGAATGGAAATGAGTTATATATTCTATCCTTGGATACATTTTTCAAAAACTTAATACACTCATTAGCATAAGCAAGTTTGTTCCCTTATTATAGTAATAAGGGAACAGCAACACACTTGCTTATTCTAATAATATTATCATATAGTAAGGAAAAGGAAAGGTCAGCTTTCTCTTTATTTCATGTCAACTACGAGATGGCTAGATGAAGATAAAGGTTAAGACACTTGGGTTTTGTGATCATACTGGCCCAAGTTCCAAACTTAATTCTACCACCTACAGGCAGTACGATCATGGAGAGTTACCTAAACTTTCTCTGTATTCCAGTTTCGTCATCTGTAAAGTAGGTCAGACTTGGTTTGGAAGCCCCGTCCCACCAATCATTAAATGTGTAACTTAGTTTAGGTTAATAATCCCTCTAAGCTTCAGGCTCCATAACTATAAAATGAGGCTAACTCTTAAAGACTAATAGTATCTCTCTCTCTCTCTCTCTCTCTCTCCCTCTCTCTCTCAGGGTTATTAGGAAGACTAAATGAATATCGTCTTCCTAATAACCATAATATATTTATATTATTAGCACACATTATATATGTTAAATGAATATATGTATATATTTTCTTATAAATATATGAAAAGGTGTTCAACCCATGTGGAGTAAAACAATAAAAGCAAATTAAAGCAATAGTGTGACATTATTTTCTATTGGAACATCAAAGACAAAAAATTGACTAACGTATGTTGTTGGTAAAATGTAGAGAAAGAGGTGTTCTTATACACTGTTGGTGGGCATACACATTGGTGAAATATCTTTGACAATATCTAAGAATATTGGAATGCACATACAATTGGACCTAGGAATTCTGCCTCTAGAGTTTTGTCCTACAGGTATAATCATACACATTCACAAAGATGTGTGCGCAAGGGTGGCCATGCAGCATGGCGATAACAAACTGCTGAAAACAAAAAAGTTCAGCAGGAGGACCCATCAAAAAATCATGAAATTGATAAAATGAAATATTACACGGTTACTAAAATGTACTGATAGGAAATTATCTCTCAGATATATTACTTGCTGAAAAGGAATGTAAAGAGCAATATTAAAAAAAGACCACTTATGCATGTATCCAATTGTTTGAATGGGCAAAAAATACTTTTGAAAGTTGTGGTTGCTCTTACTCCTATTATTATATCTTCAAGTTGGGTTGCCAGAGAGATCCCTGGGCTTCTCCACCATAGAAAATATAGGAGAGCAGAGTGGCAGGGTGGCTACCATGGGATGACTTCAACAGAGGGAGAGGACATGCTGCCCCACAGGTGCCAGTGGAGAGACAGAGAAGGCTTGGAATTCTGGCAGACAGCCGAATCAAGCAACTGGGGAATGGGTATTAGGGATGGGCAGCGGCATATTGAGTCCTCATAACCACTTCAAAAAAAGTATTACTTCCAATTAACAGATGAGCAAATAGAAGTTGAGTAGCCTGTCCAAGGTCACACACTCACCAGTGTGAAGCCAGTATCACACTGTGGGAGTCTCAGTCTAGAGACCACCGCTTTAGGCATGCTTACATATATTGTCTGTATATGGTGTTTAGGGATCCTAGTGCTATTTTGGTTCGGTCTTAGAGTCCTGATACTTCTGACTGATATCCTTGCTCAAATAAGCACTCTTTATTGGAAATGCAGGTCTATTCTGTGCCAACGATTGCATGTGAAGCTGTTTTTGGTGATTTCTGGAAGCTCCTTTATTCCACATTTGCAGTCTCCCGAGTTTCAGTTTGTTCTGGAGAAAACACTGCTTGATAGAATCCAGACTTCATGATCCCTCCTACTGATCTGCAGCCATCAACATTTTCATTCAGAAAGGACAGCTCAGAGAAGAAACACATCTCCAGACCTTTTAGTCTTGGAACTGCAGGAACAATAAACATTGTTTTACCTTAAAAGGTACTCTTACTTTGCTGATCAGTGTAGTTAGAAAATTACCAAATGCTGTCAGATCTGCCTGTGCCCCCAGTGAATACATTTTGGGCAGTTTCTTTGAACTGATGGAGAAAGTAGGGCTAAAGCTGATATTCAATCAAGTGTCACCCTGATCCAAGTACTGTATAACCTGGAAAATTTTTGAAGAAACTGCTCTCCATTCCAGTATACTCTGAAG
The DNA here is from genome assembly GCF_007565055.1 of Rhinopithecus roxellana. NCBI lineage: Eukaryota > Metazoa > Chordata > Mammalia > Primates > Cercopithecidae > Rhinopithecus > Rhinopithecus roxellana. The sequence continues at coordinate 100,333,739 of NC_044559.1, read as the reverse complement.
TATAAGAACTTTGGAAAAGAGTTTGGTAGTAATTAATTAATTTGTCCAACTGGGGACAATCAACTGGCAAATTGATATTTTTTTCTTTTGAAATTATATTTTAATAAAGGTATTTAAAGATTTGAGATTTTAAAAAAATCATTCCACTGCAATATAATGGTTAATTTTGGGAACTCTATGAGTTTGATTTGTATTTTAGATTTTTACAATCTATATATAGGTTGGTCTTTAATAACCATTTATACATTGCTTCTTTTTATATAGGTCATGTATTCTCCTGGGAGAGTAACAAGATTAGAAATAACAAATACAGTACAGAATAAATTAAAGTGCTTCAAACTGCATTATATAATTTCAGAAAATTGGTTTCACACTGAAACGTTTAAATAAGAAAACCAAATGATTTCAGTAAAAAAAAAAAAAAAAAGAAAGAAAGAAAGAAAGAAAAACCTCGTAAATGCACTTGAATTGCTGTTGTTTAGCAAATTTTATCCTCAGTAGTGTGGTACTGGTATCTTTTCACAGTGTTCCAATAATGTGGCAGTCATTTGGGTCAAAATAGATAAAGTTATTATCGTTTTTCTTTATTTCTGGTTATTTAAAAAGTTGGCTTCATTCTCCTTGAAGATGAATAGCATTTATTAGTCAAAACGTCAAAGGGCTATCATAAAAGTAATTGTATTTTTATATATAATTCTCCAAACTCTTGTATACAAAATATTCTTATTACACTTGGTGCAATAAATTCAGAGGCTGTTATGGGATGGGAGATAGCAAAATTGGGACCAATACTTTCCTAATTACTTAGGAAAATAAAAAGTGGGGCTTGGTTTTCCTTTCACAACTAAGTGATGGAGATACGACGCTCCAGAGAGTCTATTATTCTGACTGGTTTTGTTTGTTTCTGTGAAGTTTAGCATCACTCTCCTTGTACCGAGTCCTCAGGCCTTTTTCAATTTTTCTATTCGTGCATTAAAGGCCTCTTCCTGTATTTGCAGTTTTTCGTTTATCTCGGTCTGTGAAGACAATCATAAAAAACGTGGTTATGATGGAGCTATCTTTTGCTGCACATTGTCTTTGTGGTTTTGACATACTATAGTGCCTAAAGACAGACATTATCCCTCACACACCTTCCTGTTTTGCAGACATAGCTGTGTTTCAGCCTGTAGTGATGTGATAACACTTTATCATATTTCTCTGCACATTTCCAATGTATAGCATGTCTGCTATGAACAGGAAGTGGTATTTGGACGGCCATTTTTCACATAGCCTTGTGTTGGAAGATAGGATAATTTATCTATATTTTCAGACAGACTTTACCAATAAGCACCGAATCAGAATAACTGTTTTGGGCTCAGTTATTGCAGTGCTGTGGGTCCCTCCACCCATCTGCAATGGATGTCTGTGTCTTCTGTGTAATACATTCTAAATGAGATCCCAGGAAGCTTCTGTTGCGAAAAAAAAAACACAAATAATCTTACAATTAGAACAATTCCCATAATTAAGAGTATTCATCATACATTAGAACTCTTGGAATGATGCCATTTTGTGGTATATTTTTGGTAAAAAAAAGTAAGCAATTACTCTCAGGCTTTGTGATTGCCGAGGTGGTGATAGCATTTTGCCTCTGGCAGTGATCTTCTGTGGACTCATATTGCTACCTGCACAATTCCATAAACACTTTCACATTATCTAAACATTAGTAGCCCTGGAAATGTCTTCCCTTTTTCACAAGCGATAATAAAATTAGGTAGAGATAAACCAGTGGTGGTTGACGTGGCAAAATTGGTGTTTTTGTTCTTGTTTAGGTGATTTAAAAAATGTCTACCACTGTATAAGGAGTAGCTTATACACATCTGTGTTAATAAACTCAAAGGTTACATTTCTAATAGCTGTAACATTATTTGAGGGCTTCAGGGTAACTCTACTTTGCAAACCTTTTATTATTTTAATTTAAATAGAAGACATTTTAAAAAATCAAATACTGTTTTAAGCCTAGACATAATTTTTCATATTTATTTACAAGAGTGTAACTGTAACAGATAGTTTTGAAATGTCCATGCTGCCTTATCTGATGAGATTTGATCTCATCTCACAGTAAGGTACGATATTTCTGGAAAGATCATATATGTGCCAACAATTCTGGGTTCAGAATTCTCATAAGTATCAGTCTTTTCTGATTCAAGCTTTAGTAAACCTTGGGATCAATCTCTGGCCTCTGGTTTCTTATCTTTTCCTTTCTTGGTGGTTGGGTAGAGGAGGCAAGGAGGGATGGAACCGTCCTCCAGGTCACAGAGGAACTCTTTCTTTAGGGTGTACTGACTCTAAAGAAATCATCATCTACACACGATTTTAGGTAGGGTTGAAAGGAGCACTGGTCTCGGACTGGGAAGATCTAGGTACTAGTTCAGCTATGTCGCCTTAGGTAACTCATTTCACCACCTGGATTTTAGCTCTTACCTTAAAAACTAAGTAGGGGAATAGGATTATGTTAACATCACACTCTAGTTTTTGGATTCGTAATTCCAACTTCCAATTTTGTGATATACTTCACCAATGTTATCTTTCATTGTTATGATGTCATGAAATACTTAAAAATCTGTTACTCCTGCCTCATTAAAATAAATTTATGGCATACAACATATTGGACCACATAGGGATTAAAACAGATTGAAATAATTTTACCACAATTTCAAAGGATTGGGAAGAATTGCTCCACTCAAACAACTGATTCTTCCCACTTTCAATTAATGTCCCTCTATGCCCACCAATAATCTCATTTCTTTTCAGCTAAGGATTAATGTGCTTATCATCTACCAGTTTCTGTTTCACTACCACAGAGGGATTTTACATTCACTTGGAGGCCTTTCTGGTATTTTACTGAGACAGAAATTATCAAAACAAGTGTAGGCCTTGGGAAAAGGTTCATGAAGATGCACCTAAAAGAGTGGCATACTGACAGAGGTGAATAATGTTTCAGATCTCCAGACTTTAGTGCTTAGTACTTTAGTTCAGTCACAACCAGCGGAGTTTGGATCTAAAGGCTCTGCTTCTAGTGAAGAACAGGCTGCCATTAGCCAATTTTCTTTGTCATTCTTCAGAACCTTGCTGAACAGACAAACAATCCTGCAAATACTGTGGTTGGGTCTGGTTCTACATTTTTTTTTTTTTTTAAGGAAAAAATAATAGGTTCAGTAGTCTCTCATTGACCACTTCTTTGAGATGATCTCACACTCAGCTTTTCTAACCTGGAAAATTCAAGTTGACCTAAAAACATCTAGAGTCCCAAGATGGCAAACTTCCCTCAAACTTTTTACATTATTTTACCCTATTGCTTAGACAGGGCCAACAGCCAACATGTAATGTAAGAATTTAGTGTTAGCATTCATATTTCTCTGAAATGTAGTTCTTTAAATATATTTAAGTTTGCTTCATTGGGTATAATTTTTATTACACAACTCAGGGCCAAAATAATTTCATTTTGAATGTATCTTTAAAATTAAAATACCTAAACTATACAGGCTTAAAGTGTTTGCTCTATTCAGTGTAATTTTAATTAACATCTCAGGGCCAAGATAACTTCATTCTTAATAAATCTCTAAAACCATAAAATGAGTCAATGGGAAAATAAGTGAATTAACATAAAAAACTTATGGATTTATACTACATTTTCAGAAATTTCTGTATTAGAGAAGGTAAAATATACCTGAAACCACATAGAAAAGGAGTTTTGAAAAAAACTGTACTTAAAACATGAATTATTTACTGCCAGTTTTTTTTGCAGAAATTGTAATAACAGTATGACCTTTACACAAAGCAGGAGAAAAAAAACTGTGGGAAAATTTAAAACATCTCACAAGCAGTAATTCATTAAATGTTCCTACAGCAGGTAAATGTGTTCAAATGGCATATATACACTGACCACTGACACACAGCTACCTTTGAAAAGGGATATGGCAGTTCTTAGAGCAAGGAACACTGGAAGGCAGGTTTTAGAAGTGGAAAATAACCTATACATCTATAATAGGAGGAGGAATTTAGGTAAGCAGAGAGTAATTACCCAACTTGGAATCTGACCAAGACACAAGGGTAAACACGGAAAAAGTGCCACACCACGGGAGTATTAACATCCAAAGTAGTCTGGTTGTGATATTAGAAGTTATGTGGTTTTTGTGGATAGCACTGGAATTAGAACTAGAACCCAGGTCACAGCTCCCATTCAGGGTCTTTCATTAATTGTCGACCCTGGGAACTCTGGACAAATAATTTAAGTCTTTCTGTGTCCCATTTTTCAATTTATCAGGGGAAGTGCCTGCCTCACTCACATGGAGTTTACTAGGATTACTGAGAAAAAATACATAAAGGGGTTTGCCATCTCGAACCATTGTATAAATCCACATCATCATGCTATTTCATTGAAAAATTGGCAGTAATTTGGCCCAGGCTGATATCTACAAATCCACTTACTATGGAAATGATTGTGGCACCTAGCGGATTTGCATCCCTGTTCTCTGGTCCATGTCCTCTCCGTGCTTAATTACATTTAGGTGAGCAAGCTATTGAACCTCCAGGATGGCTTCAGGCCAATGGGAAGATAACATACAGATACACAGCTATCATACAGAGTAGGGGTATAAATGCTGTAGACTGTAATACTTAAAATAATTTCAATGAATAGTTAAAAACATACTGTTCACTGCATGGAAGACAGCTTTGGTAAAGACATTTTCGAATTTTTGGGCCTGCAAACAATTCAGTTACTGTCTAGTAGTTCCTCGGCAATAATTTCAGAGCTGCAGGATTGCAAAGGAGCCCAGAGCCATGATTATACATAAACTATATTTAGATGAAATGTTATCAAATCTAAAAAGGAGATATGTTCTGAACTCAGCTTAATTCAACTGCACTCTGCCCTTCTACACAATAACCAGTTATTACATTCATGGGGTTGTTAACAATAAAGCTTTGTGTAAAACGTGTTCTTCCACTATTTCTGGTAAACACTAAACACCCCTTATTAAGCTGAGGACTTTGGCTGAGCCTGTTGGCACCAAATCATTAAATGTTCGTGTAAATAGTGCAATAACATTTGATGATTAAACAAGTAACAAGGTATGTTTATGCCAAGCTAATCTTGTGCTCTTTTTAAATTAGTTGTTAATACAGTGGGCTTTTAATATATGGTCTCATGTTCAGATGACAACTAAATCTTCTCCTGAGGTGCATTAATATTTTAAATATTCACTAGGTTGCCCTCCTGATTTACAGTCATTTCTAAAGAAATTGCAAGTGTGCCCAGAATATGCATTTTACTTATTTAATCATTTGGCCTGAAAAATTATGTGAATTCCTGTAAGTCTTTGAGTTGGGGTAGAAATGGCTGTTTGTTTTTTGAACAGAATGAGAAAGAACTAAGCATAAACCTAAGCCAGTTAATAAGTCATTGGCAGCTGCTATTCATACGGCTGCTGCCATCACTATGTTCGTGTAGTTATTGGTGTAAACTGCTTAGCCATTAACGATAGGTGAAAAGGAACAAACTGTCTGAGAGGCAGTTCAAAGATCTGAAAGTCTTTAGAAATTTGGGGAGAAGACTTAGCTAAGGATTAAGGTTTGATCTTCAGTGTTTACCATTTAGAAATGCACTCCAATTCCTTTTGCATGAGCAACATTTACAGTTTGACGAGATATAAAGCCTTTACCATGTTATTTGTTGGATTTTGTCGTTGATTTTGTTAACTGATAACATGCACCACACTAGATGCTGTTGGAAAATCTATTTTGTGATCTTACTGAATCTCTGATGACGCAACTGAGAATTACGTGAAGCTGTTAAATTGAACTTCATCATAAGCATCACTCGTGCTGGCAGTGTGGGGAGTGTTTATAGACATTAAAGTTAAGGTTGGCTAATTAACCAGTAATAAAGTAAGTGAGCATACTATCAATACTGAGTACCTGAATGCTGATTAAAATGTCATCTGTGACTTGATCCAGCACTGATTTTACATCTTCAATGGTGAACCCAACTAAAGGATCCATGTTTGAGGTGTCAGTTTCTGGCTGAGACTCCTCAGGACTTTGTTCTTGATCCAACCCCTAGAATATTGAAGGTAAACAACACTCAGATGATTTCTAGAGCATTCGGTGATTTATATGGAATGTAAAGCTTCTTGTTTTAAATTTATTTTATTTTACTTTAAGTTCCAGGATACAAGTGCAAAATATGTAGGTTTGTTACATAAGTATACGTGTACCATGGTGGTTTGCTGCACCTATCAACCTGTCATCTAGGTTTTAAGGCCCGCATGCATTAGCTATTTGTCCTGATGTTCTCCCTTCCCTTCTTTGCCCACCCTCCAACTGGCCCAGATGTGCATTGTTCCCCTCCCTGTGTCCATGTGTTCTCACTTGAACCTCAAATTTCTATTGGACACTTTTCTAGCAGAAACAATGTCAATCTGGAGGGAGATTTTGATTTGATGTTACTCTACATTTATATTCCTATTCATAAGGATTATGACAGATCAAGTCATGGTATCAACATGGTGCCTAGGGGAAAGTGAAGGTGGAGATTAGGAAGGGTGGGGTGGAAAGGATTAAAATTGCTGAACTACCATCAGCGGACTCATCTTTGAATCGACACTTCGAGGAATATTTGTATTTGGTTGGGAAAAATCAGAGACAAAGAAAATGAAGAAAACATTTAGTTCGTTTCCTCCCACCCCAAGAGAATATAATGATGAGGTAGGGTGAATGAAAAGACAAAAAGAAATATACCTTCATTTCTGTATCCAATGTTGTGGGGGGCTCTATGAATGTTGAATAAATATCAGATGACATTCCTTCTTCCAGAGGATTTGGGAAAGGGCCACATGCAGACTTGACAACCTCTATCACTTGCTGATGAGAAGAAAAAAGTTGAATTATGACACAGCCTTTGGTGAGCAACCACAGTTTCGGTCAGTTCCGTTACGTATGTACCATAGTTCCAAGTCTGTTATCTTTCAAGTGCCACCTCCTTTGAATTTTTGATGCCATTGCCCTCTTGGTTCTCTAGTGCTTTTTGAGCTCCATTTCTCAAAATTAACACTTTGTTTTCCCACTGTCTCATTCCCTTTCTATACTCTGTGGTTTATGATTTCATGTAGTATCTCCTCGATCTTAACTGTTTTGTGCTTCAGTATCCCCTTTCTCCTGACTACAAGCCCTCTGTAGGTGGAGAACCAAGTTTTAGATGCTATGTGTATCTTCTCTAGTTCTGGCAGAGGATTAGGTATTTAATACACTTAATGACATCCTGATGGGGACTGCTATGACTCGGCAGAATGTAGCTGCTGAAGTGGCCATCAAGAATTTGGTGATGCAGACAATAAGGGCTGCAAAGGTTAATATATGAAGCTGGTAGAGCAGGGAGGAGATTCGCCAAAAACACAGAGGGCAAGGCAAGACTTCACTATGAGCATTTAAGAATTCTTTACAGCAGCGTGCCACTCAGAAGGAGGCTGATGGTTGGTTAACACTGGAAATGAAGGGAAAGGAGAGTCAAGGAAGCCAACTTTGGCAGTGCCCATCTCACTCTATCTTGGGGGAGGGAAAGGGGAGATGAGGGTATTAATAACATTAAACATTTGATTCATTTAATTAGGTGTTGTTCTAATTCCATGTTTAATAAGCAGTATTTTGGTTAGAATTTGAATTCCCATCCCAGTTGATCTGTAGAGACGTGCCCACTTGAGGGTTCTCGTTTTCACCCCTACTACATGCCTCATTGTAAATTGATAAATTGTTTTACTTTATAGGAGCCTGTTATTGTGGCCCAGAGATGAAGTCACCCACAGTATGCTGACAAAGTCAGGCCCTGAGATTAGAGCTTCAAACGTAAGTTTGAAGACAAAAATTTGAAAATGTATAAATTCACCAAGTAATTGTCATCCTGTGAAGCCTGAAAAAGAAAAACCAATGAAATAAGCATGAATTCATTTTTAATGTCTCCACGAGATTTCAAATGAATTTGTATGTTACATGTCACCATTTAAATATTAATGTTTTTGATTTAGATAGGTTTTGGAATGTACTGGAAGCTAAGTTTTATTTTTGGTCTTACAAATGCTTATGTGTTTTGCATTGAATTAATATTATTAATTTTAACTTGATTTTATACAAAGTTGCTGCTTAGTGTAAATATATAGAAGCCCCAACGTGTCCTAACTTTATAGGCAAAAAGATTTGGAAACCAAGAGGTTAAATGATTGGCCTAAGGTCAAATAATTACTTCTTGACAGGGCTGGGAGTTAAACTCTGGTGTGCTGACTTCTTGTCCTTTGTGGTTTTCAGTAAACTGTAATACGTCATTAAGTTGCCATATTTGGAAATTACTGCTATTATCAAGCACTTAATTTTTATTCCGTTAGGTGACATCATTCCAGATTGTTTATCTTAAGTCAACTAAATGTTAATCAAAATAGAATATTTGGAAAACATATCAGAACGGTTCTTTTCTCTTATGCACTTCCACGAGCCATTGCATTTTTCGTAAATGGGGCATACAAGAATTTCATCTTCCCACAAAATGATTTGTACCTTTTCTCAGCACTCTTGTTTTTCATCCTTCCTTTACCTTCTATTGCTCTTTATTTTACCAAGCTAGGAAAAGGAGACAGCTAAACATATTTTAGTGGCCTCTGAAACATTATAGGTAAAATAAATAAGCTGCACATGGGAATCAGAGACAAGGGAAGATGATGAGGTATTTACTTAGTGGTATAGACTTTAATATACACTGAGGAACAGGAGTGGGGGTGGTGGGGATGAGTGAGACGGCAAAAAGAAGAGAGAAAGGAATTGAATGGAGTTTACTGAATTTACTGCAGGCACTGAGATAATCTGCAAGGTAAAAGTGTTCTTTTTAAGGCGGTAGAATTTTCTCTGGTCTACTGTCACCATATTTGTCTTGTTGCTGAGCTTGGCCATACACAGGCTAGGCCTTCCTGCTCACTTGCCCTCACCCCCCTGTGGAAGTTCTCAATAGGTTGCCTCTCCAGCCTGGTAGTAGCAGATTCTACCATCGGCCCTTTTCTACTTGTACCCATTTCCCCGTCAGATTATACACTTAAATGTAAGCAGGTATTTGTGTCCAATTCTCTCACATCCCTGTGCTCTGGACTTCTTTATAAGGCTCATCTGAATGACTCACCAACTACCCAGTTTCCTGGTCTTTGGCACCGTGTGTGTGTGTGTGTGTGTGTACTGGGCACACACTTGGAAACTTGGAACTTCCCAGCTTCCACATCATCATTTCTTTGGTGAAGTGAAACTCCCAAGAACCTGAAGTTCTGACTGAGAGTTGAGCTTTTCTTTGCCCTCATTTTTATGAGTGTAGCCCACATAACTATTAATTTGATTTAATTGGTGCACAGAAACTAGGGGGTGAGAATTTCTTCAGGGTGTTTTGCATACTATTAGTGAACCAAACCCTAGCTCTGTTTTTCTTTTTTATGAAGAATTACGCTTAGCTGTGTTTGTGAGATACTGCAAGGGAAAGAAATGTCCCAACGCTTAGCTGTGTTTGTGAAATACTGCAAGGGAAAGAAATGTCCCAATTTCAGAAGAGGGTAAATATAAAGACTTTTCATTAATAATAATAAAGTACATTGTCAAATATATGGCTTGAAATAAACATAATGCCCAGAAGCATCACAGTGATTTTTTTTTCACATTAAAAATGGTAGCCTTTTTAAAAAGCAAGTTTAAGGAAAATTAGAATCAATAATTGTGGTGAGAGCCCAGAGCCAGAAAATATGTTTAAATGAAACAGTCTGATGCAATAGTTTCTTTAAAAAATACAATTAGGCCTTTGTATTTTTTTTTTTTAACAAAACCTCATGTTTTACAACATCGCTGGTTCTGTAATAAAATCTATTTAAAAACAGAGAGACATGGTCAGCTTTATTAAGTTAGATTTTCTGAAAGAACGTTATAATTTCCTCAAGTCTATGAATAGTTGAAGCAAATTAAATAAAGCTAGTTTTATAACTATTTTTATACATTCCTGCAGAATTGTAATTGTCTCATTTTTTTTCCCTCAAAAGTCTAATATGTTACCTCTTAAATCTGGAAAAATAAAAACAGAAAAGGATCAAGAATGTTTATTAAAAAAACACTCCTATTTGGTACCCTGATTTAGCAACCTCCCTTTTTCTATATGAGAATAGCACCCATAATCTTCAGATCAGGAAACAAAGGGAAGGCCTTTAAGTGAGTTGCCTGAGGCCTAATGCTGAGATTAAAAATCAGGAGTTTCTGATTATACACATATATCCATTTGGCCAAATGATTGGTTTTGTTTGACTTTCAAATACCCCCTAAATATTACTTTGAATGTAAAGCAATAAATGTATTTCTCTTGCCATTTTTGAATGCTTGAACACAAATGGATATAATAAAAACAATCATGTTGTTCCATGTGAATGCCATTTATATTTTTTCTGATAATGAGCAGACCATTTGAACTAAGGTGAGTACATTAAAAGCTCTAATAAAGAAGAGAATAGATTTCTAAACAGAATAATGGACTGTTAAGTGAACATACAATAAATAACATCTACAGATGTGGTTGCTAGAAAATTAGTTTTGCATAACTTGCCAATATACATTTCCCCCAGATGTTATCTGTTACATGAAAATTAGGTTAGTTATATTGTTCATTACATGCACATTGCATTAGTGTTATTTAAGATGGTTTACATCTTTACTTGACTTGTGCTATGGTATTTAAAGTTGAATTGTGCTATGGTATTTGAAGAATATCAAGTAAATGGCTTTTTGGCATAATTTAATACTTGTAAGTATAAAATTTCATTGACAAACATTATGTATCTTAAAAAATCAAGGTTGTTATTTACAAGCCAAATAAAATCATAAGAAATCTTTAAAAAATTTGCATATTCAAGATGAAATGGACATCTGCCATGGGAATAAATACTAAGAATTTTGAACTCTCTTGGAACTAAGTACAGGGTCAGTTTGAATCTAAAAACATGCTTATAGGAATTAGACTCTGCTTCTAGATCTTACTGTGTCTGAGAAGTGGTATAAAGATTTTATCTGAAAATTTGGTCACTTCATGCTTTCTTTTTTCAACTTTCTGTGTTAACATTATCAATAGTATGAGCTCTGATGTAGTGTTTTACTTTAGTAATGCTTGTTTGGAGAAAGTATAGTGATTTGTGTGTAGTGTATAGTGATTCAGTGTGCCACTGAAATCTATGACTAAGGGGGTAATTATTAAATTATTAAAATCTATTATTAAATTTTTAAGATATTAAATATGCAGTTGAGATTACAACTTTCCACTATTTTGAATAGCAGAAAGCAAGATAAATCTGCTCAAGCTTTTTTGAGACACAGGCACATAGACAAAATACTGGTTTGCTTTGTAAAGACATTTGTTTGGAATTGTCAGATGATGACTTCATATGTAAATCAGAACTTACTATAAAATGTCAAAGTTTCAAAAAGTAAACTTTACTGCAAACTTTCCTGACTATTAACTAAGGGAAAAAAAGCACAGAAATTCCTGTAATGTTTTAACGATTTTCCCCACTTGAAGAAAGGCATTACTCATTTGCAAGTCTAATTAAGAAGTACTTGTGTGGTTCTGGAAATTTTTAACAAAAACTTGCAATCCATTGCCCACAATATATGGCACATAAAGTAACAACATATGAATGCCACCTGCAAAATGAAATAAACTCTAGTAATGTCATACTGAGGCCATAAATTTTAAATGAAAAGAGGAAATTCAAAAGCCAACATTATCAGAGAAACTAATTAATCCATTTTTAAAGTATTCTTCTTTTGTGATAGGGCCATTACAAACTTCTTAATATACTCTGTAAATGTAGAATATCAATTCTACTAACAAGAGTCCTCCTCCTCCTTTGCATTTTCGACTTGGAAATAAATTTGCAAATGCAGCACATTAATTTTCTTTCCTATGCTTAATATGCAGTATTTACATTTTGAAAAGGTTCAAAATGTTGCCAGGCTTCTGCAGAGTATGAATAGACATCTAATAGCAAGTTCTATTTTTATCCACAGCATACTGGTAGTTTGAACATTTATAACTTAATAGAGCTTTAAGACCATCAGATCCACACATGCTAATCACCTAAACAGTGAACGGTAACACAGTACAACAAGTTAGGACAGGAAATGAAGATTACCCATTCCAGCTGAAGCTGCAGGGAGAAATTTAAGTTGGCAGGCCACGGTAAACCAATTTGCAATCTGGCTAGGACACTCCAGTTAACACCTTGTGTCCATTTTTATTTATCTCTTGATTTGATCTTGTTTTGCTTGGGCTTCAAATAATAATTTTTTAAAAATTAGATAATTAAAGTAACTGATTCCAGAGTATTTTAGATATCTTTTGAATTTTTAAGTGTACTCCTGCTTAAGGCCAATACTACAATTTGGAAAGAAATCTGACTATTCCTATTTTAATGACCTCAGACAATAAAATCCTCTCTCATTAATCAGAAAAGGAGCATCTTCTTGTAGTGTAAATGCAACTTAAAAGGAAAAGATGTTTTGATCTGGCCGTGGTGCAAACATTTCCTGAGGGATAGAGCAGTGCTTCAGATACCCAGATATTTTCTAAAGATGCAATAATCTGGAAGATAGATCACGGAATTATAGGCTTTAGACTTGGCTCTATTCCTAACTGTGGGATGCTAAGAACAACCCTAGGCCTCAGTTTATTTATCTGTAAAAGGAGGATAATGATAATTGCTACCTGGCTACTTCATCGAATTGTTTCAAGCACAAACTAGATAATGTGGATGAAAATGCTGGGAGTTCTTCAAAGGGAAAACATTATTAAACCTCAAGGTGTATTATTATTATTACTTATAATTACTGTTATTATTGAAAGGATCATCTTTCTAATGCCATCATCGAAAGACAGACTAGAGTAGCCATATTGAGGACGCTGGTCCATGCTATTTTTATATGTAATTGTTAACATTGCCCAAGCAGCCCAATTAACTGGGAAGAATTTGTTAATGAGGACATGCCATCACTGTGTTTCCATATAGTGACAGTCTTTAAAATATCAAACATATATTCAATACCATGTTATTTGAAGAGTTCTTTGGTCCCAAACAATTTCTCTTTTGAGACCTAGATAGAATGACATAATGAGGTAGATATGTAGCATGATCAGGAGTAGGGCAAGACACCTATTTAGAAAAGGAGAGTGTTTACACCTAACTTTCCAATGAGAAAATCTGCCTCTCCCCTTCCCCCACCCAATTTATCACTCTCTTTATCTTTTGTTTTTCAGCTTCAAATATGGCCTGTGGTTGCCCTGATTGCATTCATTTTTAAAAGATTGCCTTTAACAAATTTTGTCAAAAGTAAAGAGTCAGGGCTTACAGGGCAAACTTTCAACACGTCTCTCTTGTGAAAATGAAATACTGGAGCTCTTCAACTACTAAATTCAGCATTGTACTTTTGATTCTTAGATTGACCTTACCTTGCAACTTCCTCAGGGTGAGAGATGGAAAAGTATGGTTCCATTATAAATAGTTTAAAAAATCTAATGCTTTTCAAAATATTTTTTAGAAGCCACTCAGAGTATATTTGTTTAGCTTACTAGGTTATACTCTAAAAGGCATACCCTTGAACTCAGTATAAAATATTTCAAACAATTCTAAGCATAGATTTTTGTTTGGTTTCTTCTAGAGTGTTCTATTTAAAATGGAGGTTTTTAATATTTTAAAATTTTATTTTATGGAGATTGCATTTTCATTACACAGTATGATAGCTTATATGAAGATGAAGCTATTTCAAGGCTCTCATATTATACTCTTTTTGAATAACACCTATAATTTGCAGAAATCATATGAGATAAATTATAATGGTTAGAACAGAAAGAAACTACAATGGAAGAATGCTAGGCCCTTGGTTCGAGTCTTTCTTTTTTTCATTCACTTCCTGTTATGTTGACAGTTGAAACTACCTGAATAGGAGGAGGCTGAAACTATTTGGATAAAGCTATCATATAATTTACTTAACTTCAAAGCATACTGATTGAACTGCACTTCAGTCCTGAAGTCTGCAATTGAAAGGTGGGGGCGAAACTTCTTAAAACCATATTCATTCAGAAATAAAAAAGTTTTTGGTGCTAAATTAGAATGTTTGTAAAGTGCTATGAAATCTTCAGAGAAGTCAACCTAATATTATTATTTCTGACCTCTTAAAGCCAAGATGTCTATTTTAAGTAATCTGACATTAAAAATACGCTGACAAATATAGATTTAAAAAACAACACAGGAAATTGTAAATCAGTTGGTAACCCTTAGCATCAAGGAAATAAGAGACCATGAAAATGTAGTCATTTACTTTAGTCAACCTCAGCCTTAATTTTTAACTAAAGAAAATTTGCAGAAAGCATGATGTTTACGTTTAGATATTTTATTCATAGTTTGTGTATTTCCCTTTTCTCCAGTAGGCTCATAAATTATTACCAGGAAACATGTTACAGTTCTAAATATTTCCCTTTCTGCTTAGCTCTCCCTAGCCCCTACCCTTTTTTTTTCCCCTTTTTTAAAAAAAGTCTTATTTAGTGATTCTTTAACCATATTAGGCACTTTTCTCTGGTCAGCAGGCAGGATTTTCTTGCTTTGGAGGAAACTACTGCCAATTAGTTGTATGTGCTTGGCATTCTAGAAACAGGACACTTGCAGTGAGCACCCAAGTCCTTCCTCCTAGGCAAGACAGCTTTTTATTCCATACATGGCAAATGTCATTTTTTCAGTGACCTAAAGAAGCATGTCTTCCCTTATAAAGAATGGGTCTAGGTACTCTAAGTTTCTCTGGCTTTTCATGAAATCTGAAATCTCAGAAATTAACTACAAAACTGATTTTGTGGACAAAGGTGTACATAGCAATACATGTTCTCAAAAGAGACCTCTCACCTACAATCTGTGAATCACACTAGTTTAGTTAAAAATAAACAAACTGAAATAGCAGCAGCTCTGAAAAATCTAGGTGGTATCTTTATTCCAGATTTGAATGTTCTAAAAATGTGGATTTTTTTCCCCCTTAAATGTGTAGTCAGAGTTCTGGATTGGCTCTGCTGCTCAGTCTGAGATGTGGTTTCTTTGTTTGTAAAATTAGGGAGTTGGACTAGGTCATCTCTAGTCCAGCTACAGATGTTACATCTTATGTTACTAAATTTCAAGTGGCTTTTTCTCTATTTAGACAAAACTCAAAGTTGCTTGCTTGTGTAGATCCCCAGATTCAGTATTTTTCTGTCATGATGTAGAAGAATATTTGGATTACACATTTAGTGCTTACTGGAATCACTGACAGGCTGAAGCTTGTCCATTTATTTTTCCTTAATTACCTTCCCCAAACCCGCTCCTCCTCCAATTCCTTTATCTTTTGGTGGCATCACCAGCTTCTCAGTTACTAGACTCAAAGCCTTGCAGCTGTCTTCAGCCCTCTCACTCTTCCCTAACATTAAGTCAGCCATAAAACTCATTGGGGGCACCTACTGATGCAGGTCCCACCTGCGCCCTTCTATTTTTTGAAGCCTTCAGCTCCATGTTCTTGCCTTCACAGATCTTGAGCTCCAGCTGTACTAGACTACTCACTCTTTTCCTGCTTGCCCAGTGCCTGCAGCAGAGTGGATGCTCCATAATTGTTATATGGAAAAAAAAAAAAAAAAAAAAAAAAAAAAAAAAAAAAAAAGGCAAAGCAAAGCAGAGCAAAGCAAAGCAAGGCGTGGAGGAAGCTGCGGTCTCAGCCCCGTCTTGCCTGTGCTGCTCCCTCTGCTGGGGGCGCTTTTCCCCACATCCTGCCAGCCCATCTCATCCATCTGGACTTCTCACCCAGCTCAATCACTTCTGCGAAGTTTCTCCTCACCACCCTTGTGCTCTCAGAGTTTCTTGCTTATTCCACTTCATAGTATTTGTCATATTGGCCTTGAGTGACAGCCAGGTAGAGTGATCTCTTGCCATTGTGTGGAAACAACTCAAGGACATGGGGCACATCATATTCAACTTAAGGACCCCTAGCTCAGGTCTTTGTACACAGGGGGCAGTCATTGGATGTTGAGTATTTCATCAGAGTGTCCATTCATTTAAAAATCTGCAGGGCTGCCTAGTTTGTTAGACCAGCTACAAATCACTTTAAATATTTGTCTTGAAAAATGGTAACACTTGGAGAAGCAAACCTAGTCATTGTATTGTTGCATCAGGTGCAACTGTCTGTATTTCGTATCAATGGAGCCCTAGAGTATTTGTTTGATTAGCAGAATTCCAAACAACCAAACAGATTCTCACTGATTTGACTTCATTGATAGTTCTTGTTATCATTTTTTTTTGAGACAGAGTCTTGCTCTGTCTCCCAGGCTGGAGTCCAGTGGCACGATTTCAGCTCACTGCGACCTCCACTTCCCAGGTTCAAGCAATTCTCCTCCCTCAGCCTCCCAAGTAGCTGGGATTACAGGCGCCTGCCATCACGCTAAGATAATTTTTGTATTTTTAGTAGAGACAGTGTTTCAACATGCTGGCTAGGCTGGTCTCGAACTCCTGACCTCAGGTGATCCACCTGCCTTGGCTTCCCAAAGTGCTGAGATTACAGGCATGAGCACTGAGCCTGGTCTGATAGTTATTTTTAACTGACTTATAATTAAACTGTTTTATAGACACAGTGTAGTTTAAAATCATAAAGAGTTCTTCAGAGATAACACACCCCTCACTTAGCTCCTGATGAAAGTAACATCAGGAAGTGAATTTCTAGGAGGGCTGACAAGTTGCCTGACTCTAGGGGCCATGATTCACATCGCTTTCCATGAGCTTCCTCTGGTCCCCCACTTACAATACAATGTGAAAAGTACCCACTGGAGTTGTGCAATGGGGAGGCCCTAAGGGCAGTGCTGGCCACCATTCAGGAAAATAAAGTGTGATGATGAAAAAAAAAAAAAAAAGCAGCTCTCATTTATTGAGAACTTACTCTGTGTTTGGCATTGGGCTGGTTAGAAAGCACGTTATAAATAGTATAAAAAGTCATACTGCATTTGGAGGAAAGGTTTTACTGACTTCATTTTTTTGATAAAGAGCCAAAAGCTCAAAGAAGTTAAATAACTCAGCCAATGCCCCACAACTAAAAAATGGAGAATTCTTTCAGAACTTGAACCTGGATCTATCTGACTCTGAAACCCATGCACCTAACCTTAGGGGGAAGGGGAACCCTAGTAGTTCGTTATGGATTCCAAAAAATGTTTATCTCTAGTTTATAAATGAGGAAATACAGGTTCAGAAAAGTAAAATGACATGTGTATACTGGAGCTGTGAAAGCGGGCATTCTCTGGTAAATTCAGAAAGAGAATTTGTTCACTGGCTTTACATCGTGTTGGCACGAACTACAGTGCATTGTTCCAAAATAAGTCAGTGAAAGTCAGGAATGAAGGGTTGAATAGGTTCTAAAGATGGCAAGATATAAAAAGCATTGCATGTATAAAGAAAGCTGAGAACACACTTAATTCATTTGTGTAAACAGGAAAGCATAGGGACATCAGTTTGCTTTTGGCCACTAAAACTGCATGTTCCTGCTCAAATGGCAATTTGTCCTATTTGTTATAAGTGTAATTACTGTTTTCACTGGAATCACAGTTTTCTCTAGGAACAGGCATGCAGAAAAACAACCAATAACCTAGACAGTTAAAAAATACATAGAGAAATGAGGATGGTCATGTGACCCGAGCCCCTGTGATTATTCTTCCACTGTGCGCTGTAATGTGCTTTAAATCCATTTCCATATTTTTAATTAACACTTACTTCCAAAAAAACTTTCTGGAGGCCATTTAAATCACAAATGGGGAAAAAACAAATTTACTTTATCAGAAAATTGACTATAGACTATTTTGGTGGCTTTTATTATTTTTACATACGAATGATTAAAATTAAATATAGTCCGATTGTTCACGACAGAAGGCAGTGAAATAATTTTCATGGCTGATATAATTTTAAAGTCAAACCTGGGTGAATAAGATATTAGTTCTGTTGTGGATGAGTCTCATTGTCCATCCCGTGGCTCTGATTCCTGATCAGACCCATTCATTTCATAAAAGGAATTATACAGCTGTACCAAGTAAGTCTTCTAACAGAGACCCAGGGGTGCATTGGAGTTTTCTCAACAATTGTCCCACAGGGCCTAGAGTGCTGCTTCGGCCCTATGGATTTTAGGCACCTATTTTCATGGTTTGAATAATTTATTTTCTTTGAGTGGGAAACAGAGAATGCCATCTTACTGCACAAATACTGTTTTAAAACTCGAACACCAAAAAAGCTGTATCATCTGCTAGGTCAGAACACTGCCACTGTCACCAGTCAAAGGCATAACTGCAGCTCTCTGAGGATTCATATTCATTCACAGTTCTGCAGTAAGGGTCACAGTTTCCTTGTCTAGAAAATGGCCATAACAGTGGTTACCCACTGCGTGTTTTCTTCAGAGGACTAAATCCATATGTGGAAGGTACTCACACAGTGCCTGGCATGTAGAAAAAGCTTAAAAGTGTGAGGCTTTTTGTTTTTTAAATTTCCATGTCACATATTTATGTCTACAACAATGCTAAACAAAGCTCTCTGAGGGTAGGGACTTGGTCTGTTTTGTTCCCAACTTCACTGCCTGGCAGGTAGCTAAGAAATGGTGGGAAAATAAATAAATACTTACTGAAGAATTAAATAATTGTAGGAAATAATTGTAGGAAATAATTGTAGTTTTATATGGTCAGTAAGTCACTATATATTGCGATTGTCCCCTTTATAGAGTCTCTTGATTAATAGTGCCAAATTTTAGGGTTTTGTTTTTCTCCTGTATCTCTCCCCACTTCAACCTCCCCAATACAACCTGTATATCAGGCTGCTCCTCAGCTGGGTGTCCAATCCTGCTCCTTGGCTTTTCCATATTCCTCCTGTGTTAATGGTCTTCCAAAAAGTGTCCATGCTAGATGAAGTTTTGTAGAATGAACTGATTGTGGTGATAAGACCGGAATATTAGGATGGGTATAGCCTGTTATCTGATGAGAGAATTATTCCCACCAAGAAAACCTTAGAAGGGTCCTTCTGGTTTTCACACTTGTATGAAGGCAGCCTTGATATGAAGGTTTGCTAATGAAGCCGATGAATCTGGCCCAGTATGTTAATTTACTTGATCCAGGGAACTTTCCAGTATTTATAAATTAACTCTGTACACTAGGCAACTAATATTTATATAAGAAAATCAGAAAACAGCACGTTCTGCAACATAGCACTTCAACAGATTGAAGTATCAATCGACTCTAGCAAAGCTAACATCGTTTAAGTAATCAAAAACAAGCAAGGACAATGAGCTACTGCTGTTGGGAAACTCTGCTAGAAATAAGAAACCAGGGCTAAAAACATTCAAATAATAAAGGAGCATTGCAAAACCAAGCCATAGCATTAATTGGCTTAATCTAATTATACAATCTACAATTAAGCCTTAACATATTTCAGATTGCTAGTATCATTGGAAACACCAACCCACTGATTATTGTCATTGCCCCAGGAAAAGACGAAGGTTGTACCTTTGAAAGATCTGGTGTTCAAGGTATGTTTTGAAGAACAGATAGACTATCAAAATGTTATGAAATGACACACTCTGTTTCTTTAGCTTCTGTTTGTGTTAGAAGCTTATTATTCTCATTCTACTCAACAATGCTGTGTAAATACTAAGAAATGACTGGGAAAGTAATGTTACTACACAAATTCTTTATCTAAAAAATACCAGTTTCCTTACAGTGTATTTTGCTATAATTGGTATATTTATCTACTTATTGGTAAATAATTTTATTTTGGTTTTAGACACAGAAATGCAACATTATAACTAATTTATTCTTTTGTCAGATTGATTTTTCTATTGGTAGATCATAAGACATTTTATTATTTTTACAAGAATTTTTTTAAAGCATTTGCTGTTATATCTCTGAACTCCACCATCTCACTAGCATCTGTCAGATATAATCACCTACAGAACTACCTTATAAAGATTACCTTATCAGAAAAAGTGTCATCTTGTGAGCTTAGGTGTGAGAATTGCAAACTAAAGCTGAGCTACACTAACAACTGCTGTGCTAATTTATTGTAAATTATGTTTTTTTTTTTTTTTTTTTTTTGCAGAGATAAGACATGAGAAGTGTTTCTATTTAAATTCATTTCCTATTATTTCAACATATACAAAACAGCTTTACAAAACAGAGTGAGAACAAAGAATATTCCTTAAATAGGCTCTAGTGACAGTGAAATTTATTTTCTAAGCTATTAGTACCAGTCATGTCACACCATCCTAGGTGCAGAATCAGACAGAACCATTAAGACAAAACATGGATGCTTAGAACACGAGATGGTAATTACTGATTGTCATGTGAAGAGTGATGATTTATATGATATGAACTGGAAATAATTGTGTGGCAAGCTGATATACAGCAAAGCTTTAATTCACTAGGCTGACACTATAAACTCATAATCTACAGACCAAGCACCAGCCATGATAGATTACAGCGGTTCAGAATATATAAGCATGTCTTTTTCATGAACATTCTGGAAACCATAGTTCAGATGACCCCAGTAAAAACAACTGCAAGGTTTTTAAACAAGCTGGTTCCCTAAGAAATGTAAAAATCATAATGAGTCATTATATGATGAAAGTTCAGAACTAGGTGGTAGTGAATCACATGAAGTTATCACCTTTAAATCACCAAGGAGAGCATAAATTGTGTCCTATAAAGCACCACGATTCTCGGTGCATTTTAAACAAGATGAACGTCTTATACAAACATGATTTTATTATTATATTTATTGTGATGATTATTAAAACTAGAGTAAAATTTAGTGCATATAAAAGTGAAGAGCTAATGCTGCTGACCAGAGCCAGGAAAAGCATAGGCCTATATTTTGTAGACTCCTTTGTGTGACTCAGCCAGTATATGTTGACCTATTCTGGTTTTTATGAGTACATGATAAACATGGGAATTTGTGTGATCCTTAAAAAATGCATTAGCAGATAGGGTTTGTGGAAAGAGGCCCTCAAATCCATTTTGGTTTTTAATTCGAACTAAGATTTGAACTGTAGTCTCAGAGAACCAGTTGTAGGTCAACCCAACTGTTCCATCCTCTCCTTTTTAAAGAACACTTGAGGTCTTTCAAAGAAAATGGAGTTGAAATACATTTGAGAAAAAAGTGGAAAGCCATCTTGCTGTGACCCTCTGCCAGTAAGCTTTACACTACAGCACATCACACGTTTAAAAGAAGAGTCTTGTTTTTTGCGTAAGATTTTGGTTCAATTCAATTGATCTGTGCACGTTCCATGTGCAAAACATGTCATAGGCAGGATTTCTGCCTCAAAAGAGTTAAGGTCTGAAGGTGGAGAAAGAAGGCAGGGATACAAATGCCTGTACGATTCATTGTAACACTATTTAAAAATGTCTACAGTTGGGCCACAGGGGTAGAGGACTGTTGGGTGAGTCCTTGATTTTAGCTGACAGCAAAACAATGTACCTGTTAGGGATGGGCCAAAGAGAAGAGCAAGGACAGGGAGGGGATAGTGGGGTTTGTAGGTGGACCTTGTCAACTAGCTATGCCTCATAATAGTTACCCAAAACCAGAGGAATAACTGGCATTAAGTGACCTGGAATATAAAAACATGTCAAAATAATCTTGGCTCTGGAAGAATTTGAGTATAATTGTTAACTTCTGATAAATATTACTTTGATTATAAAGAAGAACAGAAGAAATACTGTTTTTGGTCAATGGTTATTTTTACTTAAAACGTTTATAGTTAGATGGATACAAATAGACCTCTGGTCATAGATTATGAAAAACACATTTGATAGTAGATATAAAAATTCTAATATTAATAACTACTGACATTTATGTAGTCCTTTCTTCCCAAAGCTCTTGACAAACATTACTGACTGTATACACAGAGGAATAGCATTGAAATGCTGCTACCCTTTCAAAAGACTAGACATTAATTCAAGGAAAAAGTAGCAAATGAAAATATAGGTCTGCAGAATATAGTGTGCATTTGGAAATGAACTCATACCATTTCAACTTGCTTGCAAAGTGTTTGCCATATTTTATTTTTATTTTATTGAATTGCTGGTGTTATTTAAGTTAATTCTCTTACTAAGACCTCTATGGTGTTTGTCATTTTTCTTAGGTAGGGCCTAAGCTGATTTATGTTACAATAGGGCAGTAAGTACCAGGGCTGATGTCCCCTTTCTGAGGACAATAGGTCTGACTCTCTAGCACCTCCTAGTGTGAGGAGGGCTGATATGCCAGCACAACATAGGAGTGCCATGTACTGAAGGACTAGTTTTATTTCATCACAAACTGAGATTGTACGTGGTTATCTGAGAAATACGAGAAATACCACCTGGCTCAAACAAGTTTAATCATATATTAGGCCAAATGAGTTGCTGCTGAGCTGCTTGATGACTTGATTAAAATGATGCTATGTTTGTTCATTTGCTTGAACAAAGTGTAAATTACATGGTAGTAATCATTTTTAAAAGCCAGGAAACACGAAATGTTTAATGTGCACGTTTAGAGCCCTCACTACAAAATACGAACAATTTTGCTGCATTCTCAAAGTATGACTGAAATAATAGAAATATAAATTAAGGTTATTTACATTTCTTGTAATAATGTTATACTTTGGAAATTTCAATTCAATTCAGGGTTTATTTCAAATCACTTGTTTTAGATTTTAACATTCCTCCTGCCTTCTTCTATAAATCCTGTGTATCTTCAAACATTAAGTTAAGGTCTCAGCAATTATTTAAAGCTTTCATTTTTTTTTCAGAAAACAAGGAACTTTATATTTTATAAACTCTCATTTACATTATCATTTTCACCTTCACTGAACATGCACTCCAAGCCATGTACTGTACTAGGTCATGGGGATTCAGAGACAAACAACACATAGTCTCTGACTTTCAAGGAGGTCTCAGTCTATTGTGTGGGTGGTGGGGACGCTTGGTAGGAATAACATAATTTGCAGAATGAAACAATTATTAGAAGCATATGTAGAGTGTTCTAGAAATATAGAAGAAGGATAGCCAATTTATTTTTGATGGGAGGGAAGATTCAGAGAAAGCTTAAAAAGGGAGGTGGTGCTCGAGTTGAATCTCAAAGGAGAAATAGGAGTTAGCATGCAGATGGGGTTGGATAGGGAGGGAAAACACCAGACAGACAGACAGAGGAAGTGGCATGTACAAATGAATAGATACATAAGGAGAGCATTCTAGAACAAAAGATGTGTGTGACATTGGTGAAAAGCTAGGGTCAAACAGGCCTGGGTTCAGCCCCAGCTTTGGTATTTTATAACTACAAGACCTCTGGGCAAATCATCTAATCTCCTACAAGCCTTGGGTTTTCCACCCGTTAAATGGGAGAGATGACCTGCTGATTGATAGTAAACCAATTGGTAGAGCCAACTTTCTTAGAAACATATTTAAAAATGCAAAAATTAGAAAAATGGAAAGGAAAATTAAAGTGAAATTTAGTCGAGTGCTAATGCTTTAAATATTGAAATGTAAGTGTTTTAAATTTAAAATGTGATTTACAATCTTTCAGAGTAAGTCATGCCTAGAAGTAAGTATCTGTTTGTCTTTTGCTATGGCTACATTGAAAGATGGAGAAAAAAATAAAAAAGAAATCAAGGGATTTATTTTCCATATGTCCAAATAATATCCAGCTTTTTAAAAAACAAGTTTAGCAAAAGTTAAGACAATGTATTTCCCTCATCATTTGTTGAGAGGAAGCCTGCTTGATTAATGTAATTAAAGGGTTGCTTGTAACTCAAGACTCAATTAAAAAAATAAATTTGGCCTTATTACTTTACTTCCAACTGGTGGTTTTCCTAGTGTGATTTTTGAGCTAAAATCTGCGGCTGCTTTGTTCATGACACATGAATTGTTTTAGCACATCCTTTCCCCTGCTGTGCATATGATTAAGAAAACAGAGGTTAAATAGTGCAGTAAAGAATTGGGTAAATTCATTCTATTTTTGCTCACGGTGCCTTTTAGTCCCCCTCCTCCTTTTCAGGACTAGAACACAGAAACCTATTATCTTCTCCTGAAATTATTTAAGATATGTTCTTATGCTGAAAAAAATAACTTCTCTCTCAGCATTTTCTAGTACACTGATTTTGTGATGTCTGTGCTATAGATATTGTCTGTATTGGCAGGAAAACCAAATGCAAGTACATCCTACCATTTATTGAGTGCTAATGTATGCTGGGCACTGTAAAAAGAATTTTGCACACATTGTTTTATTTTTACTTTGTGATAATCCTATAAGACAGGGATAATCATTTTCATTTTTAGACGAGGAACAAGAAGCTCTGAGAGGTGATGTTACTGTTCCAAGGCCCCACAATTAGCAGGTGACAGAACTAAGGTGCTAAGTCTGGTCTATCTCATTCCAAATCTGGGCTCTTATCCACTTGTCTTTTTTTTCTTTGTAGCTTGAGTTTGAGTCAAAGGATTTGAATCTAGTTCTGGTGGAGCATCTTGCATAGAGTTGGTGTAACACATGGTAACACATGTTAAATTCAACGGAATAGAAATCTTATGTCATGAGTGTAAAAAGCAGTCAGTTCTTGCCCTCTTTGAGTTTATAGTCTAATGTGGGTGGCACTATAAAGTACAATACAGTAGGCAGCATGGAGAAAACATGACAAACTTAAGGTCCCGGGCAAATAAGCTTTTTTTCTTCCCTTAGCCCTGTCTCCTCCCCAGTTTTTCAGCTACTCAAACTAAATCCTGGAAAGCATTCTTAATTCCTCCCTTTCGCTCACTCTTTGCACCCAATTCTTCGGCAAGTCCTGTCATATATGCTCTGAAATGAAACTGAAGTAGACTTCTCTCTACCTTCCATGCCACCATTCTGTTCCATGTGACTCAGACCACAGCCATTACCTTCTACCTAGTCTCCCTGCTTCCCCACATTTGGTAAGAACCATGTACAAACAGCAGCCAGAGATTTTGTGAAGCCTGAAGCTAAATCGGGACACAAAATTAGGTATAGAAGTGAATCTGTAGAATTCACAGAAGTGGGTATACAGAATAATAAAAGAACAACAAATTACTTTTATTAAAAAGCTAACAAATTCCAAAAATAGCACAAAATTAAAAATTAAATTTAAAAATTAAGTGCTTAACCTATCTCAATAATACACTTTACCCTACTTTTTTGGACTTCAGATTCTAATCAGCTCTTCAGGTACAACAATATTAGGATATTATTTTCCTTAGAAAAAAATAGAAAAATTAGTCTTTCTTCTAGCTTGGTTAAAGGATATGTTTTTAAGTTATTAATAGTTTAGGAAAACTTCAGCCTCACAATTTATTTTTGGTAACATCCTGTAGATTTTAGCATTGATGTCCAATTTCAGAAAACATTTAGCAAGTTTTCTTCATACATTAACTACAAGATTTAAGCTTCTTTTCAGGTTATTTTATGCAGGAAACAATTTAAAATACTCTTTACTCCTTAAATAGGTGGCACTCATTAACCAAATTGTGTTGTTGCCCTCCTTGTAAAGTCATATTGTACAATTTATGCTACCTTAATCAATACAAGGTTTTTTCTTGTAAAAATGCAAGAAGCTTAAATCTATTTTTAATGCCACATTATTCACTCCTATTAATTGCGTTAGCAATTAATAATAAGCAATGTAGAAACTTATTCACTGCTTCCATTTAAAATGTATTTCTTCCTCTTATTGGATTTTTGAAATATATTGTTATTTATTTTATTTTATTATTTTATTTTTTTCTTTGAGATGGAGTCTCACTCTTGTCATCCAGGCTGGAGCACAATGGTGCGATCTTGGCTCACTGCAACCTCTGCCTCCTGGGTTCAAGCAATTCTCCTGCCTCAGCCTCCCGAGTAGCTGGGATTACAGGTGCGCACCACACCCAGCTAATTTTTGTATTTTTAGTAGAGATGGGATTTCACCATGTTGGTCAGGCTGGTCTCAAACTCCTGACCTCAAATGATCCTCCCGCCTTAGCCTCCCAAATTGTTGGGATTACAGGCATGAGTCACTGCGCCCGGCCCTCTTATTGGATTCCTACTTTAGTTATGACCTCAATTTTGGGGGGTTATGATTTACTTCTTGTAAATTAATTTACAAGAAGTTGTTAAATTAATTTCTATTGATTTCATTGCTCATTTATATTGCTCTTGTTTCACATTCCACTCTATTTTAATTTTTTTTCTCAGTTCTCCATAAATAAGTCAATTTAAAGATGACAAAAGAAGGTACTCTGAATATAATTCCAAATCTGAAGTTGTAATTTCTCACTTGTTGAACTAAAACATTCCAAAAGTCTGCCCAAATTGCAGTTAAAATGGTATATTCAAAATTTACTGAATAAAATGTTTGCATTTCATTTGCACTTTGGTTTTTATTCCAAGTCTTCAAAAATATATTTTAGAGTTCTTAAAATGTCACTTAACTCATGGCAAGACTTGAATAGCTTTTTACACAGCTGATGTTTAGATGAATATCCCGTAGGCTTGCTGCTTGCTCCATACATTTCAAACCTGGTTTCCCCTCCATTACTCACACATGTCCAGAGCCTGGCCGCAAAGGACACACAGTCACACTGCAATATGACAGGACCTGGCACCTTGCTATCATGATGTCACAGTTTATGGTATGAGAAGCTGTATCTACACAAAGATGGGTATAGATTATTATACAAGAGTTCCCTCTCCCAGTTGAGTCGATGACCTTTCTAATATACATATCCAGTCCTATCTGTTTGTTGGAAGTTTATATTTTGTCATTCTAATATCACATTAAACTTAATGTATTTAAAACTAAACTTGTATTCACATCTCTTACTATTATTATGAAAATTTGGCCTCAAATTATGTTAATGGCTATGTTAATGGCACAATTTCTCTTTTAGATCCTGTTGTTCAAATGTGTGCAAATTTTGGTTTGTCTTAACTTCTCAGGTCTTTTATATCCAAGTGATTACCAACTTCTATGTTAAATTTCCTTTATAATTTTTTTTTTTTTTTTTTTTTTGAGATGGAGTCTCGCTCTGTCACCCAGGCTGGAGTGCAGTGGTATGATATCTGCTCATTGCAACCTCCGCCTTCTGGGTTCAAGAGATTCTCCTGCCTCAGCCTCCTGAGTAGCTAGGACTACAGGCACGTGCCACCATGCCCGGCTAATTTTTTGTATTTTTAGTAGAGACGGGGTTTCACTGTGTTAGCTAGGATTGGTCTCGATCTCTTGACCTCGTGCCTCAGCCTCCCAAAGTGCTGGGATTAAAGGCCTGAGTCACTGCACCCAGCCAATATATCTTACATAAGTCCATTCCTTTCCATTACCATTGCTATATGCTAGCATTAAAAAAAATAACTTAGCAATTTCCTAATTTTCTAATTAATCTCTCTGTCCCTAATCACTTTTCATTTCAAAATGTTGTTATAACATTGCCAAGTTACTTTGCTCAAAATACTGCTGTTATACCAGTCTCATGCTTAAAACTTGCAATCTAAATTGCTGTTTATAACATTTACATGAGAACTTTTACCAAAGATATAATTTTAAAAATGAACTCAAATTTCTCAAGAATTAAAGCTACTTTCATATCTAGTAAATATTTTTAATTTGGATGAATTTGGTGGAAAGCCAGTCTAAATTTGAGAGCAGTCTGAATTATAGAATATTTCTAAATAAAACTTCACTTTCAAGTGGTAGCAATTCTCAACCTCTCAAGCAAGATTCCTAGAGAATTTATCCCTCATGCCCAAGGCATCAACTTTTGTAATGAGTTAATTTCTCTCCTATGCATCTAGAATCTTACTAACTATGCAAACATCCTTGAGAAAATTCAGAAAATAGTCATTTAATTGTTTTCTGTAGAATGTAGTTCTGTTGCAGATCCCTATTAAAAAAGACTGGTATAGTAACTGACAGAGCTAATGAAAGGTTACAAGTTGAGATTCTGGATATACCTTAATGACTTAAGAAAGAAAAAAAAACCTCACTTATAATTAGCAATGTCCATTTGCATATAAACAACAAATGCTGCCAAATTCAAACTGCTCTGCTTAAGAGAGCAAGAGCTGGTTTATAAACAGCCTCCATGTAATATTCTCTAAATTAGGAGTGTCTTTGTTCTTTTATAGACCAAACTTTACTATTAGTGCAGACCAAGTTGATATATTTGAAATTCAGTTATTTGGGTTTGATTTAATATAGTTTTTACTGTGCATAATTTGCAAGAAGGTTCAAGCCACTACAACATTTATTGTACAATTGTTAAGACAAAATGTAGACTACAATAATATTTAGTTACAATTACAAGAAAAATTTTTTTTGAGAAGACAAAATATGTTATAATAGAGGTGATTCTGGACTTATCATTAAGATGTTTTGAATTTAAATATTTAAAAATTAAAGGTGGCTAATTTTTGTTTACTAGCAATATATTTGTTTACTAGCAAAAATATATTTGTTTACCAGCAATATAAAGTAGTGATATTGGTATATTTAGATGGTATTATATTTAGCTGTTAAAGTGACAGAAAATCCAAAATTCCAGCAGCTTTGACATGATAGTATTTTATCTTGCCTTCACATGAAAATCCAGAAGTAGGCAGTACCAAGCTGTATGGTGGCTCTGCTTTTCACAAAATCTTTTGGGATCTAGGCTCCTGCTACCTTTCTGCTCCTGTAACTGGCCTCCATTCCTGTCTCTTTGGGGGAGTGGATGGTAGATGAATGTATGCTGGCAAATTATACACAGTTGCAGCAAAATTTAATTTGCTGGTTTTCAGCCATTGGTTGTGCATTAGAATCTCCACAGAGCGTTTAAAAACTAGAGATGCCAAGCCCTATCCCAGACCGATTGAATTAGAATGGTGGTGGGGGAGGTGTTGTAGTTTTTTAAAAAAAATATTTAATTTATTGTTTTTTGTATACTCTTTAATTGGTAAGCAAAGATATTTGCTCGTTTTTCCCAGATATCATTTAAAAAAATTTTTGTTTTAGGTTTGGGGGTACATGTGGAAGTTTCTTACATATATAAACATGTGCCACAGGGGTTTGTTGTACATATTATTATATCACCCATGTATTTAACTCAGTACCCAATAGTTATCTTTTCTGTTCCTCTCCCTCCTCCCACCATCCCCCTTCAAGTAGACCCCAGTGTCTGTTGTTTCCTTCTTTGTGTTCATAAATTCTTATCATTTAGCTCTCACTTATAAAGAGAACATGTGGTATTTGGTTTTCTGTTCCTGTGTTAGTTTGCTAAATATGATAGCCTTCGGCTCCGACCATGTTCCTGCAAAAGGCATGATCTTGTTCTTTTTTATGGCTGCATAATATTCCATGGTGTATATGTACCACATTTCCTTTATCCAGTCTGTCACTGATGAGCATTTAGGTTGATTCCATGTCTTTGCTATTGTGAATAGTGCTGCAGTGAAAATTCGCATGAATGTGTCTTTATGGTAGAATGCTTTATATTCCTCTAGGTATATACCCAGTAAAGGGATTGCTGGGTCAAATGGTTACCAGTTCTGCTTTTAGCTTTTTGAGAAATCACCACAATGCTTTCCACAATGATTGAACTAATTTACACTCCCAACAACAGTGTAGAGGGGTTCCCTTTTCTCTGCAACCTCACCAGCTTCTGTTATTTTTTGACTTTTTAATAATAACCATTCTGACTGGTGTGAGACGCTATCTCATTGTGGTTTTGATTTGTATTTCTCTAATAATCAGTGATATTGGGGTTTTTTTCATATGCTTGTTGGTCGCATGTATGTCTTCTTTGGAGCAATCAGGCAAGAGAAAGAAATTAAGGGCATCCAAATAGGAAGAGAGGAAGCCAAACTATTTCTGTTTGCATATTACATGATTCTTTCCTATCTATAAAACCTCATAGTCTTGGTGCAAAAGCTCCTTCAGCTGATAATCAACTTCAGCAAAGTTGCAGGATACAAAAATTACTAGTATTCCTACACACCAGCAACAACCAAACTGAGAGCGAAATCAGGAAGGTAATCCCATTCACAACAGCCACAAAAACACAATAAAATACCTAGGTAAACAGCTAATGAGGGAGGTGAAAGATCTCGACAATGAGAATTACAAAACACTGCTCAAAGAAATCAGAGAAGACACAAATAAGTGGAAAAACATCCCATGCTCATGGATAAGAAGAATCAACATCATTAAAATGGCTATAGTGCCCAAAGTAATGTACATATTTAATGCTATTCCTATCAAACTACCAATGACATTCTTCACAGAACGAGAAAAAATTATTTTGAAATTTATATGGACCCATGAAAGAGCCCAAATAGCCAAGGCAATCCTAAGCAAAAAGAACAAATCTAGAGGAATCACGTTACCCAACTTGAAACTATACTACATAGCTACAGCAACCAAAACAGCATGGTATTGATACAAAAACAGGCACGTAAACCAATGGAACAGAATAGAGAGGCCAGAAATAAGGCTGCACATCTATGACCATCCGATCTTTGATGAAGCTGACAAAAACAAGCAATGGGGAAAAGATTCCCTGTTAAATAAATGGTGCTGGGATAACTGGCTAGCTGCATGTGGAAGATTGAAGCTGGAACCCTTTCTTATACTACATATAAAAATCAACTCAAGATGGATTAAAGACATAAATGTAAAACCCAAAACTATAAGAACCCTGGAAGACAACCTAGGCAATACCATCCTGGATCTAGGAATGAGCAAAGATTTCATGACAAAGACATCAAAAACAGTCTCAACAAAAGCAAAAATTGACAAATGGGATCTAATTAAACTTGAGAGCTTCTGCAGGCAAAAGAAACTATCAGAGTAAACATACAATCTACAGAATGTGAGAACATATTTGCAAACTATACATCTGACAAATGTCTAATATTCAGCATCTATAAGGAACTTAAACAAATTTACAAGAGAAAAATAAATAACCCCATTAAAAAGTGGGCAAAGGACACGAACAGATACTTCGCAAAAGGCGGCATACTTTTGGCCAACAAGCATGTGATAAAAAGCTCAGTATCACTGATAATTAGAGAAACATAGTTTGTTTTTAAAGCACTGCAAGTGATTCAGCTACATGGTCAGGGTTCTGAGCCACATTACTTCAGAACTGCTATGGGAAGGAATTACAGGAAAGACTGAGTGAGAATTGTGAGCACCTCTTCAAACCTCTCTTTCTTCCCCTCACTTATCAGACTTGGTTACATATTCTTCTCTTCTCCAACTCTCATCAAGCCTTTGGAGCAATTTTTGCCATGGGTCATTTGACAGAAGAAATAGAGAGGTAAATGAAATTTAGAATTAAAACAAAAACATTCCTGAAATAAACTTCAGTGATAGATAAAAGCTAACATTCATCTGTAAGGTGAACTCCTTGAAAGCAAGGCCCTCATCTTTTTCAACAAGACCTCCATTGGACAACAGAAGCTCCAGAGAGGTTGGCAGGGGAATAAGCTATATTGGTACCAGACTGTAGCTCTCTGTCTAACTTTGGTTGCTCCAGGGTGGGAAACTAGGACTAAAGATGTCAGGGTTACAGCTACCTCGTCTTAGATGATTTCACCTCAATGACTTTATCTGATTTTATTGATGGAAAACTGCTCTCAGATCTGCATGGAGCCTACAAAGAGAGCAAGCCAAGTTCTCGATGATACTAAATTAGATTTCTGGAGAGGATGTGTTCTGAGCCCCACACATTCCCTTTTGACTATGAGCCCTGTGATGCTTACTTTACTTTATAAATGGCTTTTGGGGGTTCATCCTGGATCGCTTTGAGGGATATTTTCTAGCTGGCTCCCAATTTTATTCTCTTGACTTGAAACTATTCTAAAGAGGTATCTTAGATATCACCTTCACTCATTAATGGAACTTTATGTGTTCCTCGCCTTGGAAAAATCTCATTCTTCTAAATTCTCTTTTGAACACAGAACAATGAGAATGCGCAGTACTAAACATATTTTATTTAAAATTTTAAGGTTACTTTCAGGTTAGGTTGAGTTTCTCAGTTATGTTTCTTATCTAATCTGGTCCCACAAATTAAACCATTTTTACTAAAGGAAATGAACACCATCTTCCACCCTGTTCTGCATTTTCTCATCCTATTTCTGTTCTTGTTTTAAGATTTTATCCAATACTTCTAGTTTGGATGAGCTTACTTACAATCTCTTTGATCATGGCCATTCCTACAGAAAGCACTCCACTTACTTCTTTAGTTATGAACATTGCCAGTTAGCTAATGGTCTGTAATTACAGACATTTAAACTTTGAAAAACCAATGTTTTCTCCTTCCCATTTTCAGGAGACAGATTTAAAAAGATTTATGTGAAGAGACAAAAATTCATTGTATTTCTTGTTGACATAAAATGCTGCATATAACTTTCTGGTTTTTCTCTTAAGTCTTTTTAGTTTCTTTTTTCCCCCTTCCTACTTCTTGAATAAAGTCTTAATTAGGTTCTATGATTCTTAACACCTGTTTAATATCCCATTGAAGAATGAAGATGGGCTTCAGGTTTTCAGTAGTTAACAGGCATCCCTGGCAGTCACAAATTAGAAAAGCTTGGGTGGTGGAGCACTGGGCTGGGGAGGAAAAGAGGAAATGCAAAAGGAAATACCTAATCCATTGACCTGAGAATTTTGTATACATTGAAACTTAATTATAAAGGTGTACAAAGGATAAATGTGTAAAGAGGTCTCAGGGCATATATGAGTGTGCATGTGCCACATATGATAAAATTCACATTTTCATACCCTTGAAACTAAGAGGAAAAGGAGGTTTAGGGCAGAGAGAAAAAACAAATGAACCAAATTATTTTGAAATAAATAACTAATAAATAGCATTAATTTATCTTCAGAGAAAAGGTTAACTCTTTAACTGGGGGTGGGGGGTAAGCGGGGGGAAGTATCACACTTTGAAAAAGAATCACTGTTTGCACATTTTTTAATGAATATAAATGAGTGTATAGTCTAAACTTTTGTTGCTATTTTTTGTTTTGTGATTCTACAATATTATAATCTTTATGCTTTTAACAAGAAAACTCTTTTTATTACATAAATCTATAAATATCTTAGCTGAAGAATTTATCTTCCTAGTTCAGGAACTGATTATGCTCTCTCCTTTTTAATATTCAATTATTTAAGTAAAAATGGAGGTAACATCCACTAAAATAAAATAAGAAATGTAGATAAAATGACGACAAGTCTCAATTTGTATTTTGAACTGCAAATCTTCTGTACTGTGAATGTTTCTTGTATTTTAAAAGTAATTTAAAGTCTAGTTGCAAATGAAAAAAAATGACCAAACTATATTGAACTTTGGCAAATTTGAATGTGATGACTCTGTCACTTAGTTTGAAAATCATTCTCATGGGCACAAAAATGAAGTTTTAACCAAACCTCCACAGGAGGGCACTATAGTGTGACTCTGGTGTAAGTTGCAGCCACGGCAATTCATTCTGTCCTTCTCCAGCTCTTGGTTAAAAACCTTAAACAGTGAGTCCTTCTCTTGGATTAGAAAAGTCTAGATTTCAGAACTCAAGCTAGGTAGATTTCATATATGGTAAATATTTTTTCTTTGCTAAAACATGGCTATAGGTAATTTAACCTTTCTTTTCAGGCATATATTCAACATAAAATCTTATCTCAAAATACAGCAAAAAATGGCAGGATGCATGCTCTGAATGAAATAAACTATAAGTAGGTTAAAATTATATAATGCTTTAAAATAGCAGAAATAGTTTAGAACATTTGGTTAAGCAATCAAAACCAAAAGACATTACAACAGATAAATGCATTTATTACTTATAAATGATACTATGTATAAAAAGCACATATAAATGGTATTACTTAAACATGGTATATATTACTTGCAATGGTATGTCTAGCTAATTAGATGGTAGACAGTTACACAAATCTTAGTAAATGTAGAAACAGAATCAAAACATAAATACCAAAGCATTTCCAAACTGGTTCGCCTCATCCCAATAAAAGCTCTAAAAACATTCACTGTAATGCTAAAGATGGAGATTAAGGCCATAAAGATGGCCAAGATTAAGATTTAATAAGTGTTCCTCATCCTAACTTTCAGTTTCACTAGTTTATTTTCAAGTTGTTCTTCAGGAGATAACATATTTTGATATTTTACTAAAGTTTTTAAAATCAATATAAAAGTAATTGTAATCTTGGCAATTGCCATCTGTCTTTATGAGCATTGCCTTATTATTTTGAGGACTAACAGAGCCTTGCAAATCCAAGAAAGCTGTATCGAATAGACAGTTTCATTAAATTTGAAAAGTCGCAGGAGCAGTAGTTATAGATACAGATTATATGGTTCTAATAACTGTTTACATAGCAAATCTATTTCCAGTAAGGAAACTTTTCATTTTTCAGTTTTGCCAAAAGGATTTAGGTAAATCCAAGACCGGTACAAAGTTAAAGTGGGCTATATCAGCGGGGCTTAACTTTTGGGTGGTAGTTGTTGCCTTTACAGTCAACTATTGATAGATTTAATGTTCTGGGAATTTACAATTGAAACAAAGTAATGTAACCACAGTACAAATCTGACAGCTTTCTGAACCTGCATTCTAGATTAGACATTGATGGCATCATGTTTTCCTAGAAATGAAAAGTACTTGCTTAAAGCAAAGGAGTTCTCTAAATTTTTGATGGTTCACACCTGGATTGAATAATTAAATTTGTTAGTAATTAAAACGCTAGTTCATCACTCCCCTGGGGAATCCAGGCAGACTGTATTAATTTAAATATCTTTTCTTTCAGCTCATACAGATCTTTATGCCAATAAAGGATTCAAAAAGTAGATTTAAAGAAAGACTTGGGTAATCTGCTTTCACATAATAAAATTACTTTTAAATATTGTTATAAAAAACTGGCAACTTTTATACAGTCAGACAAACAACAGAACCATATACAATCAAAATTTTCTTTTGCTTTTAAATCTGGAATCTAGTTAATCAGAACATTTTAATTATGAGATTCTTCATTATTTAGAAATTTTAGAACAGGTAAATTGTAATCAAATGACTTGATATCAATCACTCAAAATAATGCAACTTCTGGCATCTATCTTAAGGGTGAAGCAATTTCTACTGGATTTTATATGATTTTGAGGTACTAAAAGATCTCCCTTTAAAAAAGAAACTTTCCCCTCCTTCCCTCCCTCCCTCCTTTCCTTTCCTTCCTTCCTTCCTTCCTTCCTTCCTTCCTTCCTTCCTTCCTTCCTTCCTTCCTTCCTTCCTTCCTTCCTTCCTTCCTTCCTTTCCTGCCTGCCTTCCTTCCTTCCTTCCTTCCTTCCTTCCTTCCTTCCTTCCTTCCTTCCTTCCTTCCTTCCTTCCTTCCTTCCTTCCTTCCTTCCTTCTTTCCTCCCTCCCTTCCTCCCTCCCTCCCTTCCATTTTTAATGTTTTTCCAGTCAGAAAACAGTGCCAATAGATTTTTCATAAAATATCGTATGTCAAAAGCAAATTTTGGTTAAGCAAAATGCTCCATACTAATCAAAATTTTGCTGCAAAATTCTGTTTAATTTCCAAGTTTGACTCCTTGAAAGTATTTTGAGGGGCAACTGTTGTATTTCTCTTAAAACGAAAAAAAAATGAGAAAGTGAAATATGAGATTTGGTAAATACTAAAAACCTCTACAATGCAAGGGAGGTAAGAGGAAGATTCTGGGTTTTATTTGGGTTTCATCTTCAGGTGAAGGACTGAAAGAACCATGCCTCCTTGGGGAGTATTATGTAACAAAACCCAGTGAAAACAAGAGCCAGAATGTGTGGAAGCAGCTTCTCCTGATAGCTCAGATGAACATTCCTAGAATTCCCACGATTTCGGGAATTCTGTTTGTTTAATTTTTTTTTGAAATAACGTCACATTTACATATAGTTAGAGAAATAATACATAGTGCTCCCATATAACTATTGAAAATAAATTGCAGACTAATGCAGCATCCCTTGTCATACTTCAATGTGCATTTCTTAAGTACAATCACACTTTCCTACATAACCAGAAAACAGCTATTAAAATTAACTTAGATCTAACATTACCATATGATCGCTCTACTGCAATAACATTTACCAGTTATCCCAATAATGTTATTTATAAGTCCAATATCCAATTTAGGAGCATGTGTTGTATTTAAATATTCCTTTAGTCTCTTTCAATTTACAAGAGTTCTCAGTGTTTCCTTATTTTTCTTGACCTTGACATTTTTAAAGAGCCTACAACAGTTACTTTTTCGGATCTTCCTCTTTGGGTTTGTCTGATGTTTCTTCATAATTTATGCATTTTTGACAGGAATATCACAGAATTCATGTTGTTTATCTCGATGCAGTATATGAGGAGGAAACAATGATAATTTGCACTATTACTTACATTATGAATGTTTATTACTTAGATAAAATGGTATCTACCAAGTTTCTCAACTGTGAAATTAATTATTCAGTACATTATATTTATTACTTAAACAATTAATAATAATTTTATGGGAAAATACCTTGGCACTCTTTAAATATTTGATTCCTTACCAAACTTATACCTACCAAGTTTAGCACTCTTTGATCATTCATTCCTAAATTGATTACTGGGATGGTTACTAAATGACAATATTCTAACTCTATTGTTTCTTTTGGATTTATTAGTTGTCATTCTACTGATGTATCTTCCTTCCTCTTCATATATCTACTTTTTTTCATTCACCGATTTATAACTGCAGTGCTTCATGGATATGTATTTTACTCAAATAGTTACAATTTGTTCCTATCATAATTTACTTGGATGTTCACATTGGCTAG
Source organism: Rhinopithecus roxellana (assembly GCF_007565055.1). Lineage (NCBI taxonomy): Eukaryota > Metazoa > Chordata > Mammalia > Primates > Cercopithecidae > Rhinopithecus > Rhinopithecus roxellana. Next base: position 100,296,801 of record NC_044559.1, on the reverse strand, counting down.
TAGGAGACCCTTCAAGCTGGATCCTGTGTCTTTTGGGCAAGATCCCAATCATTCTTCTTTACTTTTTGTCATGATAACATATTCCAGCCCCATCAAATTTTTTCCTTTCCCAAACCCAAAGTCAGGCATTTCTTAAGAAGCCATGGTTTCTTTTATTGGACAATGGTATTTAGAAACCAAGAGCTGGGTGCTAAGAGTGCTCATTGTTTTGTTTTGGATGGTGTATTTTACTTTTAGTGGTGAGAATGCAACGTGAGATCTATCCCTTTAACAAAATTTTAAGTCTACAATACATCATTATTGACTGTAGGTACAATGTTGTGCAGGAGATCTCTAGAGCTTATTCATTTTACTCGACTGAAACCCTATGTCCATTAATCAGTAACTCCCCATTTTCCTCTCCCTGCTGGCCTCTATTTAAGATAACTGATATAAGTGAAATCATACAGAATTTGCCTTTCTGGAACTGGCTTATTTCACTTAGCACTATGTCCTCAAGGTTTATCCATGCTGTCCATATTGCAGAAGTGTCTTCTTTGTAAAGGCTGAATAATGTTCCATTGTATGTATACACCACATTTTAAAATCCATTATCTGTTGATGGGGATTTTGGGTTTTCCACATCTTTGCTATTGTGAATAGTACTGTGGTGAACATAGGAGTGCTAAAATCTCTTTGGGATCTTGATTTAAATTCTTTTTGATAAATATTAAGAAGTGTGATTGCTGGATCATATATGGCAGTTATATTTTTAATTTTTGAGGAACCTCCATACTGTTTTCCATAGTGGCTAGAAATTTTGCATTCCCGCCAAAAGCGTACAAGTGTACCAATTTCTCTACATCTTCACCTTGTCTTTTGTTTGTTTTTGATAATAGTCATCCTGACGAGTGATTTTAATTTGCATTTCCCTGATGACTAGTGACATCGAGCATTTTTTCCCCATATACATGTTGGCTATTTGTCCGTCTTCATTGGAGAAATGTCTTAAACTGGATTTATGATTCAATGAAAGCACAACAACAACTACTAGAAAATGAAATAGTACATCGTATATAATCATAGATAATAGTAATCAGAATCTCAAAGTAAATCATAATCCTTAAGTTTGCTCATTGCTAATAAAGTATCATTGTTCCAGCCCTCTTAGAAGACAAAGTTAGAAAAAATATTACATTATGTCTTATTATACCTATCTGTCTATTTGTCTTAAAACCCTTAGTTCACACTGATACGTCTAACACCACATGGTTTATTCTAGTCTTCCCCCTTACCACAGGTATAACTCTCTTCTACAGTCATAAAGCTCATTGTTTTTGATATATTTACTTATTTGCCCAGTTCCCCCCATATGTAACCACATTTCAAAGCCGTGCTATGAAAATCTTGACTGTAGACATGCGCTGCCATTACCCTCTCTCCAGTATCCTGGCCATGACTTCAAGAAGGAGAATGCAAATGGGATGAAGAAAGGAGGAAGAAGGAAAGGCTTAGGAAACTTGCCTCTGGCTATAGTAGTCTCCTATACTACTGTCAGTTGTGTTGACTCAAAGGTGGCCTGTGGATGGATAAGCTCCATCTAGCTAGCCTCCTTCTGGTTGTGCTGGCAGAAGCTTAGCTTGGTCAAAATTTCTGAAAATTCAAATTCTGAAGTAATCTTTTGGGATCTATTTAATATTAATTGAAACAATCAAATTGCGTATGTATGTGTATTTTAAAAACTGGTAATTCCTTGTACTCTCAAGGGTTCAATACATTTTTCACCTTTAAGGAAGTTATAAATGTGAAGAGATAATACAAATTATTATTTCTTTGTAATTGACAAGAAGAATTCTATTGAATTCACTTATGAGGACTGATATGTTTTTGCCCAGAGATCTACAGGGGCTGGGTGATATTTGGTGCTGCTTTGCAAAGACTGATAGGCCATTTGTAATGTTGGCAGGTCTGTCTCCACAATTCCGTATTTCAGGAAAGGTATTTTGTTACCAAATATCGCAGAACTGACATGTCAAGTGTTAAAGGCCTTGTACATAAACGTAGGTAAGAACTAACTTTGTGTATTTAAGGGAAAAACAAACAAAAAAGTAGAAAAACCAACAATACACAAGAAGACTTACAGATCTAGAAGAAGCTAAATAAATCAGAAAGAAAGATAAAAAAAATCAGAAAAATATAATACCCATATCTTTATATGTTTTCAAACGCATATTGAAACAAAGGTTCAAAAATGGGTTTAGTCCTTTGAAATTATAGTCTAAAAATACTGATGTGTGTAACCCACAGGTTTTAAGGATCTAGAAATAAAATTTAAAACCAATTCTGTAACAGATGCTAATGTAAATGATGCTTACAGGCATTGATAAAACACTTTGCCTTCCTTCTACTAACATATTCCATAATTATACTGTGACTTAAATAGTTTATATATAGAGGGACGAATGTGGAACAGGAGAAAAGTATTCATACATTAGCATTCAGAGTAAGTAATTCAAACATCTAATTGTTCCAGCTCAAGGCATATTTAAAAATATTATCAGTTAGGTGTTCAAAATTATTTTGGTCTATTTTGTATTGAGTCATGCTGATAATTTGCAAAATTATAAAATGTTCCCAATCAACGTAAATACATGCTACAGAAAATACAGAAAAGGAATAGAATGATAATTATCAGGAAAATATTTCTGCTTTTCTTTTATCCTAGAAACATGCAAAAATCTTTCTTTTTCCTTAACCAAGCTTCTGCTATTTGAAGAGAGTTATGGATGAAAACAGACATTTCTAGTTTTTTCTTCTTTTACAGGAGAGAAATTCTGTGTATAAGGGGTTTGATTATACATTCTTTGAACTCTAGAGCTCTTTCAGATGCATTTTAATTAACTTACAACAATTTAAATCTTTCTTCAATATTCTGAGACTATCAGTGAAAATCTTATTAATGTAAAACTATTCTTGAGATTTATGAAATGAACAATTTATACATCTTTCTTTTTGTAACTAGATAAATTTGAAATTCTTAGATAATTGAAAATTCCAGTTTTATTAGTGTAGGTATAGGGATTATGATGGATTTTTTTGATTGTAGAGTATAATTGGTTCAATTCAATAACCATTTACTGAGTACTTCCCTATGTTAAGATCTATGGTAGTCTAAAAAATAAGAAATAATCCTACCCTTCAAGAAGTTTATAATCTAATAGAAGGTAATAGCTCTAAGATCACATTTTATCTCTTATAATTGTGTGTGTGTGTGTGTGTGTGTGTGTGTGTGTGTGTGTGTGTGGCAGGGTCTTACTGTGTCGCCCAGGCTGGAGTGCAGTGGCACAATCTCGGCTCACTGCAACGTATGCCTCTCAGGCTCAAGCAATTCTTGTGCCTCAGCCTCCATAGTAGCTGGGATTACAGGTGTGCGCCACCACACTTGGTACTTTTTTTTTTTTTTTTTTTTTTTTGTAGGGACGGGGTTTTGCCATGTTGGCCAGGCTGGTCTCCAACGCCTGACCTCAGGTGATCCATCCGCCCCCAGCCTCCCAAAGTGCTGGGATTACAAGAGTGAGCCACTGCGCCTGGCCTTAGTATTATAATTTGTACAAGTGCCATAAATGAAGGCTGTAGGAGTAAAAAGGAGGTCATCCAGTTCTGGGCCATCATATATGATTCCATGAGTAATAATATTTTCTAACTATTGTGAAAGCACAAAGTAACCCCTCTTACAACATTTTCCCCACCAGATAAAGGGGCTTTATTGCTTTTTATTCATAAAAATAAACAGAATCGTTGTAAAAGAGTTCAAGCAATACAAATAGTAAAAATATTTTTAAAAAACAAAATCACTCCAAATCCCATTGTAAATAATTAAACATTTTCCCAGATATTTTGCACTGTAATCAAGTAAAAATATAGCCCACATTTTTTATATTGTGACACTTAATATTATATATGTACTTATTTTAATAAATAAGACACCATGATACAGGTATTTTGTAATTTTGTTGTCAATCTCCTGTGGAAATGCACAAGCTCATAATTTTTAATCAGTATGTAGCCTTATGTTGGATGTATGTACAAATGTGTGCTTAATCGATTTCTTATTGAGGAACACTATTTTCCAAATGTTCATGATTGTAATAAATAACACTAGAACAGAAATCTTCATGGACATATTGTTACACATATTGAATTATCTTCTTGGAACAAAGCTTTGAAATTAAAATTGCTGTGTCAAGGGGTATGCCTTCCTAAAATTTTGATTTTAAATAATTGCACTATAGTGGAGTCCCAATTTAAGATTCCACAAACAGTATGAGAGTTTCTCTCACGCAGGGATAACATACAAAGTTGCCAATCTGATACAGGAGGGACGGTGTCCTACTATCTTGTTTGTATCCCTTTTATTATTAGCAAGCCTGAATATGTTTTTCATATATCAGGGGACATTTTCTTTCTTCTTTTAGGAAATGCCTGTTCATGTTGTTTATTTTGCTGTTGTGATGTTTTCCTTTCTCTTATTGATGTATGAGATGCTGAAGATATTAACCCTTTAACCTGTGTTACAAATAATATTTCTTTTTTAAAAAAGTTCAAGCTTGTTTTTGGTGCCTGATTCAATTAAAAATATAATTTTGATGTTTTACAATTATCCATCATTGCCTTTGTGATTTATGAGACATTTTCAAAGGACTTCCCATCCAAAACTATAAACAAATTATGAATGTTCACTTATATAAAATCTACTTCTGGCATCTAATTTTTAGATATGGGAGTGTTTTCCCGTTTTCCATATTTCAATCATTAATTTGAATGCCATGTTTATCAGATATTAAGATAAAGAAAAGGCTCACAGCTATTTCTAAACTCTTTATTGTGCTACAGTGATCTGTTGGTCTTTTCTATATCCTGTATAATTGTATACAGTATAGTCAGCTTTTCTTTATTACATCATATGTTCATTTCTCCAGATGAAAGAATAATTTTGCAATATTCTCTATTCTCAGTGTACATATCCTGAATGGGGATACTCCAGTCAAAAATTTTGTTAGAAAAAAAAAAAAATTTGTTAGAGTTTTGATTGGCATCGCATTGGATTTAAACATTAAGAAAGGGCTTGAATTTGTATAATATTGAGTATTTCTATCAATGAAGAAAGTATGCTTCGTCTGTCAAGGTCTTCCTTTAATTTTTTCAGGAAAGTTTATAGTTTGATCATTTGGGTCATTCTTTTGGGATTTTCATAGCTATCTAAAACTTTTCTTACTTTTGGGAATGGACTTTTTACTCGGCTATATTTTCTAATTATATTGCTTAAACATAAAAATGCTACTGACTTTTGTGTTTTGGCTTTTAAAGCCAGCATACTGAATGCTACTTTTTTTTTTTCTCAGAATTTTCAACTGATTCTGTGGGCTTTTCCAGATAAATCGTTATACAGTTTAAAGGTCATCACAATTTTACCTTCTTTCCAGTATTAATACTTTTTTTGCCATGATCAGTTGTGTTCCCTCCAGCCTCAATTCATATGTTGAAACCTTAACCTCCAATGTTACTGCGTTTAGCGTAAGGAAGTAATCAAGGTTAAATGAGGTCCTAAGGGTGGGGTCCTGATCTGACAGAATTAGTGTCCTTATTAAAAGAGACACTAGAGAGTTGGCTCTTCCTCTTTGCCCTGAGAGGACACAGTGAGAAGGTGGCCATCTGCAAACCAAAAAGAGACCCCTCACCAAAAGCTAAGCATGCTGGCCCCTGGTCTTGGGCTTCCAGACTCCAGAACTGTGAGAAAACAAATTTCTATTGTTTCCATCACCTAGCCTGTGGTGCTTGGCTATGGCAATCTAAGCACACGAATACCCTGCCTATTTCCATCTCTTATTACATTGACTAGTAAAAGCCAGTCATGTAAATGTGAAATAATGTAGGACCTTGTCTTAGCATCATTTTTAATGGGAATGCTTCTAGTATTTCATATTTTCACTTTTGATTTGGGGACTGTATACTATAAAAATATTAAATATCCTTATATTCGTATTTTAGTAAAAGCCCCATCAGTAATGTGTGAGAATATTAAATTGTATCAAGTGTTTTTTAGTGTTTATCAAGAAGATATCAAAATTATAACAGTTTTTTCTTCTTGTCCACCAAATGATGACTTATGTCAATGAGCCATCCTTGCCGTCCTGCAATAACTCCACTTGATCATAATGTGTTATTCTTTTAAAGTGTTGCCGAATTCTACTTGCCAACATTTTAATTAGGTCATTTGTACCAATATTCAGAAGTGAATTGTTTGTAATTTGCCCTTTTAGAGTACTTTTGACAGGATTTGAATCATTATTTTTCATTTATAAAAAATGTGAGCAGCTTTTCTACTTTCTCTAGCCTTGTTAAATACGTGTCAATTATCAATTATTTGAAGGTTTAAAAATTCCCCTTTGAAGACTTCTTTGTTTTCAGTTTTTCTCCCATAGGTATTGGTTGATTAAGGCTTTCAATACAATCTAGTGTCTATTTTGATAATTTTTACTTCTCTTTCAACCACATTTCTCTGTGGTGATCTATGGCCATTGTTGCTTTCTAATTTATGTATTTTTTTGTATTGGTGCTTATCCTTTAATTTTCTTTTTAAAATTTAAACTAGCTAGTATTTTACCTAGTTTTTTTTTTTAGAAGAAGCAATTCTTGAATTTATGAGTTCTACCACTTTAAAAAATTCATTTATTTCCACTGTGATCATTAATAACTTTCTTCTGATTTCTTTGCTGTTAATGTTTTTTAATAAACTCTTGAGTAAATGCTTTATTAATTTTTGTACTGTTTCACACTAAAACAATTTTAGGGGCCTGAGTATAGCTCTGGTTATGTGTCATAGGTTTGGCAATTAATTTGTAGATTGTTATTTTTCTAACAATTTTCATTTAGATTTACTTTTTGGCTAAGAGTTGTTCCAGTAAATTTGAAAATTTGCAACAGCTGTTGTATTGTTTCTTTATACATTTGTTTTGCATTCCTAACTTTAAAGCATCATTGTCAGACAGTTCATTATGTACTATTTCTAATATAGGAATTTATTGAGGTTTATTTTGTGGACAAAATATTACATTTAAAAATTTGTGATGACTGCTTAAAATAATGTTTTCTCCTTAGGTAAAAAGAGGAAATATAGATATAGTTTGTGTGTATGTATGTGTCACATGTTAATGCCCACCAGAGACCATTCACTACAGAAGAACTAAACAAACAAGTATACAAAGTGACTCATCCAATTGACAACAAATACTTTTGGCCATCAGCCTTTTTCAGGGCTGTCACAATAGGCACATGGCTGAGCATTTTGGCCCTCTGTGGAAGATTTTTATAGATAATTCTTAGGTCAGAGCTCCCCAGTGGACTGGCTAAAATTTTGTAGTTCATTGTCTGCATAATTACGTTCAACATCTTTCTCTGTCCAATCCTGCTTCTTCCCCCTTCTCTTCACAGGTGTTGATTCCTAATAAAGATTTTGCACCCCAAATCTGTCGTAGCATTGGATAATGGGAAACCTGGCTTGTGACACTGAATTCTATGGAATGCATCACTCGTCAGTCTTCTGCTTCCAGCCGGATTTGGTGAAAGGGAGCCACAAGCAGTAAGCAAAATGGTGGGAGGAAAGAGAAGTCAGGGTATTGTTGCCCCACATCCGACTGCTTCATCATGGCTGTGGCCTATGCTGTATTCTGTGACTTCAGTTCCTTTTATGTGGCTCCTATTCCGTGATTCCATCCCTTATTAGACTCTATTACACATTGCCCTTCCCTTTCCTCTTCAGGCTGAGGAAAGGTTAGATTTGCTGCTACAAAATTACTCCCAAATATCAATGACTTACAACTATTGTTTGTGGTACATATCCATCACAGGTTGGTTGTGGTGCTTCTTCCTGATGTCTAGCTAGGGATTCACGTGATGGAGAAGCACAAACCGGCTTCAGAAGCTTCTTCCCATCTGTTTCATGACATTTCAGCTCACATTTTATTTAGGTAAATAGGCAAATCTAACTTTAAGTGGGGCAGGGAAGTATAAATCTCCCCCAGAAAAAGCAGAGGTGGGGCCGGGCGCGGTGGCTCACGCCTGCAATCTCAGCAGTTTGGGAGGCAGAGGCGGGCGGATCATGAGGTAAGGAGATCGAGACCATCCTGGCTAACACAGTGAAACCCCATCTCTACTAAAAATACAGAAAATTAGCCGGGTGTGGTGGCGGCACCTGTAGTCCCAGCTACTCAGGAGGCTGAGGCGCCATTGCACTCCAGCCTGGGTGACAGAGCGAGACTCTGTCTCAAAAAAAAAAAAAAAAAAAAAAAAAAGCAGAGGTGGGTGACCAGCAATACAATCTAACAGAAATATTATGCTTTCCTACTACTGCTTGTACATGGGTGCTTACCAGCCCATGGAGGTTCACTACTATATAAAGAGACCATTCTTTAAGTCTTTTTGAAGATGCTGTTTCATGCCCAGAATCCTGATAGATACTGTGGTATTCTCTGAAGGTTTTGTCCTCATTACCCGCCACCATATGATGTAGTGTTTCTTTCAAGAATTAGAAACATTATACCGTTTTACACTAATTAGTTGTTTGGCCTTAATTTTATGTTCAACTGAATTTAATAATCACCTGCCATTTCTCATCCTGTGACTTTCCCATTCCTGTCGTTTTTATTTGGATTAATCTGTATATTGGCTAGACTGTGACAAGTAGATATTTTTAGAAACGTTAGCTGGATATGTGGGAGATATACTTCCTCAGACTTTGTACATTTGAGATCATTTCCTATCATCTGGACATTTAAATGCCAATTTGACTAAGTTTGTAATTCGAAACTCTCTTTTCTTCCAAAATCCTGTTGACATTGTTCCACAGTTTTTTTGCATGTAAACCTGCTAACATGAATTTGTAAGTCAGTGTTTTTTTATTTTTATTTTTTACTTCTTCCTTTGTTGGTGACGCATTTTTATTGCTTGTATGCTTAAAAAGACACTGAGGTTCAACAACTTTGTAACACTACATCTCAGAGTGTGTCATTCTTTATCTTTTTCTTTTAGAACAGTGGTTCCTTTTGTTCTTCAGATCCTGTGTTTCTTCCTTGCCGAAATGTTATTTCAATGATGTCTTTGAATGATTTTTTATTCCATTCGTTCTACTGTTTCCTTCAGAGACAGCAGTCCGATGCATGTTGAATGGCTCTCTGGCAATCCTTGTTTGCAGTCCGATGCGTGCAGTCCGATGCATGTTGAATGGCTCTCTGGCAATCCTTGTTTCTATGTCTAGTCCCTCACAGTTTTTGTGTGATTTTCTTTGCTTTTTTCTTTGTCTATTTTTTCTGTTTAGATGGAATCTCACTCTGTCGCCCAGGCTGGAGGGCAGCTGTGTGATCTCAGCTCATTGAAACCTCTGACTCCTGGGTTCAAGTGATTCTCCTACTTCAGCCTCCAGAGTAGCTGGGATTACAGGCACCCGCCACCACGCCCAGCTAATTTTTTGTGTTTTTAGTAGAGATGGGGTTTTACCATGTTGGCCAGGCTGGCCTCGAACTCCTGATCTCAGGTGATCCACCCACCTTGGCCTCCCAAAGTGGTGGGATTACAGGCATGAGCCACTGTGCCTGGCCCGATGACACCACTCTTAATTAAAAGAGCACATCAGACATAACAAGATGCTGTTTTGAAAAGTCATTTCCCATCTTGCTCATCAGCAGTACAAGTGTAGACCCTATGCTAAGTATTTTCTGTGTTTTTCAAAGCTAACCAAAAAAATGTGTGTGTGTGGAGGGTGTAGGGGTGAGTATCTAGATTTTTTTTTTAATCATGTGTAACCTGTAACTATATTGTGTTCATTAACTGGAGAGGTTAAGTTAAACTAGCATATCAGTGTCTACTCTCAATATTGTCTAACTAATATTTACCTAATAATTGCTCTTTGGAGTTTATAAAGTAGGCCTAGCCTTTCTTAGTTTAAGTTGGAAATCAAACAAAGCAGTTTTGTAACCATGCCCTTATGCCATTACCTTTCCAAGAAGTCCATTATAACTTTCATAATTTGTTTTTCTAAGACTCAAGAAAGCAATAATCAAACTAAATGTTTGGTTTAAGATACAGGAAGCAGGGCCTTATTAATACCTTCCTGAAACTCTGAGGCATTCAGAAGCAAATGATATATTGGAATTATTTTATTCCATTAGTAAATGTACCCAAAAAGTGATTTATGCAGCCTAATGACTTTCTGCAAAATTAACAAGGTGTTTTCAGAGCATGTTTTTAAAATAAAAAGTAATTGATGAAAGCTTTTCATTTGACAATTTTACTGGATTTTTTATTATAAATTGGAAATCAATTTCTAAGCACCTAGAAGATATAGGTATCGGGTAGAAATGAATTACCTTTTTGTGAGAAATATGTCCCCTCAGTTTAATCATATTTATTTATATAATAGAGTGACAAGCTGTTAGATATGGTAAAATAATAGATATATTAATACTTTTCATTACATAAACTTACGGCAACTTTTCATAATGAATTGGTAAATATTTTATTTTAAACTTAATTGCTTGAACTTTTTCCAGTGATCTGTCTACTTTGTAGACAAGGACAAAGACCAAAATGGCAACTTGATTGGTTGGCTTGGCCCCTTGTAGTCCTAATCTGCCTCCTAACTCCCACTTAGGAAATTGAAACAGAAACACACATGCGTGTAAACACACCCACATCTGACCTTTGCTGTATGTTTAAATAATAATATCTTTATGGAAAATTATGCTTATGCAAAATTATTCATACCTTTTTAAAACAAACTGTGGTTGCTTTTTACAAACAATTCATAACTATTTTAATTTACACTTAGTTGATTGAGCATTGTCCAGTGAATTGACTACTTTTTGGACTGAAACAAACAGCTTTATTGGTTGTCATGACACCATAGCCCTAATCTGCCTCCTGACCCTGACTTTGGAAATTCAAACACCTACACACATCATAATGTTCATGGACACAAATACACACCCAAACGCTGACCTTTGCTTCATGTCAAAAATAATAATCTCTTTATGGAAAATCATACTGATTTTATGGAAAACAAGTAAGAAGATTTCATTCCAACTACGCTTTGGGAGGAAATTTCCTATGTTAAAACTCAGTAAAGGTCCCCCTTCGTACATTAAATACTCTCACAGTCAGGGATGAAAATGGCCTCAGGTTGTTTTTACTGTACTAAGCCTGAACCACGCCGACCAGCATCCATTCTGAGCTTGTCATAATCTACTTTACCCATTAGATTCTATTTTCCAATAATCTCAAATACATAACTCTGCTCAAGATGAGTCATCTCTTCCCTGCTATTGGGTTAAAATATTACAATCATTCTTGCCTCTATACCCTTGCTTGTGCAGTTACTAATTTTCACCTTCTCAAATCTGGAATATTCTTTGCTAACCTTTCTAAATTCTGCCCTTCTCTGAAGGCCCACCTCAATTCCCAGTGCTTCCAACAAAAGTTTATTTTGCTGTTATATTCCAAAGTGATTCCTCCCTTTCCTGACCTCTGTCTTGTTTTTAAAACTAAAGCTTTCCTGTTAATTTCCTAAATATTTAATTTTATCTTTTCAAATAGATTGCATAATTCTCTGATGTCTGGTACCATATTATACTCCTTTTCCGTTTTTCCACCATTATAAAGCATAGTACTGAACAGGCAATACTTTTTGGTTGTTAAATAAAAGTATCAGAAATTTGTTTAATTTTGTCTCATTGTAGTTGTGGATCTCTAGGTACAGCACAATTTTTAAAAACTAAGTCATTATTAGGCTTTTCTTTTCCTGGCAGTTAAAGATGTTAACATTATATTAAAAGTGAAGGTAATTTGAAGACCTCAAAGTTCCAATCGCCAGATAATTGATGTATTTATTTTCAAAAATAAGAATTCATAAAATAGTACTCCATTAAATATGGAAAGAATAGATTAAGTCATAGGAAAAGTGCCCTTTATTCCAAAGTTCTTTCCTGTGTGTGCTCTTAGAAGTCAGCTTCCCTCACCATGTAGCCAACTTATGTCAGAATTTCAGATGTTTTGGAGCTCTTCAGGTCTATAGGATATTTTTTTCTGTCTCTTTTGTCTCCTTTGTTTTGCATTCCTTGGTAATTTTTTCCTTTTCTTCGAAACCTTGCAGGATGTTAGGAGGATGAAGTCTTTAGAATTGTGCCTGACACATAGTTAAGAATTCGGTAAGTGTTCGCCATCACACTATTTTCTTTTTTTCTCCCCAACGTAAGTCGGGTAAAATACATACAACTATTATTTAGCTTCATTTTATCTATCTGTATTTAAAAATATATGATTAGTATACAGAAGAAAGTTACAAGCCAAACAATCTCAGACATACCTAGTATTCACCTATTAGAAAGTTTGGATTTTATTACAATCTTCACTTATTAAATGTTTATCAAGCATTTCATATTTGCAAAGCAGTTTGAGAGAGGTATTATTCAGAAATGAACCTTGACAATTTTCTCCAATATGAGTTTCTTATTTCAGTAACTAGAAATAAATGTTATTTAAAATGTAGAGGAGATGAGACTCATATAAATAATTCAAGATTGGAAGTTAAAAGTGCCCCAAGAAAGGTAGAGATAAAAATGAGAGTTCACAGGGGAAAATGGAAGAGCTATTTTCAGTTTAGGGGTTAATAATTCATATGAGAGAGGATTTGAAATGAACTTTGGTGATAGGGCTGGTTTTGGACAAGCATAAATTTGAGAGAGGTGGGAAGATGTGATGAATTGTGGGTGCCTGCTAATTCCCTGTCACTCCCCCCATTGAAAGGTGGGGTTTATTTCTGCTCCCCTTGCGCCCTAGCTGACTCTGTGACTGCTTTAACCAATGCAACAAGACTGAAGGGACACTGTGCCAGTTCTGGGCCTGACTTCTAAGAGGACTGGCAGCTTCTGCTTCCTCCCTGTTGCAACTCTCACTTTTAGGATATACTAAAATGTAATTTGTGTGTTCATAAGGAAGATAGTGTCAGTAATTTTCCTTTCTTACAATGAATGTCCTTGTCATGTTATGGCATTATAGGAAATAAAGAAAAAATAATAAATATTAAAAATTTATAGGAAAACTTCATATAACTTTATATCATCTTAAATATGAAGCAATTTACACTGGGAAGTTTGCTTGTGGAAAATATTTTTAAATATTATAATTTAATTCCATTTATTTTAATTCCACAAAGATACTCCTCAAGAAGAGCAACCCCAAGAAACCAAGTTAGAAAACACTCTTCAGGATATTATCTAGGAGAACTTCCCTAAACTAGCAAGGGAGGCCAACATTCAAATTCAGGAAATACAGAGAACACCACAAATATATTCCTCGAGAATAGCAGCCCCAAGACACATAATTGTGAGAGTTGCCAAGGTTGAAATGAAGGAAAAAATGTTAAGGGCAGCCAGAGAGAAAGGTGGAGTTACCCACAAAGGGAAGTCCATCAGACTAACAGCGGATCTCTTGGCAGAAACCCTACAAGCCAGAAGAGAGTGGGGGCCAATATTCAACACTCTTAAAAAAAAGAATTTTCAACCCAGAATTTCATATCCAGCCAAACTAAGCTTCATAAGTGAAGGAGAAATAAAATCCTTTACAGACAAGCAAATGCTAAGAGATTTTGTCACCACCAGGCCTGCCTTACAAGAGCTCCTGAAGGAAGCACTAAACATGGAAAGGAACAACCGGTACCAGCCACTGCAAAAACATGCCAAATTGTAAAGACCATCAGTGCTATGAAGACACTGCATCAATTAATGGGCAAAATAACCAGCTAACATCACAATGACAGGATCAAATTCACATATAACAATATTAACCTTAAATGTAAATGGGCTAAATGCCCCAATTAAAAGACCCAGACTGGCAAATTGGATAAAGAGTCAAAACCCATCAGTGTGCTGTATTCAGGAGACGCATCTCACGTGCAAAGATGCATATAGGCTAAAAGTAAAGGGATGGAGGAAGATCTACCAAGCAAATGGGAAGAAAAAAAAAAAAAAAAAAAGCAGGGCTGCAAGCCTAATCTCTGATAAAAACAGACTGTAAACCAACAAAGATTAAAAGAGACAAAGAAGACCATTACATAATGGTAAAGGGATCAATTCAACAAGAAGAGCTAACTATCCTAAATATTTATGCACCCAATACAGGAACACCTACATTCATAAAGCAAGTCCTTAGACACCTACAAAGAGACTTAGACTCCCACACAATAATAATGGGAGACTTTAACACCCCATTGTCAATATTAGACAAATCAATGAGACAGAAAGTTAACAAGGATATCCAGGACTTGAACTCAGCTCTGCACCAAGCAGACCTAATAGACATCTATAGAACTCTACACCCCAAATCAACAGAGTATACATTCTTCTCAGCACCACATCACATTTATTCTAAAATTGACCACATAATTGGAAGTAAAGCACTCCTCAGCAAATGTAAAAGAACAGAAATCACAACAAACTGTCTCTCAGACCACAGTGCAATCAAATTAGAACTTAGGATTAAGAAACTCACTCAAAAGTGCACAACTACATGGAAACTGAACAATCCGCTCCTGAATGACTACTGGGTAAGTAACAAAATGAAGGCAGAAATAAAGATGTTCTTTGAAACCAATGAGAACAAAGACACAATGTACTAGAATCTCTGGGACACATTTAAAGCAGTGTGTAGAGGGAAATTTATAGCACTAAATGCCCACAAGAGAAAGCAGGAAAGATCTAAAATCAATACCCTAACATCACAATTAAAAGAACCGGAGAAGCAAGAGCAAACAAATTCAAAATCTAGCAGAAGGCAAGAAATAACTAAGATCAGAGCAGAACTGAAAAAGATAGAGACACACACAAAAAAAACCCTTCAAAAAAATCAATGAATCCAGGAGCTGTTTTTTTTTGAAAAGATCAACAAAATTGATAGACCCCTAGCAAGACTAATAAAGAAGAAAAGAGAGAAGAATCAAATAGATGCAATAAAAAATGATAACGGGGATATCACCACCAATCCTACAGAAATACAAACTACCATCAGAGAATACTATAAACACCTCTATGCAAATAAACTAGAAAACCTACAAGAAATGGATAATTTCCTGGACACATACACCCTCCCAAGACTAAACCAGGAAGAAGTTGAATCCCTGAATAGACCAATAGCAGGCTCTGAAATTGAGGCAATAATTAATAGCCTACCCACCAAAAAAAGTCCAGGACAAGACAGATTCACAGCCAAATTCTGCCAGAGGTACAAAGAGGAGCTAATACTATTCCTTCTGAAACTATTCCAATCAATAGAAAAGGAGGGAATCCTCCCTAATTCATTTTATGAGGCCAGCAACATCCTGATACCAAAGCCTGGCAGAGACACAACAAAAAAAGAGAATATTAGACCAATATCCCTGATGAACATTGATGCAAAAATCCTCAATAAAATACTGGCAAACCAAATCCAGCAGCACATCAAAAAGCTTATCCACCATGATCAGGTTGGCTTCATCCCTGGGATGCAAGGCTGGTTCAGCATACACAAATCAATAAACATAATCCATCACATAAACAGAACCAATGACAAAAACCACATGATTATCTCAATAGATGCAGAAAAGGCATTCAACAAAATTCAACAGCCCTTCATGCTAAAAACTCTCAATAAACTAGATATTGATGGAATGTATCTCAAAATAATAACAGCTATTTATGACAAACCCACAGCCAATATCATACTGAATGGGTAAAACTGGAAGCATTCCCTTTGAAAACCAGCATAAGACAAGGATGCCCTCTCTCACCACTCCTATTCAACGTAGTGTTGGAAGTTCTGGCCAGGGCTATCAGGCAAGAGAAAGAAATAAAGGGTATTCAATTAGGAAAAGAGAAAGTCAAATTGTCCCCATTTGCAGATGACATGATTATATATTTAGAAAACCCCATCATCTCAGCCCAAAATCTACCTAAGCTGATAAGCAACTTCAGCAAAGTCTCAGGATACAAAATCAATGTGCAAAAATCAATCACAAGCATTCTTATATACGAATAACAGACAAACAGAGAGCCAAATCATGAGTGAACTCCCATTCACAATTGCTACAAAGAGAATAAAATACCTAGAAATCCAACTTACAAGGGATGTGAAGGACCTCTTCCAGGAGAACTACTAAACACTGCTTGACAAAATAAAAGAGAACACAAACAAATGGAAGAACATTCCATGCTCATGGATAGGAAGAATCAATATCGTGAAAATGGCCATATTGCCCAAGGCAATTTATAGATTCAATGCCATCCCCATCAAGCTACCGATTACTTTCTTCACAGAATTGGAAAAAGCTACTTTAAAGTTCATATGGAACCAAAGAAGAGTCTGCATTGCCAAGGCAATCCTAAGCAAAAAGAATAAAGCTGGAGACATCAAGCTACCTGACTTCAAACTATACTACAAGGCTACAGTAACCAAAAGAGCACGGTCCTGGTACCAAAACAGATATATAGACCAATGGAACAGAACAGAGGCCTCAGAAATAACACCACACATCTACAACAATCTGATCTTTGACAAACCTGACAAAAACAAGAAATGGGGAAAGGATTCCCTATTTAATAAATGATTCTGGGAAAACTGGCTAGCCATATGTAGAAAGCTGAAACTAAATCCCTTCCTTACACCTTATACAAAAATTAATTCAAGATGGATTAAAGATTTAAATGTTAGATATAAAACCATAAAAATGCTAGAAAAAATCCTAGGCAATACCATTCAGGACATAGGAATGGGCAAGGACTTCATGACTAAAATACCAAAAGCAATGGCAACAAAAGCCAAAATCGTCAAATGGGATCTAATTAAACTAAAGCGCTTCTTCAAGGCAAATGAAACTACCATCAGAGTGAACAGGAAACCTACAGAATGGGAGAAAATTTTTGCAATCTAGCTCATCTGACAAAGGGCTAATATCCAGAATCTACAAAGAACTCAAACAAATTTACAAGAAAAAAAAACAACCCCATCAAAAAGTGCGTGAAGGACATGAACAGACACTTCTCAAAAGAAGATAGTTATGCAGCAAAGAAACATATGAAAAGAAGCTCATCATCACCGGTCACTAGAGAAATGCAAATCAAAACCACAATGAGCTACCATCTCATGGCAGTTACAATGGAGATCATTAAAAAGTCAGGAAACAACAGATGCTGGAGAGGGTGTGGAGAAATAGGAGTGCTTTTACACTGTTGGTGGGAGTGTAAATTAGTTCAACCATTGTGGAAGGCAGTGTGGTGATCCTTCAAGGATCTAGAACCAGAAGTACCATTTGACCCAGCAATCCCATTACTGGGTATATAACCAAAGGATTGTAAATCATGCTACTGTAAAGACACATGCATACATATGTTTATTGCAGCACTATTCACAATAACAAAGACTTGGAACCAACACAAATGTCCATCAATGATAGACTGAATTAAGAAAATGTGGCATATATACACCATGGAATACTATGCAGCCATAAAAAGGATGAGTTCATGTCCTTTGCAGGGACAAGGATGAAGCTGGAAACCATCATTCTCAGCAAACTGTCACAAGGGCAGAAAACCAAACACTGCATATTCTCACTCATAGGTGGGAACTGAACAATGAGACCACTTGGACACAGTGCAGGGAACATCACACACCTGGACCTGTCAGGGCATAGAGGGCTGGGAGAGAGATAGCATTAGGAGAAATACCTAATGTAAATGACGAGTTGATGGGTGCAGCAAACCAACATGGCCTGTGTCTATCTATGTATCAAACCTGTATGTTGTGCACATGTACCCTAGAACTTAACGTATAATAAAAAATTAAAAAATAACAAGGTAGTATTTTTAGATATAATTTAATTCCATTTATTTGATAGAGAAGTTTTCAAATTTTATCATTTTTATGTAGTATGAAAATTTAGATACAATGTTATTCATATTATCTTTTAGTTTATGAGATCTTTAGAGACGCCTCAATTTATTACTGACATTGTGTTTTCATCTTTCTTTTTTTATTCTTAAAGTCTTACTAGAGGATTATTAATTTCATTAGCCTTTCTAAAGAATCACCTCATAGCTTTATTTTCCTGATTGTATATATTTTCTTTTTCTTTAATTGCTGCTCTTTTTATTTACTTTCTTATCCTTTCTTTCAGCTCAATTTGAGAATATTGAGTTTTATTTCTCTAACTCTCTCTGACTAAGGAGTCTTGAATCTTCTGCCAGTATCCACAAGACAGAGACAGGCTAACCTGTAAAATAGGTAAAATCTGACTCTTCACAGTTTTTGACAATAATAATACCTTATTATTCTTTTTATATTTGTAGAAATTTTAATAATGTCACCACTCTCATTCCTGATTTTGGTAATTTTGTCTTCTCTCTCTTTTCCTGCTTGGTCTTGATAAAGATTTATTAATTTAGTTGATTTTAAAATAAAAAGCTCTGTTTTTATTTTTTTTTAATTTTTTTTTGTTATTTGTTACTACTTTTCTTCAGCTTAATTTGTGTTTAAACTTCTCTTCTTTGTTAGCTTCTTAAGGTGCAAGTTGAGGTTAAAGATTTAAGACTGTTTAGTGCTATAAATTTCCCTCAAAATGCTGTTTTAGCTTTGATATTTTGTGTTTTCATTTTCAACCCATTCAAAATGCTTTTTAAATTCCTTTTTTATTTCTTCTTTTATCCATGGGTTATGGAGAACTGTGTATTTAGTCTGTACATATTTGGGATTTTCTGTTACTGACTTCTGAAACTCAATTTTGATCAGAAAGCATACTTTGTATGATTTGAATCTTTTGAAATTAATTTAGACTTGTTTTATAGTCTAGAATATGAACTAACTTGTAAATATTTTTTGTGCACTTAAAATGAATGTGTTTTCTGTTTTTTTCCTTATATAAACGTCAATGATGTCAAATTATTTGATAGTCTTGTTCAAGTTGTCTATATTTTTACTAACTTTGTCTTTATCAATCGTTAAAAGAGGGTGTTGACATTTACCATTATAAGAGTAAATGTGTCTATTTTCCTTGCAGGTCTATTGACTTTTGCTTCATATATTTTCAATCTCTGTTAAGTATATAAACATTTAGGATTGCTATGTCCTCTTGATGATTTGATGCCTTTTTCATTAGGAAGTGACCTTCTTTCTCACTGGTCTTATTCTTTGCTCTGACATCTATTGAGTCTGATACTTATGAAACCACTCCTGCTTTTTATGATTGCTGTTAACATGGTATACATATTTTCCATAATTTCCCCACTTGTAAACTGTTTATGTCCTTATTCTTGTAGGGATTATATAGTGGGTCATATAGTTGGCAATCTGATCATCTTTGCTTTTTTCTTTTCACAAGGGGTGTTATGTTTAATGTGATAATTTATATGGTTCGGCATATATTTCTTTGTAGTGTGATAAGTGATTTAGTTCGGTTTAAATCTACCATCTTCACTATTTGTTTCTATTTGTCCCATAACTCCTTTGTTCTCTTTTTCTGCCTTCTTTTGTATTGAGTATTTTCGTGTTTCATTTTATCCCTTCTGCTTGCTTTTTAGCTATAAGTTTTTGTTTGTTTTTGGTGATTGTTTTGGGGTTTATAGTATACATTTGGGTCATTTTCCCACCATGGCTTAAGAATCAGCAAATGCCCGGAGTGAAAAGCTGTCACAGAGTATCAAGTTCACTTCTGTGTACCCCCTCTTCTTCCTGTAATCTTGTCCTCTTGATCCTGGCTACTTTGACATGCTCATATTCAGAGTTTTGTTTTCTAGTCTTAGAAAACTGTCAGAAGTTCTATTGGCTTCTCTGCTTCTTAAGGACTGTCCTCCTCTTGCTTCTCAACTTCTTGCCTTGTACTTCCTAAAACTCAACAAATTCCCCTAGAGGAAGAGCAACACAAATATTGGGTTCACTTCAAAAATCTTCACTTCTCTCTAGGATTGTGGCCTCTTAAATCCTGAGTACCTTGGAAAATCTCCAATGCCTTCAAACTTACTTTTAAAAAAGTATCCACTTTTTTATGTGTTCTTGATTAGAGGATGATTTCTTACAAGATAGTCCATCAGAGCTGAAACCAGGTGGACCAGCATCATTAGTTTTTGGATGAAGCATTTTTCATATTTGAAAGATAAAATTATTTGTAAATTTTATGCTTTATTGTTAACATATTTCCATTATTTTAAAAAGTGGAATATTTTGTGTTTACAGTATATTCGGAGAATATAAGTAGCATCACAACTAACTTTAGAATTCAAACTGTGTTCAACGAAAGTTAGGGTTTCTCCAGTTAACTCTAAGAGCTCCCTAAAGAAGCTATTACAATGATGTCTCTATCATTATCTCTATATTTATGTCTCTCCACACACACACACACACACACACACACACACACACACACACACACACATTAATTCAGCATGTCAAGTCTCCGGTCACAAAACTGTATATGGAAATGAGAATCTGTGGCACAGAATAAAAAGTTTCCATCAGTGATATACACACAAAAAACTCACTGGAAAAATCATTTAAAATAATTTTAATCAGTAATCAAGCAAATTTCTTCTTGTTTTTTGGCAAATAAATGCATTATGTTTGTCAATCATTCTGCCTACATTTTGAGGTAACAAAAATTTAAATTTACAAATTATGTAAAGTGTTTATTTTTATGAAGTCACTCATGCTTTAATTCAAGTCGTTCCCCCTCTTAATTCATTTTATAGTTTTGGAATGGCAAGTAGAGCTAATGTTACCACAAACATTTCCATTAATCTGAAAAATGTGTTTTCTGAAAAGCTGCTCAGCACAAATAAGGCTATAAATAAAGCTTCTTTTGCTAAATAAGTTTAAATTAGTTACATTTCAAATAGTGATAGAGTGCTGGAACCCTATGAAAAATGAGAAATGAGGGGAAACAGCATTAAGTTGTTGTCTATATATATATATGTATATATATATATATTTTTTTTTTAAGGGGAAAAGTAAGTCAGGCCAATAGCGATTTAAATGATGTTAAAAAAGTTTTCCACTTTTTTGCCTTTTAGTTTTAGTGATTTAGTGGTTATTGGCATTTCTTTTAGTATGAAAAACGAATTTGTTTAGAGGCACTGATTTTGTGAATTTGTGTGAAGGCACTAGGCACTTACTGTGAAATTTTAACTGAGTTTTTATGGTTGTGGCATAAAGCTAATAAAACAATCCAAACATGGTAGCCATAATTTAATGAAAGGTGACTCTCTTAAACTGACTTAGTTCCAAATGTCTGGCCTTATTTTAATTTAATGGCTCTCTTTCTAAGCAATAATCTAATTTTAAGCTTTTTGTTTATTCCAAGCAAAGTCAAACAATATGTACATTTGTTAGGAATAATCTTTGGGTGACACTTGAGTTGATGTATCCTATTAAAAAGGATTTGGGGAGACTCTTTTGAGGAACCTGTCCAAACTGTTTCTTCTTATGGTTTGTAGAAATAAAAGGGATAAAATCAACTACATGTCTCTTACTCAAAATTAACCGTTGAATGTTAAATATTTTCCACATCTATTCATTTCGGATTTATTGAAATAACTTTCAGAAGTAGGACTTCTTCCAAATTCTTAGAGCATTTTAACCATAAAAGGCATAAAAATATTTTGCAATCCCATGGGCAGTAATCTGATATTTGGGAGTTTTTTTTTTTAAGAAATGAGCAGTGTATAAACTTTCCAAATTAGAAGTTTATGCGTGGTCCATAATGGACAACATTTATTTCAGTGTCTATAATGTGTTGAGTCCTTGAAATACAAATTGGACAAAAGAAAGGAAAATAAAATTTATGGAGTACTCCCTATTTTGTAGGTATTTAGACTGTTATCTAATTTATTTCACAGCATTGCTACAAGGGTAATAGGTTGCTATGGTCTGAATGTTCCCATCTCCCCAACACTGATACGTTGAAACTTAGTCCCCAATATATGGTGTTAAGAGGGATGGCCTTTGGGAAGCAATTAGGTCATGATGCCTCCTCCCTCATAAAGTATTAATACCTTTATGAACGAGGCCAAAGGGAGTTTGTTCACCCCTTCCACCAAGTGAAGATACAGTAAGAAGGCACTCCTTATAAAGCAGAGAGCAAGTCTTCTCTAGACACTAGAAATCTGCTGGTGCCTTATCTTAGATTTACCAGTCTCTAAAACTATAAGAAATAAATTCTTGTTGCTTATGAGCCATCCAGTTTATATTTGTGTTATAGCAGCCCGAATGGACAAGAGAGAGACGTCATCTCAATTTTAATGAGGAGAAACCTACCGCAAACCTGCGGTTAAATAAATTGTCCCTGACTATAAAGGCAACAAATGAAGAGGTGAAATGTAAACACCAATAGAGGGAAGGAAAGAAAGGTACACCTTAAAGTAACCACTTGCATTGCATCCTCACAATAACACATTCATGAATTCATTTAGTCACCCTCACTAGTTAGGATCTAGTGTGCGTCTGTGAAATAAGCAGTTGTGGAGCCTGACCTCAAGGCTCCAGTATAGGATGTAGTAATAGATGACAAATGCCAATGAGAGAGGCATGCCCAAGGCAAACTTACTTTGCCCTGTTAGTTGAGATGCTGTCCTATGCCAGGCCCTGTCTTGTTTATCCTCACAACAATGGGATACAGATATTAGTTCTCTTATTTTGTAGATGAAGAATCGAGCTTCATAGAGATTAAGAAAATAGTTAATGGTAATCCAAGTACTTGCGGGGGGATGCTTACCTTTCAACTAAGCTTATGTATCAGCTTCTGTTTTTACCTTGTGCAAGACTTGAAATAACTCTCCATACTTTTTTTTGTGTCAATTATACAGAGTATATTCATGTAAGCATTAGTGAGCAGTGTATATTTTCAGGAGATTTCTTTTAAAAAAGTTACTACATTACTATACGTTTTTCTCACTAATACTGAAGATTCATTTAGTGATTAAAAACCTATAAGCTTGTCATTAGAATGGTGTGTGTGGACTGTTCACTTTAGCAAGCTTTTCATCCCAAACATGGTTCAAAGCATCTCACGCCTCTGATTAGAAGTCAGCCTACTGAGAATAGCCACTACTGGGGTGGTCAGTGATGATGGAAAGCTCCCCAACAAGGGATTCCCGAATGCCTGGATAAGAGGAGTGCATCCTCTGGACATTCACAGGCATGATAAGTAGAAAATGGCTAAACAGATAGTACATTATTTCATCTCCCTGCGCTATCAAAATCCTTTCTTTTCTTTGCATCCTGCCAGGGAAGTTCTGTCACAACAACCTAATTGACTGTATGGCAAGCCTAGCAGCCTAGCAGACTCTTAATGTCACTCCTGGGTGCTGGAACCACATTCTCAAGTCCCAAATCCTGAGTGCACCCATATCAACACATTCGCCTGCCCAACTTGCTATTTGATTGTCTTCTGTTGGATATCCTTAGAGTCAATGCTGAGTCATGTGCCTCAGTGTTGCATCCCAATTTCTCCCTACACCTACTCCTGCCCAGTAAGCTTTCTGGACACCACACACATATGTGAACAACCCAATTCAGATTCTCATTTGAGGATCAGTTTCCTGAGGCCATTCCTGGTATCAATTACTATAGAGTTAGAGTTCTAAGAGAAAATAGTGCACTGAAAATGGGTCATTGAGGAGGGTTTAATAAAAGGACTTTATACAAAGGTGCAGGGTGGTTTGAGGGAACGTAACAGGGATGGCCCAGCACCCTATCTCTGTTATTATCCCTCGGGTGATTGGGAAAGAGGAAGGAACAGTTTCCAGAATGCAGGGAGAAGAGCTGCATAGACAGGACAGAAACTATAACCTGTGAAGGATGCACCCAACATGTAGTGATTCAATGCGGAGGGAGCTGGGAATGAAGCCACCTCAGCCTCACGCTTTCTCCCACCCAGGCACCCTGCTGGCACAGGTAGAAGCCCAGGAAGCAAAGGAGCCTCTGGATGGTTTCCATAACATTAGCATTCTGAGACACGTGGTAGGGGTAGAGAAAGGGGTCTGGAGAGGCAAATACAAGATATCCAAGCAGTAGGCCAGATATTTAACGTAGGACTGTTTATGTTATTTAAAATGCATTTGGGAAGCAGCTATGTTCAATTATAATTGTTTTTCCCTAGATGACTAATTATGTTGAATAGGTGACTGCATTCATTTTGTGAAAGCGGAACAATTAAATATTAAGAATTCAGCCAAAGAGTTTATCTTAAGGAACATTTCAAGTTTTGAAAAATTTACATTTATATCAGTTATGCTCATTTGCATTTAATGATCATATTATTTCAAAAACATTCATTATTTAACAAAGAATAATGAACTGCGTTCCCTTCTCTTTTCTCAATTTTGGCTGTAATTTAATACACGGTACAGTGTTGATTTTCATAAACGGCACATAAACTGAAACATATATATTTGGTTAGCAGTATTTATTATATAAAAAGAGCATCATGGGGTTCTTGGGTAGAAAGTATAAAGCAATGGAGAGGGTTGTAAAAGAATAATTGAAAATCACTTCATTACACTATTATTTATATCATCCTTTATTCTTTTAGAGTGCATGTTTGGAAGGCAGTAATTTAAACTAAGTTCTATTTTGTTTGGGTTTTAACTGTTGAAACTTCTGTAGGTAATCAATATCACATGCCGCTTAACTGAAAAATGATCTCAACAGTCTCTTTCATTCAAGGTTGTCTTTGATACTTTTGAGGATTAACTCAAAGTCTTTGCAGAGGAAGCTTGGGACAGCAGTTACTCTTGTGGAGATTAGTCATAGGCTTCATGTTTTTAAAATACAGTTGAAGAGGTGTTCACCCTCTATGGTGGTTGTAAAGATTACGTGTGTGTGATATTTAACGTGCTTAGTGCCTAGAATACAGTAAATGCTCAACTAACTCCACTTCCTTTTGCCCTACACATTTGCCTGGATAACAAGTTATGCCCAGACCTCTTCACAAAGATAACTAACTCAGAGGAGCATTCCTTGATCCACTGATTATAAGAAGCCCTCTAATATATCTCTTTAAAGTAACCTCTATTTTTCCTTTACAGTACTTGGTTTGTAATTATATGCCTGTGGGTTTACTAAATTAATGTCTGTTTCTCTTGCTAGGCTCTTAGCATTTTGAAACTGTGTTTGTTTTTCTAGCCAGTGTCACACGCTAGCAGTAAAAGTAATATTTGTACAGGAACTTACTGACTGACAGAAAGTCTCCAGAGTACTTAGAATGCTGGTAGGCATACTGCATTTGTTTGATAAATAACTTGATAATCAGGTGGCCACAGACACTGACCTGTAAAATGCATTTAGAAAAAAATGATCTTGAATCCAGAATTGTTCCTGAGAGGAAAGTACTTGCTGGGCTTTAACTGTACAGCAACTTTGATCATGTGAAATTAAAATGTATGCTTCTTCCTGTTTCAGAAGCTGAAGAAGCCAAAGAGTACATACAGTCCAATGTCTGTCTGGCTCAGGTACCAGACAAGGTTTTAGAGTTATCAGTGTTGAGTCTTGCTCACAAAAGGCTTAGCTTCAAACACTGAAGCACCTCTCTCCATAACTTCCGTCTCAATTGTTAAGAAAATATTTTTCAAATGAATAAATTTTGTTTGCACAAGTCAAAAGAATTTGAAGTTTCCTTATACTATGAACAGATATTTATTAAGCACCTATTATGTACAATGGTTTGGAAGACAAGCCATTCATGGAGGAGAACTGGTTTTTTTTTTAACCAGAAATCCAAGGGGACTTTTCTGAAATTGAAGAGCAATAACAGGAGGCTAGAGTGGGTTGTGCAAGGAGCAGCCAGACACAGGGGAGGAGAAAATGAAAAAAAAAAAAAAAAAAAGAAAAGTAAGCATTTTGGGGGTGATTGAAATATGGGGCAAAAGAGAGAGATTTCAGCTGCTGTTATGAATGGGAAATGTATTGTTACCTATTGCTATGTAACAAATTACCCCAAGCCTGGGTGCTTAAAACAGCAAATATTTAGAAATACACAATTCTGTGGGTCAGGGATCTGAGCGCAGTCTAGCTATGTGGTACTTGCTCAGGGTCTTTCATGATGTTTCAGTCAAGCTGTCAATCAGGCCTGCATTCATCTTAGGGATCAGCTAGAGGAGGATCTACTTCCAAGCTCACTCAGGCATCTGTAGGTGGGCCTTAGGCTCTCGCCTTGTGGGCCTCTCCAGATGCTGCCGAGTGTCCTTGTAGTGTAGCAACAGGCATCACCAGTGCAAGAGAGAGATCAAGAGAGGAACCAAGATGGAAGCCACAGGTTTTTTATAGCCTCATCTTGGAAGTGGTATTCTGCCATTTCTGCCATATTCTATTCACTAGAAGAAAGGCACTAAGCCCAGCCCACTTTCAGGGAGAAAGTTCTAGAACATTTGGAAGAATTTGGGCATATATTTATATATGTGTGTGTGTGTGTGTGTGTGTGTGTATGTGTGTATTGTGTGTGTGTGTGTGTATATATATATATATATTTTTTTTTTTTTTTTTTTTTTTTTTTTTAGACAGGGTTTCACCCTGTCACGCAGGCTGGAATGCAGTTGCACGATCTCGGCTCACTGCAACCTCCACCTCCCAGGTTCAAGCGATTCTCCTGATTCAGCCTCCTGAGTAGCTGGAATTACAGGTGCCTGCCACCATGCCCAGCTAATTTTTTTTTTGTATTTTTAGTAGAGATGGGGGTTTCACCACGTTGTCCAGGCTGGTCTCGAACTACTGGCCTCAAGTGTTCCATCTGCCCACCTCAGCCTCCCAAAGTGTTGGGATTACAGGCGTGAGCCACTGTGCCTGGCCTTTGCACATATTTTTAAAACTAACAGAAAACTTAGGAGAGTATCCAGGTCTCTGTGTGATGCCCTATGTATCATCTTTGGGCTGAGCTTTTAAAGAAAGCTAAAGATATATAGTAAGGAGTCACCATTTCCCTCAAGCTCCTAGGAATCAGTTGTGTGTAGGGGGCAGCAAGAGGAGTTTATGTGAGTGCATATGTGAGAGAGAGAGAGAGTGTGTGTCTGTGAGTGAGAGAGAGAGCGTGAGTGAGAGAGAGCATGAGAGAGCAGAGGCAGGCTTGAAGGCCGCCTGGCTAAAGTCAGATTACATATAAATTGATACCAAAAAGCACAGTGCCTTAGTTCAAATCAATGGTGGTCTACAGAAGGGAGGATTCAGCATGGTCTACAGAAGTCAGAAAAGTCTTCATAGAAGAAACATGAGTTGCTCCAGGTCATGAATATTAGTATGTTGTATTTATTTAATGTATTTTGCTTATTACTGAGGAAAATATCATTCAAGTCAGATTTCCACTCTTTAAATGAAGTAAAATAACTGGGTTCATTTGTGAGCTTATATTATGTCTTTTTTTCCAATCTAAAATACCTTATCTTTTTTATATGAAAGTCCCTTATTCTTTAAGTTACTGTGTATTGAATAGGAGCAAAAAAAAATTCCTAGAATAATGGATGATCTATCTCTTTGGTGTTCCCGCTGTTTAGAGTATGACATGTGTATGTGTGTGTGTGTGTGTGTGTGTGTGTGTGTGTTCGTGCGCCTCCTCACAAGCTTTGGTACATTTATATGATACTGTATGTACCAGGCATGCAAATCTTGAAATAAGGGAAAGTAGGTTGCATCTCTCATCTAAATTCTTCTTAGTCCAAAATCAGTGCTCTGGGAGCTATGAAACTCCATATTCATCAGTCAAACTTGCCACTTGTGCTGTGGTCATTAGTGGTTCAGGCAAACAGAAGAAAAAGCAACTTCCCTCTACCACATCTCCCCTTATATTATTTCCTTGATCGAGCACAGAGCTATTTTGCCACAGAGAACTTTGTTGTGTTTTTTCTCCCTCTTCACTCCTATAATGTCAATGGTGCCGATGCAGCTGCATAATTTGCATAGAAAGTTTCTCAATTCTGCCATCAGAATACCAATCAGGTGGCCTCTTTCTAAGCATGTTTATTCTTTCTTAATTGACTCTTCACTTGCATGCTTTCCTGCACAATGCATATCTGCTTGTATATTCTCAGCCATCTCTCAAACACTCACCAAGCCTAAAGAGTGGCCTCATAAGCCAACTTGAACACTATGAAAACATTAGTATGTGGCCCAATATTATAGAACTGTGATCAAAATCTTCTTTTTTAAAAAAACAATCAATAAAAATATATCACCCTAGAGTCTTGGTTGACTTACATTGACATGTAAGTCTGCATTCACCAAGATAGAGCCAGCTACATATTTATGGTAAGTGACCTTTTAGTTATAAACAACTGCATTTATCCACTCCAACTGTAAGTAATCCTACATGATTTCCAGCCCATAGAAAGGAATTCACTTTGTCATTCTGTTAGTAATTGCTACCCAGAGTAAGACTGGCTGATCATAAATTTTGGACTTTACTAATGAGAATAACATTTGGAAGTATACTCGTGGGAAGAATAGGACAAAATAGTTTAAATTGAAAGTCCTAAAAAATCCTAGAAAAATCTGGGTTTGATGGTCACATACTCATAGATCATCTAGTTCAATTTCCCTTCTAGTGCTTTAAACAACTTCAGAAAATATCATTCAACAAAAGCCATATTGCTAAACTTGAAATATATTCAATGAAGATGTAACCTATTACCTCTCAATTCATTCCGACAAACTTAAAGTGCCATCTGTCTGCCAGGACCTGTGCTGAGAGTTGGTAGTATAAAACTGAGGAAGGCCTAAGCCTCTGCCCTCCCACATTTCATCCCTTCCATTTCTAGATACTTCTATATTTAGAAAGGAATTGCATTTATTTAGTAAAAATCCTCCCTAGAAGATCCAGTGATCTTTGGTTTGCCATCTGGGAGTTATGCAGACAAGACAAATCTCTTCTTTATCTTGCTAGTCCTTTAGATTTGAAGACAGTTATTATATCCACTCTGAATCTTTTCTTTTTCAGAGGCCTCTGGTCCTGGAAAATCCAGGTTATTTTCCTTTGAAAACATTTTGATTTGAAAATGTTCACTTCAAAACGTGGGTTGCTGAACCTGATACAGTTTACTTTAGGCATGCACGTCTGGGCATCCTAAAAAAGACTGAAAAGAACACTTTAAGCCAGAAGTATGGATTATTAATGGATTCTGTGGGTTTGTAATCACAGAATGGAAACATGATTTTTCTTAGACTGCATTCATCCCCCCAAGTCCTGCCATCTATTGGCCAGATAGTTTCATAAATAGCAGAGTAAATCCCCTTAGCTAAAGCCCTTGTTTTCTAGGTCATATTGTTATCACCCTGGACATTTTTTATGACTTATATAACTCATGAATAATAACATACTCATCCTCAAGTAATAATTAAATCTTCATTTGCAATAGAACCTTTTGCTTTAGGGAAAAAGAGCACTGCCTAATCACATAAACATGAAATGCATCTGTTCAAAATAAAACAGACATTTTTATAATGTTATGCATTTTTAAAAAGTTAAATAAGCAAGGAAAAAAGAAATAATGCTGAGTAAGGAAAATAAAAGGGAACGCAGTAAAACTTTGGTAGTTTAAGCTGTTACTTTTTAAAAACGAGAACATGTATATATGCTATAATACATGCTGATTGCAAAAAATAGTTTCAGAAAATAATTTCATAAAGGTAAGTACAAAGGAAAGAGAAAGCGAAGATTATCTGGTATACCATCGACATCAAATGCTCTTCATCATTTTCTTGACAACCCAGGACTACTGCTAGTAATTTGATGTATGTCCTTCGGGACTTGTTCTCTCTCTCTCTGTGTATGTATATGTATACATATACATAAACAGATGTGGATGTAAAACTATAAACTGCAGTCACAATGGACACAATTAGCTTGTTATCAAATAACTAACACAGTGTGAATAACTTTCCATTGTAAGTACAACACTATATGAATACTCTTAATGATGACAGAATTATATAGAGGCACTATAAGAATTTTAAACTTCTTTCTAATAACAGACATTTGGCTACTCCACAGATTTTTTTCCATTATAATCAAACATATATGCACCCATATTTCTGCCCATTGTCTTATTATCTACTTGGGATAAACCCAGTGAAGGACAATCCTTGGCTCAAAAGGTAAATACAAATAAAAAAATTGATATATCTTGCCAAACCACTCTCTGAAAAGTTTACCAATGTACATTCTTCCCAGCGGTTATGAGAATGCCATTCATCACATTCTCACAAGCCAATGGTTTCATTTTAATTTTCGAGAATTTGATTTTTGTTGAATCTACGTTTCTTTGGGTACTATGAAGGCTGAAAATCTTCGCATAAGTTTATTGGCTATTTATATATTTTCTTTTGTAAATATGCTTTGTTAATTTTCCCATTAGTGTGGTAACCTTTTTCTTATTGATTATATAGAATATTAAGACTGTTACGTCTTTTCTGTCATTTATACTGGAAATTTTATTTTTAGAGTTTGATTTTTAACTTCGTTTATGATGTTTCCTTCCCCTAGAACAGAAATTATAAATTTTGATATAGTCAATAATATTAGTGGCCTCTGGTATCTTACAGTCTTGACTTACAATGGGCTATAGTTAGCCATTTCCCAAGGTGGTCCATATAAGGCAGTTTATAATAAAAAACATGACTAATATAAACATGTGTTATTCTATTACCAGCTTTTAATTTCCTGGTCATGGACTTAATGATTAATAATTTAAGAGATTGATCTAGGTTTTTCAGTCTACACACCAAAATAATATTTTCCAAATACAACTTTGTGTAATTAATCAATAAAATAAAATCTTCCTCCTTTACATTAATTGATTAGTAAACAATTATTGAACACTAGGTGAATGTATGTAACTCCTATACTCAGAAAAACAGGAGAAACAATAATATCAGTTACCCGGATCTCATGGAATTATAGATAGTAATTGGTTGCTTAAGATATCACTTTATAATTAGAAGTCAATTTCTAGGAGAGTGTATGATGACAGTATTTTTGAACAAGACATTTAATGTAGGGGAAATAACAAGTAAAAGGTAATGTAAGAGAAAGTACTTTTTATTCCTTCCTTCTTTGCTAATTTTTTTTTTCTGTAAGAAAAGTGTCTCTCAGACGAAGCTATGAGGGGATAGTAGGCATGGGTTGGTAGGAAAATGTTGGAGAACTTTTCAGGCAGCAGTAAGAACAGCCTCATACTGCGAGGCAGAGGGAAATGAGAAAGCTGTAATTATGAAAAGGCCAACCTAGCTCAATCAGAGAACTGGTCACAGAGGAGCTAAGATTGATGCTCTTGGGGCAACAGATGGGAAGACTTGGGTGACAGACTCAAGAGTTGAGATGCCATGTGATCTGTGATGGAAATCATCTTTAAATTATGCTCCTGCCATTTATCAATTATTTTGCTGGAGACAGATTCCTTGAATTTCTCTTAAAAGATTTATATTTAGAGAGGGATGATTATTTTTCTGTGCTTTGGAGAAAAATGACTGGAGTGAAGTTTGATAAATTGTATATCCAAGCATCAACCATTTTCTTTAAATGATAGATTCTAAAGTCAGTTAGTCACACATGCCAGGTAGAGCAGATAGAGTTATTTTAACACAACAATTTCTGATTGATTTTCTTTAGCAACACCCAATGTGAGTAGGTCAAACTACAAATTATGCCCTGTATGATTTTCCCTTCCAGTAGTTTGCTAATAGGATCCTCCAATGAGACAAAAGCCTTTTTCAAGATTAAAAACATCATCTGGATAAGTTTAGATTATTTTGATAGGTACATCTCAAGGGTAAACTGAAGAGAAAAGAGGTATCTTTATGGCTATGCTTCAGTTGCCTTCCTCCTTTCCAAAATATGATCTAATGTGTGATGCTGTTTTGGTCCTTTTTTTTCTTAAAAGGGTGAATGTTTACATAAGTCTCATAGTTTGTTTATTCAGGACACTATAACCTTATAGTTTAAAGAAAGAAAATAAAATTTGTGTTTTTATATGGTTATTTTCTGCCACAAAGCTAACAATGTTTAAGCATAGTGTCATTAACACCCACAATCTGTGTAGGTTTTGAAATAAGGAAGGAAAAAGTGTTTTATTTTGTTTTTGCTATAGGAATAAGTGCTCAGAACATGAAATTATATACAGTTGGCATTCACTGACTTTAGAGAGGTACATTTATTGACCTTAAGTGGTATTATTTCGGGTTATGAAAGGCTGCCAAAATGTGACTCTAGTCAAGGTAACTACTTAGGCATGTTTATGATTTTCTTTAAATATCCTTCTAAATATATCATATTTATTATAGTTAGATTCTGCTACAGAACCGCTTTTGAAAACAGGGCCTCCACCAATGACTGCACGGTCTGTACAATGCACAACTCCATTAAACACGTGGACTGCAATGTGAGTGGTTTCCCTGGAGCTGTGCAATGGGGCTTATGTGAAAAATGTCCATGCTGCAAAATAAAATCTTGAAACAGATTGAGTGAGTTGGCTTAAATGGTTACAAATAAAGCTATACTATCTATCACATTTTGTAAGTTAGAGAAATTATTAAAGCAGATTTATTCTTATGTTTTTATATCCAAACACAAATGCATATATATGTGTGTGTGTGGTGAAATGCATACATACGATATAACCTTTGAAAATAAAAACGATCTAAGATTTGATGTGTTGCCACTTTGGTGAAATTAAGCTGAATAAATATTTTTACAATATGATAAATATGCATAATTCATGATAGAAATTTTATTTTCTTGGGGAAAACTTGGGATGTTATAGCACAACACCAGATTTTTACTCTATAAATGACTTTTTAGCCAAACCTAGTTTATACTGAAAATTTAAATATGGTAGCAACACACTTGTAAAGCACTTAATATTTTATGGATTGAGAGTTCACGTATTTTTTCCCATGCAGCCTTTCATCTTGTAAAAACCCAGATGAAGTCACTCTATCAATATGTTAGTATATAAGCTTGCTTATATGCTGCACTTAATTCACAAAATGTGCCTTAGTACTATACTTCTCGGGAATGAACTAGGGAACAATTTTATTATTGTACAAAAATATGCGAAGACACTCACATTGTAAAAGCCTAACATTAAATCTGAAATATACAGAATAAAATGTCCCTTTTCACATGCTATTCCATTCCTATTTCCACCCAACTGTCCAAAGGTAAGCCATATTAATTGTTAATATAAATTCTTTTGGTTTTTATACAATCACTTACATGCATATACACGTCTATATATTTTCATTTTTATTTGCTTTTAAAAATAAATGGGAACACT
Organism: Rhinopithecus roxellana; assembly: GCF_007565055.1. Classification (NCBI taxonomy): domain Eukaryota; kingdom Metazoa; phylum Chordata; class Mammalia; order Primates; family Cercopithecidae; genus Rhinopithecus; species Rhinopithecus roxellana. The sequence continues at coordinate 100,263,442 of NC_044559.1, read as the reverse complement.
ATTCATATTGTTCTACTTCTATACTTTTTAAATTAAGAATATATTGTAGAGATATTAACATAACCATACATAGGAATCTACTACATTCATTCTAAAGACTTGATAGTTTTTTATAGTGTGACTGTACTTCATTTTATTTAAATGAATGTACACATGAAGTATTTATTGAGTACTTCATTTAAATAAAGTATTTCCCTTCTGATTTACCTTCTGCAATTTTTAGCTGTAATAAACCATGCTTTGATGAATATTCAGGTATGAATAGCTTTATATAATATGAGTACATATGTCTATAGAGAAGATACTTTGAATTTAGGGAAGAAAGATATTCACATTCACAAAAACTTTATAGATTTTGCCAATCTGCTCTCCACAGTGGCTTTACAAATTTAACGTTGCACTAACTAAATATAGCTATGTTTTCTTGCAGCCTCATTAACAAGATATTAATCCATCTTTTACTATTAGCCAATCTTATATTTAAGAAATACATACTTTTTGCAGGTCCTTGATAACTATTAAGGTTGGATATCTTTATATCTGTTTATTGGTAAAGTATGTTATCTGTTCATATTCTTTGCCCATGTTTCTGTTGCCTTGTTTGCCTTTTTCTTATTTTATCAAAGAAACTATTTGTGTATAAAATATTTTTGGGCTGGAATTGGTGGCTCACACCTGTAATCCCAGCACTTCAGGAGGCTGAAGCTGAAGGATCTCTTGAGGCCAGGAATTCAAGATCAGCCTGGGCAGCAAAGTGAGACCTCCATCTCAACGAAAAAAAAAAAAAAAAAAAAAAAAAAAAAACTTAGCTGGGTATGAGGGTGTATGTCTGCAGTCCCAGCTACATGGGAGGCTGAGGTGGAAGGATCACTTGAGCCCAGGAGTTCAAAGCTTCAGTGAGCTATAATCATAACACTGCATTCCAGCCTGAGGAAAAGAATGAGACCCCATCTCTAAAACGATAAAAAAAATTTTTTTTGACCTTCATATGTTAATTTGCAAATGTTTTCTCCCAGTGACTTAAAATTTTATTCACGGTATTTTTCATCACATGTTAAAAAAATTTATATAGCCAATTCCACAATTAAACTATTTTCCTTAATATTTTTCTCATATTTATTACTATAGTTTTGCATTTTAAATTTAGTACTTCAACTGATTTTATTGTTCCATCCTCCTCCTCTCTTAGCTTAGCATTATCATTTATTCAATGCTTACCCCAAGGATATAATATGCATCCTTAACTTATTAAATATTTATAAATAAGTACTTTTACTTTCCTCAAACAACAGGAGGGGGCTTAGAAAACTGACTCACTTACCTTGCTGTCAACTTATATGCTATTGTCATTGTGTATTTTAAACCTCACAAAACATTTTGTGTAACACGTTTAATATTAATTTAGATTGATCGATCTATCTATCTATCCATCCATCCTAATCTGTCCCGTTTCACTTGCTCTTCATTCCTTTCTATTTCTCTCACTTGCTGTTTGGAATCATTTTCTTTATGCCCAGAGAGCACCCATTAGTACTTCCTTTAGTGTGTTTCTGTTTGTAATAAATTTTCTAATTTTTTAATCTAAAAATCCCTCTATTAAAATCCTCATATTGTCTGTTTATATTCTTTGCCCATGTTTACGCTGCCTTGTTTGCCTTTTTCTTATTTTATCACAGAAAGTGTTTTTTCTTTGAATGAAGTTCTAGATTGACAGTTATTTTCTTAAGACGATTTGAAATTACTTTGTGGTCCTCTGGCTGTCATTGTTACTGTTGAGACGTTGGCTGTCAGTCTCATTGTTACTTCTCTGAAGGAGATATGTCTTTTGTTTTCTATGGCCGGTTTTAAGATTGTCTTCATCTTTCGTTTTTAGAAATTTTACTATAATATGCTTAGGTGGAGATTTACATGTATTTGAGGTTCAAGTAAATCCTAAATCTGTGTCCTAATGGTGTTGACTAGTTCTGGAAAATTAACTCTTCACATGTGACTTCTATATTCTCATTCTAGAATTGACTTTTGTTCTCTCATTATACCTTTTACTATATCCATACTCTCTCATCCATTTTCTGTGTTTACCATGCTTTTGCATCCCCATGCTTTATTTTAGATTTTTTTCTTTTGATTTATCTTCCAGTTTACCAATTTTTCTCTTCAGCTATGGACTAACTTGTTAAACACATCCACTTGGTTTTGAATTTTTATTGTATTTTTCTATTTCAAAACTTCCATTTAATATTGTAATCATTTTTATCTGCTAAAATTTATATATTTCATTTTCAAGAGTATTTTTTAGAATATTTCTTAAGGATAATTATTTTCAAGTACATGACCAATTACTCCATCATCTGGAACACTTGTGGTCTATTTTTGTTTTCTGTGTGATTTTTATTATGTAACAGACATTGGTTATGAAAAACTGTTGATACAATCTGGAGTGTAGCATGATTTTATTTTACAGAGGAAGTTAACAACACTATACACAGCTAACCTGAATCCACCAGAAATGGAGAAAATTTGAAATTGAAGTTCAGTCCATGGTAGTTAGGGCTGATCTCCTAAAATGTGGTCTTGTGCAGACCCAACATGCTACTTGTAAAATTTGCTATATTCTCTTCCCCCTCCAATTTTTGTTCTCCTAGCTCCATGTGTCTACCAAAGCTTCAATTCTCAGCTTTTAAGTTTCTTAGCTACCTTTTCCAAACTTGTAGATGTCTATAGGTAGAAAGCATTTGTGACTGTCAGGCTCATAATCTTTTTTGAGCTTTGCTAGCTGAGCTTTCAAACATTTAAGTCTTAAAACAATCTTGTCCAGTTTTTCCAGTTGTTCTCAGTGGAAGTATTGACCAAATTATAGTTTGCCATTAAGGAATATGTCTTCCATTATGGGAAATGAACCTCTTAATAAATTGGATTTATTTTTAAGTTTGGTATAAGGTAAAAATCTAATTTGTTTTTAACAAACATGTAGCCAATTATCCCAAGTAACTTTACATGCCAATTTACTAAATATTAATATATGCCACATACTAAAAATCCACATATGCACAGGTTTATTTCTAAATTTCATATTTAAGAAAAATGAACAATAATAATTAAGTATTAAAAAGAACTATGAGAAGGAGATGACAAGCCAGTTGATAAAGTTGTGGCCTCTTCCTCCAACTTCCAGGCCAACAGTGTGACATCTTCAAATCTCCCTTTTTCTGACTCTGACCCTCCTGCCTTCCTCTTTCTCTTACATGGAGATTACATTGATCCCACTTCAGTAATCTAGAATAATCGCTCCATCTCAAATTCATAAACTTAATCAAATCTGCAAAGTCCCTTTTACCATGGAAAGGAATACACTAACAAGTTCCAGGAATTAGTAACAGTCATCATCAACTATGTGGCCAATATTCAAATGCTCCGATGATCTCATAACTGTTTTGTGTTTGTGGTTTGGCTTGTCTATCTGTCTGTTTGAAGTAGGATCCAAATAAGATACCTACATTGAATTTGATTCAGTCATTTTTTAATCCACAGGTTCACCTTTTATGTTTTTTTTTATTTCTTTGAGATTTATTTGTTGAATATTCCATGTCTTCTGTCCTGTAGAATCTCCTATACCCTGGTTTGCTAATTGCCTTTTTGTGATATCCTTAACATATTCCTTTATCTTCCATATTTCCAGTAAATGAGAAGTTAGTGTTAGAAGACTGACTAAAAGACTATCGAGTTCAAATTGCAAGAGCAATTTATATGGGGTTTTGTATAATTTTATTAACAAGCAAGTGATGTCTGGTTTTCTTTCTTTTTGTGATGTCAGGAGCTACTCATCATCATTGCCTAGATCTATTATTTTATTAAAGGTTGACAAATGGTGATATTCTATTTCATCATTCTGTTCTCACTTATGAAATGGACACTTCTATGATTAGAGGGGATTTATGTTTTTTTCTCATCTATCCACGATTAAAGAAACTAAATTTCATCAGTGTTATCTAACTTGAATGCTTGCCTAAGAGTTAAATTTCAAACATTCATGTGTTTGTCTTGTGGCCATTATTTGGTCCCAGAGCCCTGATATCAGCATGAATAATCATATTACTGGGGCAGGCCCCTACCTCCTCCATGAAAGGGTTAGCAAACACTTCTAAAATGTACCAAGGGTTAGCAAACACTTCTAAAATGTCGTAAAATACTTTCACTAATCCTTTAAAATGCCATGAGTGGCCTAATTCTTAAAGACCCAACATCATTCTCTTAAAGATTTTTTTTTCATTGCTCTGGTCAGCCTGGGGAAAATACAAATGACAATGGAAAATAAAGCAGCCAATCCCTGTCTACTTTCTCCGTTTTATCTTTCCATAGTGTAAATGTCACCTAAATATATCCTTACAATATAGAAGAAAGGCATGATTGTGTAATTAACAAAGGAAAAGGGAGTTCTTTCTGAAATTTTTTCTTGATCACTCTAAATATCTACTTATGCTGTTACTGAAGCCACTATCATTTCCCCAAAGTTTTGCTTGAATACATGAGATAGGATTATATTCCAAACTGATAATTATTGCAAGGGCTGTCACACGATATGATGTAATTCTGAAATGGAAACGTTTTTCAGTGAAACTTTGTCAAGTGACACCTAATTTAAGCTACAGTATGAGGAGACTGCAAAGAAGTAATTTTTAGGAAAGTCAGAAGCAAAAAGGGTTCCTTGTTTTCTGGCAGTTCACTTTTAAAAGGCTGGCATTAGAGCAAGTACCCAAATGAAGAGTGAGTAATGGTGACTGAGGTGTTTATGAAGCAAGTAATTTATAAATTCCAGAATAACAATACCCAGGAAGTCAGAATAGCTGGCATGTTCCGTGTGTTTCTTAATATCAGGAAAATTACAAAGGTAATGTGAATATCCCCTTACTCACTGTTTATTTCTGATTATTGCCACTCCTGTCCCTAGTACTTCTAGGAGGCAACAAAGCCCCCTAAAGTAATTGAGGACCTACAGAAGCACTATTTTTTAATGGCATCTTTAGTCTCTTTAAAATGATTTCCTGGAATCTACAAGGAACTTAAACAAATTTACAAGAAAAAACAACCCCATCAAAAAGTGGGTGAAGGACATGAACAGACACTTCTCAAAAGAAGACATTTATGTAGCCAAGAAACATATGAAAAGAAGCTCATCATTACTGATCATTAGAGAAATGCAAATCAAAACCACAATGAGATACCATCTCGTGGCAGTTAGAATGGCGATCATTAAAAAGTCAGGAAACAACAGATGCTGGAGAGGATATGGAGAAACAGGAATGCTTTTACACTGTTGGTGGGAGTGTAAATTACTTCAACCATTGTGGAAGACAGTGTGCAATTCCTCAAGGATCTAGAACCAGAAATACTATTTGACCCAGCAATCCCATTACTGGGTATATACCCAAAGGATTATAAATCATGCTACTATAAAGACACATGCACACGCGTGTTTATTGCAGGAGTATTCACAGTAGTAAATATTTGAAACCAAGTGAAATGCCCATCAATGACAGATTGGATAAAGAAAAGGTGGCACATATACACCATAGAATACTATGTAGCCATAAAAAAAGGATGAGTTCATGTCCTTTGCAGGGACATGGATGAAGCTGGAAACCATCATTCTCAGCAAACTAACACAGGAACAGAAAACCAAACACTGCATGTTCTCACTCATAAGTGGGAGTTGAACAATGAGAACACATGGACACAGGGAGGGGAACATCACACACCAGGGCCTGTCGGGGAGTGGGGAGTAAAGGGAGGGATAGTATCAGGAGAAATACCTAATGTAGATGATGGGTTGATGGGTGCAGCAAACCACTATGGCACGTGTATAGCTATTTAACAAACCTGCACGTTCTGCCCATGTATCCCAGAACTTAAAGTATAATAAAAAATAAAATAAAACAAAATAAAGTAAAAAAAAGTTTTCCTACTCAGGATTCATTTCTAGGAATTACAAATATATGATTATAAGTAAGCCTGTTTGAAAGTGTCTCCAGATAGGCCTTTCATTGTAGAACTGCTGTCCTAGGCACTGAATTGTTTATGTAGCATTAATTGAAGGGTTACTGTATCCAACATTGTACTATATGCTGTAGCAGAAAAGCAGCAGATATCCTTGTCTTCAGGAAAATTACTGTTGAGTTGTACTGACTATATCAACCCACAGGAAACAATTAGGAAACCATATAACACAGTAAATATTGATATGCTTATTGGTGCGGCAGTAGCCCAAACTCAGCAATAAGAGATCAGTTAGCACGCAATAATAGGATTGATTACAGAGTTTGTCTAAACCTTTTGTTTGAGATTATGATGCAATTAATGTAGGTTTGATTCATTGAGGAAGTGGGACTTAAATTAGGTCTTAAACAATGAGTAGAATGAAAAAAAAGCGAAAATAGAAGGGATTTCACTGAGTTATTACATTTACTTTATATAATTATTCTTTTTGCAAATTACTAGTTTATCAGTTTTTCTGATTTTGTTTTTATGAAGACATATGTACCTTATCCAATTGAACTTTGTCAAATAATCCATAAATACACAAAGTATAAATGATTCACAATGCTTTCAATGCCAAAAGACAGCTTATTTTCCTAATTCAAAGATCTCTTTATACAATTATTCTTTTTGCAAACTACGAGTTGGTTATATTAACACTTGAATAATCTTGACAAGAAGTTGCTTTAAGCAGTTAAAGATCCAGATGCTGATCAGCATGCATTAAGTGATTCTGCTTAATTGGTTCCATCTAGATAAATTACTTACCTCAGTTCCTATCACAATTTCTTCCCTGGCAGAGAAGAACATAAACTCATATAGCTTGTAGTGTTGAAATAAGCTGAAATATAAAATAAATGTGCACTCTGATACGTTGATTTCAGGAAAAAAACCCACAATATGTAAAAACATTTATTAAAGGAAACTTCATATTGACCAAGCTAATGCTATCAAACACCAAAATAGAATTAGCACCCTCCCTTATTCCAAAAGAAATTGTCTGGAAATGCTAAGAAATTAAGAGTTTTAGTTTTTAAGGAGATGACAATATAACACAATACCTAGAATAATATCAGTAAACCCATCTGTAATGAGTGGGTAAGTTAGAAATAAGGGAGAAATTGGATGGCATCTTGACCTTTCCTAGCTTAAAAGCAAATAATGCACCATTCCTAAATAACATGAAACTTCACATTATTTGCTATGTTTTGCTGCAAACAGGAGTCATTTTCCTCTGGTACAAATAGCACTGAATTATATAATCTACCTCTATATCAATTACTTCTCACATTCTCAAACTGTTTCAATGTTAAATTCATCTCTAATAATACCTGAAAAATGAGGGCACATGAATTAAAATCCATTTAGAAAATGTCTGAGTTGTTTGCAGAATATTTGGTCACACATGAAAGGGAAACATTAATTTAAGAAAGATAATTCCTTCATGCCTGTAATCCCAGCACTTTGGGAGGCCAAGGCGGGCAGATCACAAGGTTAGGAGATTGAGACCATCCTGGCTGACACCGTGAAACCCCATCTCTACTAAAAATACAAAAAATTAGCCGGGCATGGTGGTGGGCGCCTGTAGTCCCAGCTACTCGGGAGGCTGAGGTGGGAGAGTGGCCTGAACCCAGGAGGCAGACCTTGCAGTGAGCCAAGATCGTGCCACTACACTCCAGCCTAGGCGACAGAAAAAAAAAAAGATCATTTCTTCAGTTCTTACCCTAAAGACTAGGTGGTCAGCATACAAAACCCTATAAAGAACCAAAGGATAGGAGGTCCTTAAAATAAGTATTCTAGTAAGTTTAAGGAGCAATGCATTATTAAGAGTTAAAAATTTACTGAAGGGCTGACTTCTAATATCCTGTTTGTGATAATATTTGAATTTTTCTAGTTCTCTTCCTGCTGGTTGAGAAAATTAATAGACTCATAATACACCAAAATGCTCAAGAACAAAAAATTGTCTTAGTGGTTTCTCTTTCACTCCGGTGCCTTTTGCTATTTAAGGAAATTGATTTTAATATAACTGAGAAATTAACATTTGCAAAATGTAGCTACAGAGCATGTATAATAATGGCTTCTCCTGGATGTTGTAATGGATCAAAGTTTCAATTCATTTGAAATCAATGAAGAAATCCTCAGGCAGCTGAGTCTCTCTGAGTTATATTAGCAGTTGATCTCACTAGTAACACAATCCATTAAAAAGTGATGGGTGTGCAGACTCTGTCATGGTATTTTTTGGGGAAAAAAACCTCTTGTACATTCAAATTACTCATCAATATTCAGAAAAGTAACTTAGCTTTTCACATTACTTTGATTTGTTGGCTAGAAAAATACATCAAGATTAGTGAATTTTGATAATTCAGTGACGCAAAATAAATTCAAACTCTCCCTAACTTACACTGGTTATCTAGAGAAAGCCTTAAGGTCAAAAATATTACACTGGCAACAACAGATTTTAAGTAGAAAAATTAAAGACTATAGAGTATTTTGGAAACAACTTGGCTTCCTCTCAATGAACCAGCATAAAATTTCCCTTTCTCTATCTTGTGTCACACAAATAATTTAGTTCATAGATCTTCCTTCCTGAAATTTCATAGTCTTTCAGCCTTATTCTTTTCATTGCATATAGGAATTAGGTTGTCCCATGCCAAGAAGGAAATTCACTTCTTAACACTGAAAATAAAATGCGTGATTTGGATGTGGTGGTCAAAGGTGCAGACTTGGGGGCAAGGCCAGGACTTGTCCAGATTTACCAGGAGCGATTAGGTAGTGCTGCATGGGAACAAAGTGACACTTCAACTGCGATAATGCATTTTCTTCCTCTTCTGACTGACTCAACATCCTAGATTATTTTGTCAAACATTTAGTCTTAGTTCTAAATTGAAGAGAGATGAAGTGAAAATAATTCAAGATGTCTGGCTCGATGCCTGGAAGTGCAATACCCTGTGGTTTACAGAGCGGCAGGGTTGATTTTCTTTTTTTGGGTACATGCCTCTTATATTGAGTGTACACCTGAGATTACTATCGCCTAATTCCCATAAATAGATAGAATCCACAATGACAGACGTGTACTTGGGCCATATATATGTAAATGATGTTTTATACTAAAAAGCTGCAGAAGTATTTATATTTGTATACATTATACAATACATTGTACAAATGTAAAACTAGATTTGTACAGCTAGATTTGCCAGTACTTACAGTCATGTAGGGGAGGAAATTTGGTATTAGTTTTTTTCAAATCACAGACACAGGACAGAGTGTGTTAAGGGCATCAAATGAAATTTCCATTTTATTGTCAGTTAAGTTTCATGTGCTATGGGTCATGTTCTAAAAACTGCTTTACCTAAATTGACTAGGGGTTTTAGTGGTTGGGTAAACTTAGTATCGGGTTAAATTCAAACACTTATACTTTTGATAACTGGGTTACCTTCATATTTATAAAATTGCTTTGTAGTAATCAAAATGAAAAATATATGATTTCGTTGTTATTAAACTGTTTTTTTCCTTCAACTTTTCACTGTGAGGGTACATGTGCAGGATGTGTAGGTTTAAATGGGTGCCATGGTGGTTTGCTGCAGAGATCAACCTATCACTTAGGTATTAAGCCCAGCATCTATTAGTTATTCTTCTTGATGCTGCCCCTCCTCGCAGTTCCCCCTAAACTCTCATTTGTGGACTTTTGAGGGATTCTCAACAGGTGTTGTAGAAAAGCATATTTTCTTTTACCCAACTTCAGAATCAATTCCAGATATCCTACTAACTGATATTTTATAGTTCTGTAATAGGGATATTTAAATTGCATAATTTCTTTGAAATAACAATATGAAGACTTAACAGCATCAACAATTGTTGTGATTTACTTTGACTAATTTCTTAAATACTACTTTTCGTTTTATTTTTAGTGAAGTAGTAATATCAGGGATTTATAATATGTGAAATTACCCTGGTTAGGATCTAAAGGTGATGAACATGGACATCCTCTCTTAACTTAATTGTTTTCTGAAGGACAATGTCAAGAAATATGTCAATGAACATTTGCCCAGAGAGACAAGATGAAGGGGAAAAGAGCTGCCATCCTTTACCTTCTAGAAGGGGTCATTATGGCATGGGTTTTGTGGCCCTGGTTAACTACCAGTCCCTGTGCCCATTAGAAACTTCCTGGGCTAGCTCAGTTGTAAAAATGTGTTCTGCAAGAGAAACTGGGACTGTTCAAATAGAGAAGGAAAAGAAGGATGCTAACACAATGTGCAAAGTAGAATTCCTCTTGCCCAGTGATTCTCAAACCCTGATGGGTAGAAAGACCTTGAGGAATAGGCTCTCCTCCAATTCTGGATTGCCATCGTCTCCCCCAACACAAGGACCTTGCCTTACTTTAATTGATATGAAAACTACTCCAGCTTTTACTGAGAGATACCCCTTAGGAGCTATGTTTTAATATTAAGAAACCACATTATATCAAATGCTATTACGTAAAAACCATATTATATCATATGACATTATTAATTCATGCCAGAAACCAATATATAAACTTTATCATATTAAACATGCTAGTATTTAAAAAGCTTTCTAGATTTCAGCTAGAATCCTTGCCAAGCAAATCATGAGCATGTCTAGGATATCAGTCAGCACTCTTATTTTAGCATTTTAAATTTTAAAGTTGAAAAACACTGGAGTATATAGTATAAGAGGAACAAAAATATTATGCAGAAGCTTTCGGCTTGACAAAAGATTTTAACCCACTCTTGTTTGAATATTTGCAAACTCTAAAAATGTCCCTTTAGAGAGATGCATGACTCTGCTGGAGACCTTGTGACAGATTATATAAAAAGACAAATTTCTTAGTTCACCAATGAAGAATCACTGTAATAAAAATACTTTCCTTCCATCATTTTCTAAGCAGTAGAAAGACTTAATGAGTTTAATTGGTCAATATTACAAGATATTTCAGGGGATGTAATAAATTTGAGGAAGTATATTCATAAATCTCTTCAATTTCTAATATAAAGCATTCAAAATAAATATTTAAATAGCAATGAATGTTGCTCTTCAAAATGTAGAATCAGGTAGTTGGAAAGATCAACTACCTAAAATATAGAGTCTATTGTAATTGCATCTGATTAATCTGAATCATCCTATTAATAAGTATTAATTAGAGATGCAAAGAAAAATGAAGGTCTTAATTTATTTTAATTCTAGATGAAATTATATTTATCACACACAAACCTTTTTTTCTCAGAATGCAAAGTTAGCCAAACTGTTCACTGTTCTGACTTTTAGTTATTAGATGAAATATTTGAACACCTAATTTAAAGAAGATTTAATTACCTAATTATTGGTTGGGCTAATTACAGCATAAATTCTGTAAATATCTGAATTTGCCAAAAACTGAATTACTTTTACTTAACAGACATTTTCCAGAAGATGTGAAATGAAAAATAAATGTTACTGAAAATAATCCATACCTGATTTTTAAGTAATCAATGATAGCATTGGCTTGTTTTACATCAAAGATATTCCAGTCCTCACTTTTTTGCGAATGTGTTGGTCCTATTTCAGCCATAACTTCTCCAAGCCATTTTATGCTGTCCTCTAAGGACATATGTAGTGCTGAAATAAAATCCAGAGAAATCTTAAATATTAATTTGATAGATGTTTACAGAATAAGATAATCTAAGATGTTTTTAACGTGCCAAAATTTACTTTGTTAAGTATTTGTGAGGATAAATGGCAAAACTCTTGTTTCTTCTTAATAAATTAATACATTTTATGCAAAAGAATAGCAGCTGGCTGGACACGGTGGCTCAAGTCTGTAATCCCAGCACTTTGGGAGGCCAAGGTGGGTGGATCACTTGAGCCCATGAGTTAGAGTCCAGCCAGGGCAACATGGCGAAGCCCTGTTTCTTCAAAAAAATTCAAAAATTAGCCAGGCACGGTGGCACATGCCTGTGGTCCCAGCTACTTGGGGAACTGAGTTGGGAGGATGGCTTGAACCTGGGCGGCAGAGGTTGCAGTGAACTGGGATGGTGCCACAGCACTCCAGCATGGGTGACAGAGTGAGACTCTGTCTCAGGAATAGCAGCTGACCCCGCCCAAACATTTGTAAATTACTATAATGCTACAAAATTGTCTGTAGAGTTTATGTTTCCATTTTAGGATAAAAAAAAAGAAAAAAGTTCACAATGTACTTTAAAATATTTCTTTAAAATGAAAAGGGTTTGGTTTTTCTTTTTTCTACAATCTTAGAATAAAAGCATGAAAACTGCAAAAAAAGATGTTTGACAGCTGGTGAGGAATGGAAGACTTAGATGGGAGGTTCAGTTACTAGACAGCAGAACTGAACTTAGAGCTGAAAATGTAAATGAATGGAGTCAATCAACACCAGGCTTTAGCCAATTGTTTCCATGTGTAAATCTGGGTCTGAAGATTTTCAGTGGAAGTCAGAAATATGGATTTTTATGTAAAACATCAAGTTTTTTTTTTTTTTTTCTTTTCCACAGTCACAGACTTATAACTCACGTAAGCTGTTTCTCAAATGTCTGCCCCGTGGTGCTGGTGAAAGTCGGATGAAAATGCACAGAGTGACACAACCTGGCCACCACTACCAGAAGTAAACAGCTCAGTGATTCTCGTCTATTCTCTCACAGCTACACACCAACGGAAACAAACACCCGAAACTGTCTTCTGTGGCATTTGTCCAGTTGAAAAAGAACACCTTAGACTTAATTTTTAAAGTGTCTGTAATAAAAACATAAACTTCCATTTTCTTTTCTCGTTTGGTTCCGTTATGCTCAGTGTTACTTGTGACAGATAAAATATTATTTACAACCCACACACACACTATCCACCCTTCCCCTGGAAGATGGAGTCAGGTAAGTGGACTGGCCAGATTGTCCTATGTTTGCGGAAAAGCGATGGGTATGTGGACATAAAACCGAGGATGCTGGAGGTGGAGAGTAGAAAGACACTAAAGCCAGGCTGGACTGGCCGCTTGGGGGAAGTGAATGTCAGCGGGGAGCCTGAACGTGGGATCTGGGGGAATTGTGCTGCTCGGTGTGGACCCCACCAACCAAATCTCTGTCTCTCTCTCTGAAGTCATCAGTCAACATTACACTTGTTGTAATGGAGTTGATTTGGAAGGGAGGAGGTGGAGATTAAAAGAAGTTACGAGAACATAGGCTGATTGCTGGACCAGGTATTTCTGGATTACACAGCTGCTCTTTCCCACTGGAGTGTAAGTGCTCTACCCTAAATACCAAAATTACTAATAAGGTGAAAGGAAAGTAATTTAAAATGTTAGGAAGACACTATAAACACAAACTTGTAATTTGTTTAGTATAGCTTCTTTTCTACTTACAGGAATTAGAAGCATAAAACCTATATACAACAATTAAAATCTGGTTTAATGAATTACAATTGGTTCATTTCCCATTGCCTCCCTCCAGATCATCTTTTATCTATGTCAGATACAGTGAATTATTTCTGGATAACTAGGTTTTCCTATATCATTCTAAGTGGAATTCAATGATTATTGTACATTTCTCTCTCCATGATAAACTTCTTTTGATAATAGTGTAAGTAGCTTCAGAAATGAAAAATCTGTTGGATAAAAGCAATTCATAAATGAATGGAAAATCTGAATCATTTTGTTAATAAAATGATATTAATTAGAGATGCAGAGAAAAGAGAAATTCTTAATTGATTATAATTCTAGATGAAATTATACTTATCAAACAAAAATACATTTATATGACTATTTCCTTCTGAAAATAGTTGAATCTTTAAAACTGTTTTTCTATGTCTAATGTCTTTCTGTAGATAATTGCTTTAAAAATTAGGGAAGTTATAATTTCATTTATTGAACTGAAATATTTGCTCTTTTAAAAATCACATTTAGTGATGTGATTAAAATATTAAAGATTAAACCACTCAAATAGCAAAAGCTTCTAGAAACAAAATGTATTCTTGAAAATTTAGAGTAATGAAAGAATATACCAGACTTAAAATTAATTGGAAAATGTAGGATGATACCTCATAACTGACTTTTACTGTTAGTAGTTAGGTGACCTGAGTCTCTTTTGATTTATTTATTTATTTTTGGAGACAGGGTCTTGCTGTGTTGCCCAGGCTGGAATGCAATGATGCAATCATGGGTCACTGCAGCCTCAGCCTCCTGAGCTCAAGCAATTCTCCCACTTCAGCATCCCAAGTAGCTGAGACCACAGATGTGGGCTACCATACCTGGTTAATTTTTCAGTCTTTTTTTAGACATGGGGTTTCTCTATGTTGCCCAGGCTGGTCTTGGACTCCTGGCCTCAAATGCTTCTCTTGCCTTGGCCTCCTAAAGTGCTGGGATTACAGGCATGAGTCACTACACCTGGCCTCATTTCCTTTCTGTGTAAAATGAGAATACTGCAATACCTATTTTCAAAATTATAGTGCCGTTGTGAGGATTAAATAAGAAATTCATGGCCAGTCACAGTGGCTAACGCCTGTAATCCTAGCACTTTGGGAGGCCAAAGTGGGCAGATCACCCGAGCTCAGGAGTTCGAGACCAGCCAGGCCAACATGGTGAAACCCCGTCTCTACTAAAAATACAAAAATTAGCTGAGCATGGTAGCACGTGCCTGTAATCCCAGCTACTTGGGAGGCTGAGGTAGGAGAATTGCTTGAACCCAGGAGGCAGAGGTTGCAGCCAGCAAAGATCATGCCACTGCACTCCAGCCTGGCTAGGCGACAGAGCTAGATTCCGTCTCAACAAAAAAAAGTTCATCTGGAACTCCTGGTACTATTACATGTGTATAGTGCTTTCTAGATTTAGCCCAAAGCCAGCACATTTGATGTAGTATTCAAGAGGATGGGCTCTCACTTGCTAGTGTAGACCCTGTGTGACCTTAAGGAGTCACTGAACCCCTCTGACTCTTACCAATTTCTCTCATAAGGTGGCATGTGAATTAAATAAGACAATATTTTTAAAGCAATTGGCACTGTTACTGGCACAAGTTAATCTACATAAATGTTACCTGAATTTGCCATTCCTATTGAGGGGAAAACCAATTTAGCATCATAAGAACTAAAAAATATTCTACAGTTACTTGCAAACATTCACATCATACAGAGGGGAGTCCATCTAGGCCTATGGACCTGGCTGAAGGCCCAATATCCAGTCTATCCAATACTTTACAGTGGGAATGTCAAATCTTTTAGGTTCCCTGGGCCACATTGGAAGAAGAAGAATCGCCCTGGGCCACACATAAAATGCATTAGCACTAACAATAGCTGATGAGCTTAAAAATAATCGCAAGGAAAATCCCATAATGTTTTAAGACACTTTACAAACGTGTGTTGGGCCGCATTCAAAGCCGTCCTGGGCCACATGCAGCTTGCAGGCCATGGGTTGGATAAACTTGCTCTACAGCTTATGTTCGGTCAGGTCCTAGAAAAACTAGACCTCACAATATATACTGTTAAGACAAGTCTCCAAATTCTGTGTCCCATATTTTTTAGCTTGATCCAATTTGATTCCAGATGGGTTGACTGTAGAATGCCTGGTAGATATGCAGCTCAAGTTTGAGACAAGGATCGATCACAGACTGAGCTAGCATGAAATGGAATTCCCACACTGGACAGAGTGCACCCCTGCCAGAGGCCCAGAGTGTGCTCTTTTGGGCTTTTTCTATTATGACGTTGCTGAATGGGAGTGGTGGCTATGTGCTCAGGACTCTAGTGCTACCTAGTTGAAGTGTAAACATACTTTACCTTTTTCCTTGGCACATTTGGCTAAAATTACATTCTTTCCTAATGATGACTATAACTTTGTTCAGTTTAAAAGTGTGGAGGGATTTTTTTTTTTTTTTCTGCCAGAAGGAAAAACTAGATTCCTTGCTTTTTTTCTGGTTAGGTTCTACATATATACTTTCTTTCTCATGGTTTATGAGGAGCTGGAGGGATCCTGCTCAGGTTTTAGAAATTCATTTTTACAGTAATATCAACAATATAAAGTTTCATCTAGAAAAAAATGTTATTGAGTCAGTTACAAGTTACGGGAAAAGGTTAAAAAAGAAATATCTTCTCAAATTTGGGATGTGAGGTCCATGAAAATTTTTACTTTCCTTTATCTATTTCTAGTGTATGAATACTCAGCTCAGAAGTTGCCAAAACTTAGGACTGTTCATGTTACATATTCTCTTTTAAAATTTAATTTTTGTATAAGTGATGTATTCATATTTCAAAAATACATACGAAGAAATCTTGTGAAAAGACTTCCTCCGATATCTGTTGCCCACATGCCAGGTTCTTACCACCATTCACCCCAGGGAATATCTATTATTAGTTTTTTTCTGTATCTTCCAGCATTTCTTTGTGTACACACAAATAAAAATATGGATAGATTCTTATTTTTGCCTCTTTTATAAATGAAAGCATGTAGTTCTGCACCTTGCTTTACTTAATAACTATATATTGCTTCCCATACAGTACACAGAAAGCTTCTTCATTTTTTCCTTTTTATAGCTGCCTGGTATTCTATTCTAGAGATAGCTAATCGTTACTGATAAACCTTTAATTTCAGTGTAGTTTTAAATTTACGGAAAGGTTACAAGAATATCACAGAGTCCTCAGATATTTAGAGGGTGGATGACACTGATACAACATTAAAATGAAATTAACATACCTTTGACAAATTGACTATTAAGAAAACTGTAACCTTTGTTAAGTATTACTTGAGGTTTTATAACTCAGTGGAGATATGAACTATATATTTGCTATACTCAGGAAAAACCCGTATTTTTCATTAAAGGAATTACAATAAAATCTGTAACTTTTGCTTAAGAACCTCGATTTAGATGGTAAACTGAATTTGTTTTACTTAAAAAAAGAAAAATAGTGTACTTACTTTTAAGATTTTGAAGTAACATAGCTAGTAAAGTCATAAATTTTGAATACTGAATAATAGAAAAATCCATTCCTCTAGCCCACAAAAATCCAGATACATAATAATCTAGTAGAATGGCATCCTTTAAACAAGTTTCAAGGTTTTTGAAATTCAAAAATGTTCCCAGTTTTCTGTAAAATAAAAGAAAAATCCACATATTAAGTCAGATTAGATATTGAACCATTTCTTTTCCTAAGTTTTGAAAACAGGTCTTTTTCTTTAATGAAAATTCTATAATGCCCATAATCTGAAAATATTCAGTTACATCAAACTTCATAAAACCAAAATGACATTCAAAAAAGAAAGAGAGAGAGACAGAATGAGGAGTGGGGAGCAAACTCTATTTTTGGTCTCCTGCCTCCTCTTCCTCTTTATTTTCTGATTCTCCTCATTCTTCCCCCTTCCCTTTCTTTCTTCCTTGTGTATGTATAGCAATTTTACTAGTATTTTTTTCTCTGAAATTCAATGTCTTTTTTCATTTATAAAATTAAGTTTCTTTTATTTCTGAAAATGTTCTGGAACTAAATTGTTAAATATTATGATATATATACATATATATACATATATACACATATATGTACATACACACACACACACACACACACACTTTTTTTTTTTTTTTAAGGCAGGGCCTTGCTCCATCAGTCAGGCTGAGTGCAGTTGTGTGATCTTGGCTCACTGCAACTGCTGCCTCTCCAGTCCAAGCGATTCTCCTGCCTCAGCCTCCAGAGTAACTGGAATTACAGGCGCCCACCACTGCGCCTGACTAATTTTTTTGTATTTTTAGTAGAGACAGGGTTTCACCATGTTGGCAAGGCTGGTCTCGAACTCCTGATCTCAAGTGAACTGCCCACCTTAGCCTTTCAAAGTGCTGGGATTACAGGCGTAAACCACTGCACCCAGTTCATTCTGCTATATTTTAAAAAGAATTCCAATTATGTATATTTTAGTCATTTTTTCTAGAGTTACAATTTTCTCCTCAATCTTAAAAATTTTTCAAGTCTATTTTGTTTTCATTTTGGATACTTTTCTCATTACCGTCTTCTATGTGTCTTAGTGTGTTTTTAGCAGTGTTATTTCTTCTGTGGGTGGCTTTAAATTTCCCCCCAAATTCTGCAAGATCTTTCCTTTTCTACTTTTTCTTAGAAACAAGTTTTATAATTTTTTATTTCTTTATCTCTTCCTTGAGCTTTTATATCTCTGCTGTATGCTTTTTGTAATTGCTTCATATGTTTTAAAATTCATGATAAAATAGTTGATTATATTTTTTGTCTGCTCACGGTTGTATCTTTCTGGTGTGTTTGATTTGCTATTTCTCTTTCCTGTTCCTCTTCTACTTTTTCTTGCAGTGTCCTGGAATGCATATTCTTTGTTTACACCTTATCTTTGGATGAAGTGAGTTTTTGTCTTGCATACCTACTTTTGGGAAGTACACTGGAGGTGGAGACCTGGCCAAGTTACAAACTAGTAGGCATTTTCTGTATGAAGTAATTTTGTGTCAATTATTCTAGCATTTGTTATTTTTTTTTAATTGGTAAGGAAAAAGAAAGAAAAGAATGGATAGGCTCTCTTTCTTATCACATAAACAGTCAATTTCCTGTGCTATAGAATCTGCTCCAAGCCTGCACACCCTGGTCCTGCTGTTGCAGACAAGCGTTCCTGGAATAGTACTTTAGGGTTTCTCCTCCTGGGAGATTAGTAGATAGATTGGTAGATAGATATAGATATAGATATGGATATAGATATAGATATTAGCTCATTCTAAGCTCTGTGACTATGAGCATCCTTCCTTATATTTTCTCCTGCACTTCTGGTTGATCTATAATGACAGTAGCCATCATCTTTATATTTTGTGGTTCTAACCATTAGCATTCTCTTGGTTTTGACAAAGATGAAGGTGGTATTTCCTTGTTGTTTTTATGTGATTTTGAGAGGGGTAATATGTGTGTGACAACTTTTTACTGCCGTC
The DNA here is from genome assembly GCF_007565055.1 of Rhinopithecus roxellana. Taxonomy (NCBI): domain Eukaryota; kingdom Metazoa; phylum Chordata; class Mammalia; order Primates; family Cercopithecidae; genus Rhinopithecus; species Rhinopithecus roxellana. Next base: position 100,244,507 of record NC_044559.1, on the reverse strand, counting down.
TTCAAAAATGGAAGTCCTTATTATTCTTAACATCAAAATAAATGATATAATCAGATTAATAAATACAGCAAGATTAAACAAGTTTGGGAACAAATAAAGCTGATGTCGATATGGGTCTATTTCTTCAACATCCATTTCATCTACATTGGTATCAGGGTAGACCTCAAACCCAAAAGCGAGTTCTGATTATTCTAAGCTAATCATGGTAATTTCACCCCTTGCCTTAATGCCATTTGGTATTTGGCATGTCTCAATAATAATTATTGTCCTATGATGGGCACACTCCTAAATTATTCTAAATAATTCATAACAGAGGATGAAGTTTCTTTTTTTTCTGTTGAATAAAAATAAAAAAGAGCAAGTAAGTGGCTTTAGTTGCTACTGCCAGTTATCTCGTAACCCTAAGAAAAATGGGTTCTAAGATTAAGCCTCATTTCTCGATGATACTATTTAGACCTTCACTCAATTAACTTAGAAGTTAATCTATCTCTGAATTTCCTGTTATGTCATATATATATACATATATGTATATATGTGAACATTGCATATTTTTAATTTTTAGGTCAATAAGGTCAGTTTTTTATATTGCATGTCACTATGCACTTTGATACATTTTTTCAGGCATTCAACTCAAATGGCAGATATAGACATCCTGATGATGGTATGATGGTGGTGGTAGGATTTTAGTCTATTAGCCAGGGATCTTTAATTTGCACTGGATATTACTTGGCAAGGTTTATTTCTCAATGTTTAATGTACAGTATCATTTACTCTTAAGTGAAAGTCAGTATGAAAACTTCCACAATAGTGAAAACTTGTGGTATTGTTATGAGATAAATAAGTAGGCCAGTGGAATATGTAGAAAGTCCAGAAACAGACCCAATACATGTGGGAGCTTGGTATATGGCAGAGGTATTATTTCAAATCAGTAGAGGAAGTATAAATTCTTCAAAAATGGTGCTGAGAGAATTGGTTATCCAAATGGAAAATAAAATAAAATACCATCCCATACAATGCATTAAAATAAAATCCAGGTAGGTTAAAGTTTTAAATGGCAATAGCAAAAATCACAAACTTTTAATAAAAAAAAATTTCTGATGTTTGGATAGGCCAAAATTTCTTAAAAGTGACACCAAAAATTACAAATCATAAAGAAAAAGACTAATAAGTTGGTGCTTGTTAAACAAACGAAACACTTCTGGAGAACCAGAGACAATCTAACTACATTGAAAAGACAAGCTGCAGACGGGGAAAAAATTGTAATGAACATAAAAGGATTAGTATTCAGTAAGGAAGGAGAAGTAGGAAGCCTTCATACATTCTTAAGTCTTATCAGTAGGAGAGAGGTCTAAATACAGTTAATAATAGATCAGAAATAGGTATTCCCAAATTGGCTTTGATGTCCTCCATTGGTTAAGAATCTAAAGTAAAGAGAAATGATCAATTAAGATCTTTCCAAAACTCCAATTATCTTTTGCAATCAATTCCTAAAATTGGGACTGCTGGATTATATTGGCCATGGTGAGATATGCTGCTAACCTTCCCTCCAGAAAGGCAGTGCCAAATAGGTCTTTCATCAAGACCACACAGAAAAGTCCACTTCTCTATACTCTAATGTAGTTTGGATTTTGTCCATTATCTACTAATCTAATAGAAAAGATTACTTTTTTCTGTTTTTTTTTTGGAGACGGAATCTCACTGTGTCACCCAGGCCAGAGTGCAGTGGCACGATCTCGGCTCACTGCAAACTCTGCCTCCCGGGTTCATGCCATTCTCCAGCTTCAGCCTCCTGAATAGCTGGGAGTACAGGGACCTGCCACCATGCCCAGCTGATTTTTTTTTTGTATCTTTAGTAGAGACGGGGTTTCACCACGTTAGCCAGGATGGTCTCGATCTCCTGACCTCGTGATCTGCCCGCCTAGGCCTCCCAAAGTGCTGGGATTACAGGCGTAAGCCACCACGCCCTGTCAAAGATTACAGTCTTACGTATTTCTTTGCTTATTTACTAGATTGGATTTCTTTTTAATGTCCTCTATTGGTTACTTTTTCGTATAAGTTTATAAAAGTTTTTTGCCTACTTAGGGATATTAACCCTTTAGATTTATGATACAAGTTTTTAAAAGCATTTTGTTATGAGCCATTTCTTAAAGCAATTTTCTTGTGATTTTATGATTTTTGTAACACTAATCTTGAAGTATTTGCACTCACTCACTTTCAATTTAAAATAGCATTACTGTAAATAGGGGTCATCTGCTTCAATTCAGTTTTATTTTGGTGAGAAAAGGAAATTCAATTACCTTTTTTCTCATGTGCTTGCCTATTTTTGTTGACAAGTTCTAGAATAACTATTTCAGTCTATTATTATCATATTGGATTTAATTTTAATTTTAAATGACCCGTACTTACTACCAGGCTTCTTATATCACAATTTCTCATTGGCAGTTTTGCTGTTTAAAATTCAAAATTTATCTTTCAGCTGGGTTATGAAGTAAATTTTTCAATAACACCACAGGAATACTGTATTTTCTGAGTTGTTCTAAATATTGCAATGTCTTGTTGCCCCTATAACTAAACATCAGACAAAATTAGTATTTTATTTTGCAATCATACTCTTTTGACTTCCTAAATTTTGGTTACTTGTTGCACCACTGATTTTTGCAGACTAACTTTGCTAAGGAAAAGTCTGAGGCCTGTTATTTTCCTCTTTAGGTGACTTGCTTTAAATTTCTCCCACAAAAAGGCAATACATGAAGTTTTATTCTACTAAAATATTAAAATATTCTACTAAAATTAAAAAGTTTACATATTTGCCAGTAAAATACTGGAAACTGTGCATTCAAACCGTAGCAGTATCTTGCTCCAAATGCCTCCCTACATAATCTTTGGAGTGAAATGACTGAGCAAAGAATGGAAATGATAAATCCTTAGCCCTGTGGTTCAAGTTAAAAGGGAAGAGACAAATGGTATTAGGGAAAGTGGTGGAGAGAGTGTCGGGGACAGCAAAAGTGAAAAAGGTCAAAGAGATTTCACCAAAATATTCTTTGGCAATATTCAAAGCTTTTATGAAGTGTAGATTATTTTTTTCTGATTGACTACGTTGAATGTATATTCTAGCTTCTTCAAATAATTGCTTTAATCTACACTTTATGTAAGTTTTCTTAAATTTGTCTTCCATGTTACTGACTTGATTTTCAGCAAGGTAAGTTCTACATTGGTTTTACTCTTAGCCTTAGTTTCTTGCCTTAGTTCTAAAAGTTACTTCTCTATATATTTTACCATGTTTTTTAGTTTTTGTTCTCTTGTTTTGTGAAGCTGATGCCCTCTTTAACTATTAGCTTCAACCTAACATTTTCTTCTGTTTCTAGCAGTTAGTTTTCCTTCTAAGTGTACTCATCATCTGCCATCTGCACACCATGTATTTTTAATTAAGTATTTGCCCTGAATATTTGCATATGTTCTTTGCTTTTTATTTTTACTTTTCAATGTTTAGCAGTGTTTGAATGACAGTAACTACTTGCCAAAGAATATTTTGGTGAAATCTCTTTGACCTTTTTCACTTTTGCTGTCCCCGACACTCTCTCCACCACTTTCCCTAATACCATTTGTCTCTTCCCTTTTAACTTGAACCACAGGGCTAAGGATTTATCATTTCCATTCTTTGCTCAGTCATTTCACTCCAAAGATTATGTAGGGAGGCATTTGGAGCAAGATACTGCTACGGTTTGAATGCACAGTTTCCAGTATTTTACTGGCAAATATGTAAACTTTTTCTCTGGGAATAAGGGGAGCTGGAACAGGAGAGAGGGGGAGAGATGGCTACAGCTGTAACATGAGAGAATGTAGGGAAAGAGAAAGATGATTCACTGTGTTTTAGGAAGTTTGGTATAGTGATGATAGGTGATATACCTATCTATTTTGTCTCACCGAGAATTTGGGTAAAAATATTACATTCTTCTTGCATGTTCTTGACAATGGGGTGCATTTTGATTCTTAAATATGACATGCAGAAATAAGCCTCAAGGCAAGAGCTAAATAGCTCATGGAGGCCCAGTTACCAAAAGGTTATTAAAGATGTCTCAGTGTTATTTTTGTGTTTATATAGTTACTTTCATTTTAGTCCTTATTCTTTTTTAAAAAGATTGAGATGGATCTATAAATAAAGTCAAGGTTACATTAAAATATTTATGATGGATAGCAGCTAAGGGATCATGAGAGATGTACCCAGACATTTAACTGCTTACAGTGAATTTCAGAAATATGTTTTAATGATACTTTAATGTTTCATTTGGTTGGCTGCTTTCATGGAGAGCAATTTTTAATTTTAAGAGGTAGGGAAATGTGTTGATGTCTTCTAACTTATTTAAATAGGCTTATAACTTTGTAGACTGTATGATTTTCACATACTTCTGTCACTTGGTGATAGGATATTTAAACTATATTTCTGTCATTTTGAAAAGCATATAACCCCCATTTACAATAATGCTATTTTAAATTGAAAGTGAGTGACAGATTGCAAATATTTCAGGATTACTATTACAAAAATCATGTAAAAAATCTCAAGAAAATTGTTTTACAAAGAAATGGCTCCTAACATAATACTGATGTTATTTATCCAAAGATGATGTCTTAAAATTTGAGGTCACTTCAGGTGATTTCTACATTAATGAGACAGTCCAAAAAGGTCAACCTGCTATTGAACCTGGCTGTTGTTACACTGCTAACTTCTGCAACACCTTCTGTATCATTTACTGTATCCTAGGCCTTACCCCCTAAAGATTAAAAATATGTTCAGAATTTAGATATTTAACAACAAAGAGAGCCTATAATTTAAAAAAATCATCACACAAAGTATGATACATAGCAAAATTTACAACATGGGAAGAAATAATTCTAAAAAGCACTTATTTGCAATATCTTTTATTTAATATTAATTGTATTTAATATATCTTTTACTTGACATTTAATATAAATACATTACGAACTGTATAAAATGTGTGCCATTTGCATTGTGCTATTTTGCCTAGTATCAAATACCTATTGTTTTGTATTGCAATGATCAATAACATTTGGGGTTACCTGGAAAAGTAATATAACATTTTATGTAAAGACATGATCAGTGGTATCATGGATCAATTCTTACATTAAGAATCAGAATTCCTAACAAACCTTAATTTCTATAAAAATGGTAAAATCATCAGGAGATACTTGCTTAAAAATCTGTGAAATTTTAAATTCACTCATGCTTGTAGAGATGCAGATAGTAAGCAGTATGGCTGATCACAGATCATCCATTTCCAGCAGAGGTTGCTAGCGCTGGAGCTGAGAGTTCGGGAAGAGCCCTGTCAGTATTATTCACCCGTTCTTGATAAACCTTCCCTTCTCGGATTTTTCTTCCAGCCAGGACATTTGTCATATTCCCTTCTCAGTAGCGAGTCATCTTTATGCTATAACATTTGTAAGATTTGTCAGTGATAACCACTGACAGAGTCATTTTCTATTTGTCCGTTATGGTCCACGACACCCTGCTTGTGTCCCAAGGACTGGCCTGCGGAGACCTGATACCAGGATGCTAGTGCATGACATCATCCCCACTCTCCACACGTGATGGCCAATTAGGCTTCCATTCTAAATTAGGGTCATTTTTTAAATGGGTGATTATGAAAAATACCTTTTAGGATATTATGTTGTTGGATATATCTGACAAAAGTTCTAAATAGATGATCTACTATAGAAATAAATGGCCTAAAGAGTGAGATGTACATATATTGTAATTACTGCCTATAAATTCCATCGTATTCACATTTTTAAGCAACATGTACTCAGAGTACTTAGTATAGCATTATTTCTGATGAAAATCACAGGCGGATGGCAAATACTCAAGATTTCCAAAAAAATAAAGTGTATTGGCCATTATCATGACAGGAAACACAACTTACTTTTCTTACAATGAGGGAGAACATCCTTTAAGTTAATGTGCATACTGACAGTTTTATGAATGAAAGAGAAAAGAAGATGGCATATGCTAGAGCTTGCTTTTATCAACAAACTTCTGCTCTTGGTAAGTATTAGTAAGCTGGTTTGCAATACATTTTCTTTATAAAGGAGACTGTTGAGTAGTGCAAAAAGTCAGTTATTTGAGAATTTTTGTGTTTCGGAGTCCAGATATATTTCAGCGCATAATATCATAATAAATATTTTGAAGAAATCTTAAATACGTAATCACAATGGTTTACAGATGCAAAACTCGAATTGTTCTTCTACATGTGATTGTAATAGGGAAGTGCTTACTCTTGAACTCCATCGATGTCCTCCGTTAACAAATCAGTGATTTGGGCAACTGAAAGAAAATCCGGAGACAGAATCTTTTCACGCTCCTGGAATTCAGTGTCTCTCTACCAAAACACAATGCAGAGTGAGTTATTGCAATCGTACATTCATATATTAAACCCAATAATATCAAAATTGGTTCTTCTTATGGTCTAGTTGCTGTCAGGACAAACATTTAAAAACAACCACCTTCGAGATGACATTTTTTCTTCTCCATATTATGCAATGGTACCTTTACCTGAAAAGTCAAACGGCTAACAGTCAATCTGTCTTTGGGGCATATGTACAACTGGGCGATGGTTCCCAATTCGACAAATATTTATTATCTGCACATTCCTCATTGAATCTAGGGCTTATGAGGAGGCAAATACAAACAAGAAAGATGTGCTAACCTCAAGAAGCTTAACATCTAGTGAGAGGAACAAGCCTAGGTGATTTTAAAAGAAGAAAAGAACACAAGTAAGCCATAATAAATGCAGCATTCAGTCTAAAAGAAAGGACAAGTATAGGCAAAAGACAAGGAAACTCTACAGAGAGGAGTTCCAGGAATAGGCTTTGGAGGGTTGGGTGTGGCCAATGCCCCATGTGAATGAACCAGCCACACCGAGGTTATGAAGATAGGATAGTTAGGAATGAGTTCTGTAAATATTAGCAATTCACAATGTTACCTAGGTTACATGAGGAGGACTAGTTGGACTTAGGTGGAAGTGGGCATTGGAAAGGTATGGTGGGCGATCTTAAATTTAATGATTCAACAAGTGAGTGTTCACAGAGTACAGGACATTGTGAAGGCATCATAGATATTTTAGACCCTGGCTGGTTGAACAATGGTAGTCTGAGAAGTTTGTTTCTGGTAACACAGCTAGTAGCGCTCAGAACCATGAAGGTTCTGAGCAGGTAAATGACAAGACAAAACTGTGCTTTAAGGAAGGGTAATCTACTGGAGGGTGAAGGAAAGACAGGAGCAGAGGAAGAGTTAAACAAAGAGGTCATTTAAACAGTGCAGGGATGAAGCATTGCACTGCTCTGGTCTCCTTGGCAGTGTGGATGAAAAGAAAGTGGTGAATGTAGTCATGTTATGGGGGCCTAAAAGAGGAGAGAAAGAATGGAGATTCTGAGTTTCTGAAATAGGTGAGTTGGAGAAAATGGTGGTGATACTAATAATACATACACCACCTTTATGTGCGTTAGACAAAGGTATCCTCTTTGGGTGGAGGAAGTGCTAAAAAGATTTGCCTAAGGCTGACACAGCCCTGTGTCCAAGTGTATTGCCTGTGAATAGAGTCTAGTTTTAGACCCCACTCACCCCTCAGCCAAGTGCTTTTGTTCAGAGCACAACCTGCATAACTGTACATGTCAACTTTTTTTTTTTTTTTTTTTTTGAGACGGAGTCTTGTTCTGTCCCCCAGGCTGGAGTGCAGTGGCCCAATCTCGGCCCACTGCAAGCTCCGCCTCCCAGGTTCACGCCATTCTCCTGTCTCAGCCTCCGGAGTAGCTGGGACTACAGGCGCCTGCCACCACGTCCGCCTAATTTTTTTGTATTTTTAGTAGAGATGGGGTTTCACCGTGTTAGCCAGGATGGTCTCGATCTCCTGAACTCATGATCCGCCCGCCTCAGCCTCCCAAAGCGTTGGGATTATAGGTGTGAGCCACCGCACTCAGCCAACCCTTTCTATATGCTAGAAATAGAGTGTTGGAAGATGATGCTAATTTTTAAATAGCAAGATGATGAGTTGATTTCAGTGGCTGAGTTTAAGGTGGAATACTAATAGCGAGAAAGAAATGTTTAGAGTTTAGTTAGAAAGGCTGGAGTCACAAAGGTCAAGTTTACAGACGTTGGTTTAGGAGTCAACTGCAACTGTGACAATGGATGAGACTGCTCAAAGCCAGGGCATGCAGAGAAGAGATGTGAAGGGGAGACGGAAGAGGAGATTGGGAAATAGAGGCAAGACAGCAGCAGCTACACAAAAATAAAAAATTATGAGACTTTGTGGGGAAAGAGGGCAAATGTTTCTCAGTTCAACAAATAGTTATTGAGTGTTCCATGCAACTGAGTTCTGATAGATAAGGGCAGCAAAAAAAAAAAAAAAAAAAAAAAAAAAAAAAAACTGCCTTGCTGTAGTTTACCAGATAACATACCAAATTCTTTTTCTTTTTCAAGAGTGGAAAAATATCAAACCTACCACTTATTGGTAATGGTAATTGGCTTAATGTTTGTAATTTAATGTTAGGTTATTGTGCTACGTTTTTATCTTTGAAAATCTAATTTAGAAATAAAATATGCTACATTATTAGCCACTTTTTTTGTAAGCTAGGGTGGGTCTAGGTCATATAATTAGGTCATATAATTAGATTATAAACTCATTAAGGAAAAAGTATTTTAGTATGCTGCATCTAGTAGGTACTCAGATACTTACAAATTGAATTAAATGCACCCAGTTTTTGTTTAGGATACTGTTTTGATCTATAATATATGGTTATATATTTGTTTAAATGATTTTGGTTATATACATTTTTATTAGTGGTAAAGTATAATTATTCCTACGGTGTCAATCCCATTAGATTGTAAATTCCTCAGGGACAGTCATTCAATCTTTCATTTCTTTTTAGAATTCCGCAGTTCTTGATATGTCAACATAGGTTGCTAACTGACTGTCTAAATTCATCTTCATCATCTGATGACATTGTTAGATACTGGAGCATGATGAAAAGCAGGACTTAGGGGAACTCCAGATCTCATGATAGTTTGACTACTGATTAATTTTATGACTCAAGGCAAGTCATTTGAACCTAAATTTGAATTCATATTAAATATCATTTTTATGTGTTTTAATACACACAAGATTACTGTCATATTAATAATGAATAAAGATATACATGAAAAGTGAATTATACAGACATTCAGATCAATTTATCTGATTTGAAAAATCTCTGGATAGGAGGAAAGTAGGCCACACAAGAACTATACGAAAGAGAACCCAATAATCTTAACCTTTTGGACAGTACTAATTCTAGCTAAGATGCCTAATATTAGAGCCTCATTCTTTTACTAAAATTTGCAGGCTTCATATAATCATCTTTTAGGGGAGTTTGCCTCTAGGTTTTTTCTTTTGTTTTAAATTATACTCCTGGACCTATTTTAAACCAGACCGCTTTCTTGTTTGTTTATACAGTGCCTTACATGAGAAGGATATCAGATGGCTAAAAATGTTTAATCTTTCAACACATACATTCTGCTTTGTAAAAATTAAAGATTTAATAGAAAATTCATAAATAAGCTAAAATATGTGCTATGTAATTGTGGCTTTCTCTGTAAAATTACATCTCCAACTAGGAAAATATGTAAGTTAAATGGCATTGTTAATTCATTTTACTCCACCACCTGGTGGATTTTAGGAGTTATTCCAAGAGCAGTAAAACTATAAGCCTGATACTATCTGCCAGATAATGTTTTTCTCTAATTTTTTCCCCTCTCTAATGTCAACTAAACTTTTCACATTTGTATATATTTTTTCTTTCTAGAATGTAAACTTTTAAGGACATCTTTATATCCATCACTGGTGGTGCTTTATATTAAAAAGATTCTTAATAAGTATTCATCAAAAGAAAGATAACAGATTTCACCAAAGATTACTAAGGAGAAGTTTCCTAGTCACAGAGGACATAGACTGGTCTGCAAATTCTAGACTTGGAAGGTGTTTTTGTTTTTGTTGTTGTTATTGTTGTTGTTGTTTTCAAGCCTGAAAGTAAATGAACCAAGGAACAGGAGCAGTGCTGTGCTAAGTCATATTGGAGCTGAAGCAAAAGGAAAAGTCAGTAATACAGATCTGGTCCTTATTGAAAAATGTAATCCACCAGGGATTTTTTGGGGGCATTAGGTTTGATGTTTTAAAGTATTGCATTAACATACGACTTATCTTGATTACTGAGTATTTTGGCACTTCTTTCAATTCTGTGCCCAAGGAGAGTGCCTCATTCACCTTACCATAGTCCTGCTATGAAGCTAAAAAGCCAGTATTTTAAAAAACAATAAAATAAAGTGAAAGAAGAATAAGTAAACGCAAGAGCTGATTCCTTAGAATAGTTAATAAAATAGGCAAATTTTTGACAAATGTGACTAAAACGTAAAATAAATTTTGTCACATTCAGGGGCAATATATTAGAAAATTTTAAGAAAGTGGGTGATTTCCTGGGAAAATGTAAGTTCTCAAAATTGATCAAGGGTAGATGACAAAATTGATCTGATCAGAGATGAACTAAACTGGAAGTCTGCTTTCTAAAAAGTCACCACGCCCAGATGGTTTTACACTTGTAGTTTTACTTATTAATCAAAGAACACATAAATTCTACGTTAGAATAATATTTACAGACTATAGAGAGTTCATTTTTAAGAGGCCAGCATAGTCTACACACAAAACCCTGAACTAACAAAAAAAGGAAATTATAAACCAAAATCACAAATCAATGCAGATGCAAAAATTATAATTAAAATACATCTTAGAAAATCTAATCTTGAAATGTACTAAAACAATTACAAGATATACCTATGACCAAATAAGATTAATTTTAGAGATTCAAGGATGGATCATCATTAACAGGTCTAATAGAATTTTTATGTCAAATTAAGTGGTACAAATTTTATGATTATTTAAATATATAATAAACATGCACTTACTAAGACTCAGCAGCAAAACTCCCAGTAAAATATGAAAAGACAAAAACGCTAAACACGAAAAAGACTGTTTGGCAAAATCATATTGCAAGCATCATATTGAATAGTGAAATCCTAAGTCCTTCTTACGAAAACAAGGAACTAAAAAAAGGTTATGGATGCTAACATTATTGTAATTCAACACACTATAGATGTTCTAGCTAATACAGTAAGAAAACTAAATATGTAACTTAAATAGCAGAAATGAGGAAATTTAAAAATCCTTATTTGAAGATTACAAGGTTGCATACCTAAGAAAGCTGACGTTGTACTAACAAAAATGTTATTGCTAATAAAAAAATTTGGCAAGATGGTTCTATATAACATAAATATATAAAAGTCAGTTTTCTCCTATATAAGAGGCTAATTAGAAACAGAAATGGTAAAATCTTGATTGAATTATACTTGGTTATAAATATAATGAGAAAGGTAGAGTATCTATATAAATTATAAAACTATCAAAAGTTCAAGAACAAGACTTGATAAAAGAGATTTATTAAAAACTTTCAAATTCAAAGAACTAAGTCCTTCCTACATTATAAATGTAATGTAATGACAATCTCAAACCCCAATGAGATTATTCTGGAACTTTACAAAATAACTTTTTAGTTCCTATGGAAGAAGACATACTTGTCAAAAAAAATAGAATGAACTTTCCAAAGTAGATTTTAAAGATGAATATAAAACGACATGATATTGACACATTAATGGACAAACATGTGAGTGGAAAAGCATAGAGGATCCAAAAATTTATTTTATATAGACATATATAAATTTTTTAAAAATAAAAATGTATGTAATAAAATATATAATTTATACTTATATATGATATGTAAAATGTATGTGCAACATATGATTATATTTATATATAATATATAAAATTTATATATAATGTAATTATATTTATATATAGTATATAAAATTATATATATAATATACACCCATATTTTTGGATTTGCTATTCTCTTCTGCTGCCTATTTTGTCCATTCATATATATGTATAATGTGATAGCAACAGTCAGTCTGTTCTCAATAGGAAGAGACAGGATAGTTTATTTAGTAAATGAAGCTGATATAATCGGTAATTCACTTCTAGAAGGAAATAAAATTAGATCCTCATTTCAAATATAAAAATATTCTAGACTTGCTAAAGACCAAATTCATAGTAAAATACAACTTTAAATATTAGAAAAATTTTGAAGATGATTTGTGCCATCTAGGCAGGAAGACAAAAGGGAGAGGAGAAGCAGAACTTCTTACATAAGACAGTAAACCCAAAGGCCGACAGTAAGAATGACAAGCCTAAGTGTTTGTCAATATCTCCATGCTGCAGCCAGAATTTGCTACAGGTTCTAAGTGTCTGAAAAATACAACTACCATGTACTCACATTTTGAGTTCCATTAGTACTGTTTTCTCAACAATATTTTAAGTGACGTTTTTGGCGTTTTCCCCATAGCCTGCATAGGTTGATCTGTACTATGTGATCACAATGTGTTCACTTACATTGAATTATTCATAACTTCAAGAAATACTTCTTGAATGACACTGATGTTGCGGGAAACGGATGCTTTTGCTGCTCAATTGAGCCCTGAGTTTTCTCTGTAATGATGGAGTGGGGTCTCTTTTCTAAAATCTTTAGGGACCACCCAATGTGCAGAGAGTTGTCTATGGCCTGCTCCAGGAGATGTTGATGATCTCCTAGACAGGTTACATCATCTTTCCCCTCAAAATTATGTAAGTGTCCTATCCTGATAAAGCCGTGAATGCATTAATTGTCACCTATTGGGTGATGTGGTCATACTGTAAGAGACACTATTCAGAAGAAGCAATTGGGAAATAATCATTTGTGTTTTCTTTTTTTTTTTTTTTTTTGAGACGGAGTCTCGCTCTGTCGCCCAGGCTGGAGTGCAGTGGCCGGATCTCAGCTCACTGCAAGCTCCGCCTCCCGGGTTTACGCCATTCTCCTGCCTCAGCCTCCCGAGTAGCTGGGACTACAGGCGCCCGCCACGTTCCCTGGCTAGTTTTTTTGTATTTTTTAGTAGAGACGGGGTTTCAATATGTTAGCCAGGATGATCTCGATCTCCTGACCTCGTGATCCGCCCGTCTCGGCCTCCCAAAGTGCTGGGATTACAGGCTTGAGTCACCGCGCCCGGCCTGTGTTTTCTTTTAGGTCTCTGATGTAAGTTGAAGTATATTCCTTGTAAGTCTACTACTTATGATTCTATTCCCTAGATATTTTTGAAGATATTAAGAAAGTCAGTATATGAACAAATTATTGATACAAGATTGATCACTGAATTCCAAGTACACATTTATAAACTCCTTTCACTTACAGGTCTATTCATAACAAACATTTATTTTCAGATTTTTGTCATTTTTTTCTGTTATGCATTCATACAGATATCTGCCAAAAGTTTAGTTTTACCATGTAAAGGGAGGCATTTCCTCCAGTATTAGTAAAGAACTCAGGATGATGAATTCAGAAAGGCTGGCAAGCAGGACTTATTCAATGTCACAGAAAAAATTAGTTCTCTGGATCTGCACCTCATATCTGCTTGTTCACAGTAACTCACAGAGTAGATTTTAATCTATGATAACCACCTTTCCTGGCATGCCACAGACAATCCATGATTTTAATTAGTCATAATTTACTGAGCACCTACTATGTGATTGGGATAATTACTTCTATTCTAGGTATTGGCCACAAACAACAAATGGGAAACATGGGACTACTGAAAGCTTATGCTTTCTTTCTGATGCACTTGGCAAGAAAGGAACTAATTCAGTACTGTTTCGCTCAGTCGACTACATGGGCTATTGGCTAAGTCATTTTGGATACAGAATTTATTAGAAATGACACCATAAGTGATTAGCTGTTGGGGGATCAACACTGTAAATAATCTGATCTGAGAAGAACCTTTCAGTATTTACCTAAAAAGTGGTGGCCTTGGGAACAGACCACAAGAAAGAATCTTGCCATCTTTTCTATCTAACATATGACACCCCTAACCAGCACAAGTGGGTGGCAGGCAGGACTTGTTTTAACGAATGACACAGCTCTGTGGATCAACTATATTCCCCATGAACTACAGGAACTCTGCTTTCATTAAAATGGAAAATGGAGTTTCCACCAAGCAGCGAATTAGTGTGTTATCTTAGTAAATGAGCACTGCTAATTGAGTCTCTGTTTCAACTTGATTTCTTCTGTTTGTTACTAAGTGATTAAGCACATCCTGAATTGCATGTCATGAGAATACCTGCCCCTCCAAGAAGCTGACAAATGTGCAAGCTGACAATCCTAAGAGGGTAGATAATCATGTAAGGCCTGTAACTAGCTCATTCATCTGACTCGACCATTATCAAATGATGTCTTTTCTCCCGTAGCATAGCACTTCTTTACATCTTTTAAAAAATTATGTAATTTTTAAAGTCCAGATTCATTAAAACCCCAAATGATCAGTCTTTTTGGAAGGGACATGATCTACATGGGTGAGCATCTGTATGTGTACACTGACAATTGTGCATTGTCTTAAGCTTGGTATTATTTAAATAACACAATTTAATTGGAAAATTTCCTGTGCTACTTTTGAAATTGTATTACTTACATTAGAGATCACAAGGGAATAATAGGCTTAGTAACCAGTTTATCACATTAAAATGTACTTTAATGTCTGCTAATTTCAAAAGGCTCATATGAGAGTCCGCATGCCTTAGCGGTCTGCATTTGATTTTGGTAGGAATCTCGGCTGGGAACAGCTTACATATCTCTGAGCAAGGCATGGAATTATTGGCTCTCTGTGTTTCCTCATTATAAAATTGTAGCTAACACTTATCTTCTGCACAAAGAATGTTGTTTAGAACAACGAATAATGAAGACAAGCAATGTTAATTAAGACATGATTATTCACCTTTAGAGCCTTGACGGAAGAAAAACAACTTCCTAGGAACAATAATAATAGACTCTGTGTGCAAAGATTTAAACATGTTTTGTTTGTAATATCTGGCACGGCAGATGTGTTCTTACAATCTCAGGATATTAAGTTTATGAGTAAAGTTACTTAAAACCCATTTATTATGGAGAGCTGGTGACGGGAGGGGCCTAAAGATCAACCTTTTGTCACACAGGAGGCCATTGGTGTCCAAGGAGATTAAATACATTCCTTAAAGTCAAGTTGATGAGCAACTAAAGCCATAACGAGAGAAGATTTTCCAGCCAGTGTCCTTTGACCTGTATTTATTTGCTTAGAAAAATGGTAAAATAATGGAAACACCAACCTTCTAATATTAATCAGTCCATCACCAGTAAACAGCTATTATTTCATGACATCTTTTGAGCAATCGCAACTGTAATCATTACAGAATTAGTAGCAATTTCAAAGAGACTGGCTCATTTAAAAATCTGAGATCACTTATTTTACTTAGAATTAAAACAAAACAAAACAAACAAACAAAAAAACACCCAAAAAACAAAAAACAAAACCTGCGGTAGAAGCGCGTGGTTATGAGGGCGTTTGGGCAAGAGCTGTCCAATGGAAGAATTCATACATTTAGACCCGCTGGCACCGTGCACGGCGCGCCGGGGACAGCTGGGGGGCGCCGGGCAGCAGAGGGTGTCCGGGACCCCAGCGCAGCTCCCAGCCCCGCCGCCCTCCTGGGCCGCTCCCCAGCCGGGGCCGGACGTGCGGTGCCTTTTCAGAGACTGGATTTGGCTCGGCCGCGGACTCCGCGGAGGGGTAATGAGCGCTCGGAGGTCTCTGGTACCGGCATTGGGACCCGGAAGGGAAAGGGGCGGCGTACCTCCGATTCGGGCGTTGTTCCCGCCGGGGTCGGCCCTGCTGGGGTCGGCCCCCAGGGAGTCGTCCCCTGCGACATCGCCGCGATCTCGGCCGGCCGAGAGAAGCGGCCCCTCGTCACCTAGGCAACTGGGGTGGGGCCGGCGCCCCTGGGCCTGGGAAGAGATCCCAGCGGAAGGCGGCGCCGGGCCCGAGCCTCCTCCCGCCCGGTACAGGGCTGGGGACCGCGCCGAGGAGCAGGAGGCCGGGAGGGAGGCCGACAGCAGCCCGCTGCGGAGGCTCTGAATCCTCTTGAAGAGACAAGAGTCGTTCCAGTATATAGTAGGAGTGAACGTGGGGAAAAGGCAATTCAAGTAGCAGTAATTTAAATGAAATGATATATGTCAAAGTACCTACTGCTAGCACATTGCAAGTTTCAACAAGTATTAAAGTAAGATATATTATTTGAACTTCAACCACTGATTGATGTTTGATACTAAGCAATCACTGTAAATTCTAAAGTATCATGGTGGTATTGTGGTCATGTTTAGAAGGAAAAATATGTCTTTATCTTTTAGAGATACATGCCTAACAATTTAGTGATGATGAAATGATGTAAAATATGTGATTTATTCCAAAATAATGAGGGAGGGGCACAGGAAATGAGTGGAGGTATAGTAGATGAATCTAGATTAGGTATGTGAATGGAAGGGGTTCCGTCAGTGTACTATTCTTTCTACTTTTGTATATATTTGAAGTGTTACACAACAAAAACATTTAAAAACAATACGAAATATCACATTGCAGCATGAGTATTCTTGACTTCTTTGGATGATCAACGCCTGCTTTGAAAATGAAATGTACTTGGCTTGTATTTACCTGCATGGAGGTTGCTATGCAGGACACTTCCTGTAAAAATCAGACATTATTTAAGTGATTCAGTTTCCTCATCTGAATGAAATAACAGTGTTGGCCTCCAAACATGACTATGAGGATTTAACAGGTTAATATATATATGAAAATGCTTACATCAGCCTTGACACCTAGTAGTGGTCTGTGTTTGATATTATTAGTGTTAGTATTAATATTGTGTTGCTCCTGACGTTAGTCCCTTGTACACAGCTGCCAGGATAATATTTCATCATGAACCTCTCCTTTATGTTAGCCCATTGTCTTTTAGACCAAATTTGACACGTTAGCTTTATATAACCTCATAACTGTGCCTTGCCTTCAAATTGTCTCATAGTTCAAAGTTTACAATTTGTACTGTCAACCTGTGTTTTCAAGTCGTCTCTAGTCTTGTATGGCCCATCTTTTCAAGTGGGTTTTACTGTTTCCCTTGATATTTTCACTACTGAAGGGGCTAGTTTAGTTCTCAGTACAAAGAATGCATGCAACAATACGTTAATGACTTGCAACCTCATTATATAGGATCCCATTATATAGGACATTAATAGGACCATGTTAAAACTTCTTCATTTGGTGAAAATATAGTCACTTTTTAGTGATTGCTAGAGTTAATACAAAAGTCACCACCTTAGAAAGTCATTACAGTGCTTAATTGTTTTCATTACTTCCTTCTGATCGCTGGTCCAAAGAAATTGAAGATAGCTGGTCACCTTCTTCAAAGTAAGGACCCTACCATATTCCTTGAATTTAGTGTTTGGTGACATGATAAAGCATTTATTTCTCTAACGTGGAGTTCCAGTGATCTCAAAGATTTGGTTTACTTTTCAGGCCTTTAATTTTGCTGCCATTTATTGGACAGTTTTTAGGTTTTCTTCTCCTGTTTTTGGTTTTGGACCCCAGAACCAGATGCAAAACTCCATTAAAGATGGAATCAATTCTAACAGTAATAGGAAGGTTACCTCAGGGAGTGGGGAATTGTTTTGTAGGAATTGCAATTTTACTTTAAAAAATTCAATGTTGTAATTTGTTAGAGAAGTCGGTTTTGAGGAGGTAATTTAATTTTATGGGACACAAATGTTTTGCTCAGTAAGAAGTAGTGTTGAAAACCCATTAGCCTGAAGGTTACTTTTAATTTGCACAAGTTGAAGCTGATTTTAGCCTCCCGTTTCTTTTGTAGATAGGTGCCAACAAGAAAGACAAATCTCAGTAGGTGATATGCTTTCTTACGTGGGAAGTCATTTAAGTCTTCCTTCCTAGGTCTCTTTTGAAGATACAGGCCTCTAACCAAAGCCTGCAAAATTCCATTTGTTATCTTAGTCTATTGCTTTAGGACTAGAAGAGAAAAGGAAGCGTATGGGTCTAGTTCACAGTTATTTTTTTAAAAGACCACTGACTTTTACCCCATCACATTGAAATGTGGGGTAGCTTGATATTACTTGATCAATTGAATTCAGGTTTCTGTTCTAAAGAAAGTTTTCCAATCGATGTGTCCATAAACCTGTGAGTAGTACAACACTTTATCAATAAAATCAGGTTCTCTTGAAGAGGGGCATTTTCATAATTTTACCAGTTTAACCAAGTATTGGATGTTTAAAATAAAGCATATTTTTAGGTATCAGGAAAACGCTTAAGAAAGGGCTAGATAATTTTATAATGGATATCGACAGTCCAGTGTGGCAATATTTGGCAATGAATACTGACAGATTTTAACTGTGTTCTTAGGGTGGGTAAACATTTCTACTCCATTCTTCATGGTTCCTGTGTCAATGGCTCATTTTATTTTTATTTTTATTTTTTTATTTTTTATAATTTAAGTTCTAGGGTACATGTGCATAACGTACAGGTTTGTTACATATGTATACTTATGCCATGTTGGTGTGCTGCACCCATCAACTCGTCAGCACCCATCAATTCATCATTTATATCATGTATAACTCCCCAGTGCAATCCCTCCCTCCTCCCCCCTCCCCATGATAGGCCCCAGTGTGTGATGTTCCCCTTCCCGAGTCCAAGTGATCTCATTGTTCAGTTCCCACCTATGAGTGAGAACATGCGGTGTTTGGTTTTCTCTTCTTGTGATAGTTTGCTAAGAATGATGGTTTCCAGCTGCATCTATGTCCCTACAAAGGATGCAAACTCATCCTTTTTTATGGCTGCATAGTATTCCATGGTGTATCTGTGCCACATTTTCTTAATCCAGTCTGTCACAGATGGACATTTGGGTTGATTCCAAGTCTTTGCTATTGTGAATAGTGCCGCAATAAACATACGTGTGCATGTGTCTTTGTAGTAGAATAATTTATAATCCTTTGGGTATATACCCAGTAGTGGGATGGCTGGGTCATATGGTACATCTAGTTCTAGATCCTTGAGGAATTGCCATACTGTTTTCCATAATGGTTGAACTAGTTTACAATCCCACCAACAGTGTAAAAGTCTTCCTATTTCTCCACATCCTCTCCAACACCTGTTGTTTCCTGACTTCTTAATGATTGCCATTCTAACTGGTGTGAGATGGTATCTCATTGTGGTTTTGATTTGCATTTCTCTGATGGCGAGTGATGATGAGCATTTTTTCATGTGTCTGTTGGCTGTATGAATATCTTCTTTTGAGAAATGTCTGTTCATATCCTTTCCCCACTTTTTGATGGGGTTGTTTGCTTTTTTCTTGTATATTTGTTTGAGTTCTTTGTAGATTCTGGATATTAGCCCTTTGTCAGATGAGTAGATTGCAAAAATTTTCTCCCATTCTGTAGGTTGCCTGTTCACTCTGATGGTAGTTTCTTTTGCTGTGCAGAAGCTCTTTAGTTTAATTAGATCCCATTTGTCAATTTTGGCTTTTGCTGCCGATGCTTTTGGTGTTTTAGACATGAAGTCCTTGGCCATGCCTATGTCCTGAATGGTATTACCTAGGTTTTCTTCTAGGGTTTTTATGGTATTAGGTCTAACATTTAAGTCTCTAATCCATCTTGAATTAATCTTCGTATACGGGGTAAGGAAAGGATCCAGTTTCAGCTTTCTACTTATGGCTAGCCAATTTTCCCAGCACCATTTATTAAATAGGGAATCCTTTCCCCAATTCTTGTTTCTCTCAGGTTTGTCAAAGATCAGATGGCTGTAGATGTGCGGTATTATTTCTGAGGACTCTG
This sequence comes from Rhinopithecus roxellana, assembly GCF_007565055.1. Lineage (NCBI taxonomy): Eukaryota > Metazoa > Chordata > Mammalia > Primates > Cercopithecidae > Rhinopithecus > Rhinopithecus roxellana. Next base: position 100,224,638 of record NC_044559.1, on the reverse strand, counting down.
TTCTGTTCCATTGGTCTATATCTCTGTTTTGGTACCAGTACCATGCTGTTTTGGTTACTGTAGCCTTGTAGTATAGTTTGAAGTCAGGTAGCGTGACGCCTCCAGCTTTGTCCTTTTGACTTAGGATTGTCTTGGCAATGCGGGCTCTTTTTTGGTTCCATATGAACTTTAAAGCAGTTTTTTCCAATTCTGTGAAGAAACTCATTGGTAGCTTGATGGGGATGGCATTGAATCTATAAATAACCTTGGGCAGTATGGCCATTTTCACGATATTGATTCTTCCTATCCATGAGCATGGTATGTTCTTCCATTTGTTTGTGTCCTCTTTTATTTCACTGAGCAGTGGTTTGTAGTTCTCCTTGAAGAGGTCCTTGACATCCCTTGTAAGCTGGATTCCTAGGTATTTTATTCTCTTTGAAGCAATTGTGAATGGAAGTTTATTCCTGATTTGGCTCTCTGCTTGTCTGTTACTGGTGTATAAGAATGCTTGTGATTTTTGCACATTAATTTTGTATCCTGAGACTTTGCTGAAGTTGCTTATCAGCTTAAGGAGATTTTGGGCTGAGACGATGGGGTTTTCTAAATATACAATCATGTCATCTGCAAACAGGGACAATTTGACTTCTTCTTTTCCTAACTGGATACCCTTGATTTCTTTCTCTTGCCTGATTGCCCTAGCCAGCACTTCCAACACTATGTTGAATAGGAGTGGTGAGAGAGGGCATCCCTGTCTTGTGCCAGTTTTCAAAGGGAATTTTTCCAGTTTTTGCCCATTCAGTATGATATTAGCTGTGGGTTTGTCATAAATAGCTCTTATTATTTTGAGGTACGTTCCATCAATACCGAATTTATTGAGCGTTTTTAGCATGAAGGGCTGTTGAATTTTGTCAAAAGCCTTTTCTGCATCTATTGAGATAATCATGTGGTTCTTGTCTTTGGTTCTGTTTATATGCTGGATTACGTTTATTGATTTGCGAATGTTGAACCAGCCTTGCATCCCAGGGATGAAGCCCACTTGATCATGGTGGATAAGCTTTTTGATGTGCTGCTGAATCCGGTTTGCCAGTATTTTATTGAGAATTTTTGCATCGATGTTCATCAGGGATATTGGTCTAAAATTCTCTTTTTTTGTTGTGTCTCTGCCAGGCTTTGGTGTCAGGATGATGTTGGCCTCATAAAATGAGTTAGGGAGGATTCCGTCTTTTTCTATTGATTGGAATAGTTTCAGAAGGAATGGTACCAGTCCTCCTTGTACCTTTGGTAGAATTCAGCTGTGAATCCATCTGGTCCTGGACTTTTTTTGGTGGGTAGGCTATTAATTGTTGCCTCAATTTCAGAGCCTGCTATTGGTCTATTCAGGGATTCAACTTCTTCCTGGTTTAGCCTTGGGAGAGTGTAAGTGTCCAGGAAATTATCCATTTCTTCTAGATTTTCTAGTTGATTTGCGTAGAGGCATTTATAGTATTCTCTGATGGTTGTTTGTATTTCTGTGGGGTCAGTGGTGATATCCCCTTTATGATTTTTTATTTCGTCTATTTGATTCCTCTCTTTTTTCTTCTTTATTAGCCTTGCTAGTGGTCTGTCAATTTTGTTGATCTTTTCAAAAAACCAACTCCTGGATTCATTGATTTTTTGGAGAGTTTTTTGTGTCTCTATCTCCTTCAGTTCGGCTCTGATCTTAGTTATTTCTTGCCTTCTGCTAGCTTTTGAATGTGTTTGCTCTTGCCTCTCTAGTTCTTTTAAATGTGATGTTAGAGTGTCAATTTTAGATCTTTCCTGCTTTCTCTTGTGGGCATTTAGTGCTATAAATTTCCCTCTACACACTGCTTTAAATGTATCCCAGAGATTCTGGTATGTTGTATCTTTGTTCTCATTGGTTTCAAAGAACATCTTTATTTCTGCCTTCATTTTGTTATGTACCCAGTAGTCATTCAGGAGCAGGTTGTTCAGTTTCCATGTAGTTGAGCAGTTTTGATTGAGTTTCTTACTCCTGAGTTCTAGTTTGATTGCACTGTGGTCTGAGAGACAGTTTGTTATAATTTCTGTTCTTTTACATTTGCTGAGGAGTGCTTTACTTCCAATTATGTGGTCAATTTTGGAATAAGTGCGATGTGGTGCTGAGAAGAATGTATATTCTGTTGATTTGGGGTGGAGAGTTCTATAGATGTCTATTAGGTCCGCTTGGTGCAGAGATGAGTTCAATTCCTGGATATCCTTGTTAACTTTCTGTCTCGTTGATCTGTCTAATGTTGACAGTGGAGTGTTGAAGTCTCCCATTCTTATTGTATGGGAGTCTAAGTCTCTTTGTAAGTCTCTAAGGACTTGCTTTATGAATCTGGGTGCTCCTGTATTGGGTGCATATATATTTAGGAGAGTTAGCTCTTCCTGTTGAATTGATCCCTTTACCATTATGTGATGGCGTTCTTTGTCTCTTTTGATCTTTGATGGTTTAAAGTCTGTTTTATCAGAGACTAGGATTGCAACCCCGGCTTTTTTTTGTTCTCCATTTCCTTGGTAGATCTTCCTCCATCCCTTTATTTTGAGCCTATGTATGTCTCTGCATGTGAGATGGGTCTCCTGAATACAGCAGACTGATGGGTCTTGACTCTTTATCCAGTTTGCCAGTCTGTGTCTTTTAATTGGAGCATTTAGTCCATTTACATTTAAGGTTAATATTGTTATGTGTGAACTTGATCCTGCCATTATGATATTAACTGGGTATTTTGCTCGTTAGTTGATGCAGTTTCTTCCTAGCCTCGATGGTCTTTACATTTTGGCATGTTTTTGCAATGGCTGGTACCGGTTGTTCCTTTCCATGTTTAGGGCTTCCTTCAGGGTCTCTTGTAAGGCAGGCCTGGTGGTGACAAAATCTCTAAGCATTTGCTTATCTGTAAAGGATTTTATTTCTCCTTCACATATGAAACTTAGTTTGGCTGGATATGAAATTCTGGGTTTAAAATTCTTTTCTTTCAGAACGTTGAATATTGGCCCCCACTCTCTTCTGGCTTGTAGAGTTTCTGCCGAGAGATCTGCTGTTAGTCTGATGGGCTTCCCTTTGTGGGTAACCCGACCTTTCTCTCTGGCTGCCCTTAAGATTTTTTCCTTCATTTCAACTTTGGTGAATCTGGCAATTATGTGTCTTGGAGTTGCCCTTCTGGAGGAGTATCTTTGTGGCGTTCTCTGTATTTCCTGAATTTGAATGTTGGCCTGCCCTACTAGGTTGGGGAAGTTCTCCTGGATGATATCCTGAAGAGTGTTTTCCAACTTGGTTCCATTTTCCCCCTCACTTTCAGGCACCCCAATCAGACGTAGATTTGGTCTTTTTACATAATCCCATACTTCTTGCAGGCTTTGTTCATTTCTTTTTCTTCTTTTTTCTTTTGGTTTCTCTTCTCGCTTCATTTCATTCATTTGATCTTCAATCGCTGATACTCTTTCTTCCAGTTGATCGAGTCGGTTACTGAAACTTGTGCATTTGTCACGTATTTCTCGTGTCATGGTTTTCATCTCTGTCATTTCGTTTATGATCTTCTCTGCATTAATTAGTCTAGCTGTCAATTCTTCCACTCTTTTTTCAAGATTTTTAGTTTCTTTGTGCTGGGTACGTAATTCCTCCTTTAGCTCTGAGAAGTTTGATGGACTGAAGCCTTCTTCTCTCATCTCGTCAAAGTCATTCTCTGACCAGCTTTGATCCGTTGCTGGCGATGGGCTGCGCTCCTTTGCAGGGGGAGATGCACTCTTATTTTTTGAATTTCCAGCTTTTCTGCCCTGCTTCTTCTCCATCTTTGTGGTTTTATCTGTCTCTGGTCTTTGATGATGGTGACGTACTGATGGGTTTTGGTATAGGTGTCCTTCCTGTTTGATAGTTTTCCTTCTGACAGTCAGAAGGACTGTCTGTTGGTCTGTTGGAGATTGCTTGAGGTCCACTCCAGACCCTGTTTGCCTGGGTATCAGCAGCAGAGGTTGCGGAAGATAGAATATTGCTGAACAGCGAGTGTACCTGTCTGATTCTTCCTTTGGAAGTTTCCTCTCAGGGGTGTACTCTACCCTGTGAGGTGTGGGGTGTCAGACTGCCCCTAGTGGGGGATGTCTCCCAGCTAGGCTACTCAGGGGTCAGGGACCCACCTGAGCAGACAGTCTGTCCGTTCTCAGATCTCAACCTCCAGTGTTGGGAGATCCACGGCTCTCCCCAAAGCTGTCAGACAGAGTCGTTCGCGTCTGCACCGGCCCCCGCTGCTTCTCCTGTTGGTCTTCAGCTGTGCGCTGTCCCCAGAGGTGGAGTCTACAGAGACAGGCAGGCTTCCTTGAGCTGCTGTGAGCTCCACCCAGTTCGAGCTTCCCAGAGGCTTTGTTTACCTACTTAAGCCTCAGCAAAGGCGGGCGCCCCTCCCCCAGCCTTGCTGCTGCCTTGCGGATAGATTGCCGCAGACTGCTGTGTTAGCGGTGAGGGAGGCTCCGTGGGCGTGGGACCCTCCCGGCCAGGTGTGGGATATATTCTCCTCGTGTGCCTGTTTGCTTAAAGCGCCGTATTGGGGTGGGAGTTACCCGATTTTCCAGGTGTTGTGTGTCTCAGTTCCCCTGGCTAGGAAAACGGATTCCCTTCCCCCTTGCGCTTCCAGGTGAGGCGATGCCTCGCCCTGCTTCAGCTCTCACTGGTCAGGCTGCAGCAGCTGACCAGCACCGATTGTCCGGCACTCCCTAGTGAGATGACCCCAGTACCTCAGTTGAAAATGCAGAAATCACTGGTCTTCTGTGTCGCTCGCGCTGGGAGTTGGAGACTGGAGCTGTTCCTATTTGGCCATCTTGCTCCGCCGGGTCCTCTGGCTCATTTTAAATATGGTGAGGCTCTTCAACAATAAACAAAATAATGCCATTAATGAGATTAATGACATGTTAGTAGTTCAAACACTGTGATTCTTGAGGTCTTCAATCTATTAAGTGATAGATAATGATAATCTTAAGACGATCAGGCAGGAAACAATTCAGTATGCCCCTAAATGGTAATGAGAGATCTCATCATTCTAGAGATCGAATTTAGACAGCGCATTGTTTCTTGCCTTGAGATCCGTGAAACTTGATAGATGTAGAATGAAAAAAGACTGAAAGCAATTTAATTTGTAATTGCCTTCACTCTGGTTACATATTTTATTTTTAGCAAAGAAAGTATTCCAATAGTTAATTTTGAAACGTATTTAAAGTTTTCTTAACCTTTACCTAATACTTAAATCTGGTCTTCTCATTTCAACCAAGTACTATAGTCTGTTCAGGTCATATGTGAGAACACTGTGAAGTCTTACCTTAATAAAACACACTTAGAACATGATATAGTAAACATGCCATAGTATACATTCTAAGAGTGAGTGATTATTGTAGGGAGGGAAAATGATTTCCAGAAAACAGTTGGTATAATACTATTTTGAGAATATTTATGTAACACTAATACTTGTCTTCAAAACTCTGTCCTTTCCCATTTTGGGTCCATATGTTTGTCCCTCTTTCTCTAGTCATTCCCTTTACAATGGATCCTTCTGCTCTTCAGATGAAACTTAAGTCCTTTTTCCAAACCAGACAATACTATATTTTCCTACTACAGAGATCTCTTTAAGATAGTTTTGTGCCATTTTGCTTTCCTTCCTGATCAAAATATTGAAAAAGTAGTCCTTCTCTTATCATCTCTCCTTACCCATTCCAGCTCTGTAATCAGTCTCTCATCTCCTTAGCTCTCCTAAGCTGACCTCCCCAAAATTGCCACTGGTTCCTGTCTTTCTTAGTATGTGGACACTTTCACTCGCCCCTCATAGCCACTCTCTCCCCATCTCCGCTTGGTCTCGTGCCAACCTTTATGGGCCTCATCAGCTGATTTTGCCACATTCCTTGCCCTCTGACTTGTGGTTGGGTTTTGCCAATGGGAGCATCACCAGGGGTTTGGAAGGTGGAAGAGTGAGATCAGGATATTTATTCTCCCAGTCCCCTCTCTGCAGGATTACAGATTAGAAGTAGCTGAATTCCTACACCAAAAGCCCTGAAGGCCACCTTCTGTCCTTCGGCCCCCTCCACAGCTAGAGCCGTCTTGGGGTTTGGGTAACCATTCCTCCCCTCGCCCCTCCAGGCCTAGAGGTGGTAATGGCTTCCTCCTGCAGCTGTTGATTTTACTTATGGCTGCTCACCTGTTTGTGAACAGTTCCTTTAATAAGCTCTCCTCAGTTACCACATTTGTTCCGCTTCCTGATGGGACTTTGACTGATTTTAGCAAAAACTAACTCCAAAACATTTAATAAGGAAGATGTCTGGCTTGTTCAACACCGTTGTTATTGCCCACTGCTTAGTTGCTGTGCAGCGAGCAGTATTGTCTGTAAGTGATCCTGGCTACTTCTTGTGGATTTCTTGCACAATTATCTAGGTAGGGCTGCACCCCAGCCCACCCCTTTCTCCAGCTGGAGAGGCTGTACCCAATTACCCTCAGGACTGATGGCAGACAGTGGAGACTGTAACTACCTGTGGGACCTGTGTTATCTCTGTCTTGGACAGCCGGCTATCTCAGACAACTTGTATAGATTGCTGATTTCTCAAATCTTAACTTTCCAATGTCAAGCAGACTGTGTAGTATAGTCCCCCTGTTGACAAGACTCATTTAAAATTTGTGCTATAAAAAGTCAAAAGAACAGGTCCTGGGCCCTGGCAAGCCTTTCCATAGATGCTGGGGTGTGTCTGAGAAACAACAGTGCCTTCCTTTTTTGTTCTTGCTGATCCTGGCCTTGAAGCTTTGACGTTTCCCAATAAAACCTGTCCCGTGTCACAGGAGGTTGTCAATTTGGAAGCCAGGAGGATCATACCTGGCAGGGGCTACTGCTTGTGAGAATGCGTGTCGTTCACACATTCACTTGTCCCAGCACATTTAGATTCATAATCTGTATTTGCATGCAAGTCTTGTTAATTATTTCCATTTACAGATTGTTCTTTATGGCAGTATTTACATTAGTATTTTCATCACTCCTTTTATGCTTCATTGAACCACTTTTAGGTCACAGATCCATGTTTGTGAACTGGTAGTTTAATGCAAAAAACAAGTTAACAGTCCTAAGCAGGGACATACGTATTATGTGAAAATACTTCAGCTGAGAAAACACTGCACCCTATTTCCAGAATGTTAGCCAAGGTAGACTTACCCAAATTCCTAAAGCAAAGGCAGGATTTTTAAACAGATGATTTGAGCTAGCTATAAAGAATTTTTGTAAAAATCAAAATTCATCCTGCACTTGAAATTTGCAAAATATGTATGATCAAACGGTTTCACAGATTTTTTCTTTTTTCCTTCTGAAACTGCCTAAAAGTCACTGGGTGCCACTTAATTAATGACAGGGGACTCCATTGCTCTTTGAAGACATTTTTGAGGAAACCTAGGAGATTCTGGGAAGTGCCTCCACTGAACAACTATTGCCCCCTTCTCTGTACTACTTCTTACCCCCCTAACTTTGAAAAATAGCAATTCTAGTTTTACCTGTTTTACATAACACCTTCTTATAAATTTTGTTAGAAGGAAGGATGTTGAGCTTTAAGAAGTTTAAAAGCCACTAGATAATCTCTAAGGAAGCTTCATCTCTGAAAATTCTATTGTGATGTAATTTCCCAAAGAATTCATTGCCTGAGACATTCACCTTGGCAAATACAAAGCATTACTGTTATTAAACATTTCTGGTGTATTTGCACATTTATAATTCCAGGGAAATGAAATAACATGCATTATTTCATCTCATCACCAGACTTGCACTAAGAGGCATATAGTATTATTTTTGTTTTGCAGACAAGGACACTGAGGTTCAGAGGGCCAAGGTAACTGACCTAATGTCTCATGGCTAAGTATGTGGCAGGCAGGCACAGGTATTAATTAGTTTTTATGATTCTGCAGCCCGCCCACTCTGCTCGCTATGCCGCACTACCTCAGCTGTGTGCCGTGCTCAAGACCCTGGCCGGGTCGATGAAATTTGTCTCTGGAGCCTTTCCATTTCTCCTTCAGTGCCTCTCCTCTCACCACATACTTCCCACTTCCCCAAGGTCTTCACAATAATTGCTAATCCATTTAGTGTGTTACTCTTGTAGGTTATCAAGCCAGGTGTATAGTCATAACTAAAGTATGAGATGATATGGCTTAGCTCTTACCAGGAGGCATTTGTTTTGTTTTGTACTAGGAGACACTTGAAGATGGAAAATTCTTTTGCAGCTCAAATGAACGAGGTTTTAATAGAGGATTGCCAACTCGTGGGGCTTATATTTTCAAAATAGAAGGTCTTTTCTGGTGCCTTCAAAGACTTCACCTGGGCCGGGCGCGGTGGCTCAAGCCTGTAATCCCAGCACTTTGGGAGGCCGAGACGGGCGGATCACGAGGTCAGGAGATCGAGACCATCCTGGCTAATACGGTGAAACCCCGTCTACTAAAAAAATACAAAAAAAAAAAAAACAAAAAAAAAACTAGCCGGGCGACGAGGCGGGCGCCTGTAGTCCCAGCTACTTGGGAGGCTGAGACAGGAGAATGGCGTGAACCCGGGAGGCGGAGCTTGCAGTGAGCTGAGAGCCGGCCACTGCACTCCAGCCTGGGCGGCAGAGCAAGACTCCGTCTCAAAAAAAAAAAAAAAAAAAAAAAAAAAAAAAAAAAAAAAAAAAAAAAAAAAAGACTTCACCTGAGAGACAGCTTTATTCCACTTACTAGTATCAGAAGCTGTTACGATGATTTCTTCTACCCTCCACAGAATCTATTACAGTGCTTTGATAAACATCCAGTAAATGGTAGAGCATGATGATGAAAAAAAGCAAATTAATCAGTAGAAAATATTCTTGTAGCTATGGTTAATCCTGATTCGAGTGCACTACATGGATTTTTTTTTTTTTTTCTTTTTTGTGAGACAGGGTCTCACTCTGTTGCCCAAGCTGGAGTACAGTGGTTCAGTCTTGGCTCACTGCAGCCTCCGTCTCCTAGGTTCAAGTGATTCTCCCACTCAGCCTCCTGAATAGCTAGGACTACAGGCACATGCCACCTGTTAGCTTGGCTAACTTTTGTCATTTTTAATAGAGAAGGGGTTTCACCATGTTGGTCAGGCTAGTCTCAAACTCCTGACCTCAAATAATCCGCCCGCTTTGGCCTCCCAAAGTGCTGGAATTATAGGCGTGAGCCACTGAGACCAGCAGGAAAAATTTAAATATTATTTTTCTACATTGCTAAAATTCCCATGTGCCTTCTTTTTGAATGAAATGCATTTCATATGCCTCAAAGCTAGGTTAAGCATCTACATGAGAGAAATTCAGGGTGTCACTGTGCAGCTTTCAGAAGATTGTAACAAATCATCACAGGATTTACTAGCCATTTTCTGTTTTATTTTATAATAATAGAAGTCATTAATTTTGGGAGGAAATAGACTGTTTGCCTATGTGTGCTGGAAATCTAGGTCTGTAAAGAGCATGAGAAGATTATATATGATATTTCTGAAGCTAGAAATCATAGCCTCTTGATGGTTAATGGTTGGTCTCCAGCCTGTTATTTTGATGATAGTCTCATCATGCCCCTTATGGTGCCACCTCATGGTCACTGGTACCCAGATAGGCATAGCTTTGGTGCAAGTTAGAATAGTGAATTCGGTTGAGGGATATTTTTGACCAGCTAAGAAACCTTAGGAAAAATTACTCTATCTCCAGGTAACATTGATGATTCTTCTCAGAAAATTTTTAAGCAGTTCCTTATGCTAAGGAATACAAACTTAGAATGTTTGCACAGAAAAACAAAAGTAGACAATTGGAAAAGAGAAAAGAAGGGAAGGTGGATGGCAGAACAGAAGTGATGTTCAGACTTTGGAGAGGGAAAATGGAGTCAAACGGAACATCTAAGTCAAAACCAGCATGACATGAGATCACACAGCTGTCATCAGGAGTCATATGAGATTAGGCCACAGTATTCCAGCAGATTCTGCTTTGCTCAGGAATTAGCCTAGTAATTACTAGGAAGGTCACTAGGACAATGCCCTTTTTGGGACCTGCATCCTCTAGACAAATGACACTCTGAAATGAGTCTTTTTTTCCCTTTTGATCGTTAGACTTAAATTGATGCCATGGCCACAGATGCAAGTTGCATGCCTGATGAAACTTGATTACAATTCAGCAGATGAATTAGGTAGTGGAGATTTGTTTAAACTATAGATTCTTAAAGGCCTGGTGGGTTACTCTTGCCTGGGCAGTCTTCTCCTGAATGTCTGGCTATTCTTGATGTGGCAGCCTTCCCATCAAATCTTGGGCCATACTCAAGAAGAGTCAGACTACTCGATGGACTCCATAAGTGGGAGAGTCCAGTGGTCACAGGTCCAGGGTCCAAGGACAGCTTAAGATAGCAGAGCAGCGTATGCTTCTGATTTCATGTTGCTGTTGCATCCTCTAAAAACCATTGGCAAAATTGCTGTTCCTTCCTTGACTGGACAAAGAAGGGCCCATTTTTCTTGTGGACACATAATGTTGGAATAATTTTTCTCTGGCAGCAGCATATGCTAGATGAAACATTGTAGACCTCAGCTTCTGTCTTTGCCCAGATAGCTGTCCCTTTCTTCCTTATGCAAACCCTAAATCCTGGGGGATACCAATGAAGCTGACTTGGGTTGTATCCATACATGGAGAGTCAGACTCCTTATTAAGGCCTCGTTTCTAACTCCACCTTTAGTGATTAGTGATTAATTATACTATTGCACTGAGAATCAGGAACAACAAAATGGAGTAAAGCATTTTTTTCCACAATTTAAGACCAGATAAAATTGCTGAAAATGCATACTGAGACATTTTCCTATTATCATGGATTCATCCAATGAATATTTATGGACTACTGTATAAGTATCCGGTACTATTCTAAGCATTTGGTCAACAAAAGAGGCAAAAACTCTGTCCTCTCAGAAATTCTATTCTGATGAGTTGAAAAAATCTACATTCTATCTGAAGATTCACGAACTTGCTAATTATTATTTTGGAAGGCATCCTGTTTTTGTGATTCTGAGAAGTTAAGATGTACAAAGAGCCTAATTACATGTGATTTTTTAAAAACTGGACATCCTATAGGCTGATGGTTAATAGTTTGTTTAGAAAGTGGGAAAAATGGGGCAGACTGAGGAGATCAGAAGTGTGGGGTTAAGAAAATCAAGGTATGTTGCGTCTTGAATAAGACAGTCAGGATATACCTTAGACAAAAGATGAGAATTGAGCAAAGTGTATCATCGCTATTGTCATAACTAGCATTCTGGCTAAGTGCCTTTTGTGTGTTTCTTCCTTAAATCTTGCAACAGATGTGGTCACCGAGGCTTAAAAAGTTAATTATCTACCCAGTATTACACAGCTATTTAGTAGAGACAATAGAATTTTAACTCAGGACTATCTGATTAAGAACCCAAGTTACATACACTGTACTATGTCTCAAAAGAGTAGCTTACAAACTGTATTTGTATTTATAAATACAGATCACCAGGATATTATTAGCTTTTAAAGCATCTATTATTAACCATATTTTCATACTATACTTGAAAGCACATACTTAAATATATTATAGTCCACATATTACCATATTGGAGGGACCCAACTTACTAAACTGTATTAGGTAGGTACTTTTTGCAGATGTGCAAACGTTTTCTTATCTCTATGCATTTGAACAGTATGTAAGTGTTTCCTTGGCTAGGAGTGTTTTGACTTTTCATGATGTAAAAAAAAATCAGGCCTTAGCATGCCTGTTTACATAAAATTGCTTAACAGCTCAAGTATAGCATGGAGTAGAATCAAGTATGTCTGGTGGTTACATGTTCACATCGTAGTGGAATCATTGATAGCTCATTAATAAGGGAACCTATGACATATTTATGTAGTGTGATATTAAAAGTATTTCTAGTGTTATTAGGTTTAGGTGCTTTTTGCCCGCCTTATTTTGAGAAAAGCTGGGATACAATTAGTGATTAAAGTTTGATTTTCTTTTAAGCTCTGAATTACCTAACTGAAGCATATCTTGAGACAACTAGGGAAGGTTTTTGTTTCTTTTTCCAAACTATCATTTGTAATTACTTATATAGTTCAAAAATTTATTTTAGTACTATGAAACCAAGTCAGAATATTGAAATAAATTTGATGTTGAGACTGATGTGACTGGAAGAGTCTCATTACACTAGCTTTTACAATGACAAACAAATGTATGTCATAATAAGTAAATATAGGTTTATAGTTATAAGTATATTAAAATATACTGTGGACAGTAATTTATATAAATAATACAACACATTCATTTATTTACCTTTGAAGTTTAATTTTGTAAAAATTAGCAAGGGAGATGAATGGGGTAAAATCCAGTGATGTAAACATGGACATGGATTTCTAAAATGGCCACTACAGCAATCTCTGCTTTCCCATGGTTTTGCCTTTCATACACGTGGTGCAGTGCAACAAGATATTTGGTGTGTGGGGGAGGGGGGAAGAGCGAGAGACCACTTTTATGTAACTTTTATTACAGTATATTGTCATAGTTCTATTTTTTAGTCATTGTTACTTTCTTATTGTGATTAATTTTTAAATTAATCTTCATCATAGGTATGTATATGTAGGAAAAAATGCAGTATTTATAGAGTTCAACACTACTTGCAATTTCAGGCATCCACTGGGAGTCTTGGAATGTATCCCTGAAAATGAGGAGTGTCTGCTGTTCAAAAGGAAATAGAAAACATAGACTGTGCACATACTTTCTTTAACTGAAGCTAAGGAATATTGCACGTTTTGTGAATATAAATAGTCCAATGACCAAAATAATCTGTTTTCTCGGCCGGGCACAGTGGCTCACACCTGTAATCCCAGCACTTTGAGAGACTGAGGTGGCCAGATCACCTGAGGTTGGGAGTTTGAGACGAGCCTGACCAACATGGAGAAACCCCCGCTCTACTAAAAATACAAAATTAGCCAGGCGTGGTGGTGCATGCCTGCAATCCCAGCTACTCGGGAGGCTGAGGCAGGAGAATCATTTGAACCTGGAAGTTGGAGGTCGCGGTGAGCCAAGATTGCATCATTGGACTCCAGCCTGGGCAACAAGAGTGAAACTCTGTCTCAAAAAAAAAAATTGTTTTCTCTCACCTATTTTAATCTGTATAATTGTACCATTAAAGGAAGTAAAATAATATGAAAACCTTCACAATTTCATTTCTCAGTCATTGACTTTAGATGAGTAAACTTGGGGAAGGGTAATTGCTGAAGTGGTGGGGGTAAAGGAAAATTCACTTGAGTTTAAGATTGCCACTGCTATGTACACAGAACCTGTCCCTTCCATTCACTTGCAGACCTACAACTAAAGGTCTTTCTGTAGAGTTTTTATTAGTTTTGTTCGCTTGCTCGTTAGTTTTTCTTTTTTCTTTCTTTCTTTCTTTCTTTCTTTCTTTCTTTCTTTCTTTCTTTCTTTCTTTCTTTCTTTCTTTCTTTCTTTCTTTGCAATCAGTGTTAAGTTGTCATAAGTTTAAAATAATAGGTTATAAGATGTTATTTGCAAGCCTCATGCTAACCTCAAATCAAAAAACCTAGAACAGATACACAAAAAATAAAAAGCAAGATATTAAAACAGACAACCCGAGAAAATCACCTTCACAGAAAGGAAGACAAGAAAGAAAGAATGAAGGAAGAGAAGACCACGGAACAACCAGAAAAACAATAAAATGGCAGGAATAAGTCCTTATTTATCAATAACAACATTGAATGTAAATTGACTAAATTCTCCAATAAAAAAATGTAGAGTTGTTGAATGGGTTAAAAAAAAAGACCCAATGATCTGTTCTTGCAAAAAACATACTTCATCTATAAAGATACAAATATACTGAAAATAAAAGGATGAAAAAAGATGTTCCATGCAAATGGAAACCAAAAAAGAGCAGGAATTGCTATCCTTATGTCAGACAAAATGGATTTCAAGACAAAAAGTATAACAAGAGACAAATCAGGTCATTATATAGTGATTTAAGGGATCAATTCATCAAAAGTATAACAATTGTAAATATATATGCACCCAACACTGGAGCACCCAGAGTATAAAGCAAATATTAGAACTGAAGGACAGATGATTGTATAGACCCCAATACAGTAATAGCTGGAGACCTCGACACCCACTTTCAGCATTGAACAGATCATCCAGACACAAAATCAACAAAGAAACATTGCACTTAATCTGCACTATAGACCAAGTGGACCTAATACATGTTGACAGGACATTTCATTTGATAGCTACAGACTACATATTATTCTCCTCAGCACACAAGTCATTCTCAAGGTTAGCCCATATGTTAGACCACAAAACAAGTCTTAAAAAATTCAGAAACATTGAAATTATATTAAGGATCTTCTCTGACTACCATGGAGAGAAATCCATAAAACTGGAAATCAGTTACAAGAGGAATTTTGGAAACTACACAAACACATGTAAATTAAACAATATGCTTCCTAATGACTAGTGGGCCAATAAAGAAATTAAGAAGAAAATGTAATCATTTCTTGAAACAAATGAAAATGAAAACACAACATACCAAAACTTATGCAATATAGGAAAAGCAGTACTAAAAGGAAAGTTATAGCAGTAAGCACCTACATCAAAAAAGTAGAAAATCTTCAAATAAGCAACCCGTGATGCATCTTAAAGAACTAGAAAAGCAAGAGCAAACCAAACTAAAATTACCAGAAGAAAAGAAATGGCAAATATTAGAGCAGAAATAAACGAAACTGAAACAAAGAAAGCAATAAAAATAATGAACAAACAAAAGTTGTTTTCTGAATAGATTAAAAAAATGACAAATTTTTAGCCAGACTGAGAAAAAATAGGGAAGACCCACATAAATAAAACCAGAGATGGCAAAGGAGACATTACAATTGATACCGCAGAAATTCAAGGATCTTTAGAGGCTACTATGAGCCAGTATATGCCAATAAGTTGGAAAACCTAGAAGAAATGAATAAATTCCTAGACACATGCAATCTATCAAGATTAAACCATGAAGAAACCCAAAACTTGAAGACCAATAACAAGTAATTAGATTGAAACAGTAATAAAAATTCTACTCACAAAAAAGGCCTGAGACCCGATGACTTAGTTGCTGAATATGATCGAACATTCAAAGAACTAATACAGATCCTAAGGAAACTATTCCAAAAACCAGAGGAGGAGGGAATACTTCCAGACTCATTCTATGAGGCCAGTATTACCCTGATACCAAAGCCAGACAACAACATATCAAAAAAGAAAACTACAGGCCAACATCCCTGATAAACTTTGATGCAAAAATCCTCAACGAAATACTAGCAAACCAAATTCAGCAACATATTAAAAAGATAATTAATCATGACCAAGTTGGATTTATCTCAAGGGTGCAAAGATGGTTCAACATATACAAATCAATAAGATACATCATATCAAAAGAATGAAGGACAGAAACCACATGGTCATTTCAATTGATCATATGAAAAAGGATGGGATACAATTCAACATCCCTTCATGATAAAAACCCTAAAAAAAACTGTGTATAAAAGAAACATACCACCAGACAATGAAAGCCATATATGACAGACCCACAGCTAGCATCATGCTGAAAACTGAGAAAAACTGAGAGCATTTTCTCTAAGATCTGGAACAAGAAAAAGATGCCCATTTTCACTACTGTTATTCAACATAGAATGCGAATCCTAACTACAGCAACAAGAGAAAAAAATACAGGGCATACAAGTTGGAAAGGAAGAAGTCAAATTATCCTTGTTTGCACGATACAGTCTTATATTTGGAAAAACAAAGTTTCCACCAAAAGAGTATTAGAGCTGATAAAAAAAATCCGGTGAAGTTGCAGGATACAAAATCAACGTAGAAAAATCAGTGGCATTTCTATATGCCAACAGGGAACAATCTGAAAAAGAAATCAAGAAAGTTATCCCATTTGCGATAGGTACAAATAAAACAAGATGCCTAGGCATAAGCTTAACCAAAGAAATGAAAGTTTTCTATAATGAAAGCTATAAAACATTGATGCAAGAAATTGAAAAGGACACAAAGGAAAAGATATTCCATGTTCATAGATTCAAGGAATCAATATTGTTAGAATGTCCATACTACCCAAAGCAATCTACAGATTCAATGCAATCCGTGTCAAAACACCAATCACATTCTTCACAGAAATAGAAATAATAATTCTAAAATGTATATGAAATCGCAAAAGACCCAGAATAGCCACAACCATCCTGAACAAAAGGAACAAAACTGGAGGAATCACATTACCTGACTTCAAATACAGAGGTATAGTAACCAAAACAGCATGCTACCGACATAAAAATAGACACATAGACAAATGGAACAGAATAGAGTACCCAGAAATAAATCCATACATCTACAGTGAACTCATTTCAACAAAGGTGCCAAGAACACACGGGGAAAGGATAGTCTCTTCAAGAAATGGTGCTGGAGAAAACTGAGTATCCATTTGCAGAAGATTGAAACTAGACCTCTATCTCTCACCATATACAAAAATCAAATCAAAATGGATTAAATACTTAAGTCTAAGACCTCAAACTATGAAACTACTAAAAGAAAACATTAGGGAAACTGCAGGACATTGATCTGGGCAAAGATTTCTTGAGTAATACCCTACAAGCATAGACATCCAAAGTAGACAAATGGGATCACGTCAAGTTAAAAAGCTTCTGCAAGCAAAGGAAACAATCAACAAAGTGAAAACTCAGCCCACAGAATGGGAAAAAATATTTGCAAATTGTCCATCTGACAAGGGTTTAATAACCAGGATATATAAGGAGCTCAAACAACTTAAGAGGAAAAAAAATGTAATAATCCAATTTAAAAATGGACAAAAGTTCAGCCAGGCGTGATGGCTCACGCCTGTAATCCCAGCACTTTGGGAGGCCAAGATGGGCAGATCACAAGGTCAGGAGATCGAGACCATCCTGCCTAACATGGTGAAACATGTCTCTACTAAAAATACAAAAAAGAAAATTAGCCAGGTGTGGTGGCAAGTGCCTGTAATCCCAGCTACTCGGGAGGCTGAGGCAGGAGAATGGTGTGAACCCCAGAGGCGGAGCTTCCAGTGAGCCGAGATCATGCCACTGCACTCCAGCCTGGGCAACAGAGCAAGACTCTGTCTCAAAAACAATAAAAATAAAAATAAATAAAGACAAAAGTTCTGAGTAGACATTTCTCTATAGAAGACAAACAAATGGCAAACAGATATAGAAAAAATGCTCAACATCATTGATTGTCAGAGAAATGCAAATCAAAACTAAAATGAGCTATCATCATATTCTAGTTAGAAAGGCTTTTATCCAAAAGACAGACAATAACAAATGCTGGTAAGAATGTCAAGAAAAAGAACCCTTTACACTGTTGGTAGGAATGTAAATTAGTATAACCACTATGGAGAACAGTACATAGGCTCCTCAAAAAACTAAAAATAGAACTACCAGATGATCCAGCAATCCCATTGTTAGGTATATACCCAAAAAGAAAGGAAATTAATATATCAAAGAGATACCTGCACGCCCATGTTTATTGCAGCATTGTTCACAATAACCAAGATTGGAAGCAACCTAAGTGTCTATTGACAGATGAATGGATAAAGAAGGTGCAATAGATACACGTAACGGAACATTGTTCTGCCATAAAAAGAATGGAATTCTGTCATTTGTAACAACATGGATGGAACTGGAGGTTATTATGTTAAATGAAATAAGCCAGGCACAGAAAGACAGACTTCGCATGTTCTCACTCATCTGTGGGAGTTTAAAAATTAAAACAATGGAACTCATGGAGATAGAGAGTGGAATGATAATTACCAGAGGCTGGAAAGGGTGGGGAACAGGGGGGAGGGGGAAAGTGAGGATTGTAATTGGGTGCAAAATATAGTTAAATAGATTAAATAAGATACAATATTTAATAGCACAATAAGGTGATTACAGTAAACAATAACTTACAGTACATTTTAGAGTAAAGGAATGCAATTGGAATGTTTTTTGCACAAAGAAACGATAAATGCTTGAGGTGATGGATATTCCGTTTACCTAGATGTGATTATTACACATTGAATGCCTGTATCAAGATATCTCATGTAACCCATAAATACATACACCTGCCATGTACCCATACACATTAAAAATTGTAAAAAGTCCACTTACTTACATAGGTGGAATGTAGTTGTTTTTTGTCAGTGATACAAGGGGTGAGCATTCATAATATTATTTCCATAATTATTACTTTGGCCACTAGACAGAATTGTCTTCAGTGGCCAATTAACATATTGAGGATGGTTTCACTTGTATGGAAATCATGTCTTTTTATTTTTTTAATTGAGACAGGGTCTTGCTGTGTTGCTCAGGCTGAAGGACAGTGGCATGATCATGACTCACTGAAGCCTTGAACACCTGGGCTCAAGTGATCCTCCTGCCTCAGCATCCCAAGTAGCAGAGACTACAGGCACATGCCGCCACACTTGGCTAATTTTTAAGTATTTTGTGGAGACAGGGTCTTGCTATGTTGACCATGCTGGTCTCGAACTTCTGGCCTCAAGTGATCCTCCTTCTTTGGCTTCCCAAAGTGCTGGGATTATAGGCATAAGCCACTGAACCTTTCTAGAAATCATGTCTTGTTATGGGGCAATTAAGGCATAAAAATTTAACCAATTTTTGTATTGCATTAGTGGAATTATTGAAATAAGTATGAGGTAATAAGAAAAAGACAAATCTCCTACCCCTATAGAAAAATAAGAATGTAAGTGAGTGTATCTCAAAAGAAAAGATAATGAAAAGAAAGACATCAAAAGTGTTCAACTTCACGAATGTTGAAAGAAATGCAAGCTAAAACAATCATAGCTCCTCTTGCCTGTCAACATTAGCAAACATGGGGGCAGGACAGTCTCATGCACTTTTTGTGGGCATGTGCATTAGCAGTATTTCTGGATGTTCTTATGACAATATGCGTAAAAATTTATGCATACTCCTTGACAATATGCATAAATTTTTGCATACTCCTTGACTTGGAAATTATATTTCTAGAAATGTGTCTTAAGGACGTAATCATAAATGTCTGCAAATACACCTATAATTTTTAGTCTAACATTGTTTATAATTGTAGGGAAAAAGGGAGAAATAAGGTAATGTCCAGTAATGGGTTAATGATAAAGTAAATCAAGTCAGACTCATAAAATGAAATTTTAGAAGTTTACAAAGTATCATATTTGAGAAGTTGTTAATGATAAATTAAGCGAATACATTACCAAGTAAGATATATACAATATGATGCTCATTTGTGTATCTATCTGTATAATTATAATAATATATGTTTATTTAATGGAAGAACTAGAGGAATGTTGTCTAAAATATTAAATGTCTTTTGGTGATTTTTTCTTGTTCATTTGTACTTTGCAAGTTTTCTGCAATATATATGCAACATTATTTTTACTTCTTAATAGAAATTTACAAACTTACACAAGAATAGAGAGAGCAGTATAGTGAACTTCTGTGTAGCTATTCCTCCCATTTCAACAA
Source organism: Rhinopithecus roxellana (assembly GCF_007565055.1). Taxonomy (NCBI): domain Eukaryota; kingdom Metazoa; phylum Chordata; class Mammalia; order Primates; family Cercopithecidae; genus Rhinopithecus; species Rhinopithecus roxellana. The sequence goes on along the minus strand of NC_044559.1, from coordinate 100,205,078 downwards.
TTATCTACTACACTTCTTTAAAAAGAAAAATGAAAATATTTTTTAAAAGTACAATTACTCAGAAACCATTGTGCTCAAATCTCCTGGAGCAACTTATTGTAAATCTTTATAAAGAATTTGTTATATTTTCCCTTGAAAAACGTCGTGTTTCCACTGCCAAAGTCCTGGTTTTCAAAGCTTCGGCCTACTCACCAACAATGTTTGTATGAGAAAGCTAAAAGCATTTCAGTGTTGTTGATGAAAAAAGTAAATCAATAATGTGATTTCTTATTTTTTTATTCCAGTAAAAAGCACATAAGTTTTCTGGCAGTTTATTACTATTTCTTTGAACACATAAACAAGAAACTTAAGAACAATAAGATCTAAAAGGTGATGTAGCCAGCCGTGTGTGTGTGTTTGTCATCTCTTTTCATCTAGTTTAGGGATCAGGGCAGAACTTGGTAAAACACATTTCAGTAAAAGGGCTGTCTCTCTGCTCTGCAATCAGTTTTGGGAGCACTTTCATTCTTGAGTTCAGAATTTGAAATATAGTCTGTGCTGTGCAAGCAGATGTTTATATGGAGCTTCTAGAAGAAGGTAAGAATCAAGGGTGCTCCAAAGGATTATGTGCCTACATGCCAAAAAAAGACTCCTGTGAGTTTAAGTATTTTCCCCATTGAAGCATAAAAGACACAAAAAAGTGCAACAACCACCATTTAGTGTATTTCCAACTAAAAACCTCACCTCTAGATTCCTGTGTTTCTACCGAGCATTAAAGGCACATTTTTCACACTGTGTGTTAGTGGGAGTGTGTGCATTTTGATCGACTAACCCCTTTGGTGAACTTTAATGTGTACTATTTTTAAAAATCCTGGATAACTTACTTTTGGAAAGTGGATATTGTTTATTTCTTTAATTTCCACAAGGTCCAATGCTGTGGTTCCAATACACTGGGTATAACTGGACCATAAAAATAATAAATGCATGACAACATGAGTATAAACATACTAAATGTCCTGCATTCACATGGCAAATTGTCAATATCTATTGACATTTGTTCTTATGGCATCTATTAAGGCCACACTATATTTATTAACTTTGGTTTGATTACACTGCTCCATTAAGTTGGTAATTTCATTATAGTTTAAGAGGGATTTTAGCTGCCGGATTTAGTTTAAATTTTATGCAAAAGTCCAGAAGTCCTTGGGCAGTGAACACATTTTATATAAATCAAATAAATAATTAATGAGTGAGAGCTATTTCAGAGGAGCAGAAAACAACGGAATCAAGATCAGATAACTTTTGAATAACACATACTGAGAAACTGTTCATAGAGATTAGAATCCTAAAGCTGTGTCAGGTATATTCATATACTTGTTAGTCAAATATTGTCATGTAAAAATATCCATGTCAGAGGGAAACATCGCTTTAGTCACAAAATTGGTCTTCAGCTCACATAGACTGAACAACAAAGAGAGATGCTTACATGGGGCAATAGGATGAGTAAATTTGCTTGTTTCTGAACTCGTTTTAAACATGACACGGCAGATATTTGATGAGTAAAATGCTTCCCTGATTAAAAAAAAAAATCCTATAAAAGTTGCCAAAAGAACTGGTTAGGAGTGAATATATTGGGTAAGGGCCTCTTTAGCATGTAGTCAGTCTCATCTGTAAAATATAAAGATGTCATTCCGTGTTATTTTAGTTACTATCTATTGACAAATCATAGATTACACCTAGGTTTGACCTTTCTGTTCTCAGCCCACTTATTTGTTTAATTTATTGTTCTCTTTGAAAGCCCTTAGAACAAAAAAGAAAAAAAATGTTTTCAAAGCCTTGAAAACAAATGAGTAAACACATGTTCTACTTATCATTTGTCAGACTGAGCAAAGCTCTTTGGATGTGCTCAACAGCTTTTGGAGGAAGACAAACACTATCAGTGAAATACATGAACAATTTCATTGGGATCAGGAAGTTTCAACAGAAGCTATTAATTTTTATGAGCATTAACTCTGACAAAAATCTATGTATCTGTAGGCTCCCCCACCATATTAACATCAAGAATAAAGAATCAGGCAATTCAGATGAAAATTGTAGCATATGGTAGGGTCTTTACAATGGTGGGAAGATAGGCCAAAAATTATGTTTGTAAATTTCTGAAATGATTTCCAGAAACGCATTACAGGCTAAGTGCTTTATACAGTAGGTATTGTTAGCAGGTGTTGTGAGCACTTTATTTCTTACACACAATGCTGACATTTTACTCCTTTATACTCTTTAAGGGAACAAGCAGTATAATTGGAATTCCTTTGAGAATGATTTGTTAGTTATTTTGGACCTTTACAGGGAGTAAATGGTAAATAAGAGCTGAGTTTTTGGACATTAGTGTCTATTGGTTGAGTGGATTATACTGTAAATTTTAAAAAGGAAGGGCAATTTAGGCAATGATACTAACAGCTGCACGGTTATTGTGTAATAGTGGCCCACCTGGGCTGAATTGTGAATTGCAAAACAAAGCTGAATGCTTTCAATTCCATGATGTATTATGCTACAAGGGAAGCTCTCAGCTAAGCAAAATGTAGAGCTACTGTCAGACCATTCCTCTGCCAAATTACTACTGCACTGAAAAATGACTACAGTGATATCACTTGGTGAGATCATCACAGTCTACTTCTCTTAATGTTTCCATAATTTCCGATCCCAATTTTACATCTCAGTAATTTATTTTCAGTAATGAAGTATTTTCTCCTCCTTCACTTTGGTAGAGCATATACTACATTAAAAAAAAAAAAAAACTTATTCAGCTATTTGAGAATGAAAATACATGCAGTTTCCTCCCTCCATCATGAGCAATGTAATAAGTGAACAATGTCTAGCTAATGAGTTACTTGTTATGATTTATACTGGTAATGTGCAATTATTTTAAACATAGAGGAATGTTCTTATAAGTGGGTTAAACGTAGCGGACATAAGCCTTCTTGTACTTAAGTATTTACTACCAAATGATGTGACTGATTAGCTTTGTTCAAGTTCACTCAGAAAAAAAAAAAAAAGATTCCTGCATCTCCATCAAGATCCTGACTTTTCATTTCTCTAATTTTCCTCCATACTCTATAGTGTTGAAGAGAATAATGGAGGCTTCTCGAAACATGAATTCTTAGAAAAGGAAGGAGTTGAGACATAGGGAAACCATGTGGTCTTGCTGTGAATCATTACAGATATGAGCCAAAGAAAAGTTGGGCATGATATCAAGCATTGTTTTCTTTCCAGGTTTTTCTAAATCTGGCTGAGTTTTACAAACACTTCAGGGGAAGTTCAGAGTTCTGCATTTTATTCCTAGATCTTTCATATGACCCTGAGAAGTCACTTAAGCTTACAGATGTGGGGGAGATGGATTTTAAGCCACCTTTCAAAATCGATCTGTAATAAAAGATATTCCTTTGGATGCTTTCTCTTCGTACACACTCAGGCGAATGCATGTAAACAGTGATATTGTATTTTGATGCAAAGAATAACTCAATTTTTAATAAAGTGAATGGCTGCCTGCATACATTTGTTAATCAGTTTTCTCTTTACTTGTTTTCTTCCAGTAATGTGGTTTCCATTATACATTTCAATTCTGCTTCATTGCTGGTAAGCATCTGTTTTAAAATACAGTTAAAAATTGGTACTCTTGGTCCAATTCCAAGGGGCAAAATCAGCAGGAATAAGTAATCCCACAGCCTTAAGAAGAACCTTCTTAACCATGGAAAGAAAAGCAATAAGTACTAAACTTTGAATAAAAGAGCCATAAATGAGTCTGGAAGCCTCATTTACATTGTAATGTGCATACCAGCATGATGTCATTATCAATTAGTGTGAGTATTTTCTAACAGCCATCTATTCGGAGTATGTAGTCATTTCGTTTATGGTTATGATTGTGGTGTGTGTGTGTTGGTATCAGAGAGAGAACACTAAAGCAGCAATGTCCATGGCAAGTAGTAATACTGAAAAAATTTATGCCGGTCATGAATCAGTCCTCCTTCATTTAATATTATTTATTGATAGGAGGTAGGTAGAGTACCTCAATAATCCATGTGTGTTGAATAGAATAATAAAAATCCAGATGTAATTTAATCTTTCTACTGTATGAGTTAAAGCAATAAATAAATATATGTATATTCTTTTTTTGTCAGTCCTATCACAGTGTAATTTTTTTTCTTTGGGATTTTGGAAAGCTATAGTTATTGTTGAAACTAATATTTCATTCTCTGTGTTTTGTCTTGCTCGATCAATTTCATTATGTTTCAAGACTACTGGTGCATGGCTTAGTGTAGTCTGAGGTGTGAGGTGAGACTGTTCTCTTGAGTTTTGGGTTTATTCTTTATAACGCTGTGAGAATAAAGGGCATTTGCATGGACATTCATGTAGAGGTGTGCAGCGATTTTGATGGAGCAACTATGCATCCTAGGCCTGGTTTCTTGCTTTTAGACTGTCTTTTAAAATTAAATTTCCTTTATTTCTACTTCCTTCTGTACACATGCTCTGAAATATTCCATAGATTTTTAAAAAAATCCTGTTCTTTATTGCATTTCCACATATAAATTCATCCCAATGATTATTAAATATTTTCTGATTTGTGAATTCAGAATACAAATATGGCTGAGACTCACGAATGAAAGGTATCCACGTCGTTCATATATTTGTGGAGAGTATTTCTCAATGATATTATTGAGAGATATAAAGGGGTTATCTGAGAAATGTGCATGTTGCTTAAGAAAAAGAAAATGCTGGAAATGGTGCTCGGTTTACCTGTACAGTAAAGTACAAAATAGTAAACAAAACAAAGCAAAACAACAACACCTTGTTTCTGGACTCTGCTGTAAGCAGGCTTTTTTTTTTTTTTTTTTTTTTTACCTGAAAGGCTGTGTTTTTTTTTTTGGGGGGGGGGGGGGCGGACAGCGGTATCTATCCGTCTCTGGGCTGTCAGTCTGGGGCTGTGGTGCTTTGCTGTGAGCACGCTGCAGTTTGGTGATCTGTGTAATGTTTTGTGTCTTTGTTAAGCACACAATGGAAGGACGGAACTTACTGAATCATGTGCTTCATTACAACTCCAGAAGAGCACTGTAACCGCCTCGTGGGAACTTTCTTGGAGGGAGTTATTCTGGTTGCAGTCACTATGTAAATACATCTCTTCAATTCCTATAAAATGGCACCAAGACATTCTGCTACAACCGAGTTAAAAAGCAAAATAACCCTTTTGATAAGCTTTCCTAGTGGAGGTTTTTTATGCTGCATTTAATACTTCATGGTGTTAGCATGCTAAATTGCCAGGGTGGTAATTGAATGAGATAAAGTATGTAAGATCGCACCGGTACAGTGCCTGGGAGATGGTAAGCGCTCAACACATGGTAAGTATCCCACAATGATGCTGGCGATCCGCTGTGTTCACAGTGCGTATTAGGTTTCAAGTGGGCATCCATCTAACTGCTTTGTTCGAAAATTTGGATGTGCTCCATTTTTTCCCAGCACACGAATGTGCATTTTTTAAAAAGCTTATACACTTTTCCACCTGATTCCATTCTCTCTTTTTCCTGCACTTTATCCGTCAGAATCCTAACTCGTGTCCTATCCATCTCTCTTGCTCCATCGTCCTCTTTCCTGCGTCTTATTATAAACACTCTTATGTTTCCCTCTAAGCCCTGCTCATAAAATCCTCCTTGATCCAGCCTTCTCTTTTTTTTTTTTTTTTTTTTTTTTTTTTTTTTTTTTTTTTTTTTTTTTTTGAGACGGAGTCTCGCTCTGTCGCCGGGGCTGGAGTGCAGTGGCCGGATCTCAGCTCACTGCAAGCTCCGCCTCCCGGGTTCACGCCATTCTCCTGCCTCAGCCTCCCAAGTAGCTGGGACTACAGGCGCCCGCCACCTCGCCAGGCTAGTTTTTTGTATTTTTTAGTAGAGACGGGGTTTCACCGTGTTAGCCAGGATGGTCTCGATCTCGTGACCTCGTGATCCACCCGTCTCGGCCTCCCAAAGTGCTGGGATTACAGGCTTGAGCCACCGCGCCCGGCCGATCCAGCCTTCTCTTTAAGCAATTAACTTAGGTTTATTCATTCCTTCCTAGCCAAACTTCTCAAAAGAGCTGACTACTTGATGTCACCTCCCAACTCCCGTATAATTCAAAAATAACCAGTGATATGGCAGAGTGAATATAAAGATACAAAGCGGTCTGTGCAGCATTTAGTGATCAATTGCAAATTGAGTGTGAATGAGGAAAAAGATGCTGCCTCTCTAAGTCATCCTCCCAGTATTTACATTGTGAGTCTGGATCGTTAGTCATTGCCTTGCATACTGTGGGGGATGCCAAGAGAGGCAAGGCATGGTGTCTATCTCCAAGCTGCTTATGAACTGCTTGCAGAGAGGACCCCATACATAGCAAGAAAATTGAGAATGAAAAGGAGTATCAGGTGGGCGGTCCAGGCAATGTAAGTCATGGAGTCAAGTGAAACAGGCTCCTTAGTGCATACGGAGGCACATTTGAAACTGAGGTCAACGAGGACCATGAAGACAATGACTCCCGAGGTTAAAAGGCAAACAGACACCCCTTGTTTGGGAGGGGAATAGTGGCAATATTGGAGCTAGGTTTAAAGGTTGGGTCCTTTAAATGTGACAAGGTTGAGGATACAGTTCCGGGGGAGGGAATAGTATGTAAATATGGTAAATGATTTAATATGGTAAAATGTTTTCAGTAGTCAGAGAGGAACAATCTGGTTAAGAAAGAAAATTCTTATGGGCGGGTAATGCAAGTCAGCACAAAAGTAGTACCTAATGCTCACGTATTCAATAAATACGTTCCTGGAAAGTGAAATAAATAAAGATTAATGTATTTTGCTCTTTAGAAATCATGACACCTGGCTCTCTTGCCAGTGAGTGAATGCTCAATCAGGCTGTCATTGTGGCCAGTCTTACCTTTACATAAATTAAGCAATTGCATTAACTCTTTCAGGTTTTGTGGGACTCTATCATTTGCTATGTGAATAATTAACAAATGCCAGTTAATACACTTGATGTATTAATAATGGATGCTACCTACAATAGAGAGTGTTACTGACTTCCTGGATGTAATTTCAATAAATATTTGAATGTGATTAATGTCAGTGCATTTTTTACTATTAAGTATCTCAAGAAATTATTGAGTTATATGGTACTCTGTGGGGCAAATTTAGGAAGGAATTATATTATGCTTATTAATTACCAGATACTTCACAGGTCCTAAGTCATTTTTAAATTCCACTAAGTTCATTATGCTCATAAGGATAGGGCTAAAAGGGCTCAATTAGCCCCACCTTTCCCAGAATGTAACTTACTCCTCAAAGCAACTCATCAGATTTTACATGGCCAGAGGTTCAATTAATAAAAAACTTTTTCTGTTAATTAGAAATGACACAAGATACCTGACATTGTTCTTGTGGCTTCCAGTCACCCACAGACTTAATGTGCTTATTTATTGCTTAATGGCAATATTTTATTGGTATCTATGTATCAGTTTGTCAGATTGGGTTATTCTGTGTAATGTTGCAAAATATTCCTTATTTTCTTTTCCTTCTGAAAGTTTGTGTTCCTCTAAAGAGGTTCTGTGGAATAACATTCCGTTAGTAATTTTGAGGGGTGCTGCCAGTGGGGTCTAGAGCTATGGGAAGTAGAAGGTGTAAACAGAATGCATTTGCTTGTTTATATACAACCTGGTGGATGTCTAAAGAAAATTGAGTATTATTATGATTGAAAACATTAAATCAGGTCATCAAAGGAATTAAATCAGGTCACAAAAGGAATGTCTAATTATAACATACAGTAGATGATTTTAGTCTCCTATTCAAAGACTACACCTGTAACCTCACATAGTGTTGCTGTGAAATCTTCCCCCGACAAGGCTCACTAGACACTAAGAGCTGAAAGGGAAGTTAAGTATTGTTCAGTTCAAATGCTCAACATGACTAATCATCAGGGTTTTAGTCTAATTAAAACGACAGTGAGATATCAACTCATACCTGTTAGAATGGCTTGTATCAGAATGACGAAAGATAACCAGTGTTGGTGAGGATGTGGAGAAAAGACGCCCCTTGCACACTGTTGGGGGGAATGTAGTACACACATTATGGAAAACACCATGAAGGTTGCTCAAAACATTAAAGATAGGACTATCATATGATTCAGCAGTCCCTCTACTGGTTACATATCCAAAGAAAATGAATCAGTATCTCAAAAAGATACCTGCACTCCTGTGTTCATTGCAGCAGCATTCACAGTAGTCAAGATACGGAATCAACCTCAGTGTCCACCAGTGAATGAATGGATAAAGAAAATGTGGTATATGTACATAGTGGAATACTATTTGTCCTTTCAAACAATGAAATTCAGTCATTTGTGAAACATGGATAAACCTGGAGGACATTATATTAACTGAAATAAGCCAGGCGTGGAAAGATAAATATCACATGATCTCACTTATATGTAAAATCTAAAAAAATTAAACTCATAGAAACAATGAATAGAATGGTGGTGGGTGGTGGGGAATTGGGGAGACATTGGTCAAAGGATACCAACTTTCAGTTAGACAAGAAAAATAGCTTCAAGAGCTCTATTGTACAACACGCTAACTGTAGTCAATAACAATGCATTGCATGCTTGAAAATAGCTTAGAGAGTAGATTTTCGGCCGGGCGCGGTGGCTCAAGCCTGTAATCCCAGCACTTTGGGAGGCCGAGACGGGCGGATCACGAGGTCAGGAGATCGAGACCATCCTGGCTAACACGGTGAAACCCCGTCTCTACTAAAAATACAAAAACTAGCCGGGCGAAGTGGCGGGCGCCTGTAGTCCCAGCTACTCGGGAGGCTGAGGCAGGAGAATGGCAGTAAACCCGGGAGGCGGAGCTTGCAGTGAGCTGAGATCCGGCCACTGCACTCCAGCCCCGGCGACAGAGTGAGACTCTGCCTCAAAAAAAAAAAAAAAAAAAAAAAAAAAAAAATAGATTTTAAATGTTCTTACCACAAAACAATTTTTTGGTAAGAAAGTGTGGTATGTGAAGTGAGACATATGTCAATTAGTTTGATTTAGCCATTCTACAATGTATATATATTTTGAAACATCATATTATACAACATAAATATACACAACTTCTATTTATCAATTGAAAGATAAATTAGTAAAACAAACAAAAAGGATTATTTAGTTTGCCAGGCTATTTGCCAAGTGAGGAGCCTGAGGCCCAGAAGGTGGCTGAATTAGCCAACTTCTTGCATCTAGACCACATCTCTTCCTTGTACCACTCTGCCACTTACATGAGGGCCCTGGATTCTGAAAGTTCTCTGAGATTCTATGGTTCATTATTTTGTTGTGCTTTGGAATCAAGTGATTCTTTATTTTTCTTGTGAGTGCAGGACATATTTCCATAGTAATACAAACCACTTTTTGTAGATTAGTAAATGAAAAATATTTACATGACTGGGCGCAGTGGCTAACGCCTGTAATCCTAACACTTTGGGAGGCCAAGGTGGGTGGATCACCTAAGGTCAGGAGTTCGAGACCAGCCTGGCCAACATGGCGAAACCCCATCTCTGCTAAAAATACAAAAATTAGCCAGGTGTAGTGGCACACGCTTGTAATCCCAGTTACTTGGGAGGCTGAGGAAGGAGAATCGCTTGAACCCAGGAGACGGAGGTTGCAGTGAGCCAAGATTGTGCCACTGCAATCCAGCCTGAGTGATGGGAGCTAGACTCAATCTCAGAAAAAAAAAAAAAAAAAAAAGAAAAAAAGAAAGAAAGAAAAGTATTTACGTACATGGAGGATGCAGTAAAATTACTTTTCATTTACTGAGGTTGGGATACATGGTGGGTTCAGAGGCTGAGCTTTGCTGTCTGACCGGCGTGGATCGAAGTACTGACTGTGCCACTTCTTCAGTGACATTTGATAAGTTACTTAACCAAAACCTCAGTTTCTTCATGAGCAAAATAGCATTTTTTTGGTTATATGAGCATAGTGAATAGTCAATAAATATTGACCTCATTATCATTCAATCAGTACTTATTGATCAGTTGAATCTGGAAACAAAATTCAAGGGCTTCATTACTACCTTTAAAAATGTTTCTCATTCCATATTTTTAAAAAAGTGATAGTGATAGTATTTAGAGATAAAATTTGTGAATTTGTTCAAGTATGTTCCTTATTGGTGATATTTCTAGATTTATGAACTTCATGACCTATGGGTGCTGAACTTGTCTGAATGACACAGAACAAAAACAATCCAAAAGGTAATTTATTGACTTACTGGTGAGTCAGAGGTAGGTCAGATTTCAGGCCAGGTTTGATCCAGAAATTGAAACCATGTTACCAAAGATTCCATTTACTTTCTGACTATCCTCTTTGCCTTCCCAAGTGTCTACTTCATCCAAGAAAGGCTCAGTTTCTGGGAACTGAATGCTTCCTAATTCAAATTAAGCAGTGAAAGAGAGAAAATCTCTTTTGGTAGCTGTCAAAGAAGAGTATAGAAATTTATTTTTTAAAGAAACTCTCAGCAAAGATCTTCTTGTGTTTCATTGACCCCCCACTAGGCTCTGGTTGTTATGTCAGAGACTGAATGTGTTAACTGGTTTGCCAGAATCCATTTCTGATGTGGAGAATGGAGTCAGCTTTTCCTGAACTAAATACTGTGTTGGAGAAGCAAGGACACTCAAAAGAAAATTAGAAAATGCTTACTAAGAGAGGACAATGGATAAGGGTAGGCCAAAATATGCACTACATATTCCCAAAGCTACTGGTGTGTCCCAAATTTGAGGTCTAGTGTTAGCTGTGACCACAGCTCTCTATTTTATATAACATCGAATTCTTTGCCCGTACACTGATTAAAATAGGCATTATGAACATAGCATATTAGCATGGACGTATTTAAAGAATTACATCTATTTGTACTCAAACTTTCTCAATCTCTTCTCAAAGCAGTGACCCACAGAAGAGTTTGCTATTCTTAGACAGGAGGTCTAGATTAATTATAATAAATATAGCACATTCTGAGCAATTCTGAATCTGGAGTGTGGTATTTGAAGCTTTGAAACCAAAGACAAATTACTGGCATTATTTTGTATTATCATGTAACTGAATTTTCATCTTCAGAAAAACGTCTTATTAAGCAAGATAGAAATGAGGTTGGAATGGATTCATTGGAATCATTTTGGCCAAAAACATATTTTCTACTTTTAGCAAATTACAGCATTATCAACATGTAATCCTTCTTATTTTCCCACATGTTATTTAACAAAATATTAGTCAAGTTGGAAATTATTTTTTTGTTGCTATCAAGGAAATGTATGCTCCCAGTTCTGGCATCCTTCAAGCATTTACAGATGATGCTTCAAAAATGTCTGAGGATACAGTGTTTATCCAAGCTGCAGTAGACTAAAAATAATCATGGCTCCAAAGTGGTTTGCATCCCCATGGAGAATATATACCTCACTGACAGGAAAATTATCACAGAACTAAACGATACCAAGCACAACAAAGTGATGCAACCATAAACTCTCAGAGAATTTTCAGAATACAGCATTATTTTGGACTTTGTGGCTTTTGAGTGCACCAATGAGCCTCATGATAGTGGCTGAGCTCCCCGGAAGAATGGCAGTATTTTGGACAGTCTGTTAGTACTTGGAGCCATGGATTTTTTTGAGTCAGATGAAAGACACAAATGCTCATACCGGAAAACGTCTTTTCCACCCCAAATTTCATATAGAGCTTTGAGGGGTTCATGTACTCCCTAAAGCCAATTTTTAGACCTAAGTAAATATAAACCATTTTTTTTTTATCAGAATGCAAAATGAAGCCCGACTTCCTTGAATTTTAAAATTTAATATCTGGCTTCTTACTGGCAAAGATGTAGTGATTTGAAAGACTTGAGTTCAGTGTTCCCCAAAATATATTTCTAGTAGTTTAATCTAACAGGAATAAGAACCTCTGAAGGAGTAAGGAAAATGTAGCATCAATGGATTCTTCTAATGCCTTACACTTAGTAGGTACAATGAATCTTATATAACTTAATGAAAAGTCAGTCTTAAAATTATGCAGAGCTAGCAGCTCAATTTCAATGCTATAAAAGTAATAATGGGCAAGTATTATTAAATGATTCCCAGTTATTTTGGTCGTACACAAACTACTTCATTATTGTACAATTTTTAGGCTTCTAAATAAGGTTTTCTTAATATGTGAATTCATTAGAATATGCAAAGTAGTTAAAGTGCCTGGCTAGTTTCCTTCAATTTTTTGCTTTTATAACTTCAGCGAATTTTTTTTAATGAATAATATATTATGTTTATGCTGGTATACAAACAATTCCATGAAGATATTTCTTACATTCTAGATTTTAGAGTCGATTTTACTTCTGTCTTTTGATTTTTATAATTGCTAATAGGCTGAGTGTTTTCTAAAATCAGTGTTCTCACCGGAGAGATCCGAAACATCGACTCAAATGACTGAAAAAACACGACTGGTCCTAACACTGAGCAAAACTATGTGGAAAATTTGTAATGATTTGTAAACATTTCACACTTATTATGATTCAGATATGGACTGTGGCCCAGAAAAGATTTGGATTTATTTTGATTATCCCTGTAATTAGCTCAGCAATGTTTTTCTAAGTTATGATTTCATGCTGACTATTAGAAGTTGCACATTGTTGAGATGCCACATGTAAAGAAGGTATGGGATTATATGGCAATAATTAAACACACTATAAGGTAAATTGAACAGGACTGCAAACCAAGAAAACATGAAGTAAACGTAACATAAATAGACTTAAGAAGGCAGACTGATATCTTGTTCTATGTTTTAGATAAAATTCTAAGCACATAACCCAATTCAATTTTGTACAAGCAGAGGAAAACTACAGTGCTAAAGAGAAATATGGGCTTTACTACTATATTGTTACCCTCAGTGTGGAGATCAAGGCACCACATGTTGGCCCACATGCTATACCACGGATATCTTTTCTCCTGGGATGAATGACAGCAGGACTGGCTACTAGTTTGTGGGGCCCAGTGAGAAACGGAAATGCAGGACCCCTTGATCACCATTCATTAAGGATTTCAAGATGACAACCAAAAGTTTTAGACCCTGCATGGAGCCCCACCCGAGGACCTGTCTTGGTAAAAAGAGAAGAAGGGAGTTATAGAGGTGCTTCTGAATTCTATCTGTCCATCTCTCCCACTCCTCCTGGGCTCTGCGGAGATGTTCAGAACAGGACGAAGGAAAGAGCCAGCTCTCTGTTTGGTACAAGGTTTGAAGGCAAGTAAGATGACAAGGGCTGCTCCTTTCTAAAATCTATCCTCAAGATAGGCTGTGAGGATTAATGAGTTAATATCAGAAATTGCTACAGGGTAAATCTTCACTTGCCTAAAAGAGCATAAAATTTTTATTTTGTCTTTTATGCTTTCTGACAATCCCTTCAGTCTGCCACTAGGCTTTTAGTGGAGCGTGTGGAGAATTTAGGACAAGATGATGAATCTTACTCAAGGGCATCTTGATAGCTTTGCAAACTTAATGCAATAATGTAGGTCTTGGGCCCTGTGTCATGAAGTAAACAAAGACAGCTGAAATTTCAGATAAAAGAGGCTATAGCTCATCTATTGTCATTATTTAGGAGACAAATTACAGCAATGAGTATTTTTTTCCCTTAAAATCCCTTTTATTATTGCATGTCTAGTTAATTTTATTTTGAACAACTAGAAAGCTACAAAGATACTCTGTTGAATGTTTAAAGCTGTAATTTATTTTTTATTTATTTATTTATTCATTTAATTATTTATTTATTTATTTATTTATTTATTTATTTATTTATTTATTTTTGAGACGGAGTCTCGCTTTGTAGCCCGGGCTGGAGTGCAGTGGCCGGATCTCAGCTCACTGCAAGCTCCGCCTCCCGGGTTCCCGCCATTCTCCTGCCTCAGCCTCCCGAGTAGCTGGGACTACAGGCGCCCGCCACCTCGCCCGGCTAGATTTTTGTGTTTTTTTAGTAGAGACGGGGTTTCACCGTGTTAGCCAGGATGGTCTCGATCTCCTGACCTCGTGATCCGCCCGTCTCGGCCTCCCAAAGTGCTGGGATTACAGGCTTGAGCCACCGCGCCCGGCCTAAAGCTGTAATTTATTTTAAACAGTGCATATAAAATATATTTTGGCCTTGAAAAGTTAAAAAAAAAAAAAGGTAGGTTGTACAACTTGGAAGCTGGGTAAAGCCCCAAATGAAGGCTGTTGGAAGAACTAGGACAGAAGGAAAGTGGCAGTCTTCTTGGGTTTTGCACAAATGTGAGAGTCCAGAGTCCAGAGTCCACATGGGTTCCTGCTCTATTGCCACAACCTGGGCTGTGCCTTTGGTCTTAGGAGCCACTTGAGGGCATCTACTCTTCTGAGTAGCTAAAAAAAAAAGTGCTAATGAAGTATTTAACACTTGTACTGGGTTGAGCTAAGAAAGAGGCTGCCTATAAGCAGGGAAAATAGCCAGAGGCAGTCAAAGATAAGAAGGGAAGGGCAGGGATGCCAGCATACATCTAACAGTTTAGGACAGTAACTGGTTCAACTGTATTTATGTATTTATTTATTTATTTATTTATTTATTTATTTATTTATTTCTGAGATGGACTCTCTCTCTGTTGCCCAGGCTGGACTGCAGTGGCTCGATCCTCCTGGATTCAAGCGATTCTCTTGCCTCAGCCTCCCCCGTAGCTGGGACTACAGGCACATGCCACCACACCCAGCTAATTTTTGTATTCATTTTTATTTTTATTATTATTATTTTTTAGTAGAAACACAGTTTCATCAGGTGGGCCAGGCTGGTTTCAAACTCCTGACTTCAAGTGATCTGCCTGCCTTGGCCTTCCAAAGTGCTGGGATTACAGGAGTGAGCCACTGTGCCTGGCCTGGTTCAACATTTAGACCTGGAGGCTTCTTTTTCTTTTGTCCAGTGCCTGTAAACCAGTTCCTGCCTTCAAGGAGCTTTCAGACTTGCAGTAGAGATCAGGTTATCAGTAAGTGTGGAAAATACTGATAACCTTGGGAAGGATTTGAAGAGAATAAGAGAAAGAGAGAGAAAAGGAAAACTTTACTAAAGATGATGCTTTCAGGAGTCAAACCTTGAGGGCTGTTGATGGGGAAAATGGGCAGAAATGGGAAGGCAACAGGGACTGTACTCTGAAGAGAACATTATGGAATACCGACCGTACCTGGATGGAGCAGAACACTTTTCATGTGTCTGTCTCCTGCAGTCTTCACAATAGCGCCGTGAGACCAACTGCTAATTAGCTTGTTTTTGAGACAAAAAAGGCCTTTATTTCATTAGACACGCACCCCTGCCTCCCAAAATGGAACATGATTAAGATCCTTAGAATAGCTAAACACCAAAAAGATTATGGTAACCCCCCTATATAATTCAAAATAAAAATAATTCATAACACAATACATTCATGTGTATGCTAGAATTAAAACATTAGCTTATGTTCTGAGTTTTTCTCAGGTCTATGTCCTGGGTAAGTTAATTGAGTATGGGCCTGCATCAGGTTTGAGTAACTCTTCAGCTGCTGCACGCTGGTGAGGTGCTCTTAGCTAACTTACTGTCTGAAACAATACTGCACCCAAGGGTGACAGAGCCAGTAAGCGGCAGAGGAAGGATTCAAACTTAGGTCTAGCTGACCTTTGATAATATGGCTTTTAAGAATGTGGCTTTCCCAGTGAGCCATGCCTGGGGTAAGTCTAACTCCTGTGTGTCTGCTTACCTCAGGGGGACCTGCTTGTCACTTAGGCGCAGACAAAGAGGTCTTAACAGAACATCTGTGAAGAGGTAAAAGGCTTCCTGGGACTCTCTGTAAAACTTTGTCAAAGGATTTTTCAGTGACATAAACTTCCTCTTATCTATGTTGTATTGTTACGTGAGAAAAGCATGCTACAGAGAAATATATATATATAGCAGGACCCCATGTTCTCCTAACAAAATGCTCCTATATTTACATTTATAGATGCTGTCATATGTTTGTGGGGTTACCTTAGGTACTTGGGGGAGAAAAGGATAAGAAAGCTGGGGAAAAATGATAGGTTCCTAGTGTGATGTGAATGGAACATATGACTATATCGCAGTCAGGCCTCCAGCATTGCCACAAATAGGTCATCTTTGACTGTTCCTATGAACATGGTTTCAAGGTAACCTGGTTAAAAGAGAGCACTGGGCTGGGTGCGGTAGCTCACACCTATAATCCCAGCACTTTGGGAGGCCGAGGTGGGCAGATCACCTGGGGTCAGAGGTTCGAGACCAGCCTGACCAATGTAGTGAAACCCCCATCTCTACTAGAAATACAAAAATTAACCGGACATGGTGGGGCACACTTGTAATCCCAGCTACTCAGGAGGCTGAGGCAGGAGAATTGCTTGAATCCAGGAGGTGAAGGATGCAATTGTGCCATTGCACTCCAGCCTGGGTGACAAAAGTGAAACTCCTTCTCAAAAAAAAAAAAAAAAAAAAAAAAAGCACTTATTTGTTTAGATGCTGGGGCTATGGTCAGTTTTGGTCTTGGATTTCTTTTGTTATTTGAGTTTAGCTTTTTCTCTAAGATAAAATAATAAAACAAACAAAGAATTACCCCAATCTGTGGACATTTGTGCTTCTAGGTGTACAGCCAGCAATGACACACCTTGTAGCATGAAAGGCAACTTCACCAGGCCTCTTGACTCCTCTCTGTGCTTCTATATAACTTTGTTTTCTTTATTTTATATATAACTTTTTTTAAAAGACTGGGTCTCACTATGTTGTCTGACTGGCCTTGAACTCCTGGGCTCAAGTGATCCTCCGACCTCAGTCTCCCTCCCAGCAAGTAACTAGAGCTACATGTGCACACCACTGCACCCCGCTCCCCTCTGTGTTTCTAAAGGGGGGCTACCCACTCTGTTCTCATGGGCCACATGCTGGCAGTGACTGAAAGTCCCTAACCACACAGCCCTCCCTGCAGTCAACAGTAACAGAGGTAGCCCTCTGGGAAGTTGGTAAACAGCAATGCGCATGACCTGTCTAAAAGGGGCAGGTGAGGCTCCCCTCTTGGAGGCTGTTGCCTTTCAGGGTGGTGAGGCTGGTATCTTCAGATCTTCCAGTTCTTCTCCAAAAGTACAAAATTCAGATTAGAGGTGAGCACTCTTTGTTTTTAATGAGTGGCACTGAATCGGATCTGAAAAAATGCTATGCAAGCCAAATTGGATACATTTGCAATCACATGCCATTGTGCCTTGAAGGGGAAAGGGCCTATTTCAATCCTTTAACAAGAGCTCAGGAAAGTTCAAGTATATGGCTTTTGGATGGGGTGCCATATAATGTGGGTGAAGTGGTGGAGTGTGGTCATTAGGTTGGGGAAAACAGAGCATATATGAGAGATTTCACAAAGTCACACACTGAGGAAGAAGGGTAGCCGTGGTCCCATAAAAAGATATTGTTGATTCTTTTTGCTGATTTTTCAGTTTTGCTAATTATCTATCTTTTTCCAATTATTTTCTCTGTCTTAGACCAATTGTGAAAGTTGAACTCTGGAGCTCAAACTCCAACAGTGTCACACTACTTCCATAAGGAGGGAAGACGTTCTCACTGCAATGCGCGCGTGCGCGCGCGCAGCAGCGCGCACACACACACACACACACACACACACACAGCCCACACAGCCCACACAGCCCAAGCATGAAGAAACGTAAAATGTTGTTTTTCTCTTTTGATTACTTAAGAGTGAGGGGTAGGAATGGACTGAAGTAAATACTATCGTGCGTCATGGCATGTTCTGAATTCCAGCATAATTCAAACACCTCCCACAAAGATTTGTCATTCTGCCTCTAGGCAGGACTGTTCTTAAATTGTGCTTGACGTATTTAAATTGTCCTTGACCTGTGGTATTCATTAAGCCCTCCTGGGAATCAACTGTCCTTAGAAATTCTCAGAAAGTATCTTTCTAAAAAATGAAATTCTCTATCTCTATCAAAAAGATAAAGGTATTGCCTTCACTCTGCTGTATCTTAAAGGGCAAAAAAATGTAGGTTATCGTGTAGACAGTAGAATTAAGTCAGTGCCAGCAAGAATTCAAGAGGTATGCCTTATATAGTTCATGACTTAATATCAGCAAAAGCCTCCTCCCCAGTCTGTCTTCAGAAAAGAGGCACAAGAATTCTGGAACATCATACTCTATTAATTTTTAAACAGTGCTGGAAAACTACTGCTTTTAAAACATGGAAATATTAAGAATTGTTCTGTGCCCAAAACAGATATTCTTATTTTAGAAAGTGCTTCTTCACCAACTATCATAACATTCTTTTGCAAAGAGCTAGTTAAAAAGGAGTAAAATTTTTTCTGCATTGCAAGTCTGTCTTCTCTGTTCCGTTTCAAGCCAATAGCTCATTTTATGCAGGCACAAACCAAGAATTTTGAAATTTCTGAGTCATCATCAGAATAGCATATTCTCCATGATCCTGAAGACACATTTCTTGATAACACTTTGATTACTATATCCCTAGATGGATATCTCTGGTACATTGTCTGTCTAGCAGCCATATATTCCCACCTATTTGTCTTGGTAATTTCAGGCTCCAGAAGAACATATGGGCCATATTCACAACTTCTACCATTTTCAGTGTTTATCTTTATTCCATCAAATTTCCTAAGAGTTCTTTCCATTTCCCTTCTGTCTCTCTGTTCTCTTCATTGTTTTGAGTGTGCTGATCAGTAATCCATCTTTGTAGAGCTCTAGTTTGTGGGATAGGGAAGTTCAGTGTTAAGAAAATGGCAAATCCACAGGCTAAGGTTTTAGTCCTGGCTCTGTCATTGTTTAACATTAATAATTCTTATAGGTCGTTTAGCACTTCTATGTCTTAGATTCGCCACTTACCAAATGCAGTGACAGCAGTTTCCTCCTACCAGCTAAGCAGGACTATAGTGGCAATGAATAATGTACATGAATTACTTTGAGATTCTTTAGAAAAATCTTGAGTTCTTGACCTCACTCTGCCAGCAGCTCTGTTTGCAGCCTGTGGAAGTTGCTTTGACTGTTCCTTGCTTTGGTTTCTCCACCTGAACAATCTGAGTGATAATTACTTTATCTACTTTATAGAGATGCCTGAGTTTCCATAGGCAATTGTGCTACTTTGAAAAGAATTTAAAGCAGTATGGCCTAGCTTCTGGAATAGAAAGAGTAGTGCACTATGGCTATCAATGGCGTGTTATGTGTAGACACCTGCACTTTATGTTAATTACATGATCTCTCATAACCTTTTACCATCTCTGCCACTGTTTATAATAATCTCTATTTTTCATGCAGATGAGAAAACAGGCTTGGTATGTGAAAAACTGGTCCAAGGCCACAAAACCTAGTAAGAGGCAAAAACCAGAATTTGAATCTAGTTTGTCTCATTTTTGAGTGTTTTTCAACTTAAATAAGTTATGGCTGGTATGTTTTTATTAATTTTTTTTTTTGAGATGGAGTTTCACTCTTGTTGCCCAGGCTGGAGTGCAATGGTATGATCTTGGCTCACTGCAACCTGTGCCTCCCTGGTTCAAGCAATTCTCCTGCCTCAGCTTCCTGAATAGCTGGGAATACAGGCATGCACCACCATGCCTGGCTAAGTTTGTATTTTTAGGAGAGGTGGGGTTTCTCCATGTTGGTCAGGCTGGTCTCAAACTCCCGACTTCAGGTGATCTGTCCACCTTGGTTTCCCAAAGTGCTGGGATTACAGGCGTAAGCCACTGCGCTTGGCCTATTTTTATTAATTTATATGCCCGTTGGCATAATTAGCCTTTATTATAAAAATTTTGGAATATATAGAATTTTGATCTAAACTTCTGAATATCACCTGTTCCTGCATCAAAGACAATGGCAACTTTAGAAATGACTTTAGGGACAAAGTAGCTGAGTATGATTTCTGATAAGAGTTTAACTACAGATGTCACAAGGAAGTATATACTGTATTAAATCTATAATGACAGAAAGCAGATCATTTATTGCCAGAGAACAGAGTTGGTGGGAGGCAACTTTGGAAATGGCAAAGGGAACCCTCTGGGTTGATGAAAATAGTCTATATTTTAATTGTGTTTACCCAGGTTCATAGATTTGTCAAAATCTGTTTGTCTTCACACTTAAAATGAGAACATCTTACTGTGAATAAATTTTACGTCAATAGACTTGATTTATAAATTACAGATATTATCATTCAATTGCATCTGATCGGGCAAGTGACTTAACTGTTCTGTTTCATATTCCTTCTGTGTACACATGGACACTGACTGTACCCACCTGAAAAAACTGGGGGAAGTATTCAATAAGGTAATCCATCTAGAGAACTTACCCTCATATTTGTCCATAGTAGGCACTCAACACATGCTTATTCAGCAAAAATATGTATCAGACATTGTTCTCAGTAGTAAATAAGACGAAATGCCTGCCCTCACTGGGCTTATATTCTAGACTTGGGGAGGCAGAGAGTAAGCAGCAGGGAGACAAAGAAATGACCAAGATACTGTCAAACAGCAGTGAGGGCTGTGAAGCCAGGCAAGCGGGGATACTATAATGACTGAGGATGGCGACCATTTCTCTGAGTGGTCCCTGTGAGGAAATGTCCTTTCCAGTGAGACCCAGATAATATCAAGGAGACAGCCACAGGGAAATCAGGCTAGTGTTCCAGGCAGAGGGAACAGAATGTGGAAAGGACCCAAGGTAGGAGCTGGAAGTAAGAGGAGTAAGCCAGAAGTTAAGAGAAGCAAGCCAGAAGTAAGAGGAGTAAGAGGTGAGTTTGGGAAGCAAAGCAGCAGGACAACTCAGCTCATCTACGCAATGGGAGGATGATGGAGATCTGATAGTAAGTAGTGAATCTAAGATGTAAGTGTGTTAAATGACCTATAAGAATTATTAACCTTAATGGGAAGGATGTGATCTGATTTACATTTAAACAAATTTCTTTGGCTGCTGCGTAAGCTATGGATTCTGAAAGTGTGAGAGAAGAAGCCGGGAGACAAGGAAAGAAATGCTGCCTCATGGCCTAGGGTAGTAGGAATAGAGATGGTGAGACGTGGCCAGATTTGGAATCTATTTTGAAGCGGAGAAAATAGGAATGCCAACAGTTTTGATGTAGCAAAGAAAAAGGCTTTTTTTTTTTTTCTTTTTGGCTTGAACAACTAGTTGTAATATTGTTGCTGTTTAAACACTGGCTTGACATTCACTGATTATATTTTAATAATTTTTACCGAAAAGCCATTTAGTGAGCTATTAGGCATTATATCATCAAGTGTTTCTGGGCTAACTACTGATAGAAAGTGTGTGTGTGCTAAGTATTAGCTTGGGGTCAAATCCTTAGCTTTAGATTTTAAGCTCCCTATTTGTAACGTAAATGGTTGTGCTGGAACCATTTCCTAAATCAGAGGGGCAATTGTGATTGCATGTGAGTGTGCATGTGTAAGTGCGAATGTGTGTGTATGTGCAGTGTGTTATCGAGGCTCCAGAGTTCTGCTTTCAAGAGTGACATTAGAAGGTAGAGCCTAGAATTTCATACCAACAGGGGTTTTGAAGTTTCCCCTTGCTCACTTCACTTGTATTTTTCTACAACTCTGCATAATCTTTATGGAGCTGAGATTTTGCCCAACTGTGGTTCTCTCATTATTTCTCTCTGTTTCTAAAGCAATGAGAATTCTACCAGTCATCCCCAGTATCTCTGGAGTGGCAAGTGGGCAAATGTCTAGGAGATTCCTCTAGTTTCCTGTCCTAGCTTAAAGTTCAATGGCTGAAGCTTAATTGTAGCACTTTGGTGGACAGGTTCAAAGTCAACATCACAGTAGTTGATGAGTACAGCTTTCCCTCAAACCTTTACTTTCTTCCTCACAGATTATTCTTCTTGCTTCCCTCTGCTTGGCTCTCCCCTTGAAAAGTCACTGGAAGTTTTACTCAGTATGAAGGACTACTCTGGGATAAATCATTGAACCACATTTCCCAGGGGAAAACTGATAGCAGGTGGAAGCTTTAATTCAATAATAATAATAATAATAAGTAAACAGTCTTTTCAGGCTGTTGAGCACATTCTACCTGCCAGTGCTTTATAGGAATTCTCTTTCTTAATCCTTCTAGCTAACTCAAAAGTTCTCTTGTGCAAACTTGTAAAGCATTTTTTCCCCCTACTTCTAATAGTGGGTTACACAGGCACAGAGAGTAAGATAATTTGCCCAAGGCCACACAGCCAGTAAATGACAGAATTGAGACTTAAACTCAGGTCTGTATGGGTCCACATTCCAAATTTATAACTACTAAACTATCAGACCTCAATCCATCTCAACTGTTGAAAATGGTGTGCTATAGCAAGATTTCCCAGAATCTTGGCTGGTAGTTTCTTGGCTGCATATTAAATCAACTACTGTGATGCTGATCGTGGCATGTAGAGAACAGTACCATGAACATGGTGGCTACTGCCCTCATTAAAAACCAGATTTTTGGTGTTGCTTATATGGATGCCTCCACTTACACGGATGCATCTTTTTGTTATGGTTTTGGCCTTCCATGAAGACATGGAAAATAGCATCACCTTCATATTCAGACTCAAAGTTTCCTGATTTTACGTGGGCCAGTCTATGTTTTTATGTTTTTTTAAGTACACCTTTAACCCCTAGGTGTTAATTCACTAAGAATCTGTTCATTAATATGATGATTAATATATTATTAATCATGAAATTGTATATGCCTCGAAATCTCAGTCAGACCAAATACTTACAATACTTCCTGTCCCTATATAAGGAAATTCAGATATGTGATGTTTAGCAAGTTAGTTCAGATATTGGCATTGATGACTGACAAAAAGCACAAAGACTATTTTTCAGATTCATGTTGCTTTAAGTTCTGGCCAGAATATGTGAACAGAAACAACACACACGAGAGGGAGGGTGAGAGAGACAGAGAAAGAGAGAGAGAGACAGAGAGAGGTGGCGGGGGGGAAACACAAACAGAATGTATTCACATGATATTGCTGGCCTGTTTAAAAGCAGGAAATGCTGGAAATATGTTTGAAAGCATGATCTCATGGGATTTCTACGCCACTTCAGAGGAATGAAGTATTTGGTTTACATACATAATCAAACACTGGGAGTTGGCACTAGAACCAGCCCAAACAAAACCTGCAACTCTTCCATTGCTACTTGCAAACTTTATTTGCTGGAATTGGAAACCCAAAACTATTCACCCTCTTATGACAATTTATTATTCAGAGATGATGTCTTTATGTGACTCAGATGTACTTCATTTGAGTGATGGAAAAATGGAGGTCTGAATCACAGAATACTAACAAAGCGATGCAGATGAATCTATTAAAGTATATCTCCTCACTGTTTTGTTTTTGACTTTCAATTGGCACTTTTTCTTGCCTCTCAGCTTTGAAACTTGAGAATAAAATGCCTCTGGAAACAAAGCAAAGCAAGCTGGAGTGTGTGTGTTATACAGAATACTGAGAGAGATCTTTGTGCTGTTCACAGCTACAGCTGTCACCGATTTTTCATCTACAGTAAGGTCAGCCAGACAAAAAGACCCAAGACAACACATTCAGTAGCGTCTTTGTTCCCATCTCAGCCTAAAAGAGATAACTTCTTGTGGTAACTTCCAATTATGGTCATAGTGATTTTACAGCACATCATTGGTTTGGATTAATTGTTGGTCATATGGAAGAGTCCTTTCAAATTTCTAAAATAAAACAAATGTAGTCTCTGTTAATGATGCTAACCCCAAAGCTTCAGAGATAAATTCCCTAACTTTCCATGCTGGAACCTCCACTTTGTTTTGTGGGGAAAAGGATTCATTATTAATTCAAAATGAATGTTAAACATAAAGAACCTACTCTGTTATTCAATGTTTGATAATATAAATTACTATTGAGATCCTTTCTCCAATTTGCTATTTTCCTTCAGAACTTTTTCTCCATCCTTTTTCACCTCTAATGGCTAGATAGGATCAATCTTCTACTTATTAGGTACTTAAGGAACAGTTAGTAAACTAAGGTTTAAGGATTATTCAACTATCAATGGAATCCATCTTCTAGTTATTCATGGCTATTAAAATGTAAAGTTTTTGCACGTATCTTCTTTCCATTCATATTAAGCATAACAGAAGGTAAATTTTAAAAAGCCAAGGAACTTTTATTCCTAGTCTTCCATATTTTTTATTTCAAAGATATGATTTAGAAATAATTTTTGTTGGCCGGGCGCGGTGGCTCAAGCCTGTAATCCCAGCACTTTGGGAGGCCGAGACGGGTGGATCACTAGGTCCGGAGATCGAGACCATCCTGGCTAACACGGTGAAACCCCGTCTCTACTAAAAAATACAAAAAAAACTAGCAGGGCGACGTGGCGGGCGCCTGTAGTCCCAGCTACTCGGGAGGCTGAGGCAGGAGAATGGCGTAAACCCAGGAGGCAGAGCTTGCAGTGAGCTGAGATCCGGCCACTGCACTACAGCCTGGGCGGCAGAGTGAGACTCCGTCTCAAAAAAAAAAAAAAAAAAAAAAAAATAATAATAATAATAATAATAATTTTTGTCTTTGTTGAAACATTTGATATATAAGATGTTTGTTTTTGAGGATT
The DNA here is from genome assembly GCF_007565055.1 of Rhinopithecus roxellana. NCBI lineage: Eukaryota > Metazoa > Chordata > Mammalia > Primates > Cercopithecidae > Rhinopithecus > Rhinopithecus roxellana. Next base: position 100,180,475 of record NC_044559.1, on the reverse strand, counting down.
AAACAGAATTAAGAGTACCAACTTAATTTGTCCGGTAGGGCTTCTTTTTTTTTAATGTTGAACTTCAGCTTGAATGGAGATCAGTGTCTTCTTTGTTTTCTTCCCAAAAGATTGTCTGATGTTCTCTCTGCTTCCAGAACTTCATTTTTATAAAAAATTCCAAGTGAAGGAATTTCACCTGTACCAGGACCTGTGCGAAACAGCATTTTCCTTGTGTTACTCTTTACTTTTCTCTGTTACTCGTGTGGCTACATACTGAATAGAAAGAGGTAACACAAGCCTTCACAGACCTCAATATCTATAATTAAGAACTGTATCTGACAAGGTTTTTTTTTTCCTACTGACAAATAAATGACACTTAAAAAAAAAAGCAAAAGGGCAAAAATTGTTCCTTCTCTTCTTCGTGGAAGAACACAGGGAGGTGAGTTTTTTTTTTTTTTTTTTTTTTTTTTTTTTTTTTTTTGGTAAGTCCTTACAATGAGTACACTGTTGACTTGGCATGCAGATCAAAAGACTGACAGATTTAATTCATGTTTCCATGCTATACAAACAATGACATGTACAAGCCAATCTGGGCTGCTTTCAGCAAGTAATTGAAGGTAGTGCAAACACAGACTTTAAAAGATCAGTGGTGCACAACTGAACTGTTCGACAAAAAGAGATCCGACAGCGCATATTCTTTTTACTGTTTCGCTGAGATTCCTCTTTGCCTGCCCTCTGCCCTGCCCTTACCCTCCTGGAATTAATAGCGACTGATAGCCTGTGCATTGTGTCAACGGAAATGGACACACGCACGCTGTGTATTAACTCGCTTGTCTGCTGCTGGGTGAAGAGATAAGCTCTGAGAGTGCACAAGAATAATCTGAAGACGCCTGGAAGTTAACCACGAGAAATCAATGTTTGCATAAGCTTCCATTACACAGGCAGTACTTTTGCTCTATAATGAGGATGGTCTGGGTAATAAGGTAATAAATTCATCCACAAATATATAAAGGATGACCCTGCAGGATTTTGACATGACATTTTCTGTGGATCTAACTTGGTTGGAAAATACAGGAAGCATTTTTTTCCAGTAATTTGTGTACTTGATGTATTTTTTTTTTTTTTTCAAATTGCATGGTACCAGCAATTTGGTTTTTAAGTACAATAGTCTTTGAAAAGTACTGAAGAAAATGAATAGAAAATCACCAGCATCATAGCAAATTATCTCAGGTCAACACATAATGCCTTCATTTTCTAGATGTCTCAATTTAGGCAGCTACTTTGGGCATTTTCGTGTAAGGATGCTTGTAAGTATTCCGTGTTTAATAATACATTTTCTGTTGTGTGTTACTGTAGGCTAACACCATTGTATGTGTATCTTCCACATTAAGGTTTCACAAGAAATGGATTTAAAACAATGTAGCCAGAGGCAGTGCTTTTGCCTAAATGTTTCAGATGAATTATTTGTTCAAAATTCTTGCCTTTACTCTAGGGTCATAGATAATTTCTCATGATTTCTCCACAATTATAAAACAATCACTGCTTTATACAAAAAAGTTTTAACATGTGGTTTCCAAGTTTTTTTAATGCCGAGAATTTGAACATTTGGAAGTTATCTATCCCATAACAATTAATTGGCAAATCTGTTTAAGAAGAGTTGGTCTTGCTTATGACTGCCTTAAAAAGATTTACATAAACATTGCTAGCTTAGTGTAGAAAAAATTCTAAATAAGCAGAAACAACAAAAAGAAAGTATCTATTAATATAATACTTTTACCCCAGAATAATTATTATCATCATTTGAGTCATATCCTTTCAAACTGTATGTCCATTCTGTTAGGAAATAAATAGGAAGCTTGAGTCATTAATCATTTTGGGTATATACATGAAAGTTAATGTGTTTTGTTTTGTTTTTGAGACAAGACCTCACTCTGTGGTCCAGGCTGGAATGCAGTGGCACCATCTGCAACCTCCGCCTCCCAGGCTCAAGTGTTCTCCTGCCTTAGCCTCCTGAGTAGCTGGGATCACAGACACATGCCACCACCGCCTGGCTAATTTTTGCATTTTTAGTAGAAACAGGGTTTCACCATATTGGCCAGGCTGGTCTCGAACTCCTGACCTCAAATGATCCTCCCACCTCGCCTCCCAAAGTGCTGGGATTACAGGGGTGAGCCACTGCACCTGGTCAAAATTTAATGTTTTTTTTTTTTCTCCCATGGAGTTGTGCAGAGTGCTTTGCCTGATTCATCTTTTTCTCTACATTGAGTTTCTTTTATGGATTTCTTAGAATCTAGAGTTTTTGAGTAGGAAGGATCAGCCTATGCAGGTCTGTTATAAGGTGGGAAATGGTAAAGTAGTATTTTCTGAATCACATGGACTGATTAGTGGCAGGGAGAGAAACTGGTAAAGATAAGTGATTCCTAAAAACTCTGAGCACAGAAGTGAAATCTTTGAGAATTATGAATGTGAGGGACAGCCAAAGAAATTGGGCAGGCTTAGTCTGGAGAAAGAGCTTCAGAGAAATTTAATTGTCTTTTTATTAGAATGGTTACCATGTGGAAATCTTTATGTCTTAGTAGTAGCTGCTATAACCAAAGTACCATAGATTGGGTGGCTTAAACAACCAATGTTTATTTATCACAGTTCTGGAGTCTGGAAGTTGCAGATCAGGGGGCCAGCATGGTTGAGTTCTTGGGGAAGATCGTCTTTCAGATTTACAGTTGGCCAACTTGTCTCCTTCTTTGGTGAAGAGGGGTGGGTGGGGAGACGGAGGGAGAGAAAACGAGGGAAATGGAGGGAGTCAAGGGAGAGGGACAGGGAGGGAGAGAGAGCACAAACTCTAGTCTTTTCTTATAAGGACTACTAATCTCATCACGAGGGTTCCACTCTCATGACCTAATTACCTCCCAAGGGCCCTGTCTCCAAATACCATACCATACCATCACATTGGAGGTAAGGGTTTCAACACAAGAATTTTGGGAAACACAAACATTCAGTCTATAACAAGTGCTGCAGAAGAAAGAAAAGTAAAACTACAATACAGCTTGGAAATTACCACAAGGAGACTTGAAATCCTATTGACAAGGAAGAAGGGATCAGCAATTGGAAATTTTTTCACAGCAGTATCAGCTGCATTTAAAGTACTGAACTCTTAGTCATTGAAGGTAACTGGGGGATGCAGAACAGCTTTCAGTCAGGGTTGCTGGATGTGGGTTTGCTTCGTGGGGAAAAAAGTTGGACTATGTGAGAAACCTCCTTCTTCTTCAGAACCATGTTTCCTTCATGCCAGGCAGCCCAAAGGGCCCAATACCGTAAGAGTAAGGTTGCATGTATATATCATGTTGAAACCTAAATGGCAACTGCACAAAAACTGTGAGCAGTAACAAAATCAGTTCTGGTTTATATGGTTGTTTGAATAAAACCTCCAATTATCAAAATATCAACAGCTCTTTGACTATGCCAGATGTAAGACATAATTTTAATTCTAGAAACATAGGATTTACAATCTTCAAAGTAATCAATAGGAATTAGAGCTTTTACTTCAGTGGTATGGATTCTATATCTCACCTCAAAATGGATGTCATGAGGAAACCTAAGAAAACAGGGACTGATGTGTAACACATTTGATTAAGTGAACTGTGTTCATTTTGTTTTGCGCAAAATCTAATCAGTCTGCATATGAAAGCACTGCAATAGCATAGTCGAGAAGCAAGCAAATATAAATCACCACTTTGGCAACCAACCAAACCAGCAGGGGACAAGCTATAGAGATAATTCTTAGGTAGTAGAATAATCGCATAACCCACATGACTATGTTATTCCAGAGACAGAACAGGCTTCAGCATTATTCCTAAATACTGTGCAATATCTGATAATTGTAAATTAGGATGTTACAAAGAGAAGGTGAGATGATCATTGTAAATTAGGATATTACAAAGAGAAGAAAAGAGCTATAGCTAGAGACAGATGCTCCAATTAGCACGATATCCACTTCCAAATTATTATGTTTTCAAATAAATTCTGACATGCAATTTTGGAACATTGGAAAATAATACTAAACCAGCCTGAGTAGAAACAGGAAGTAAATCTTGGCAGAGCTGTAAGCCTTCAGCGTATTCCCAATAATTCATTGCATGGTTGAGTAGGGGCTGGTGCACAGAATGATTTTCAAAACCAGTCTTTAACTTGAGATGGTTTCCCCAAGCTTGGAGTTATAAATTGAAACTTGCAAAGTCAGAAAAAAAAAATCCTGTTATTACTAAATCAGGTAGTTCATCTGGATAGTTTCAATTGATCCATAAAGACCCTCATGTTCCAAAGTACCAAATACAGCTGAAAAGCCTTATGAGCTTACCTTTACCCTTTGGTCCATGGTATGCATCATTACACAGCTCAGCAAATCTGTACTGATGTTACTCACAGGCATCAAGTTCTGTTTTATTTTCATTAAGTCGATTCATACCATATAGTTGTGACCATTGTACATCCATAAAAGTATTAACCCCATTCCCATCCCCCCAACCACTAATGCATAAAAACCAGTTTTTTCATAGAGAAGAGGACATGAGATGCATGTGTTGAGTTCAGAAAGCTCCTTTCTTAATAGAAGGGGAAAGAAGAGAAGGGCAGTGTGATCCACAGGTGGCCTATGTCAGAATCAGCCGTATGCTTCCTACTAAACAAAGCAACTTCTAGGCCCATCCCAGGCCTATGAAATCAGATTCTGTGTGGGTTGCAGTAGCATTTAAAATATGCTCACTAGGGATTTTATTGCATTAACATTTGTGTATCATAGGCTTGAGAGAAGTGTTAGGGTTCTTTTCTCCAGCACTCTCCACAACCTAGAGAATTTGTGGGTGATGTAGAATTGGTATTAAGTAATGAGTACTGGAAATAAAAAAGAAAATAAGGCCAAGGGAAATGAGATGAGGAAGAAAACCATGAGGAATGACAAGTTGGAAGATCAAATAATTTGAAGTCTGAATGTCTGAGTACAGACTAATGTATGATATATGTAGACATAAGCTATTGAAATCAAAAGCAATGGTTGGGGGATAGAGTTTGAGAAGGATATAAAATGGCTGTGTACTTAAGCTGTCATTTATGTCAGCTTCTTGCCTGTCATTGGAAATAAGCTGAGAACCCCCTTTGTGTAACATAGTGATGAATCTTGGAAAATCTTACAAGCATGTTTAAGTGCCATTTGAAACTCAGCTGAATCTTTTCTCTTTGAGTTAAGTTGATACAGCTGTTGCCAATGTGATGCTAGTAATGATGTTTTATGCTAGGCAGTATTCTAAACCCATTAGATATATTATTTCAATTAATCTTTACAATACTTTTCTCCAGTAAGTGCTGTTAATCTTCCTGTTTTACAGATAAAGGCACTGAGGCCCAGAGAAGTTGAATACTTTTTCAAAGTTTCAGTTACTTGGCAGCAGAACTAGGCTTTAAACATTGAATACTGACTTCAGAGCCCATGCTTTAAGCGAGGATGCTGTTCTGCCTCAAACTCTGGGACTATGTTATATAGCAGGGGCCAGCAAATGTGTTCTGTGAAAGGCCAGATAGTAAATATTTTAGGTTTTGTGGGCCATAAAATCTCTGCCATTACAGCATGAAAACCATAGACAAACTGTAAATGAATAGACGTGGCCATGTTCCAATAAAACTTTATTTATAAAAACAGATGGCAGGCTGTGGTTTGTGGACCACTGTTCTATAGTATTTTAAAAATGTCTACTCTTCATGGTGATGTAAAAGAACTACGAGTTTCTATTTTTAAGGTAAGACTTCTGTGAGCAAAGATTTTGTATTCTCTACTGATGTATTTGAAAGATTCTACCCCTTATTTGTGCCAAGAGGCAAAAGGGCATGTGCGTAGTAGAGGAGCTTCCAGAAGTGATGATGGGCCTGCTTTGAGGTCTTCACACTGCCTCACTTAGTTGCCCCTGTGATCAGAAACATAGATTCATGAAACAGCCAGCTGGGCTCAGGGGTGGGGCTTTCTAGAAGAGAAACAGATTTTACACATGGAGAGTGTAACTCACCTGGAAGACGGTCTCACCTGTGATCCAGGCTTCTTTCTCTCCATGCTTTCATCTCATGGGATGACCAAACCAGGCAAGATCAATGAGTCTGAGGACTACACTGGTATATGTGCTATATGTGCTGTAAGCTTTTTTGCTTTCCAAATGCATATTCCAACTGAACACTGTTTGCAAACATTTGCTTCCTGTTTCATCAAAATGAGAGGACCTTTCCAGGCTATACTCTTTCAGATGGCCTGTTAATGAGTGACTTGCAAAGAGTAAATATTATTGATAGTGGCTCTCGGAAATTCTCTATAGCTCTACAATTTCATTTTTCTCCATCTGTGAATGGGGACTATGACAGCTGCCATACTTCACAGAACTGGGAAGATGGTATGAGGAAATAGACACCAAAAAGCCTTGATAAGTTCCAGAGGGCCAAAATAGTAACTCTTGTTGGCAAGGGTATTCTATAAATCATTTGGGGTCAGGTAATTATACCCACTGCCTATGTGTGTACAGGGGCTTGGTAAGTTGATGGCAGCAAAGTAGAATTTTCACTATAAAATAGCACTGGACAAGGTTCTCAGTTATAAGTGGAAGCTAAGCATCGGGTACACACAGATATAAAGATTGAAACAACAGACACTGGGAACTACTAGAGCGGGGAGAGAGAAAGAGAGGGGCAAGGACTGAAAAACTACCTATTGGGTACTATGCTCACTATCAGGATGCTGGGATCATTCATACCCCAAACCTCAGCATCATGCCATAACAAACCTGCACACATATTCTCTGAATCCAAAATAAAACTTTAAATTAAAAAAAGCACTGGATAATATTTTCAATTGTTGAACTAATATTTTCGATTGCTGTTATAGTTATGGTAGAATATTCTGCAACTGTTTGAGAGTATGTCAATATGTACTGCAAAAGGGGAATGATGGCCTTCAGGTACACTGTGATGATATATGGCAAGAGTGAATGTTGGCTTTGAATTCAAATGGCTTACAGTGATAACTGGCATTTTTTGTTTGTTTTGTTTTAGAAAAAAAAGTGAAAGAATAAGTCGTCATTCTAACAAAACTGGAAGAAGTGGAGCTGGGACATCAGATACTGCTCAACACTCTCTCAACAACACTCTATAGAGTGATTCATTTCCCTTGCTTTTTGTAGGCTGTGCATTTGGAAGCTTTAGCATTTATATAGCCAACAGCATGGACTGTCTCAGTGGCCAGCAATTACTTGGTGACATAGGGGAGACTGATATTCACATAAAGGAAATAAACCAGATGGACTCTACACAACTCCTCAATGTGTCCACCAATCAAGTTTAAAGCTAAGAACTTGAGGATAACTTATTTGATTTTTCATTTCTTTTCTTTTTTTTTCTTTTGGAAGGAGTTTGGATTGATGAAGGTGAAATAAGTGTAATTAGGAAGAACAGCAGAAAGGGCAATATGGCCACAGTTGCTCGATAGTAAACCTGCTAAAGTTGTTGATAAAGTTCTAATTTTTATTGTAAGTGCTCCCTGTTTATTGAGCACTTAACTGTCAGTAACTGAGAAAAGAACTTAAACTGTTTCTGACCGGGCGTGGTGGTTCACGCCTATAATCCCAGCACTTTGGGAGGCAGAAGCGGGCCGATCACCTGAGGTCAGGAGTTTGAGACTAGCCTAGCCAACATGGTGAAACCCCATCTCTACTAGAAATACAAAAAAATTAACTGGGCGTGGTGGTGGGTGCCTGTAGTTCCAGCTACTGAGGAGGCTGAGGCAGGAGAATCTCTCGAATCTGGGGGGCGGAGGTTGCAGTGAGCAGATATCACGCCACTGCACTTCAGCCTAGGTGATAGAGCAAGACTCTGTCTCAAAATAATGATAATAAAAAAAAGAGCTTAAAATATCTTATTTATCTCCATGATATCTCTATGAAGCAGGAGATTTTATTGTCCACATTTTTTTACAGATGAAGAAAATGGCCAGAGACACACAGCTAGGAAGTGGGATTTCAACCCAGATCTGTCTGAGGCCAAAAAATAGAGCATGTAGTCACTAGTTAGAAAAATACAGGGATCACTGTGAACTGAGCTTGGTTCATATGGAATATATAGTTCTATTCTACAAGAATGGAATTTATAAGTGACTTTGAGGATATGATGAAAGAAGGGGGAAAGACAACATTTAAAAAGTTTTATTAATTTTAAAATTTTTTTTGGAGAAGGAACACAAGAAGTCACAGTGGAAGACATCTCAGCTGAAGTTCCCAAACCAGTGTAAGTATCCCTTCCTCAGCCCTTCCCCGGCCACGCAATGGAGGGGCGTGCCTGCTCATTACTTTTACTCTCAGCATTCTATTTGTTTTTTCACCATATGAACTGGCAGAATGTGAAATGATTATATTTACATATTTTATGTTATGTTTATTTCACTCCACAAGTGCTTGTTCTTATTCATCATTGTATTCCCGGCACCTCCTATTCACAGGCACACATTAAGCACCTAAAATTCTGTAGTAATAATCTTTACTGAGCACTTACTGAGTGCTAGGTGTGCTTCCAAACACTTCACGTGTATTATCTCCTTTAATCTTCACCATAGCTGTCTGAGGGAGGTGCCCATTATTAGACTCAGGGGGAGGATGTGACTGTATTCTCTGTGGACTGTTTTATTCATCATGGCTCATTTTCATTCCTTGCCCTGCAGCTCCACTGCCTGCCATTTAAATGTGTTTTCTTTCTTAAGTCCATAACAAATTGCTATATTTGTTTATTTATATTTGATTGCTTGCTTATAATTTTATATGATGTGTAATACATTGTATTTAATACACACATATACACACATGCAGACACACATAGAGATTTACCTTGTTTTTTATGAAGTTGGGTTACACTTGCTGGACAAATCTCTAATAATACCCACCCATAAAGCTTAATTAAAGTCACTTTCATATACCAGCTAAAAAAGAGCGAGGAGCTGTTTCCAGAAAGAAATAACATCCAGAAAGGGAAGGAATAAAGTCTATTTAAATGTGTGTCTATTGAGTTTCTGTTTTGTGTTCCATTTATATCCCTGTGCTTCTGAGGAATACAAGTGAAATTCAAGACCCAGTCACACCATAAGGAAGTTTACAGCTCTTAAAATCGTGAAGGTATGGGCCTTCTTGAGAAAACTTTTGGGAAGAACAAATTTACCTTGAAGTTTACACAAAGCTCTTAACTTGCACATTAAATTGGCTTGCTGGTAAAAGGATTTATAAAGAACTATAGAGCATAACTTAGTAAATATCTACCCCAAACAACTACTCAGTGTACACGTGGGTGGGGAAAAAGCTTCTATGCCTAACAGCCAATGTTTAATAAAATGTTATAGTAGCTTAGAATAAAATGAGAAAATAGGAGTTGAGCAGAACTCTAGGTTGGAAAATCCAGGAGGGATAAGAAAAAAAGGCAAAAATCAGCTAAACATGAGATAAAGCTGAACTAGTTCAAGTGCAGAAGGTGAAATTATTAATAAATTCATGTACATAGTAAATATTCAATAAACATTTGTTTTGAATGATTTGATTTCAAAAATACTTATGAGAAGTAATGGCCTCTCTCTCCACCCACATGTCAGTACAAGTCTTTCACTCAAGCAGAAGGAAAGATTAGCTATTTATTTTTAATCATCCTTGAGAACAAGGCTTATGCAAGAAATTGCTTTATTCTCTTATCTTCCTGCACCATCCCACACTTTGACTATCATAAATCATTCTCCCTCCCTTCCTCTGTTCTCTGCCCATGGGACCTGTGACTTTGATTTTGGACACATTTGTGCCATATGGGTAAAAGAACAAAGTAAGTTCTTTATCTGTTTCTATAAACAGCCCAGGAACAGGAGGCTGGATCGAGGGAAGTTTATACAGGAAAAGGCATGATGTATTTGTGTTGTCAAGGGAGGTTAAAGAGAGGGGTGTGACCTAAGGAGATTAGAGGTGTCACCTTAAAGGACAACTTAAAGGGAGAGTGTTGTTGTTAAGAGGCAATCATCGCAATTTGTTTAAGATTTAAATTAGTCTGCTTTACCTTTTTTTTCCTTATTTAAAGAGCACTTGTTAAAGGCATAGCCATTAACCTGTAAAAGGCATGAATCTAAGCATTAAAATCCTCTCACTGAAAATGTTCAGGGGTCATTGGTAGATGACCTGCAAAAAAGATATTCTACATCATGTTTCTGTCATGCTGAGACTGGGGAACTCCCTGGCACAGGCCCGACACACTAGAGCCAATCTCTCTGTCTTCTCAACTTGGAAATCTGGAATGGTAGCTTTTGGAAGAGTTTGATTTATTGAAATATGTGTAATGGTACAAGAAGCAATATCTTTGATCACTGGTTCCCAAATCATCTAAACAGGGCTGTTCAAACTGGCTAAAGAACAAATAGACAAGTAGGCATATGGTCATAGCCTGTATAGGTTCACCAACCTGAACATTTGCCCCAAGGCACACACCCTCCACTCTGTACCATAGAACAGGTGGAGGAAAGGAAGTGAACTAACTCCATGGAGAAGATCTGACAAAGGGAATCATTTGCCTGCTTTACTTTCTTGATAGTTGTGGTTTCATGTAGGTTATCTAGAATAATGTGTCTCCCTCTCCCCTCTCCCTTCTTTCCCTTCTCCCCTCCCTCTCCCTGTCTCTCTCTTTCTTCTTTCTCTTATTCTCCTCTGTCTTCTCCAGAAAAGTTATCAAAGCTCTGTAACTCTACAATGTATATCTATATGTGTCCCTCCATTCCTCCCAATTTGCCCCCCCCTTTTTTGGGGTTAGCAACTGACAAGATTTATGCACATTTGGCACGTGTAAGCTTGTAATAAAACATTCAACTATTTTTGGAAATTGAACAGGGCCTAAAAGATATGTAGATATATAACAAACACTTTGGAAAGAGTGAGAAAAATATGGGACTAAGTGGATTTATAAATTAGGCATCTATCAATGTTGCAATTTAGTTTTGGTAGGTAACTGTTGGAACAAGAATGCTTTCCTGAGTAGTTGGCTCCTTTAATAGCCTGGGAAGGGAACTGGCATTTTTTGGGGTGGGGGTAGTGTTTTGTTACTTTACTTTAGAATCACTTTGTGATTTCCCTAATCAGGGAAAAGAGATTAAGCTTATATATATAGGCTTCTTTGTTGGACAGAAGAAATTATTAGGAATTCCTTTTATTGACTCTGTAATATTTTCTAGAGCATATTGCAGTGCCTCAGTAATTTCAGAGTGATAGAGCTAAAGAGAGAGAGCAGAGGCTCTGAGTGCCTGGGTGCCTCACCCAAGGGCATGCTCCCAGGGATGCCACGCTCCACACGGGAAGAGGTCTAGATCTGAACTGTGGACCAGGAAGAAGTTCAGCCTTGGCTAGTGCTGTGCTCTCACATGAAATTTCTACTCTCTCTGATTCTCTATTTCCTCTTGAGCAAAACAGGAGGTTCTAGTAAGGCTGTGGCGAGGATGATCAAGAAGCTCTGTAAATTTTGGAGCATTGTGTATACACAAAGTATGCAGATGGGAACTTAAGTGATGGGATGTGTACTTCGAACCTACTTGTCTTTTATTGTTAATTTTTTCTAGAGTGAAATGGTATTCAGCCAGGATCTGCTGAATTCACTGTTGGAATTTTGAATCCTTTTGGGGTCATGACTTCTACGAGAAGCTGATTCAAGCAATGGAGCCTTGCCTCAGAGAAATGTGCCTGTATGCATGCTCACACATTTTGCAAGCATATATAATGTTATACTCTGCCTCTGTCAATTCCAGCAGGGCATAGTGGAGTAAGCATAGACTCTGGAGACTGACAGACACGGGTTCATTTTCTAACCCTGCTACTTGACAGGTTCATGATTTTAAATAAGCTAGCTAATAGTTAACATTTTGGAACTTCACTTTAGTTTTTTCAGCTATAATACAAACATAACACCCACCTGACACATCTTGGCTTATAAGGTGGGCTTATGTATTGGGCTCCCAATAAGTGATATAAGTGGTAGTTATTTTTGCTTTTTTTTTTCTGTCTACATTTGACATGATATACACCTCACAAGATCCTGCTGTTGCGGAACTTTGAGTGATGTATTGATCAAAATGGCCCCAGGGAGATTTCCAATATTGTCAAATTAGAGAAAAAGAACATTTTAACAAATATTTAAACTCACTATTGAAAATGTTCTCAACTTGGGAACATTTAGTAGCCGTAACCACCATAAATGTTTTTACTGGAAAGGGTAGAGAAAGATGTACAACAGATGGACAAATGCAGTTGTAAATCTAATTGAACATTTTAAAGACAGAACTCTTGTCTGGGTGATGTCTATCATTTAGACTATCATGGAGATATAAATTTGTATTATAGATAGAATAAAATACTTTGAAGTCAATTAGGCTAACATAAGGGTTGTATTAATGGGATAGTTCACGTTCCTGGCTTTGTCAGTTTCCTTGACTTTAGCATCTTTTAATTTCCTTTATGTTGAATAATACGCTCTGGTTTATAGCAACCAGTCTTTCCGTATGGGCCATTTCTGTCTTGTTTTTTCTGTCAAATGGTTTCTTTTCCCAAGTTTCTGATGTTAGTCAGTGTAACATCTAACATAATTTGGATTCCCCTTTATGCATTTGGTTTTAAACAATCACATCCAGATGTTGTTTTCATTATAGCCTGATTCCATTCAATAAAGCTTGGGTATGTCAGAATGTTTTACTATCAACAGCTTCCTTCACTTGCCTTTCAGTTCACAGTGATTTAGATTTTCCCACAATCTTTTTATTTCCAGTATAGGGTAATATCGCTAAAAAGTACTTTAGAGGTCATTTAGCCCAATCCCTGTGTTACAGATGAGGAAAAATCCCTTGAGAGCCTGCGCCCAATGCTAGTCATATAGCCAGTATTTGGCAAATCTGAGAATAAATGATGGATCTCACTTCCCTCTGGTTACTCCAAGCTTGAGCACTACATGATTGACCACTAAAATATTTTTAAACTTAAAAAAAAGTTTCTCTCATTTATGGAACTATATTCTAAATTCAACCCAGAAAGATACTTAGAAATCCCTAAGAATGGCTGGCTGCACATTAGAGATGTTTCATTTTTTGCTTTTCTTTAAATATGTAATTTTTAAAGCAAATCACTACTTTTGTGTCTATGAATTTGGAACAAATTTGTACTTCCAAATTCTATATTCTTTGATTTTTTTTTTTTTTTTTTTTTTTCTTGAGACAGTTTTGCTTTTGTTGCCCAGGCTGGAGTGCAGTGGCGCGATCTCGGCTCACTGCAACCTCTGCCTCCTGGGTTCAAGCGATTCTGCTGCTTCAGCCTCCCGAGTAGGTGGGATTACAGGCACCTGCCACCATGCCCAGCTAATTTTTTGTATTTTTAGTAGAGATGGGGTTTCATTTCATTTCAAGCTGGTCTCGAATGCCTGGCCTCAGGTGATCCACCCACCTCGGCCTCTCAAAGTGCTGGGATTACAGGCGTGAGCCATAGCACCTGGCCTATTCTTTGCATACTTTAAACAAATAGATCAGTTTTTAGGGAGTAATTCTCCATTTAAGAACTATCCAAATGTAAAGTCTGCAAATGAGGAGCAGTGAAGTCATCAGTAGATCATATGTCATTTAGGGCTGTAGGGGTATGTGTAGAACTACAATATTTTCCTCACTAGAGAAAGAAAAGTTTAAAATCTAATTCATGTGGAAGGGAAAAACCAAGAACTAAACCTTTCATTAAACAATACCAAAAATAATATGATTTAGAAAACGTATACTGTAAATGCTAGGGCATAAAAATATCTCCATTTTAATCACAATCCACTTTTGATTTAACTAGTATTGAAACGAGGAATGCAAAGGCAAGTTTAAAGTCTTTTTTATTTTTTAATGGGAGATCTGCCAACTACTAGCAATTGAGTAATTATTTTTCCTCACAGGGCACTTTGGGCTCATTGGAATGTGGCTTAAGATAATAATCAGATTCAAAGACATTCTGATGCCAGTGGAACATGGAATTTGGTTACGATGCTCTTTTCAGGAATATATTAAACTTTTTTTAGATAACTGAATTTCTATTCTGTTTTAGTAGGATGTATGTGAGGTAGGCAAAGTCTTCATTTCTGCCACTAACTTAAAAACCCCCAAAGACTTAACCTATAGGCTTAGAAGACTCTGATTTAATCATTTATCCTTCATTTTTAGTAATACACATCTTTGGCCAGGTGCAGTGGCTCACGCCTATAATCCCAGCACTTTGGGAGGCCAAGGTGGGCAGATCATGAGGTCAAGAGATTGAGACCATCCTGGCCAACATAGCGAAACACTGTCTCTACTTACACAAAAATTAGCCGGGCATGGTAGTGGGCACCTGTAGTCCCAGTTACTCGGGAGGCTGAGGCAGGAGAATGTTGAATCCGGGAGATGGAGGTTGCATGAGCCGAGATTGCACCATTGCACTCCAGCTTGGCAACACAGAGAGACTCCATCACAGAAAAAAAGATAATAAAATAAAATAAAATAAAACATCTTTTACACACCCATCATATAAAGGGTACTGTGCTTGATGCTTAGGATTAGAGGTTAATTTTGTTTAAATCAGTGTTACCCCCACATATGAGTTTAGTAGAATACTAATTTTTTTAGAAAAATAAAATATGCATAAAAACCACTAATAGTGAATATTTAGACATACCATGTACAAACACTGTATTAAATACTTTATGCATATGATACATAACATTTCACTTAGTCCTCACAAAAACCCTATGAAATAGGTACCATTGTATTTCATTTTTCAGTAGGATCATTGAGGATTAGGAAAGTTAACTAAGATGTTCCAGGTCTTATAGCTAATACAAAGTGAAGCTGTACTTGAATATGTTCTGATTTCGGACTTGATACTTTCAACCCTCTGACACAACAGTGCCTCTGGAGGACTTCAATGGCTATTTCCCAAGATGGGCCAGTTCAGTTAATGCTAAGATTTAACGTTAAAGTTGAATTATTTATATTCATTTTTGGAATCATTTGATGCAAATTTTAATGTACCTAAGATTTAATGTCTTGTAGGTATATATTATTATGTCTGAGCTAACTGCAGCATCCAGAATTATGACGATTAATTTTCAATTCAAGTTCTGTGATTCTTTTGTCAAAAGGCTTGAGTGATAAGGGGTTTACCAAAAAATCTTGGAAGCTGAAGGCAAAAGGATGGTTCATAGAATAGCACTTAAAGGCTGGCATCCCATGATTCACAGGGCAGTTTTCAGGCAAGGTGATGATGAAATTTCTAGGTATGTACATTGAAC
This sequence comes from Rhinopithecus roxellana, assembly GCF_007565055.1. NCBI lineage: Eukaryota > Metazoa > Chordata > Mammalia > Primates > Cercopithecidae > Rhinopithecus > Rhinopithecus roxellana. The sequence goes on along the minus strand of NC_044559.1, from coordinate 100,165,127 downwards.
TTGTTCCACATGTCTGTGCTATGAATATGCAATATACTCTGAAAGACTAGAATGACTTGGAGCACTGGAGTTGTGAAGCATGGATCTCTGGTTTGCTCAATCAAAACTATATACTCTAGGCTCACAAGACTTAGCTCCTTGAATATGTGAAAAGGAAAAGCTTTATAAATTAAGTAGCATTAAAATTTTGCAAAATCTAATATGCAACTCAAACCTTGCATCATTGGTCTGGACCATGGGTTGTTCTGAACAACAGACATAATTTTAAGCAAATGGAAGTGTGAGAAATTTGAAAAAAAAATTGAGCAAGTCTATTATTAGTTCCTTGACTCCAAATTAAAACATTAGTACTGGTATAAGACTGGACTGATCACAGAAAGACAAGTTATTCTCATCAACAAAATGATGGGCTGTGTTTTACAGAATGATCTTGCCTCCTTGCTGTTTATATTACCTAATACACAGCATGTACATGAAAACAATCTTTTATGATAATGTATCCTTCATCTTGGAGATTCATCTTGTATTTTTACATAGTTAAGGTGCTGAAAAGTCTTCCAGTCTTTTCTAACTCACAGTTTCTCAGTCTTATTTCACCACATAATACCATTTTCCAGCACCAACAGGGAACTATTATTGTGTATAAGATGACAGTGTTCACCTGGGAATAACCATTCTGATTCAAAATGTCTCCTTTCCCAATAGCTCATGGATTTCTTTTTGTTTCTTTTTATTTTGTAAATTTTTCAGAATTTCAAACATACATAGGAAGAAAAGTATAATAAGTCCTATATACAACATACATATAACAACCATTTAGATTTTTCCGTCTATTTTTTGAGGTGGTTTAAAGCAAATCTCAGACATTATAACATTTTATCCTTAGATATTTTGGGATGCTTTCATAAAAAACAGATTTCCTTACACATTTACCATGTCATTATCCCTTCTAACAAAATTAACAATGCTTCTCTAATGATGTCTGACACACATGTGATATGCAAGTTTTCTAAATTATTCCCCATATGTCTTCTTTTTAGAGTGCCTAATCCAATGGCTTTCCATGTATTCACAGAATTATGCCTTCATCACCACATCAATTTTAAAACATTTTTATTACTCCCCAAAAGAAACCCCACTCCCCTGAGCCATCATCCCCAAATGCCCACATTCTCCCCAGCCTTAGGTAACTATGAATCCACTTTCTATTTTCAGAGGTTTGACTATTCTGGATATGTCATACAAATAAAATCATACAATATGTGGTCTTTCTTACACTTCCATACATTTTCAAGGTTGTCAATACTGTAGCATGTATTATTACTTCATTTCTTTTTATAGCCAAGTAATATTCAATTGTGTGGATATACTACGTGTTATTTATCCATTTGTCAGTTGATGGACATTTGGGTTGTTTCCATTTTCTCACGATGTCTTAATTATAAAAACCTTTATTGTGAAAAAATTTCAAAGATATGTAAAAAAAAGGGACTATAATAAACTCTCAAGGGGTGTCTCACAGTTTCTACATTGTCAATTCCTGGCCCAGTATAAATTGGGTTTCATCTATACTTCAGAACTTTCTTGCTTTTCACATTGTTGAAGAAAACATCAGACATCACATTATTTCATGTGTAATATTTTAGCATATGTTTATAAATGACATGAGCTTCTTTTCCTAAAAAAATGACATCACTTTCAAACAGAATAAAGAAATCATGAGCTTGAAGACAGGCTATTTGAAAATACACAGAAGAGATGAAAGAAAAAAAAAGAGAGAAAAAGCAGGCCTAAAGATCTAGAAAATAGCCTCAAAATGGCAAATCTAAGAGTTATTGACCTGAAAGAGGAGTTAGAGATTGGGGTAGAACGTTTATTCAAAGAGATAATACCAGAGAACTTTCCAAACGTATAGAATGATACCAATATTCAAATACAGGAGGTTTATAGAACACCAAGCAGATTTAACCCAAATAAGACTATCTCAAGGCATTTATTAATCAAACTCCCAAAGGTCAAGGATAAAGAAAGGATATGAAGAGCAGTCAGATAAAAGAAACAATGACTATACAAAGGAGTTCTGATACGTTTGACAGCAGACTTTTCAGCTAAAACCTTACAGGCCGAGAGAGAGTGGCATGACATATTTAAAGTACTGAAGGAAGAAAACTTTTACCCTAGAATGATGGTATATCCAGAGAAAATATACATCAAGCATGAAGGAGAAATGACTTTCTTAGAAAAAACAAAAGCTGAGGGATTTCATGAACACCAGACCTGCCCTACAAGAAATGCAAAAGGGAGCTCTCCAATCTGAAAGAGAAGGATGTTAAGGAGCAATAGGTGCAAAACTCACTGGTAATAGTCTATAGAAAAACACAGAATGTTATCACAATGCAACTGTGGTGTGTAAACTACTTATATCTTGAGTAAAAAGACTAAAAGATTCACCTATAAAAAATAACTACAAGAACTTTTCAACACATAAACAGTGAAATAAGATATAAATAGAAACAACAAAAAGTTAAAGTGTGTATGGTGGGGATGAATTTGAAGTGCAGAGTGTTTATAAGTTCCCTCTTTGCTTGTTTGTTAGTATATCTGTTTGTTTTTACAATCAGCGTTAAGTTGCCATTAGTTGTAAGATATTATTTGTAAGCCTCATGGTAACCTCGAATAAAAAAATATACAACAGGTACACAAAAAAATAAAAAACAAGACATTAAAACATAAAACCAAAGAAAATCAACTTCACATGAAGAAGATATGAAGGAAAGAAGGAAGACCACAAAACAGTCAGAAAACAAATGACAAAATGGCAGGAGTAAGTCCTAAATAATCAATAATAACACTGAATGTAAACAGACTAAACTCTCATATCAAAAGACATAGAGTGGCTAAATTGATAAAAGAGAAAAGATCCAATGATCTGCTGTCTACAAGAAACTCACTTCGCCTATAAAGACACACATAGACTGAAAATAAAGAGATAGACAAAGCTGCTCCATGCAAATGGAAACTAAAAAAAGAGCTGGGGTAGCTATACTACATCAGGCAAAATAGATTTCAAGACAAAAACTATAAAAAGAGACAAAAAAGGTCATAATACAATGACAAAAGGGTCAATTTAGCAAAAGGATATAACAATTTAAAATATAAAGCAAATATTACTAGAACTAAAGAGAGAAATAGACCCCAATGCAATAATAGCTGGAGACTTCAAAACTCCACTTTCAGCATTGGACAGATCATCCAGACACAAAATCAATAAAGAAACATTGGACTTAATGTGTACTACAAGTCAAATGAACCTAATAGATATTTAAAGAACGTTTCACCCAATGACTTCTGAATACACAGTCTTCTCTTCAGCACATGAGTCATTCTCAAGGACAGACCATATATTAGGCCACAAGTCAAATCTTACACACTTCAAAAAAATTGAAATTATATCAAGTATCTTCACTAACTACGGAAAAAAAGTAGAATCCATACAAGAAGATTTTTGAAAACTATGCAAGCACATGAAAATTAAAAAATATTCTCCTGAATGACCAGTGGTTTGATGAAGAAATTAAGAAGGATTTTTAAAAATTTCTTCAAACAAATGAAAATGGAAGCATAACATTCCAAAACCTACGCAATACAGCAAAGGCAGTACTAAGAGGAAAGTTAATAGCAATAAGTGCTTACATCAAAAAGTATAAAACAAAACAAAACAAAAAACAAACAAAAAAACCTTCAAATAAGTAACCTAACAATGCATCTTAAAAAACTAGAAAAGCAAGAGCAAACCAAACTCAAAATTAGCAGAAGAAAAGAAATAGTGATGATTAGAACAGAAATAAATGAAATTGCAACACATAAAAAACAATACAAAAGGTTAATGAAACAAAAAGTTGATTTTTTAAAAGGATAAATGAAATTGAGAAACATTTAGTCAGACAAAACTAAGAAAAATAGAGAGAAAATTAAAATAAAATCAGAGATGAAAAAGGAGACATTATGACTGATACCACAGAAATTAAATGGTTAGAGACTATTATGAGCAACTATATACCAATAACTTGGAAGATCTAGAAGAAATGGATAAATTCTTAGATACCTATAAGCCTAATAAGATTGAACCATGAAGAAGTCCAAAGCCTGAATAGACCAAGAGCAAGAAATGAGATTGAAGCATTAAGAAAAAGTCTACCAGCAAAGGAAAGCCCAGAACCATTGGTTTCACTGTTGAATTTTACCAAGTATTTAAAGAACTAAAACCACTCCTACTGAATCTATCCCAAAAAATAGAGGAAGAGGGACTATTCCAAACTCATTCCACATAAGGGCAGTATTATTCTGATACCAAAATTGGACAAAGACATCAAAAAAGAAAACTACAGGCCAATATTCCTGATGAATATTGATGCAAAAATCCTCAACAAAATACTAGCAAACCAAATTCAGCAAAATATTAAAAAGATCATTCTTCATGACCAAGTAGGGGATTTATCCCAGGGACGTAAGCATGGTTCAACATATACAAATCAACGTGATACATCATATCAATGAAGTGAAATACAAAAGCCATATGGGACTCAGGCTGAAAAAGCACTGTGTAAGATTCAGCATCCTTTCATGATAAAAACCCTCAAAAAACTTGGTATAAAAGGAACATACCTAAATGGAATAAAAGCCATATAAGACAGGCCCACAGCTAGTATCATAGTGAAAACTGAGAAAAACTGAGAGTCTTTCCTCTAAGATCTGGAATAAGACAAGGATGCCAGGTCAGGCATGGTGGGTCACACCTGTAATCCTAGTAGTTGAGGAGGCCCAGGTGGGTGGATGGCTTGAGGCCTGGAGTTGGAGACCAGCCTGGGCAACATGGCAAAACCCAGTCTCCACAAAAAAACACAAAAAATTAGCCAGGCCATCCCTGTATTTCCTGAATTTGAATGTTGGCCTGCCTTGCTAGGTTAGGGAAGTTCTCCTGGATAATACCCCGCAGAGTGTTTTCTAACTTAGTTCCATTCTCCCTGTCACTTTCAGGCACACCAATCAGATGTAGATTTGATCTTTTCACATAATCCCGTCTTTCTTGGAGGCTTTGTTCATTTCTTTTTACTCTTTTTTCTCTAAACTTCCCTTCTCACTTCATTTCATTCATTTGATCTTCAATCACTGATACTCTTTCTTTCAGTTGATCGAGTCAGTTACTGAAGCTTGTGCATTTGTCATGTAGTTCTACTGTCATGGTTTTCATCTCTATCAGTTCGTTTACGGACTTCTCTGCATTGGTTATTCTATCAGGAAATACAGAAAATGCCACAAAGATACTCCTGGAGAAGAGCAACTCCAAGACACATAATTGTCAGATTCACCAAAGTTGAAATGAAGGAAAAAATGTTAAGGGCAGCCAGAGAGGAAGGTCGGGTTACCCACAAAGGGAAGCCCATCAGATTAACAGCAGATCTCTCAGCAGAAACTCTACAAGCCAGAAGAGAGTGGGGGCCAATATTCAACATTCTTAAAGAAAAGAATTTTCAACCCAAAATTTCACATCCAGCCAAACTAAGTTTCATAAGTGAAGGAGAAATAAAATCCTTTACAGACAAGCTACTGCTTAGAGATTTTGTCACCACCAGGCCTGCCCTACAAGAGCTCCTGAAGGAAGCATTAAACATGGAAAGGAACAACTGGTACCAGCCATTGCAAAAACATGTCAAAATGTAAAGTCCATCGATGCTAGGAAGAAACTGCATCAACTAATGAGCAAAATAACCAGCTAATGTCATAATGACAAGATCAAGTTCACACATAACAATATTAACCTTAAATGTAAATGGACTAAATGGTCCAATTAAATGACACAGACTGGCAAATTGGATAAAGAGTCAAGACCCATCAGTTTGCTGTATTCAGGAGACCCATCTCACATGCAGGGACACACATAGGCTCAAAATAAAGGGATGGAGGAAGATCTACCAAGCAAATGGAAAACAAAAAAGCAGGGGTTGCAATCCTAGTCTCTGATAAAACAGACTTTAGACCATCAAAGATCAAGAGAGACAAAGAAGACCATCACATAATGGTAAAGGGATCAATTCAACAAGAAGAACCAACTATTCTAAATATATAGGCACCCAATACAGGAGCACCCAGATTCATAAAGCAAGTCCTTAGAGACTTACAAAGAGACTTAGATTCCCATAAAATAATAATGGGAGACTTTAACACTCCACTGTCAACATTAGACAGATCAATGAGACAGAAAATTAACAACGATATCCAGGAATTGAACTCAACTCTACACCAAATGGACCTAACAGACATCTACAGAAATCTCCACCCCAAATCAACAGAATATACATTCTTCTCAGCACCACATAGTACTTATTCCAAAATTGACCACATAGTTGGAAGTAAAGCACTCCTCAGCAAATGTAAAGGAGCAGAAATTATAAAAAACTGTCCCTCAGACCACACTGCAATCCAACTAGAACTCAGGACTAAGGAATTCAATCAAAACCACTCAACTACATGGAAACTGAGCAACTTGCTCCTGAATGACTACTGGGTACATAACAAAATGAAGGCAGAAATAAAGATGTTCTTTGAAACCAATGAGAACAAATATACAACCTATCAGAATCTCTGGGACACATTTAAAGCAGTGTGTAGAGGGAAATTTATAGCACTAAATGCCCACAAGTGAAAGCAGGAAAGACCTAAAATTGACACCCTGACATCACAATTAAAAGAACTAGAGAAGCAAGAGCAAACACATTCAAAAGCTAGCCAAAGGCAAGAAATAACTAAGATCAGAGCAGAAGTGAAGGAGATAGAGACACAAAAAACCATTCAAAAAATCAATGAATCCAGGAGCTGGTTTTTTGAAAAAATCAACAAAATTGATAGACTGCTAGCAAGATTAATAAAGAAGAAAAGAGAGAAGAATCAAATAAATGCAATAAAAAAAGATAAAGGGGATATCACCACTGACCCCACAGAAATACAAACTACCATCAGAGAATACTATAATCACCTCTATGGAAATAAACTAGAAAAGCTACAAGAAATGCAGATAAATTCCAGGACACATACACTCTCCCAGGACTAAACCAGGAAGAAGTTGAATCCCTAAATAGACCAACAACAGGCTCTGAAAATGAGGTAATAATTAATAGCCTACCAACCAAAAAAAAAAAAGTCCAGGACCAGATGGATTCACAACTGAATTCTACCAGAGGTACAAGGAGGAGCTGGTACCATTCCTTCTGAAACTATTCCAATCAATAGAAAAAGACAGAATCCTCCCTAACTCATTTTATGAAGCCAACTTCATCCTGATACCAAAGCCTGGCAGAGACACAACAAAAAAAGAGAATTTTAGACCAATATCCCTGATGAACATCAATGCAAAAATCCTCAACAAAATACTGGCAAACTGAATCCAGCAGCACATCAAAAAGCTTATCCACCATGATCAAGTGGGCTTCATCCCTGGGATGCAAGGCTGGTTCAACATTCGCAAATCAATAAACGTAATCCAGCATATAAACAGAACCAAAGACAAAAACCATATGATTATCTCAATAGATGCAGAAAAGGCCTTTGACAAAATTCAACAGCCCTTTGTGCTAAAAACTTTCAATAAATTTGGTATTGATGGAATGTATCTCAAAATAATAAGAGCTATTTATGACAAACCCACAGCCAATATCATACTGAATGGGCAAAAACTGGAAGCATTCCCTTTGAAAACTGGCACAAGACAGGGATGCCCTCTCTCACCACTCCTATTCAACATAGTGTTGGAAGTTCTGGCTAGGGCAATCAGGCAAGAGAAAGAAATAAAGGGTATTCAATTAGGAAAAGAAGAAGTCAGATTGTCCCTGCTTGCAGATGACTTGATTGTGTATTTAGAAAACCCCATCATCTCAGCCCAAAATCTCCTTAAGCTGATAAGCAACTTCAGCAAAGTCTCAGGATACAAAATCAATGTGCAAAAATCACAAGCATTCTTATACACCAATAACAGACCAACAGAGAGCCAAATCATGAACACAATTACTTCAAAGAGAATAAAATACCTAGGAATTTAACTTTTACAAGGGATGTGAAGGACCTCTTCCAGGAGAACTACAAACCACTGCTCAGTGAAATAAAAGAGGTCACAAACAAATGGAAGAACATACCATGCTCACGGATAGGAAGAATCAATATCATGAAAATGGCCATATTGCCCAAGGTAATTTATAGATTCAATGCCATCCCCATTAAGCTACCAACGACTTTCTTCACAGAATTGGAAAAAATTGCTTTAAAGTTCATATGGAACCAAAAAAAGAGCCTGCATTGCCAAGACAATCCTAAACCAAAAGAACAAAGCTGGAGGCATCACGCTACCTGACTTCAGACTATACTACAAGGCTACAGTAACCAAAACAGCATGGTACTGGTACAAAAACAGAGATATAATCCAATGGAACAGAACAGAGCCCTCAGAAATAATACCACACATCTACAGCCATCTGATCTTTGACAAACCTGAGAGAAACAAGAAATGGGGAAAGGATTCCCTATTTAATAAATGGTGCTGGGAAAATTGGCTAGCCATAAGTAGAAAGCTGAAATTGAATCCTTTCCTTACTCCTTATACGAAAATTAATTCAAGATGAATTAGAGACTTAAATGGTAGACCTAAAACCATAAAAACCCTGGAAGAAACCTAGGTAATACCATTCAGGACATAGGCATGGCCAAGGACTTCATGTCTAAAACACCAAAAGCAAAAATAACAAATGGGATCTAATTAAACTAAAGAGCTTCTGCACAGCAAAAGAAAATACCATCAGTGAACAGGCAACCTAGAGAATGGAAAAAAATTTTTGCAATCTATTCATTTGACAAAAGGCTGATATCCAGAACCTACAAATAACTCAAACAATTTACAAGAAAAAAACAAACACCCCCATCAAAAAGTGGGCAAAGAATATGAACAGACACTTCTCAAAAGAAAATATTTATACAGCCAACAGACACATGAAAAAATGCTCATCATCACTCGCCGTCAGAGAAATGTAAATCAAAACCGCAATGAGATACCATCTCACACCAGTTAGAATGACAATCATTAGGAAGGAAACAAAGGTGCTGGAGAGGATGTGGAGAAATAGGAACACTTTTACACCGTTGGTGGGACTGTAAACTAGTTCAACTATTGTGGAAAACAGTGTGGCGATTCCTCAAGGATCTAGAACTAGAAATACCATTTGACCCAGCCATCCCATTACTGGGGATATACCCAAAGGATTATAAATCATGCTGCTATAAAGACACATGCACATATATGTTTATTGCGGCACTATTCACAATAGCAAAGACTTGGAATCAACCCAAATGCCCATCAATGACAGACTGGATTAAGAAAATGTGGCACATATACACCATGGAATACTATGCAGTCGTAAAAAAGGATGAGTTTGTGTCCTTTGTAGGGACATGGATGCAGCTGGAAACCATCATTCTCAGCAAAGTATCGCAAGAACAGAAAACCAAACACTGCATGTTCTCACTTATAGGTGGGAATTGAACAATGAGATCACTTGGACACAGGAAGGGGAACATCACACACCAGGGCCTATTGTGGGGAGGGAGGAGGGGGGAGGGATAGCATTAGGAGATATACCTAATGTAAATGATGAGTTAATGGGTGCAGCACACCAACATGGCACATGTATACATATGTAACAAACTTGCACATTGTGCACATGTACCCTAGAACTTAAAGTATAATAATAAAAAAAAATTAGCCAGACCTGGTGACAAGCATGTAGTTCTCGCTTCAGGAGGCTGAAGTGGGAGGCTCACCTGAGTCCAGGGAAGTCGAGGCTGCAGTGAGCCATGATCACATGAGTATGCTGACTTTTACTACTGTTATTCAAAATAGCATTATACATCTTAACTAGAGCAATCAGACCAGAGAAGGAAATGAAGGGCATCCAAATTGAAAAGGAAGACATCTAATTATCTTTGTTTACAGATGATATGATTGTATATTTAGAAACACCTAAGGACTCCACTAAAAAACTATTAAAACTGAGAAACAAATTTAGTAAAGTTGCAGGATACAAAATCATCACATAAAAATCAGTAGCAGTTCTATGCCAACGTTGAACAATCCGAGAAAGAAATCAAGAAAATAATCTCATTTACAATAGCTGCAAATAAAATAAGATACCAAGAAATAAACCTAATCAAAAAAGTGAAAGTTTTCTACAATGACAACTATGAAACATTGATGAAACAAATTGAAGAGGACACAAAGATATGGAAAAATATCCTTGTTCATGGAATGGAAGAATCAGTATTGTTAAAATGTCTATACTACTTAAAGCAATCTACAGATTCAATGCACCCTATCAAAATAAATACCAATTACATTCTTCATGGAAATAGAAAAAATAATTTTAAAATTTATATGAAACCACAAAAGATCCAGAATAGCCAAAGTCACCTTGAGCAAAAGGAGCAAAACTTAAGGAATCACATTTCCTGACTTTAAATTATACTATAGAGCTATAGTAACTAAAGCAGCATGCTACTAGCCTAAAAATGGATTCATAGATTAATGAAACAGAGTGAACAACCCAGAAACAAATCCATACATCTATAGTGAACTCATTTTCAACAAATGTGCCAAGAACATATAATGGGGATAGGATAGTTTCTTTAATAAATAGTGCTGGGAAAACTGGATATCCATATGGAGAAGTATAAAACTAGACCCTTATCTCTCAGCAGATACAAAAATCAAATCAAAATCGATTAAATACTTAAAACTAAGACCTCAAACTATGAGTCTATTGAAAGAAAACTTTGGGAAAGCTCTCCAGGACATTGGAGTGGGCAAAGATATCTTCAGTAATATCCCACAAGCATAGGCAACCAAAGCAAAAATGGACAAATGAGATCACATTAAGTTAAAAAGCTTCTGCATAGTAGAGGAAACAATTAGCAAAGTTAAGAGTCAGCCTACACAATGGGAGAAAATATTTGCAAACTGTCCATCTGACAAGGGGTTAATAACCAGAATAAATAAAGAGCTCAAACAATTCCATAGGAAAAAAATCTAATTTGATTAAAAAATAAGTGACAGTTCTGAATGGACATTTCTCAAAAGCAGACATACAAAGGGTAAGCAAATATATGAAAAGGTGCTCAACATCACTGATTAAAAAAAAGCAAAGCTACAATGAGATATCTCACTCCAGTAAAACTAGCCTTTATCCAAAAAGCAGGCAATAATGAATGCTGGCAAGGATATGGATAAAGGGAAACCCCTGTACACTGTTGTGGGAATGTAAATTAGTACAGTCAGTTTGGAGAACAGGTTAGAGGTTCCTCAAAAAAACTAAAAATAGAACTACCATATGATCCAGGAATTCCACTATTGAGTATTTATCCAAAGAAAATGAAATCAGTGTGTCAAAGAGATATCTGCACTCTCATGTTTATCACAGCACTATTCACAACAACCATAATTCGGAAGCAACGTAAGTGCCCATCAACAGATGAATCGATAAAGAAAATAGTACATTTTCAGCCATAAAGAATGAGATCTTGTCATCTGCAACAACATGGATGGAACTGGAGTACATTATGTTAAGTGAAATAAGCCAGGCACAGAAAGACAGAGTTCACTTGTTGTATTAGTCTGTTTTCACGCTGCTGATAAAGACATGCATGAGAATGGGTAATTTGTAAAGAAAAAGAAGTTTAACAGACTCATAGTTCCACATGGCTGTGGAGGTCTCAATCATGGCGCAGGGAGAAAGGTACGTCTTACATAGTAGCAGACAAGAGAGAAATGAGAGCCAAGAGAAAGAGGTTTTCACTTATAAAACCATGGGATCTTGTGAGACTTATTCACTACAATGAGAACAGTATGGGGGAAACTGCCCCCATGATTCAATTATCTCCCACCTGGTTTCTCCCACAACACATGGGAATTATGGGAGCTACAATTCAAGAAGAGATTTGGGTGGGGACACAGTCAAACCATATCACTTGTTCTCACTTATTTGTGGAATTTAAAAATTAAAACAATTGAACTGATGGAGATAGAGAGTGGAATGATGGTTATCAGAGGCTGAGAAGGGTAGAGGAGGTGGAGGTGTTTGGATGGTTAATGGGCACAAAAATGTAGTTAGGGAGAATGAGTAAGATCTAGTATTTGATAGCACAACGAGGTGAGTAGGGTCAACAATAATTTATTGTATATTTAAAAACAAGTAAAAGAGTATAATTGTAATATTTGTAACATAAATAAATGATAAATGCTTGAGGTGATGGGTACCCCATTTATCATGATGTGATTATTATGCATTTTATTCCTGTATCAAAATATCTCATGTACCTTGTAAGTATATATACCTACTATGAATCTATACAAATTAAAAATGAAAAAAATTAAGTAAAAAAATTACATGACCATTATTACACCTAAAAATAAATAATAATTTGATAACATTATCAGTTATATGTTTCATTGATATGTTAATGTTCAAGATGTTTGTCTTCATATATTTGATTTACCTAATGAATATCAAAATGTCAATGCCAATTGATTTATATACAGGATCATTTGATATACTAGAGGAAAATTCTTCTTTCCTTGGAACTGCTAAACATGAAAACTATTCCTGGTGAGGGTTATCATCTGCAGAATGTACCTGTCACTCCTGGGTTCCCCAAATGCCATTCCCTAGTTTTATAAAGTACATGAGGCTAGAGCTCAGAGAGATCAGCAACGCTGTCGTTCTGAGATCTGGAAGAGACCAGCTGGGCCAATGCTCCATGAACTGTAGCATTGTGATACTGATCTGCTGCAGAAACAATGATCTGCCAGCCAGGAATCCCTTCATGTCCAGGTCATTGGTTGGAGTCTAGACCAAGACCAGAGCCATGAAGGTGAAAGCAGTACCAGAAATGAGCTGGGGAAAATTAATGAAAGTGAAGGTTCCAGGTAAAATATAATCTGCTCTTTCAGACAAAATGTCTGGGACTCAGTGATTTTATCAATGTATAATTATGTTAATTTTTTTCTTTCTTCTCTCCCTGGAGACACATTGTACTATTTGTTATTTAACTTAGCCTTTAAAATATTTTTAAAGACTTCTAAAATTCTTTTTGAATTGCAATAGTTTGTGTTTATATAGCCTATACAAAAAAAGAGAACCACTCTTCTACTTTTTCTGCTGAATATTTACAATTTTTGAGAAAGTGCATTTTTTCCCCACAATAAAGTGATGAATGGCAGTGAACTTTGCAAATGGTGTGTGTGTGTGTGTGTGTGTGTGTGTGTGTGTATGTGAGAGAGAGAGAGAGAGAGCAAGAGAGAGAGACAGGAGAGACCCAAATCAGTGTTCTCATCTCTCAATTCAGTGTTCTCAACACTCAATTGGTAACGCTGATGAATAAAGTGTTAAAGTGAATGCTGAAGATGGAGAAAGTATGACACTGCCTTGGTGTATACCATCGGCAGCTAACTGATTAGTCTTTAGCTAATTATTTAGGTCTTTAATCTAGAGCAGTGGTTCTTAAGCACGTGTCCTTGGGTAAATTTTAGAAACACTTGAAAACCCTTGAAGTAGCATGTAAACATTTGTGTATTTGTCTGGATTTAGGTGTCTTTTTGTTGTTGGTGATGTTGTTTTTGAAGGTTTACAACTTTCAACAATTTCTCTACAGATTCTGTGTCCCTTCTCCTCCATAAGGTTACAAACCAGTCGTTTGAGAGTTTGACAAGACGAGCCAGTGAATTTCTTTAACAGCAATATTATTTTCTCATAGTTTCTCATCTGATTAGAAACTTTAAAAGGCCAGGTACAGATCAATATTTGTTGAATAAATGAATGAATAAGTGAACAAAAACTTGCTGCTTTTACTTTACTCAAGTCTTTCAAATTTCGGTCAGATCAAACAGCGGTCATTTATTGATTGCTCCACTGAAAACCCCAGTAACACCTTAAGTGTGCAATAGGAGGTCTTGGTGTAAAGAAATCCGTATGTTTCATGTGGAACTCAACACTCTAGAGTTCCCATATCCTTTTAGACCATTACTCATATAGAAGCGCTAAGTGGTAGATTTTACAGTCGAGTTTAAGGATACAATTCAGTGGTTCAGTTTCTGTATCCAAGGAATATGCTGGAATTATTAACATTCAAATAAAAAGATGTGTTTAATATGCTGGGTGCAGTCTGGATCCACTTTTCCTCTTTCCGTTAACCTTCTTAGAGAGATGAACCTTTGCATATGCAAAGTATTTTGCCTCCTAATAAGCTATTATTTAAACTCAGACTAGAGTCAAACTCGGGAGTTGGCAAAATCTTTGAGAATGTGGCTGTTTGTGTAATTCTGTGCTTTATTGACTCTGGACCCTTCACTCATTAGGGAGAAGTAAATTTCTCTCCCCCCAAAACAAAATGTGATATCGTTAAAGATGGCAGAATCTAGATGATATCAAGAGATTAACACTGGCTGTCTCAGGGGATTGACGAGACTTTTCACATTCACACGAAAATGGATCTGAACCATAATCCCTTTACCTCTTATCAATAACAATTGTGCCTAGGGTGTCCAGCTTTCAGATGAAGCTGTTTACACAGTTGCAGAGGTCTTACTATATACAACACTATCCTGAAAAAAGCTGTAACTGCAAATTAAAGCAGGAAGTGAGGACTGTTAGGTCTAATTCAAACCATAGGGCAGATTTCATTAGCTATAGTGCTAGCATTCAGTCGGAACAGAACAAGTGACCTGGTTCTTAAAGGCCCTTATGAGTGGCAAGATAGATCTACATCTTATTTGAAAAAGACAGTCTAAAAACCAAGGAGCAATCTTTCTTGAGCTCCTGCCTCAATCTGCATTTTGGAACCAAGAGAAGGAAAATTCATTTAAAATAGATTATCTGATGACAGGGAGTCAGACTTATGAAAAGAATATTTAAGCTTTATACTAATGAAAGGGAGAATAAAATACCTTTCTTACTGGAGCATAATCTTTGTGAAATTAAACATGTTTAATGATTATACTTCAAAAATGTCAAGAAGCCCTGTAATAATAATGAGGTCATCATCAGAACAGACACAAAATATTATCTCATCAAAGGGGATATATGACTATATAAACACATGTTTAGAATATATATATTTATATATATTCATATATATATCTAACACATTTAGATATATATATCTAAAACATGTGTATAGATATATATTCTAAACACATGTTTAGAATGTGTTTAGAATATATATATTCTAAACATGTGTTTAGAATATATATATATATATATATATATGTCACACACACACATATACTTCAGAAAATGTTTTGCCCTACTGAATTAATAGAGTTATTGTATTATCATACAGACAAGTAAGATTAATGCTAGGGAAACAGTAGTTCCAAATTACTCCTAAATGAAATCAGGTAAAATATTTAGTTTAGCTATGCTGTGAATTTCACAGTTGTATAATGAATATCTTGATGAAATGATGATTAAATATGCCTTGATCAATTTTGGGGAAGTTCAGATGTTTTGTTTTCTTTTGTGACTAAATTCAGTCCCTAACATTCTGTTTCTCGTTTATGTTTAGATATGTCTTCATGAATGAAGCTGCCCCAGAGAAAATATATTAGACACAAATATCAAATCAAGTATAGTGTATTGTAAAAAAACAGGTGACTAGGAGTTAGGCATCCTAGATATGTATTCTTCCTCTACAGCTAAACTAGTGATGTGACCTTGGGCAGGTAGCTTAATCCCTCTGAACTTAGATTGTCTGAGCTATACTGTGAGTAAGTAGGACTAGATTTTTTTAAATGTCCTTTTGGTTCCAATAAAAATAAAATTCTAAATTGCTCTGTGAGCTAAATCAACATTGCCAGTCTGGTTAATTCTGAGCCTCCAGTCCCTTTAAAAGGAGAAGAGTTTATGTGAATTATACAAAAAAATTGATTCATCTCTTCTCCACTCCACTTTGCCTTTGAACACACAGTCTCAGATATTTAGTCTGTATGGTGGCATTGTGGGTCTATTTATTTTTGCAAAGACCTTTTTACTCTGATGATTTGATAAGAAACAGTATTTTTTTTTCAAATGTATTGAGTTATTCCCTTGGTTTGTATTAGGGTAGATAAGTCCTTCGAGTTTTTAAATGAGTTTACATTTTCATTCCTTCTTTTTGATTCAAGTTTGAAGGGATTCTATTTTGGCTATTTTATCTCTCTGCCCCTAGGAAAACCAGACTTTAAGTTATCCCCAAGGTATCACTGGCAGCATTCCACACCATCTGCAATGTATAAATATATTCAGTTATTCAGTATATTCCAACTTAGCTAGCTCTAGTAATTTTATATTATTGGGGTCTTTGAGGAGAAAGGCATTCATTGTCTCCTGATTTATTCCTTATTACTAGTTCTGAACATTCGATTCAGCTGACAAGTAATCTAATACAGAAACAAAACCTTAAGATTTTTCACAATGAATTAAGTAACGGAAAGTTCTGGAGCCCATTCATTGTCTTTATTACAGTTGACTGGCTGAACACATTTGAGCACCCTTGACAGATTCCAGATTTGAATTGAAGAGACTTAAGGCAGGTCAAATAACTTGCAATAAAGGGTACTTGTCTTTGGAACTTGTCACTTGATACAGCCTTCTGCTTAGCTTCCCAACATGGTATCAAATTGGTTTCTTTGACAATTAATTCTCTAAAAATTCCTCTTTCTTTCCTTTTTCTATCACTGTGATAAAAGAAAACACACCTTTCTCCCATTAGTGCATGTTTCCAAAAATTTGCTTTTTAAATTTAAATATTAATATAGCCTTTTTTGGACTTTCATACATACAACTGTATCTTCATGAGAGCTCGTAAGTATAGGAACGCTTGGTCACTATAGATACCTCTTATAGTGTGAGCTCTTGGTGAGGGAAGAAGCGCAATGGAGAATGAAGTCGGAAAAAGCTTCTATGATGGTAAAATAGATGAGAGTTCTAATCCCAGCATTCTCATTACTAGTTGTATGACCTTGAGAATGTCTTAACCTTTCTCAGCATCAGTTATTGTTATCTGTAAAACATGACATCTTTTATAAAGCCTAAATTATGATAATCTGCAGGATTTACTGTGCAGGGTAGGCCTTCAATAATGGGAAGTCATTTTTAAGAACCTCTTGCATACTTAACACTGTATTTGTCTTTGGATAGAATACAGAAAGCTCACAAGTATGACTGTCCTGGGGAGTTTAAAATTTAGTTGAAGTTTAAAGTTAGCTGAGATATATTGCAGTAGATTTCATACTGCAATCACTTATTCTTTCACTCATTTATTAACCCATTCATTCAATAAATGTTTCTTATATGCCAAATACTACTTGTAGGGCCTGAAGGGTAAATTAGTGAGCATAAGTACACAGCTAGAGTCTGTGAAAATATACAATTTTAACTGACTAATTTTTTTGCTTCCTACACATAGTATCCTTAGTGAATTAGAGTGGTTATAAAGACATTCTGGCTCCAGACTGCCTGGGTTCAGATCTCAACTCTGTCAGGAACTATGTGAGTAATTCTGGTCATGTTATTTTTAACTACTTTGATCCTCGATTTCCTCATCTGCCAAATGACATAATAATCATATATATCTGCATGTGAAGATTAAATGAGTTAGTATAAATAAAGTGTATAGAATAACTTCCTGACATACAAGACCAACAAAATGTTAATATTATTGTTATTGTTATTTACTATTTTCCAGGCATCAGATTCTTAATTTTCTTTCAAGAAATAACCTCCTTTGTTTTCTCAGTCCATTATTTGGCCTGTAGCTTAAGCTTAAGCTAATTAGCATGGTTCATTTTTCTCAGCCATGGTGCTTTGTTGAGTTAGGACAAAAGCCAGTCAATCAAGTTCAATCAAAGTCCTTTCTAGGGCTTTTGCTTGAGTGTCCAGGAAGATGCATTCTCTCTTTTCTAATAGAATTGAACCTTAGCTGATACAGTTCTAGAGTTTCTGGCAACTTTCGTATCACTATATGGATGCAGATAATGACAGCATCATGGAAGAAGACAGAACAAAAAGACGGGGAGAAACCAAACGCTAATGATAATATATAAGCCTCTAGATAGAATGATGACAAAGATATTACTACTGAATTTTTCAGTTATAGGTGCGAACAGATTACAATTCTTCTATCCCTTTTTATTTTTAGTGTTTGGCTAAGTTAGCCAGA
This sequence comes from Rhinopithecus roxellana, assembly GCF_007565055.1. Lineage (NCBI taxonomy): Eukaryota > Metazoa > Chordata > Mammalia > Primates > Cercopithecidae > Rhinopithecus > Rhinopithecus roxellana. Next base: position 100,146,839 of record NC_044559.1, on the reverse strand, counting down.
TTTGGTTTCTGTTGCTTACAGTAAAGAAACGTAACCGATAAATAACTGGGTTACTTAGAGGTTGACGCAAGTTTCTGATTATGAAATCTCTTTTCTTTTTCTTTCTCCTTCCATCTAATATAGTCCATCTTATACCACTTTATCAATATTTGTAGAAGTTTTCTTTTTTGAGTAGAAACCTGTGATTGTTTTTTCTAAGACTAGAATATTTCCTGAATCTACTAGGGGTGACCAGAGTGTAGTCAGGAAGAAATGACAAAGTAAAGAAAGCTATAGATTGATTCAATTATAGGTAAATGGTGTGTTTTTGTGCTTGGTAAAATGAAAAATTAAATAGTACAAGTTTGCCAATGTGTATGCAGCAGTATAAGAGATCTAGCAGTATAAGAGATCTAGCAGTATAAGAGATCTAGCAGTATAAGAGATCCAGATAAGATGTTCTAAAAAGCTACGTCAAGATTAAAGAAGGATAATCAATTAGGCTATGAAAATAAATATGTGGCTACAAATGTTGGTAAGCACTATGAGGGAAAATATTGGGTGCAAATATTAAATAACCAGAATATCACTGAAAATCAAAATCTTCACTAATAGTATAGCTGATATTTATTGAGCACTTAAGCATACAAGTACTTGCCAAGTACTTCGCCTTTGCAACCTAGCAGCCCACTAGGGTACCCTGTCCTTTGGCATTCACATAAAATTCACCTGAGTTCTCATTTCATATATAGATGTAAAACTCAAGGATCCCTTCTAATGTCCCCCCAGATTCTTGGGTTGAGGGCTTAGGTTTTTCTGGATCTAATTGTTTTCTTCTACAGAATTAGTTTTTTTTTTCTTTTCTTTTCTTTTCTTTTTTTTTAAATTTTAGTATCTGTCTCTGGGCTTGTTGTCACTAATTTGCCTTCCCAACACTAAATTCACTTTGGTACCTTATTCTTCAAAGGACCAGTGATACAAAGTGAAATTTATAAGAGATTTGTACAAAAGTTGGGTATGGGTGTGGAATTGAACCAGGTACATACAACAGTTCACATTGTGTTACTGCATGATCAATATCTTCAATGGGGGCATACAGCATTGAAATATCTGTATGTGTTACTGCATGATCAATATCTTCAATGGGGACACACAGAAATTGTCCAGGGACAATTTCTCAATCATTGACCATTGTCCCTTCTGTTGCTAAGGCCTCCATCTCTCCATCTTGTTAGGCTTCTTCTCTTTACTCCACTCTGGGCACCTTCCTCTCCTGAGTTGTTTACTAAAACTTCACTTTTTTTATTTAATACTTGCAGCCACATTATGAACTCTGTTATTAATGTCATATAAATAAATTAGCCTCACTCAAATAATTTGGGGTTAGGAATTGCCAGTACAGTTTGAGGCTAGAGAAATTCCTTGGTATAATATATCAAATTCTGACAGAAGAAGCGAGAAGACTGTACCTTCATGACTCTTAAATGAGCTGTGAGAAATCCAGCAGGTGTGTATGAGGAACAGGAATCAGTGGGGTAGAAAGAAGTAGGGGTTACCAAAAATCCAAGACAATTTTTAAAAAACTTTGGAGTTTTCATAAAGTATGATTTCTGAGTTTATAAGTAGAAGGGGTTAATTAGTAGGGAAAATAATTGAAAGCCTGGGAACAGATGCCAAGGCATAGGGAGAAAATTGTTCTTCCTTTTTCTCCTTCACCTTTTCTCTTCATAGCAGAATCACATAGCTCACAAATGTCTTTTTTATGACTATGCAGTCAAAGTGTATTGCTTTGTTGTAAGACAATTAGTTCTTATTTGTTTGAGCGAATGTTCTATTATTTATATGGAAAGGATGGAAGAATTTATCCTACCAAATTTTTTCCTATCTTTCATTAAATTGTAATGTTCACATTAAAAGTGGAATGTCCAGTTCCTTCAAATTTATTCCCCAAATGGTGATCACAGCTGAGAGTTTATCTGTAATATTTATGATGATGATCGTAGTAATGGGAAATATTTATGGAGCGTTTATTGTACGGCAGGCATTGGGGTTTCATTTAAGTCTCCAGCAATCCTGTGCGGCAAATACTGTTATTACCTCCATTTTATGTTTCAGAAAAAGAAAACAGACTTGGAACAGTTCAATGACACACTCAACGTTACATCAAGCAAATAAGTGGTTAAACTACATTTGTGTAGGGAAGGTTAGCATCGTGATGATTTTTTCCCTCGGATACTTCATGGTTGCTTGGATGCTTACAATCATCATTGGATGCTTTCATGGCTGATTCTGTCGCAATTTGACATTTATATTATCAATTGGTGAGCTGGTCACTGCTGAATCTTTTCTATTCCATAAATAATGATTTCATTTTGAAGAAATGAGATGGATACAAATAAGGGGAAAAAACCTGTCACTACAAGCACACAATCATAGAAATTTTAGAATTAAAAGTTTTCTTAAGGATGATTAAGAAAACATTAAGGAATCTGAGGCACAGAGGCATCAACTGACTTGGTCAAGGTCGAACAGCTAGTTACATAATGACATTTTCCTTTGCCAAGGAAGTAAAGTGTTTTAAGTAATTTATTTTAATGTTGAGAGATCTTTATAAATCCTCCTGCATTACTTAGATAAATAATTCTACACTACAATTGTTTTTCAGTAATTTTGTTTGGCTATTTGAGTATGTGTTTTTCATAATCTCTAACCCTGAATTTCTCATCAATTCAGCCCTCCAGATTTTATTAGGTTTTGCATGCTCAGGAAATAACACCATCAAAGCAGAGTTATCTCCACATACGCAGGACAATTATATTGATATATCATGTGCTGTATTTTAATTTCAAAATCATTGCCTCATTGTTTTTTCCTGGAGCCCAGTTTTATTTCTTTCCTCTCATCATTAAAGGTACAGCAACAACTAATTCACCCTTAAAAAGAAGAAGAGAAAAGAAAATATTTGCTTAAAAAAATGTAGCTAGAAAAATTTCCCACAGAGTGAATTCCCACAGTGTCATGGAGGATGTAAATTTAGCCCAGTGTGATTCAAACAATCAAGTTAGGAATTTTAATTTAATGGTTTGTTCCTTTGAATTGTTAGAAGCTCACCTCGTTGTAGAAGTTGTGTTTGAATTGGAGAAAATTGAACTGAAATGTGTTGAACTTGCCCCAATCAGGTTGTTCTAGGAGGTCTGATTCAGAGGACTAGAAAGAATGAATCAACATATCCAACAAAAGGAGGCTTGAATGATTTCACTTTAATAATAATGATTCTATTATCCCCCAATATTTTAGAATTTAAATATTTGGTTTCTGTGGTGGCTATATTGTCTTAGTAGTTTTAATAGGGCTAGGGAATTATCTCCTTTTCATTTCAACGTAACCCAGAGTCCCATTATTTGGTCTGTTGGTCAGAAACCTCAGTGCCTCACAGTTTAGAGGGCTTGTGAATCAGCTTGGTGGTGGCAAATAAAATGCTGGAGGAAACTGAAAAAAATGTTGGAAGAAACTGCAGATAAGAAAAGGGAGCAAATATCTTTTGTGATATCTTAGGGAATAGTTTAACAGATCTAATGGGTCTAGAGAATCATGGCTCATGTTTGAAATTATAATAGTAAAATTTGGTAAAATATAGTACTTTTCTTAGAAAGCAAGAAAACATACAAAAAAGCCCATCAAGAGGAAAGCAACTTGGTTATAAGCCTTTTTACATGTTTACCCGTAAAGAAAGAAATGTTAATAAAGTGAACTCTTTGACAGTAAAATGGAGTTCTTACCACTTAGAGGCTTTAAAAGTTAGGTCGGGTAGGAGCTTCATAGCCACATATATTATTCAATTTCACCTCAAATACATTGAGACTAAGGTTCCAGGATAGTGTGTTATGCCAAGGATCACACTGATACTGAGTTACAAAAGTATTTCCTTTCCCTTCATGCCATGATGTCTTCCTGCCTTCTCTCAGGAGTGCTTGTGACTCAAATAACTGTCATTGCTCCTGAGTCCCTTTCTTTGAATATAATGTTGGTGTTAGTTTATGGTGTGCGTGTCTGTCATTTTCAAGGGCCACAGTCATGTCACACATATGGTGGCATAATTATTCCAACCACAAATACTAACTGTATAGTGGCTCAGGACCTCTTCACTGCTTGGTGATTCTGAAAGACCCAAGCCCTTTTCAGGCAGATCCAGTTCCTGCATTATGGTAACTGAGTTCCTTTTGCCGTGAGAGATGACATATTCACAGGTTCCTGGGATTGAGACCTAGACATCTTTGGGGAGTCATTATTCTACGTACTACTCATAGTTCATCACTTTTGGTCATTTAATTGCTAACTCACCTTAACTACTTTCACACACAGATATCCATTGTACACAATGTCTTCCTTACTTCCCCAAATAGGAAATCTAGATGTAGCTATCCCTTTTGTCTGGAAGACGCAGTGGAGCTTCAGAAAGATTACATTAGTTGTCCATGAACATAAAAAGGGGCAGGGGAGCTGGGATTCAAACCCTGTGTGTCTGATTTGAAGTCTGGAGTTTTAACGTATTTACTATAAAGTCCTCAGCCTTCATTCACAATAAGGCAGTGATTTTTCAAATTCACTTTAGCAGCAAAACCTTATGTTAAATGAAATCTTACACATGTAACCAATATGTCCCACTTCACCACGTAGGAGTTCAAAACAAGGTCATCTCTGTTTTCATATTCAAATTAAATGATGCTAAGTCCCATCGTGGTGTCATGAAAATGTCTCTCTCTTCTCCTTGGACCTTTCCTTCCCATAACAAGTCCAACAATGCTAAAAGTGTATATTTAGTTCATGACATATAAGACATCACATGAAGAAAAAATCCAAAATAATCTAATGCACTTCCCAGGAGCCAAGACCTCCACTGCTGTCGTTGCTGTTGCCGCCACATGGTGTCACTGGTGGAGACTGTAGTACCAAAGCCACGGCACTGTGTGTCCGTGGAAGACCACAGCAGAGACCTATCTGCACACACTGCCATTTTTGGCTGGTGGTAGACTGCAGATGTGAGGGGTGAATGGAGACTTCTTTTGCTCTGTGTTAGGCAGAGCTATGGTCATCCGTGCTCCTGCTCATATGGCTCTACCATTTAGGTAATTGCCCTTTCAAAATGCAATCTACAGCCATTTGTCCAAAGCATTCTCACCCATAGTGTCTGTCTGGGAAGCTAGGGCATGAGGGTTTTCCTGTCTCAGAAACGGTTCATATCCCAAACCAGCCTCCCTTATACATCAACATCCTAACCCATGATATTAGAGAAAATCCTTTTTTGGGGCCCACGGTCTGTCCCAATCAATGCATCCAAATGAGTGATATTTCTTTAGACATGCTAGAACTAGATTAGGCTGCAAGGAACAGAAAAAAATTAAATCACCAAATGAATAAGACACAGGTTGATTTCTTTCTCATATTGTATCTTGGTGCTCCACCATGTGTTCCTTACTTTCCAAAGGTCCAGGTACTCTCAAAACCTGAAAGCTATAAGCATCCCATCCAATATTTCAGTCAGAAGGAAGCAGGAAAGGGCAGGAGAGAGAATGACACCTCCTTTAAGGATACTTTACATCCTATTTTCTATAACTTAGGTGGTCAGGTGACCACACTTACCTGCAAGGAAGCATGGGCAATGTGAATTGTGAATTGTATTCCGAGTGCCCACATGTCCTGCTAAAATTGGAGGATGCTGTTCTTAAGGAAAAAAAAAAAATCACAACCAGCAGTATCCATTTTAAGAGGGAACATCCTTCCTTATCACATAGTCACCCCAGTTTACAAAACAGTTGGGAGCAGATTGCCCTGGTTGAAGCAACAGTAGTTTCTAAAGTCCTGGCCACTCAGCCTTCTATACCTCTGCTCTGGTCCTTGAGGCAGCGATAAGAAATATGGGACTGCAGAACTCAGCTGGAAAACCATTGTACAGGGATGACAGCTTGCAGCTCAAAGGGTTATCTGCTTCCTGCTTTTAACAAACACATTTACCTATTTTTCTTGATAAATGTAAAACTTATGGAAAAATTAAGGAATAGTATAATAACAATATGTCTGCAACCCAGATTCACCCTCATCACATAAGGTACCAGTGTTGTTTAAAAAATAAAAGGGATTTTGGATTCTGCTAGAATTCCTTTGAACCACCACACAGACTCACTGTCCACTTTCTTCAAGTCTGTGGCCAACATGGCTCTCCCCAACTTGTATCATAATACTGGTAGGTATCCTTCTAGATCATTTTTTCCCCAATTAGCTAGAGTCCATACTTTATTTTTATTTCCTTTGTTCTTACCTAATGTCCTTTTTCAGTGCCAGGATTCCATACAGGGATGTCACATGATATTTAGGAGTTTAGTAGTCATGTCTCCTTTGAGTCCTCTTGTGGTGACAGATACTCATATTTTGCTCGTTTTTGATGGCTTTCATAATTCTGGTTAGGCATTTTATAGGATGCCTCTCTACTTGGATTTGTCTGATGTCTTTATCACGACTAGGGTTATGGAAAATTTTGGTGGAGGAAGACCACAGAGGTAAAGTGCCATTTTTATTATGTCATACCAAGGGTCCATTTTATCGACATGATTTATGACTGTTGATACTCACCTTAATCACCTGGCTGAGGTAGTGTTTGCCAGATTTCTCCATTGTAAAGTTACTCTTTTATCCTCCTCTTTCCATGCTGTAGTCTTTGGAAGGAAATCAGTAAGCCTGGCTCACACTTAAGCAGTAGGGAATGAAGCTCCTCTGCCCCCCATTTGAGGGAGGAATATCTTCTACATCTAGGATATAGCACTTGGAATGCTTCTGCATGAGGGATTTATCACTTCTCTCCCATTTGTTTATCCAACCATTTATTTATGTCAGTATGGATTCATGGTTATTTATTTTATAATTTAGGTCCAATTCTACTTTATTTGTTTTTGCTCAAATTGCTCCAGCTTAGAACATTGGGAGCTATTTCAGATAACTGCTATATCCCTTTGACACACCCCTAACCTCCCAGGGTCATTTTATTTAATTATTTACTTTAGCAATTCTTTATTTTCTGGTACTACAAGATGCCCCCAGGCTCATTATGTCCCAGCCAGAGAATCAGCCATCTATTCAAGAAGCCCTGATTTCTTTTATTGGAGGATGATATAAATTACTATTTCTTTTATTGGAGGGTGTCTATACACACATATACATATATATACACACACATACATGTATATACATAAATACATATATATGTAGAGGATTTTCATTTTAACAGGATTTGGTTGTGAGCTAACAGCAACACAGTTTCAATTGTGCCATTTTTTAGCATTCAAGGAACAGGTGATGGAATATGTAGGGGGTGGTCCTTGGGGCTACTGGCCCCTACCACCGTCACGTTGTGAAAGTAGTCACTTATTCAAATAGGTGACTTCAAACCTTTAAACTTTCTTTGAGTCATAAACACCTTTTGGAAAGCTGCAAGAAGGTTAACAAACCTTTTGCCCAGGAAAAGAAAAAGCATAAGCAAACACACACAGAATCTGCTCAGGATTCCTAATGTTCATAGGCTCCTTGAAGTTCTGACCTAGAGCAGCCGGTGACTCCTGGACAGGGGACCATGGTGTAGCGGAACGGCCAGGATGACCACGTGCCTTGGTTCTTGGTTGCTGTTTTTCTCAAGCTTTATTTTCATTGTGACCTCTTTTCTGGCCCAGGAAATGGAGTCATTTAACAAATAAATAAATAAAAGCCTGATTTAACATCATAGTTTCTTCATTGGTTGATTACAAACATTTTATTTTAAGCTGCTTCTTTTATGTACAATCATGATGGAGTTGTTTTGGGTTCTTTTTTGGTTTGTATGATTTAAAGAAAAAAAATCAGAGGTAATTTGCATGGTTTCTTTAATTCATATCTCTTTGAATTTTGTTTGAGTCACTTCCTCTTTGCATCAATGGTTCCTATTTAAAACCGGTACAGTGAGAAGAAGTGTATATTTAGCACAAAGTTGTGCCTGTGAGAGCCGACATCAGGGCAGGACTGAAGGAGTTAACTAAGTTAAATCTCAGTACATTTTTCTGAAGCTGTGTTTAACACTGATTATTTCAAGGTGGTTTTTATAATCACTTCCAAATGTTTTAATGAGGCTGTTTTTCATTTTTCACTAGACTTCTTTAAAATTTTTTTCCTTTCCATATTGATTTTCCAGCCACTTTCCTTAATGCCACCATTGGCAGGCCCCTCCACGCACTTTTACAGTTTGTTCCGGAAACTCCCCTCCACCTCCTGGCCCCACCTCTCTTCCTGTCTCCTGGGTGCTCTTCATCGGAGGAGGATGCTCTTCTGGTCTGATTCCTCCTGGTTTCTCTTGCAGCCTGAGTCCTAGGCCATGTGCAGTTTTTATTTCAATCTATCCATCTTAGCTACCTCCTGTTGTCATTTTAGTTTTTAAAGATCCCTCTGGAATAGAATCTATAAGACTTTGTGATTTTATTGAGTTTTCGATTATAAGCATTGGAAGATCTGTTTAATCATATGTACCTTCCTTTGATTTCAGACATGGCCTCAGAAGCACTTGCTTTCCTTTCCCTATCTAGGTTTCCCTGGCCTGGCACGGGGCCCGTCCCTACTGTATCAGGTAGCAATAGTTAATTAGGCTGCCCAAAGAAGGCAGGGCTGTGACACTTGTCACATGCCAGAGCTTTTAGACAGTTCTGTGTAAACACACGTTACCAACCAGCCCAGGCTGATGTCAGAGATTAGAGTCAGAATGCGCCTGCCATTCCTTCAGACAGAGGTCCTGTTAGGTCATGATAAACAGTCACAAGATTTATGGTTTCCCAAAGAGGAAAACCAATTCCCCAGACTATCTCTGAGAGTGATATCTGTATGCTGGACACTCTTCTCCTTGCAAACATCATGACGCAGAAACGAGATCACTCATCAAATGTGGTGTTGTATCTTGCTGCAAGAGTGTTGGGTGTTTTCTAAAAGGTAATGATAATAAATGGTCCCGTTTTCCCTATTTTCTTTTCCTTACTCTTCTATTTGAATCCAGGGCCTATTCTCAATTTAGTTAAAATCTTTATAAATACAGCTTCCCACTCTTCCAAACTAAATTACTTACATAAGCTTATTGAGAGATGCTACATTTTTCTTTTGAAATCAAAGTAGTATATTTATTTTTAATGGAGAAAGAAGGTGTGTCTCAGGTTGACGTCATGGTCTCTGTCAAGGTTATCAGAACTAAAAGCATGAATATAGTGTCCTTTATGTATGTGCTTGGGTATTTAAGCTTGCTAATTGACTGTTCCCCCCAAAATGAGAAACTATTTATATATGAATATTAAAGTAGTTCTACCACTCAGTGGGGGAGAAGGCAAATTAGGTACTTTGTTTTTTTAAAAAAAAGCTTTTTAAAACTTGGATTGTTGTACAAATTTAATGTTAATTTTCAAGACCAAATTGTTATTTTTCAATGTAGTGGTAATACTAAAATAACAATAAATTAAGGACACATAATAAGAACCCACATTTTCCTAGGAACATTTAGATGGAACAATATGAATTGTCAAATCATTTGGATAAATACAGTCCCCCAAACCCAAATGTTTTCTTTTCACATATCTAAACATGTGAGTATTTGGAAATGTCAATATAGGGTTGATATTTTTCTTCTTTCAAGCAGATGTTTGGCACCATGTGAACAGGACAGTGTGTGTGGCTAAAAATTATGTGTTAAATGCATTGAAGGTTGAAGCACAAAGGCCCATTTGAAAAGAATCTTTGGAAAATCACAGTATCAGGGTCTCTGTACCATGAACTGGGTTCCCAGATAATATCCTTTCATGATTTCTTCATGAATGCCCACAGAAGTGATTGATCTGACTGTAGTCCTAGTCAGCTTGAGCTATCCAAACTCAAGAAAAAAGTGTTACTTGAATCTGGGATCTTTTATGAATAAGATTAATTGGCATAAAATTTAACAGTTGAGAAAGGATACCAAAAAGTAAGATAAAATAGGGGTTCAAATGAGAAACAGATACCCATCCCCAAGGAAATAAATGTGAGCGCAGATGTAATGTTAATACAAAGAAAAGGGGAAAATGTGTAGTTGCTGTGCATAGTGGCGAGCTCCCTCCTAGGGCTATGTCCTGGCTTCCAATTCTGTTCCCCCTATTATCTCCAACTCAAAGATTCTGCTTTTGGAGCTGAAATTCTCCATGCTTTGCTCTACCCTAAGGGAATGCATTCAGTTTTTCTGGAGGTTTGTATTTTGTGAAAGCTAAATCTCTTTGCTTTTATCTCGGCAATGATGTATTTTAACAAACGCAGGGCTGGCAGTCCCAGCAACAATTAGTCCAGCCTCTGCCTGGTCCTGCAAGGGGATGGGAAGCACCAGCTCTCTCCCACTGGCATCCGTATCCTCATTAATGTTTTTTCTTTTTTGACATGCTTTTCTTTTTTGGTTCTTTTAACTGTGACCAATCACAGGGTCAGCTTGAGTTCTGCTTGTTCCATAAAGACTTTCTTAGGGATTCTGGCCTCCTTGTTCTCTCTTTCCTTGGATGCTGAATGACACTGGCTCCCGATTGAGCCCTTGGTTATATACTATCTTCTACTTCTTTCTCTCTCTCTCACCTCACATATGTTAGCTTCAGTCTTATCAGCTAGACTGTAGGCAGCTTGAGAGACAAGAGACTCATCTTCCAGGAGGTCTCTTCATAACCACACTCATGATGAGGGGCATGTAATTTTTACTATTTGCCACATCTCCACTGTGGGCTTGATGGACTTGGGTAACACGGAGTTTCCCTTTTCTTGAGAGGAAGGAGGCCCTGAAGAACGTATTGGAAAATATTCTCTAATTATATCATTAATGGATTATAAGAGATGATTGGGGTTTCTGAGAAAGATATCACAAGTTATTAACTGTCCACTGTTGTGAATAAATTTCAAATTCCTGGGATCGATTATTTTGGGCAAAATTAGCCTAACATTATTGTTTCAGCAAAGTATCTGACAATGCTATCTTTTTGTAATCTTTTGGGACATGCAAACTGAGCTAGCTCAGTGCTTTACAGATTGTTTTTCCATGTGCTAAAATCAGTTACACTTGCATTTTTAAAATGTGGCTTAAAAAATTCATAATGCTGTTTTCCCAACTGGCACATATCCCTTATGGCACTAAACCACATTTCTGGGGTAAGGTGGATGAGATGTTTTAGGGAGATGCACCAATGGACATTTTTAAATGAAAACATTTATTTTATAGATTCAGGCAGGGTGTACATGTGCAGATTTGTTATGTAGATATATTGCATAGTGTTGGAGTTTAGGCTTCTAGTGTACCCATCACCTGAATAATGAACATCATACTCAATGGTTAAGTTTTCAACTTACATCCCTCAACTCACCTTTCCCCCTTTTGGAGACCCTCAGTCTCTGTTATTTCTCTCTGTATGTCCATGTGTGCCCATTGTTTAGCTCCCAACTTACAAATGAGAACATGTGATATTTGGTTTTCTGTTCCTGAGTTATTTCACTTAGGATAATGGCCTCCAGCTCCACCCATGCTGCTGCAAAAAACATGATTTCATTCTCTTTATGGCTGTGTAATATTTCATGGTATTACATATATATAATATATAATATATATAATCTCTATTAAATATCATATATAATTATATATTATATAATCCATAATCTATATTATATATTATATATAATCTCTCTCTATATATATATATACACACATATATATATATGTGTGTATATATATATAGAGAGAGAGAGACAGAGGGAGAGAGAGAGAGAGAAAGAGAGAGAGAGAGAGCATCATATTTTCTTTATCCAATCATCTACTGATGGATACATAGGTTGATTCCATGATTTCACTATTACAAATACTGATGCAATAAAAAATGCATGCAGATGTCTTTTTGATATAATTTCTTGTCCTTTGGGTAGATACCCAGTAGTTGGGTAGATACCCAGTAGTGGGGTTACTGCGTCAAATGGTAATTCTAGTGTTAGCTTTCTGAGAAATCTCCACGCCGCTTTCCATAGAAGTTGTACTAATTTATATTCCCACCAACAGCAAGTAAGTGTTCCAGTTTCTCTGCATCCTCAACATCTGTTGTTTTTTGTCTTTTTATTAGTAGCAATTTTGACTAGTACAAGATGGTATCTCATTGTGATTTCCATTTACATTTCTCTGATGATTAGTAATGTTGAGCATTATTTCATATCTTTGTTGCCACTTGTGTACCTTTTTTCGAAAAATGTCTGTCACTTTTAAATGGGGTTAGTTGGTTTTCTTTCTTGTTAAGTTGTCTGAGTTCATTGTAGATTCTGGATATTAGTCTTTTGTTGGATGCATAGTTTGCAAATATTTCCCCCATTCTTTAGGTTGTCTGTTTATTTCTTTTGCTGTGTGAAAGCTTTTTTTAAAGTACCGTCTATTTTTGTTTTTGTTGCATTTGTTTTTAGATCTTAGTCATAAATTCATTGCCTAGGTCAATGTCCCGAAGAATTCTCCCTAGGTTTTCTTCTAAGATTTTTATAGTTTCACGTTTTACATTTAAGTTTCTAATCCATCTTGAGTTAATTTTTGTATATAGTAAAGGATAGGGTCCAGTTTCATTTCTCTGCAAGTGGCTATCCAATTTTCCCAGCACCATGTATTGAAAGGCATCTTTTCCTCAATGTATATTTTTGTCAATTTTGTTGAAGATCAGTTTGTGGTAGCTATGTAGCTTCATTTATTGGTTCTCTATTCTGTTCCATTGGCCTATGTGTCTTTTTTTTTTTTTTTTTTTTTTTTTTTTTTTTAACTAATACCATGTTCTTTTGGTTACTATAGCCTTGTAGTATAATTTGAAGTTAGGGAACATGGTGCCTCTAGCCTTGTTCTTTCTGCCTAGGATTGCTTTGGCTATTCTGGCTCTTTTTCAGTTCCATATGAATTTTAGAATAGGTTTTTTCCTAATTCTGTGAAAAACGACCTTGGTAATTTGTTAGGAATTGCATTGGATGTGTATGTTGCTTTAGGCAGTATGATCATTTTAACAAGATTAATTCTTCCAATCCATGAGCTTGGGATATTTTTCCATTTGCTTGTGTTGTCTATGATCTCTTTCATCAGTGTTTTGTAGTTCTCCTTGGAGAGAGCTTTCACATCCTTGGTTAAATGTTTTCCTAGGTAATTTGTCTGTGTGTGTGTGTGTGTGTGTGTGTGTGTGTGTGTGTGTAGCCTAAGTGGGATTGAGTTCTTGATTTGGTTCTCAATTTGAATGTTATTGGTGTATGGAAATGCTGCTAATTTTCATACATGGATTTTACTACCCGAAAATTCACTGAAGTCATTAATCAAATCTACGAGTCTTTTGGAGGAGTCTTTAAGGTTTTCTAGGTGTATGATCATGTTATCAGCAAACAGACATAATTTGACTTTCTCTTTTCTAATTTTCATGCCTTTTATTAGTTTCTTTTGCCTGATTGTTCTAATTAAGGGTTCTGACATTTTAGATTTTAATAATATTTTAGTATGAACTAGAAAAGACTTAGAAGACAAATAAAACCTCAATTTCACTGGCATTATTTCTTTGGATAAAATATGTAAGACATTGTGAACCAGGTTAAAGAAAACTATCAAATATTTAAGTATTTACTTATTCTTTGTAGGTGGACAAACAGATACAGCCAAACTTGTGAATTTAATAGAAGAGAACAACTAAGAGGAAACACAGCTCAAACCAAGACTAGATCATTCAAGAAGAGGGGAAAGAATAGTTGTTTATTAGCAACCATCCAATAAGAGAGACATATGTGGCTAGCATGGTGCTGACTCCATTGCCATTGGTGCATTCTCCCAAGGGCCCGCTGCATGCTTATTATACATATTGATATAGATATAGATATAGATATGCATATACATATACATGTACATAGTGCTCACTATAAGTTGAACACAGCCTGAAGCCATTGATGACCAGGCTGTATGTCTGGCAGCGTGATTAGAAGAAAGAGTGAATATTTTTCTAAGCTCCATATCTTGGCGTTACCACATGCTTGTGCATCCTATAAAGTATGTCTCAAGAAATCTGCTGGAACGTATCTATTTTACCAAAGTAGATAGGACTTCTCTTTTATTATAAGCTAAAGCAGATCCTCTTACATCTCTATAAATATCATTGCTTTCACTCACATGTAGTACTTTTTCTTGAGTGGAAGAGAAAACATGGGGAGATATAGGAGAGAGCTGAAACTATCTCTATCTCTGGGTCCATCTTAAAAGTTGAGTCATATTTAGGGCCATCATCCATTCTATGTGGCTGTCATTCTAGAGCATCTTATTATAAAACCTCCTTCTTCCTCAGCTGTGTCTGAACACAATGATTTATTTCTATGCTTTAAACAAAAATGTACTTTTACAATTTGACAGCATCTAAATGACTTTAGCTTTTATACCCATGGTCATAAAAATTGGCAAATTAAAAGAATAACTCTTGCTCTTTCTAAGTATCACTTTGAATGGCTGAGAATGAAAGAAACTGATAAAGGGCAAGTCACACCTGGAAAGTCACACCAGACTTGGCCAGCATTACACTAGGCTTTCCATGTTACAGAACTCAGCGACTGTTTTACCAGAACCCAGAGATTCATTATAGATTTTGTTGTTTGCTGGACATGAGAAATCTCCTTTCAGAAGAGACGTATGAAGAATTAAGACCTGCCATTCTTCTGCTTTAATGAAGCTACTGGTAGAAATAGGAATTAGTACTTAGCGGGGATTCTAAACTGTCAGCTTCCCCAGGCAGGTGCCATATCTTACTCATGCAGGGATTTTTGGTGTGTAATTTTTGGTGTGTAGTGCATTACACACAAAATGTTTGATGGATGTATATGAAGTAAACACAGTGTTATAGAAGAAGCCTGGGGCAGAGAAACAACTGAACTGCGTTCTACCACCCATGCTGCCAACAGCTAGCATTTGACATTGGAGAAATTACTTCCTTCTCTGGAAATCTACTTGAGATTTATCTTGTATCTCCAGAATGAGGGCTCTTAGAATATATAATTTCTAAGGTATAAAAATGTGCTTATATTTTAGATTATGTCCATTGATAGATCATGCCTATATGCAATAAAAAAATTAACAATAACCTCAACTATCTCCTTACATTGAATACTTACCACGTGCCAGTTACTTTACTAAGGTCTTAAATATATTATTTAATTTGATTATCCTATCAAACATGTGGGAGTAAACATTACAATTTCCATCTTACAAGTAAGAGTACTTTGAATTTAGCACTGTTACTTTCTGAAGACATCAAAGCTAGTAAGTGGTGGACACTGGAGGGAGTCCAGGGCTGCGTGACTTGTCAGTGTCAGCCCTAAACCAATTTACTGCCTCCCAAACTGTGAGTAGTCAGTGTTACCAGTGACTAATTATATGTTTATTGCTGGCCATGCCTCTAATTGGAAAAAGAAATGGTGAAAAGGAAGAGATATGAGGGGCAGAAGATACGACTATCTAGTTTATTATTTATTTATTAATTTGATTTAAACATACTTTATTACTGAAAAAGTAATCTCTAAGGATAAGAAATTTAAAACCCTGTTGTATGATGGTTTAAACTTTGTTTCTTTTCACTGACTTCAGTAGATCATAATTATTTTCCATAACTCTGATACTGAAATGAGTATTTAGTCAATGTGTTAGTAACTTTTTAAGCAAAGCAAAACATTGGTATAGGTTGAAACAAGAATTCTTTTCATTCCCATTCACTATGAACTCTCCATTAAGCACAATTGGATAATAATGTAGTGTGACCATGTTCTCCATCTCCCTTTGCCTCCATTTCAAGACAGTAGTTCTCATAATCTCAAATGTATTCATTTGAAATCACGAATGCTACAGAATCACTAAAACCAATGCTTTCAAAGTTTACAGATCATTAATTGAACTTAAATTGATTTAGTGATTCAAATATTGCAATTATCCTCTACTGAACTCTTCAGTGGGGAATTTGAAAATACTGTAAACTAAAGTGCTGGTTTAGAACCGGAATCTAATGTGGATAGCCTCCTTGTTTTCCTTTCCTCCCTTTATCTCTCCTTATCTTTCTCCTTTATTCCCTTTCTCCTTCCCTTCCTCCTTTCCTTTCTTCCTTCTTTACTCCTTTTTTTCTTTCTATCTTTCAGCTGAGCTAGACTCAGTATACTTCTGCCCATAGACTGCTTGGATTAAAACATTTGAAGAAATTAAAACCACATTTCTGGCTACTGTTCTGTCTTGATACAGAAACCTTTGTATAATAACAAACATTTCTTCTGATGACAAATATCCTGTATTAAATGTTTATTAAACAAGTTTTAAGTCTTAATTTATGCATACAAGGTTGAAATGATACAAAGGAAAACCAAAGGAATTTGGTTATGAATACACATTTCAACTTGCGAAGCCTCCTAGGAACTGGCCAATAGTGCTTGTGCTAAAGGCTATTTTATTTACTATTATATTACCTAAGTGAATTTAATGCATCAGTAATTTAGATACCTGGATTCCTCTAAGACTATGGATTTGGGAAGTTCTCATTACATGTAAAAGCATCCTGCAGTGTTCTTTGCTAAGGGAATCCAACCTGTGTCTATAAACCTTTGCAAGGTTTTCTTTGTTCACTGCAGGGGGTTCTAGCAAGTAAGCAGATAGAGAGGTTTTAAAGTAAAAAGAAAGAAGAACCCATTCTGTCATAATGGCAATTCTACAATACCTCTGAGGAACAATGTTAGTGATCAACACTGGCAGCAGAGATGACGATTTGGGTTGTGTGTGTATGTGGGGTGTGCATGGAAGATCTACATTTGCAAGGCTATTTAATGACTGTGCAGAGTGACTTTCAAAATAAAAATATTGCGATTGATGCAGTGTAAGGTAATGCTTCCCTCCACCCTCACGATGCATCTCTTTACCCTTACTGGCCTGGGACAGCCTACAAATGCAGACTTTCTGATGTAGAATGAGGCATCAGTAGGGCTCATGGCTTCAGAGATTCACCAGGGATGGTCAGGAAGTTCCTACCCACAGCTCTCTACTTCTCTGATTTTTCTTTGTTTTTGTTCTTTTTAAAACTTAAAATAGAAGAACATTTTTTCTTTCTTCAGTGTTATTCAGAAACCCAACATAAAAGAAAGAAAAAGCAGAGCAGCTGCTTCTAAAGTGCTAGTAAGAGCCTCAGAGCTCTGACCACTGAACTGTCTCCTGTCCAAGGCTCTCTCTAAAACCAGCTCCTCTAAGAATCGTTCTAGAGTATGATAAGTGTTCTAGTGATTCATTCATTTGGGTTGAAACTCCGAACCCCTGAGCTACAATGTAAACACCTGGGAAGGTTTTCACACTCTGCCATTTCTTATTTAGCTGTTCCTACTTTCATTCTCTTCTGTTAGCTAGTGATGAGCAGAGGCCTAAGTGGCTGAGATAGAGGAAAGTGATCTCTAATTTAGAAAATTAAGGAAAAAATAAAACCGTGGGCTATGCCAGAGAGAATATGAAAAGGCTAACTCAGTTAGAAGGACTGAACATTTGGGAACAGTCTTAGAGCACTAGTCATCTGGTAGAAGGAAATACACAGGCCAAAGGGAGGGAAGTATTGTGGACAGAGAGAAAGTAGGTGATGAAATAAGACCAGTACCTGCTTTTACGTTAGGCAGTCCCTAGGCTCACCGATCTGCTACTGTGTTTGATTCTTTTGGTGAGAGGCCTCATTAACATTTAAGACCCTTTAAGAGCTTGTTTTGCCCAGGCAATTGCCTGTGAGACCAACAGAGTACTCCAGAAAGGAAGAAAAATTGGCCAGAACTTTCCAATGTAGATCCCAGACGGAGCTTGGCTTTCAGAACACCTTTGGTTTGGAAGTCCATTTAGGAATATTCTGGAGCCCAGCTACATGATGACTAGTATCTGAATCCTTGCTTGGCTCAGCTATCTATCCCAAGGATGACTCAGAAACAAGGAAGGGCAGGAACGCCTCTTTCTTAAATTTACCCCAATCTCTGCTGGACCCTCTAATATTTCCTTTCCTCCTCATTTGAGTTGAATGAAAGTTCTGAAAAGTTATCGCCACTTTCCAAAGGTGATGATGCAGAGGGATGGTATATATATAAAGCAATTCAGGTAAGCCACTCTGTATAAGTGTCTTATAGTTGACTTAATTAGTATTCATGTATAAGTGAAAAAAATAGCAAAATTAGAATATATTTTCCCCAATCAACTTGTTCTCATTCTACACATTTATGAGGAATAAATCAGTATTTTCTAGGTGCATCCATTTCCATGAATGTATTTAACGCAAATGCTTCTGCATGTGATATTTTCAAGGCGGTGTTTGTATGCAATTTTCACCTATGGTTTGTGTTTTAGGGGTTTAGTTTAAGATACAAAGATACCTTCCGATGTTATGCATAAACTTTTTCTTTAAGCTTTTTCTTTCTGCTTCATTCTTTCTATTATCTCCTCTGGGACTTCAAATATACATCTATGAGACCATTTGCTATCATCCTACAGATTCTGAAAGCCCTATTCCCTTTTCCCCCTATTTTTTCCTCATCTTCTGATTGAATAATTTCTACTTACCTTTTCTCTGTCATTTCCATTCTAATGTTAAGCTAGGTGGTGAAATTTTTATTTCAGATACTGTATTTTTAGTTCTAGAATTTCCATCAATTTCTTTCTATAGGTTTTGTTTCTTTGTCTTTTCATTCACTGTGAGCATATTTTTCTTTACATAATGGAATGTATCTATAATAAATAATTTAAAATGTTCTAGTAATTCAACATATGAGTCATCAGAGGTTTGGTCTCCATTGATTATCTTTTCAAGTTGAGAATGGCCAGCATTATGTTGTTACTTCATATTTTAAGTAATTTTGAATTTTACCCTGGACATTGAGAATGATATGCTGTAGAAGTTAATTTTTTATTTTTATTTTTTGAGATGGAGTCTCACTCTATTTCCCAGGCTAAAGTGGAGTGACATAATCTCAGCTCACTGCAACCTCTGCCTCCCAGGCTCAAGTGATCCCCCTACCACAGCCTCCTGAGTAGCTGGGACTACAGGTGTGTGTCACCATACCCGTGAAATTTTTGTATTTTTTTTTGAAATGAGATTTCGTCATGTTGCCCAGGCTGGTCTCAAACTTATGGGCTCAAGCAATCAGCCCTCCTGGGCCTCCCAAAGCGCAGGTTACGGTCGTGAGCCACTGCACCTGGCCAGAGTTCTTTTATCATTAATTAGTCTACTAAGTCTACTTCGTGTATATGTTCAAGTATCAGCTACAGATTTGTGTAGAGTATCAGTACACCAAAAACTTGGGGCTTCCTTTCTTCAGAGTTTGACTTTCTGAAATTTCCCCCCTAATTTTCCTACTATAGTCGTTGCACTGAACCTTGTCCTCTGGTTTTTCTAGCAAGATAATCTGTGTATTTTATGTCAAAGTTTTAACCAACTCACATAGTCCTCACTGTGGTTTGCTCTCATACTTAAAAAAAATTAATTTAAAAATTAAAAAAAGCTCACTGCGTGCTGTTTCCTTTTCCCCTCTGGTGTTTTCTGGTTTATTCATTCTCTATGCCTTCAAGTTGTTTTGTCCCTCAGATCTTATAGTTGTTTCAATTTTGTAGTTTTACCTTACACATTTGTGTGTTTAATCCATCCCATTGCTCTCTATGTTTATGATGTTAAGTGGAAGATTAGTTTTATTTTTCCATATAGTGAGCAAGTTTCCCTCCACAAGATCTACTAAACATCTGTTTCTTTCTCTACTTTCAAAATCAAATCAAAAGTTGATTTGTAGTGCAACTTTTACATATAAAAGTGATCTGTCTCTGGGCTAATTATTCTGTTATATTTGTCTATTCCTGTGTGAGCAAAAAAAATTTATTATAATGCATTTGTAGTATGTCAGTACCTGGTAATGTAAGTCCACTCCTTTGCTTTTCATTTTCATATTTTATTTAGCAATTTGTTTATATTTGTTTCTCCATATTAATTGTAAAAATAAATTTATTATCTTCTTCAAAAAATTCAGGGAATATTAATATTTTTATATTAGTAAGTCATTACAACCAAGAGTAAGGAATGTCTCCCCACATATTCAAATATTTTTTATGTTCTTTTATGATTTAAAAATGTTATCCTTAAAAGTCTTTTAAGTTCTGGATTATTTACAGTACCTTTGGTACCATTATGAATAGCCTTTTTCATTTATTATATTTTCTATTATGTTACTGCTCATATAAAGAAATGTTACTGATTATTTAGTTTACTTTTAATAGGGGTATAAATTACATATAATAAATTGCATAAACCTGAAGAGCACAGCTTAATGAATTTTTATTTTTGTATACAGCCATATAAATACTGCTCAAACCAACGTGTAGTAGCTTTCAAAAATTCTAAAGTCTCCTTCATGTCTTCTACCATTTATATGAATTTTGTATAACAAGAACCATATATTATGTACTTTTTGTGTCTGCATTCTTTTGTTCAACACATGATGTTTGTGAGATTTATTTATGATGGTTTATTCCTTTTTCATTCTTGAGTAGTATTTCAGTGTGTGAATACACCACAATTCGTTTTCCCATTCTCCGATTGATAAACATTTAGATTGTTTGACTTAAGGTCATTGACAAGTTGCTATGAACATTCTTAGACATATTTTGTGCTGGACATTAGTAGTCATGACACATGCTTTAGATTTTCATTAGTTGATTTTTAAAATCTCATAAACCTTATTGAATTATCTTATTAGTTTAAAATTTGTTGAATCTGTTAATTGTATAGATGACCATATAGTTTGAAAACATTTACAGTTTTAACTCGCACTTTAATCCTTACAGTTGTATTTATTTTTCTTTCCTTAAAACATTTACCAGGTTCTCTAAGAGTTTGTTAGAAAACAGTGGTAAAAGTGAGTATCTGTGTGGTTGCCCCAATATGTAAGGAATAATACCTAAAATTCTTTTCATAATAATGTATTTCTCTATTAAGTATTACATTTCTATGTGTTTTTGGTATATAACCTTTGGCAAATAAAGTTCTTGACTGTTCTTTGTTTGCCAATAGCATTTTTGTTTAAATTTCAAATGGGTATTAAAGTTCCCAAATTGTTTTTCTGAAACTTTTAAGATAATATGATTTCTCCTTTTTGTTTGGAGAAATATATTGATACATTTTCTAATAAAAATTGATACTTGCTTTCCTGGGGTCATGAAGTTTTCTTTTAGTACAATGTTTAATTTATACAACTAATATTTTATGGAGGATATTTGCAACTATGTTTTATGTAGCATGCACCTAAAATGCTGTCTTCTTTTCTCTTCCCTTCCATTTGCTTCTCTTTTCTCTTCTTTTTTCCTTTTCCTGTTTTGGAGTCAAGGTTACACTAGCCAGAGAGCCAGTGAAGTTGGTAGCTTGGCTCAAAGCCTCAGAACCAGGGAAACTGATGGTGTAACTCTCAGTTGGCAATTGAACGCTTGAGGATCCAGGGGGCTCCTGGTGATAGTCCCAGTATCTGAAGGACAAAGAACTTGGGGTTCTGATGTCCAAGGGCAGAGGAAGAAGGGTGTCATACCTCCAGGAGAGAAAGAGAAAATTTGCCCTTCTGCCCTTTTGTTCTATCCAGGCCCTCATCCAATTAAACAGTGTCTGCCACATTGGTTGAGAGTGGGTCTTCCTTGCTCAGTCCATTGGTTCCAACACCAATCTCTTCTGGAAATACCCTCACAGACATACCCAGAATGCCTTACCAGTATGAGTCTGTCCCCATCATTATTATTTTATTATTTTTATTTTTGTGATTCAGCTCTATTGTTTACCCTTCAACTTACTGAAATAAATACTTAGCTCATTTGTTCTCAACTTTTCTTGCTTTCTGATACATGCATTTAAAGATACGTTTTCCCCTCTAAGTACTGTATTAGCTTCATCCCACAAATGCTGACATGAACTATTTAATTTTGGGCACCCAGCTACTTGGATATCCCTTAATCCAGTCAAGTTGACACCTAAAATTAACCATCACAACCTGGTTTTGAAACTTAGTAGAAGGCATCTCTTTAACTACATAGGTCCAGGGCATTTTAGAAAGAGAGATCTTTGATTACAATTTCAATTTATTTTGTGCATAGCTGTCTCTTTGTTTCCTATTTTTTCTTGCACCAATTTTTCATTTTAGGGTATCTGAAAATTTATCAGTTTTATATAGATTTTCAAATGTATGCATGTGTTTTAAAAATAATATTTTTTAAATTTTCATTTTTTTTACACTTTGTACTTTTTGGTAACTCCTTTCTCATTTTCTCTTTCACCTTGTCTCTTTGTTCTTTATTGAGATATGAGTCTGTCCTCATCATTATTTTATGATTTGCATTTTTGCTGTTGAGCTCTAATGCTTACCCTGAAACTGACCAAAATAAATGCTTAGCTCATTTGTTCTCAAACTTTCTTGATTTCTGATATATGCATTTAAGGTATATTTTCCCCTCTAAGTACAGTATTAGCTTCATCCCACAAATGCTGACATGAACTATTTAATTTTTACTTTACAGTATTCCTTGTCATTTCTAATTAACTAGAGGGTTATGAATTAATATTTTATCTTCTAAAATTTGATTTTTAGCAATTTTTTGTTAAATTTTTCTAATTTTATTGCATTATGTTCAGAGAAGATAGTCTGTAAGATATTGATTCTTTACAATTTATTTAGGCTTATTTTGTGGGAGAAATGTAAATGTAAATGTTCCCTATGCCCTCATATATAATAGTTTCTTTCTCAAGTATAGATTTTTTTGTATAACTAACTCAAGCATGTATATTATTCAATCAAAAAGATCAAAAGAAATATCAAGAGATTTGTGTCTTTATTATTATCTGCTTCATCTATTAAGTTCTAAAAGAGGTGTTTAAAAATCTCTAGTTTCTATCAGTTGTCACTTTATATAATTTGAGGCTGTATTTTAGGAGTATATTCTCTACTATTCTTTTTTTATAACCAATGTCAAAAGATACCATAGTGCATTATGGTAATTTCTGCCTTAAATTTTATTTTTACAAAATTTAAGACTGTTATCACACCCTCTTTTTGTCTATATTTTTTTCCTGTGTAACTTTTCAATTATTTAAATTCTGAGTCTTTTTGATTCCTTTTGCTTTAAATGTACCTATTATAGAGAATATGTTATTGATTTTTCCAAATCTGAAATTATTGGAATACCAATATCCAAGAATATAGGTGAGTTTAATCTGTTTATTATAATCCTATTTATATTTGAATTGCTTTCTGTTATTTTATTGAATAATTTCTATTTTAACTTTCATTTTTCTTTTCCTACAGGTTGTCTTTTGCTAGTTTGTATTTTAAGCTATGCACTTAAAAATTTATGTGTTTATTTATTTCTATGTTGCTTGCCTTTATCCTACAAGTCAGACTTATGTTTATTAATCCCTGAAGATCTTTGTAAATAGTTTTTGATTTTGTAAATTTTCTGTCAATTTAGAAACAGGGAAAACAGTATAATGAAACCAATGTATCAACCATCCTACTTAAACTCTTAGCAACACATTACCAATATTGTTTTATTTCTAACTTCTTCACTGTCTGCCACCCCACCATTCCCAAGATTATTTTGAAGCAAATCCAAGATTTCATATCATTTCGCTATAAATATTTCATACTGAATTTCCAAAAGATTAAAGACTCAAAAAACATTTCCACAATACAATTACCAAAAGCTAAAGAAAACTGTTGTATGTAATCTAATATTTAGTATTGTCATTTTGTTGTCTACCAAATTTTTCTTAATCAATGTTTGTTTGAATCACAATCTAAATTATATGCTTATATTTAACTGGTTGATAAGTCTCTTAAATATCTTTTTTTTTTTTTTTTTGCCATTTTCTGGGTTGTAAGAGGTTCAATACAGTAGAGGTTAGGTATGCTAACTAGAGGTATGCTACACTAGAGGTTAGGTAATGCTCCACATGAGTACTGAGTCTGAATCTGCATTTTATTAAGATTTACAGTTGTTAGAAATACGTATTAATATATGTGGAACACTGTATTATTAATTCCTCCTTTCTCATCCCCCCTCTCTTTTTTCATTATTTTATTTTATTTTATTTTTTGAGACGGAGTCTCGCTGTGCCGCCCAGGCTGGAGCGCAGTGGCCCGATCTCGGCTCACTGCAAGCTCTGCCTCCCGGGTTTATGCCATTCTCCTGCCTCAGCCTCTGGAGTAGCTGGGACTACAGGCGTCCACCACCTCGTCCAGCTAGTTTTTTGTATTTTTTAGTAGAGACGGGGTTTCACCGTGTTAGCCAGGATGGTCTCGATCTGCTGACCTCGTGATCCGCTGGTCTTGGCCTCCCAAAGTGCTGGGGTTACAGGATTGAATCACCGGGCCGGCCTTTTCATTATTTTTTAATTGAGCAAACACTGGGTTGTCTGTTTCGTAGATTTTTTTAGTCTGAATTTTGCTGATTGTTCCCTATAGTATTCTTAATATGTTTTTCTAAACCTTCTATTGTCTGCAAATCGATAGATCTGGAGTTTGAATTATATTCAGGTGCAAATTTTTTTGAAAGGATTCCATAAACAGATGGCATGTACTTCCATTAGGAGATATACAATGTTCATTTGTCTCTGCTTTTGTAATGCTTGTTAAGTCTTTGTTACACTTGGAGACTTAACAGATCACATGGGAAAAATAGGATAAACTCTTGATTCTTTTACTTTATTTAGCAATTTTCAAAATAATGAAATGGCTCATTGGCACCCTCCAAAAATGACCAATTAAAACTTTTATGTTGGTTTCTTTGCTTTTATGTTATTCATTCACCTATTTATTCATTCATTTTGGCATCATTATATACTTATGGATAAAAACACATTTCGTATATTTCAACTCGTTTCTGCTTTTATCCTTATTGATGCTCAGAGTTTTCCATCTTAGACAAGGATGACTTCTCAGCCCTTTTGGTTTATATTTAAGAGTCTTTTATAACTTTTCTGCTTTTTGATATGATAAACTTTCTGGTATATTAATTTTTTATTCTCCCTATCTTGAACCATTAGTAATTTCTATAAGGAATGTGATTCCATTTGGTGTGACATGGTTTTCAAGAACATAACCTGATTATTGGAAAGGCTCATTGATTCTATTATTGTTATCCAATGTAGTGAAGTATGAGGGCAGAGCTGTGAACCTGGAGGGTACAGCTATGGGCCTCAGAGGATTATTCCTAGGACTTGAAAATTAATGGAGTTTGCTCAGCTGGATTTCAAAATTGCTTGGGACCAGTAACTCCTTTTCTGCCCTTCATTCCTCCCTTTTTGAATGAGAAATATATGACTGTTAGCTAATGCTTGTACTATCATTTTATTTTAGAAGAGAATTACTGTTTTCTTGAATTTCAAAGGTTCACAGATAGAAATTTTACTACAGAATGGATCATATCAGAGTCTCATTCGGACCTAATTTAGATGATGTAGTGAGATATTTTACTCTTGAGCTGATGAGACATGAAATTTTGGACTTGAGCTGATGCTTAAGTCATACAATTTTGGACTTGGGTTGAGACTTTTGGTGACCTTGGGATGGGGATGAATGTATTTCGTATGTGAAAAGAATGTTACTCTTTAGGAGCTAGAGGGTTATGATAGGCTGAATAATGATCCCTGGAACCTTCACATATATTATCTTACATGGTTCATTAGTCAAGGTTCATTAGTCAAGGTTCTCCTATCAACAGGGCTGATAGGATAGATATATATATGAAAGGGAGTTTATTAAGGTGTATTGACTCACATGATCACAAGATGAAGTCCCACAATAGGCCTTCTGCAAACTGAGGAGCAAGTAAGCTAGTCCAAGTCTCAGAACCTCAAAAGTAGGAAATGGACAGTGCAGCCTTCAGTCTGTGGCCAAAGGCCTGAGAGCCCCCAGAAAATCACTGGTGTAGGTCCAAGAGCCCACGGGCTGAAGAACTTGGAATCTTATCTTCGAGGGCAGGAAGCATCCAGCATGGGAGAAAGATGGAGGCCAGAAGACCCAGGCAGTCAAGTCCTTCCATGTTCTTCTGCCTGCTTTATTCTAGCTGTGCTGGCAGCTAATTAGATGGCACCCATCCAGATTGAGCATGGGCCAATAGGATATATATCCTATTAGTTCTGTCCCTCTATAGAACCTTGACTAATACAGATTTTGGTACCAGAAGTGGTTCTAGAGGAACAGAATGTTAAGGATGGAGTTATTTCTTTGGTTTTAGGGTTTCTGGAGTTGGATGCTTAATATGATTAGACCCAAAAATGCTAAGGACTCTAATTCTAGTAGTATGGAGAACACTGATAGTCCTTCACAATAAACTTCTTAGAGAGTTATGCAAAATAAATGCATTTGACACTCCCGATTCACCTCTCATGAGAGGCAAGGAGTTTAGTGGCTCCATACGTAATACCTTTGACCATATGTTGAGAACCAAGGAACATAATGAAGCTGGTTGGTTGCTCCTAAGTTCAGTGGACAAAGTGCCACTATCTCCAATAGTGGCAACATCCCCTCCCTGACTCACGTTGCCATCAGCCTTTTCACCTTTGTCTGAGGAGATAAACTCTGCACTGCCTGAGGCAACAGTGATGGCCTCCCCTAAGGCAGATGCCAGGCAAAATAACGTTGATTCTCCTCAGGAGCCACACCCAACACCCCTGTCTGCTTTTAGACCTACAACTAAAGTCCTAGTGGGTCCCTAAAGGTGAGGTTGAGAGTGTGACCCACGAAGAGGTGTGCTATACTTTAAAAGAACTGTTTGAGTTCTGTAATTTATACAAACAAAAGTCTGGAGAACAGGCATGGGAATGGGTATTAAGGGTATGGGATATATGGTGGAATGAACACAGAGTTGTATCAGGCTGAATTTATTGATTTGGGCCCACTAAGTAGGGACTCTGCTTTTAATGTTGCATCTCAAGGAGTTATAAAATATTCCAATAGTTTATTTGCTTGGTTAGCTGAAATGTGGATTAAAAGAGGGCCCACTGTGAGTGAGCTGGAAATGCCTGATCTCCTTTGGCTTAATGTAGAGGAAGGCGTGCAAAGGCTTAGGGAGAGTGGGATGGTGCATTAGTCACGTTAGACCTACTCATCCCAGCTTGGAGGGTCCAGAAGATATACCCTTGACCAATGCCTTGCAAAATAGGCTCATGCTCATGTAATTTATTGGTCTTACCAGGTTCCCCATCATCCTGAAGCAGCTGGATTGATAAAACAGTGGAATGGCCTTTTGAAGTCACAATTACAACACCAACTAGATGACAATACTTTGCAGGGCTGGGGCAAAGTTCTTTAGAAGGCCATGTATGCTCCGAATCAGCGTCCAATATATTGTACTGTTTCTCCCGTAGCCAGGATTCACGGGTCCAGGAAGGGGTGGAAATGGAAGTGACACCACTCACCATCACCCCTAGTGATCCACTTGCAAATGTTTGCTTCCTGTTTCCATGACATTAGGTTCTGCTGGCCTAGAGGTCTTAGTTCTTAATATTACCATGCCGTGTGATTAAGGTCAATGGGAAACTACAGCAGTCCAATCCAGGTGGGACTGCAAATGGTCCAGACCCCTCAGGAATGAAGGTTTGGGTCACTCTACCAGGAAAAAACCATGACCTGCTGAGGTGCTTGCTGAAGGGAAAGGGAATACAGAATGAGTAGTAGAAGGTAGTCATCAATACCAGCTATGACTACATGACCAGCGGCAGAAATGAGGACTGTAGCTGTCATGAGTATTTCCTCCTTCTTTTGTTAAAAACATTTTTGTTCATGTATACACTTGTACTGAGAAAATATCTTCATTTTATTTCCTTTTCCTTTATCGTGTGACATAAGTTTTATTGACTTCATATCGGCATTTAAGTATTGTTAACTTTATGTAATAGTATTTGGATTGGGGATTGGTGCGTTTTTGGTTGTACAAAGGAAGTTGTATTGTGTTAGGTATAACTGTAACCTTATTATTGTTTTTATTTGAGGATTATGTATGATCTCAGGAGATGTGTATGGGTTCAAGCTGACAAGGGGGTGGGCTTGTGATGTAATACTGAGTGTCAACTCGATTGGACTGAAGGATACAAAATATTAATCCTAGGTGTGTCTGTGAGGGTGTTGCCAAAGGAGATTAACATTTGAGTCAGTGGGCTGGGGAAGGCAGATCCACACTTAATCTGTTGGGCACAAACTGATTAGCTGCCAGCAAATATAAAGCAGGCAGAAAAAAGTGAAAGGTGAGACTGGCCTAGACTCCCAGCCTACATCTTTCTCCCATGCTGGATGCTTCCTGCCCTCAAACATCAGACTCCAAGTTCTTCAGTTTTGAGACTCGGACTTGCTCTCCTTGCTTCTCAACCTTGCAGATAGACTATTGTGGGAACCTGTGTTCATGTAAGTTAATACTTAACAAACTCTCATATATATATATATATATATATGTATGTATCTCCTATTAGTTTTGTTCCTCTAGAGAACCCTGATTAATACACCAGTTTTAGAATGATAATAACACTACTACCACCAAAAATCTGATTACCAAAAATGGTTTAATTTTAGATTATTTCCCACTGAGAGTGTAAAATCAAATTACTGTGTCTTAAATTCATTTGTAATAGATCTTCTCTGTGTGATTATGCCACCAACTGGAGATTGAGTTAGCTTCATTTGTTTCATTTTTAGATTTTAATGATTGCTTTTTGATTGAATTTTCTCTTATAACCATGTAAAATATTTTTATGATTCCAACATTAAATCTACAAATCAAGAAGTTCGGCTTCTTTTTCTGTCTTTTCTACTATCTCCTTCTTCCTTTATAAGCACATGTTTTTAAAAAACTGGACAAATGTTATTGATGTATTTTAAAGAACTTCTCAGAGAACACTTGTTCTTCACTATGCATTAGCAG
This sequence comes from Rhinopithecus roxellana, assembly GCF_007565055.1. Classification (NCBI taxonomy): domain Eukaryota; kingdom Metazoa; phylum Chordata; class Mammalia; order Primates; family Cercopithecidae; genus Rhinopithecus; species Rhinopithecus roxellana. The sequence goes on along the minus strand of NC_044559.1, from coordinate 100,117,843 downwards.
TATAAATAAAAACCTAAGGTCATGGAAATTTTTAAGCATATTAAAAGAAGACAGAAAAACTATATGAAGCACCCTGGACTCACCATCAATCTTGCAATCAATTAACTAATGGCTCCTGTTTTTTCACCTGTAACTCTCACACATTTTTCCTCTTCTTGCACTATTTTGAAGTAAAAGCCCAAATACTACATCATTTTATCTATAAATGTTTTATTAAATATTTCTAAATGACAAGGAATCTCAAAAATAAGTAAAATTATTACATCAGTGATTCTTTAATAGCATCAAATAAAAAGTTTAAGCTCGCATGTCATAATCCATTTTTATAATTATCCTTTTTGAAATACAATACAAATAAGGTTCACTTACAGCAAATTTTTCTTTACAAATATTTTCTCTTTAATCTGGAGTTTCCCTTTGTATAGGGAACCTATAGAATAAATTGTTTCTTACAATTAATTTTATTTTATTGCTATTATTGATAAAACCATATTAATTTTCCTGTAGATTTTGCACAGTTGACATTTTACAGATTGTATTCCTGTGATATAGGTTAAGATATTTTTCAGTGTATTCCCTCTAAATTGGCATTTTGATCTAGGATCTTGTAAGATTTCTTCAAACTGGTGTTTTGTTTTTCCATCAAGAGGTACATACTGCATGGTTCTCTCTCTTTCTTTCCCTCTCCCTCCTCCCCCTTCTCTTTTTCTTTCTTTATTTCTTTCTCTTTGTGATGATCAATTCTTGGATCCATTAATTCATTAGGGGTTGCAAAATGATGATAATTTAATTCTATTGTTATGGTCTTCATTTTTAACTGGAATTCTTCCATAAAGTGAAATGTCTCATGTCCTGTTCGATTATACAATGATACCATTCACATAGGGAGGCAGGCAGGATAATGTTTGATTCTTTCCTTCCTTTGTTTTTTTTTTTTTTTTTTGCAAGTTTTCAAAATAATTAGAAATTATTTTTGCAAGTTTTCAAAATAACCCCTGGCATCCACAAACATAAGTTGTTCCCTTTTTCCCCTACTTTTTAATTTTTTAAAAAGTCATTATGAACTCAAGGATTTAAACATATTTGATGTATTTCCACTCACTGAAATCATCTTCATTATTAGTGCTCAAATTGTTTCTTCCATGGACTCTTCAATTTGACTTCTAAATCATTTTGACACAATTGTAGTGGTTTTAATAGCTGCCCTCATTTTGGTATATTTCATGCTTATCTTGTACATTTCTTGCCCTAAATTTGAATCAGTCATTTCTCTGAGGAGACCAGCTTCTTTTCAGAGTAAAATGCTATTTCCAGGCCACAACCTGGGTGCTACAGGCATACATCATTTACCACCAGATTGATCATTATTTTTAGGTCTTCTCTATAGATAAAGCTAGCAATATGTAATTAATTTATTACCATTTTAATTCAGGACCACAGAGTTTTTTTTACTGAAACCTCTTTTATATTACATCTTTATATTTTCTTTCCCACTAGGTAAATCCCAGTTACCAATAACACTGGTAAAATTAGTCTTTCAAATAATGACTCACTCACTGGATCCCACATTACACAACAAGTGTATCAGAAGAACAATACCCACACTACTACCAACAATATGATTATTAAGACAGCTTAAAAATTATTTGTAATTTCTTTACCTTTATGATTTGTGTTCACTGGGAATATGCAGTCAAATTGCCATATTTTAAAGTCATTTGGAGTAGTTTATGTAAGACTGGTAATGCCACTAGCTGGATACTCATACATTAATTTAATTTATTAAAAAAAGTGAGTATATTTTATTTTTAATACAGTCTTAGATTTATAGAATCATTTAACAGATGACATAGAGTTTCATATAATCACCTAACCACCTCTCCCTCCTCAGCATCCTCTATTATTAACATCTTGCATTCATGTGGTACATTTGTTAAAATTAACAAACCATTAATACATTATCATCAACTATAGTCCATCATTTATATTAAGATTCATTCTTTGTGTTGTACATTCTATGCGCTTTGACAAATGTATAATGACAGGTATTCACCATGACTATTTCACACTGACTAGTTTTCTCACCTAAAAGTCCTCTGTGCTTCACTTATGCTTCCTTCCCCTACCCCTCCCCTGAAACTTGGCAACCACTGATCTTTTAATTCTTTTAACTGTCTATATAGTTTTGCCTTTTCCAAAATGTCATATTGTTGGAATCACAGAGTAAGTAGCCTTCTCAGTCTGAGTTCTTTCATTTAGCAATACCCATTTTAGATTCCTCCATGTCTTTTTATGTCTTCATAGTTTAATAATTTCTGTTTGTCAGTGAATAACATTCCATTCCATTGTGTGGATATAGCACAGTTTATTTATCCAGGAACCTGGTGAAGGATGTCTTGGTTGTTCAGTGTTTGGCAATGAATTAAGCTGCTGCCATAGACATTTATGTGCGGTTTTTGTGTGGACAAAGGTTCTCAATTTAATTGGGTAAGGACCTAGAAGTGGAATTGCCAGATTTTATGGTAAGCCCATGTTTGGGTAACTTATGTGAAATGTGTAAGGAGTATGTCCAGATTCATCTTTTTGCATATGTATGTAGAGTCTTCCCAGCATCAGTTGTTGAAAAGACTATCTTTCCTCCATTAAATTGCCTTTGCTCCTTTGTCGAAGGTCACTTGGCTATATTTGTGTGGACCTAGCTTTTATCACTATCCCTCCATCCTATGCCTTCCATTCCCGTGCAGTTGATCACTTAAAAAATTATGTACCCACTCACTGTAATATATAAAAGGTAGCATACTATACATATTTTACTTGCATCTAGTTGCATTGGTCAGTAACTTCAAAACAATATTTAATAGCAAGGGAGTCAGCAGATAGGCTTTTCTCTTCTTGATTGTTGCAGGATAGTCTCCAGTGTTTCCCTGTTAAGGGAGACCAGCTTTTGGACTAAAGGATAGACAGGTAGAATACATAGATACATAAAATCATGTTAACAACATCTCCATCAATTCCTATTTTACTGAATGCTTTTACAAATGAATGGGTGGTAAATTTTGTCAAATGCCTTTCCTGTGTCCATGGAGATAACAGTATTACTTTTCTCCTTAACTTCATTGAGATGAATTATAAGTGTCCCAATGTTGAAGCACACATATATTCTTTTTTTTTTTTTTTTTTTTTTTTTTTTTTGAGATGGAGTCTCGCTCTGTCGCCCAGGCTGGAGTGCAGTGGCCAGATCTCAGCTCACTGCAAGCTCCGCCTCCCGGGTTTACACTGTTCTCCTGCCTCAGCCTCCTGAGTAGCTGGGACTACAGGTGCCCGCCACCTCGCCCGGCTAGTTTTTTGTATTTTTTTTTAGTAGAGACGGGATTTCACTGTGTTAGCCAGGATGGTCTCGATCTCCTGACCTCGTGATCCGCCCGTCTCGGCCTCCCAAAGTGCTGGGATTACAGGCTTGAGCCACCGCACCCGGCTGAAGCACACATATATTCTTAGAGTTAACCCCATTTATTCACAAGACTCATGCTTAATGTGTTGTTGGATTCGGTTTCCTAACATAACTTATATAAAAATTCTATAGTATTATTTATAAGTGAGATTAATCTGTACTTTTTTTGGGGGGCAATCTTTGTCAGGTTTTGTAATCATGTAATAATTGTTCCATAAAATTAGAGTTAGCAGAATTCTCCTATGAAATCTGGGCCTAGTGCTCTTGAGTGGGGGGATCTCTTTAACTACTATTTTTCTTTCTTTTGTGGAAAATGATCTGTTTAGACTGTTTCCACTGGAGTTATTTTTGGTAAGTTGTAGTCTTCTCAAAAGAAACTATTCCTTTTATATTGATTTGTTAATTATCTATTTCAGGGGTCCCCAACCCCTGGGCTGTGGACTAGTACAGGTTGGTTCGTGGCCTGTTAGGAACCGGGCCACACAGTAGGAAGTCAGTGGTGGATTAGTGAACATTACCACCTGAGTTCAGCCTTCTGTCAGATCAGTGAGGACATTAGATTCTCATAGGAGCACGAACCCTATCGTGAACTATGTATGTGAGGAATCTAGGTTGCACACTCCTTATGAGAATCTAATGCCTGATGATCTGAGGTGAAAGACTTTCATCTTGAAACCATCCGGTATCACCAAGTCTGGAAAAATTGTCTTCCACAAAATTGGTTTCTGGTGCCAAAAAGATTGGGCACCACTGATCTGTATCTTCCTTCCCATGCATTGTTTTCTCTACTGTTAATTTTTCTGGAATTTTAGTTCCAGTTTGTTTTTGATGTGTTTTTATTTATGCTGTTCTTTGTTTGTTAGACAACGATACATTTTAAAAAGGGATTTGATGGCATTTATTGTCCAGATCTCTTCAATTATCCTCCTGAAATTAACCTTGTTTTTGTTTTAATATCTTGTCTAAGGAGGAATTTGAAGGTGGGATCTTGGCAAACTTTGTGAGTTCTTAGAAGTCTGAGAATATTTTTTTCCCATCAATTTAAATGACATACTGGCAAATATAAAATTCTACAATCAGAGATATGTTCCTTCTGCAGATTAAAAATAATACTGTATTGACTTCTTGCTTCTTTTAAATGTAATTCTTGTTTTTTTCTCCAATATGTCTAGTTTTTCATTTTGGAAGCTTTCAGAATTTTATCTTGTTTTTTATGTTATCACATTTTACTACAATATGTCTAAGGGTAAGTTTTTTTGTCTATTGTTTTGTACTCTGTATGGGCCCCTTTCAGCTTTCTTTAAATTGGGCAATTTTATTTTCCTTATTTTATCAAAATTTCTTCATATTACTTGTGGAATAATAAGACTTGTGGAGATCAGAAATCAAAGTGAAAATGTATAGAGAATAGAAGAATAGATGGAGATTTTTAAAAGACTAATGAAGAAATATTTGATAAAATAAGGAAAATAAAATTGTCCAATTTAAAGAATGATCTCCACAAGTCTTATTTTCTTTTATATGTCTCATCATTATCTTTTCTTGCTGCATTTTGGGAAAGTTCCTTAGTCTTATATTCCCACTCACTAATTTGTTTTACAGACTGGTGTTCTTTATTCACCTATCATGCTTTTCACATCTCACACTTGACCTTGTTCTTTTCTCTTTCTTCTTAGTACTACTAACAATACTAATGTCTTCCATTCCCTGCTTGAGAATATTTATTATGCTTCTTTGGATTACTTATGCCAGCAGTTCTTCTTCATAAGGCTATTGTTGTTGATTTTATTATTTTTAGAGTTGCAGCTCTCAGCTGTCTGTAAAGTCATATTTCGCTAGGGATAACAAGGGATTTCAGACTTTATTGACTTTTCTACAGTCAGAAATACATTTTATCTCTTGACTCAATATATATTGATAAAAAGTATTTAAAATATATTTGATATATATTACAAAATATTTATCATCATGTTAAGCAATGCACTCTATTATTTCTTAGTCAGTTTGATTTTATTGAAAAATACCAGTGCTCCGTACTAAAGTGATTTAATCATTTATTAATGGGTAAATACCTACAGTTTGAAAATTCTATGAGAATTTACATTAGGGAAGGGCTAAAGGTCAGGCATAGTTAAGAAGGAGGGGTTAAAGTGTTGTGCCCTAGAGCCCTAGGCATCACATAATCCCTCAGATGAATCTAGTTTCCTTTATTTCATTAGGCAATAACTCTGTTTAGGCATTCATATCTAAATTCTTAGACAGGAGCAGACTATGAGATGGCAGTCTCTTTAGGTAACAAATTACCAGCTTTGTAATTTTTTGCAGAAGGGTTGGATGGATGACTATCCGTGGGAGACTGGTCAGCTTACACCTACACCAGCTCCTCATCCTCAAAGGCTGCTGTAAGAATACTCCACAGCTATGGAAATCAGTTACTGCTGATTCTGAGGACAAGGAACAAGCAATGATTATTCCAAGGAAATATGGGCTGAGATAAGAGCAGAATTTAAAAATATTTGCCCCAATTTACTGTTGCTGCTTGGCTGCTCTTGACCCTAGAGGAACATCCTGTCACTCCCAGACCGATTCACATGGCCTTTCATCTCTCCGGAGTTCCTTATAGCTTTTGTTATTTCTTCAGATCAGTGCTTCTTTTCCTTCCACAATTTTTCCAGAGGGCATCTTGTTTGGGAAAATCCAGTGGATTGTGTTTAGGAAAAGACCTATGTTAAGTCTTTTAGGAGCTCTTAAAATTTGCAGGCTCAAAATCATGCTTTTTCGTGGTCAAGGAAGGACTCATGATCAATCTGAGATGAATCTATCTCAGAATAGAAATCAGGTTGATAGAAAGAACACACAGGTTTACTTATTTTTTCTTTAAGACTACCTTTGCATTTTATTTTCTTCTATTGCCTAGGTAGCATTCATTCTAACAATTTCCAGGCTGTGTTTAAGTGATGCATTTTGGCAGTATCTGCGTAATCAAAACTACACAGGGGACTTCAGTCACAAATGCACTGGGAATGCAGTGAATCTGAAGAGCTCAGGGAAAACAGTCTTTGCATTTGTCTGAATTTTGTGGCTCATTTAAGGTAATTCAAGTCACTGCTTTTGTGGGGGGTACATTATGGCCCATATGTGGGAATAAGTATACATTGGGGTGATCCAACAAGCAAAGGGATATGCCTCTAACTCTATCATATGATATGAAGAACTCCAAAAAACACCTCTCCCCTAAAAATCACCTCCATACCTACTCTGACCTTTTCTTCAGGTTGGCCTTAAATCATCTAACCTATTTTGCAATTTCTGTTATTCCTAATTCCTTTGAGTTAAACAATAAGGACCACAGAACTGTTTCTAAGTCTCACTGAGAAAAGACCTTCAGTTGGCATTTTAGTACACGTCTTGATTAGTGATCACCCTCCATTGCAGTTAAGCAGGTAATCTCTTCTCCATCTGACCTCACCATCTTCCTTCACAAAGATGCCTTCTCCTCTTATGTTCTCCAGATCTGTGTCTGCCACTGTCATCCATGCAGTTACACATAGTGATCCTCAGCTCTTTCCTCACTCTTGCTACCCCACAATCTACTGTTAGTTTTAACTTCTAAGTTTCTCTAGAATCCAGACATTTCTGTTTATCCCTGCTGCCACCATCCTAGGCATTTCTCACTGACTGTCTCTCACAGCTTCTTGACTAGTCTCCATATCTTCAGTCTTGTCCTCCTCTAATCCATTCTCAGCCAAATGTTTTAACCATGACAGCACTTTCCTAAAATTCTTCAATGTCACCCAATTGCCTTTAAAGCAGTTTGCCAATGTTTTTCACCCACTAAAACATACACAAGAAATACAATGCCCTTCTTTAGTATCTGCAACGAAGGCAGTTGATCTCCTAATTGCATTGCATGCCAGAGTGTGTAGGGGGAGGTATAGGGGAACATATCTGAAACCTCAGAATGAGGACATTTCTGCAACACTGTAGATATTCAGTAAATATTCCTCTAGTAAATGAATGATCAATGAGACATAGGAAAAACCACCATGTTTTTTATACAATGAGGTTAAAATAGAAAAATGGAAGTGCTGGTATTAGTAATAATACATTGAGGTATAATTGGAAGTTATCAGATAAGCTAAAGGTGTTGTATGTGTTTTTCTTTTTTAAATAAATTTTGTTGTGTATATTTAAGGTAGGCAACATGATGTTATAGGATCTATATATATGTGTGTGTGTGTATATATATATATATAGTAAAATGACTACTGTAGTGGAACAAATGAGCATACCTGTCATCTTACATAGTTACCCACTATCCCTTCTACCAAGAGCAGCTATACTGTACCCATTTAGCAAAAATCAGGAATCCAATACACCATTATTAACTGTAATCTTCATGTCATACATTAGATTTTTTGACTTATCCTCCATATATGCTACTTTGTATTATTTGACCTGTATCTCCCCATTTTCTGTCCCCACCTCAACCTTGGTAACCACTGATTTATTCTCTCTCTCTCTCTCTCTCTCTGATCTTTTAAAAAATAAGTTTCCACCTATAAGTAAGATCATGCAATATTTTTCTTTCTGTGTTTGGCTTATTTCACTTAGCATAATGTCTGCCAGGTCCATCAATGTTGTGACAAATGGCAAGATCTCCTCTTTTTTAAAGACTGAATAATACTCCATCATGTGTGTACACACACACACACACACACACACACACACAGAGTTTCTTTATCCACTTGTCCATTGATGAACACCTAGGTTGTTTCTATATCTTGGCTATTGTGAATAATGCAATAATGCTTTAATGAACATGGGAGTGTGGATATTTTCATGAGGCGGTGATTTCTTTCCCTTTAGGTATATACCCAGAAGATGAATTTCTGAGTCGTATGGTACTCATATTTTTAATTTCTTCAGGAAAACCACCATTTTTGTATAATGGCTATACCATCTACATTCCCATAAACATTATACAAGGCGTCTCTTTTTCCTACACGCATGCTAATACTTGTTATCTCTTGTCTTTTAGATAACAGCCATCCTAACAGGTGTGAGGTGGTATGTCATAGTGGTTTCCATTTACAATTCCCTGATGATTAGTGATGTTGAATACCTTTTCACGTATCTGCTGGCCATTTTTATGTCATCTTTGGAGAAATGTCTATTCAAGTATTTTGCCTGTTTTAAAATCAGGTTATATGTTTTCTTGCTGTTGAATTTAATAAGTTCTTCATAAATCTTGGATATTAACCACCTGTCTGACATATGGCTTGCCCTACTTTTTTCCTATTGGTAGGTTGCCTTTTGATTTTATTGATTGTTTTCTGTGTATAAGCTTTTTAGTTTGATGTATTCCTATTTATTTATTCCTGCTTTTTTAAACAGAGCTTTTGGTGTGACAGTCAAGAAATCACTGCTAAGACCAATGTCAAGGGGATTTTTCCCCTATGTTTTCTTCTAGAATTTTTATGGTTTCAGGTTTTATATTTAGGTCTTTTATCCATTTTAAGCTGATTTTTGTGCATAATGTAAGATGAGAGTCAAATTTCATTATTTTGCATGTGGAAATCCAGTTTTCCCAGCACCATTTATTGAAGAGACTATCCTTTCCCCATTGTGTCTTTTTGGTGCCCTTGTTGAAAATCAGTTGACCCTATATGATGTGGTTAGGCCTTGTGTCCTCACTCAAATCTCATCTTGAATTGTAATCCCCATAATCTCTATAATCTCCACGTGTCAAGGGGGAGACCAGATGGAGGTAATTGAATCATGGGGGCAGTTTCTCCCATACCGTTCTCATAATAGTGAGTGAGTTCTTGTGAGATCTGATTTCATAAAGGGCTCTTCCCCCTTTCCTCAGCACTTCTCCTTTCTGCTGCCTGATGAAGAAGGTGCCTGTTTCTCCTTTGCCTTCCGCCATGATTGTATGTTTCCTGAGGCCTCCCTAGCCATGCAGAACTGTGAGTCAATTAAAACTCTTTCCTTTATAAATTACCCAGTCTCGGATATTTCTTCATAGTAGTGTGAGAATGGACTAATACAGTATATGTTTGAATTTGGTTCTGGGCTCACTATTTTGTTCCACTTACATCTTTATTTTCTATAGCATGTTTATTGGGCTTACGAATGTCAACTGTCTGTTCAGTTGTTGAGTTCATATAATAAAATTAAAGGTAGTACACTACATCATTGAATCATATTATATAACAAGTTGTTTTCTTCCTTCTCTACAGAAGAAGGGTATAGTGGAGAAATAGAGAAAACAAATATGTCTTTAAAATTATAGGGTGGGTATGAAAAATGTTTTCACTTCATCTTTTTCATATGGCTTATTAAGCCAAGACTTTAATTTTATATCACATTAATTTCCAAATGGATCACAGATACAAGTGGATAAATGTGGGGAACAAGAAAAAGAAAGAACTTACAAGTGAATTTCTCTATATGAAATTTGGCAAAATGTTCCTAAATTTAACTCAATATCTGAAAGTGATAAAAGAAAAGCACAACAAATTTGATTCAACAAAACTTAAAAAGCTTACATGGCTAATTAAACACAGTAAAAAAAAAAAAAAAAAAAAAAAAAAAAAAAAAAAAAAAAAAAAAACCATGGGAAAATACTTGCACTTTATCATAGACTAGAGTTAATAATGCCTAAAATATGAAAAAGGAGAAAAATTCCCTATAGGAAAATATGCTAGTGGTATGAAAAGACAGTTGACAGAAGAGAAATTCAAATGGCTCTAAACCAAATGAAAAGATGCTTAACCTCATTTGCCACAAAAGTAATGCAAATTAAAAGTACTGTCGGATGGCCTGGTGCAGTGACTCATGCCTGTAATTCCAGCACTTTGGGAGGCTGAGGCAGCAGGATCACCTGAGGTCAGGGGTTCGAGACCAGCCTGGCCAACATGGTGAGCCCCTGTCTCTACTAAAAATACAAAAATGAGCCGGGCATGGTGGCGGGCACCTGTAGTCCCAGCTACTCGGGAGGCTGAGGCAGGAGAATCACTTGAACCTGGGAGGTGGAGATTGCAGTACTGCACTCTAGCCCGTGCGACAGAGCAAGACTCTGTTTCAAAAGACACAAAAAGAAGAAAGAAGAAAAATAAAGTGCTGTTGGAAACATTTCTCCCCATCAAATGGTCAAAACTCTAAAGCCTCACAGCATACTTCTTTGGAAAGGCTATGGGTAAGTAGACACTTTTATATACTGTTGGTGATAATTAAGAAATACAAACTACAGAGAGGGATTTTTCCAAAATCTAGCAAAATTGCATAGGTATTTACCTTTGGATCCAGCGATTACATTTGCAGAAATGTATCATGAAGAAACACTGGCAAACATTTGGAAAAATGCACAAGACTATTACAATATTAGGGATAACAGAAAAGACTAGAAACAATCCAAATATCCATCAATAGGTGACAAGTTGAATGGAGGATGTTGAATAAACTATTGCACACCTACACAATGGAGTACTATAAAACAGTATAAGAAATCTCTCTGTATACTCTTATGGAACAATCTCTAGGATACATTGATAAGGGAAAAAACAAGGTAATAAAAGAAAGCTAAAGTTCATCTAAACAAGTGGGAACATGGGATATGGATATGAATATTTACTAACAAAATAATGAAAGACTACCATAAAATAAAAGCAAAAAAAAAAAAGTTAATAAGCTTACCTATAGAAGAAGAGAGGGATAGTGTGATAGAGACAGCTATACCTTTTCAAATATACTGTGTTTTGAAGATTTGACTTTGAGGCCTTAAGTTTTTTTGTTTTGTTGTTTTTTTTTTACATCATTATAAAATAAAATTAAGTACAAAGCAGTATTTTAAAACTGAAAACAAATAAACCTAACCCTATATCCAGTTGACCTAATCTCATAGCAAGAACTCTTTTAAATTACTTTAAAACTCAGTAATTTGATTATGTATTGCTACTAGGATATACTCAAATAAAAGAATTATAAAAAATGTAAACTATTTTTAATAATCACATTGTTGGTGGTGGTGCTGTAACTACTCTGAGAGGGCTTTACGTGTGGTGTGGGATAAAGCAAACGAGTGATTAGGTTGGTATCATTGAAAACCAAGTTTTCTCTTCTTTTATTTTTTTATTTTACTGTAAGTTCTGGGATACATGTGCAGAACAGGCAGGTTTGTTACTTAGCTATACGTGTGTCCTGTGGTTTACTGCACCTATTGACCTATCCTCTAAATTCCTTCCCCTCACCCCTCACCTGTTTATGTGATGGATCACATTTATTGATTTGCATATGTTGAACCAGGCTTGCACGCCAGAGATAAAGCTGACTTGATCATGTAGATAAGTTTTTTGATGTGCTGCTAGATTTGGTTTGCCAGTATTTTATTAAGGATTTTTGCATCAATGTTCATCAGGATATTGGCCTGAAGTTTTCTTTTTTGTTGTGTCTCTGCCAGGTTTTGGTATCAGGATGATGCTGGCTTCATAAAATGAGTTAGGGAGGTGCCCCTTCTTTTCAATTGTTTGAAATAGTTTCAGAAGGAATGGTACCAGCTTCTCTTTGTACCTCTGGTAGAATTCAGCTGTGAATCCGTCTGGTCCTGGGCTTGTTTTGGTTGGGAGGCTATTAATTACTACCTAAATTTCAGAACTTATTATTGGTATACTCAGGGATTCGACTTCTTCCTGGTTTAGTCTTGGGAGGGTGTATGTGTCCAGGAATTTATCCATTTCTTCTAGATTTTCTAGTTTATTTGCATAGAGGTGTTTATAGTATTCTCTGATGGTAGTTTGTATTTCTGTGGGGTCAGTGGTGATATCCCCTTTATCATTTTTTGTTGTGTTTATTGGATTCTTCTCTTTTCTTCTTTATTAATCTAGCTAGTAGTCTATTTTGTTATTTAAAAAAAAAAAAAAACAGCTCCTGGATTCATTGATGTTTTGGAGGGTTTTTTTGTGTCTCTATCTCCTTCAGTTCTGCTCTGATATTAGTTATTTCTTATCTTCTGCTAGCTTTTGAATTAGTTTTCTCTTGCTTCTCTAGTTTTGTAATTATGATGTTAGAGTGTCAATTTGAGATCTCTCTAGCTTTCCGATGTGGAGATGTAGTGCTATAAATTTCCCTCTTAACACTGCTTTAACTGTGTCCCAGAGATTCTGGTATGCTGTCTCTTTGTTCTCATTGGTTTCAAAGTACTTCTTGATTCCTGCCTTAATTTCATTATTTACCCAGGAGTCATTCAGGAGCAGGTTGTTCAATTTCCATGTAAATTGTGCAGTTTTGAGTGAGTTTCTTAATCCTGAGTTCTAATTTGATTGCATTGTGGTCTGAGAGACTGTTTGTTATGATTTCAGATCTTTTGCATTTGCTGAGAGGGTTTTCTTCCAATTATGTGGTCAATTTTAGAATAAGTGCCATGTGGCACTGAGAAGAATGTATATTCTGTTGATGTGGGGTGGACAGTTCCATAGATGTCTGTTAGGTCAACTTGATCCAGAGCTGAGGTCAAGTCCTGAATATCCTTGTTAATTTTCTGTCTCATTGATCTAATATTGACAGTGGGGTGTTAAAGTCTCTCACTACTGTTGTGTGGGAGTCTAAGTCTCTTTGTAGGTCTCTGAGAACTTGCTTTATGAATCTGGGTGCTCCCGTATTGGGTGCATATAGATTTAGGATAGCTAGCATTTCTTGCTGCATTGATCCCTTTATCATTATGTAATGCCAATGCCTTCTTTGTCTGTTTTGATCTTTGTTGGTTTAAAGTCTGTTTTGTCAGAGACTAGGATTGCAATTCCCGCTTTTTTTTTCTTTCTGCTTGCTTGATAAATTTTCCTCCACCCCTTTATTTTGAGCCTATGTATGTCTTAGCACATGAGATGGGTCTCCTGAATACAGCACATCGATGGGTCTTGACTCTTTATCCAATTTGCCAGTCTGTGTCTTTTAATTAGGGCACTTAGTCCATTTACATTTAAGGTTAGTATTGCTATGTGTGAATGTGATCCTGTAATGATGATGCTATCTGGTTATTTTGCATACTAGTTGATGCAGTTTCTTCAGAGTGTCATTGGTCTTTATGTTTTGGTGTGTTTTTGCAGTGGCTGGTACTGGTTTTTCCTTTCCATATTTAGTGCTTCCTTCAGGAGCTCTTGCGAGGCAGGCCTGGTGGTGATGAAATCACTCAGCATTTGGAAAACCAAGCTTTTCAACATGAGGGAAAGGAGATACAGATGTAAACCTGTAGTCCTGAATTTTAACTGGAACATCAGTTTGACCTATCAAAATATCTTTTAATAAAATAGATATTTCTTTTATTGGTTCATTCTGTAAAAACCAAGAAACAATGGTCAACTCAGCTGAGCCCCACTGACACCCAGATTGGGGTATTGAAATATTTTCCACTAAAAGAAACTGGGGGTTTTAGAGAGATGAATGAATTCTGGATCTGGTTTAGGAAATGTGGAGCTACCCACCCTTCAGAAACACACACACACACACACACACACATACACACACACACACACAAGAATCTGAATCTTATCAATGTATTATATTTCATCAAGGAGAGGCAATCAACAAAATTCAGGCTGTGGAGAAACTCCATATGGCAATAGAACCAATTTCTTCAACAACATCAACAACAAAAAATGCAAAGATTAAAACCCAGCATATTGAAGGAGAACCTACAAAGAGACAAAATGTAACAGTGAACCACAATATATGTACTTACTTGAATCACAAGTCAAATAGGCAATATTTAAAAAATAGTGGAAAGAAGATAATTGGGGATCTGTGAACACTGATGATGAATATTTTAAGGATTTAAGAAAATTTTTAGGTGAGGATGGTTTTGTGTTTTAGGGTAAACACCAAATCCTATCCAGGAGTTTAAAAATTGTTGAAGATGGGTGGTGAGTATATCCCTTATTATTTTAGTCTCTCTACTTCTGTTTGTGTCTAAAATTTTCTGCAAGAATAGTTAAAAATGTTTCCATTAATTCAAATTTGCATAGTTACTAATAGCAACAATGAAAACTCTTTTATCAAGAGAAGATTTTTGATGTTCAACTTTTCTTATTAATATTTCAAGGATGTTAATAAGATACCATTTAAGTCTGAAACTCAATTAGCTGTTTAAGCTTAACACTGGCAAATTTTCTTCCCAATCAATTTCCTCTGCTTCATAAAAGTCATTTCAAGTAAACTGAAAGAACTAGAAAGTAGAACTGAGTGATAACAAATACCTTTGAAAATTTATTTTATGATTTAATTTCATTCTAACGTAGGCTTTTAGTAATTGTATATACATTGCCAAACACTCAAAGTTTTAGAAAAACTAAATTATGTATCATATTTAGAGATATTTCTCCTATGGTTAGCTTTCTATTAAGGTATACTCCCGTTTTACTCAATCTTTTATTACTCCATTGAGTAGAACAAGTTTTATATAATAAAGTTGGAAAATCATGTCAGTGAAACAAAAACTGATGATACCTTTAGCATGTTATTGTAATTGGCTAAACATATGGGGAAAGATTCACATCATATCCTTATTTGATACTTTTACCAAAATTAACTCTATAATGGATTAAATATTTAAATATTGAAAATGAAATAATAAAAGTAACATAATATGAATTATTGATAAATGTTTATATAACGTATGTTGAAGAGTAACTTTCTCTTGTGATATCAAGGCAGATGCTACATAAAAAGATTAGTAGACTCGAGCACACAAAAACCTTAACCAAAATATCACAAAGTACTCCTCTTCTCCCAGTTAGTGACCCACTGGTAAATGTTTAAAACATATGTAATTGAGGGTTAATATTAATATATTAAAGCTGTTTCCCTTATGAGTAGATGAGAAAAAGATAATGTCTAAGAAAAAAGAAAAAGATAATCTCTAAGAAAAAATGGACTAAGGGCATGAATAAATAATGCAGAAATAAGTAGAAATCACTGATACATATGTGAAAAAATGTTTATATATGCTTGCTAGTAATAAAATAAATGCAAATTAATATGAAGACGAGAATTTCTCATCTACCAAAGTGGCAAAGACAAGGCGCCTGATTGGGCGGGTGTGTGATATTAGGGACTCAAGTACTGCACCGCTGGGAGAAGTAGCAATCAACACAAGTCTCTCTCGAGGCAATTTGGCAGTATTAAGACTCATAACATTTACATAACTTTTAACATGGAATTTTTTTTCTCTAGAAATTTTTTCTTAAAAAGAAAAAACAGGATGAGTGTGGAAACATTTAGCACAAATGTTTATTGCAGTGTTATTTATAATAGCAAAATACTGTAAGCAACCTGAAATCCAAGGTTGGAAGAATTTGTTTAAACCCTTGGTAGATATACACAGATGCTAAAGAGGTGCTTTATTAACAGAGAAAGACTTTATAGCTGTTGTTAAGTAGGAAAAGAAAGGTTCCAAGATATTTATATTGTGTTATTCCATATTTATTTATATGTAGTCTATCAGCATTTTATATGAGAAACCTGTAATTTTGTGATACATTTAAAAAAGATGTCTTATTTCCTATTTATATTTGAAAAGATTTGATAAGAACCTATGTTGTAAAATGTAACTATAGGAAAGATCATTCAAAATATTGTAATGCTTGTTCTTTTTCTTAATTTTTTTAATTTTTAATTTTTATGAGCTAATTGTAGTTGTACATATATATGGGGTATATGTGATATTTTCACACAAACATACACTGTGTAATGATCACATCTGGGATATCCATAGCAACTGGGATATCCATGACCTCAAATGTTTATCATTTCTTTGTGGTGGGAACATTCCAAATCTACTGCACCCACATTATGAGTAGGAACATATGACATTTTTCTTTCTGTGCCTGCCTTATTTCACTTAACATATGATCCTTAAGTTCCATCCCTGTTGTTGCAAATACCAGGATATCATTCTTTTTTATGGCAGAATAATATTCTATTATGTATATATGTCACATTTTCTTTATCCATTCATCCATTGATGGACACTCAGGATAATACCATATTTTGCCTTTTGTTAATAGTGCTGCAAAAAAACATGGGAGTGCAGACATCTCTTTGATATACTGATTTTCTTTCTTTTGGTTACTTACCTAGCAAGGGGATGCTGGATCATATCATCATTCCACTATGCAGAACCATATAGACATTCCTCAAAAATCTAAAAATAGAACTACTATAAACAACAATGCTCTCTCTTGTTGAGGCAGAGTACTGATGAACTCCAGAGGGAAAGCCCAGAATGGTCAGGAACCTGCATGATGTATACTCATATTGTTATCAAACTAAACTGAATCCATTTGCCCATAAGCAACAGAAAACTAAACACCAAAATTCCGGGTTTTGCAGCGAGAAAGGTTTTTGTGAGTGGACTGACAAGGAGACTGGAGGAAACGCTCAAGTTGGTCTCCCCTTACTGTCCTTGTCGACATAAATTTTAGGGAGACGTTTTGAGGGTGGGGCTTTGGGTCTGGAAAGAAATGGCATTTAGGAAGTCCCTTGGGCATGTGCTGTTGACCCTGCATGCTTCTTTATGCCTTGCATGTTCAAAAAGTGGCAGCGTTAGCATGATTTGGAGGTGGAGTTTTCAGCCCTCTGTGTCAAAAGGTCCCTCATGGGATGAGTAAATCTACTCTGTAAATCTACTCTGTGCAGACTGTAGTCAGCCATGTTGGTTCCAACTAGTGTCAACCTGCCAGCCAACTTTGTTGCAAATCCTGGGAATTTTAACAATCTATTTTCTTCTCTACTTGTTATCTTCACTGTGTTGCAAAGCAAGCTGGAGAAATTTTGCTAGTTAACAAATTCTCTAACCCTGGGGCATGCTTCAGTGCCCCCTGTCTTTTAATCATTCCTCAATCTTGTGATGATGACCATTCTAGGTACTTTCTGCTGACCAGGAACATCAACCTTAGTTAGAGAAATGAAATTGTTTAGCACTTTGCTGTGGGAGTTCCCTGGTATCAGGCTTACATTTCAGAAGTTGTTTCAACCCGGTTCTGGGAAAGAGACATTTTCAACATCACAGAGTTAAGAAATTGAACATTTTTCTCATAACACACAGGAGGAAATGAATAATCAGGAAAAGTTGCAATACAGGTGAGAAAAATGATCCAAAATCCTGGGGAAGCCAACTGAAAAGATTATGAAGTAGAAGAACCCTGGTTCTTTGGTAGATACTTGGTTAAGGCAGGTGGCTTCTTGTCTGATTTTCTCGAAATGTGTCTCAACTTCTGCAGTGGTATTAATGTAAATGCAACACGATGTGTTAGCTACTACACAAACAAATCCTTGCTTGGCCAGTATACAATCAAGAGTCACTCCATGATCTATACTATTTTAACCAAAGAATCTAGCACCTCTGTTTTGCCACTATGGCTAAGGTGGTCTCATTGGCAAGCCTTGCCAGGGTGTTGGAAAGATTTCTAATCATGTGTTCATGAACTGGCACCCCACCTAGTTAACAGAGTTCACCTGAAGAAATATCATGCCCCATGTGATAAGCTGCCTGGCAAATATTTACTGGGCAGGATATCTAACATAAATCTTGGCCCTTGCATATAGTTTTATGATACTAGTGCAATGCTTGGCATCACTAACATTATTGATAAAGAAAGAAATGAGTAGGTACCCAAGTAAACAGAAACCTCCTATATGACAGCTGTCAAGGTATTCATAGGTCCAAGACTGGCCATTTGTTCTGCAAGTAAAGATATATCCTGAAGAGGGCACACAGAATACTAAACATGTTGTTAAAATTCAAGTTTTTGGGAATTTCATTTAGGACTTGGTCAAGCCAGGGGTCAGTTTATGGTGGTGTCCAGGAGGAGTCATCTATCGTACAAACTGGTAGGGAAGTGGGTGGTCCTTGAAGGTATACTCAATTCCTTCTTGACATAATGGTGTAGACCTGTACTTTGACATAATGGTTTAGACATTCTTGACATAATGATATAGACCTGTACTTTAATATAATGGTGTATATATTCTTGAAATAATGGTGTAGACCTGTACTTTGAGGATGCATTAATTCATCTCTTCTGGACTGCAGGATAGGAAACAGGAAGCAGAAAGTAAATATTGTTATGTAAATGGATGATTTCAGTCCTTCCGTTAGCCAATATCTGGTGTATGTGGGCATAGGCCTCTTTGTGCTTGCATTGTTTTTCAGCTGTTAGCATAGGTGTGTCTTTGTGGGAACTGTTACTGGAAAACAGGGAACTGACAATTCTCCATCAGCCAATCTGACTCGATAGGCTATACCTATGGTTTTGTTTTTGTTTTTGTTTTTTTTTATCATAGGTCATCATGAAATTTGGCATGCTAGAGAAATTGGTCACAGGGATAATTAGGAGATCAGCAAGATTAAGTACAGAGGAGGTTCTTGGATCACATATGCAACACTAAGTAAAATCTCCAAAGTGGCAAGAGACTGGGAAATTTGTATTATAGAAACATTCCCATGCTATGGTTAAAGCAAGTGAAAGGATATTGTTAAGAAGAAGGAGGGGTGGATAATTTTAACAGAGGGAATGAAGAGCCTTAATGATCATGAAGAAATGATTTAATTTTTTCAAGTAGCAACACACACACAAATCACAAATTAATAGAAATTTTGGACAAAGCAAGCAACAAGTAGATCAAGAATCTAAGAGGCATACATGTCTTCTCTTGTGGCTTTCTTTTGAAAAGCAGCTAAGAGCAGCCAAAGGCTCACAAAAACAGGAGGCTGAGAGAAGTCTGTGTCAGAGGTACGCTTCCAATAGATGTTGGGGTGGCCTTAGCCCTTATGGAAATCCTCAGCACAGTTCCCATTCTAATGGCATGGCTGTGGGGAGAGGGTCAATCTGCTGAACCGGAACCACCTTGACACGAGAGTGGTGAATCCAAGGCGTGACTCCCTATAATTTAACAGAGGAATGAGTTACCAGGCACACTTCATATGGCCCCACATACCCAGGATGCAGCTTATCCTCAGAATGTTTGTTCTTCCAAGATTTAAGCACCACCCAGTCTCCTAGAGTCAAATGATGAAGAGGCACATCTATAACAGACCTCAACCTGCTGGAGGCAAACTTATGAATAGCAGTTAAAGTGGCACCTGGGGATTGGACATATTTGATGAGATCTAGTTCTCTTACCCTCCATCTCTCCAAGGCCCTAGGTCAAGCTCATTTTGAAGGAAGGGTATCTCATAAAGTTTTTCATAAGGGCTCAATTGGAGCTACTTTGTGGGGGCTACCCTCACTCTAAGCAGTGCAACCAGCAGCGCCTTATCCCGGGTCAAATTAGTTTCCTGACAAATTTTAGCCAGAGCTTTTTTTAGAGCGTAGTTCATCTTTTCTATCTTTCTTGTTGAGTGGTCTCCTTGAAGAATGGAGTTTCCATTGTACTCCCAGAGATCCAGAGACTTCTGTGTCATTCTAGCAATGAAGGCTGCTCCACTGTCACTTTGCATTGAGGAAGGCAGTCCAAACCTAGAAATGATTGATATTAATAAGGTTTTGCCTACTTCAAAAGCCTTTCCTGTCCTATTAGGAAGGACTTCTACCTATCTTGCAAAAGTATCCACAATAGTAGCAGATACCTCAAGTTTCTGGCAACCTTCAGCATCATGGTGAAATCCGTTTGCCAGTCCTCACTGGTGGTTTTTTTTTTTTTTTTTTTAAACTTTTCTGTCTTCTTTTCCTTCTACCTCCTCTTTCTCTCCTTCCTCATCTTCCTCCTCCTCCTTCTCCTCCTCCTTCTTCTCCTTCTTCTCCTTCTCTTTCTTCTTCTCCTTCTCCTCCTCCTCCTCCTTCTTCTTCTTCTTCCTCCTCCTCTTCTTCTTCTTTTCCTCCTCCTCCTCCTCCTCCTCCTTATTCTTCCTCCTCCTCCTTTTCCTCCCCTTACTCTTCTTCATCTGCTTCTGCTTCCTGATTTTCAGAGATAGGGTCTTGCTATGTTGCCCAGGCTGGTATTGAACTCCTGGGATCAAAAGATCCTCCTACCTTGGCCACCCACAGTGCTTGGATTATAGGCTTGAGCCTCAGCCCCTGACCCCTCACCTGGTCTTAATCTCCTGGGTTGAACTCCTTTTATGACTGAGATGGACCAGTCTTTCTGTTATGGAGTAACCCTTTTTTCTAAGGGATGATTTAATTTGTTTCCCTGATTCCCTACTTCCTACCTAGCCCTTTAGAAAAGGAAATATAGCCTTTTAGCCTCTCCTTCATCAGACACTCCCTACAGGGCAAGGTCATCTGTTTCCTGGAGAGTTAATAATCAATTTACAGACCAAAGGGTCCCCACTAAGGAACTCCCTCCATCAGGAGGTGGCCTTAAGAGATAACAGCCTGTCCATGAAGGTGTCAGCAGTTACCAGCTTGACTGCCTACTGGATAAGGCACCAGAGCTTGCATGGCCCCCTCACTTTGATTATTTCCTCCTTGCCTTTTTAAAGTGCCTGCTTTCTGCCCCAAAAGTGAAACAGTATGGCAGGACACATGTGTCACTTCCCCAAATTAGCTTTGGAATAAACCACTTTCTTTATATCAGACCTCACTCTTGTTACTTGGACTCTGCACGTGGTGAGCAACTAACCTGATGCTCAGTTACATTTGGTTTATTCTTTGTACAGATCACACATTGATGTTTTACCTTTTGGATTGTTCTCCACATGTTGGGTCCAATGATATATTTTTGTATCCATTGTAGTGTAGCATCCCTACCATAGTGAGTGCTCTTGTGGACATGACTAATTACTTCTTCCGTTAAGTCCTGAGGAATCAGGATCTTTTCTTGTCTATCACATATCCCTCTTTCTTTAGTATACTTGCATGTGGTGTCCTGAGAACACATTGGTCCCCAATTAAATCCCCATTGACTGAATCTTTCCAAGCCCTCAGGGGAGTAGAAGGGCTTACTTTTTGATGAGTGTGTATTTAGTTTGAGCTGGACATGTCCTGATGAGTGTCACTACAGCATTTTCAGCCCTCCATATCCCTTGATCCATGAAACTACTTCCATCAGTGAATCAGATTTGGATCTTTTAGGGGTTGATTTACTGAGTTGAGCTGACTAGCATAAACTTGATCGAGTATGAATCAATAATGAATTTGGATTCCCAACTTTGGGCTCATGGCTAAGCCCCTTTAGAAAGTCATGAAAGATGAGGACAAGGAACCCCTAAAATGGACTGGAGAATGTCACAAAGTTTATACAATATGAATACAGCAATGAATAGTTTCTTCCATGCTACTCAGGAGTAAGGTGGTAAGATTCAAGATGGAGACTACTTTTAGTTTCACATTTGAGTTGCCCAGCAATAATGTTTTGCATTTTTCTAGCTTCTCAGGTATAAGTCAATGTCCTCCTTTTTGTTCTAAAAGAGGTAACATGTAATGTGGGGTATGCATTGTAGTAGGCTGCCCTATGGTAAACTTGTCAGCCTCTAAGAAGAGCAAGTCACAAATGATTGCTACTGCCTGAAGTCAAACTGGCCATCTTTGTGTGACAACATCCAGGTCTGAAAAATAAGCCACAGGTTTCTTATGGGCCCTAAATTCTGAGTTAACACTCCAAGGCTTACTTGCTATCTTTCATGACAAAAAGGTTAGAAGATTTTCTTAGATCTGGAGAGCCTAGGGAAGGAGCAATCACCAATTTTTCTTTTATGTCCTGGAAAACTTTGTGACATTCTCCAGTCCATTTTAGGGGTTCCTCGTCCTCATCTTTCATGGCTTCCTAAAGAGGCTTAGCCATGAACCCAAAGTTTGGAATCCAAATTCAGAAAAATCCTGTCATTCCCAAAAAACCCTAGTGGAGTAGTTTATCTATCTATCTATCTATCTATCTATCTATCTATCTATCTATCTATCTATCTATCCATCCATCCATCCATCCATCTATTGGTTTTCAGCCACAGTTCCATGCTCACCACTCCCATAGCCTTAGTTATAGTCTTTTGTTATATGTTGAATGTGTAGGTCTCAGGAAACAGAATCACTCTGACCTTCTCATGCCCACCTCTCACCTGCTCCAAGGCAGGACTCTAATCTTCCCCTGCCTTTCTGACTGTGGGTCATAAGACCTTCATTCCCGAGAGGGTCTCATTCCATACCCTGGGGGAAGGAGTGCTGACATCCTGAAGCTTCCATAAAAACCCAAGAGGACAGGGTTCAGGGAGTTTCTGGATAGCTGGACATGGGGAGGTTCCTGGAGGGTGGCATGCCCAGGGAAAGCATGGAAGCTCCACACCCCTTCCCCCAGACCCCACCCTACACACCTCTTCATCTGTATTTATCCTTCCTTTCTAATATCCCTTATAATAAACTTGTAAACATAAGTTAGTGTTCCCCTGAGCTCTGTGAGCAGCTTGATCAGCTCCTGCAAATTGATTGACCCCAGAGAGGGGATCTTGGGAGCCCCATCTTGAGGCTGGTAGGTCAGAATTTCCTGAGGTCCAGAATTGCAACTGGTGTCTGGGGTTGAGGGAGCAGTCTTGTAGGATTGAGATCTCAATGTGTGGGAGCTAATGCTACCTCCAGAAAGATAGTGTTGGAATTGAATTGGAGGAAACCCAGCTGGTATCTGCTACAGAATTGATTGCTTGCTTGCTGGTGGGGAGAAAGTCCCACATTATTTGGGGGTCATAGAAGTCTTGTTAGTTGATTGCTGTTGCTGGTATTAGAACAGAGGAAAAACATGGCTTGAGGGTTTAATAACAATTGGTGTCAGATAAATAAGGTTTCCTAGAAAGGCCCTTACTCACAGAAATATGTGGTTTGGGAAGAGAAAGGATGGAAATGTGGGGAATAAGGAACCTTTCATTCCCCGAGTGACCACATAGTCACCCATGGCATGGAGGGGCAGCTGTGCTGCATGCAGTTGCTAAAGACAAAAGTTATCAGTGGAATTTAGAGATGGGTCAAACTAAACTCCTGGGGAGTTGGTTTACTGGCTGCCTAAGGAAATGCAAACTAATAAGAAAAAAAGGGAAATACTCAATCCCTTAGTTATTGTTATCTATAATAGCTAAGATGGAAATAAAAGAGAATACTTACTAGGTTGGGCCTTGAGCTGGACCAAGCTCAGATGTGGATGTGTCCGGGTTCAGGACACTAACCACAAAGTCATCCACAAAGGGGAAAGGTCTGCTCCTCGGGGACAGCAGAAAGTGCCTCTGAGACCTGTGATTACCAAGAAGGTAGTTAAATGTTGGGGAAGGGCAAAACCAAGTAACTTGAAACCGGAGGGTATTGTGTGTGACAGAACTATCTCATTTTGAAGATCAATGTTATCAGCTTCTTGAGGAACCTTCACTGAAGTGGATTATGAGATAAACTAATTTAGGGGCAGTATCTTTGGTTTTAAGTGCTTCAGAGTGGAAGACCATGTTTGGGTGGATGCATTCGGGTTGAACAATTGCAGATAGGTATATATGAACTAGAAACACAGGAGGTTATTCCTGAAGAAACAGCTCATCTGGTGGCTGGGACACAAGCCCCTGTAAGTTCTATTTACCCTGAGAATGGGACCTGCCAAACTCCATCTATAAATACCAAGTGGAGCACCAGATGAAGTAGCTGATATGCTTCCTCCCAATAGTTTCTCACTCAGGGCTTCAGCCAGCAAGGTGGCCTGGTGTTTCATTTTGCTCTGTTCATTATTTTCTGGGACCTCATCTCAGCCATTAAAAACTTTGAAAGCAATCTCAAACCACTGAGACATGGGCATTCCTAAAGCCTTTTCCACTATTTGCAATTTATTCTGAATGTTGGGGGCAGCTTGTCCTGTAAAGGTCATATTTCTGATTTTTAGATTTTTCAGAGCTTCCATATCTATCTCTGTATACCATCAGTAAGCCCCCAAAATTATAAGTATTCTGAGGGGTCTTCTTTAGGCTTTTGTTTGACCTCCTGGGTGTAATTTAAACTTTTTTGCATCAAAACTCCTTTCTTTAGCCCCTTAAGTATGCAATCTCTATAATGTTCAAACTTATTTCTAGCTTCCATGTCGCTAGGATTTCATCAAGGGTCGGTGTTGGGATGGTCAAGTCAGGGCAGCCCTTACCAAGTTATTAGGGGTTTCTTCATACGTCTTACCAGCCTTGGTTCAGGCTCTTTGAAAGGAAAATTCTATGTTCTTCTGAAGTAAGGAGGGTATTTAAGAGAGTTTGGATATCTGCCCAAGGATTGTGGGTGGCAAAAAGAGAAGCATTCTTTTCTTTCTTTGTTGCAGACAGAAGGGATTGTAACAAACTGTTTTTTTCTCCACTGTCCTGCAAAAGAAGCTCAAGAAATTTTGCTGGTTAACAAATTATTTACCACTGGGGCACAGTTTCAGTATCTGATTTTAGCATGTCATAAATTAAAGAAATGTAATACTTTTGGATTTTGAGGATGAACATAGATAGATTTTTACCTCCAAGATATACACACACATACACATACATACACATAAACACAGACATAAATATACAAGCTTGGGCAGTTTGATGAGGAAAGACTACTAATGCATTCATCCTGATAAATACCAAGAACAGATAAATAAGGGATTTAAACTCAATGATACATCAAGTCCTGTGGTACAGTTATTTGTTATGATCAGATGTCTGTAAAATATTTAATATTTGAAAATGTTCCAAAAGAATACCAGGGCTTAAATAAGCAGATTCATTCATTCAACAAATATTTATTAAGCACATGTTATTTGTCAGGAATCATTTTAGCCTGTGAGACTACTGCAGTGACTAAGCAAATCTCCACCCTCATGTAGCTTTCAGTTGAGAAGTTAAATTTTTGTAGATCAAGTAATGGATAAATTTTTTTTAAAAAATTGGGCTAAGTCATCCACATTCACTAGTTGTGGAATCACAGACTGTGTACACCATTTTTAAAAAGCTCTGATATTAACCCTCTTACAGTTAACTGAACTCTGACCTTAGGGGTTTTTAACACAGAGGAGTGGACTCTACTTATTCTGCAAGGGCAAAAAAGGAGACATACTCAGGTTCCCAGATAATTTCCATTTTATTCATCCACCCTCACCCCCACTCAGTATCAAAAATCATAACTAGAACCTGTTCATTTTACTTTTAAATATTTCTTTAACATTGCCCATGTCTCTCCATGTATATTACCACCATGCACCACAAGTAACCATCATGTCTTGCTTGGGCCATGACAATCTCTTCCTAACGGGTCTCACCACATTCACCTTTATTCTGCTCCAACTCATTCTCTACATATGTGCTGTCAGGTGTGCCTTTCTACCAGTAGCCGCAGGGGCTATTGAGCAACGCACAGCTAGTCTACATTGAAATGAGTTGTAGGTATAAAACACACACCATATTTCAAACACTTAGTGTGAAAAAAGGATGTAAAACATCTTGTTTATAATTTTTCTTTTTTTTTTGGACGGAGTTTCACTCTTGTTGCCCAGGCTGGAGTGCAGTGGCACAATCTTGGCTCATTGCAACGTCCACCTCCTGGGTTCAAGCAATTCTCCTGTCTCAGCCTCCTGAGTAGCTGGGACTACAGGCGCCTGCCACCACGCCCGGCTATTTTTTGTATTTTTAGTAGAGACAGCATTTCACCATGTTGGCCAGGCTGGTCCTGAACTCCTGACCTCAGGTGATCCACCTTGCTAGGCCTCCCAAAGTGCTGGGATTGCAGGCGTGAGCCGCTGCACCTGGCCTCATTTATAATTTTTATATTGATTTCATATTGATTCCATGTTGAAATGATCCATCGAATTAAGTAGAGCATATTAAAATTAATTTCATCTGTTTCTTTTTACCTTTTTAGAAACTATGGATGCTAGAATATTTATTATTGGATATGTAGCTTGCATTATATTTTTGTTGGACAGTACTCCTCTGTACTGTAAAAAAAATCTAATTATGCCAATCCTTGCTCACAGTCTTTCAAAGTCTTTCTGTTACTCGTTAGATAAAAATCAAAATCTTTAACTTGGCCTCTAGGTCTGTGAAAGATCTCCCACCTGCCTCACTATTTCCACCACTTTTCAACCTTCCCTCTTGATTTCTGATCTCCAGTCAGTCATCTCTTTTTAGATACTTCAGCACAGTGATTTTTTTTCTAACTACAGATTGAGACTTAATAATGAGTCATGAAATAAATTCTATGAATCAAGACCAGCGTTAAAATAATAGAAGGGAGGGAAGGAAAAGGAAGGGAAGGGAAGGGAAGGGAAGGGAAGGGAAGGGAAGGGAAGGGAAGGGAAGGGAAGGGAAGGGAAGGGAAAGCGGAGTGCATTGCAAACAAAAGGGTAAACATTATTTCATGTAAATGCTTGTTATGTTTTGTGTTACTTTACCTGATTATGTTTTAAAAATATATTTTGTATTGAAAGGAAAATGTTTGAGAAGCACTACTTTAACCCAGGGTTTCTCAACCTTGGTACTATTGACATTTTGGTTGGATCACCCTTTGTTGTCCAGGGGCTGTCCTGTTCTGTGTAGGATGTTGAGCAGTGTCCCCAACCTCTACCCACTAAATGTCAGTAGCACACCCTCTTCCATCATGACAACTAAAAATACTTCCAGATTTTGCCAGATGTCCCTGAGTAAGAAGCCTTTCTCTAACCCATCAGGTTTGATCTCACAACACAGCTTTTTTCCTTAACGGAAAGACACGTCTCACCTCTCAACTCCTGGGTAACTCTTACTGACTCTTCAGTTCTCAGTTTAATTACACCATCCTTGGGAAAGTCTGTCCTAACTCCTCCAGGAAGATCTTTTCTTTTTATTACACATTCTCATAAAATCATGCTCTCTGTTTCAAGCACTTATCAGTTTTTAATTTTCCATTTATTTCTGTGATTATTAGGTGAATATCCACCTTCCTCACTAAGTAAAAGCAGGGATCATTTTTGTTTTGCTCACAATACAACAGTAAATATATATGTATTCAGTGTCTACTATGCATTGCCTCCATTCTAGGTGGTAGATATGCACTGCATACCTGAACAAGTAAAATTCCTTCCCTTGAGTACCTGATAGCCTTGTTGGGAAGCCCTAAAATACAGAAAGAGATCAATACTTAAGTACAAATTAAAAATGGAAATGGTGCTAAAATAAAGATGTGTTTGGGGTTGGGAAGACCTATTTAGATAGAGTTGTCAGAATAACAAAAGCAGTGAACTTTAAGTAAAATTTAATGTATTAGAAAGATACAACCATATACATACAGGGAAAGAATATTCAAAGAACAAGTACTATCTAACTCAAAGGCCTTATAACATGTTTCTAGTAGGCTTTTAAAAGATCATCTGCAGTTAAGAACATGCATCAAGGAGACTAAACATAAAGAAAGTGAAGCCACTTAGGAAGTCATTCAGTCAAGGCAGGAGGTCATTAGTGTCTTTGACTGGAGGGTGTCATACTGGTAATGAGAAGTGTATGAAATACAAAAATTTACTAGATAAATACTATGTCAGTTCTGACAACTGACATACTACGTACTTAGTAAATATTTGCTAATTTAATATCAATGTGAATGATAAAACAATAAAAAAAGTGAATTCATTCAACATTTGCTAACACAATGAGATCAAAGCTTTAAGAAATTAAGACAACTTTGGAGTAAGTTTGAGTACTTGCTTTTTATTTTTGTCATGATATCTGCCTCTTAAAGCTTAGTTTAAATATTATATTGTCTAAGGAAAAATCTGTCTCTATAGCTATATTCTCATGGCAAGTTTGTTCTAGCTTCGTTGTAGCATTTATCATTGTCCACCTTAGATAGTTATGTGTTCATCTGCCCGATTATGTTATGGTTGGTAGTGAAAGCTAATTTAAAAAAAATCATTTGAATTCTGATATAATAAACTGTATATTGAAGACATTAAATAATGTTAAACAAAATGTTATATATTTCTCACAGAATATTACTTGGGAGAATTCAATCTTTTAAGACTTTGCTTTGATGACTTTTTCAGTCAGAAATAATCTTCCAATGGACAGGAAATTAATTGTTTACAGTTTTTATTTCAAGTTAAAGTTTATTTTAAAAAGCAGTGTTTTAAAACATGTTTCAATGCCAGACATAGCAAAGGCTAGTTTCCACTAATACAAACAGTTTTTGATGATGCATTTCATTGTGGGAGTTAAGGGAATATATATTTCATTTCTATGTGATGATTACTGAGGAGTAGAATTGCTGCGTCAGAGGGTAAGTGTGTATTTAACTCTATAAGAAACTACCTAATCTTTTTCCAAAGAGATTAACCATTTTATACTCAGCCATGTATGAAAGTTCTTATTTTGGCACATCCTTATCAAGTTTTGCTTTGCCAGTCATTTTCATTTCAGCCGTTTTAGTTGGTGTGAAATGATAATGTCATGGAAGTTTTAATTTGAAGTTTCCTGATGACTAGTGATGTTGAGCACTTCATCATATCTTTATTAGTCATTCATTTGTCTTTCTTTTGGAAGTGTCTGTTTTAGTCCTTTGCCCAATATTTAAAATTTGCTGCATTTTTGTTATTGAACTGTAGATGTTCTTTACATATAGTGGATATATGTATTTTTCAGATATATCTATTATGACTACTTTCCCCAAGTGTGTGATTTGCCTGTTCATTTTCCTAATGGTAATATTTAAGGAACAGAAGTTTTTAATTTCAATGAAGTAATTTCTCATTTAAAAAAATTTTTGTGGTTAATGTTTTCTATGGCCTAAGAAATCTTTGTTGGCTACAACTCATAGAGATATTATTCTATGTTTTCTTTAAAAAACATTATAATTCTAGCTTTTGAGTTTAAGTTTATGATCTTTTATTTTCTGTGTGTGATGTGTTGTAAGGATGGTAGTTTATTTTTTTCCTTATGGATACCCAGGTTTCTTGGAACCATTTGCTGAGAAGACTTTTCTTTCCCTATTAAATTGCTGCTGTATTTTTGTAAAAATATAATTGGCTGTCTATATAAGTGAGTCAACTTCTGGATTCCAGATTGTTGATGTTGTTTTGATCTATTTTTTTCTATCCTTTAAGTCAATATCACATTTACTTGATTACTGTAACATAAGTGTTACAATCAAGTATATGTAATTTCTTCAACTTGGATGTTCTTTTACAGAATTGTTTTTTGCTATCCTAGGTTTTTATAAATTTCATATACATTTTAGCACTTGCTTGACAATATCTAAAACAAATTTGCTAGGATTTTATATGGGATTGTGTTGAAACTCTATATCAACTTCAGGAGAATTAACGTCTTAATGGTAATTAAGTCTTCTAATCCATGAACATGGAATATATTACCATTTATTTAAGTCTCCTTTAATTTTTATTAACAATGTTATATAGTTTTCACTGTGGAAGTCTTGCATAACCATTGATATATTGTTAAATTTATGATTAAGCATTTTAATGCTATTGTTCAGAACATTTTCTATTATCTTATTTTTATCTCTGGGATATGTAGTGATGTCCCTTTTCCGTTTCTGATATTGCTAATTTTTGTTCTAATTTTCTCTTTCTCTCCCCTGAGTATTTTAAAAGCCAATCAAATCTATTAACCTTTTTGCAGAATCAACTTTTGTGCAGAATCAACTTTCGATTATTGTTTATTATTTTAAATTTCACGCATCTCTGCTATTAACTTACTTATTTCTGTGCTTTGGTTTACTTTGAGTTTAATTTTGAAAAAATCCAATTAAAATTTTTTACCACCCCTCCTCCATTAGATAAGAAGTCATTTGATAGTAAGGACGAATCTAATGCCGTGTATATAAAGCTTCAAAAATATTGGTTAAATCAATTGCCAGAGACAGAAATGGGAAAGTTTCAGTTGTCCAGCATGTAATTTGGTAAGCATTTGCATTAGTTATCTATTGATGAATAATATATTAACCCAAAGGTTCTTGCCTGATGGGGAGGGGGAAGAAATATAAGAAAATGACTAAAAATAAAAATCACTTTAAAATGCAGAGGAGTGTAATAATGTAGAAAGAGCAGAGAAGTGGAACAGAATGGGTCAAATTCCAGTCTCCAGTTGTGGAATCTGAGGCAAATACTTCTCTGAACTTTAATCTCCTCATGAAAATGTGGTTATCACTACTTCTAATAGGTTTATAGAATTAAATGAAATAACATGTAAAACACCTGGAAGAATGTATACCATATATTAGAAGTTCAACGGATGCCATTTTTATCAGTCTCAGTGTCATTTTGTCAATATGCTCTGAGAGTAAAGTTACTACTGAACATATGGTAGGAGATACATAAATAACATGGTTAGCACCAGGCACAGTCCATTTTAGATGCACCTAGAACACACACCCTGTAAATGTCGGTAGAACTTATAAACCTTCACAAATCATGTTATGGCTGTTGGAGACAGAAAAAAGTCTATAGATACCTTTTTTGGCTTATAATTTTTGCTTAAAATCTATACCTTGTTTCTTCAACTGAAGATTCAGTTTGTTTTTTTTTTTCAAAAGACCTAGCTGTGAGCTAGTGCATATTAAAAGGAGAAAAAAAATAAAGACAAGATGGGACTTACGAAGCAACCTTTGGACCACCATGTTCAATAAAGTAGAGTAAAAACTGGTAATTCAAGATCAGGAATTCTGAATTTTCTCCTTGTATCTGAGTGACCACCCAAGGGGAATCACATAATTTCAGTCTCTTAGGAA
The DNA here is from genome assembly GCF_007565055.1 of Rhinopithecus roxellana. NCBI lineage: Eukaryota > Metazoa > Chordata > Mammalia > Primates > Cercopithecidae > Rhinopithecus > Rhinopithecus roxellana. The sequence continues at coordinate 100,086,709 of NC_044559.1, read as the reverse complement.
TATTGTATCTTAGATAAATAAATAATTTCCTAAGACTATTAATGGGTGTAAAACACGTTTCCATTGTAACACATCAAAGGTTAGTGATCATCATGATTTTCCTAGAATTTGCTGAATACCTATCATTGCCTGAATATTACTAAAGAAATATCTGAGTTTGGAAAGACACACCCTCACACTTTTCACTTCTGCTGACATATTTTTGGCTAAAAAATTATGTCTGTGGTTAACTTTAAGTGAGTAGATGTGATGGTTAACATTGAGTATCAACTTGTTTGGATTGAAGGATGTAAAGTATTGTTCCTGGGTGTGTCTGTAAGGGTGTTGTCATAAGAGCTTAACCTTTGAGTCAGTGGACTTGGAGAGGCAGACCCACCCTCAATCTGATTGGGCATCATCTAATCAGCTGCTAGCATGGCTAGGATAAATGCAGGCAGGGGAATGTGGAAAGACTAGACTCACTGAGTCTTCTGGCCTCCATCTTTCTCCCATGCTGGGTGCTTCCTGCCCTTGAACATAGGACTCCAAGTTCTTCAGCTTTGGGTCTCTTGGACCTTCAACCACAGACTAAAGGCTGCACTGTTGGCTTCCCTGCTTTTGAGGTTTTGGGACTCAGACGGGCTTCCTTGCTCCTCAGCTTGCAGACGGCCTATTGTGGGACCTCCTTGTGATCATGTGAATCAATACTCCTTAATAAAGTGCTCTTTATATATACATCTATCCTATTTGTTCTGTCCCTCTAGAGAACCCTGACTAATACCGTAGAGAAGTACAAGCCTTCTGTGAGGAGCAGTAATATCTACCACAGGCACTTAAAATAGCTGCTAAGCACAGGGTTTTCTGCTTTTCTTTACTCATGAACCCTAAAACAACTTAGAGCCCCGGAGCACAGGCTGAAAAATAGCTGACAAAAACTGATTCAACACTTATATTTTCCCAATCATGAGCTACGGCTTTGAAGTGCTTTATACATACTTGTTCATGTATTCCACAAGACAATCTTAAGAGGTCAATATTATTATCCCTATTTTATAGATAGGGAAGTTAAGGTACAGAGAAGATAAGTGATTTGCCCAATATTACACAACTGGAATTCATAGCCAGGCAGACAGTCTGACCAGAATTCACACTCTTAACCATTAGAACACACTGTTCTACAGAGAGGGGAACAACACACACCAGGGTGTTTTGGGAGGGGAGGGAACTTAGAGGATGGGTCAATAGGTGCAGCAAACCACCACGGCACACATATACCTATGCAACAAACCTGCACATTCTGCACATAGACTCCATTTTTTTTTAAGGAGGAAAAAAACAAACAACAAAAAAACACACACTGTCCTCAGAATAGGTCCTTGACAACTATTTTTTGAAGAGCTATGGGCCAGGATCTGAGCTGGGATTTTTCATCTGTATTCTCAATATGCATGGAATGTGTATGTCAGAATCTAGCCATTATGCAGGAAGACCACCGCTGGACTTGAGAAAATTTTCCACAACGCACTATTTTCAATTATGGACATATTAGAAAATAGTATTCTATTCATTTTGTGTATTTTTCCATATTTCTACAAAGGGTCTTAACATATAAGTAACTTCTGTTGCTCAGTGTGTGACCTTCGTTAAACAGTGCTTGTGCCAAAACCTCAAGAATGCATGACTTTCCTCTTTTGAGAGGAGAAAAATATAATTTTGCAGAGTTGCATGGGATGAAAATAATGAAAATATACAAATTTGTTATTTATATTTAGTCTACTTATTTGTCCCACACAGCCTTCCAATTTTTAATCTTTTGTACCTTCATACTAATGGCAAAAATAAGAATTAATGGATAAAGAAGACAAAATGGAAAATCATAAAGTAAGTTCATATTTTCTGAAAGTAATTTGTTTTAACATCCTCACTTTTGCATTTTCAGAGATCAAATTCCACATCAAGTGCCATTCGCGAATTGAATCGTTTGATCATCTATGAAAGGGACTAGCAAACTACCACCTGCAAGCCAAGTCTGGCCTGCTTCTTATTTTTATAAATAAAGTATTATTGGAGCACAGCTATACCCATTCATTTAGTATCATCTATGGCTGCTTTTGCACTTAAAATGGCAGAGTTGAGTAGTTGTGACAGAGACAGTCTGGCCCACAAAGCCTAAATTTTTTAGTATCTGATCCTTTTCAGGAAGAATAAAATTGCCAGCCTCAGGTTTATGAAGAGATCAGTTGCTGAAACTATTGATAATAAGTCAGATATTTTGGGTATCCTTTTTCCTGTAGTCAGTGTTTTGCTTCACCTTGCAAATCACATGCTTAAAGAAGGGCCCACTAAAAATATAGTGAACAGATGTCCTAGTCCCATTAGACCATTGAGGCTTACATTCATGGTATAATTGATCCCATTTTCAAATGCTTATCATAGTATAAAACTTACTACTAAGCATCTCTGTTTTATGAGGCTTCGCCAAACACCAGTCCTATTTCTATTTATTCCTGCTTTATGGTAGCTCACATAACACCGAGATAGAGTTTCATGTTATAGTCTAAATGAAATAAATGTTTAAATCACTGGTAATGAAAGGGGATATCAGAAATGCTTTCTAAAATTTTTAATTTTTATGGGTACATCGTAGGTGTATATATTTATGGGGTGTGTTGTGTATTTTTATACAGAGTATTATCACATCAGGGTAAATGGAATATCCATCACCTTAAGCATTTATCCTTTGTGTTACAATCCTATTATACATTTTTATTTTAAAATGTACAACTAAATTAAATTATTATTGACTATAGTCACCCTATTTGCTACCAACTACTAGATATTATTTATTCTTTTTAACTATTTTTTGTACCCTTTAACCATCCCCATTCGCCTACCCCCCAACACTTCCCAGCTTCTGGTAACCATCCTTCTACTCTCTATCTTCATGAGTTTAATTGTTTTGGTTTTTAGGTCCCACAAATAAGTGAGAACACGCAATGTTTATCTTTCTGTGTCTAGCTTATTTTACTTAACATAATGATTTCCAGTTACATCTATGTTATTGCAAATGACAGGATCTCATTTTTTTTATGGCTGAATGGTACTCCATTGTGTGTATGTACCATATTTTCTTCATCCGTTCATCTATTGATGGACACTTAGGTTGCTTCCAAATCTTGACTATTGTGAATAGTGCTTCAAAAAACATGGAAGTGGAGATATCTCTTTGATATAACGATTTCTTTTCTTTTGGGTATATGCCTAGCAATGGGATTGCCAGATCATATGGCAGCTCTATTTTTAGTTTTTTGAGGAACCTCCAAATTGTACTCCATAGTGGTGGTACTAATTTACACTCCCACCAACAGTGCATGAGGGTTCCCTTTTCTCAACATCCTTGCCAGCATTTGTTATTGCCTGTCTTTTGGATAAAAGCCATTTTAGCTGGAGTGAGATGATATCTCATCATAGTTTTCCTCTGTATTTCTCTGATGATCAGTGATGTTAAACATATTTTCATATACCTGTTTACCATTTGTGTGTCTTCTTTTGAGAAATGTCTATCTAGATATTTCACTCATTTTTTTAGTCAGAATATTAGATTTTTACTGATAGAGTAGTTTGAGCTCCTTGTGTATTCTGGTTATTAATCTCTTGTTAAATGGATAGCTTACAAATATTTTCTCCCATTATGTGAGTTGTCTCTTCACTTTATTGATGGTATCCTTTGCAGTGCAGAAGCTTTTTAACTTAATTTGATCCCATTTGTCCATTTTTGCCTGGGCTTGGAGGATTATTACTCAAAAAATTGTTGCCCAATTCAATGTCCTAGAGAGTTTCCACAGTGTTTTCTTGTACTAGTTTCATAGGTTGTGGTCTTAGATTTAAATCTTTAATCCATTATTATTTGATTTTTGTATATGGCGAGACATAGGGTCTACTTTGATTTTGCATATGGGTGTCCAGTTTTCCCAGCACCATTTATTGAAGAGACTTTCCCTATTGTATGTTCTTGGCATCTTTGTCAAAAGTGAGTTTATTGTAGATGTATGGATTTGCTTTTGGGTTCTCTATTTTGTTCCATTGGTCTCTGTATCTGCTTTTACAACAGTAGCTTGCTGTTTTGGTTACTATAGCTCTGTAGTATACTTTGAAGTCAGGTAATGCGATTCCTCCAGTTTTATTCCTTTTGCTAAGGATATCTTTGGCTATTCTGGGTCTTCTGTGGTTCCATGTAAATTTTAGAATTGTTTTTCTATTTCTGTGAAGAATGTCATTGGTAATTTGATAGGCATTACATTGAATCTATAGATTGCTTTGGGTGGTATGGACATTTTAACAATATTCATTCTTCAAATCCATAAACATGGAATAATTTTCCATTTGTTTGTGTCCTCTTCAATTTCTTTCATCAATGTTTTATAGTTTTCATTGTAGGCATCTTTCACTTCTTTGGTTAATTCCCAGGGATTCAATTTTATTTGTAGCTATTGTAAATGACATTACTTTCTTGATTTCTTTTTCAGGTTGTTTACTGTTGGCATCTAGAAATGCTACTGATTTTTGTATGTTGATTTCTTAGCCTGGAACTTTACTGCATTTGTCAGTTCTAAGAATTTCTGTTAATCTAGATATTTTAAAATATATTTACCCTGAAAATTTTAATGAGAAGTGCATAAGAAAGAATTGTAATGAAATTTGCTTATCAGAAAGTTGTGTCAAAAAATTTGCATTAAAAGACGTCCTGTTTAATTCATAGGGAGTAAAAGGAATGAATATTTTCAGGTATTCTTTTCTTAATAGTCATAAGACAAGCTTATATAAAGAGATGAAATATGAGTTTGCAAAGGCAAACAGACCTGATGCCTAATGTGATCTCTCTCTCTCTTTTTTTTTTTTTTTTTTTTTTTCTTGGCTCTGAGTTCAACATTGTAGCTGACTTGCACTGTGGGTGATAAACTTAAAACTGAATAAAAAACTTGAGAATCTTACTTATCTGGCTTTCTCTTTCTTCTAATGTTGCCCCAAATCACAACCCTGCCATAATCTCTACATAATAAATCAACCAGAAATTTCTGTTTATTTAATGAATATTATTTTTTTCCAGATATGACCGTTGCTGTGTCTTCAGCAAGTATAAGGGTAAATTAATGAAGCAAGTCACTAAAAATTGCATGTTCTATTAACTAATGAGATGACCACAAAGAGAAGAAAATTCAATAGTTAAGGTTGGTATGATATTTTAATCATTTGCCTGAAATGATAAATTTCTAATCAATTGTTTAACAATGGGATTGAATTTTTTTTCTGATTTTGTTATGAAAAATTTCAAGCATGCAGAATACTTGAACAAAATAAGTATCTACCATCAATATTCAGCAATAGGAATTGACCATATTTGCATTTGCTCATTTTATCTCTAGTATTTTAAAATCTAGAGTAGTCTTCCCAGCTTTTAATTCATTTAACATATTTTAAAAATTATTTTAAAATTAAACTTATTTTGAGAGAATTATGGATTCACATGCAGTTGTAAAAAATAATGCAGATAGATCCTATGTTTCTTTTACCCATTTCCCCCCAATGATAGCATTTTGCAAAATGATAGTATAAAAATATCACAATTAGGATATTGACATTGATACAGTCAAAATACAGAAGAATTCCATCACCACAAGGATCCCTTGTATTCCCCTTTTATAGCCACAACTGCTTCCTCCTGTTTCCACACTCTCCAATGCCCCTGGCAACCACTAATCTGTTCTCCATTATTATAATTTTTATATTGACTTTTTAAAAAGACCAAATCCATTTTCTCATTGATTGTCCCACATCCTGAATGTATCTGATAGTTTCCTCTTGACGTTTATCTTTATTCTTTATCCTCTATTTCTGGAAAACTGAAAGGTTGATCTAAAGACTTGACTAGATACACAGTAAATGTTTTAGACAATATTTAATAAGTAATGCTTTGTATTTCATTTTACATCATATCAAGAGGTACACGTGTTGGTATATCCCAATGTTAGTGAGTCACCTGCAATTTCTCTCTAAGTTTGATCACTGTTGATGTGATGATGAGCAAACCTCTCCACTTAAAAGTATGTTTTCCTTTGGCAACGGTGTATATCTTATACTCCAGCAACATTTTACCGAATTGTTTTAATCTTTACAAATAATTTTTGCCTGATTACTTATTTCAATGTGGAGTGTCAGAAAAACATGATTTTAAAATATTATTACACTTTCTATGTTTATTAACTGTCATTCTTTTGTAGAAAAAGTGTTTCTCCTCCAAAAATTTGCTCAGCTCCTTTCTTTTAATTACCAGCTGTCAGAGTAAGAAACTGATACAGTAATAACAAGATTAGCGATTCCAGTTTATCCACGACAGTCCTGGTTATGTCTCTTTCCATAGAGTGTTGTTGTGTTTCCATTCACAATAAAAATTTAACAAATTGACAGTAAGTTATAACATTATTCCATGTATCAGTCACCTCCAATTTCTCTCTCCCCCTGGCTTTCACTTGCAGAATCACTACAGACTCCTAAGTGTTTATGTATTCAATGTTTCATAATTAATTTTGCCTTTTGATAGGCAAATCTTTTATACTTGAACAATTAAAATAATTATCCCTATTGGTGCTCAAATTTCAATACTCAAATACTCAGATCTCAAAATTGGCTCATGTAAATCCCTTAAAAATGCTTTTGTGGGAATGAGATCATGTCCTTTGCAGAGACATGGATGGAGCTGGAAGCCATTATCCTTAGCAAATTAACGCAGGAACAGAAAACCAAACACTGCATGTTCTCTCTCATAAGTGGGAGGTGAACAATGAGAACACATGGACACAGGGAGAGGAACAACACCCACTGGGGCCTGTCACAGGGCGGGATATGTGGAAAGAGCATCAGAAAAAACAGCTAATGCATGCTGGGCTTAACACTTAAGCGATGGGTTGATAGGTGAAGGAAACCATCATGGCACACGTTTACCTATGTAACGAGCCTGCACATCCTGCACGTGTACCACAAATTTACAAAATAAAGTCAAAAATGTCTTTGTGTGTTTTTGACACAAATTTTTGCTTCAGTGGTCTTTGACTAAATTTTGGTTTTATGAACTATTAAGATATTACAGTCTTACCCTGTGTTTTCTTTTTCTTTTCTTTCTTTTTTTTTTTTTTTTTGAGACAGGGTCTCACACTGTCACCCAGGCTGCAATGCAGTGGTGAAATCATTGGTCACTGTAATCTTAAACACCTGGGCTCAAGTGATCCTCTGACCTCAGCCACCAGAGTAGCTAAGACTATAGGTATGTGCCACCATATCTGGCTGATTTTTTATTTTTTGTAGAGACAGGGTCTCACTACGTTGTCCAGGTTGGTCTTACCTTGTATTTCCTATGCTCCAGATCAGAATTCAAACATTTCTTCAAATATTTCTGAATTCATTTTTAAAACATTTATTTGTATAAATTTAAGGTGTACAGTGCAATTTTGTTACATGGATATGTAACTGGGATTTTAGTGTATCTACCACCTGATTATGTTACACTGCACCCACTGAGTAATTTCTCACCATCCAACCCCCAACCTGTACCCTCCTGAGTCTCCAGTGTCTCTAATTCCACACTCTATGTCCACGTGTACACATTATTTAGATCCCACTTATAAGTGAGGAGATGTGGTATTTGTCTTTCTGCATCTCACTTCTATCCATGTTGCTGCAAAAGACATGATTTCATTCTGTTTTATGGCTGAATGCTATTCTATTGTGTATCTATATCACGTTTTCTTTATCCAGTCATCTCATGATAGACACTTAGGTTGCTTCCGTATCATTGCTAATATGAGTAGTGTTAGGATAAACATGAGAGTGCAGGTATCTTTTTTGATATAATGTCTTCTTTTCCTTTAGGTAGATACCCAAGCAAGGATGCTCACTTTCACCACTCCTATTCAGCATAGCACTGGAAGTCTTAGCCAGAGCAATCAGGCAAGATAACAAAATAAAAGACATCCAAATTGGAAAAGATAGAGTTAAATTATCCCTGTTCATTAGTGAGATGATCTTACATGTACAAAACCCTAAAGACTCCACAAAAAATCTTTGAGTGATGAATGAACTCAGTAAAGTTTCAAGACACAAAATTAATGTAAAAAAAAAAGTACCATGTGTATACATTAGCGATCTAGCAGAAAACCAAGTCAAGAAGGTAATTCCATTTACAACAGCCACAAAAAAACAAAACAAAACAAAAAACCCACCTAGGAAAACTTTTAACCAACGCGGTGAAAGGTGTCTACGAGGAAAACTACAAAACACTGATGAAATAAATTGTAGATGACACAAACAAGTGGGAAAATCATCGTATATTAATTGACTGGAAGAACTAATGCCATTAAAATGACCATAATGTCCAGCCCACATTATCTAACTTTAATCATAGTACAAAGGTATAGTGACCATAACAGTGTGATTCTGGTATAATAGACATATAGATCAATGGGAGCAGAATAGAAAACTCAGGAATAAAGCCATACACTGACAGCCAACTGATCGTTGACAGTTGACAAAAACACACTGGGGAAAGGCCACCCCTTTAATAAACGGTGCTGGGAAAATTGGGTTCTCATAATGCCAAAGAATGAAAATAGACCCCTATCTCTCACTACGTTAAAAAATCAACTCAAGATGAATTAAAGACTTAAAAATAAACCTGAAACTGTAAAAATACTAGAAGAAAACATAAGAGAAACTCCTCTGGACATTGTCTAGGCAAATAATTCATGACCTCAAAAGCACAAAGAACAGAAACAAAATGGTACTTAATTAAACTAAGAAACATATCTGATTTTTTGGGGGGAAACTGATAGTTGGAAACTAAAATGTGAGTATCAGGAGTATTCATTTACATTGGAGTGGTGTAGTTTCAATGGATAAAGCTAGGATATATGTAAATATAAGTAAACTTAAAGATTGAGTATATGTTGTTTATTTCCAATTCAAATTTAACATTACAGTGCTTTTCTGACTTTTTGATTTTGTATTGATAACCTATGTTTTATATTGAAACCCCTGGTTACTAATTAACACATTTACTTTATTCCTTTTTTTTTTTTTTTTTTTTTTGAGACTCGCTCTGTTGCCCAGGAGTGCAGTGGCGCCATCCTGGCTCACTGCAAGCTCTGCCTCCCAGGTTCACGCCATTCTCCCCTCTCAGCCTCCCAAGTAGCTGGGGCTACAGGCGCCCACCACACCCAGCTAATTTTTTTTTTTTTTTTTTTTTTTTTGTATTTTTAGTAGAGACTGGGTTTCACTGTGTTAGCCAGGATGGTACTTTATTCTTTATTCTAGGACATGTATAGAATGACTACAACATAAAAATTCCAATATGCTTACTAACTCTCAGTAAGGTTTAAAATTGTGTTTCAGATTTTTTTCCCTTTAGAATATGTTCTATTAAGGATGTGCAGTCAGAATACTAGGCTAAAAGTCATTTAAACATTTGCCTGGCAAAAACACCACAAGCAAAATAAAGATACACAATAAACTAAAAAAAAAAAAAATAGCTTCCAGTTTTTTTATCACAGGCAAAAGATTAATATTCTAAACATAAAAGAGCTAAAAGAAACAGAATATATATAATGGAACAAAAATGTATCAAAGATACAAATAGTTCATTGAAAAAAGAAATACAAATGACTTTTAACATATGCAAAAAGTTTTAATTTGATTACAATAAGTTACATGTAAAACTCTATTAATGTACAAATTTTGACTTATCACACTGACAAAAATCCAAAAGTCTTACAATATATTCTCTTGGCAAGGCTTCAGGGGTAGAGACAATGACATATTGCTGGTGACAAGGAAAAATGGTATTTATGGAAAGGAATAGACAATGTCTAGCAAAATTTGTACATTATTTTAGTCTTTGACACAGATAATACAAAATCTTTCCATCCCCAAATCATTAATTTCATAACATTCAAAAAATTCCTTTTGCCATGTAAGGTAATATATTTTTAGGTTCTGCGGATTAGGACATGGATATCTTGGGGGGCTTGTTTTTCTACCACAGAGAGTTACAGAAGACATAGATGAATTTACCAATAAATTTAAGGAGACTGTAGTTGTGTAGAGTATGTTCCCTTAAGGTAAGATAATTAAGCAAAAAGTCATTGAGAGATAACAGCAATTTAGAAAGCAATCAACACGCTTCCAGATTACCCTTAGATCAAAAAAGAAATCAGAAAGGAAATTAGAAAATATTTGAAATTAAATGTAAAGAAAGCAGCTATATTTCAGAATTTGTGGGATACAATTAAAGCAATATAGACAGAGACATTTATTTATTTATTTATTTTTGAGACAGAGTCTTGCCCTGCTGCCCAGGCTGAAGTGTGATGGTGATCTTGGCTCACTGCAGCCTCTGCCTGCTGGGTTCAAGTGATTCTCCTGCCTCAGCCTCCTGAGTAGCTGGGATTACAGGAACCCACCACCAAGTTTAGCTAATTTTTGTATTTTTAGTAGAGATGGGTTTCACCATGTTGGCCAGGCTGGTCTTGAACTCCTGACCTCAAGTGATCTGCCTGCCTCGGCCTCCCAGACTGCTGGGATGACAGGCATGGGCCACCACACCCAGCCAATACAGACATTTATATCTTTTAATGCTTATATTAGTAAAGTGAAAGGGCATACAATCAACAAGCTAAGCTTCAGTATAGGAAGCTAAAAAAGGAGAGTTAATAAAACCCAAGTAAGTGAAAGCAAGTAAATAAAGATGAGAGCCAACATAGTAAAAGAGAAAACAGACCCCCAAAACAGAGATGAATACAATTCAAAGTTTGTCCTTTGGAAAGATAAAAAAATGATTGAATGTCTAGTAAATGAATTAAGAAAAAAGAGAAAGGCACAAATTATCATTATCAGAAGTGAAATAAGTGATGTCTCTACTGATCCAACAGTCATTGAAAAGATTATAAAAGAATATTATGAACAACTTTATTCCAATAAAATTGAGAACTTAAATGAATTGGGCAAATTGTTTGAAAGGTCTTAATTAACAAACTGACTTATTGAGAAATAGACACCTCGATAGTTCTGTATCTATCAAATAAATTAAATTTATTACTTAAAGACTTTCCCAAAAGAAACTGTAGGCACAGACAACTTCATAAAAGAATTGTGTTACATATGTAGGAAAATACAATACCAATCCTAACAAACTCCATAAGAAAGTAAAAGGAGACAACATTTTTCAGAGCATGTTATGAGTCTAGCATTAGTTGAACACCATCTCCAAATAAAGACTTCAAAAGAAAACAAAGCTAAAGAGCAATATCCCTTATAAAACAGGATGTAAGAATCCTGAGCCAAATATTTAAAATTACACCAAGCTATATAGAAAACAGGTAGCCTGTAATCCCAGCTACTTGGGAGGCTGAGGCAGGAGAGTTATTTTAACTGGGAGGCGGAGGTTATAGTGAGCTGAGATCGCACCACTGCACTACAGCCTGAGTGACAGAGAGTCCATCTCTAAAAACAAAACAAAACAACAACAACAACAAAACAGATAATACATGATGACCAGATGGTATTATCCCAGGATTGTAAGGCTGGTTTATTATTATTATTATTGTTATTATTATTATTTTAAGATGGAGTCTTGCTCTGTCACTAAGCTGGAGTGCAGTGGCACGATCTCGGCTCACTGCAACCTCCGCCTCCAGGGTTCAAGCAATTCTCCTGCATCACCCTCCTGAGTAGCTAGGACTGCAGGTACACGCCACCATGCCCGGCTAATTTTTGTATTTTTAGTAGAGACAGGGTTTCACCATGTTAGCCATGATTGCCTCCATCTCCTGACCTCGTGATCTGCCTGCCTCAGCCTTCCAAAATGTGGAGATTACAGGCGTGACCACCACACTCAGTTGGTTTATCATTTTTAATTCAGTTAATGTAATTCCCCATGTAGAAAATAATGAAGACAACTGTGCAATGGTTGCTGTCCTGAGTGCACTCTGCCCCTGAATGCCCTGTCATGCTAGCATTGCCAGCACAAGCACATGCCTGGAGGCCAAAAGTCCCATCTCCTGTCCTGCACCGATATGGCTACTTGGCATGAACACATACACAGAAATTGCCAGTCCCACATCTACCAGCACCCTGCCCCTATACAGACACCACTGTATCCACAGACACCAGTAGTCCCAACACCTGCCCCCCATATGCTGCCACTGCAAACACCTGCATGGAGAAAGTCAGTCCTGCACCGACCAGCATGCCTCACTAGCCAACAAGTGGACACCCTGCCTCCATGCTGCTGTTGCTGCTACTGACAGGTATGAAAAAGCACAGATCCACAGATTCTGCTGTCACCTCCCAATGAAGAGCTTTGACTGGCACAACCCATCATAGTGTTGTGGCCAGCAGTCCAGGAATACCTCAACTCCTCCAGTGCAGCAGGTTCCTAACCTTAAGGGGCCAGGGCCTGCTATCAGCCCCTGTGATTTAGAGCACTCAGCCCAGGAGTGCTGAGTTGAGCTCTGGCCTCCTAAAATCTTCCAGAAATGAAGCCAGTCAACTGAAGCTACCTTATACCATAAGTATACCCCCAAGGACATCAAAGAGGACAAAAACCAAAGCAACAACAACAACAAAATGATAAAAGGACAGCAACTTCAAGGACTGAAGGAACATCAGCCCATAAAGATGAGAAATAACCAGCCCTGGAATTCTGCCAACTCAAAAAGCCAGAGTGTCTTGCCTCCAAATGACCACAGTAGTTCCCCAGCAATGGTTCATGACCAGGCTGAAATGGCTGAAATAACACAAATAGAATTCTGAATATGAATGTGAATGAAGATAGTTGAGATTTAGAAGGTCAAAAACCAATCCAAGAATTTTAAGGAATATGATACAACAATGGAGGAGATGAGAGAAAATGGCCATTTTAAGAAAGAACCAAACTATTCTGACAAAACTGAATGACCCACTTCAAGAATTTCAGAACACAATCACAAGTATTGACAGCAGAATTAACCAAGCTGAGGAAAGAATTTCAGAGCTCAAAGACTGGTTCTCCAAAATAACTCAGTCAGACAAAACTAAAGAAAAACAGTATAGAAGAATGAACAAATCTGCTGAGAAATATGGGATTATGTAAAGAGACCAAATCTACAATTCATTGCATCACTGAAAGAGAGGGAGAAAACACTAACAGCTTCAAAATATACTTCGGGACATTGTTCATGAAAATTTTCCCAACGTGATTAGAGATGCCCATATTCAAATTCAGAATATAGAGAGAACTCCTGCACAGTAATACAGAAAAAGACCATTCCCAAGACACACAGTCATCAGATTCTTCATGAATGACATAAAAGAAAAAATGTTAAAGGAAGCTAGAGAGAAATGGCAGTTTACCTACAAAGGGAACCCCATCAGGCTAACAGCAGACCTTTCAGAAGAAACCCTATAAGCCATAAGAGGTTAGGAGCCTATATTCAACATTCTTAAAGAAAAGAATTTCCAACCAAAAATTTCATATCCATCCAAACTAAGCTTTATAAGCAAAGTTGGAACAAGATGCTTTTCAGACAAGCAAATGCTAAGGGAATTTGTTATCATTAGCTTGCCTTAAAAGGGGTCCTAAAGTGCTAAATATGGAAAGAAAGACCATTGCCAGCCACTGCAAAAACACACTTAAGTACATAGATCAGTGAGACTACGAAGCAACCACAAAAATAAGTCTGCATAATAACAAAATGACAGGATCAAATTTGCACATTTCAATATTAACCTTAAATGTAAATAGTCTAATGCCCCCAAATGAAGGGCACAGAGTGGCAAGTTGAATAAAAAAGCAAGACCCAACAATAAGCAGTCTCCAGGAGACCCATCTCACATGCAGTAACACTCACAGGCTCAAAGTAAAGGGGTTGAGAAAAATCTACCAAGCAAACAGGAAACAGAAGCGTTGTTATTTTTTATTTTTATTTTTATTTTTTTTGAGATTGAGTTGCTCTGTCACCCAGGCTGAAGTGCAATGGCATGATCTATGCTCACTGCGATCTCTGCCTCCTGGGTTCAAGTGATTCTCCTGCCTCAGCCTCCTGAGTAGCTGGGATTACAGGTGCCTGCCACCATGCCCAGCTAAATTTTTTTGTATTTTTTAGTAGATATGGATTTTCATCATGTTGGTTAAGCTAGTCTTGAACTCCTGGCCTCAGGTGATACACCTGCCTCAGTCTCCCAAAGTGCTGGGATTACAAGCCACTGTGCCCAGCCCAGGTTGTTATTCTAATTTCAGACAAAACAGACTTTAAACCAAGAAAGATACAAAAGACAAAGAAGAGCATTACATAATGGTAAGGGTAAAGGACTCAATTCAGTTAAAAGATCTAAGTATCCTAAATATATAAACACCCAATACAGGAGCATCCAGATTTGTAAAACAAGTACCTAGTGACCTGCAAAGAGACTTGGATAACCACACAAAAATATTGAGAGGCTTCATGACACCACTGAAAGTATTAGACACATTATCATGGCAGAAGACCAACAAAGGTATACAGAACCTGAACTCAACACTTGACCAAATGAACCTAATACATATCTACATAACTCTCCACCCAAAAACAAGAGAATATACATTCTTCTCATCAGCACATGGTATGTACTCTAAAATCAAACACACGATCGGACATAAAACAATCTTTAACAAATTCACAATAACTGAAATCATACCAACCACCCTTTCAGACCACAGCACAACAAAAATAGAAGTTAATACTAATAAAATTGTTCAAAATCATATAATTATATAGAAATTAAATGACCTTCTCCTGAATGACTTTTGGGTAAGCAATGAAATTAAGGCAGACATCAAGAAATTCTTTGAAACTAATGAAAACATAGAGACAACGTACAAGAATCTTTGGGACATGCTAAAGCCACGTTAAGAGGGAAATGCATAGCACTGAACACCCACACCAGAAATTTAGAAAGATTTCAAATTAACCTAGCATCCCAACCAGGGGAACCAGAGAAACAGGAGCAAACAAAACCAAAAGCCAGCAGAAGACAAGAAAGAACAAAAATCAGAGCTGAACTGAAGGAAATTGAGATGTGAAAAACCATAGAAAAGATTAACAAATCCAGAAGTAAATTTTTGGAAGATTAATAAGATAGAGAGACTGCTAGCTAGACTAATAAAGAAAAAAAAGAGAAGATCCAAATAAACACAATCAGAAACGACAAAGATGTTACCATTGACCACACAGAAGTCATAATAATTAAAAAAACTCTCAGAGACTACTACAAACACTTCTATGAATGCAAACTAGAAAACTTAGAAGGAAGGAATAAATTCCTAGAAACATGCAATCTCCCAAGATTGAACCAGGAAGAAATTGAATCCCTGAACAGACCAATAATGAGTTCTGAAATTGAATTAGTAGTAAAAAGTCTACCAACCAGAAAAAGCTCAGGGCTAGATGGACTCACAGCCAAATTCTATCAGAAGTATAAAGAAGTGCTGGTACCATTCCTACTGAAAGTATTCCAAAATATCCAGGAGAAGGGACGCCTTCTTAACTCATCCTATGAGAACAACATCATGCTGATACCAAAATCTAGAAGAGACATAACATAAAAAGAAAATGTCAGGCCACTATCCTTGATGAGCATATGCAAAAATTCTTAACAAAATACTAGCAAACTAAATCCAGCAGCACATCAAAAAGCTAATCCACCACAATCAAGTAGGCTTTATACCTGGGATTCAAGGCTAAATCAACATAGGCCAATCAATAAATGTGATTCATCACATAAACAGAACTAAAAACAAAAACCACCTGACCATCTCAATAGATGCAGAAAGGGCTTTTGATAAAATTCAACATCACTTTATGTTAAAAACCCTCAACAAACTGGGCATTGAAGGAACATACTTCAAAATAATAAGAGCCACCTATGAAAAATCTACAACCAATATCATATGGAATGGGGAATAGCTAGAAGGATTCCCCTTGAAAATCAGTATAAGTCAAGGATGCCCTTTGTCACCCCTCCTATTCAATATAGTACTGGAAATGTTGGATAGAACAATTAAGCAAGAGAAAGAAATAAAAGACGTTCAAATAGGAAAAGAGGAAGTCAAGTTACCCTGTTTACAGATTATATGATTCTAAACATAGAAAACCCCATAAAAGCTCCTTGATCTGATAAACAACTTCAGCAAAGTTTCAGTATACAAAAATCAATGTACAAAAATTAGTAGTATTCCTATACACCAACAACATCCAAGCTCAGAGTCAAATAAAGAACAAAATTCCAGTTGGGTGCAGTGGCTCATGCCTGCAATCCCAGCACTTTGGGAGACTGATGTGGGGGGGTCACGAGGTCAGGAGTTTGAGACCAGCATGACCATCATGGTGAAACCTCGTCTCTACTAAAAATACAAAAAAGTTAGCTGGGTGTGGTGGAGTGCCTGTAATTCTAGCTACTCAAGAGGCTGAGGCAGGGGAATCGCTTGAACCAAGCCTGGGAGACAGAGCGAGACTCTGACAAAAAAAAAAAAAAAGAAGAAAAAGAAAGAAGAAAAGAAGAAAGAAGGAAGGGAAGAAAAAAAGAAAGGAAAGAAGGAAAGAAGGAAAGAAAGAAAGAAAGAAAGAAAGAAAGAAAGAAAGAAAGAAAGAAAGAGAGAGAGAGAATCTCATTCACAATAGCCACAAAAAGAATAACATACCTAGGAATACAGCTAATTAGGAAGGTGAAAGATATCTACAATGAGAAATAGGAAACACTGCTCAAAGAAATCAAAAGTGACACAAATGGAAAAATATCCCATGTTCATGGATAGGAAGAATGAATGTTGTTAAAATGGCTGTACTGACTAAAGCAATTTACAGATTTAATGCCATTCCTATCAAACTACAAATGACATTCTTCACAGAACTAGATAAAACTATTTTAAAATCTACATGGAATCAAAACAGAGGCCAAATAGCTAAGGCAATCCTAAAGAAAAAGAACAAGCCTGGAGGCATCACAATACCAGACTTCAAATGATTCTACAAGGCTACAGTAACCAAAACAGTATGGTACTGGTACAAAAGAAGACCCACAGACCAATGAAACAGAATAGAGAACCCAGAAATAAGGCTGCACACCTACAACTATCTGATTTTCAACAAAGCTGACAAAAACAAGCAATGGGGAAAGGACTTCCTATTCAATAAATGGTGCCAGGATAACTGGCCAGCCATGTGCAGAAGATTGAAACTGGATCCTTTCTTTATACCATTTACAAAAATCAATTCAAGATAGATTAAAGACTTAAATGTAAAACATGAAATTATAAAAACCATGGAAGATAACCTAGGAATGCTATTTTGGACATAGACCTGGCAAAGATTTCATGACTAAGACACCAAAAGCAATTGCAACAAAAACAAAAATTGACAAATGGGATCTAATTAAACTAAAGAGCTTCTGTACAGCAAAAGAAACAACAGAGTAAACAGACAACCTACAGACTGGTAGAAAATATTTGCAAACTACACATCTGACAAAGGTCTAATATCCAGAATCTATAATGAACTCAAACAAACTAACAAGTGAAAAACAAACAACCTTAGAAGAAGTGAGTAAAGGATATGAGCAGACATTTTTGCAAAGCAGACATACATGTGGCCAACAAGCATATAAAAACTGTTCAACATCGCTAATCATTAGAGAAATGCAAATCAAAACCACAATGAGATATCATCTCATTCCAGTCGGAATGGCTATTATTAAAAAGTCAAAAAATAACAGATGCTGGCAAGGTTGTGGAGAAAAGGGAATATTTACATACTTCTGGTGGGAATGTAAATTAGTTTAGCCATTGTGAAAAGCAGTTTGGTGATTTTTCTTTTTTTCTTTTTTATTATACTTTAAGTTCTAGGGTACATGTGCATAACGTGCAGGTTTGTTACATATGTATACTTGTGCCATGTTGGTGTGCTGCACCCATCAACTCGTCAGCACCCATCAATTCGTCGTTTATATCAGGTATAACTCCCAATGCAATCCCTCCCCCCTCCCCCCTCCCCATGATAGGCCCCGGTGTGTGATGTTTCCCTTCCCGAGTCCAAGTGATCTCATTGTTCAGTTCCCACCTATGAGTGAGAACATGCGGTGTTTGGTTTTCTGTTCTTGTGATAGTTTGCTAAGAATGATGGTTTCCAGCTGCATCCATGTCCCTACAAAGGACGCAAACTCATCCTTTTTTATGGCTGCATAATATTCCATGGTGTATATGTGCCACATTTTCTTAATCCAGTCTGTCACAGATGGACATTTGGGTTGATTCCAAGTCTTTGCTATTGTGAATAGTGCCGCAATAAACATACGTGTGCATGTGTCTTTATAGCAGCATGATTTATAATCCTTTGGGTATATACCCAGTAGTGGGATGGCTGGGTCATATGGTACATCTAGTACTAGATCCTTGAGGAATTGCCATACTCTTTTCCATAATGGTTGAACTAGTTAACAATCCCACCAACAGTGTAAAAGTGTTCCTATTTCTCCACATCCTCTCCAGCACCTGTTGTTTCCTGACTTTTTAATGATTGCCATTCTAACTGGTGTGAGATGGTATCTCATTGTGGTTTTGATTTGCATTTCTCCGATGGCGAGTGATGATGAGCATTTTTTCATGTGTCTGTTGGCTGTATGAATGTCTTCTTTTGAGAAATGTCTGTTCATATCCTTTGCCCACTTTTTGATGGGGTTGTTTGCTTTTTTTCTTGTAAATTCGTTTGAGTTCTTTGTAGGTTCTGGATATTAGCCCTTTGTCAGATGAGTAGATTGCAAAAATTTTCTCCCATTCTGTAGGTTGCCTGTTCACTCTGATGGTAGTTTCTTTTGCTGTGCAGAAGCTCTTTAGTTTAATTAGATCCCATTTGTCAATTTTGGCTTTTGTTGCCGTTGCTTTTGGTGTTTTAGACATGAAGTCCTTGCCCATGCCTATGTCCTGAATGGTACTACCTAGGTTTTCTTCTAGGGTTTTTATGGTATTAGGTCTAGCATTTAAGTCTCTAATCCATCTTGAATTAATTTTCGTATAAGGAGTAAGGTAAGGAAAGGATCCAGTTTCAGCTTTCTACTTATGGCTAGCCAATTTTCCCAGCACCATTTATTAAATAGGGAATCCTTTCCCCATTTCTTGTTTCTCTCAGGTTTGTCAAAGATCAGATGGCTGTAGATGTGTGGTATTATTTCTGAGGACTCTGTTCTGTTCCATTGGTCTATATCTCTGTTTTGGTACCAGTACCATGCTGTTTTGGTTACTGTAGCCTTGTAGTATAGTTTGAAGTCAGGTAGCGTGATGCCTCCAGCTTTGTTCTGTTGACTTAGGATTGTCTTGGCAATGCGGGCTCTTTTTTGGTTCCATATGAACTTTAAAGCAGTTTTTTTCCAATTCTGTGAAGAAACTCATTGGTAGCTTGACGGGGATGGCATTGAATCTATAAATAACCTTGGGCAGTATGGCCATTTTCACGATATTGATTCTTCCTATCCGTGAGCATGGTATGTTCTTCCATTTGTTTGTGTCCTCTTTGATTTCACTGAGCAGTGGTTTGTAGTTCTCCTTGAAGAGGTCCTTTACATCCCTTGTAAGTTGGATTCCTAGGTATTTTATTCTCTTTGAAGCAATTGTGAATGGAAGTTCATTCATGATTTGGCTCTCTGTCTGTTACTGGTGTATAAGAATGCTTGTGATTTTTGCACATTAATTTTGTGTCCTGAGACTTTGCTGAAGTTGCTTATCAGCTTAAGGAGATTTTGGGCTGAGACAATGGGGTTTTCTAAATATACAATCATGTCATCTGCAAACAGGGACAATTTGACTTCTTCTTTTCTTAACTGGATACCCTTGATTTCTTTCTCTTGCCTGATTGCCCTAGCCAGAACTTCCAACACTATGTTGAATAGGAGTGGTGAGAGAGGGCATCCCTGTCTTGTGCCAGTTTTCAAAGGGAATTTTTCCAGTTTTTGCCCATTCAGTATGATATTGGCTGTAGGTTTGTCATAAATAGCTCTTATTATTTTGAGGTACGTTCCATCAATACTGAATTTATTGAGCTGAATTTATGAAGGGCTGTTGAATTTTGTCAAAAGCCTTTTCTGCATCTATTGAGATAATCATGTGGTTCTTGTCTTTGGTTCTGTTTATATGCTGGATTACGTTTATTGATTTGCGAATGTTGAACCAGCCTTGCATCCCAGGGATGAAGCCCACTTGATCTTGGTGGATAGGCTTTTTGATGTGCTGCTGAATCTGGTTTGCCAGTATTTTATTGAGGATTTTTGCATCGATGTTCATCAGGGATATTGGTCTAAAATTCTCTTTTTTTGTTGTGTCTCTGCCAGGCTTTGGTATCAGGATGATGTTGGCCTCATAAAATGAGTTAGGGAGGATTCCGTCTTTTTCTATTGATTGGAATAGTTTCAGAAGCAATGGTACCAGCTCCTCCTTGTACCTCTGGTAGAATTCAGTTGTGAATCCATCTGGTCCTGGACTTTTTTTGGGGGGTAGGCTATTAATTGTTGCCTCAATTTCAGAGCCTGCTATTGGTCTATTCAGGGATTCAACTTCTTTCTTGTTTAGACTTGGAAGAGTGTAAGTGTCCAGGAAATTATCCATTTCTCCTAGATTTTCTAGTTTATTTGCGTAGAGGTGCTTATAGTATTCTCTGATGGTAGTTTGTATTTCTGTGGGGTTGGTGGTGATATCCCCTTTATCATTTTTTATTGCATCTATTTGATTCTTCTCTCTTTTCTTCTTTATTAGTCTTGCTAGTGGTCTGTCAATTTTGTTGATTTTTTCAAAAAACCAACTCCTGGATTCATTGATTTTTTGGAGGGTTTTTTGTGTCTCTATCTCCTTCAGTTCTGCTCTGATCTTAGTCATTTCTTGCCTTCTGCTAGCTTTTGAATGTGTTCGCTCTTGCTTCTCCAGTTGTAACAATTGTGATGTTAGAGTGTCAATTTTAGATCTTTCCAGCTTTCTCTTGTGGGCATTTAGTGCTATAAATTTCCCTCTACACACTGCTTTAAATGTGTCCCAGAGATTCTGGTATGTTGTATCTTTGTTCTCATTGGTTTCAAAGAACATCTTCATTTCTGCCTTCATTTCGTTATGTACCCAGTAGTCATTCAGGAGCAGGTTGTTAGTTTCCATGCAGTTGAGCGGTTTTGATTGAGTTTCTTACTCCTGAGTTCTAGTTTGATTGCACTGTGGTCTGAGAGACAGTTTGTTATAATTTCTGTTCTTTTACATTTGCTGAGGAGTGCTTTACTTCCAATTATGTGGTCAATTTTGGAATAAGTGCGATGTGGTGCTGAGAAGAATGTATATTCTGTTGATTTGGGGTGGAGAGTTCTATAGATGTCTATTAGGTCCGCTTGGTGCAGAGATGAGTTCAATTCCTGGATATCCTTGTTAACTTTCTGTCTCATTGATCTGTCTAATATTGACAGTGGAGTGTTGAAGTCTCCCATTATTATTGTATGGGAGTCTAAGTCTCTTTGTAAGTCCCTAAGGACTTGCTTTATGAATTTGGGTGCTCCTGTATTGGGTGCATATATATTTAGGATAGTTAGCTCTTCCTGTTGAATTGATCCCTTTACCATTATGTGATGGCCTTCTTTGTCTCTTGTGATCTTTGATGGTTTAAAGTCTATTTTATCAGAGACTAGTATTGCAGCCCCTGCTTTTTTTTGTTCTCCATTTTCTTGGTAGATCTTCCTCCATCCCTTTATTTTGAGCCTATGTATGTCTCTGCATGTGAGTTGGGTCTCCTGAATACAGCAGACTGAGGGGTCTTGATTCTTTATCCAGTTTGCCAGTCTGTGTCTTTTAATTGGAGCATTTAGTCCATTTACATTTAAGGTTAATATTGCTATGTGTGAACTTGATCCTGCCATTATGATATTAACTGGTTATTTTCCTCGTTAGTTGATGCAGTTTCTTCCTAGCCTCGATGGTCTTTACATTTTGGCATGTTTTTGCAATGGCTGGTACCAGTTTTCCTTTCCATGGTTAGGGCTTCCTTCAGGGTCTCTTGTAAGGCAGGCCTGGTGGTGACAAAATCTCTAAGCATTTGCTTATCTGTAAAGGATTTTATTTCTCCTTCACTTATGAAACTTAGTTTGGCTGGATATGAAATTCTGGGTTGAAAATTCTTTTCTTTAAGAATGTTGAATATTGGCCCCCACTCTCTTCTGGCTTGTAGAGTTTCTGCTGAGAGGTCTGCTGTTAGTCTGATGGGCTTCCCTTTGTGGGTAACCCGATCTTTCTCTCTGGCTGCCCTTAAGATTTTTTCCTTCATTTCAACTTTGGTGAATCTGGCAATTATGTGTCTTGGAGTTGCTCTTCTGGAGGAGTATCTTTGTGATGTTCTCTGTATTTCCTGAATTTGAATGTTGGCCTGCCCTACTAGGTTGGGGAAGTTCTCCTGGATGATATCCTGAAGAGTGTTTTCCAACTTGGTTCCATTTTCCCCCTCACTTTCAGGCACCCCAATCAGACGTAGATTTGGTCTTTTTACATAATCCCATACTTCTTGCAGGGTGTGTTCATTTCTTTTTCTTCTTTTTTCTTTTGGTTTCTCTTCTCACTTCATTTCATTCATTTGATCTTCAATCGCTGATACTCTTTCTTCCAGTTGATCGAGTCGGTTACTGAAGCTTGTGCATTTGTCACGTATTTCTCGTGTCATGGTTTTCATCTCTGTCATTTCGTTTATGACCTTCTCTGCATTGATTATTCTAGCTATCAATTCTTCCACTCTTTTTTCAAGATTTTTAGTTTCTTTGCGCTGGGTACATAATTCCTCCTTTAGCTCTGAGTAGTTTGATGGACTGAAGCCTTCTTCTCTCATCTCGTCATAGTCATTCTCTGACCAGCTTTGATCCGTTGCTGGTGATGAGCTGTGCTCCTTTGCAGGGGGAGATGCGCTCTTATTTTTTGAATTTCCAGCTTTTCTGCCCTGCTTCTTCCCCATCTTTGTGGTTTTATCTGCCTCTGGTCTTTGATGATGGTGATGTACTGATGGGGTTTTGGTATAGGTTTTCTTCCTGTTTGATAGTTTTCCTTCTAATAGTCAGGACCCTCAGCTGTAGGTCTGTTGGAGATTGCTTGAGGTCCACTCCAGACCCTGTTTGGATATCAGCAGCAGAGGTTGCAGAAGATAGAATATTGCTGAACAGCGAGTGTACCTGTCTGATTCTTACTTTGGAAGCTTCCTCTCAGGGGTATACTCCACCCTGTGAGGTGTGGGGTGTCAGACTGCCCCTAGTGGGGAATGTCTCCCAGTTAGGCTACTCAGGGGTTAGGGACCCACTTGAGCAGGCAGTCTGTCCCTTCTCAGATCTCAACCTCCGTGTTGGGAGATCCACTGCTCTCTTCAAAGCTGTCAGACAGAGTCGTTTGTGTCTGGGCAGGTTTCTGCTGCTTTTTTTGTTGTTGTTGTTTAGCTGTGCCCTGTCCCCAGAGGTGGAGTCTACAGAGACAGGCAAGTTTCCTTGAGCTGCTGTGAGCTCCACCCAGTTCAAGCTTCCCAGAGGCTTTGTTTACCTACTTAAGCCTCAGCAATGGTGGGCGCCCCTCCCCCAGCCTCGCTGCTGCCTTGCGGTTAGATCGCAGACTGCTGTGCTAGCAATGAGGGAGGCTCTGTGGCCGTGGGACCCTCCCGGCCAGTGGTGGGTATAATCTCCTGGTGTGCCCGTTTGCTTAAAGCGCAGTATTGGGGTGGGAGTTACCGGATTTTCCAGGTGTTGTGTGTCTCAGTTCCCCTGGCTTGGAAAAGGGATTCCCTTCCCCCTTGCACTTCCCAGGTGAGGCGATGCTTCGCCCTGCTTCAGCTCTCGCTGGTCAGGCTGCAGCAGCTGACCAGCACCGATTGTCCGGCACTCCCTAGTGAGATGAACCCAGTACCTCAGTTGAAAATGCAGAAATCACCGGTCTTCTGTGTTGCTCGCGCTGGGAGTTGGAGACTGGAGCTGTTCCTATTTGGCCATCTTGCTCCGCCTCCTCCTGGTGATTTTTCAAAGAACTCAAAGCAGAATTACCATCTGACCCAGCAATCCCATCATTGGGTGTATAGCCAAAGTCATATAAATTATTCTACCATAAAGACACATTAACATGTATGTTCACTGCAGCACTCTTCACAATAGTAAAGTTGTGGTATCAATGTAAATGCCCATCAATGGTATACTGTGTTAAAAAAATGTGATACATATACACCATAGAATACTATGCAGTTATAAAAAAGAATGAGATCATGTCCTTTGCAGCAACATGGATGGAGCTGGAGGCATTATCTTAAGTAAACTGCCACAGGAACAGAAAATGAAATGCCACATGTTCTCACTTACAAATGGAAGCTAATCATTTAGTACATATGGACACAAAGAAGAGAACAAGAGATACTGGGGCCTTCTTGAGGGTGGAGAGTGGGAGGAGAGTGAGGATCAAAAAAATGATGTATCAGGTACTATCCTTGTTACCTGGGTGACAAAATAATATGTATACCAAAGCCCTGTGACATGCAATTTACCTGTATAAAAAACCTGCACATGTACCCCGAACCTAAAATAAAAGTTTTTAAAAATTCAAAAAAGATGAAGAAAAACATATCATCTCAATAGATGTAATTAAAAACATTTTGCAAAATGCATCATCCACACATTGTAAAAATTCTGAGCAACATATAAATATTAGAGTAAGAGTAGAAAACCTTACTTAAGGTAGCATCATACTTATGGTGAAGGATCAAATAATTGTCCTATAAGTTTGGGAAAATGGAAAGAATACCTACCCCCACTTACATTCTACATTGTCTTTGAAGTCCTAGCCTGTGAAATAAAGCAAGAAAAATAAAATAAAATAGGTTTGGGTTCAATTGTATCTTTTCTAAATAGTTATCCATATATACGTGTATGTATAGATATGTATGTATTACACTGTTGAGGTGATATGTTTTTCTTCATTTTTTTTGAATTTTTGTGAACTTTTATTTTAGGATTGGGATACATGTGCAGGTTTGTTATACAGGTAAACTGCATGTTACGGGGTTTTGGTGTTCATATTATTTTGTCATCCAGGTAACAATATATACACACACCTTCCATACACACACACACACACACACGCACATTCATATAGATAGATTAGATAGAGAGATAGATGTTTCATTTGTTTTTTTTTCTGTGTGTGTATATATACATGTGTATATATGAAAGGAAGCTATAAAACTTAAAAATTTTTTTGGATATTGCCATCCTGTACATAGAAATTCCTAAGATCTCTACAACTGAAGCTACTCTAATCAGTATGTGAATATAACATCAAACGAGACAAAACCAGTAGACCAAAGTCAATGATTTTCTCAATTTTAACAACGAACAAATATAATGGCATTAAAAACCATAAAGAACATAGAGATAATTTTAACAATACATGGAAAAATATAAAAAATTGCTGAATGCAATTAAAGGAAACAAATAATTTGGGAGGCATAATGTTAATGAATTGGAAGACTGAATATGGTTATGATATTGATTATTTCCTAATGTATTTATCTATTTAACACAATTTCAAACAAAATTCAAGCAGAAGTTTTTACAGAAATTGTCAAACTGATCCTAAAGTTTATGTAAGTCCACAAAGAATACAGAATTTTGAAAAAGAGTGTATCCAGAAAAGTTTTATTCCCTGAGTTGAAGACACTATCAATATGTAATGCTTATATTGGCATAAACATACATATCTAGATCCGTGAAACACAACTGAGAGTTCAGAAATAGATGTATGATTATATGGTCAATTTAAAAAAATTGTCAAGATAATTCAATGAGGAAAGAATTTGTCTTTTAAATAAATGGTCCTGAAAGATATGATCCAGCTGGATGTCTGTATGGAAAACAGGATCTTAGGCACTTTTCTCACAACATACACAAAATTTGATTCAAAATGGATCATAGACCCCAATAAGAGCTAAAACTCCACAACTTCTAGAAGAAAACATATAAGAAAAATCTTTGTGATCTTGGGTAAGGCAAAGTTTGCGAAGACAGGATGCAAAATATATGACTCACCAAAGAAAAATATTTTATAGTTAAAGTGCACCAATAGAATAAGCTTTGGCTTGTCAGAAAACACCATTAATTAAGAAAACTAAAAGATAAGCCACAGATGGGGAAAAATACTTGCAAAACATACATGTTACAAAAGACTTGGATTCAGAACATATAATGAAATCTTACAACTCAATAACAAGACAATCCAATACGAAATGGGCAAGTTATTTGTAAATGTCCAGCAAGCCCAGGAAAAGTTGTTAAACATCATTGGTCACTATGTAAATGCAAATTAGAACCACAGTAATATACTATTACACAACCATCAGAATAACTACAATTAAAAACAAGCCCTGGCAAAGATGTGGAGCAACTGGAATCCTCACGAACCACCTGTGGAGGTGCTAAATGACTGTCAGGAGAATAGCAGTGTTACAGAAATGGGCTATTCTATCAGCCTAGATTCTGGACTAATGAGGATTCTGGAGTAATGAGACAAAGCAATAGCCAACACAAAATTTCAATAAAGCAAGAGATAAATCAACATTTGCTGTTGCTGTACATGGAGATGTGAGGATTACTACACAGCATATCTTAAAAAAGCTGATGAATAGAGTTGTATTTTTACTGGTATATGGTGTTATATTTTCTTTTTTTTTTTCTTTTTGTCTTGCCACATAAAAGATATTTTGTATTCAGTTCTATTGTTTTTTTATTGCTTCAGAATTTGAATCATAATGGAAAAGACTTTCCAGCTTTCATGTATTAAAATGATTTACTTATTTTCCTTCCAGTATAGGTAATATTCTCTTTTTTATATTTATATCCCTGATCCATATGGATTTTTTGGTTGGTGTATAGTAAGTGAGAGGTTTGGATTCAATTGTATCTTTTTCTAGTTATGCAATTGTTCTATGATCATTTACTTGTAAGTGCATCTTTTTCCCAGTAATATAAGATGCCACCTTTACAGTATATCAAATATCCATATATACTTGCTCTAATTTTGTACTTTCTATTCACTTTCACTGTTTGTCTATTTTTTCTTGTACTAACACCACAATGTTTAATTATACTGACCTTATTATATAATTAAGGTAGTTTTTATTGATTTTTTTCCTACATTTTCTTGACTATTTGCATTTTGAGAATCAAGTCTGTAGCTTAGCAAATAACTTCATATTTTTACTGGAATTGCATATTGTAATTTTTATATTAACTTAAATAATATTAACCCTTTATGAGTCAAATCACCAAATTCAAGAATATAGGGTGTCTTTCTTTTCAAGTTTATTTTGCTTGCATCTTCTAATAGTGTTTTATTATTTTCCATGTATAGATTTCGCACCACATTTATTATTCACTGTATTTCTTGTTTTGCTCACTTTTTTGTTTTTGTTGGGGCATCTTTCCTTCTATGCCATTTTCTATTTTTGCATATATGAAATAATTTTTGCATGCTAATTTTAGATCTTGATTTCTCATGGAACCATATTTTTGTTTGTAATTATATTTTCATTGATTCTTTTCAAGTACACTATTGTAATTCATACATATAGATGTATTTTTATCTTTTCCTTTATAATCATTATACTCCTAATTATTGTGCTTATTAGTACATTGGGTAATTGTATTAGTCCGTTCTCACATTGTTATAAAGAAATACCTGAGACCAGGTAATTTATGAAGAAAAGAGGTTTAATTGGCTCACAGTTTTGCAGGCTGCATAGGAAACGTGATGCTGGCATCTGCTCAGCTTCTTGGGAGGCCTCAGGAAACTTATAATCATGGCGGTAGATAAAGGGGGAGTAGAAACATCATGTGGCTGGAGTAGGAGCAAGAGAGAGAGAAGGCGAGGTGCCACACTCTTTGAAACAACCAGATCTCACGAGAACTCCCTCACTATCATGAGGATAGCACCAAGGGGGATGGTGCTGAATCATTCATGAGAAACCACCACCGTCATGATCCAATCACCTCCCACCAGGCCCCACCTCCACCACTGGGGATTACAATTCAACATGAGATTTAGGTGTGGACAAGGATCCAAACCATATCAGTAATGTCTCTAAAACAAGATGATATACTAGTGGAAATGGTAGGCATCCTTGCCTTATCCCTGCCTTAGGGAAAATTTATGTGGTGTTTTCTACATAATGTTAGCATTTGTGTTGAGGACTGGATATACATACATACACAGACACACAGACACATATGTAATAATTTTAAGGATGAATGCATTGAATCCTATGTCACAAATCCTTTTTTCTAAAGTTAGAAAATGATGTTGAATTTTCAAATGCCTCTTAAGCACCTAGGAAGATGTATGATTTTGTTTCCTTAAATTTATTCGTGTGTTGAATTACATTAAAGGCTTTTTAAAAATTGTTGAACCATTCTTGCATTATTATAATGAATTCCATTTAGAGTCTGGATATATTATTTTTTAATGCACGGTTTGATTTTGCTTGATCATATTTTATTTGAGATTTTTGCATTGATATTCATAAATGAAATTATCTGTAGTTTTAATTACTTAGGGTTCCAGCTTTCTAGTTACAATATTATGCTCTAATCATAAAAATAATTTGAATATTTTTCTTCTCTTAGTATCCTCTTTGATGGTGATGTTATTTTCTATTTGCTCACATCCTTGATCTGTATAGTTCTTGGGAAATTATATAGAGAAATTAGAATTTGCTGATGGCCATTATATAATATGAACCTGGAATTTTTATCTTATAATACCAATGCATGCTTCTTGAAAAAACTTTACTAATTACAGATGAGCAAAAAGAAAAATACAATAAAGTAATAATGGTAATAAAATCAACAATCCTTTATTGTTTTGAATAATTTTTTACAAGATGATTTAAAAACATACTAAGCGATCAGCATCAGAAAAATAAATGTACCTTAAATACTTCTGTCAGTAGAACGTTAGTCTGAAAAGCCTTGCTTTTGGTTTACTAATATATTTTTATTTCCTTTATAATAAAAACATTTTAAAATATTTTGATATACATAGTTCTTCTATAAACTAATGATTCTATACTGTTGGAAGAGTAAAAGACGCCTTTTAGAAAATAAGAAATAGCTCATTTTAGTTATACCAGATGGGACCGCAATATATTAATTATATGAACAACTAAAAATTGATGAAAATGAAGACTATCATTCTTCAGACATAAAACCAATTTTTGAGATCTTACTTTAAACTTCCTCTCAAAAAATGTCATTTGCATACTTTCTGAATTCATACCTTAGGTAATAATGTTTTAGATTCTTCTTTATGATTGGATCTGAGTGTCAAATTAGGATACTCTTACATGGATACCTGATATATATATATATATATATATATATATATATATATATATTTTATTTTTAAAGACAGCAAAAAGTATAAAATAAAATATTCATTTTCTGTTTTATGTTCCTCTATTTCCCCTTTCTTACATTCCTGTGGATTATTTCAATATTTTATAAAATGTCATCTTGTTTTTTATTTATAGTATTTTTAGTTTCAGTAGGGATGGTCCAGGTTCTAACAATATGCGTATTAGTCTGACATTATTAACATTTTGCCACTTTGAGTGAAATTTAGAAAGCTTACTCCCATCGAGGTCCCTTTACCCTACTCAATTACTCCATTTAAAAAATAATTGTTTTATATATTTCTTCTGCATACATTAAGTACCACATTAGAGGGTGTTAGAAATTTTATTTTAATCATCAAACATGATATAAGAACTTAACAAGAAGATTGTCTATTATATTTATTCCTATTTTTACCCATTCCAATGTTATTTCCTTCCGAAGTTTCAAGCCTTCTATTAATATTTCTTTCCCATTTATAGAACTTCCTTTAGTAATTCTTTTACAGTGGATTTGCTGACAATAAATTTTCTTAGTTTTACTTCTTCTGAGAATGTCTTTATTTTCCCATCATTTTTAAAGGCTCTTTTCGTCAGACATAAAATTTATATTGAGTTCTTTTCTTCCAATACTTAAAAAATGTCACTTTTTTCTGTACTCCCTGGTTTTAGATATGAAACTGGTATGTTCTTATAAGCAGTGTATTATTTCTTTGTGGCCATTTTAAAGTTTTTTTTGTTTTTAATTTTCAGAAGTTTATTTATGATGTTTGTATCTTGGCATGGAATTCTTTGGGTATTCTATTTGCAGTTTGCTCAGCTTCTTGAGTTTGTAAGCTTATGTCTTTTACCAAATGTGGAAAGTTTTTAGTCATTGTTTCTTTTCTTTTCCGAGAAGGAGTCTTTCTCTGTCATCCAGGCTGGAGAGCAATGGTGTGATCTTGGCTCACTGCAACCTCCATCCCCTGGGGTCAATTGATTCTCTTGCCTCAGCCTCCTGAGTAACTAGGATTACAGGTGTGTGCCACTGTGCCCAGATCTTTTGTGTGTGTGTGTATTTTTAGTAGAGACAGGGTTTCATCATGTTGGCCAGGCTGATCTTGAACTCCTGACCTCGTGATCCGCCTGCCTTGGCTTCCCAAAGTGCTAGGATTACAGGCGTGAGCCACCACGCCCGGCCTGCCATTATTTCTTTGAATACTTTTTCAGTTCGACTCTTTTTCCTTCCTTGTAAGTCTCCAATGATACTAATGTGTGTTCTTTTGTTTTTGTCCCAAAGGTCCTTGAGACTTTATTTTTATTTTCACTCTATTTTCTTTTTTTTTCTTTTTTTTCTTTTTTTTTTGAGACGGAGTCTCGCTCTGTCGCCCAGGCTGGAGTGCAGTGGCCGGATCTCAGCTCACTGCAAGCTCCACCTCCCGGGTTCATGCCATTCTCCTGCCTCAGCCTCCCGAGAAGCTGGGACTACAGGCGGCCGCCACCTTGCCCGGCTAGTTTTTTGTATTTTTTGGTAGAGACGGGGTTTCACCATGTTAGCCAGGATGGTCTCAATCTGCTGACCTCGTGATCCGCCCGTCTCGGCCTCCCAAAGTGCTGGGATTACAGGCTTGAGCCACCGCGCCCGGCCCACTCTATTTTCTTGCAGCTGTTTAGACTGAGAAAATTATATTGATCTATCTTCAAGTTCACTGATTCTATCGTCTGCCATTCCCATTCTACTATTGAGCACATTCAGTGAGTTTTAAAAAGAAATTGGCCGTTGTGTTTTTTAGTTCTATAATTTCCATTTCATTCTTTTTGAATGACTTCTATTTCTTTGCTGAGATTTTCCTGTTTGTTCACTTGTTTTAGAGAATTTGTGATTGTTCATTGAGGCATTTTTATGATGGTTGCCTCAAAATCCTTATCAAATTGCTGTAACATCTGATTTGTCTTGGTGCTGTCTTCTGTTGGTTGCTTTTCTAATCCTTGCGATTTTCCTGGTTTTTGATATGAAAAATAATTTTTTGTTGTGTCCTAGACATTTTGGATATTATAGTATGAGACTCTGTTTCCTATTTAATAATCTTTTCTGTGCAGACCATGCCTCTTTTAAGGGGCACCTCAAGGTCTGGGTGGTTGTATGTGTTCAGCTTCTTGCAGGGTCTTGTCTACCATACCCTGGCAAAAGTGGGCACTGACTCACACTGCATGGTTGCTGCAGGGTGTCGATGAAGCTTGGTTCCATACTGAGCCTGACACCAGAAGAAGAAGTGGAGTTTCAATTATTCCTGCCTCCCACTACCTCTTCTGCCTGTTCAGTGCCCAACAGGGTGGAGGTTTAGCTTCTCACTAGTCCTGCTGACACAAAAGTAGAGGGACAATGGGACAACTATCCCACTGTCAACTACCCTGCCTTCTACCACTTCATTCAATCTCCTTGATGCTAGGTGGGTGTGGAGGTTCAGTTCCCCACCGAGTCTTGCTGACACCTGGGGTGGAAGTCAACAGGAGCACAGATTAGCCACAACTGACACCTCTTTATTTAATCTTGCTGGTTGTGGGTGGGAGTGGAGATTCAGGCTCCCACTCGGCTCCACTGCCATAACTCTTATGGGGAAATTGGAGCACTGCCCATCTTCACCAGGCAGGGGATGGAATACCATCTCCCTGCTTAGCCCCATGGACATCAATCAGATGTGGGGAATCAGAATGCTGCCTATTTTCACCCGGGCAGGGGATTGGTGTGGAAGATCAACTTCCCACTGCATGGCTGAAACCAGAGGAATACAAGATATACTTTTTCCCCTTCATGTTTGGCTAGAGTTTGGCAGTGTTGCCAAGAAAGTTTTCTTTTTTCTTTTCTTTTCTTTTTTTTTTTTTGAGACGGAGTCTCGCTCTGTCACCCAGGCTGGAGTGCAGTGGCCGGATCTCAGCTCACTGCAAGCTCCGCCTCCCGGGTTCATGCCATTCTCCTGCCTCAGCCTCCCAGGTAGCTGGGACTACAGGCGCCGCCACCTCGCCCGGCTAGTTTTTTGTAGTTTTTAGTAGAGACGGGGTTTCACCGTGTTAGCCAGGATGGTCTCGATCTCCCGACCTCGCGATCCGCCCGTCTCGGCCTCCCAAAGTGCTAGGATTACAGGCTTGAGCCACCGCGCCCGGCGAAAGTTTTCTAATGTCAGACCATGTTTCCTGGTCCTCTTGACTTGGGCTGAGCAGGTTTTTCTTGGAGCATTTTGGTTTGTGGCTGTTGACACTTCTGGGTTGGAAGCTTCTGCCTGGCGTGGTCTGGGATATGCGGGAGGCAATAAGTAGACACAGGAAACTCATCACCATGTAGTTCCTCAAGTCTCAAGGTCTCTTTGCATCCAGCTTTCTTCTTTCCCCCATTTCTGAGAATTCCTTTGCTTGTTGTGTTATATCCAGGGATTTTTTTTTTTAATTGTGAAGGTGGGGCATTGGAGAGAAATGAAACTACTCCATCTTGGCAGAGCCAGAACTCCCTATCATATATTAAGATTTAAAATTTGTAAAAAAACACATTAGCCTTTATTTTTTACTTTGCATGTTGCACACTGACCTGATCAAAGATTCATTTAGCTGTCTGATCCTCCTTATCAGATCAGACCCTAGCAGATCAAGAGCAGATCAAGTTTAAGTCGTCATCAATCTGTTAAAAGATGGTGAAGGGAGAAACATTCTCCCTAAGTAACTAAGGTGGAATTTTTTAATATGTCTTTTGATGATAAATGATAAGTGAGAATATTTGATCCAGTGACATGTGCAATATTTCCTTTGGATTTATATCTACCATTTAGCACTACCATGTTTAGTTCATGAGCACATTTAATGATAAATATCCCTTTTAGGTTAATTTTTCTATATCTAAAATAGTGGCCCAGTGGGAAGAGGTGGCCAATCTATTCCCCAATGACTTCAGGTGGAGAAATACTGAGTTCATCATCAATCTTACCCTTCAGTCCTCCAGGGAAGATTACCTTTGTGGAACATTGTAAAGCTAAATAAATTTAAAAGATTATCAGAGAGAGAGAGATAATAAATCTAAGCATAAGTTCATGATTCTGGGCACTTGTTAGAATCACCTAGGGAGTTAAAAAAAAAAATAACACTAATGGGTTTTCATTGCTCCAGATCAATTACATAAGAATTTTTTTGGGTAGGGCCTGGGCATTGGTATTTTTTAAAGCTCTCAAGGTGAATCTAATATGCAGCCAAGATTGAAAATAACTCATATAGGTGGATGTCGTTTTCTATGACAAGGAAATTCATTGCATCTACCATACCAGATAAAAACTCGGACTGAATAGAAGGTGTTCTGGTTTCATGAGAGAGGCAGCTTAAAGATGGACCCTTTAAGATTGCTCCTCTCAGTTGAGCGTGGTGGCTAACGCCTGTAATACCAGGACTTGGGGAGGCCTAGGCAGGTGGATCATGAGGTCAAGAGTTTGAGACCATCCTGCACAACATGGTGAAACCCCATCTCTACTAAATTTCCAAAAATTAGCTGGACATGGTGGCATGCACCTGTAATCCCAGCTACTTGGGAGGCTGAGGCAGGAGAATCGCTTGAACCCGGGAGGCAGTGGTTTCTGTGAGCCGAGATTGTGCCACTACACTCCAGCCTGGTGACAGAGTGAAATTTCATCTCGAAAGAAAAAAAACAAAAAAGAGATTTCCCCCTCTCATCTTCACTAGTGACTTACTTGGCTGCCAGAATGTCCTCTAAAACCAGGAGAAAGAGTAGACAATACTCTAAAAATATTTACCCCAACAGATAAAGAAACGCCATGAATCCAGAGAGATCGATGCTCTAAAATGTAAGTCTCTTGTACAAAAATTATGTTAGTAACCATCAAGTTCCTTAACTGTGGGATTTACAACTTCCTGACATAAAAGAAACCTTACCTTTCAAGCAATACCTGCCAATGAGTCTGTCAGGAGCAAAGCACTGAAACTGCGGTATTCCTATGTAGGGAGTGCTGAACCCTGCTCCTGGTGGAGAGCTCATCGTGAACCTGGCAAATCAATCTCATTTTGTCTATGGAGAACATTTCTAAGCACGAATTTTCATTTTTGAAACTTCAGGGCTTCTGGGTTGGTTACTTACAGTGGTGAGTTAGCCGCACCTGGAAAATGATGAAGGACTTTTTCCTAAGGGAGTGGTGTTGAGCTGAGAGGGGACGACAAGAATATTCAGTGTCTCCATCTGGAGGGTTAACAGAGGGTGCCAGTCCTGAAGCAAGTACAGGCTCACAGGTTATACAATAATATATCAGGGCTTTAGTAGGAAAAAGCGAGTCCCTTTTTCAGTGGAATCTTGCAAGGAGACATGATAGAAGTTTCTAGATATGATGAGTATTGTTATTAGGGCAAAGGCATCAAAAGTTGTTTAAATCACCTTTCAGGGAAAGCGACATCTATTTATTGGTCATGAGCTTAATCAGCCTTGGGATATGGAAGAAGGATTGAAAAACACCAGTCACAGCCATGTTCTTTTTGTATGAAAGGTAAGCCTATTAACTGGGATAAAATAGATCTCTCCTCCTTAAGTTTTCTTAGCCCATGTTTTCCTGGCCATAATGGGATCTGTCAAATTAAAAGAGCCTCCACAACTGATATAATTTACAAAATTCTATGAAGATTTCACTCTGTCCAGGTTTTCATGAATTCTTATTGATGCTGCAGAGGCATTCACAGCAATTGGCCTTAGTGTCCATGTATTTTTAAGAATGTTTCTCTTGATTTAGGGTCTAAGATTTGGAGTTAGCATCAGTTTAAGATTTGGAAATTTGTATTTAAATAGGATATTTTTCTTGGCTTAACAAAAACAAGAGGCAGAAGGGTTGCGTAAGAATTAGCCAACCTGGCTTCTAGAAATCTTACAGGTAAATTTAGCAACCAATTAGCATCCACATAAATAACACAAGTGGTCAAACTGAGCTGTGTATGTAGGGCAAACAGAAGATTCCTTGAAAGCCATGCCATCCCTAAAATTTAGAAATGGACTAGTAGGTGATTTAACATTCTAGAGACAACGTTGGGCCAGTTTAACAAAATATTGTTGAATACCATTATATGCTAATATGTACAGAAATTGATAAAATATGATCTCTATCCTTTAGAACCTTACAGAACTTTTAGAATTGCCCCTAGTTTCAGACAGTGTTCAAAGAAAGTTTAATTTCTGCTTTATAGTTCACCAGTGATTACATAACTAAGACCCTTAATTCTAGCCTTGAATATAATTACTGCTGGTTGACTTACTCATCTCTCATTTTACATATTTATTATTAAAGCTTTTCTATATAAAGAACTCTACAAGCATTCAAATTGTATGAAGATGGCTCACCAGACCAACTACATAAATTATAGTTGGTGGCTCTTTAAAGTCTTAGCAGGCAGCCACCAACATTCTCAATATTTGTCAGCCATTTCTTACATGTCTGTGTCCAAAAGGAGTTCGAGCCTCATTGTTTACATCTATGAAGAGTTACAGTCCACATGTAGTGTATAGAGCTTGTTGCATGATTAATTAGGTCTCCAAATAAATTGAGTGAGAGTAAAATGAAAATAAAAGTCCATGATGGGTACATTTAATGCTTGAAACTATTTAATTCATTTGCACTTAATGATAGTTGCAAGATTTCTCTAAAATTAAGACAATTACCTCAGTGTATATTAGATGTTAAAGTTGGAATTGAAGAGAAAAAAATTCCATTTGGATCTTCCTAAGCAAATGGCTGATGAAGAGACATCAGCTGCATTACATTACTTCTTTCCATATTGGCTAACTAAACTACGTGCTCATTAGTTTATTGGGTTTATAGATGAGAGACTAAAAAATGTACATGCTCTTACAAGTGAAATATTTTACAGAGCCAAAGGAAGCCTGACTAATTTGAGTTAAATTTAAATCCTCTGTCTTTTGTAATGATTCATACCATGACATAATGAAAGAGTCATCAGCTTCTAATTCTGATGTGGTTGGTGACCCACCAAGAGAAAACTTGGGAAATCCTCTTCACCAAAGGACCACATCGCCATATCTGTAAAAGGATAAGACTAAACTGATGCTTAGGGCTCTACCCCATCAGATAAAGATCCTAAGGGGTTTTATATTTATGTTTACAACTTTGTCTTGCATATAATAAAATCGATCTGTTGTTACTAAAGCATATTCTCATAGAGTCAAGTTCATTTAAGGTCTGAGGTACATCCTAGGCTGAAAAACACTCCAGGGCCAAGACCCATGATGTAGCTGCAGCTATGAAATTGCTGAGCTCTCAAAGGAGAATGGGCTGATGATATATTATCATGAGAGATGATAATGTAAGGGAAAATGCTTTACAAACTATTTGGGGCAATACAAACATCAGGTGTTAGGCATCGTTATTACCTTCTCCATTTACTGAGAGAGATCAACTTACAGACGTGACTTCAGCAAGGCCACATATTAAGTCAAGAACAACCTGGAAGAAAAGCCAGTTTTTTATTCTGACATTCCTTCCATTTCTTCATCCCACCAATATTTATGGATTGCCTTCTACTTGCAAAGTAGCAGTGGGGGAATTAAAGTTGTCTCTAAGACACTATTACAATTCACAATGAGTTTGCAATGTGATAAATACGTGTAGAACAGCATTGTCTACTTTTCTTTAATGGCGTTATGAGTAAAGAATAATTTTCCCTAAGTTTTAAGTTCTTTGAAGGCTCAAAGTAGACTTTTATTTCTTTTGAATTTCTTGACACTGTTCAATAGACTATTGGACATATTGTCCTAAAAACACGTTGATAGGAAAATAAAAACTAAGCTCTGGAATAGTGTTTAGATTCTCTAAAGTGTTATACAAATGTAAGTTATCATCATTGTTTATGTTTGAAACTTTCTCTAGTGCAACTTGAGAAGACATCTAGACACAGATTTCATTGCTATAAAATTATACTGGACCAGTAACAACCCAAAATAATAATCCAAAATATCAACTTTTTTGAAGATTAATAATATGCTAGGCATTATGTTGTATGTTTATATGCAGTATCTTATTTATTGACCACAACAATCCTATTAACTTGAAACTTATTATCTCCCTTTAATAAATGAACAGACTAAAGTTAAGCGATGAAAACCAAAATCACAGGGTTAGTGAGTAGCAGAATGGGAAACTGAATTAAGCATTATAGTTGCCAACACTTGAAAGGTGATATTACTGGGATCTGAATCTACCTGATATACCACATAAGTAATTTCTAGAATTTTAGATCAATTAAGATTAGTGGTTCTCAATGCAGGATGACTTTGCCACCCAAGGGATTTTTGACAATGTCTGGAGGCATCTGAGGAAATCACAACTGCAGGAGTCCTATGGAGGTTAGCATAGAAGCTAGGGATGCTGCCCAACATTCTCCTCCATAAAGAGCTTCCCCCCTCCACAAAGAATGATCTGGCTCTGAATGTCCATGGAGAATCCCTGATCTACACCTCTTTTTCCATGCCTGGATAGTTCTGTTGTAAATTAGTGAATTCCTTCTTATGGCTTAGGCAGACAAGAAAACATATGACCTAAAGCCAGCATAAGAGAGTCAAGTATGAGGGTACATTTGTGATCTCAAAGCTTCTATGGAAGTCAACGCTATGTGGGGTATTTTTTTCCAGAAGGTAAGAAGAACATCCTCCTTTGATATTTATTATTTTTTGATTGAATTTGGAATTTATAAAGGTTTGGTTTATAGGTCATCTTCCTCCCACAACCACCCCTACTCTTCTTCCTAATTTAAACTTATGTCCTATAATTTTCTGAAGTATAAAATATACCTGAAGTCTTTCCTATACTTGAAACTGTTTCCATTTAATAGTTACATGACTTTATCTATGAGTGGCTAAGATAAATAGCTATAGCAATTTCATGGTACTTAAAGTCACATTTCTTGATAATCTCTGGATTTTCAGGGACCATTACAGATCCCTGTGTGAATCTTAGAATAATGAAAAGTACATTCGAGCAAAGACTTTAGGTACCCTGCTATTACTGCATTGATTTAGAAACACATTTCTAAATCAATTTTTTTTCACAATTTTAACTTGTAATAAAATGAGTCTTAACCAAAGTGCCCTTTGCAATCTAAATGCTTAGGTTTGAGAACAGCAGGCCAAATTGAGAATTAATTAACATTTTGAAGTCAGAGTGCTATGTTGTTTAATCCTAAATTGTACTTCAAATAGGGATTGATTTCTACACCACAGAAAAACAAGTGTTGCCTCTTCCCATGCCCCTTTTAATAAAAAATATGGATAGAGTGTATTTAGAGAATAAGATTAAATAATTCAATCATTAAATGTTTTTGATGAAGCCATAATAATATTCTATTACAGAATCCATGTTCTCCAAGTCATCTTTATAACTTTGAGAAAACAATTATTACAGAATAAGTAAGACAGAGAAGCAACCAATACTGAACACATTAGTATAATTTATGTATTCATAAAACTGATCATAGACATTTACTTCTAAAAATTCTTAAAGCACAGGTAATAATGGAACCAGTCAGCAATTTACCACTTGCAATTAATCACTCTCTTCATATTCACAACATTCAATTTTTCTTGCTATTTGAAACAGTAATGATTAATTGATAAAAGTTTAACAAGTGCACTAATAGCAGGTGCTTCTAATTGTAAAGTCTTCAAATGATTCTCCCCAAACCTACCCTATGCTAATTTGTACAGCATTAGTCATAACACTTTATGATTTTACTTTTAAAATGACTTTTCTTTTAGTCACCCTAATTTAATTAAGAATTTTAACTAGTTACATGTATCAAGAACACCAATGAATTTTAAATTTGTGAGTTTGATTACCATAAGAGATTAACAGGAAGACTCATAAAAATGCACGGCTGCCAATTAGAAGCATCAACACTGTGTAAATTAGAATTTGTTAATTGGTTTAGCAAATGTAAATTCAATTTTTTGAAATTTTATGAACTGAAAAATTGATTATATTTTTTGTGAGCCTCCAGAAATATATTATTAGAGATGATATTTGTTTCAGTAGTTGCTGAGATTATCCTTGTATTTTAGCTACAAATGTTTCTACTTCATTTATTTCAAAAATATCTGACTTCAGCATTCATTTTTCATCCACACGTTTGCCCCTCACTATCCACACTATTAAATGCATACTTAAGTATACATATTTCTTTCATCTGTCCTTCCTCTCAGCAAGACAGATAAAATATGCATTCTAGGTAAGGTTTGTTATTTTGTACTTTCAGTATTAAAGTGCATGTAATTAATTTAGCTTCCTTAAACAACATGTGTTTATGACAAAACCTGCAGATGCTTTTACAAAAAATACATATTGAGAAAGCATTTCAGGTATGCAGATTAATACTGTTTGTCTCTAGGAAATAGACCCAGCCATCTCGCATTTTATAATTATAAGAAGAACAGAGCTATAGGTTAGTACACATTGTGGAATGGGGAGGTCTCTTAGCAATGGAAGATCAAAATCTATTCTCAGAGAAATATGGACCCAGGCTGAGTGTTAACCTTTAGTCAGTTAACTCCCATGGTGAGTTGCAGTCAAGAAACTGAGGGTAGAAATTAGGACAGGCCTTAC
This sequence comes from Rhinopithecus roxellana, assembly GCF_007565055.1. Taxonomy (NCBI): domain Eukaryota; kingdom Metazoa; phylum Chordata; class Mammalia; order Primates; family Cercopithecidae; genus Rhinopithecus; species Rhinopithecus roxellana. Next base: position 100,046,583 of record NC_044559.1, on the reverse strand, counting down.
ATATGCTTATGACTGAGAAAGCATGAGAAAGTGGGGAAAAATAGAACATTGGGTAACTCTGTAGACTTAGCACCCTGAATTTTCCAGATAATTTGACTGATTTGACTTGTGAATACCCTCACTCTGCCTCCTAACTTCTCCAGTACCTCCCAGAGGTGTATTTGAAATCACAGCTCTAGATATTCTTTCCTAATACCTAATTCTTTCCTAATTCAGCAGCAAATTCAGCAGATAATTATTTGAACACTCAAAACCTCTTGCATCAATACACTATCCTAGACTGGGCACGAGGTCTCACACCAGTCATCCCAGCACTTTGGGAGGCCAAGGTGGGTGGATCACCTGAGGTCAGGAGTTCCAGACCAGCCTGACCAACATAGTGAAACCCCATCTCTACTAAAAATACAAAAATCAGCTGGGTGTGGTGGTGCACACCTGTAATCCCAGCTACTTGGGAGGCTGAAGCAGGAGAATCGCTTGAACCCAGGAGGTGGAGGTTGCAGTGAATGATAAAGACACTGCCCTCCAGTCTGGGTGACAGAGTGAGATTCATTCTCAAAAACAAAACAAAACAAAACAAAAAACCACTATCCTCAATTATAGTTGTAATACTCTACCCCAATTAGCTCCAAAGGACCAAGACACAGAATGAAACCGAAGGGTACAGGAAGAACAAATTTAGCACCTTCCCCTTTGATCAATAGGAGTAGGAAGGGACTTAACATTAATAGAGGATATGCTTCATGCACTTAGTTCTGTACCTCATTGTCTTTAAGCAGGAACTGGAGCCTAGACAGCTAGACATGGCAACCAAGTAAGCCCAAGAAGGCATCTATCTGACAGGGGCCCACTGCTGCAGGAACCCAGGTTTAAAAGAGATCTAGTCACTAGAAATCAGTTGGGTTGTAGGAAGCAGAGCAGCCCCTGATTACAAGAAAGAGGATGGGTTTGTTTCTCTAACCCTGATCCCTTCCTCCTTTCTACTCTCCCCTCCCTGTCATAGTCCTCATGTTATGCTAGTTTAAAAGAAAAAAGTGGAAACAACCTCAGTTTCCAAAAACAATATGTTGTTTAAATAAATGTGGATATTAGTGAAATATTATGCAGCTATTAAGATAATAATGAAGACATACATATGTATTGATATGGAATTATGTGCATGATTAATTCATTGATTTGCTAATATTGCCGCATGCCTCTTCCGTGGCAAGCTCTGAACTAGGTACTTCCGTAGAAAAGAAAACAGGCCTGCACTCAAGAAATTTACGTTCTAGTGGTAGATTCAGATGATGAAAAACTAAACAAACAAACATATAATGTAATTCAGGAGTGATAATTACTATGAAAAAACATAAAGCAAATTAAGGAGTCACAGGAGGTGGGAACAGCATTTCATTAGATACATATTTGAGAGATTTGGGGCCTACACAATTCTGTAGGTCAAAAGAGTATGAGATATAGGGATAAGAACTTTCCAAGCAGACGGAGATGTCAGGATGAAAGCTCTGAATTGGGAGTAAAAAGGATACAGGGTGGAAAGACTTGGGCTGGAAAGGAAGCAAAATAGGAGTTAGGACAAAGAACAGAGAGAAAAACCACAACAATGACAGTAGGTTGGGGATCCTCTAGTACTCTCACTCAAGTTTTTGTTTTGAGAATAGTAGAAAGAAAGGAGGCATTATATGCTCTGAGCTGGTGGTGATTCTGGGTGTACGAGGCATCTCTCAATAGTATAGTCTATATATACTAACAACCACGAGTGTCAAATGCATTGTCTCACATCCAGTGGTGCACAGACAAGTGTGGCTGCACCCTATTTATGTTCATTAAAAATAAAAACACTATATGGACCAGTCAGATATATTTGTGACTTCCTATGTGGGCCTTTTGGCTGGATTTTTGTTGCCCCCATCTTAAACCATTCCAGAATTGAATGTTCTGGAGGAATCAGAAAAACATGTGTTGCAGTCAAAGGAAATGCTTTGAGTAGATTTTCTCTGGGAGTGCATCAACTTTCTTTTCCAATTTGTCAACCTTTTTTCTCTTTCCTAGATGTACCCTAGGACTTTCTCTGTAGTAATCAAAGTTGTCTATAAATTTCACTGTTTTAAGACTTCTCTCATAATATGGTATTGAACATTTATAGTATGTATGTACAGTGATTCTAATTCTCTAATTTCCACTTAAGGTTTTATGGGGGAATCCTGGGCCAAGCAGTTCCACTTGAAGCCACAACTTTATAGGTTATAAATGAGAAGAATAATATTTATCTTTCCCTTGAGATGGTGCAATGGTTGATTAATAAATGCTTATAGGGTGTTCTGAAGATTACAAGTGTCAACTACTATTGTGATTATTATTAGCTGATCCTACAATCCAGAATTCAATGAGCACCAGGTTATGGCTGACTCTTTCATCTTCTGTACATACGTTCTATCCACTGGAGGAATTAAATATAAGCCCAGCATAATTAATTAATGTTTATGAAGCATGTTGTGAGTCTCAATTTCTCTAAGTGCCAAGTGCGATTATAAGAAATACCATAGCTTTCATTTCAACCTTGTAGTAATATTAGATTCCGATTAGCTTCATTTTCATTATAGATCATGTACTCAGTGTCTCATTTCTATATTCTGTGCAGCACCTGCTAGCCTGATGGTATAAGTGTCCAATAAGGGCAGTAATAAAGTTGTAATCTCTTTTCTTTCTTTTTGATTCACCTTTGTGTGTGTGTGTGTGTGTGTGTGTGTGTGTATTTTTTTTTTTTAATAGACTACACAGGAAGAAAGAGCTCTTTCACTTTTGGCAAAAGATAATTCTAAATCTCTGTTGATGGGAATATGAAATCTTCTTTCTCCTGATTACCAATCAGGAAAATGAAAACTATTTACTCTGAAAAGTCTAGTTGTATCACTTCTAAATCATTTATAGTCCACTAAGTGCTTTGAATAATGGAGGAGCTAGGAGAGCCCCTGATTTAATTTTGTCTCTGTGTTTCTTCAGTATCTTTGCGCTTTCTTGCATTTAGAGGAATAGCACAGAACAGAGAGTTTAGATGATTTTTTTTTAAGAAAGCTATTAAAAGCTTTTACAAGGGACTTGAGCTTTAATAAAACCTCTCTGTATGCCGAAAGGCCAAATCTCCAGGGATCTGGAAAGAAGCAACCTCAGAGTTAAACATTTGCAAAGCAAACTAACTTCATGAGTTTAACATCATTTTTTCCGTCTCCCACCCTTATCTTTCTTACAATAAATACAACATTGGTTCAATATATTCTTTAACCCAACGTCTCTAATAGATAGCAATATCAAACTTTAGGAGCACATATTTGCCTGACATTTTAGTTTATAAAATGCTATATTACATATGTATTAGTTTTCTATTGCTGCCCTAACAAAACTACCATAAATTTAGTAGCTTAAAATAATCACTATTTATTATTTCACAGTTTTGTAGGTTAAAAGCCCAGGTTCAGGTTGGCTCAGCTGGCTCTCTGCTCCAAGTTTCAGAAGGCTGAAATCAAGGTGTCTGCAGGTCTCTCTTCCTTTCTGGAGGCTCTGGGAGGGTCTTCACTTCCCATCTCATTCACATTGTTGGCAGAATTCAGTTCCAGGCAGTTAGAGGACTATGGTCTCCACTTCCTTGCTGAGTGTTGGCTGGGGTGATTTTCAACTGTTACAGGCAGCCTGCATTCCTTCATTAATGCCTCATAGTGGATCAAATTCTTTTCAAGCTTTGAATCTTTCTAATACTCCCTTTTGCCTCATCTCTCCTCTGCTCTCTGCCTGGAAAAAAGCATCTTTTTTAAGAGCTCATGTGATTAGACTGAACCCTGTCTGATAATACAAAATAATCTCACCACATCAAGATCTGTAAATTTCATTATGTCTGCAAACCCCTTTTGCCATGTAACACAACATATTAGCAGGTTCCAGAGATTAAGGCATAGACATCTTTGAGGGGAGACTGTTTTACTGCCTGTAATCCCATAGAATTATCATACCAGGCAAGGTGGACAATATTATCCTAATTTTATAGAGGAAGAAATACAGTATTTCAGTAGCATGAATTATTTGACCCAGGTCACAGAGTAAATAAATGGCAGAGCCCAGGAGTAAAGACTAAAATCCTTTTGTCATTTTTAGTTATTTTTGCTTTTAATAAACATTTAAAGGGCTCATGGTGTCAGGTTTCTATATCAAATCTGAGAATACAGGGATGAAAGATGTCTCTGAACATAACAGGTTCGTAATCTTACAGGCAACACTGAGAAATGTCCAAGAAATTTAATATAGTTTGTAAAGACTTGATAAAGAACACAGAAGGAGTGTAATCTCAGGGAGAAAAATAAGTGGGCATTAAGAAAACCTTTACAAAGAAGGTGATCTTTGAAAAGGCTCCTTAAGATCATGTAGAAGTTCATCAGTTAGATAGCCAAGGTATATTGGGAACAGCATATGTAAACGCTTGGTGTCAAGAAATGCTAGGGCTCCTCTGAAATCCAGCAAATGAGGTGAATGGCACCAGTAGAAAGGAATTGACAGATAAGCCTGTGAAGGTGGGTATAGCTATACTGTGAAGAACATTTTAAACAGCACTGTACACCTCCATGGTGAGGAAGAGCTGAAGCATTTAAGCCAGGGTTGACATACTCCAATATGCATATTAGAAATGTATAAAATAAGGGGCTCGATAAAATGAGCTGAGATGGTGAACAACGGTGATCATTAAATTTAAGGCACTTGCCATATATTTTGAAGATTACAAAGAATATAAATGATACGTATGTCCCCACGGAGTTTTTCGTCTTCTATCAAAACTCTTTTGGTTGCAAGGAATGGAAAGCCAATTCAAACTAACATTAACTGGAAAAGCAGAATATGTTGATTCACGTTACTGAAAATTATGGGGCAGATGACTTCAGGCAGAGCTGGATCCAGAGGCTCATTTGATGTCATCAAGGATCTATCTTTCTCCATCTCTGACTTCTGTCCTCCTCTTTTCTGGAATCACTTCAGAGAACTTTCCTTCATGCTACAGCAAAGATGACCAGCAGCAATTTTTGGATTTGCATTATCCATACAGCTAATAATCCCAGAGAAAGGAGCATTTGCTTTCTCCCACCACCCATATTATTCTGAAAAAAGGACTCTGATTGGTCTTGCTTACACATGCCCAGCAATGGACAAATTACTCTGTTTACAGGGGTAGCATACTCTAAATAGCTTAATTTAGTTATACATCCACTTCTGTTTCAGGCAAAATGCAGCCAACCTCATGTGCTGGAGTCAGAGCATTTCCTGAAATAGAGAAATGACAGATTTCCTGAATCAGAGAACGACAGTTAGGCAAATATAACAGATCTCCGTTACACAAGCGTACGAATCACCAGAGGGTGTTATTAAAATGCAGTTTGTGGACCGGGCGCGGTGGCTCACACCTGTAATCCCAGCACTTTGGGAGGCCGAAGCGGGCGGATCACGAGGTCGGGAGATTGAGACCATCCTGGCTAACACGGTGAAATCTCATCTCCACTAAGAATGCAAAAAATTAGCTGGACGTGGTGGCGGGCGCCTGTAGTCCCAGCTTCTCCGGAGGCTGAGGCAGGAGAATGGCGTGAACCCGGGACGGGAGCTTGCAGTGAGCAGAGATCCGGCCACCGCACTCCAGCCTGGGTGACAGAGCGAGACTCCATCTCAAAAAAAAAAAAAAAAAAAAAAAAAAAAAAAAAAAAATTGCAATGTGTGCTTCCGTAGTACTGGGAGGAGGCTTGAGTTTCTGCATGTTTCAAAGCTCCTAGGTGACACCGATGCTAGTGGTCCATGGACCACATTTTGGGTAACAAGGCACTATATTATCTGTGGGGTGGCCAAGCCCAGCATGTGAAAAGGCAACCATAGTAATAAAAAATGCAAGTTGTGATTCAAGATGATGAAAGAAGAGAGGTAAAAAGGGGATTATCAACCAAATTTCAACGACAATGTGCACCCCACAGTAATACAAAGAAGGATTTCTTCTAGGATCCATTAAAAGCCTCAAACTTTGGTCTGCAGTTAACCTGATAGGTTTTCAAGGGGTCCATGAGGCAAAAACTGTTTTCATAAGAATATTAAGATGTTATTTTATTCTTTTTCCCACACTGACTTGTAGTGATTGTACAAAAGCAATGATAAGTCAAACTGCTGGCAGCTTAAACAGTACTGATAGTTTCATCACTAACATGCCCTCGCCTTATTTAAAAAAGGAAGAAAACAAGAAATGTCAGTTTTGTTAAAAAATGTACCCAATGAAGCAGAAAACACTATTAATTCATTAAATCCCAATCCTGAATTTTATTAGATATTTTTAACGTCCTGTGTAGTGAAATGGGAATTATGTATAAAACATTCTGCTGTATGATGGTTGTCAAGAGGAAAAACACTTGTGAAATTGAGTTACAAGCCCAAGTAGCCACTTTTTCATTGCACACATTTATTACTTGAGAGAATGACTGACAGATTATGGCTATTCTGACTTTGGTATTTGGATGTTTTATTAAAAACTAATGAATGACTCTCCTACTTCAAAAAATGATAGTTTTCATTCTTAACAATAACATTAGAACTTTCCACAAACATTAGAACTTTGAAAAATATGTCCCCAGGATTGTGATGGCATCTCAATTCTGAAAAGCTTTGGTGTTAAGATTGATGGTATATTAATAAATGCAATTTTAAAATTGCTGTGTAATCATTTGGATGATTTACATCATTCAGTGAGTCAAATTTTCCAAATGGCCGATGTACAATGTTGCAAAGATATTTATAGGTGAAAAATCCATTGGAAGTGCAAGACAGACACATAGACATCCCTACAATATGTACCGAAAATTCATTGATGTGGTTCCAGATTCCATATTGCAACTAAACTTTAAGAAACTGTCTCTTTCCAAGTTTAGTTCCAAAGAAGGGTATCCACAATTATCTTACAAAATGAGTAAAGTACTCTTCTCCTTCCAAAATACATATCTGTGCGGGCCAGATTGTCTTCACATACTTCAACCTAAACATATATTGCAACAGATTGAACGCAGTAGCTGATATGAGAACTCAACTTATCTGAAATCAGGCATTAGGGAATTAACAAAAATGTGAAACAATGCCACTCTTGTCAAAAATGATTTCTTTTTGGGCCTTGGAAAATATAGCTGTTTTGTCATAAAACTATTTCATTTATTTTAGCATGCATTTGGTTTAATGTTATTTTTAATAGCATTAAAGTAGAAATATTTAAAATTTTTCTTCAGTTAAAAATTTTCTAATTAGGTAAATGTTTATTGGGTTAATCTACATAAATAAAAGGTCTTTGGGATTCTTAATAGTTTTTAAGACTGTAAAGTGGTCTTGACTCCAAAATGTTTGTGAACTACTGGGGAAGGCTAATCAGAAAAACCTGAGATCGCCAGGTTTTTACTGCCTTTTAATTATGGAATGTATTATAATAGCACAAAAACCATGGGTCCTTACTCCTTGAATAAGCTTCCATCATCTAATTTGGTGTTGCTAACCTTTTGGATAAGGTATTTGGAATAGACCCTGTGCTTTAAAAATATTTCAGACAAAAACAAAAAACAGAGGTAAAAAACAATACTCACAAATAAATACAATTAGTCTCCTTTAAACGCCATTGAGTATAATACAGCATTAAATGTTTGTACTTTTACTTAAAATGTGATTCTTCAAAATAAAATTTAGAGATCAAGTCTTTCACATTTCTGAAATAAATACTATTTGGCAGGGCTTCTGTTTGTCCCAATTTTCTTTCTTTCTCTAGCTCCTTCCTTCCTTCCTTCCTTCCTTCCTTCCTTCCTTCCTTCCTTTCCCTCCCTTCCTTCCTTCCTCCCTCCCTTCCACCCTTCCTCCCTACCTCTCCCTCTCTCCCCCTTCCTCCCTCCTTCTCTTTCTCTTTTGCTTTTTCTTTCTTTCTTTTTCTTTTCTCTTTCTTTCTTTCTTTCCCTTCTTTCTCTTCCTTCCTTACTTCCTTCTTTCCTTCTTATTCCTTCCTTCCTTCCTCCCTCCTTCCCTCCCTCCCTGCCTCTGCCTCCTTCTTTCTTTCTTTCCTTCTCTTTCTTTCTTCTTTTTTCTTTCTTTCTTTTCCTTCCTTCCTTCTCTCCTTCCCTTCTCCTCCCTTCCTTCCTTCCCTTCCCTTCCTTCCTTCCTCCCTCCCTCTCCCTCTCTCCCCCCTTCCCTCCCTCTCCCTTTCTCCCTCTCCCTCCCTCCCTCCCTCTCTCCCTCCTTCTGTTTCTCTCTCTCTTTCTTTCTCTCCCTTCCTTCTTTTCCTTCCTTCCTTCCTTCCTTCCTTCCTTCCTTCCTTCCTTCCTTCCTTCCTTCCTTCCTTCCTTCCTTCCTCCCTTCCTTCCTTCCTTCTTTCTTTGTTTCTTTCTTTCTCTTTCTTTCTTCTTTTTTCTTTCTTTCTTTTCCTTCCTTCCTTCCCTTCCCTTTTCCTTCCTTCCTTCCCTCCTCCCTCCCTCCATCTCTCCCTCTCTCTCTCTCTTTCTTTTCTTTCTTGCTTTCTCTTTGTTTTGCTACTGCTTTTTGAGATGTCAAAACACACTTAAATAGTTGTTCGGAGTTGGTCCTTATTTTTCAGTACTTTCCTTTCCCTTTAATGCTAAACTGAAGGTTGGATCACTAGAGGGTTGGTTGATAGATATATTCTACCTAAGATTACCACCTCAGGATGAGGTTATAAAGCTTATTATGTGAATAGCCATATTTCTTCCACCTGAAAACAAAGCTTTAGAAAAAAACTTTAGCATTCCCCATAGGAAGATTTGTACCACTTGCTATTTATCACATATTATTCTAAAAGCCTTGCAAATGTTGACACATTTAAACCTCTTAACAATATTATGAAGAACCTATGAAGACATTGGAGCCCAAGGAGGTTAAGTTACTCATTCAAGATCATACAGCTATTGAGTGATAGAGAGCCCAGGCAATCTGACTCCAGATATGTGTCCATAACCAAAGGCATTAGGCTGAATTAGTGTGTTCGAGATCATTTAAAAAACAACATTTCAAATGAAGAGTTGCTTAATTTTGGTGGGAATAATCTTAATTAGGATTTACTTGTTCATTGGACACATACCCTTGTGCTTGTAAGGCTTCCACGAAGAGATTCAGGAGAGGTTTAGGTCACAAGAGATACAACTTAGCAATAATTTAGAGTTGGTGGAAATCTAGTAATGCTCCTCAAACATTGCCGGCAACATACCCACCAAAAGTATGCAAAAGTATGCAAATCTGGGTTCTCTGTTACAAATGACAAAATGCTTTTGAAATTTCTTACTTTATCTTATGTTTTTGAATTTTGCATATGATAATGCTTTAATATGAAAATCATGTTTTAAGTTACTCCTCATTGAATAAAACTAATTATCTAAGAAATCAGCTGCCACAGTCTTTTGAAGCTTGGAGTGGCTGCTGGCACATTGTACCAATCTCACCTGGAGAAACCAACTCCATAGAATACTTTTGGAAGACCATGGAGTGTTTGTTCTTCTTTGTCTCCTCTTTGTGCACTACTGCTCAGGCACTCCATACCAGCCAGAATTTGGTTGCCCAGTTTTAAATAAAATGTTAAGAAGAGGGCTCCATGTGAGAAACTGTGTACACTAAATAGGTTTAGTGAAGTCATCCAATGGTCCTTCTTTAACTCATGTCAGTAGTTGCAGTATCAAAAGTCTAAAGAGATTAACAAGGTAACTTGAATGAATGAAATTGGTCACGAATGCATATTATAGGAAATGTCGGAGACTCAGATAAATGGAGGGCATGTGTACTATTTAATGTGAGATGAAGTACATACCTCCAACCCACTAAGAATGGGGATCAGGTCGCCTCAAGTTTTGATCTTTAAAAAATTAGAGAAGCAATTTAAATTATTATCTGATTTTTTTTGATTTTGGTAAAAAATTCAGTTTTATAAAATATGTGGACAACCAAATGAGTTTCAGACCTATATGTTGTATCATCTTTCAGTAAAGGTAACACCATTTATGTTGCACAATTGTGTAGTCGTTGATTGTTAGTAGGCACACTCTGGCTGCGTGTGTGTCAGAGAAAGGGTGAGAAGAGAAACTTTTGTCCTCGGATCATCTTAAAGTTTTTGTTTCCATCTACTTACAAGTCCCAAGAGGGGAATTAGTATGTCGCTTTCTGAACATGTTTATGGTATCATCCTCTGAGGAACATACATTTCTTTTGTTCTCTCTCCGATGGAAAAATGGAACAACTTTTTCCCATCCTCTGAAAAGTTCTCTGTATGTTGAAATAGTTATTAAGGCTCTCCTTGTTCATGTTTTTGCTTTCATCAGACAAAATAACCACAAATCCTAAAGTATTTCTTTAAAGATTTATTTTCTTCTTACTTTTTAATTATTTTCACTGTAGAACTATGGACCCTTTTCAAGTTTCCCATAGCTTGCTTATAACATGGTTGCTCTGGACTAACTTGTCCTCATAACCGTTTAGCCAAAGCTAAATATGAAGAGAACATTATTTGCAGTTACGTTTCATATCTTTGTGTTATTTTCAAACAGCATTGCATTTCTGACTGATATGTAACTTATAATCTGCTGCAATCCCTATATCATTCCCATTATATTTATGCATAACCAGTTATTTATTTTTTGTCCCATAATTTGTAACTTTAACTGCCTTATAATTCATCTTAAACACTTTCCTTTCTGTATGTTTTTTTCCATTCTGTCTCCGGAATGTTGGAGCTTATACTACATGGTGTCCAGTACATAATAGGTGCTTAAGACAGGTATAATGAATGAAATAACTAAACCAAGATTAGGCAATATATCCCACAATAACTTTTATTGGCTCTAACACAATATAGATTTATTGAACCTAGTAAAATCTAGTAGAAACTTTTTCCATACTTGACCAAATGTTTGGACTTTATCTAGAGAAAGATCTTTGTTTAAGCCTTGGCTCTTGCTTCTTATTAGCTATTTAGTTTGGAAAAATCATTCAAGTTCTCTAAGCCTTTGTTTTCTGCTGTAGAAAATGTATATAATAATAGCTACCTTTAAAGTTATTGTGACATTTATACAAGATATTGTATGTGAAATGCTTAAAAGTGTTCTTGGTACATAGTGAATTCCCACAAAAATGCTGACTCATAAGAAAATGTAACACCCAAACCACTATATATGGATAAGTTAAAGAGGGGGATGTTTTTCTCAGCTCCTGTTTTCTCTTCTGAAAGGATTTATGATGGAAATCATTCTTGGATGCTTAAGAATTCTTCTTCAAGGTATTCTCTATTGATACTTAACTTTCTCATCTTTCTTCTCAAATTGAATGCATAGTACACTTGTTTAGTCCCAGAAAATACTCACTACAAAATGTTAAGACTTCAAAATTAGCAGCAGCATCAGCTTCATCTTTTCCTATTATCTTGAGATAAGATGATAGAAAAAGAGATAAGAATCTAAATGGCAAGAAGAGCCCACTGATGCAACAAAATAAATGTATACCTGCCATTGAAATACTTCAGAGAAGAATAACATTTTCGAGAATTCAGTGAAAAGGGATGGTACCTTTGGAAAAAAGGAATCAGGTCTTATACAGAGTGTGTGCCCGAGGAGATGTAGGGTAAATGTCTCTTGGGTGATGATGACAGAGATGGGGGTGATGATGGCAGAACTGGTAGTGTTGATGATATGGATGAGTTACCATAACATGGAAAAGAGGGCTTGGCCACTATAGTAACAACAGAGTATTAGATATTCCAGTGAGTATCCGACTATGGCAAAGCTTTAGGAACGTAAAAGAGGAAATGACAGTTCAGAAGTGACTCACAGCAACGTGAAAATAACAAACCGACAGACTGCATGGATGCTAAAATTCACAATTTAAAAATGGCCACCTGACACTCATGCCTCAGCAGATGTTGTAGTTTAAAGTGAAGATTTACAGTTTCTTTGGCAGGAAGTGAGTTGCTCAGGAAAAGGATTTTTATAAGACTTCTTAATTGTCATCAAATGATAGGATTTAGGGATGGCATTTGTTAACACAAGTTGCTATAAGGTGGTAACTCACACAAAGTTTACGTTAAGCTTAGGATTCACAATGCAGATTTTCAAAATCCAGATAACTTTGCAAGGCGATTTTCATTTTCAGCCACTGTAGAACATTATTTCCTACTCAGAACAACTTCACAATTGTATGTTCCAGGGACACACTGAATTTTATTTTTACGCCTGTCTAGTTTTACCTACACTAGGAAAATGGTCACTGATATGAGACAAATAAAAATCAGAAGATCCTAGCGTTATTACTCTTATTGTTAGGCTTATTCTCGGATTACATTTATTTTTTTCATAAAAAGCACAACACCCTTAAAATTATAATGTACTAGTGGCCCTAATATTTGGAGAGCCAAATTGTATGTGGATCCACTTGGGATAATTGTGTATGCAACTGCCTGGAAAAATGGTGAAACTGAAACCAGTTTAAGAATCAGATTGCGGCCGGGCACGGTGGCTCAAGCCTGTAATCCCAGCACTTTGGGAGGCCGAGACGGGCGGATCATGAGGTCAGGAGATCGAGACCATCCTGGCTAATACGATGAAACCCCGTCTCTACTAAAAAATACAAAAAACTAGCCGGGCGACGAGGCGGGCGCCTGTAGTCCCAGCTACTCGGGAGGCTGAGACAGGAGAATGGCGTGAACCCGGGAGGCGGAGCTTGCAGTGAGCTGAGATCCGGCCACTGCACTCCAGCCTGGGCGGCAGAGCAAGACTCCGTCTCAAAAAAAAAAAAAAAAAAAAAGAATCAGATTGCAAAATTTTGTTTTGGTTCTACCATTCATTATCTGTGTGTCATTTGTTAGGCAAATACTTTGAGTCTCACTTCTCCCTCTAGTTAAATGGGAATGATTTCACAATGGCTTCACAGTGCTGTTTGACAGGACAAAGGAAATAATGTAAGGTCAATGAAAACCACAAGGGTTGACCAAACACACATAAGTCACTACTATTACTAGCTACTAATACTACTTCTACTACTGTTATTACTGCTATTATAACTGCTGCCAACATCACTAACAGCATTACTTTCATCTTGGGTTTGCTTTGAGTAGCTACTTCTTATCCTGGGTTTGAAGATGAGTAATATATAGATATACGACATATATACTATATTCCCCTGATACTTGTATAATTAAAACAGTGGAAGATAAGGTAAAACATAGTAATATGATTTTACATATTTACTTTTAATAAAATACACATCAATTGTAAAAAAGGGTCAAAAATAATACAAAATTATGATGTAAAAAGTGAAGTATTTGAATAAATAAACAGAGGACTCTCTTCTGTTATCCTTTCCCAGTTCCATTCCCCAGAGGTTATTCAGTCTATGCTTTTTCAGTGTACGTCTCTCAAGGCTGGTTGTTTCGGGAATGAAATAAGTACATCTTGGATGTAAACACTGTTCAGCTATGCAATTGTCTACACAAGCAGGTAAGTCAGCAAGTTAGTCTTCAAATACTTTGGCTTCTAGTGGGAAGACAAACTATCTTAAAACATCATCAATAACAAATAGATTTTGAGTGCCTGTTACCTACAGGGTGGAGTACTGGTTACACTGAGAGGTACGGATTCTCAGCTTTCCTTTTTGTTAACTTTCATACAGGCTGTTGTTCTCTTCTATCTATATTCAGCACATAGCGTCACTCTTTATTTTAAATAGATTTTCAGCTTATCTCACAGCTCCGAGTTTATAATTGATTTCTTCTGGAATGTGTTTCTTATGACATATAGAGAGTCACTGACTTCAGTAATCCCATATACCTGAGTTCTTTTGCAGGTTGCCCAAAGAGAGTGAATAGCATCTGTTTTAAATGGAGTGGCTGGAGATCTGAGTGAAAGACAGGATCCCATAGGCAGGTATGTAAATGGGCCTGCCACAGATGGCCTAATTTTGGCTAGGTTGGGATAAAATCTGGTTTCTGATACTAGGGTTATGTATGGCTGGCACAGGTGAGGGCATAGAGGGATGCTGGGCCAAGAAGATGTAAAAACATGCTTTAACTTAAAATTAGAGCCTAAACATTTCTCCATGTACATTTAAATGACTTTACAAGAGTCAAGAATATGCTATAATTGCCCTGACCATTTACCATTGTGCATTATATTATTTCCAGTATTGTGTTATGAATAATGGCTGTAAGGAATGCCTTTGGGTATACACATTTCTTCACATTTATACTCATTTCTTTAGAATAGAATCCCTAAGGTAGAAGTTCAAGTCAAAGATTATAAAAATGGTAATGACATAGTTACAATTTTTATATCACCTAACTACGAGACCACAACAATTTAACTCACAACATTAATGGTTGAGATGGCCTGTCTCACGGGTTCCTCATCCTCACCCCATCCCTGGAAGATTCTTCTTTAATCTCTGCTAATTTGACAGGAACAAGAAAGGGATTGTGCTCCCATTTTCTTGATTGCCATGTCTATTTAATACTACTATTTCTTCCTTTGTGAATCGCTGATTGGTATGGAAATCCTCTTACAAACCTTAATAATTTGTATGAGCTTTTTATATAGAAGTGATCTCAATCCATTGTGATACTTATTGTAATATTGTTTCCAGTTTATTTTTGCCTTTTAATTTGAATTATATTTCATTTACAGAATAACAAGTATTTTATGAGAATATAAACCAAAAATAAAATTCTAAGCCCTGCCAACTGACTGAATGGACCCCTCTTCTTGGCCAAGGGTATTCCAAAGTTAACCTGAAAAACTAGTTCAGGCCATGATGGAAAGTGGAGGTCAGACATGCCACATTATACTCTCCTCCCTTTGGAATTCAGGCACCGTGACCTACCAGCATTGACATTAAAAAAGAAATCTTAAGACTGAGGAAACAGACTCTTTGTAGCAGTGATACCAAATTCCATCCTGACTAGTATAACATCACATGACAGATAACAGGCCCTGAAAAGAATCAAAGTATGTTACCCCAAAATATATTTCTTTGATGTATTTTTAAAAGGTCCTTCAAAGCTGTCAGAATCAGGAGAGTGGAGCACCTTTTAAGGTTTACTAAGAAGAAATTTACCATCTATATCTCTGAAGCCGAATAGCTGGAGGTTTCATCTACATAATAAGAACCATGACTTCTACAACCCCCCTTATCTTAACCCAAGTATCTCTTTCTGCTGATTTCAACTCTTCAGGCAAAACAACTCTTTCAAAGATTTGCCAATCAGGAAATCTTTGAATCTATCTATGACCTGGAACACCCGCTTCCCTCCTATTCCTGCTTTGAGATGTCCTGCCCCTCCAGGCTGAACCAATATACACCAACATGTATTGACTGATATCTGTCTGTAACTTCTGCCCACCTAAAATGTATAAAATCAAGCTGTGACCCAACCTCTCAGGACCTTCTGAGGCTGTTCATGGGCCTGTCCTTAAACTTGGCAAAACAAACTTCTAAATGAGAGGAGCCTCAGATACTTTTTGGTTTATAAAATCAAATAAATGATCTTTTATGTTATTTCTATTAAACAATGTAATAAATTAAAGATGAAAATGCAAGATCATTTAATAACTCTAAATGATTACTAATAGCATTATTATTAGTGCTGCTACTAGTACTACTACTACTAATGCCACCACCAACACTATCATCACCATTTTCATTTGGACTATACAGAATAAAATGTGAAAGTCATCTTCATCTTCCCCCCTCACCCAAATCCAAATCAGAGCTAACTATTAGCAGTTTGATGTAAATCCTTTAGAGCTTTTATTTTATATGAATCTGGAATCTTCTTTGCACTTACTCTTCTCATCCTATCAGCCATTGAATCCAGTGGATGCACCTTTCAAACCACGTCTTTAATTTCCCATGTATTTTTGTTTCAAAGCCACTTTTATGGTCCAAGTTATCATCGTCTCTTACAATAGCCTAAAAGTGGCTCCCAACTTCAATTCTGTCTTCTTAACAATGCATTATCTTCACAGTGCTCCACAATCATCATTTAAAAAAGCACTTTCCTTTCAAGCCATGGAGTAGTTTTCCATTACAATTAGATTAAAACACACATCCTTAACCAGTTTATAAGACCCTGCAGGGACTGGCTCCTGCCTATTCCTCCAGTTTCCTACATTACCTCTTTTCTGCTTACCAACACTATTTTTATTTTTTATTTCCTTGAAGCTTTTTTCCTACTTGAGCCACATACGGTTTCCTCTCCTTGGGATGCTCTTTCCTCCCTATTCTCTTTACCTAACTAACTCCTACTCATTCTTCACATTAAAGATTACTTCTTCAGGTTTGTATTTTCTCAGGTTCACCAATCTAAATTACATTTCTCTTTTCATACTTTGAGTTTTCCATTGCAATAGTAATATCAATTATTAATAAACAATCGTTTGTGTAATTGTTTACTTAAGTAAACAATTTGTATTCCTCAGTAGACCATAAGTTCCATGAAAGCTAGGACATGGTCTCTTATTCACTTATTTGTAGAGGTTAGGGAAGGTTATTATCCAGGATAGGGCACCAGGAAAACATCTGAAGTGCTGAAAATGTTTTAGATCTTCATTTGACTTGTAGGGACAGAAAGAGTGTGATACCTTTCCTCACCTGTCATAAGGGTCACGGCTGATACTCCCATAACAAAAGACAAGTTTACAAGAGAAAACATCAATTTATTTAATCAAAGTTTTTTTGTGACATGGAAGCCTTCAAAAATGAAGACTCAAAGATGCGAGGGGAAACTATTTTTGTCCTTTGATTGGGGACAGCCATGTAGAAATGTGATTGGACAAAGGGGTATCATCTAATTAATGGTGACAGACTCAGGTGAGGAACCCAGTAAGGCCTATCCATGTAAATTCTTCTTGGCTTCTATGTGCAGCATCCTTTCCTCCTGGATATGGGGCTGGACCCCTCTGGAATGAAGGTCTTCAAAAGAGAAGGGAGAGAGTAACTTTTGTAGGTTTTAGGACTTCCTGTGTAGGAGAGGGCTTCTGGTTTCTATGACTTGCCTTGGGAAGGGAAATTCTGGTTGCTTTGACTCACTTCTGGGGAGAAAGGAGTTGGAGACAGGAGGGCAAGAGAAGGTCAGAGAGAATTTTCTTTTGAGGCCCTTCCAGTGTTCTTCAGTTCAAAGTACTCAGCATGTCAAAGTGCCATACTTATAGGGTATCATTTTCTGAGCCCCACAGACTGATGGTTACAGAAATGATGGCATTTATTTTTACATGTACGTGAGTATATCAATTTGTAAAAACTCTTAAGGTTTGTGAAATTTATTATATATACATATATTATTAATATTATATATATTCATCAAGTAATCAAAGACATACACATTTCAAATTTTCATAGTGAGTGTCCGATTGTGCTTCAGAAACTATAACAATTTATATTCCATCAACAAATGTGAAGATACTCTTTTCCAACAATATGACAAGCAAAAGGTAGTATCTCATTGATATCCAAATTTGCTTCTTTGATTATTAGTAAAACTGAACTATGATCATATTTTCAATACATTTGGGACTTATTTCAGTATACAATATAAGGATTAAATTTATTTTTTTCATCCTGTTGTCCCAGAACCATTTATTGAATAATCTTTCCCTTCCTCTTTGATTTGTTATGCCATTAATCTTTATCATATTTTATGATGTCAATGGCCTTGATAATATAATACATTGTTGTATATTGTAGGATCTATTTCTAAGATATCTATTCTCATCTATTCATTTGTCTCTTCATTATTGTACTAGTGCCATGCTGATTAAATTAATAGAATGTTAAAAAAGTCATCCTCATTAATCTTCTTTTTCAAATGTAAAGAGAATCCTGATGCTTTAAATGATGCCTAAAGTGGCTTTGTTAAGTTAAAAAGTACCCACTGAGATTTTAATTTGCAATTCATCTTAGGTTGGTTCCTCCTCAGGGAAACAGATGCTGAGATGGAGATTTGCATGAGGGAAGTTTATTTGGGAATCTCATGGGAATAA
The DNA here is from genome assembly GCF_007565055.1 of Rhinopithecus roxellana. NCBI lineage: Eukaryota > Metazoa > Chordata > Mammalia > Primates > Cercopithecidae > Rhinopithecus > Rhinopithecus roxellana. Next base: position 100,028,524 of record NC_044559.1, on the reverse strand, counting down.
CACCTGTAAGAGAAGAAAGAATGCAAAGGGAGAAGTTAAACTGTGATGGAGTTGCAACAGAGGCTTCAGTTGATTCCATAGGAAGCTCTGAGGCTAGGATTGTTCTTCTGAATTGACTGGAATTAAACAAAAGATCTACAGCAACCTGTTAATGGACACAAGCTACCACCAAGAAGGTGTAGTGGGCAAGGCCAAAGGCAGTTTCTGGAGAAGGACTCAGCTACAAGCTGTCAGTAGCCAATACTCTCAGTCTCTGGAAATGAGTGCCTTGATCTTGAATAGGGATGTGGGCAGTGCACCACAGCATCCATGTCACCATTTTTACAATCTTGCTTGCTTTTCCAGGAAAATGATTAGCTTTCCCTTCTATTCAGTATATTTTAAATAACTTCGTTAGGCTAAAAATACAAAAGAAAACAATCAGAAGAATTGATTAAATTTTCTGTGCAATGAGTAATAGATAAACAGAAGCTCAGTAGATGGGAATCATGCATTCAAATCAACAAGACACCGTAGCAGAAACAAATAACAATCCTTTACTCATTATTAGTGAAAGTATAATGTGGTTCTTAGAAAGATACATCATCTATTCCTTTGTTTCCCTTTGGTTTTTCCAAACCCTTTCATCCTCCTTGAGCTATGAGTGAACTTCAAGAGCTTCCTCTCGTTCTTCTTCCTCCTTAAACTCTGCATCTTTTGACATAGCTGACCATCAAACCCAACATTTGTATGTGCAGATGTCTCCTGAGCATCCCTTTCATCTCGATAGACTCATTATTTTCCCCCCTCAAACATGCTTGTTCCATATGTTCTCTTCAGGGCCATCTCCAACTCTTTCTCATAGCCTACTTTTAGTTTGTGGTCAGGACTTGCCACGCCTACCTATGGGATGGGTTTGAAACTCCTTCTCATTTTTATTCTTGATGCTATAAGCAAAAGTAACATCAATATTATTTCTTATATGGGGTAATGCTATAAACTCCTGATTTCCATGTCTCTAATTGTTTCCATCTGTAACCGGTTATGTCACTGACAATACCATCATCAACACCCAAGTTCAAATATTTTGATGACTACTTCCCATAGAAAAAAATTCTAAGTGTGCTCACATGGAATTCAAAGCTCTGAATATTCTGGACCTCACCTAGAGTCTTGGTCTGTAGCCCAGATTTACCATATTGCTTGCCTTCTCATATCTCTTGTTTATATTGCTTCCATGTGTCTCTTTTCTTTGTTATAAATGTAATTTTCCCTTTGTCCCTCCCCAAAGACATTCCATTCATTTTTAAGACCAATCTCAAATGCTACCTCAGTGAAGAATTCTTGGATTCCCACAGTAGAAATCAATTGTGCATCCTCTTATTTCCAAATGTGCTTTGTTTATGCCACTCTTGCAATGTGTATCCTGTGTATGTATATACTTGTATGTATGCCTCCCTGAATACATTGAGTATTGGAAGGCAGGAGCTTTTTATTTTTTTCATCTTTGTATTCTTCACAGAGTCTGGCCTAGCCTAATTCTTTATTGTGCAAAATATATGGTTGTGGAATATAATTCTGATGTCTAAGGCAAGGATGTAATTGTTTCATTCATTCTATACTCACTGAAATGCACCTAGAGCCATGCTGTCCAATATGGTAGCCATTAGCCACATGTGGTCATTTAAATTTAAATTAATTAAAAGGAAAGGAAAGATTCCGTTCTTCAGTCATACTAGCCACATTTCATGCGTTCTAGCAGCCACACGGGGCTCATGGCTACCTCCCATGGTGACCACTACAGATATGGAACATTTCCATTGTCACAGAACGTTCTACCGAACAGTGCTGCTCTATCGGATTTGCATTAGAATGCTTTCAACTGCAAGTAACGGAATTCTCAACTCATACTGAGTTGGGCTCCTCCAAAGCAGACCCTGAGACAAGGTTTGGGCTTATGTAATTTATTTAGGAGGTGATCCCAAGGTCAAGTAGAGCACATTTTTAGGAAAAATAAAAGTAAGAAAAGGAAGGTAAAAGACCCAGTAGATGGCATATTAATATGAAGTTTCTACTGTAGGCAACTGGGACTCCTTTGGAATCCTCTGAGAAAACTCACTTCAGAAATGTCCTACCAGGTGTGGGAAGGCTGAACCCTCCAACTCTACCAAATCTCCTTCTTTATTGATTAGGGATAAGGGGGAAGAGGCTTAAACTCCTCCTCCACTTTGGCATTGCAACCTCAGGAAGAGAAGAAGAGGTGCAGGTGCTTGAGGTGGAAAACTGTCAGAGTGCTAGAAACTATTGCAGCAGCAGATCATCTCAGGGTGGCAAAGAGCATGTGTCGGTGCATCAACAGACTCTTCTACACATCAAAATGGGGATAAAACAATAACTAAAATCTATTGTCTCACATAAAAATGTCTGGAAAAAGGAAAAGTTAACGTTTTGTTAATTCAGTGGCTTATTGATGAAGGGGCTCTGGATTGGCAGTTCTGCAATAATCTTGAGTTTCTTCCTAACATCATCTCAAGTTGTCTGCAGCCCTTCCAAACATTACGATTTCGGAAGTAAGTATTCCAGTGGCAGGAATGAGTGAATCCACGTTTGGAGTCTTATAAAAAGTAAGATCATTTCTACAAACCCTGCCAGAAGACTTCCTTTTGTATCTCGGAAGTCAAGGCTGCATCATATGGCCATGACAATGGCAGAGTAATAGACTTGTTGTGATTGGTTTAAACTAATCAACACTCACCTCTTGGGTCCAGGGACAGGGCTGCCTTTCTTAAGCATAATGCTTCCCAATATCTGAAAACAATAGACATCTGTTGGCAAAGAGAAGAGATAAATAGGGTGGTGATGCATATGTCCTGCGTAAGCAAGAGTATGTCACAGGTGCAGGCAGCAAATTTTAAGAAAAATATTAACAAACTCGAAAGAATCTAGAGAAAAAGAACGACGATTTCCAAGGCTTAGCAACTGCATTGTATTTTGAGTAAATAAAGGAACCAGGCACAATCAGAGCTCTGATGTCATTACACCAGTACATTAATCAACCTTTGAACTTCTGTAATATACAGAGGTAAAAAGGGTATTATGGTAGCTATCATTAAATATTTAAAAAATAGCATTGGTTGGTAGATAAATTTAATTATATGATGTACCAGAGGCTATAGCTGGGACCAGTGTGAGAGTTAGATTTTTTTTCATATATTGAGCAGAGATTTAGACTTAACAATTAGTTTATATATCATAAATCATATACCATAAATAATATGAAAAAATAGTAACATCTTCACCAATGGAAAAATTAAGAAGAGCTGAATTCCATTAATGGTTTGCATTCGAGTAGTGCTTCATGTTTCAAAGTATCATTTAATTGAACTGTTATTAAACCCTTATAAGGTATAGTATGTAAACACTATTGTCTCTATTTCCCTTATGGAAAGAATGAGTTCAGCAAGTTTAATGATTGCTTAAGATCATGGAGCTAGTAAATCGCAAAGATTTGACACACACTCAAATTTTCTGACCCTCAAATACTGGTATTCCTAAGTCATTGTAACTATCTGGGTTTTTAAAATGTTTTAGGTAATTGAAAATAGCTTTATAATAGACCTGAATTTGACTATGCTTCTATTGCTTTGTATCACAAGCAATCTTGTTCCCAGGAATGCTCATCATTAGCCACTTCAGCCTCCCTCCCTCCCTTCCTTCCTTGTTTCTTGAGACAGGATCTCACTTTGTCACCCATCCTGGAGCGCTCACGGCAGCCCCAAGCTCTAGGCTCAAGTGATCCTCCCACCTTAGCCTCCCGAGTGGCTGGGACTACAGGTGTGCGCCACCATGCCCAGCTAATTTTAAAATTTTTGTGGAATTGGGGTCTTGCCATGCTGCTCTGGCTGGTCTCAAACTCCTGGGCTCAACTGACCCTCCCCATTTGGCCTCCCAAAGTGCTAGGATTGTAGGTATGAGTCACTGTGCCTGGCATAAAGTCACATTTCTTATTGTTCTTACTGCAGTATGTCTATATCCTGCAGATTCTGCCTGTGTTTCCTTTAGTGGAAGATGTTGTATTTGGTATTAGTCATTATGTATATTTTTACCCCTTTCCAGTATACATTGTATGGTATCTGGTTTGTGAATAAATGAAAACATAGTACAGGAAATAGATCTTGTTTCTTTTCTTGGACATTTTGAAATTTTTTTCTCTTTCTTGGTATCTTCTGGTTTATTTTGTGATTCATTGAAACAGCAAATTCTCTCCTTCCTTTCATTTGTATTCAATATTAAGGATTACCATTGCGTCTGTTACACAGTCTTCTGTTCTTAACTTCCTCACAGGGTGGACGTCAGTGTCTTCTATATAGCCTGCACTCAGTGGAATTCTCTTCAAATAAATTAGGAGATTCTATTTTTAGATATGAAATCTCTTTATCCAGTTCTGGATGCTGCTTTATGGCTCGATTTTTTTTTTTTTTTTTTAAGATTAGTGCAACCATACTATTTCTCTAGTTTTTGAGATGGAATTTTTAATATCCACCAGAGCTTCAAGCTTTACATGATTTGAAGCAGCTCATTATATTCAGATAACAAATGGACTTTGCTTCTCAAATATGTTTGATGTAGACTTTTCTTTCAACTACTCACATGGGTAACTTTTGAAGTAGTGATTGCTGATACTGTATTGGTCACTTCAAAATGTGTTATGGCTACTCCAAGCAATACCAAAGAATTTTTACCTCCAAAATTATGCAACATACATGCCAAAAAGTACAGATTTTGTAAATACTTTCCAGTGACTACCGTGGTGTTTGTTTGCTTCTTAGCGTTTACGTTGGTCTGCTATTTCCTTCTAATTGGTGCTTTATTTCATAGTAACAAAAATAATAATACAGATAATAACAATATTGAACAGTTATTGAGATTTTACTGTGTATGAGGCATCACTCTAGGCATTTTACATAAATTAACATAAGAACATTGTCAACAGAGTACTGCTGTTATCCCCATTTTACAAATTGGAAAACTGAGGCACAGAGAGGTTAAGTAAATTACTCAGTCACACAGCTATAAAATGGTGAAGTCAAGATTGCCACCTAGGCACATCACTATACTTTTAAAAAAATAATATTAGTAATAACATTTTGTTATTAACATTTAACATTTTACTAACATGTATTATTGTTATTATTACAAAATGTTCTCCAAGTTGGATTGGAAAGTGGGCAGTAAAGCACAAAGGAAACTTGTTTCTAAGATGTATTAATGAATTTCTTCATTCTCTTCAAACAATCTTTGAGTATTCAACTTGCATATTTAAGTACTGGTCAATGTTTAATATTTGACATCTATATACAAATATATCTAAATATAAAAAATTTAAAAAATGGGCATTCTCACCTAAACCCTCTGTATAGACTCTAAAATCTTTGGGATTATAAATTGTAGCTTATGAACTCACCATTTTTTTGTTCTTAAATTTTCTGTCTCATTTTTTAATTGATATGTAAGGGCTGACTTGACCTGTCTTTGAAGGAAGCCTAAACTAGGAAGTAAAAGCAAGTGAGAGGAATAAAATTAGAGAGAATAGCAGGGCTGGAAGGATTCCTGGTAGCTGTAAAAGCAGTAAGACATATGAATAAAGGAGATAAAAAGTTTAAGCCAGAAACACTAAAAGATAAAAGGAGTTTAAATAGTTTAAATATTCTTATATGAGGAGAAAAAATACGAATGTTTGGAAACAGATGCCAATCTATAGAATCACAAATTAGGATTAATTTTTATAAATCAGAGAAAAAGAAAACTCAAATCTCTCTATATATATTTAGGAAAGAAAAATTGGAGTCATTACTATTTTATCATTTTTCCTCAGAAAAAATGATGGGAAAAGAGAAATAAAAAGTCAAAGAGATGAATAGGGAAAAAAGAAGCAATGCAACAAAAGGAAAACAAGAAAAAATATTGATGGGGCAAGATTTACGGAGAAATTCCTATGATTTTTAATGACTAAATGCCACAGATACATAAAATGTGAGAGGAAGGCAGAGTTGAGTCATTCCCACAGCTGGCTGTTGAAGAAAAGGCTGTAATGTTTCTTTATTATGACAATTGACCGGCCAGATAATTTATGATTCAGTAAGTTACGGGTGTGGGAAATGGAGTGGAAACATACAAGGGACTCAGCAAACTGTAAAACTGCATTGGCTTTATCAGTGGACTCATGTTGAGTCCATCTAGTTGATGAACATCCTTATCAGCCAGCAAATATAAATGACTTATGGGAATAATATTTCAAAGCATAATGACACAGCTATATCTAGTATTCTTCTAAGATCTGGGTTATTAAATATTAAATATCAAAGCTGTAAATTATAGTAGCAGTTTTATATAACTAAATTAAATTCAAACAAAACCTAATTTCCTTAATCATTGGCTGTAATCCTCCAGGAACATATGCTATTAACTCAACTACAAATGGCACAGAAATTGTATGACTTCAGTTAAGTTATTTGATATCAAATTCTAATCCAGGGCAGACTTCTCTGTAAATCTCCTACAGGGATTTTAATACCTCTACAATCATATTGGCTTTTTACAGAGTAACTAATCTTTTCATACTCTGATTTCTTGCTCCTTTATTCAATTTCTTTTTCTCTCTCTCTTTTTTCTCTCAGAGCATATTCTAGGTTAATTTTTAAAACAAACTTCCTATGGAATTTTAAAATTTTGTCCAGAGTTATCACCACAGTTATTATTACCTGGGATTTTGTACAGAAAACTAATTAAACTTAGCTGGAAGTATTTATAGCTCCAATTAACTGTTTATGGCCATGTATGTCAGTGCAAACCCAAAATAGTAAAAAATTGATCAGTCTAATGTGGCTGCTTGTCCCGGTGGCCAGATGTCTATCATGGAGCTTGTTCGGTGATGAAGTGCATTGTGGCTGCTGTAATTGTGAATAAATGGCTGAAGTGAATTAATTTTGTTCTCTTCTTGGCTAACTGTTAACCATTTTTTGAGAAGTTTGTTATGGTCATAGAGTAATTTATCATTTAGAATCTACAATTGCTTGAAACTAAAAGTTTGAACAGTAAGAAAATGAGAGTCCCGAAGAAAATGGATGCCTGAGAGGTTTGGGCCTCTGTTATTAACCAAGGTAAACAGCGATGTGAGGCATGGGGAGATTAGTCTTGCTAGACTCTTAAAGGAAAGAGGGTACCTATTTCAGGTTTTAGTACTGAATGTCAGGCTTCTTGAATACATGGATGAAGTAGTCCAGGCCTTCCTTGAATCTAATAAGATTCCCATCTTACCATTCAACAAGGTAGCCTGGTCAACGGAGGAGACAGTAGCTTTCCTGGAGAGCAAAAGGTGATAACCATTTCCTTTTGCACCTATATGGTAAAAAGTCTTCTTTTTTGGTTTTTGTTTGTTTTTTTGTTTTGTTTTGTTTTGTTTTTTTGGTTTTGTTTTTATTTTAGAGACAGGGTCTTGGTCTGTCACCCAGGTTGGAGTGCAGTGGCATGATCACAGCTCACTGCAGCCTCGAACTCCGGGGCTCAGGTGATCTTCCCACCTCAGCCCCCCTTGTAGCTGGGACTACAGGTACACATCTCCACTCCAACTTTATTTGCTGAAGACTCTTACCTTTTCTGTATCCCAGACTTCCCCAGCCTTAGGGTCTCTCCCAACTCATTTCTGCTTGCCTATGTATATCTTCACTTGGATGTCTAATAGTCAGAGCAACATGAACTTGGCTCTTGTTATAATCAGGGTCTCAGCATGGGACAGCTGGCATACTCAAAAGGTTTAACTGAAAGTTTAATGAGGGCCAGGAGTGGTGGCTCACGCCTATAATCCCAGCACTTTGAGAGACTGAGGCAGGCAGATCACTTGAAGTCAGGAGTTCGAGACCAGCCTGGCCAACATGTCAAAAACCCTTCTGTACTAAAAATACAAAAATTAACCGGGCATGGTGGCACGTGCCTGTAATCTCAGGTACTGGGGAGGCTGAGGCAGGAGAATTGCTTGAACCTGGAAGATGGAGGTTGCAGTGAGTGGAGATCATGCCACTGTACTCCAGCCTGGGCAATGAAAAAAAAGAAAGTTCAATGAGGTAGAGTTTACCCAGGTGTGGGCAGAACTATAGAAGCCAATACAAGGTGTTAAGGCATCCTGGGATTAGCAACAATGGGAAGCTGTTATCTTCTTTAATCCTGTAGGGACAAGCAAAGGGAACCCAGAGAAAGCCTGGAGTCATAGAACAAAGTCCATCCAATTGAAGTAGTAATCCCAGAATGCAGTGACTGGCAAAACTGGAGTGAGACAGGGAGGGGTCTAAAGGAATAAATTCTCCTACTTGTTTCTTATTCAGCCTCTTCCTGGTACCTCATATTGCCTTATGCCATTTGAAATCAGATGAAAAGAGCACACCCCGGCCATAAAGCAGAGCAGAGAAGTGTGGGGAATAGGTGTGTGCCTGTGCATGTACATTGTTTATTTGTGGAGGTGGGGGATTGGCACTACTTGTACTATTACCAATCCCCATGCTCCAAATAAACACACACATCTCATTCTTTCTTCATCCTTCTCCATCTCATTAAAAGGCACCAGTATACACTCAACTGCTCGTGTGAAAAAATTATCAAGGACCATTTTTATGCTTTTCTTTTTTTTCTTTCATGTCCCACATTCAAACCATTACCAAGCCCTGCTGGTTCTCTCCATTTGGGCTGCCAGACCCTTATGCAAACCACCATTTTTTCTCCCTTGGGCCATATTAGGAACACCCTAACTCTTCTTCTTTTTTTTCATCCCTACCTCTCTCCAGCCTACCTCCCTATCTTTGTTATGAGAGACTTCGTAACCTGGTGGTGTCAAGGAGTTTTCACAGTCCAAACAGCTGTCAATAAAGCAATATCTCACTTCACAATTTTATTTCATATGTCTCTCCTGGGAACAGACCACTGTAATAACTGTTCGTTCACAATTCCAAGCCCTGCAGATCCATCTGTGAACAAAACAAAGTCTCTACTCTGCTGGAGTTTACGTTCTTGTAGGAGGAGACAGACAATAAACAAGTAAGTATAAACTGTGCCAGGTATTGAAAATTATATTATGAAGAAAAATAAATCAGGGTAAGCAGATAGTGACTGAAGTGCTATTTTAGTCATGGAAGTCCTCACTAATGAGGTGTTTGAGCAGAGCCTTGAACGAAGTCACAGGGAGTTATGAGCCAAGAGTTCCAAGCAGAGGAAGAGGAAGTGCTAAGGCCTTGATCCAGGATCATGCTTGGATTTTATGAGGAAGTGTGAGAAGACTTCTGTCCATGCAGAATGAGCAAGACAGAAAGTGAGAGGAGGCCAGTTCAGAGAGGAGGTGAGGGGCTGGATCATGATCAAGCGGAAGCTTTCAGGCCATGAAAGGGATTTGGATTTAAACTGGGTGTGATTGTGAGCCAATAGAGGGTTTGAAGGATCAGTGGCAGGAGCTGAGTCACAATTTTAAATCATCACTCTAGTTGCCGTATGGGTAACTGAGGTAAAACTGAAGGCCAAAGTAGGGATAAACTCATAAGTAGAGACAAGTTAGGAGGCTATGGTTATAGACTAGATGAGACCTGAATTAGAGGGATAACAGTGGGGTAATGAGAATGCTTAGAATTGAAGATATATTTTGAAAGTAGAATTTGCTAATGGCATGGATGTGGGGGCTATAAGTAAAAACAAGTTTAGTCAGCTCTGAAATACAGTCTAACTATTAGCAGTTTCACAAATCATCTCTGTCATTTGAGTCATTTGCTATTGTTTACTCAAGAGAAGCACTTTTTTTGGTCAAGACTTTATAATATTTAGTATCTACTTAATAGTCTTAAATATTTTAACGTATCTTTTCTCTTGGACTCATTGCAAATGAAAGAATTATACTTGGATGAAGAGAAAAACATTTAGACTATACTTTAATGAAGGGACTAAAATTCAGTAAGTTGTAGAGGTTCAAAAGTTGCCTGCTGCTCAACTCTTGTGTCTTAGTCAGAGCCCTGAATGATAAATCACATTGGTCCCAAAGCCCAGGACTCCTCAGGACCCTTGTTTTTTTAGTTAATCTTGTTGTTGAAGAACAACTTCTCTTCCACCCTGCTTTCTTTTCTAAACTCAAAGCCTACTGCAGAGTGGGGAGTTTTTCCACATCCGAATTATGCAAAATGTTGATATTGGGTAGAGGAAAAACATAGAATTAAAATAGTTTTACTAGGGGCATGGGAATTGTGAGTGACCGGAAATTTCTGGAATTTTGCAATGCATTGATGGTGCCAGCAGCCTAGAAAAAGACTGACTCTGATTGGTTATTATGGGATCTACGTTGTGCAGGTACATAGTAGAAACTCAGTAAATGTGTGTTATTAAATTAAGAAACACAGTACATTAGGAGGGAACTGAAGAAGATATCATTTGGAAAAAATGTAATCTATATAATCTTTAGGGGAAAAGTTCATTCCCTTGTGTGGTATGAATATCATGAAGTTGAGACAACCTAGGACTTAAAGGGTCATTGCTGCAAAGAGTGGGGAAGGATTCCATAGTTTGCTCTCTGTAGCTAGGACACAAAAATAGCCATTCACTCTAGGTTTACACAGGTAGTTTGATATATTTTGATAATGTTGATATCAGGTAAGTTGAATTTTTAAGAGTTAAATTTTATATTTTCTGTAGGGGAATATAAATATAAAAATGCTCAATTAATTACAAAAGGAAAAGTGAAATTAAACTATCCTGAGATAGCATTTCTCATCATCAGGTTGGCAAAATGCCAATGTCAGTGCATACTCTGTGGATGACACTAGTGATGGGGTGGGAAACAGCCATTCTTACATATTGCTGGTAAAAATGCAAAATAAATGGTACAACCTATAGGAAAAGGAATTTGGCAATATTTAGAAAAATTCACATACTCATTTACACTATTATTGGCAATCTTACTTTAAAAAAATTATCCCAACGATTCAGTGGCAAAAGCAAGAAAATATATGTGGACAAGGCAATTCATGGTAAGGCAGTGCTTTGTAACAGCACACTACTAAAAACAACTCAAATGCCCACCAAAAGGGGACTAGCTGAATAAACTATGGTACATTCACACAATGGTGTACTCTGCAGCTATTAAAAAAAAAATCTATTAGATTGGTGCAAAAGTAATTGTGCTTTTTGCCATTAAGAGTAATGGCAAAAGTAATTAAAAGTAATAACAAAAAGCACAATTACTTTTGCACCAATCTAATATTTATACCTTTCTTTCTTAGATAACTAGAAAAGTAACATACATACTTCAGGGTTTTTTTTTCATTCAATAATAAGACATTCTGAAAATAACTTTAGAATGGCTCGTGTATGTGTGGAGAGAGAGATTCCCCATTCATGTATATTTACATATTCATGTGTATATGTATGTATAAGTCAACTTTGTTCTATATTTCAAACAAAAATAAGAATCAAGGTTTTAGGGTATCAGTTAATATAGACTTCTGGGCTAGTTGACCTTTGCATGAGCCAACTGGCATTGAACTCTTCCTTCTTCTAGGTGCTGTCCATCGCCTGTGAGCATCTCCAAAGGCTCAGTCCTCAGCCCTCTGGTCTTTCTCCTTAAATTCTATTCCCAAAATTCATGGGCTCTGACTTCATGGCACAAGAAATAACTCAGTGGGACAACATATGAATAGGACTGCAGAATTTAAAAAGCATTTTAAAAAATTAATATTCTTGATTAAAAAGGAATAAAGCACACAAGAAAGATAAAGGGGGCAAGTGGTTCATCAAGCTTTCAGTAAAGGACCTAAATTACATTTGTGACACGTAGCCATGGTGTGCTCTGTAACCATGAACAATCCTTGATCATTTGTGCTTTAAGAAAAAGTAACTCAAAGGTTTGCAGGCCTCTCCAGCTCGCGGCTCCTGGATAAAGTCACCCAAAGAGTCTTTTTTCAAAGTCTATGAAGGTGATGATTGTCCCCATATAACTAACTCTCTGTTCTGTTTTAGGGTCGCTGACCATCCTATGGATGACCATCTCCTCCATTAGTGCCCCTAACTGTGGATTCTGGTGTGATCACCTCAGAAAATGTTCTGACCACAGATCCAGAAGGACCATCTCCAGAAGTGCCCTGAAGACAGACCCAGGTGACCACTTCTGTAAATGTCCTGACCACAGATCCAAGGTGACCACCTTCGGAAGTATCCTGACTCCGGACTCTGGAAGTGCCCTGACAGTGGATTCTGGGGTGATCATCTCTGGAAGTGCTCAGGCTGCTAATTCCCAGTTCTTGCTCAAGCTTTTCACCTGGTGGTGTGGATCCGCCATTGATGGTTAGAGCTTCGTGGCGCCTTGCCTTGGACTGTTTGGTTTTCTTCCGTAGGACAGTAAGAAAATGCTTTTCCTTTCTGACATCTCACTATTTTTTTTCGTTGTTGTTAAAGACAGTTTCACTCTTGTCACCCAGGCTGGAGTGCAGTGGTGCGATCTTGGCTCACTGCAACCTCCGCTCCCAGGTTCAAGTGATTCTCCTGCCTCAGCTTCTCGAGTAGCTGGGACTAAAGGTGTGCCATTGAGTCCGGCTAATTTTTGTATTTTCAGCAGAGACGGAGTTTCACCATCTTGGCCAGGCTGGTCTCGAACTCCTGACCTCAGGTAATCTGTTCACCTCGGCCTCCCAAAGTGCTGGGATTACAGGCGTGAGTCACTGTGTCCGGCCCACATCCCACCCTTAAGGTCGATGTCCCATGACGCAGTGGCCCGGTTTCCTAGTGATAACTAGTTTTACTATTTACTCAAAGCACGCAGGTGACTCTGGAGGGTTACAAACAACCTCCCAGAGTGCACAGGACCCCTCTTCCCTCGCCTGAGAGCCAGAATTTTCATCAGTTTTAGTAAGTGACTGATTTCTCTCGTTCAGCGTTCCTCCAGAAGGAACTTTTAACTTTGTCCCTCATTGGTCTAAATTCCTGCTGCATGTGGAATTCAGGCTCTTTGAGGTTTACGGATCCTACAGAAACCTGGGGCATGGCTGTGTCTATTAGTTCGGAATGTGCAGGAGTCGGGTGCTTAGGGAAGAACAAATAGCCTCTTACTCTTTGAGGGCAACAGAGCAAGTTTCAATAGGTCCATTTAGGGTGGGATTCGGAGTCTGTGTGTGGGAGGCAGGAGGTAGAGGAGTTTGAAGTGTGGGGGAAGGGAGCCGTCCATGCTAGAATGTCCAAACCTCAACTCATACCTCAATGTGCCTTGGTAGGTTTGCGTGGTCTGCCATACCAAGATTTCATTTATTGTAAGAAATTTTTAGCTAATTGCATGCAGTATATTTTTACTTGTGACTAAATTGTCAACTCAGTTTTAAATCTTCTTGAACCTGTCTTAAAAAGTAGCACTGGGACAAGCGTGGTGGCTCACACCTGTAATCCCGGCACTTTAGGAGGCTGAGGCAGCAGATCGCCTGAGGTCAGGAATTTACGACCAGCCTGGCCAACATGGTGAAACCGCATCTCTACTAAAAACACAAAAAGTAGCCGAACATGGTGACACGTAGCTGTCATCCCAGCTACTCTACTAGGGAGGCTGAGGCTGTAGAATCACTTGAACCTGGGAGGTGAAGGTTGCAGTGAGCCGAGATTTGCACCACTGCGCTCTAGTCTGGGAGACAGACTGAGACTCCATCTCAAAAAAAAAAAAGAAAAAAAAAAGTGACACTGTCTGGTAACTCTGGTAACTCCCTCCCTACTGTTTCCATTCACCATTCCTCACTCCTTATGACTTTAGGAATCTGTTGTTGTTATTGTTGTTAGAAGGGTACCAACTTGATAGAATTTAGTAATATGGTAGAAGCCATGTTGATATATATTTTTTAACAGCTCTGTGGGAAACAAAGGCAGCATTGGTATAGTTCTTGAATTTGGGGCTTGTAAAAAAATTCATTTTTTTTCCTACATTGGGGGCTTTGAAAAGACGAAACAGTAAGAACAACAGTCAATTTCATGCTCAATACAAAATATTACGAGCTGAAAAGTTCTGTACCAGAGACTTCAAAGAAAATATAAAATATATATACAAAAATGTAAAGGCATAAAGGTTAGCTGTTCCATTAGGTAATTTGTAGACTTCAAATAGCTTCAACCATTTCCGTGAAGTCTCCACAATTTTCTGAAGAAAGTTACTCTTCAAATCACAACTATTGTTCAATAAAAAGAAAAGAAAAGATATTGTCATGATATTTGTGCAATATTTCTGCATTATCAACTTTTGATTCAGAAAAGGGGGGAAAAACTGAGTTTCTCCAAGGAAAGCCTGTAACAATCGATTACATGAATCTAACATTGCACCTTTTGAAAAGTTTAGAAATTGTTTTACAGAAAAATTATTTTGCTTTTATTTATAGCTTCATAGGTCATCTCCAAAGTCTGTGAATGCAGAGTAGTGAAAAATGGAAACACCTTAGTGTTGCTACAGACCACCTTTTGTTTGACTTTTCTTTTGGACTTACAGCATAAAGGTGTTATATTAACACACATGAAAATATTATATTACACTTGAAAATATTTCAAGAGTCCTCTTCAACTTTATAAAAATAAAAATTAGTGTTACTGAAAGAATGAAAACCAACTTGTTGCAAACATAGGGGCCTTGCAACAAATTAGGGTTCTGAAATTTGGTTGTGTAGTATAAATTAAAACACACACACATACACACACACACACACACACACACACACACACCAGACATTGTCTTTGTAATTCTGGTTTAGCTCTTCATTGCTTGATTGCAAATTCCCTGGACCTAAACCAAGTCTTCTATAACCCAACTGGTAGCCTGATGTTGAGATGGTAGTATAACCAGGCTATGGTATCTGCTACTCCTGCTTATAGCCAAAGGTGACAAATGAAAAAGGGAACACCTTTGCTAGTCAGGGAGCAGGTTAAGGCTATTATCTTATCTTCCAGGTTAAGGCTATATGTGTAGCTGTGCTTTCTACTAGAATCTCCAAATGAGCTTCTAAAAGTCAATTTCTTTATTATAACAACCTTAAACGTTCAGATGAATCAATACCCAATCCCCATCTTACCACCTAGGTCCCTCACTAGAGTACTACCTAAAGGGAAGGACAGCCTATGCCTTTACCCCCATTGTGTCTCCGAGGTTCAGCATATGGTAGACACTCAGTGAAAAATTGTTGATTATTTATTCTCTGTTCCAGACATCTCCCTGCTATTGACAGGTTTGTCATGCAGCTTTTAAAACAGCATGATGAAATCTTCCCCTAAGACATAAAGGAATTTATAATCCAGCCCTCAAAATACCCAACAACATATGTTTTCTGATTTCTTCTGAAAAAGAGCCCCATTGAAGGCCTGTGTCCAGCCTGGAAAATAAACAGAAAGGTTTAGAACATGCACACAATAATTGGACTGATATATTTTAAATAAATTCCCTCTTCTGTGATAGTGAGAAATACCCCAGGTAGAGCTTTAGTCATTGTATTACACAACTTGGGCTGCCATAACAAGGTACCGCAGACTGGGTGGCTTAAAAAATAGACATTTATTTTCTCACAGGTTCTGGAGGCTGGAAGCCTCAAGATCAAGAGCCAGCAGGGTAGGTTTCTGGTAAGGCCTCTTGTCCTTGCTTGCAGAGGGCTGCCTTCTTGCTGTGGACCTGCGTGGCCTTTCCTCTGGGTGAGCAGGGAGAGAGAGACCTCTAGTGTCTGTTCCTCTTTCTATGAAAACAGTCTGATTGGATTAGGGCTTCACCCTTACGACCTCATTTCAAACTAATTACCCTACTGAAAGCCCTGTCTCCAAATACAGTCATGTTGTGGGATAGGGTTTGAATATATAGATGGCGGAGGGGAGACACAGTTTACTTCATAACATTCTTCCCACATACTTACTTAAGTTATGAGACATTAAGGAGAAGAGTCCATCATACAAGGAGTGTGCATCCTCTTCTGGGGAAAGGGTTAGTGCAGTTATGCTTGTATGCAGGATAGCTGTATAATGTGGTGGAAGTATGATCTTGTTATTATCCTTATTTGGACATTACATGTGTTTTACAGAGACGTGTACAGTGCCAAGTTGACAAGGGTGGGCTTATGATGGTTAATTTTGTGTCAGCTTGACTGGACCATGAGATACCCAGATATTTGGTCAAACTGGGTATTTTTGTGAGGGTGTTTTCGAATGGGATTAATAATTGAATTGGTAGACTGAGTAAAACCGATGGCCCTCCGTAATGTGGGTGGGTTTTACCAAACCAGTTAAAGATCTATGTAGAGCAAAAGGGTGACCTTCCTCCAAGTAAGAGATTTATCTTGCCTGACAACCTTTGAACTGAAACATCAACTTTGTGTGTGTGTGTGTGTGTGTGTGTGTTCTTTTTTCCTCTGCCTGATGGCCTTTGAACTCTGAGATGCTGGTTCTTTCTGGTACTATAGCAGCCTTACAGCCTTCAGTTTCAAGCTGGGATATAGGCTCTGCAGGTTTGTAAAATCCTATTAATTCTGCTTCTCTGGAGAACTCTGATTAATACAGACGTGCATCTCAAAGGCCAGTTATCTCCCACGTGTTGTCACTTAGTGATGTGTATTGTAAATGTGTTCTGGTTAGTCATGTTTATATTTTATTGTTGCAGAATGTGGGAATCAGAAAATCTCAGCCATAGTTCCCACAGTTTTCTGACTCTTAATTTGAGTCAGAAATTTGAGTGATTACAAAATATCCAAGTGACTATGAAATATTTCCTAAATTCTCTAACATACTAGCTGCATGACCTCGGGTGAATCACTTATTTGCTCCAAAATTCAGTTCCTCATTTGTAAAACGGGTATAAAAGTATATCCTCTTTCTATTTCAAGGAGTCATTTTAGCATCTCATGACATGGCACATGTAAAAGTTCCGGTAAAGATGCAAAGCACCATCATGTGATTGAGTTTCTCACTAATACTGCATAATATACACATGCATTTAGTGCTATGTACGTTCATCTTGAATGGAAAATTCCTAAACCTTAGGAAACATCTTTTGATGACACACTCCTTTGGATAAATCAGAGATGGCAACTCAGTAGCACACATGCTGCTAGTCTTCCTTCCCACTTCCCTGACAGGCATCTGAAATCCACCAAGGATATACTTCTTTCCCACTGAGCATGTTAAGGGTTTAGACTGGTAGTGGTGGCTCATGCCTATGATCCCAGCAGTTTGGGAGGCTGAGCTGGGAGGATCACTTGAGGCCAGGAGTTTGAAGCTGCAGTGAGTAAAGATTGCCCCACTGCACTCCAGCCTGGACGACAGAGACCCTGTCTCTTTTAAAAAATCTTCTAATGTCTAGTATTATATTAGCATTTTATAACCACTACCAATGGACTTGAGTAGGTCCACAAATTGATGCCTCATTGATTAGTAACAAATCTCTAAATTTGTTACTAAGTTAGCAATTCTCTGGGTAGCCTGTTCTGTCAAAGGAATGTCTGGATTACCTTTAATTTAATTGGTGTGTGGATGGTGTGGAGAACTATGTTTAATCTTCATTGTTGCAGTTAGCAATAAGAAGCAATAACTCCTCTGCATCAACTTTGCAAAACATTTCCAGTGTGTCCCTCAGCATTTGAAACCTTTATGGTCAGAAATACAGACATTTCTGCCCCTCTTTGTACATTTTCTTACAAATTCTGCAGTTTGTGGGAATTGCCACTGCAAAAAAGAGTGACTAGAACGGGAACAAGAAATCAGACAGTCTATGCACCAAGAGAAGAAAATGGGCCAGATTATCTACCTTCCTCACCATCCCTTTCTTGTCTCCCTCCCACCAGTATGGGCATAATTAGTCCTTCTGGGGATGGTTTTTTTCGATTCCTGCTCAAATTACATAGAAGAAACCAGAGTTCTCTGATTAAGTAAGCAGAAGGTTTTATATTTCCCTTTGTCACTGAGTCATAAAAAGAAACAAAACAAAACACATTCAGCTCAATCGAAATCTAACCAATCACATAGCTTTATTAAACATAGCATCAACAGAAAGAAAATATGTAGTCTTTGCCCAGAAAGGATGGATGCCAAGAACAGAGTAATTTTCTGGCTTTGTCTTTGATATCTGTAAATTTTATTCTTTGTGCGAGTCACTACGTTCCTGAATAGCTGTTGATATTAAACATTGGGGGAAACTTACAAATGGACAGTGAAATCCATTAGGGATTACCAGATGTTAACTAGCCACACTCCGCAAAGACCCTACTCACATCTGTTTTTGACCTCCAGCGTGCATAAAATACTTTCTTTTCTCTTCTATTATTCTATCTCCTTATTTTTCTGGCCAAGTGTATATTGGATGCAAAACTTGTTCAAATCAAAACTTGGCATGTGAACTCTTGATTTGGCTGCAGTTAGGTTACCACCAATTTGCGAAATAAAGTATGAATAATAATCCATGCTGTAAGAGTGCAAAGTAAAATAAATCTTTGCTTTACATCTTATCAGGGAATATAAATCAATCTGGCATGTAAGTCAACCTTAATTTCTGTGTAGAAGTTCCAGATGTAGTTATGATTGTATTTTATAAATATAACCAACATGTTCGCTATAATGAGAACTAAAGACTTCATAGATCTCATGAATGACCCTTTCCTTATAAACACAATCCAAGCCTAGGGGCATGGAATTCAAGTGGGTTTGCTTGATAACTTTGACTGTATACAGTCTCTTCTCATCTCTTTGCTCCTGTCCCTTACTCAATTCAACTTCTTTCCCCCTCCTTATTTTCTGCCAGGTATGTGTATGTGTCTCCGCCTTAGTTGTAGGAATTAGATTAGCTATCTGGGGAGCAATCAGGGCCAAAAAGGGAATTGTCTTTAGTGTCTGCAGTCGTGATTGGGGATGTTAACCTCCATCATTTTTGTCCTTCGAAGTAGGCATAAATATTAGACATTTGAATATTTCAAACTTGATACATTATGAAAGACTGTAGTCACACCTGACCCTCACTGATGCTCTGTCCACCTGGCACCAGGATGTCATTAGCCCTCTGTCCACTGTGTGCAGGCCTTGCACAGACTTGTAAGACTATCTAGAGCCTTTAGCCACAGTGAAAGCTGGGAGAAGGAAACCATTGGCTCTCTTTTAATAGGTACTCATTCTCTATGGTACAGGCACATTACCTTCTTTGGTGGCACACTAGCATGTTAGGTAGTGCTGTTACAAAGGAGAAAAGGGATGCATAGAAGGTTTAGGTTCTTTCCTGTAGGGACATAGTACTGACAGCCTGATGCTAAGGCCTATGCCCTCACCTTGTGCTGCTACTCTCCCTGCCATATTAGAGAGGAGTTTTTTTAACCCTTCCTCCCATTTTGCAATTTTTGGTCACCAAACAAAATGCATTCCCATGGTATCTCCTTTCCTTGGCATGTTTTTTTTTTTTTTTAATATTTTTATTTCAATAGCTTTGGGGGTATAAGTGGTTTTTGGTTACTTGGATAGATTGTATCCTGGTGAAATCTGAGATTTTAGTGCACCTGTCACCTGAGTAGAGTACATTATACCCAATATGTAGTTTCTTTATCCCTTGACTCCCTTCCACTCCCCTCTTTGAGTCTCCATAGACCATTGTATCATTCTGTATGCCTTTGCATACCCACAGCTTAGCTCCCACTTATAACTGAGAAAATACAGTATTTGATTTTCCATTTCTGAGTTATTTCACTTAGAATAAAGTCCTCCAACTCCATCCAAATTGCTGCAAAAGATATCATTTTGTTATTTTTTATGACTGTGTAGTATTCCATGGTGTATACGTACCACATTTACTTTATCCACTCATTGGTCAGTGGACACTTAGATTGGTTCCATATCTTTGCAACTGTGAATTGTTCCTTGTCATGCTTTTATCCTTTACTGCTTTGCAATTCTGCACGTCAACATCTGTACCTCCACCATCCCAGGATGTATTCTCTTGGCACCCAGTTCAGCTTCTACCATTTTGTAAGTGTCATCCTCTTTTGAAGTTGATGCTATCTTCTTTAATAGCCTATGACTCTCTTAACCTTCCAGTCATCTCCTTTTATTCACTCAGATACTTGGCACATGAATTGAGGTCCTTTTCTACCAAATTTACTTTTAAGAGATTTTACCTTCCCTGGTCATTCTAGAGACATCCAATTTCTTGCTGTGTCTATTTTCTTCTAGTCAGTTGACTTCCTCCATTTTATTTTTTTCCTACACCTCCTAGACTTTACAGCTGATCTCAGAATAGTTGATATCAACATCCTTGGTTCCTTTAGATCTTCATACTCTGTTAACCTTGCCCAAGAAAACTGAATCCTAGATGAATGCCACAGTCCACTTTCTCTATACTTGGACATCTGAAGGTTGCTAGAGAAAATTGCACATCCCTATATGTGGTGTTAATACAAGCTTAGAATTATTATTTTTATTTACCTTTGCTTAGATTTACTCTTTATCTTCAAAGACAAGCTAAAATCCTCACCACTCTCCTCCAGTTCCCCACCCAATGCCCACTCTTCACTATCAGCACATGGTCTCATATCCTATTACTATGATGGTTGAGATCATCAGACCTGACTTACATCGTTTTCCTGTCTCACTTTAGTCATTCCCTTATCTAAACCCTCACCCTTCCTTCCTCCCTGCAATCTCGGAGGACAAGACATCCCTTCTCTTGCCTGGAATCCCTTCCCCTTTTCCCTCCATTTGGTGAACTCTTCCCTCATTTTTTAAGGAATTGCAAGTGGTCATTCTTCCAAGAAGGGTTCTTTAAGGCCAGTCCCATAATTGGGTTAGGTGACTCCTTGGAGCTTTATACACACACACACGCACACACACACACACTCATATTTGAAGCTTTTCTGGCAAACACACACACACTCATTTTTTCTAGTGTTTTGAGTATAATACAAATATCTCTTATTTCACATTCTGAAAGCTGATAAAAATGAAATTGATTGCGACTTTGGAAAAGTCACCTGCCTCTTGTGGGCCTCAGTTTGTTAAGTGAGAAGATTGGACTAGATAAGCTCTGCGGACCTTTTAGCACTGAGATAATGGTTTTTATTGATGACAACAATCATAGAACAGACTATTTTCATGGAAGGTAGCAGAAAGATAATTGATCATGGTACTTGAAAAGTATTCTTAAAATGTCACATAATTCCTTTATCTGACATTTCGGAAGTCTATTTTTAAATGTATAATCTGTTCTGAAATAAAATTAAATAACCAAATAAAATGTTATATTTACCTATCAACTTTTAAAAAAGAAACCTGTAAATTTTATAATAGTTATATTTCCATGGAATATTTTCAAAAATAGTACAGAGTTCCTATGTATCCTTCATTTATTTTTCTTATTAACATTTTACATTATCACATAACTTTTATCACAAATACAGAACCAACATTGGTATATTACTACCAACTAAACCCTTGGCCTTATTTGGATTTCATTTTTTTTGTTACTAATGTCCTTCTGGTGTTCCAGAATCCCATCCAAAAGACCGCATTACATTGAGTCATCATGTCTCCTCAGTTTCCTCTGGTCTTTGAGAGTTTCTCAGTCTTTGCTTGTTTTTCATGGCTTTGACGGTTTTGAGGAGTATTGGTAGGTTATTCTGCAAAATGTCCCTCAATTTGCCTTTGTGTAATGTTTTTCTCATGTTAAACAAGGGCTATGAGATTTTGGAAGGAATATCATAGAGGTAAAGTGCCATTTTCATAACGTCATATCAAAGGCGCATGCTATCAACATGACTTATCACTGGTGATATGAACCTTGACCTCAATGTACAAAGCATTTTCATAATCATTACCTCATGTGATTCTTTTAATGATCTGAAATGGACCAGACTGGTATCCTTAACTCCATTATACAAAGGGAATCTTGAGGCTGAAATAGAACTAAGGTGTTGGGACTTCCACCCTACTGGTTCCTTTGTAACACCTGGCCACCTCTTCTAAATTATACATAAATGAAGCAATGTCGTACAATGCTTTCCCATGTCAACTCACTCTAGAGCTGCTGTGGCTAGGAATGTTCATGATTTAGTGATTCATGTTATCTTCATATTGTAACTGTAACCTTAGGCTTATTTGAACAAATTTAGATCATCACAGAAGATGATCAAATGTTTCTACTGATCAGTGTTCTCCCTTCTTTGTGATGGAGTGAGGCAAATGACATTTACTAGCCCCATCATTTATAAGCAGCTGGCCTTAGAATACTCAGCTATGGTCCCAGCTGGGGAATTATTTGGGTGTTGTTTACCCAGTCCTCACTTATATGTTTATTTATTTATTCAACAAATATTTACTGAGTACCTGCTTTATTCCAGATATTTTTCTGAGCACTTTTGAAATATCAGTTAATTTAATCCTAATAATAGACATGAAGGCCTAACGTTATTTGTTTTTATAGATGAGAACCAAAATTCAAAGAAATTAAGTAACTCTCCAACTCTCACGTAAGAAGTGGAGCCAGCTCTTGAAGAAGGTGGTCTCATCAAGGTCCTCCACCTGCACTTTAGATTCCTATTCCTTGTTAGCTGTTGAAGTGTCTGAAAACTGATCACTACCATTGACTTTTATTAGTTTCTAAAGATGAGTAACTATGATAGTTATTACTAGCTTAATAAAGTTCTATTTTCCTTCATATTATATTATAATGTGAAATAATTACAATTCCTTTTCCTGTTTAATACACACATTTCGAACAGTAAAGCAACCTGTGAGTTTTCTGTTTCAAACTGGGAACTGGGAATTAAGATTTCATCTTTGAAATGGAAGAAAGGATTTTGCAAAACCAAAAAGATACAATAATAGCAGCATTAGAAAGCATGAGGGGTTGAACCTCCTTTTTGAGGAAATCCAGGGAGACAGAATACAGACAGGATTTGGTCAATGGAAAAACCAGTGCAGAGGAAAACAGAGCAGTAATGTTTGAGGTGTTTGTTCAACACCTATATTGAGAACAATTGAAATGTCCAGAGATCATTTCTGCTTCTTTACTTAGAGGATATCACTAGTGATGTTTGCCCCCAAGCTAAAACCTGAGAGGTGTTCTTTAAAGAAAAGTTGTTGGGTGGACTGTGAGGCTTCTAGTAAGGGCGTGAGTAGAATGGGAGCATTGTTATGGGTAGATATGGATCTTCACAGCAGCCAGAACTAGGGCATGGAGTAGAAGAGAGACATCAAGGCAGCTCTACCAAGGACTGAATAAGATGCACTAAGAACCAGCTCTCAGGGGAACCTTCCTTGCCTTGATACCCCTGCCTGCTCCTCTTCATTGCACCTGTTAGGGAAGCTGACCTGGCAAGTGTTTCTTGCCCAAGTGTCCAGGACCACAGCCAGCTCTTCCATTTAATAGATAAACAGCAACTCATACACCTATTTCAAATATGTCCTGTAACCAGCCCAGTCCTCGGTTTGTAAAAATAAATGAACAACAAAAGATCATCAGAGTATTTGAGAACCGTCATGTAACAAAACCCTGGATGTAAAGGATGCAACTGAGCAACCAACCAAGTAAAAACAGAAATAATTCAGGAAGACAAAAAGGTATTGTATCCACCAGAAAAGAATAAACTGCTGTAAAAATAAGTCTCATTAATGAGTAAGGCTTATTACAAAATAAGTTGACCAACAACAAAAAATGCCTTATAGTCAACAATAAAATTAAATAATCCAAAGACTAACTTAAACATATAGAAGATAAAGGTAAGAAACTACAAGAACATGGATGAAAAAGACAAAGATGAAAAATATAAGGTATTCCAGAAGGAGAAAACAGAAACAATGAAGGAGAAAAAAAAAGATCAAAGACATAATAAAAGAAGACTTGACTCTCTACTGAAAGACACAAGACTACTGTGTTGAGCAGGGTATATGAAAGAAATGTCCAATATCTAGATGCAGTCAAATGATAAACATTCCAAGGTAAAAAAAAAATTCTAAAAATTTCTGGAGGTTAAAAAAATACTTATCTACATGAAGAAGACAATGAGACATAAAACATACTTCTTATCAGTAACATTGCATTCTAGAAAATAATGGACTCTGAAAATATGTGAAAATATATTGAGTAATAATTATATATTGTATTACATATTTTAAATATTGTTTGTTGATTTTCAATTTTTAGAATAAACCAGTTGAGAAGACACAGTATGCAGGCTTAATTATAGCTGGAGAATAGAATGTTACAGACAACAATTTTAACAAATTTGGGTAGTACAGGTGGAATGAGGAAGGAAGAAGGTATTGCAGGAGTAATGGATTCCCCAAATTTTGAACTGAAAAATCAAGTTCTGTAAATTGGTAAATCAGGAAATAGAGGAATATAAAGTGTAATTTTAAAGGTATAATTGTAACTATCAGAAAAAAAAATTGAAAATGGTAATTGTGAGTGGTTCTTCTGGGGAATAGATACATCTTCCTGTAGTGTATGATTTTTTTTTCATGCATTGTATTACACACACACATACACACACACACACACACAAACACATTTATGTATACAAGTGATGTCTGAATAGGATTAAATGGAGCCACGGGAGGAATGAAGATTGCCAGGAGACTGCAGCTTCTGTGAACAATCTGCAGCTTTGGTGGCCTCTGGATGCAGATGTGACTTTGTATTGCATCCCTGTTTGGAGACCATAGCTGGGTGCATAATTGCATGCACAATGTTTCAATAATACTAGGGAGGGGCATCTTTGGCGTCATAGGTGTAGGATATGGCATGTCATCCCACAGCTGCATAGTACTCCACGTTTCAGTGTACCTGCCATGCCCATTCCTCCCCTGCTTAAACTCTGCTGCCCAGAATTTTACATTGAAGGATGAACAAAACAACACTAAACTGGTATTTGCATAGGGATAGTCAATGACTGGATTTCAGTCAGTAGCCTGCTCTGCGGTCCATAGTGTGACCCTGGTACTTAGAGTTGAAGGAAGTCAGTTGAATTCCTTATCTCAGCAATTTGAATTCAGTGTGGAGAAATCTGGCTAGAAGACAACAGTGTCAGAGAGTTGCTGTGCAAAGGTCTGGAAACTGGAACCTTGAGATCCTTGCTGCCGCCCAAGTCCACAGCTGTCCTCTGGCTCCCAGTTCCCAGTTCAGCTGTCTCTTCATCTACCTCCTATTCTTCAGTCAAGAAAGTCCATCTCCACTTTTATACCACACATTCCCTTCCAATAACTACTCCTTTTACATGAGCGAATAGAGGAAGTCTCTTCCTTGTAGCCAGAATCACCCAAATTGAAAGAAAATCCTGATAATTATGTTCAGTTTGCATTCAGAAGGGAAGTTGTTAGCTGCCTCCTGGGATAGTGGAACAAGCAGGCTACATTTTAGTGCAACCTCAGCCTCTACAAGACCTGGGTGCATGCAACTGAGATTGCTTTTTTTCAAGAAGAGTAAATTTTTAAAATTGCTTATTTTTTTCTTTTTGTTTAAACATTATTGGGCTATTTGCCTGACAGTTTTAAGATACTTGTGAAAGCTTCCAGTCTTTAAAATGGACTTAGGAGAAAATTAAGAAGAAATAACCTTTAATTCTCTTTAATGACAATTTTGTTTGTCAGATCCAGAGACAATAGAACCTAATTTGTTTCTGAACCTTCAAAATAGGGAACAACAAATGATTGGAAGATGTCAGACTGACTGCCTTCCCTTTTTTAAAGCTCTCCTAGAAAGCCCTTCCTAGTAGGCTTGAGAAAGAGAGAAGTTGCCGAATGCGGTGGCTCACGCCTGTAATCTCAGCACTTTGGGAGGCAGAGGTGGACAGATCACTTGCGGTCAGGAGTTCAAGACCAGCCTGGTCAACATGGTGAAACCCCGTCTCTACTAAGAATATAAAAATTAGTGGGGCATGCTCCTGTAATGTCGGGAGCCTGAGGCACAAAATCGCTTGAACTTGGGAGGCGGAGGCTGCAGTGAGTTGAGAGCGCGCCATTATACTCCAGTCTGTGTGACAGAGCAGGACTCCTCCATCTCAAAAAAAAAAAAAAAAAAAAAAAAAAAAAAAAAAAAAAAAGGAGAAAGAGAGAAACAACTCCTGACTGCAAGCAAGTGGTCTGACACCATTAGCCAGGCACTGACATCCTCCTCTTGAACATACAAGTTTTACACAACATCAGGTAAGGCCACTCTGAGATCATGGTGGATCAAATAGGACCTCTCCAAAATCACGTCTGAACATGAATTTTGTACAAACCACAAACATCCATTTCTATATTAGATTTATCAACACGCCCAACATGAAATTAACCCCACTTCCTAACAGCATTCCATCTAGAGTAAAGCCTCACTTCCCTAAGCCCCCAAATCACATAGGTCAAGCCCAAATCATGTCTAATGTTATCTCCAATGCTTTTTAACCTTTCTAAAACTTTCATACTGAGATGCTCCACAGTGGCCCATGGAGTGTGCCCCCTCACTAAAAAAGTAATAAACTCAACTTGTTCAGTTCCAGATGTGTTCATCTGGGGTTTTTCGACAGGAATGTCATGTACCTCCACTCCAATCCTGTTATTACTTGTCTCAGATCATCGAAGAGCAGCTCCCCTGGCGTAACTTTCTTGGTCCTTCCAATAATCGCTGATGTCTACCAAGCATTTACCACATGCCAGGCACTTCATATGGATTAACTCATTTGATCCCCACAATGACCCTGTGAGTAGATAGATTTAGTGCCAAATTTACAGAATGACAAAAGGCACAATACTACTAAGTGACTTAGTGAGTAGTCTAAGTCAGCTGGTTGGTGGGTACAGGGCTCTAACCACCACAGCACACTGCTTCCTTCCATGGCATTCGTCTGCCACACTATGCTCTTCCACTTCACTGAATAGCCTGTGGTCACTGTGTCATCAGCCAACATTGAAGGACACTAGGAACTAGAATAAACAGCACCTGTAAATCATTGCTGGGTTTCCTGTAAGATGTGGGAGAATGCTGACCCACAGGAGGACGCAAAAATTCTCTCAGATCTCAGTATCGGAAATCACTTCTAAGCTTCTTGTGAGCAATCAGAGATTTCTCACCTAATGGAGACATTAATCATATAACTCGCAGTTTTTCAACTTGATTTTAAGAAAAGTATGACATGATTTCAACTTGACTATACCTAATCAGAAAGCTATTCCCCATGCACTTTTCTTTCAATGTTACTAATGTGGTCAAGGGAGCATTCCTGCTTGGTTGGTATTATAGTAATATGACTAATTAATTCTATATCTTCCTTTATAACAAAGAAAGAGGGAGTTTGAGGCACAAAGCTTTGGAAGGCACTAATTAATATCTAGAGAGATTTCAATAACTTAGTTTATTATATTTTAGTTATTTTTGTAATTACCTTCCAACTATAGACAACTCTACAGGCTTTCCATTTACAAGTGATACAAGTTTCTTTTTAAAATATATTTATTTGAGTAAAAATGTGAGGACATTTAAAGAAAAGTGTTAAGTCAATAGTAGTACACCAAACAAGGAAACAAAACGACGAAGGTGTTTTGGGAAACCCTGACTTCATTCCTTGTGTTGGATGCTGGAAGGAGGAGAGTTTAATTCATGGTCGTTGATCTCAAGAGCACAGGTCGTTGAACTTGGGAGTGCATGCATTTTACCTTCTAATCGCATTCCTGGCTTTATTTATCATCCGTCGTCTCCTCCTCCACTTTCCCCTCTGCTGTCTTATCTTGCTACTCCTATATTTTTTTCAGGAAAAACAAAACAAAACAGAAAACAAAACAAAACAGGGATGTGGTGTGGTGGGGGATGGCACAATAAGGAATCTTCAAGGAGTAAAAGTGACCAGGGCTACCCACTGGCCCAGGGAGGTGTGCTAAGCTCGTAGAAAGCCCGGAGGGTCTGACTGCCTCTGATCCTAGGAAGTTTTAATTCTTCAAGCTGGGCAGTAGCCGGGTTTCTAAAACTGCTTGGATTCTTTGGCCCTCCTGCGTCCCGGCTTCGGGTCACCATGACAGCGTGAAACGTGGGAGTGAATTAAGTAAGGAGGAAAAGTAAGGAGGAGCTGCCAGAGATGCGCTCCTCCTCCGCCTTTCTGGCTCTGCTGCACCTTGACCTTCAGTCCTCCTCCCTTCTCTTTCCGCCCCCTCGTGATGGGGAAGTTCTTGGGGACCTCACGGAGGCCCGGGGGTGGGGATAGAGGACAGGGATGGAGACTGGCCCCGAGATTGGGAGGGGGGTGGGCAGCGCTGGAGAATAACGCCCAGGAGCCAGGGCAGCGCAGCTACACACTCCCTGGAAATCCCAGCCGTCTGGAAAAGCTGGGTTTGGATTCGCCCCTCTTTGAAGAGTTCTCAGGAAGTTTGGGGGAGGGGCGAGCTGCGCACCAGCTCTACCGGCGTCGGGCGCTGAGGGTGAGAAGGGACCACAAGCAGCAGCAGGTCTCAGTGCTTGTCATATTCCTGCCCACGGGTGGGCGCCGGGCGCGCCCGGCAGGGTCCTGGGGGCGCAGGCAAGGGGCCGTAGGCAGAGTGCGCGGGCCAGCATGGAGGGACTGGTCTTCCTCAACGCCCTGGCCACTCGGCTGCTGTTCGTGCTGCACTCGCTGGTAGGGGTCTGGCGAGTGACCGAGGTGAAGAAGGAGTCGTGGTACTGGCTGCTCGCGCTGCTCAACCTCTTGCTCTTCCTGGAGACTGCGCTCACCCTCAGGTTCAAGCGCGGCAGAGGCTACAAATGGTGAGAGTGCCCCGGGAAAGCGAGGGCTCACGGGGTCCTAGGGTATTGTCCCCCACCGCGCTCGCGGGCAGCCCTAGAGTCCATCTTCCCGCAACCCGCAGATTCTACTAGAATTTGGACCCCATTTGTCCTCGCTGGGAGCTTGGAAGGCACGAGATGCTTGCGCATCTCTTGGGCACGCCAGGGCTACCCTAGGGTCTCAGTGCAACACTGGGAAGGCTCGATCCGTGAGCCTAGGCAAGAGTCACCCAGTCTCAGGTTTGGAAACTTGGAAGATCAGTAAAGAGAGGAAGCGCTGCTCTGTTTTGCTGAATGTGCCCCCCAAATAGGGGAGTAATGGGACAAGGAGGTTGCCATGTAGTGTGCCTTCTGAAACTGGGGTGTGTGAGTGTGCGCGGGTTACTCTGCGTGCGTGCACGTGTGGGAATGTCCTTCGCTGGGCATCAGCTACCTTCGCAAGAGCTGAGCACACGGGCCACCCTCCTAAGACGAGAAGACCCTCGCTGCGCATCTGGGGTTTCATCCAGCTTCCCTTCCCTCCAGCCGCAGGCGTTGCGCGCTCTCTGGCACAGCGCCAGCTTCAGGTGTCTGGGTTTGGTGGCTTTGGGGCTTGGCTAACGGCCTGCCTATCTTGCCAGGAACGGGTTGTAACGCTGGTGAAGGGACCAGCAGGTAGTAGTTCAGTCTTAACCTCTGTGTGCGAGAACTACACGCCACGTGTGGTGCTCATTTCCTCCCCGAAAGGCTTGAATGGCAATCAAATAATTGAGAAAAATATTCTCTTGCCATTGACAAAGAGCCTCTCCTAACCCCCAGAGGAATCCATCTGGAAGTTCATCCAGAACTTCTGCAAGTTAGGCCTCTTTCTGTATTAATTCTTAAAATGGGATGTGTTTTCATATATATCAATACATTAAAAATACCTCATGCTATGAGAAAGGAGAAAATGGTATTAGGCAATTTGCAAATTACATACACAATGGCATTATAGTCATTGTATTCAAAAAATGAAACCACCCCTCTACAGTTTTACATATTAAACTACAAAACGCTTTGTATTTCCTGACAGTTCATAGAAGAAAACATGTTGCCTCTGAAGATGATGTGAATCTTGCTTACATTTTCTACTGTTGAAACATTTCTAGAATTATCAATGCTCAAATTATTCAAGAACAATTCTAATTTAATACAACCAGGATGGGAATGTGACTACCCTTGCCTCCACTTCCCCACCCCCATGAAGAATTTATTAAGCATGAGACATTTGAGGTACTTTCCAGGTGTGCCTTTTGGAAATCTCAAAGAAAAATGGTGTTAGCTTCCCAAATAAGCCTCAGGGTTAAAGAAACAAAAGGGGAGAAAAGTGTTTGTTCACTCAGCAGGTCATATAACATTGATTTAACTTTGACTGAGTAGGTTTAACAAACCAGAGTGGAAATATCTTTGGTCACAGAAAGATGAAGTCGGAGGCTGAAAACCGGTTCCATGGAAAATAGTCCTGCCACCAACCACCAGAGATTCTAGGAGACCTTCAACCTCAGAAGAGGGGCTTGCTCTCTCCCTCCAAGAGTAGACCAGAGGCCTTCACTCGCATTAAGTCAAACACTCCTATTGTGTATAAATACGATATAAATGGAACTTTACCTTCGTGTCTACGTCTTTGTTTACTGCTGATTGGGACTGACATGTAACTTACAACTGAGAGAGGAAAAATGGTTGGGATGAAAATGAGTGATGGTCAGTAAGTCAAGTAATGCAGGGAACTGGGGATATACTAGTGTTTAGTATATCACCTCAAAATCAAACAGATAATGGGATAAAATCTGGGTTTTCCTACTTGCTGTCAGACCTTGAGCAGGCTACTTAGTGTCTCAGCCTCAATTTCTTACCTGTGAATATTTACCTCATGGGCAATTAGAGAATTATATGAAATAATATATGTTGATTGGTGATGAATAAAAAAGCAATGATCTTTTCTAGATCCAAAGATTTTTCTTTATTTTCTTCTTATTAAAAATACTCTTTTTTTTATTTTTTTATTTTTATTTTTTGAGACGGAGTCTCGCTGTGTCGCCCAGGCTGGAGTGCAGTGGCGCGATCTTGGCTCACCGCAAGCTCCGCCTCCTGGGTTCCCGCCATTCTCCCGCCTCAGCCTCCGAGTAGCTGGGACTACAGGAGCCCGCCACCGCGCCCGGCTAGTTTTTTGTATTTTTAGTAGAGACGGGGTTTCACCTTGTATCAGCTAGACACATTTTAGGTCTGCACATGTCAGACAAATTTACTTGAGCGACTAGCCAATACACCATTGGTTCCAGGCAAAAATGTTGAAAAAAAAAAAACCTCTCACCTTTATTTCAGAAGAACAGACCCATTATATATACTGTGCATTATAACACTAATTCAAGGAAAATCTTGCTGGCATAGTATCTACACTCATATTTGAAAATAAGCAAAGAAAAAAGTTGATTGATTTGACTTAGCATAAAATTTCAGCAACAAATGAGTCTTAGTAAATGGTCTAAAAAGGAATATGATTAGTAGTGCTTTATTCTGTTGATGTTACCAAATACAACTGAGTATACAAATACGTTCATTCTTGTGGTGGACAAAGCCCACACACTATTCTGTCATAAATGTGAGAGAAAAAAAATCAGAACATGGGCTGCTAAAACATGTAGGAAATTATCCTTAAAGCAATATGGTAACAATGAAAAAGGGCTAGATTTGGGGAACATTCCCTTTCTAGGTGAAGTATTCTGAGTAAAGCAAGGTATAAATTTTTGGTTTTGAGTGTTAAGAAAAAATTTCCATTAGAAGATCAAGGCTGATGGAATTAAATAGAGATGAAGCAAACATTATGACAACATCTATACCTCTATATAGAAAATATGAATATGCATTAATCTATATAGATATATAGATAAACCTTTGTTCCATTGCTCTTATAGTCTTATATTTTGGAATCTACCCTATAGAATCAAAGGTACCCATATGTGAAGAGATGAGCAAAAATATTAATATCCATCTTGTTTGTGGAAAGTAAAACTGAAAGCATACTGATTATCCATCAAAGGAATAGTTACGAATTGTGAAATATTCATACTATAGGCTATTTTACTGACATTAAAAATAATGAGCTAGATGTTAACCACTAAACTCGAGGAATGTCCATGATATATTATCAAGACACTGAAGTTATAGAGTTGTGTATATTGTGGTTACATTTTTTAAAAATGTAAAAGAATTGCCCTTTGTATCAATTGAAAGCATTGTTTCTACAAGTTGAAGTGAGGAGTGAAGGAGAAGGAGGAGGAGAAAGAGAAGGGGTAAAGGAAAAAAATAACCTTCCAGATTGAAAATAAATAAAGAGGAATATATTAGAATAGACTGAGTGATTGAATAAACCTGAATGATGGACTAATATATATATATATATATATATATATATATATATATATATATATATATGGTGGAAAAGTTCTTTTCTTTGAAAATCACATGCATGAACCTCCTTTGGACTACTCTGGGCTACTTTGAATATAGTCCTTTTAATTTAAATTTACACTTGGACCCAAATGAGTCCAATCTATAGAAATCGTGGAACAATAAATAGAGCTATAGAGGAAAATGTGAACTAAATATTTTGAAACATAGCAAACATATGACACTTATCCAGAGAATGTTTCTTTAGCTGTCCTTTGGAAAGGAAACATGGAACTGGAATTGCTGAGTTCAGCTGTCCAGGGACAAGCAACATTACATCAACACTACTAACTCGCCAGTTGGAGAGGTTTAATTTGTTGGAATACTATAGAATAGAGAAGGTGAGCCAACAACACGTCCCCCATTAAGCTAAAAAAATGTGTACTCCTGGAGTTTGCTTTTTTTTTCACCTAATATTTATCTGTTTCACCTGCGTATTTAATTACATTTCTGTAAGATGAAAATGAATATCACTTGGCTTAAGCTTTTCTTGATTTGATTTTCTATTGTCTGGGCAACAATCCAATCGATCTGTGAATTACCATTTAGGTAAAGTCAAAGAAAAGGCAACATTTCAGCTGCTTTCCAGCCAATAAAATATTCCTCAGGGATAGAAAAAAATTACTAAGACTGTGACAAGTTTGAAGCCTGTTCACTCGAAAGCAGGCATTATCTGAGAATAAGTAGAAAGCTAAGTTGAACTTACTAGCAAAAGCATACAATTTTAAGCACTGGAGCTTTCTTCCCCAGATAAATCCAAGGAAAATATCATTTGTGAGTTAATAAATAATAACTCACCTATTTGGTCACGTTGCTTTGTTATCTCTCATTTCCTTTTACTTTATTAGGTTCAATCAGACAAGTATTTTTGAATTGCTTAATGAGCAAGCATGATATGGTACTATGCTAAACACTGAGTGACCAGACCAAAAAAAAAAAAAAAAAAAAAAAAAAAACAAACAGAAAACAGACACGGTTGACATTTAAAAGGTAGCATTTTGATAAAGTGCTCAAACGTGCTGCAATCAGAATGAATATGAATATTTAGCATTTCCTATGTTCCAGAACCTTCCAAGTGTTCCACACAGATGATCCCATTTCATCCTTTCAATGTCTAGTTTATTTTGTTTCTCTGTTTTCTCCCATTTTTAGATGAGGAAACTGAGGCACAGAGTTATTAAGTCATCTCTTTTGGGACCAGTTAGTTGTCGGTTGAGAGAGAAGAGTGAAAACTCCAGGTTCCCAGTCTTGCTCACTCCAGCATTTCAAAGGAGAAAGGATGTGCTGCCGAATACTGGGTCGGGAACAGGAAACTTGACAGCATTTGCGCTGTCGCAGGAAGAATGGGTGAGAGCTGCATCTGGAGAGAGGTGTGCGAAGGCCATGTAGAGACAGAACCTCCTGGGTAGGCAGGTGAATTAGGCAACCTTGAGCAGGTTTCTCTAGAGAGGGCACAGAGTGTTTACACTCTTCTTTCAACAACAATGTATGGAACATCTACTACATTGTGTAAGGCATTATTCAAGTACTGACAATATGGAAGTGAATAAACAGGCAAAATTTTGCCCTCGCAAACCTCACGTTTTAGTCATGGGGCTCAGAAAATAAAGATGTAAGTAATTAATAAACAGATGAATGAATAGGTAACAGAAAATTGAACAAATGAGTGATCAGAACTCTGAAGGCCCCAGTGGTTTGGGTGACAGAGTGAGGGGGGTGTGCAGGGGAAGGTGCCACTGGATGGTCAGAGAGTCCTAACTGGGGATGTGACCTTTGAGCTTAGGCCTTTGAGGAGAGAGGGCGCCAGCCAGGCATGAGGAGGATAAGAAAAAGGGACAATCTTCATGAGCCTTCAAATATTTCTGACATACCCTCAAATAACCGATTAATACTGTTTTTCTATTCTTCCCTTTTTCTTATTATTCCAGTGTCCTTAGACTCCATGTTAAAAACTCTTCTGAATTTCTTTAACTTTACAATACCTCATGTTAAACACTGTGTATTAGAAATTGTCTAGATGGCTCACAGCTGAAAACAGAAAAGACAAGTTAGGAAACAGAAAGGATTCTATCCTAAATTGATCTCAAATTCAAACCAATTTTGTAAAAAATTCACTGAAATCTGTTAGGATCATTCAATTGCATTTGAAAAGTTCAGCAGTGAAATTGAAAACCTAGACTCAACAGATGCATACTGTGTGAAATTTGGTCTTGATTTATAAGTTTTGAGCAATGTGGAAGAACTTTGTATGATGTAATTCTGTAGTATGTGATACTATGTAATTTCCTCCATAAAAAATGTTTATGAAAATGCCAGAGAGAAGGTTTGGAAATAAAATTCTTCCTTCCGAGAGTTCAACAACAAGCTTCCAAGATGCCGCCCAAAGGAAAAAGTGGTTCTGGAAAAGCGGGGAAAGGGGGAGCAGCCTCTGGGAGTGACAGTGCTGACAAGAAGGCTCAAGGTCCCAAAGGTGGTGGCAATGCAGTAAGGTCAGACACATTCTATGTGAAAAACATGGCAAAATCATGGAAGCCATGGAAAAGTTAAAGTCTGGGATGAGATTCAATGAAGTGGCCTCACAGTATAGTGAAGATAAAGCCAGGCAAGGGGGCGACTTGGGTTGGATGACCAGAGGGTCCATGGTGGGACCATTTCAAGAAGCAGCATTTGCCTTGCCTGTAAGTGGGATGGATAAGCCTGTGTTTACAGACCCACCAGTTAAGACAAAATTTGGATATCATATTATTATGGTTGAAGGAAGAAAATAAAATCATATGAAAGACTGAAAAAAAAAAAAAATTCTTCCTTCCCCACTCCCCACTGCAATCTTTTTGGACCCCAGAGAGGATGAGATAGAGGGATTTGAAAGGAGACCCTGTGACTTCCATATGGCCAACTTGGGCACTGGAAATTCTCCCAGAAGATAAACAATTTCTCTCCCTCTTCACACTTCATGTCCAACTTTCCTGAAATCTCTTTTTAGCTTTTTAGTGTATCTGAGGTTTTATACTACAGGCATACCTCATTTTACTGTGCTTTGCATATAGTGCTTTTTTCTTTTTTAAGGTTTGTTGTAGCCTTGATGGGAGCAAGTCTTGACACTGTTTTTCCGACATGTGTGTTCACTCTGTGTCTCTGTGTCAGCATTTTCTTTTTAGGAATAAAACATTTTTATTTATTTATTTATTTATTTTTTGAGATGCAGTCTCACTCTGTCGCCAGGCTGGAGTGCAGTGGCATGCTCTCGGCTCACTGCAACCTCCTCCTCCCGGGTTCAAGCCATTCTCCTGTCTCAGCCTCCCGAGTAGCTGGGACTACAGGTGCGCACCACCACGCCTGGTTAATTTTTTGTATTTTAGTAGAGACGGGTTTCACCATGTTGGCCAGGATGGTCTCGATCTCCTGAACTCGTGATCAGCCCACCTCGGCCTCCCAGAGTGCTGGGATTACAGGCAGGAGCCACCACACCGGGCTGGTATGTACATTTTTTAAGACATGATACTGTTGCACACTTAATAGACTAGAGTATAGTGTAAATATAATTTTTATATGGACTGGGAAACCAAAAATTTTGTGTGATCTGCTTTATTGAGATATCTGAAACCAAAGTATGCATTTGTTATTTTCCTGTATGTTTTTGGGAATGTGTGTTTTATATCCTGAGTCTTGAACTCACTGCAGAAGGATAACTTAAATGTGCATCATTTTGGGAGGCACACACTGAATGTTATTAGCAAATGACTTCGCTTTTAGTAATCCAAGTCATGGTTTAGGAAGAAGAGTCTTCTTCAAAAATTAGTACGGTGCTTTACTCCCAAGAAGTCATATTTCCTTCTTTTGCCTCACAGAGGACTTCAGACCAATGTAATAATTATGTCTGCAAGTAGAATGGGAGCTCCAAGAAATGGAACCACTGAATGATGGCCATGCTTTCTTTATGATCATGTTCAACTGAGACACTTAGAACTGAAAATTAAGGTTACTGATATTTTTTTTTCACTTCTTGTACTTGACTGGAAGAAAAACAAAGTACAAATTAGCATGGGCAGCTCCTATAAGTCAGTATAAATATATTCCTACTTTTAAATTTCATGCATTTCTTCTCATGGCAGTGACATTATGCATACAGCATCAGGACAAATCTGAATAGCTTAACTTTTTTCCAACAGTGGAAAATTCACATTTACGTCAAGGTTTATTCTCCCTTTGTGTATATTCCCCACTACTCTGGAAGTTCCTATAAAGTCTTGGTACTAGGACAATTAGGCCTTCAGTATATAAAATGTTTTGCTAAAAATAACAGTTTCTTTCCCTTTTTTTAAAAAAATAAATTTTTAATGTAGGCACTTAATGAAATGTACTTTTTTGGAAAGTCATATTGAAATCATATTAAGAATATAAGGCTTGTTAATGTAACATGCCAGGGTGAACGCTAATTTTCTTACTTTTCTCTGAATATAAACCTATTACCTATAGTTATTTAAGGAGATGGGTTACATTTTATCTTTGTTTTGTCTGACTTACCTCAAAGAGGTAGATAATGTACAACTGACTTAATGTTATCCGCTTATTAGAATAAAAATCAATCATCCTTAAGCACATAAAGAGGTCCTCTAACATCAGTGCTGCTGTAGCCCTGGATGAGGGAGTGGAGCTGTTCCTATAGTGTTCCTTTGCTTTCTTATTTCCCAGATTGAGCTTCCTGTCCCATACATATTTTAATCTACCTGAAATAGCCTCAAAATAAATTGGCTGGTGCCATTCTCAAACAGTCTTCTAATACTAGTGGTGATGATGGTGATGAAGGTGATGATGGTGATGATGATAATGGAGGTAGTACCACTTATCAAATATTGGGTACTGACAATGCTACAGCCTGCTTTCTTTCCCTTGTCTCATATAATCCTTACAATGACTCCATAAATTAGTTGCCATCTTAATTACCATTTTAGGGTGAGTACACTAATGCACACCAACACTAAATCATTTATCCAAGGTCACAACTGATAATAATAGATAATGAAAACAACTCCTAGCATCTGGTGAACACTCACATTTATTGAGCCAGGCACTGGCATTGCACGCATCAACTCATTCAATCCTCACAATAGCCCTGGTAGTGTCTTTATGCCCCTGTTTGCAAATGGGGAAGCTACAGCTTCGAGGTCTGGAGAAGGATTCTTCTTCCCAGGATTGAAAGCTTGGTAATCCTGTGTTAAGCCTTCCCCTTACTCCATCAACCTATTTGTTATTTTTTGTATTCAGTAACTACATTACTACATAATTTTTAGGGTCAAGGATTGTCTGTAGTAGAGAAAGGGTCAAAGTTTTGTTGGTGGTGTTTTTTTTTCTGTTTTTGTTTTGTTTTGTTTTGTTTTAATTATGTAGGTAAAACTCAAGTGACCAGCTAAAGGAAGACTGCGATGATTTTGCTTAGAACACAATGTAGGGAAGTCCACACTACATACAAGAGTGTCTGCCTCAGATGTACTCTTGCACAAGCAGATATTCTTGTAAAACCAAAACAGGATGTAAAAGGAAGAAAAGGGGGAAAATTCTAGACTATTTTAACTTTTGTCCTAAAAAGCCAATCTCTTCTACAGAACAGAAATAAGTACTACTGTCTTCACTTAGAATGAAATAAACTAAAGCCTTACACAAATAACAATTATAATGCATTTTATTTTCTCAGAGAGCATTAAAGTTCCTGTAGTTGGCAGCAATGTAAGTTCATTTGTTTATTAAATAAGCATTTATTGTACCAGATGCTGTGACGGTGGTTATATAAAAAATAGAAAATATATATAGTTATATGAAAACAATATAAAATGACATTTAGAGAACCAAATAATTTTTCACAAATTAAGTCCGAGAGTGTGGAAAGCCTGCAGAATCAGGATACAATCAGTAAGGTAGGCTTGTTGACAAGGAACATTTCAGAGGTAAATGATTTCTGAGGTACTAGTGGTTATGAGTGCAGAAAAGAAAGATGTGCTTTTCAGGCTGAAAGAATATCATGATGTTGATAGTTAGGATTTCAATTGGAACAATTCATTTAGGAGGATGCCATGATTTGCTTTTTTTCTAAAATATTTTATGAGAAAGATAGTATGTAGATCCTCAAATGAATTCATATTTTGTCGCTATAACTAGTTTAGTAATAGTGAAACATATTGCTGGAGTTTGTGAACAACTTCAGTTGTAATAAAGCTTGTGCTTGCTTTAGGCCTACTCTTGGAAAATTTTAGATTGAGTGAGGTATATGGGGTACTAATTTTGCTATCAGTTTATATTATTATTTGGGAATATGACTTTATTTTTTTAAATTGCAACAACAAACAATGAAAATTATAATTAAGAGTCACATTCAGCAGTATCTTCTCTTTACAAAACCTAAATGTAGACAATCTTCAAGGGCTTTGGAAATACAAAGAAAGATTTCATTGTAATGGATTTTCTCAACCCATTTGAAATTCCTCCTTGTCTCTTCTGTCATTATTTGTCTGGTGTCCTTAAGATCACTGAATAAACAAACCTATCAACTGATCTTGGCACTTTTTTCTTTTTTTTTTGAGACGGAGTCTTGCTCTGTCTCCCAGGCTGGAGTGCAGTAGCATGATCTCGGCTAACTGCAAGTTCTGCCTCCCGGGTTCACGCCATTCTCCTGCCTCAGCCTCCCAAGTAGCTGGGACTACAGGTGCCTGCCACCACACCTGGCTAATTTTTTTTTTTTTTGTATTTTTAGTAGAGATGGTGTTTCACCATGTTAGCCAGGATGTTCTCGATCTCCTGGACCCTGTGATCCACCCGCCTCGGCCTCCCAAAGTGCTGTGATTACAGGCGTGACACACCGTGCCCGGCCTGATCTTGGCACCTTTTAAAACATTCTCATTTATATTCAGTTTTCCATTTTGGGGGGAATTCTCATTAGCTCTTGGCCATTTAGTTGTGGCTTACTTGCCAGGGGACAGGCACTTGCAAAGGTCTTTGGGAAGGGAGGTGGTGATGAGGGACATTCTAGTCAAGAAGATTAATGGGTAGTGGCTGGGGTCACACTGGTGACTTCCCAGGCATTCAGAGGCTTTGTGTTCTGCAAAAGCACTGGGTTCACTTTGAGGAATTGAAGAGAGGTAGAGGAAATACTGAGGTTGTTATATTGGTCATCATATTCCCCTTACACACTAACAGAAAGCCCTTGCCAAGCAGCCTTGATGGAAATCGTACATGTTAAGGCCCACTTAGACAAATGAGTCTACATGTAAGAAGGACAGACAACCTTTGCATTGTTAGACAGGTTTAGGGACTTACAAAAGAATATCATGACCTAGTTTTCTTATTTCCATGAAAATAAATTTTTATAAATTGCTCCAGAAATTTTACTGAGAACATGCAAAATCTCACTTAACATGAGATTTTGAAACTTGGGTCTAGTATTCTTACAATTTCACTCTGTTTTTACAGAGGAGAAAATACTGAGAAATGAAATACAAATAAAATCTGGGTTCAATTAAAGTACATTTTGAATATTATTTTTGCTTCACTTAAATACTATCCATTTTCAGATATATACGTATGATCAGAAGACAGACAAAAACTAAACAGGGTAGTGATATGGCTGATTTTTCTTCTATAGGCTTATTTATGTTGTTTGTTTATAAAAATGAGTGGATGTTATTTTTTCAATAAGAAAACATTAACAATTGTCATTTTTAGGAAGAGGAAAATGGAATCCTAATTCTAGACTAATGGTGAGTCAAAGTAAATAAAATTTACTGCAGGGCTAAATTGCTAAATGTCATGACATATCATTTTGTAGAAAACATTATAATTTGTTGAAATGACAACTTTGTATGGTAAATAATATTTTACTTTTGGATGAAATGAACTGACAAAAGCAATGAGTAAAGCTTTTCAAGAGCTTGGAGCAGTGTCTAATATGTAGCAAGACCTATATATATACACATATACCTATATATTTCATAAACAAATAAAATAAAACAAATGAATTTTTAAATAAACGAGTAAATATATAAAGAAAAACTCCTTTGAGATGGTGCTCCTGTTTGTGTACTTGGGAGAGAATTGGTAGGTAGGCTAAGAGCTATGGAATTAAAACAAAAAAACACAACTTCATGGAAAAGAAAGATTTTAAGAGGGTTTTATATGAAAAAATAGTTGAGCAACATAATTTGGCATTAAAGAATTCATGTTGGACAACTTTGGTATTCTGACAGGTAATTGGGATTGTAATAAATCTGAGTTTCTAAGGGCAGATAGCTCACTGGTAATAGGATATTGTCCATTTGTAAACATTTTTCATTTGGACATGTCTTAGTCATTGAATCATATACTTATCAGTTTTTTATCAGTCCAATATATTGTATTTTTATAAACAGTTATCCAGAAACCTGATATAAATGATTTGTGAGTTGGCCAGACCTTTCCATGGTATTAGTCGTCATACAAGGTACTCCATATCTCCTTACTCTTAATGCCATCAAGACAAAGACTAAAATAAAATCTGGTTTATTAATTTTTAAACTTCACACTCTTCTTTGTTCTAAAAATGAATTGCACTGACAATACATGATCAACAATACTGCAAACCCTCAAAATAATAATTAGTGGTAATGATATCACCCTAAAATATTACATTTTTCATAGGAGCAGAACATATAAAATTAGTTTTCTTCTGTAAAACTTCCAATAAAAATCAGTTTATGATGATATTTCAAGAAGAAATTTTTAGTCAAACCAGCAACAGAGTGTCAAAAAAGTAGAAACTGTAAATCAACCAGAGCCTTATCAAATCGCTAATGTTTGTGGCAAGCTCATCATATGCGAGATACTCTGGAAGGAGCAGAGAGTATACGGTCAGCCCTTCATATATGCAGGCTCCACATCCGCATATTCAACCAACTGCAGATAAAAAATATTTGGGGGAAAAAATACAACAATGTGACACTAAAACATAATACAAATAAAAAACAATACAGTACAGCAATTATCTACATACCATTTACACCTATGTCAGGTATTATAAGTAATGTAGAGATGATTTAAAGTATAGGGAGGATGTGCATAGGTTATAGGCAAATACTACACTATCTTATATAAAGTAGTTAGGCATTCATAGTGTTTGCTACCTGCGGGGTTTCTAGAACCAATCCCTCCCAGGTTCTAAGGGATGACTGCAATTTTGAGCAGACAGACCCAGTTCTGGTGCTTGCATTATTTAGAATTGCTTGGAGTCAACACTTAAATGATATCAAATACACACACATATACATATGCACATATGTAATTATAAATATTGAAAATTTATGGCTTAGAAGTGACCAGAGAGGGCTAATTTAGACTTAAGGAATAAGGAAAGTTTTCTGAAGTCCCATATAACTGATATGTGGTAGGGGTTGAGGGATAAAAGACTACAAATAGGGTGCAGTGTATATTGCTCGGGTGATGGGTGCACCAAAATCTCACAAATCACCACTAAATAACTTACTCCACTAAATAACTTACTCATGCAACCAAACACCACCTGTACCCCTATAACCTATGGAAAATAAAAAATAATTTAAAAAATAAAAATTAAAAAAAATTTTAAAAGGTAGGAGAGGGGGCATTTCTAAAGAGAGAAATACATGTGTGAGGGCTTCAGTTACGATAGCACTTTGGTTTTTTTTCGAGAACTGGAAGAACACTGTTATATGAACACAGTTGGAAGAATGGCAAGCAACAGAGCCCAAGAGGTGGGCAGGGCCCTGAGTGGGCAGCATCTTGTAGGTCCTGATGGACAGATACTCCATGCAAACCATGGCAGTGTGACAGTAATTGCCTCAACATTGATTGTGAAGTTAGGCATAATGATGTTTGTATTCAGCAGTACAAAAAAAAAGGGTCCTTGATTCAAGGGGTTTTATATAGGTTTAGTTTTTGTTTTGTTTTGTTTTGTTTTTTTACTTTTTTTTGAGACACAGTCTCGCTCAATTGCCCAGGTTGGAGTGTGGTGGTGTGATCTTAGCTCACTGCAACCTTCACCTCCTGGGTTCAAGCAATTCTCCTGCCTCAGCCTACAGAGTACCTGGGATTACAGGTGCAAGTCATCATGCCCGACTAATTTTTGTATTTTTAGTAGAGATGGGGGATCACCACGTTGGTCAGGCTGGTCTCGAACTCCTGACCTCAAGTGATTCGGCCCCCTTGGCCTCCCAAAGTTCTGGGATTACAGGCATGAGCCAGTGTGCATGACCTTATACAGGTTTAGTTTTGAGAATCATGGTTTAAAAATATAATTCATTATAAATTATATGAAGAACCAGTGTCCTAACTGGGTGTCCTCTAAGAGTCCTTCATAAGCATAAGTCACAAATATGTAGCCATGAGTACATTTTCAGAGCTGAGTCTAGGGAAAGCAGTAAGTACATTTGTTGAGCACCTAAGGTGTCAATCTCATGGCACACATTGTCTTATTTAATCCTCATAACCACACTATGAGGTGGGTATTATTTTCTCTGTCTTACAGATGAGGACATTCAGTTTCAGGGAAGGATGTGAATTTCCAAAGATGAGTGCATGGAAAAGGCAGGATTCAAATTTGGGTCTTCTAAGTTTCTGAAATTTATACTGGGTCTTACTAACATATAATATTTCAAGGGTCATAGCTAGAAGAGGTTACTTGACACCAGACCTCTTGAAATGAAAGATCCTTGTAGATATCAGTAGTCTTTATTCACTTTATTTGCTCAGTCCTTCCTTCCTTTATAAATTCAGGCATTCAAATATTTAGGCATTTGCTTAATAAGCATTAATTTGAGACTTAGTAAGACACTATGATTCCACTGGGGAGAAGAAAAAATGAAGGAGTGGGAAGAGGAAAGAGATAAAAAGATATATAAGACTAAGGACGTTTCTTCATGGAACTTATACTAGGAAAGCAAAGTCTAATATACATGTAACTATAAAACAGTACAGCATATGTTGGGCCACAAGAGAAATACAGGTTAAGATTAATTCCTGCTATGCCTTTAAAATACAAGTAGAATGTTGGTGGATAGATGTGCAAGAGAAAGACATTCCAAAATAAGCTTTCATAATTTTGGGAGATATTTGCTGTAAAACCATCGTAGAACCTCTCTCCTTAGATTAACCAAACTAAAAGAGCAGAGAGCACTTTGTTCTTACCAGAGACACATGGTTAGTTAAACAAGGCTGAGAATTGAGTTGAATATAATTAATTCTTGGACCCTCAATATGATTCCTTTTTCCTAACCCCTTTCTTCATTAGGTCAAATAATCTAATAAAGAGGATTGAAGTGAGAGGAACTTTCCAAAGCATTTTGTTTGTTTAATTTAACATACACAGTTGGTTGTAACTACTGAGTTGCTCAAATTGATAGGATGTGATAAGGGAAGAGGAAGGAAAAGTGGAGATAAGACCAGATAATGAAGTCTTCGAATATCAGATTATGGAGTTTAGATTTTCTATTAGGCAAAACAAAACATCTTGAATCTTGAAGTTTGTTTATATAACCAGTTTCCCAGTTAGATGAAATATGTTGAAACAGGATAGTACTTTTTTTTCCAATTATAGAAATAAATCTTATGCATAGAAGATGTTAAGGGTGTTGTTTGTTTTATTTTTAACCTTTTTCAAGAGCTATTATGTGTTCAGGCTATGGTTTCCCTAGATTATTATTGTTACATTGTTGTTAGGGAGGAGTTAGTCTTAAAATTAATCCCAAGAGACTCAACAAAATTGCAATCCAGCCAACATTTGATGTCTCCAAACAAAAATATGCATATTCCTACTGTCCCTCTGACCTAGAATTCAATTTCTTTCCCAGTTTCACAAGGGAAATACTCTCTCCTGATGTTTCCTTTGATATGTGAGGTCAAAAAGTTAATTGTTCTTTTCTTTTTAAGAGCATGCTAAACATGGGCTTTTGATATCCCTCTACAGCTTCACCATCCTCCAACACAGATTTTAATAATATCATGACCCATAACCTTTTGTTTCGAAATTGGTTTTCACAGGAAATCAAAGGTGGGGGAGTATCTATATTAAATATTGATTTTTTAAGAGATCTCTCTTTCTCTTGCCCTTTCTCCCTTCCTCTCTCTAGAAATTGAAAAAATTTATTAGTGAAAGAATTAATAGCCTTTAAAAATATCATTCTAAATTTTCTCTTTTCATTTCACTTTTCTCTCCTGATTTATAATAACATAGTTTGGGTAACATTTCATCTCAAATAATTCTACTTGT
This sequence comes from Rhinopithecus roxellana, assembly GCF_007565055.1. Taxonomy (NCBI): domain Eukaryota; kingdom Metazoa; phylum Chordata; class Mammalia; order Primates; family Cercopithecidae; genus Rhinopithecus; species Rhinopithecus roxellana. The sequence continues at coordinate 99,984,044 of NC_044559.1, read as the reverse complement.
TGAGCAATTAACATTTCTATTTTCTAGGTCATTTCAAACTATTGCTGTGTATTAAAAGCATTTTTTTTTTTTATTATACTTTAAGTTCTAGGGTACATGTGCATAACGTGCAGGTTTGTTACATATGTATACTTATGCCATGTTGGTGTGCTGCACCCATCAACTCGTCAGCACCCATCAATTCATCATTTATATCATGTATAACTCCCCAATGCAATCCCTCCCTCCTCCCCCCTCCCCCCTCCCCATGATAGACCCCAGTGTGTGATGTTCCCCTTCCCGAGTCCAAGTGATCTCATTGTTCAGTTCCCACCTATGAGTGAGAACATGCGGTGTTTGGTTTTCTCTTCTTGTGATAGTTTGCTAAGAATGATGGTTTCCAGCTGCATCCATGTCCCTACAAAGGACGCAAACTCATCCTTTTTTATGGCTGCATAGTATTCCATGGTGTATATGTGCCACATTTTCTTAATCCAGTCTGTCACAGATGGACATTTGGGTTGATTCCAAGTCTTTGCTATTGTGAATAGTGCCGCAATAAACATACGTGTGCATGTGTCTTTGTAGTAGAATAATTTATAATCCTTTGGGTATATACCCAGTAGTGGGATGGCTGGGTCATATGGTACATCTAGTTCTAGATCCTTGAGGAATTGCCATACTGTTTTCCATAATGGTTGAACTAGTTTACAATCCCACCAACAGTGTAAAAGTGTTCCTATTTCTCCACATCCTCTCCAACACCTGTTGTTTCCTGACTTCTTAATGATTGCCATTCTAACTGGTGTGAGATGGTATCTCATTGTGGTTTTGATTTGCATTTCTCTGATGGCCAGTGATGATGAGCATTTTTTCATGTGTCTGTTGGCTGTATGAATATCTTCTTTTGAGAAATGTCTGTTCATATCCTTTCCCCACTTTTTGATGGGGTTGTTTGTTTTTTTCTCGTATATTTGTTTGAGTTCTTTGTAGATTCTGGATATTAGCCCTTTGTCAGATGAGTAGGTTGCAAAAATTTTCTCCCATTCTGTAGGTTGCCTGTTCACTCTGATGGTAGTTTCTTTTGCTGTGCAAAAGCTCTTTAGTTTAATTAGATCCCATTTGTCAATTTTGGCTTTTGCTGCCGTTGCTTTTGGTGTTTTAGACATGAAGTCCTTGCCCATGCCTATGTCCTGAATGGTACTACCTAGATTTTCTTCTAGGGTTTTTATGGTATTAGGTCTAACATTTAAGTCTCTAATCCATCTTGAATTAATCTTGGTATAAGGGGTAAGGAAAGGATCCAGTTTCAGCTTTCTACTTATGGCTAGCCAATTTTCCCAGCACCATTTATTAAATAGGGAATCCTTTCCCCATTTCTTGTTTCTCTCAGGTTTGTCAAAGATCAGATGGCTGTAGATGTGCGGTATTATTTCTGAGGACTCTGTTCTGTTCCATTGGTCTATATCTCTGTTTTGGTACCAGTACCATGCTGTTTTGGTTACTGTAGCCTTGTAGTATAGTTTGAAGTCAGGTAGCGTGACGCCTCCAGCTTTGTCCTTTTGACTTAGGATTGTCTTGGCAATGCGGGCTCTTTTTTGGTTCCATATGAACTTTAAAGCAGTTTTTTCCAATTCTGTGAAGAAACTCATTGGTAGCTTGATGGGGATGGCATTGAATCTATAAATAACCTTGGGGAGTATGGCCATTTTCACGATATTGATTCTTCCTAAACAATTATGGTGACATAATTTTGACTTTGAGATGTTCTGTAATGCAAGAGTCCTCTGAAATAAAGTTCAGTTTGTTTTGTTTGCTTGTTTGTTTGTTTGTTTTTCTTGAGACGGAATCTTGCTCTGTTGCCTAGGCTGGAGTGCAGTAGCCAATCTCAGCCCACTGCAACCTCTGCCTTCTGGGTTCAAGCAATTCTCCTGCCTCAGCCACCCGAATAGGTGGGATTACAGGCCCACACTACCATGCCTGGTTTTTTTTTTTTTTTTTTGGATTTTTAGTAGAGACGGGGTTTCACCATGTTGGTCAGGCTGGTCTCGGACTCCTGACCTCAAGTGATCCGCTTGCCTCGGCCTCCCAAAGTGCTGGGATTACAGGCCTGAGCCACTGTGCTCGGACCAATTTGAAGAAATAAATTTGGAAAGTATGTTATTTTTCTTATTTCAGCATTTTAAGGAAACATTTATGTTGTACCATGTCTGATAATAATACGAGTAATATCTACCTATTATTGAACTCCCACCACTGCCAGGCACTGCTTTACAGGAAGTAAAATAAAAAACTCTGTGAGATGAATGTAACTGCTGAATTGTGTCCCCTTCCAGATTTCTAGATGTAAGTCCTAATCCCAAATGTGACAATATTTGGAGATTAATTTGGTCATTAAGGTTAAATAAGGTCATAAAGATAGGGTCCTAATCCAATAAAACTGAAGGCTTTATAAGAAGAGGAAGAGACAGATGTCTGAGGACACATGGAGAAGGCACTGTCTACGTGTCAGGAAGGGAGCCCTCACCAGAATCCCACTCTTCTGGCCCCTTAACCTCAGACTTCCAGCCTCCAGAGCTACCGAGAAAATTAATGTCTGTAGTTTAAGTCACGTAGTCTATGGTACTTTTGTACAGCAGCCTGAGTTGGCTGATACAGTGACATTTTTGTGGATTAGGAAACAAACTGAGAGGTCAGTGCCAAAACTGGCATTTGAACCTGAGTGTGCTGGATCACAAAAGTCCACTCTTCAGATTCCTCTCTGAATTTTGAATGAGAAAACAGTGAATATAGATAACTTAAAAAAAATACCAAAGGCTTACACTGTTGGTTGGTTGTGTTTTTATTTTATAGGTTTAGCAAATCACACACAAAGCCAATGGGTTACTCTCATTCTTAGTCCTTATCATCTGATTTTTGTGTTCTAGCACCATGTTATTGTTTGAGCTCTCAGAATTCCAGGTTAATGTTGCAAAATGTAGCCAAATCTTGAAATTGTAATGTCTAATAAATCCAAGATTTACTGCTGCTGTGTTTGCTTTTTGTAAAACATATTTTGTAAAACATATTAAATACAAAATATCCAGTGTTGTGCCTGAAACTAATTGGCAGTGTCCCATTAAACCATATCAAAATTAATGTCTATTAATTGGATTAGAAATTCAGTGAGAATGACAGCTGCTAGTGCCTTTTACAGTTACTTTGTTTCTTTGTAATCCATATGGCAGAAATCACATAATGCTTTTTCCTTCATTGAAATAAACACTTGAGATAAAAAGGTTCGACTCAATGTGGTCAGAGTATGTGCATTTGTTTTTCATTCTTCCTCTTAATTTTTTTTGAAAAATTAGCTTAAATTAGCTAAACTATTTTTTCTTCTCTCTTTCACAGGTTTTCACCAGCCATATTTTTATATCTGATTAGCATCGTTCCATCATTATGGCTTCTTGAATTGCACCATGAGACCCAGGTACTTCTTTTTGGAAAGTAGGAATTGACATATTCAGCAATAAGCTACTTTTACAGTATGATCCAATTTATTTCAGGAATGCACTTTTCTAAGTAACTGGAGTTATCAAGAATTGAATAAATAAGAGGCTATCAGCAAAAGGAAGTGAATCCATGATTTACCAATAAAAGCCCCAATAAAATATTACATTTTTGTAAGATTTAGGAGTATATAGTGAATTAACATTTTGTGTTAGAGATCTGACTACTAAGACTTCCCCTGGCCCCTACCCTCTAGGTGGAGGCCTACAGGTAGAGTTTACATGGGGGTGTGGAAATTTGATTTCAACCCTTCCAGCTTCAGTGAGTTTCTATGTTGTGCTATGAATGGGCACGCCTCAATGATCTGGCATTCTGTAAAGTGACACTTTCAGGAATTTCAAAAACAGAAACAAAACCCTTATCTGTACTCAGCTATATAAATACAATTAAACTTATAGGAGCCATTTAAAATAGTCTGTTTTAAAATGAAGGTTATACAGATTACAGGAGATTAATTTTTGGGAGTCCCACGGGCTGCCTTAGTAAAATAGAAATTCTTTTCTAGAGCCCTGAAACTAAGATTAAAGGAGACGAGTCGTAGGACCCACCATGTGGAAGGTGGGCTTATATGTGTTAGAAGATCACATTGTCCTAAAAATAAAATAGTAGCTTCCGGCCGGGTGCGGTGGCTCATGCCTATAATCCCAGCACTTTGGGAGGCCGAGGTGGGCGGATCACGAGGTCAAGAGATGGAGACCATCCTGGCCAACATGGTGAAACCCCGTATCTACTAAAAATACAAGAATTATCTGGGCCTGGTGGCGCACGCGTGTCGCTTCCGCTACTCGAGAGGCTGAGGCAGGAGAATCGCTTGAACCTGGGAGGTGGAGGTTGCAGTGAGCGCAGATTGCATCACTGCACTCCAGCCGGGCAACAGAGTGAAACTCCGTCTCAAAAAAAAAAAAAAAAAAGGAGCTTCCAATAAGAGTCCCTAATTTATTACAGAGATTTTTAATACAGCTATTTTCTACACAGCTCTAATAAGCAGTCTCTAGGTTGGGTGCAGTCATATACTGCTGTTGATGTTCCTGTTCAACGCTGGGGAGGCCGAGTTACTAAAGTCCATCAGATTCCAGCTTTGACTTCATAGTTCAGGTTATAGGACTACGTTACAGAGAAATGTAGTTATGACCTAATAATATTTCGGGACCTTCACTGATAAAATACTTTAAAAAAGATCTGCGAGAATTTGGACTTACATAGATTTCTTTGTTATAGTAGGTCATTTTATAGCAAGGTTAAGCCTCCAATATGTAGCCCTATCTGCCTCCAATGTATAACCTTATCTGCAAAAGCCTTGCTCCAAATTATAGGCACATAAAGGGGAATTTAGTTCTGTGGACCACTTTTGAAGAATTCCACAAGCAAGTACCAAGAATGTAGGGATGAAGAAAACATTTTTCTCCTTTCAATCTCCTGCTAAAAATCACGAAAGTCATATAGACTATTCCTATGTCTGTAGCAAAAGTGTTTTTGTAACTGTATATTTTTGGTTCAAGTTATCATAGCTTTTTAAATCTATACTGTAAGGAGTTAGGGGACTGTTTCAATCTCTTTACTACTTACTGCTTTCAAGAGTATGAAAATAAGCTCTAGTGATTTGAATCAGTTGTTTCTTTCACATCCAATTCTATGACATGGCTATCATACACAATAACCATTCATTTCCCTAAATGCTTTTAGAATATAAATTTGTTGCACAATTAATTGATAAACAGGTCAAATCCTATTACAACAAATAACGTGCAACCAAAAACTCCCTTTTTAATAAAAAAAAGATTTTTGAGCCCCAAGCAGTAGCTCTCTAATTTTCATACTGCAAAAGAAATTGAACCTTTAGTAGTAACAGATTTGACTCATTTTGACACAGAATTAAAATGAATGCCCAGAGATTGAATTGGGCAGACTGAGCAGAAATGAAAGTAGAAAAATAGTAAGAGAGAAAAAAAGCATTGGAATTGCAGTTAAAGAAAGAAGAAATGGCAGAATAAAGGGAGTTACAGTAATTCTTCTAGTGTACTCATTTAGAACATTTTGGGAGTGATAGTAATCACTTTTCTTCAGGTATCCTCCTGTACTTTCACAAATGTTTTCACAGATATGGACCCAACAACTACAGAAGTTAGGCATGATACATACATTTCTATTTTAAAGATGAGGATCCTGAGGCTCAGAAAGGTTAAGTAATTTTCCTAAGTTGATACAGTAAATACACAGTAATGCTGGGGCCTAGAACCTAATGGATATCTAGTCCATTAAACCATATTGCCCTTCTCAGCTATCTGTTCTGTGTTTTAGAGGCATTTGCATCAGAATTATCTGAGTTGTTCCTTGTAGAAAAGACTAGTTTAATTTTCTTTCACATTTTCCATTTACTCTATATACTATATGTTCTAACCCATGACTTGGCATTAGGAAAACATCCTGACATATTTCATGAGACATTTCTCCTAGATTACTAATTTCTTACCTTCATTCCTGAATCTGGTTGGGTCTACATGTATGGGAACGAAACATTCATGACAATGATTGTGACCTTAGCTCTCAGGTCCATTTAAGAAGTGACAAGATTAAAGTAATGGAAACATTCTGGTCTTCTTGTTGTCACAGTGTCTTGGACACAAAGCAATATTTTTGAAGCTAATAAGAGTTTAATAGACACAGCCTATTAAAAAAGAGGCATATTGATACTCAGATAACCTATGTGAACTCACCTATACAAGATGGAATGTAAACAATATAATCCCAAAACAATACAAGTCAGGCTAGGTTTTAAGAGTGAAGTCACTTGTTCACTGCAGTCCCAATGTAGAGGCCACTTGGAAGAAAATCTCATCAATCTATAACAACTAGAGTAACAGGAGTGGAGAGCAACTCAGATAAGTCTTAATACCATAATATGGACTATATGGACTATGAAGCTATTTGCTTCCACGTTATCTTCTACTGCACTAAAGCATGGCCTTTTTTCTTAAATAAAAAGATGTTATGTATTTTTAATTATAAGAATGTCAAAAACATATTAAGGTCACCACTTTTAATGCATAGTCTGTTTTCATGCCTACAGAGTTGTTAAAATGTTTTTCCTATTGAAATAAATAAAGTCACCAACATGCTTTGCAATGAAAATTTGTTGCTTGGTTAAAGATTTAATTTTTATCTTCATTATCTGTTTTTGGAGCCTTAGCTGCACACATATACACACACACAAAGTGTGCAAACAACTGTATTTTTGCTCCTACAGTTATGGTATATGGCCATTTTTCTTAATTATTCTTGTCATTTCAACCATAATACTAGTTGTTTGGATAGAGGGTAGAAAAAAACAGCTTCTTGCAGACTTTCTTTTCTGCTTTTTCAAGTAGCTTATAGAATAGTCGATGATGTATCCAGAATGGTTAAGAAAAATACACTTTTTACAGCTTTAATTTTTTTAAAAAATAAGTCCTCTCTAAATACAAATGTGTGATGGTGGATGTGTAGTGGTTGTAGTGGTGGTGGTGGTGAATGTGTGTGTGTTTCAAAATATATTAGCACTGCAGATGTTTGAAAAACCTTCAACTTTTTTTAAGCCAGTTTGTAAAATATGCATTGGTACAGCTACATTTTCAAGTGTCACCCCTTTCTTCTCTTATATAATTTTTCCTTCTCTTACTTTACCTCGGATTTCCAGCATACGGTGGGTAAATATCATGCACAATTCACCTGCAGAAATTCTGATACAAAATGAAGAAACAAAAAAGGAAAAATGGCACTTTTTATGTCTATTGTTGAATTTTCCATAAACCTAAATTGGCTTTTGCACTGTCACTAAAATGTATGTTTTGGTGGGTGAACATGCTAATTTTTTAGGTTGTTTCAGTGCTTGACAGGATTAAAAATGATTGTATTATTTACTTAAGCAATATGATATTTTAGATAAAGAGGCTTCTGGATAAGAAACAAAATCTTAAAATACTATATACACACACATATACACACACAGACACACACTGTGGAATACCACACAGCTATAAAAATAGCAAAATCATGTCCTTTGCAGTAACATGAATGAAGCTGGAGGCTAGTATTCTAAGCAAACTAACACAGGAACAGAAAACCAGATACCACATGTTCTCACTTATAAGTGGGAGCTAAAAACTGAATACACATGGACACAAAGATGGGAACAACAGACACTGGAGACTACTTGAGAGGGGAGGGATGGAGGGAAGTGTGAATTGGAAGGCTGCTTATCAGGTACTATGCTCACTACCTGGGTGATGGAATTCTTTATACACCAAGCCTCAACAACATGCAATTTACCCATGCACGTGAGCCCCCAAAACCTAAAATAAAAGTATAAAAAGAAAAAAAAAACACCATAATTTCCTTGACCAGGATCATATATGTTTTATTGTTGTCACTGGTTATTTGTTTGGTTTTAAATTCTTTCAGGGTTTAAGAAAGGAATCTCAGTTACCAATCTATAAATTCTACAGCTCTCTGCAATGACTCAGTATTTGCATTCTCATCGACCTAAGGAAAAATAAGATTTTGTATAGTTGACACTCTTTTCATATAGATTAAAAAGTGGATTCCCATCTCAGGCCTATATTCTGATTTTTGGAAATGTTTATGCATATGCTGTATAAACTTTGCATATCTGCTCATAATCTCTTGAACAGATTGAACTCTATATACTATATGTTATGAGACATACTGTATGTTTTGAGCTCTACCATATTGTGCTAATTTTTTGCCACAATTGCCTTCCCCAATCCCATTCTTAGTATTGCAGTATCCAGGCTGAAGGAATATCACAGAATATCAGCAGAAAAGAAGTCTTCAATCAAACATTGACATCCAGTGAACAAACCAGTAGAGCTGATGATCTCATTGAGACGGTGAGAGCTTTTCCACTGTATATTAAAGGATCTAGCAAATGGTGGACTTGGTATAATCCTCAATTACCTGCTATACACCTCTCCCAGCTAATTCTTTTCAGAAGGAAGTTATCCATTATTTGGCTCAGGAATTCACAAAATAATTATATTTTTAAATTATTAAATATATTTAATATGCATAAATATATACATTGATACATTATGTATAAATAGATACATTTAACCTGCATCATTAAGGAACACTTAAAGAGGATAATGTTTGCACAATGAGAGACATATACATTTATGAAGCAATGATATAATTAAAAAATTGGGATATGATAATTTTAAGACTTTCTTTTTTAGAGGAATATCAGATTCACAGCAAAAATTGAGAAGAAGGTACAGAGATTTCCCATATACTCTGTATTCATGTACAGCCTCCTCATCCATCAATACCCTGCACCACAGTGGTGTGTTTGTTAAAACTGATAAATCTACATGACATTGTTGTGGATGCCAATAAAAATTGCATTTTGTTTTTAATTTCAAATTTCACTTATTCTTTGTTGGTATATAGGAAAGAGATTGACTTTTGTATATCAATCTTTTATCCCACAACCTTGCTATAAACATTTACTAGTTCCAGGAGGTTATTTTTTTTGCCAGTTCTTTGGGATTTTCTACCTAGACAATTATGTCAACTGTGAACAGAGACAGTTTTATTTCTTCTGTCCCAATCCCTATACGTTTTATTTTATTTTCTTGTCTTATTGAATTAGCTAGGGACTCCACCATATATATTTTGTAGATGTTTATTAATAAAATAGAGAAGATTTCTGGCCAAAACAGAATCCCTTTCTTTTTCTTCATAAGGCTGTTATTTGGCAAACTGACCATGACCTGTTTAAAAAGGAAAAGGCCCCTATCACTGAAACGTATTTTCAATAATGAGATGTACTATTAGTTCTGCGAGGTTTAATGGAATGAACCTTGGGTTCTAATTCAAGCTCCAATCACAATTTATTTACATCAGTCTGGACAAATCACTTAGTTTCTCTATCAGGTTTTCATCTGACAATCAAAATTATTAATATTTACTAGTGTGATTCCTGTATAAATTAAATATGATGTATGTAAAGTTTCATAGTAGTGATATAAGAAAGTACAAATGGAAGATTCTTCATTTTCATGTCTGGCTTCAATCAGGATAGCATCATGCCTCATCTTTTATCCTCCCTTGTGCATTTGATATCAGCAAGTGATGGAGAGGGACAAATGAATTTTGCACAAACAGTTAAGTCACTTGCATAAGTAAGTTGGAATCATTATCCACTGGAGACCTAAGTCTTTGTAGGGTCAATAGTACACTTTGAGACTTATTTAGAAGGTAATTGGGCAAGAGTTGTCATCCAGAATACATTGGTGGGATGTAAGTTTTTCTAGATCTAAGAATAATGGCAGAGTAAAATTTGCTTGCTGGCCTATGGATTATTGAATAATATGTTATGTACTCAGAATAAAAATAATTTTATAGTTATTCTCTTTCTTTACATTTAGGTAATTGATAAACATTATTACATTTTTATGTTTAGCTATAATAGAGTTTTAAAGCAAAAAAAGGGAAGATTTGTACAATGTTAAAAATATTTCAAGATTAGTAAATTCAGATTTTAAAATCTATTAAAAATATAGGAAGTTTTTGTGCTATTAATGTGGATTTTGTAAAACTTTGCTATGTGTTGTTTTTTGTTACACAGTGTAATAAAATGAGACATGATCTTTAAAACATTGTAAAATTGGTTCTTTAAATACCATATGGTACAATCCCACTCTTAAGTTTAAGGCTTAAATTACTTGCTAGTTATAGGCACCCTCATCTTAAGGACCACATTAGCTTTTTATTTTTTCCAGAGTGTTCAGCTGAAAGGCATTTTACTTTCTTTAGCAAGTAAAGAATAACACCTGAAAATGACAGTCTACAAAAGCAAACTCTTGATTGAAATCATGGTGAAGAAAATATTTCTCTCTCAGGTGGTGGCTCATAATCCTTCTGTCTGTATGATATTTCTGTTAAACAGGCCAAAGTTTTTGTGAATAACTTATCTACAGTATGTGAGAAAGTTTGGACATTGGGACTCCATCAGACATTCCTGTTAATGCTAATAATTGGAAGATGGCTTTTACCCATTGGAGTCGGGATCACTCGAGATCAACTCTCTCAACTTCTTCTTATGTTTGTGGGGACAGCGGCTGACATACTGGAATTCACAAGTGAGACCCTAGAAGAACAAAATGTGAGGTGAGCATTCCTTGCAACAAAAACACCTTGTTTTCAGGGTCAAGACCATGCACCTGTCTCTTAGTTCTGTGACTTGTATATCACATGAATTCGAATTTTTAGTATATTTTATATGCAATGTTAGGATCAGAGAATTTGCTGCTATTTGCATATTAGAAACCAACACAGTCTTTATGCTTTTTGACAAATACATAAAGGAGATTTCTGCTAGAGAAAGAGACACATAATATTCTCTGTGGGCGAGAACAGAAATGCTCTGCATGTTTTCATGACTACAGGTTAGATAGAGTCATGGTTCTCTGAAAACCTGAAGTGGTATGACCATCCCTAGCCTCTCTTTTCCATTCCTAAGTGTGAGAAGCATAGCCAATCATAAAATCCTCTCCTAGAACACAGCACAGCTACAGTTTAAGAGAGCACTGAGAGAAGGCGTAGAGAAGTCTCTTCCTATCCATTTGGGGATTTGCATTCCCTGGTGTAAATGGAAAATGGGGCAGAGGTTTTATTTTACTAAATTTTATTTTTAGTCAGTTTTGTTCGAAGTGCCCAAAGGCTTTCTGGTGTAGAGGCCTATAAATTAAAACTTATTGAGTTGGTACTTTTATTTTTGCCACAAGCAAATAAACTCAGAATCCATGATCACATCTGTTTACGGAACGACTTCCTTACCATTAGGGATTTAAGTCTCAATGCCTGAATATACTTTAAGCTTGGGTTGTTTTGCACTATGCCATAAAAATAAATTGGAATGAGGCTGGCTTTTAATGCTACAGTTTACTTTATGCTGTGCTTCTCAAACAACAAAACATAAAGCTCAACAAAATACACTAACTTACTAAGTAAATTTAATATCCCAATTATAGCACAAATTATATTTATAACCATGAGCTACCTTTACAAGAGAATTTCCTATTTCATTTATATTAATTTTTCTCATAGCTTATTAAGTTGACATATTTCTTTAAAAAAATCCAATCTAAATTGATTCATCATCATCAAAGTGTTGATTTTAGTTCTGTAGTTTTAATGTCTTAAGTATGGTCAATGCTTTACATTGTAAAATGTATTTTCAAATAAAATACAATATTGTTACAAGAAAAACTTCAAGAAATCATGACAGAGCATATAAAAGTGACAGGGACATCACAAAAGAAACATAATTAACTCCACCTATGTAGAAATAAACATGTACATGCAAAACATTTAGGGAGATGGGATAAAACATAGGGTAGTAAAAGAGATAGTAAGGAGGGATATGTTTTGTGGGGCCAGTCATAAAATTGTAAGAAATGCCTAGCTCGGTTATCTTAATGGACTGTTAGTAGTCCCATCCAGAAGTGACACCAAGGAGCAATTTATAGATCTGTGTTTTCCAATAAAGTTTGAATATTAAATAATTTCATGAATAAAAGTAGATTTGCCCAGCAAAACAAACAAAAAACCCAAATAAACAAAAAAACCCAAATCTTGAAAACCATAAGGCATTTTTTCACTCACCCAGTACTGATTTGTTATCTAATATGTGTCAAGCACTGAGCTAGGCAGAGATTGGGGAACAAATTGTGAGCAAGTATTAGTAAAAGGACACACAGTCCTATCTCAATTAAGACTGTTTCAATTCAGCAAGAATTTAGGAGCACTTGATGTTTCAAGACACCATAAATACCCCCAATTTCTTCTATCACCTACAAATTAATCTGAATGCTTCATAAATACATATTTTTATCATTTTAAACTTGTGTCATATCCTAGGAAAGCTGATGTTTAATGGAGCCCAATAAATTATGTCATAGTTTTTAATGGTTACTGTTTTAAAAATTTGCTTTCAATTTTCATTGTCTCAGGTTGAAGTCATTTTCATTTTTAATATTACCACATTGTGACAGTAGCCTTCTGTAATTCCCATTCAAGTCCTATGTGCCTCTATTACTCAAATATTCACTCTCCCAAAAACCCTCCCAAAGTGAAAGCCCAGGAAGAATATAAAATTTTTCTCTCTCCTAGAAATTAGCTTCCATGTTCTGATTTCCTGTTTTGGTTCTCACCTATACTGCAAGAGTTGACACTGCAAATATCTTTCTTTTCAAGGAAGGAGACCCTTAATCCTTTCCCACTGGGACATAAGCCTTCCCTTTTAGGCTCAAGAGGATAATCATGAAGAATAATCTTAATACATAAGTAAATGATATTTATATCTAATAGAAGAAGGGATCACTTCATTGTAGTCTACTCAGCATTGCCTATTATTATGACATTTTACTTTTTCTAATGTTTTATTCCATAGTTTGGGCTGATAGATTTAGGAGAAAGCCTACAATGGTATCTACATCACAAAAATGTCTAAATCTCTTCCCCATTTTCTAGCTAATATATCAAATTCTATTTTTTATTAAATACATTTCCTTCCTTTGTCTCACATTAAAGTTCATCTACCTAAGTTTTATGCATTTACATAAATTTGTAAAGCTTCTGATTCTGCATTTTTTTCTTAACAGCTTTATGAAGTTATGGTTTAAATAACATAAATTTCAACTGTAATTCTAGAGTTTAATGATATTTAGTAATTATAGATTTGTTTATCCATAACCACAATCCAGGTTTAGAACATTCCCATCACTCCCAAAAGATTCCTGTGGCTGTTTGCAGTCAATCTTCACTCTTTACAGGCAACCACTGATACACTTTATGTCTCTGTGGATTCCTCTTTCTTAGAAATTTCATGGAAATTGAATTATAAAATGTGTATTCTTTTATGTATGGCTTTTTTATGTAACATAATGTTTCTGGGATTCATCTATGTTGTTTCATGTTTAGCTCCTCTTTAGTTGCTAGTGTTCCATTAAACGCATATACCACATTTTGTTTATTCATTCAGTAGTAGATGTACATGTGGATAACTTCCAGCTTTTTGATACTAAGAATGATGTTGCTAAGAGGATTCACTGACAGACTTTTGCCTGGCTACGTTTTCATTTCTCTTTAGTAGACACCTAAGAATGGAATGGCTGGTTATATGTTAAATATAGCTTTAATTTTTTAATAATCTGCTGAGATGTTTCTAAAGTAGCTGTATTAATTTTATTCCCACCAACAATGTATGAGGATTCCATTTTCTCTACATCCTTACCAACAATCATTTTCCCCCCAGTCTTTTTTATTATACCCTTCTGATGGATGTAGAGTGGTATCTCACCAGGACATTAATTTGCAGTTCTTTAATGACTAATGTTGCTGAGCATCTTTTCATGGGAATATTAGCTATTCATATCTCTTCTTTGGTGATGTGTCTGTACATTTTTCTTCATTTTTTATTGGATTGTCTTTTTATTATTGAGTTGTAAGAATTCTTTATATATCCTTGATACAAGTCCTTTATCAAATACCTAAATATAAATATTTCCTCCCTGTGTTCAGCTTGTTTTTTAATTTTTTAATGTTATCTTTTGAAAAACACATTTTAAAAATTTTGAAGAAGTTCAAATCTATCAATATTTTCTTTCACATTTTTGGTGTCATATGTAGGAACTATTTTCCTAACCCTAAATGAGAAATATAATTTCTTTTGTTTTCTTATTGATATGGTTTGGCTGTGTCCCCACCCAAATCTCATCTTGAATTATAACTCCCACAATTCCCAGGTGTCATGGGAGGAACCCGGTGGGAGGTGATTGAATTATGGGAACAGGTCTTTCCTGCACTGTTCTTGTGATAGTGAATGAGTCTCACAAGATCTGATGGTTTAAAAGTGGGAGCTTCCCTGCACAAGCTCTCTTTGTCTGCTGTCAGTCACTAAGATGTGACTTGCTCCTTCTTGCCTTCCCCCATGGCTGGGAGGGCTCCCCAGCCATTTGGAACTGTGTGTCCATTAAACTCCTTTTCCTGTACAAATTACCCAGTGCCAGGTATGTCTTTATAAGCAGCATGAAAATGGACTCGTACACTTATGGAATGTTTTAATTCTTACATTTGTTTCTATTATCTGTTTTTACATAATTTTTGTGTACAGTGGGAGGTAAGGTTCCAAGTTTATTTTTTATTTTTGGCACTGCCCCATTCCAGCTGGGACTAATTTCCCCAGTACCATTTGTTGAAAGGATTCTTTCTTTATTATATTGCCTTAGCATCGTTGTCAAAAAATCCATGGATCACAGATGTAAAGCTTTTTCTCTGGACTTTCTGTTGTGTTTCATTGTTTTATGTATTTGTCATTATACCAATACCACACTATCATGATTATGTAGCTATAGTGAGTTTTGAAATTAAATATTGTAAGTCTTCCAGAATTGTTCTTTTAAAATTTGTTTTAGCTATTGTAGGTGCTTTGCATTTTTATATAAAATTGTTATAATTCTCCTTTCAGGTTGTAAAAAGGGTAAAAAAATTTTTAAAAACTTACTATACTCTTGGTAGAGAATGAATTGAATCTAAAGATCAGTTTGGGAAGAATTGTCATCTTAACAATATTAAATTTTCCAATCTGTGAACACAAAATATCTCATCCTTTGTTTAGATGTTTCTTAATTTCTCTCAGCAATGTTTTGTAATTTTCAGTGTGCAAGTCAAGCTTTTCTTAACTATTTCCTAAGTTTTTATTCTTTTTGATGCTCTTACTAGTGGAATTATTTTTTAAATTTTATTTTCACATTTTTCATTGCTATAATAGAAACACAGTTTACTTTATATGATGATCTACTACCACAGCCATGCTCAACTTGCTAATTAGTTTTATCCCTTAAATTTTCTCCTTACAGGATCATGCTGCTTGCAAACAGACTGTTTTGATTCTTTCTAATCCGTATGCCTTTAATTTATTTTTCTTGCCTTACTGCACTGACAAAAACTTCTTTCAATGTCAAATAGAAGTCGTAAGAGTAGAAATTTGAATCTCAAAAGATAAGCATTCTGTCTTGCTATATTAAAGATGATATTAGTTGTGGGTTTTGTATAGATGCCCTTTACCAGTTCGAAGAAATTCCCTTTTATTTCTAGATTATTGGGAATTATTTTTTAGTGCGTGTTAAATTTTGTTAAATCCTTTTCCTGCTTCTATTAAGATAATTAAGTGTTGGTTATCTTTTATTCTATTAAAACAATATATTACACTAATTAATTTTCAGATGTTAAACCAACCTTGACTTCCTGAGATAAATTCTACTTTATTATAACATATAATCATTTTTTCTCCTTTAATACAGGGTCTTGCCCTTTAGCCCAGGCCCAGATACCACCCAGTGTGGTCACCACTGCATTGACCTCCTGGGCTCAAGTGATTTCCTGGCTCAGCCTCCCAAGTAGCTGGGACCACAGGCACATGCCACACCTGGCTAATTTATTTTATGTTTTGTAGAGATAGGATCTCCGTACGTTTCCCAGTCTGCTTTTGAACGCCTGGTCTCAGTCCCCCGGCCTAAGCCTCTCAAAGTGCTAGGATTATAGGTGTGAGCCACTGTGCCCAGTCTGTAATAATTTTTACATGTTATTGGATTCAGTTTGCTAACATTTGCTTATGAATCATATTGATCTATAGTATTCTTTTCTAATGATATCTTTTTCTGTCTTTGGTAATGCTGACTTGATCAAATACCTCAAGAAGTATTCCTTCTTTATTTTCTGAAAGATTTTACATAGGTTTGGTCTTATTTTTTCTTTAAATATTTTATAGAATTCACCTAGGGAGCCACCTGGACCAAGGTTATTTTGTGGGAAGATTTTTTAAATTATGAATTTAATATCATTACTTTATATAGGTCTATTTAGATATTCTATTTCTTCTTAAATCAGTTTTGATTACATTTTCCTTTCTGGGAATTTTTCTATTTTGTCTAAGTTGTAGATTTTTGTCATAAAATTGTCCATGATATCTACTATACATGTGTTAATTTCTGTGGACTGAGTTGTGGTACCCTCCTTTTTCATTCTTGAGTTTAGCAATTTCTGCCTTCTCTCTTATTCTTTTAGGGGGTGAGAGGAAGGGCTGATTTTTACTTTTTTGGTTTGATCAGGTTTATTGATTTTGTTATTTAAACATAACCAGCCTTTGGTTTTATTGATTTTCTCTATTGTTATTCTGTTTTCCACCTCATTGGTTTCTGTTCTGATGTTTAATGTTTCCTTCCTTATCTTGCTTTGGATTTAATTTGCTCTTCTTTTTTTTTTTTCTAATTTCTTCAGGTGGAAACTTTGATTACTGACCTTTCATATTTTCTGCTATATTTGAGACCTTTCATCTTTTCTACTATAGACATTTAAAGTATGAATTTTCCTGTAAGCACTGCTTTGCCAGCTCCCCGTAAATTTGATATGTCTTTTTTTTTGTTGCTTAATGCAGTTCAAAATATTTTCCAATTTATCCTGGCATTTTTTTTATATGGGTTGTTTAGAAGTTGGCTGCTTAACTTCTAAATATATGGGAATCCCATAGACTTTCTGTTGTTGTTGTTGTCTGCTTTAATTCTACTTTCATCTGAGGATATACTTTAAATTGTTTCAGTATTTTTCAATTTATGGAGACTTACTTTATGGTCTATTATATGGCCTATCTGGAGATCTATGTGTGCTTGAGAAGAATGTGTCTTTACTTGGTGTTGGGTGGAGTGTTCTATAAAATGTTAGTTACATCACCTTGGTTGATAGCGTTGTTCAAGTCTTCTGCATCCTTACTGATTTTGTGTCTAGTTGTTCTATTGATTCCTGAAAGTAGAACATTGAAATCTTTCATTCTAATTGTTGGAATGTCTGTTTCTCTTTTAAATACTGTCAGTTTTTGCTCCATACATTTTGGGGTTCTGTATGTAGGTGTGCAAAATTGAATTGTTAACATCTTTCCAATGTAGTAACATTTTGTCATGAATGATCACTTTTTCTTTAGTAACATTTCTTTTCTGAAAGTCAATTTTGTCTCCTACGAATATAGGCACTCCAGCTTTCTTATGTTGACATAGGGATATCTTTTCTTATTCTTTTACTTTCAAATTATATGTATATATGTGTCTACATTCTGTCCCTTATAAACAGCTTACAGCTGGATCCTGCATTTTCCTTCCCAGTTGAGTACAGTTTTTGTCTTTTTTTTTTTTTTTGTGAGCCAAAGATTTATTTATTCATTTCTTGCATTTGAAGTACTCTTCGATAACATCCTTGGCCTGAGACTCCTTTCCATAGTCCTTAACTACTACACAACTGCAACCAACCACTTTACGGGGTTTCCCCTCTCTGTCAATTTTACAGAGGCCTACCCATTCTCCTAGTTTCTTGTTGTCATCAACCTTAATTAGGTTGATCTGGTGTTCAGCACAAAGGGCCTCCACCAACTTGACATACATAGGCTCATCACGGTTGGATGCAAGCACACAAAGATGGGCTTGGCGCTTGTCTAAGGCTTTGGCAGCTTCGCGAATTCCACGTGCTAGGCCATCGTGGATGAGGGCGGTCTTCAGCACCTCTTGTAAAGCAGTATTAACGTCCATTACACCTCCAGCAGCAATGCCTTCCTCGGCCATGGCGGTGGGTTACGGGTGAAGCGGAATCTTGAACGCACCCAAGCCTCCGCCTCCGCGCGACTCCGCGGCGGCAGGGAAAGAGAGTTTTTGTCTTTTGATTTAAGTGTACATTAGTTTACTAGGGCTATTATAGCAAAATACCACAAATATGGTGGCTTAAAACAACAGAAATTTCTTCTCTCACAGTTCCAGATGCTAGGAATCCAAAACCAAGGTGCTGGTTCCTATTGGAGGCTCTGAAGAAGAATCTGCTTCATGCTTCTCTCCTAGTTTCTGGTGGCTGCTAGCAACTCTTGGTGTCCCATTGTTCGTTGACATATCACTCCAATTTCTCCCTCTTTCTTCACATGGCATTCACCCCAGTGTGTCTGTCTGTGTCTCCAAATTTTCCTTTTTTTATAAAGACACTAGTCATTGGATTAGGGCCCACCCTAATCCATATGACCTCATCTTAACTTGATTATATCTGCAAAGACCCTATTTCTAAACAAGGTCACAGTCTGAGACTTGCGTAGACATGGAATTTTAAGGGACACTATTCAAGCTGGTACACTGTGTTTAGACCATTAATATTTAATGTAATTATCAATATGATTAGATTTATAGCTGCGATTTTACTATTTGTTTTTTTCTATGTCTCACATCCTTTTTATTTCTGTGTTACTCATTTACTGTTTTGTTTTTCTGGTGGGGGTGGTTATACGAGCATTTTTAAGTCAATGATGTTAATTTCTGTATACATTTTTTGTATTATTTTATTAGTAGATGCTCTAGGGATTAAAATATACATTTTAAAAATTTACACTCTATTATAGGGTAAAACTAACTTAATTCTGATAAAGCCTAACAATATGGCTCCATTTGGTCATAGCACTGTTGCCCCACTTGCTCCATTACTGATAACTTTGTTTCCTCCTCTTCCTTTTTGCTATTGTTTTTATAAATATATTATATCTTTGTATGTTATAAATTGAATAATCCAGTGTTATAATTAGTGTTCTATATAATCTTTTAATGTTTTAAAAAGATATTAGAAAATGTCTATATAAGTGTATATTTATATGTTCCTTTTAATTTCCCATACTTTTATCATTTTCATGCACTTCATTTCTCCATGTGTATGTCAGTTACTATGTGGTGTAATTTCCTTTCAACCTGAAAGACTTTATTTAGTGTTTCTCCTAAGGCAAATCTGTAGTAAAAAATACTCCAAGTTTTTTTTTTTAATCTGAAAATGTTCTTATTTTGCCTTCATGTTTAAAGGAGAGTTTTACTATATAAAGAATTATTGGTTGACAGCATTTTCATATATATATAATTTGAGGAAAAACGTAGTTTACAGGTGTAAGAAGATCAACAAAACCATATAATAAGTAAAAACAAAGATCTACCATTTTACATATATACACATATATATAATTTCACTGTCTACTGGCCTTCATTGTTTCTGATTAGAGTTAGCCATTATAGTTGACCTTCAAACAACATGAGTATGAACTGTGTGGGTCGATTTATATGCAGATTTTTCAAAAATAGAACTTACATTGGGTGTGCCTGCCTCTCTGGCCTCTCCTTTCACCTCCTCCACCTCCTCCACCTCTTCCACCCCAGAGATAGCAAGACCAGCCAGCCTCTCTTCTTCTTCCTGCTTCTCAGCCAACTCAATGTGAAGATAATGAGGATACAGAGCTTTATGATGATTCAGTTCTACTAATGAATAGTAAATACATTTCCTCTTCCTTATGATTTTCTAAATAACATTTTCTTTTCTGTAGCTTACTTTATTATAAAAATATAGTGTGTAATACATATAACATACAAAATATGCGTTAATTGACTGTTTATGTTATTGATATTACTTCCAGTCAGCAGTATGCTATTAGTAGTTACGTTTTGGAAAAGTCAAAATTATACACAGATTTTCAATTGTGTGGGGCGAGGTCAGTTCTCCTAACTAACCCCCACTTTGCTCGAAGGTCAACTGTACTTATTTGTTGTTACTCTGTACATCACGACTCAATTTTCTCTTGATGTTTTCTTTTCCTCTTTCGCTTTTAGTAGTTTGAGATGTGTCTAAGTGTGGATCTTTGCTTTTACTTATTCTAGGGCTTTATTGATTTTCTTATACCTGTAATTATGTTTTTCCTCAAAATTTTCAGCCACTATTTCTCTAAATATTTTCTCCTCTCTTTTATATCTTTCTTCTTCTGAGTTTCCTATTAAAAATATATATGACTGACTGTATTCCACAGGTCTCTGAAGCTCTGCTGTTTTTTCTTCAATCTTTTTTTACTCTGTGTCTTTCAGATGAGATAATTTTTATTGATCTATCTTCTAGGTCACTGATTCTTTTTTTCTGCCATCTCAAATCGAGATGTAGAGTCCAATTGTAGAGTTTATCGAATTTTTCACTTCAGTTTGCATATTTTCAATTCTAGAGTTTCTATTTAATCATTTTCATAGTTTTGGTATCTTTATTTACTCACTTGTTGAGTCATTGCCATGAGACTTTTCTTTAACCAATCACACTTAGTTTTCTTTCATTCTTTGAACATATTTATAATAGTTGCTTTGAAATATTTTTCTGCTAACTCCAATGTCTGGACCTCAGTAGAGACAGTTTCTACTGTTGTGTTTTCCCTCTTGATTGTAAGTTAGATGTTTCTGGATTTTTTCTTTTATTTATCACATACTTCCTTTGTTGAGAACTGGGCATTTTGGATAATATATTCTAACAATATGTTATCTTCAGGCTCCCCACCACTGCCACCACCTGAGGCTTCTCATTTTGTTGCATCTGTTTTCTTAATTGGAGGAATGTATCTCTCCTTGGATTGTAGTCACTGATGTCTCAGATTTTAAAAAAATACCTAGTTTTATTTTTAGTTCGACATCTTACTGGTCACACCTATAGCTATGTTTTTGGTCAGTCAATAACTTGGGCAGATTGGAATCAAACACTGTGAGCCCTTATGACTTCCATTCTTTGATGATCCGTGCATGGAGCAGATAGCACATTTACAGTTCAAGATGTTTTCATGTCTGCCTCAGCTTTTGATTCCCACTGGGCCCTCTTTGGCCTTCCCTGAAGATGCCTGCAGTTTTTCAGTCAGCCAGGCCTACAGGAGTACTCATCTAGCCCTTCTATAGCTCTCATTTTAAGAATCTCTCTGTTAAATTTAAAGTTATTTCGTTACACTCCAACTGGGATTGCAGTCTCAAAGTAGCAAGCTACAGATTTTTAAAGTATTTCCAATCAAATTTGTTACTTCTATTGACCACACCGCTGAATGTAAGATTTCATACTCCACTCCAAAGCCATCACTGGTAAAATTACCACTTTAACTGATCAATATGGTGTTACCATTCCCACAACTTGAATTAACTTAGACTTTTTTTTTTCTGACTATAAGTCCCTAATTTATCTTTTCATACAGCATTTACGTTAAGAAACTTGATATCATAAATTCTGTGTCTGCCTCTTTGAAATGTAAATTTCCCAGCCTCTTGCCAGTTTGCAAACCAACAATATCTTTCTCAAGGACCTGGGAGCCATCTATTTAAAATGCAGTCTTAAAGAAAGATGGAGCCCCTATCTCCCAGCCTCTGTGAGAGGGTAGGATCCTAACTTTGAAAAGTGCCAATTACCAAACACAAGTGGCCTAATCAAATTGACCAACCTCCATCCTAATATTCTCCAGTACTTTTCCAGTAGGTCACCCCAGTTCTTGAAAACTCTCCTACTTTTTGTTTTAGCAGAGTTGAGTTTAATCTTTCTCTTGTATTTCAATAGTCTTGAATAAATTCTTCCTCATCTGTTTAACTTCATTCAGTACAGTTTAAAAAAAAAAAAAAAAAGCCAACCGGGGGTAGGGGAATGAATATCTGTGGGTAAGAATCCTTCAGATTCCCGCTGTTCTTACCTGAAGGTTGGCCAACTTTTCATGAATAAATGTTACTTAATTTGTTGTTTGACTTTGGTTGATTTTTCAGAGCCCTGATGGTTGTTTTTTACAATTTTTGACAATTTTTTAATATTATACATGTTTGTTGGGGAAATGATTTGCTGACCTTTTCATTTCACTACAGACACCTTCCAACATTTTCACAAGTCAGAATGTCAACATCATTGCCATGGAGAGTTCCTTGGCCATTTACACCTTTGGAGATCACTTTGTGCAGTCTTTTTTTTCCCCCAACATATTAATAAATCATGTATTAAAAAGAATTGTATTCTCACAGCATTACTAACACTTCCCTGTGAATACTTGACCATACAAAGGAGACTCTTCTTATGTTTACATTGTGTTTTACTTTTATTTTGCAGAGTTGAGGCTAATCTCTCTTTCACCTGGAAGAAATGGTGAAATATTTCTTCTAGGATAGGTTAATACTTCATTTTTTTCTTCCTTTCTATCATTTTTTCCTTTTCTGATGGTATTTGTCATTTTCTTTAAAAAAAAAAAAAAAAAACTAGATGAATTCTATCTGCTGATTGTCTCTTTTCTACATGAATATTTACACTTCCAAAAAGAAATAGCCCCTACAAAGGACATGAACGCATCCTTTTTTATGGCTGTATAGTATTCCATGGTGTATATGTGCCACATTTTCTTCATCCAGTCTGTCACTGATGGACATTTGGGTTGGTTCCAAGTCTTTGCTATTGTGAATAGTGCTGCAATAAACATACATGTGCATGTGTCTTTATAGCAGCATGATTTATAATCCTTTGGGTGTATGCCCACTAATGGGATGGCTGGGTCAAATGGTATTTCTAGTTCTAGATCCTTGAGGAATTGCCACCCTGTCTTCCACAATGGTTGAACTAGTTTACAGTCAGCTGGAAACCATCATTCTCGCAAACTATTGCAAGAACAGAAAACCAAACACCGCATGTTCTCACTCATAGGTGGGAATCGAACAATGAGAACACTTGGACACAGGAAGGGGAACATCACACACCGGGGCCTGTCATGGGGTGGGGGGAGGGAGGAGGGATAGCATTAGGAGATATACCTAATGTAAATGATGAGTTAATGGGTGCAGCACACCAACGTGGCACATGTATGCATATGTAACTAACCTGCACATTGTGCACATGTACCCTAGAACTTAAAGTATAATAAAAATATTTTTAGAAAAAGAAATAGCTAAGCAAATTGGTAAAATATGACTTTTTATTTTTATTTTTAACCACCAGATTGGGTGTGCTGATACACCAAATGCCACTCTTTTATCTTACTAGTTTTTCAAATAGAAAAGTGATACTAATGTTAATAATTAAACTTCCCAAGTTTTTTTTGTCTCTCTCTGAATCAAGTTCATTGTCTCCTTACATGCTTCTCAGTTGACATTTGTGAAGGCAGATTATACACATGGGACAGTGGTGAATAAATCCACCCAAAATTCCTTTGCAGATCTTGAGTGTTTGCCATTAATCTCCATGATTTATTTACATTCTAACATTTAACCTTCCTGAGAATTTTTACTGTCTGATCTAATAATTCATATTTGCCTGCTTTAAAAATTTTCTGACCTACTTTTCCAAAATTGTGTTTGATCATTTTACTAGTATGTTTTTCAACACCCACATTCTTCCATATTTTGTGTGTGCATAGATAATATATGCATATGCAAAAATGTGCATTCATTATTGCATGGTTAAAGTTGAACTTATGTAAGGCTAGGGTTAGTATATCATTTATCCCTATTTTGTAGGATGATGAATAATATACAAAGATTTTAAGGAGCATGCTGACACACTAGTAATATTACTGCTGCTACAATTATGTAATGTTTATTTATCACTTGTTGTGTGCTAAGAAGTCTTAAATGCTTTAATTCAGTAAGTTATTTTGCATTTACATTCACACTATGAGGTAAATATTCTTACTATCACCATTTTATAAGCAAAGACATGTCAGGCGAGGCAAATAAAGTCTCAAGATGACATGAAACCAAAAATAACTAATTTGTTGTGATCTACCATAATAGCTTGTGTCACATGCTGTTCTAAGAGCTTTATATGTTTAACATGCTTAAATAATATACTGAATAAAATTATTATATAATCCAATTCTTATTATTGTCTTCTTCATAATGTAAATGGGTAAACTAAAGCATACAGATGTTAAACTACTTACTCATATTCATATAATTAATAACTGATCAATCTGGACTTAAGAGTCTCACATTCGTATTTCTTTAGTGAGAGTTGGAGCTGGTGTTAGAACTCTGGTCACTTGGCACCAAAGCCCCCTGCTTTGCCACTGCTTTCACTGCCTTGCAGGGAAATTGCACATAGTTTTTGGAAGAATTATTGAAGTTTGGGATTAGATGCAACTTCAAAAGATGTTGTGAAAAATTTCTTTTGCATCTGTTGAAAAAACCTCGCCAAAATATCCTCAACAACTTTTTCTGCAGGCTCTGTTGAAAAATTACACTAATAGAAGAAATACTAACCCCAAGTGGCAACTTGTTCTATTTTGAGGTAATATTATTAGAAACTACTTTCCTCTATTATGATGAAATTTGAATTCTCACAGGTGCAACTGAAATCCTTTGAGCCTGAATTGGCCATCTCAAGTCAAAAGAAATGTTTCATTCCTTTTCCACATTATAGTCCTTAAACATAGGAAATAAAACTAAGGAATTATCTCTAGTTTTCAGTTTCCTGAACTATCTCACATAGATCATGACTCTGAATTCTTTACCATTCTGGTTCTTCCCCTTTGGTACAAGAAACTTTATAAATGTTTCTTCTAATACATGAAGCACCACACATAATATTTCAGGTACATTGTAGAACATTGTAGAATAGAGCAGAGCTAAAAGTTTCCATTTCATTCATGGAAATAATATAATGTAATGATCAAAGGAGTAAATACTGAAATCAGCTGTCTAGTTTTGATTTCTGCTCTCAATACTCTTAACTACATTATTTTGGACACATTTCCTCAACTCTCTTTTACCTCCTTGATAAAATAACAAGATAACAATTGTGTCTACTTTGTTGAGCTGGTATGAGAATTAAGTGTGATCATAGAGTTAAGCATTTAGAAAACTGCCTGCCATGGATGTCAGAAATCAGAAACTGTCCATAACATTATTTAAAAATTCAGGCACTTATTGAAGATCCCTTGTGTATAGACATTGACCATGTAAAGAGGGAAAAGTTATAGTCTGCATTCCCAAGGCATTTCCACTTAAAATTTTAGACTTTATATTTCTTGTGAAGCAACCTATGATTTTATTTGATTTTGGTAAATCATAAATCATGTCATACTGTGGACTCATAATCAGATAATAGTAAGGGAAAATCTTTGAGCCCTGTTTTATGGCTACTGCTGTGAAATGCTATCTCTTCTATTCAATTCTATTCTAATCTAGGTCATCTAGTTACCTCTTTTGGAATCCTGATTGTGTCTTCCAGGGTACTGGTTTTCTATCCACGCTCCATGCCATATGTGCATATGAGAAGCATTCCATCAATGTCAACCAAATCATGATAAAATGTGAAGTAGAGAAGAATCCTCCTGGCTGGCTCGCTTATTCCCACCTTGCCGGGCGCGGTGGCTCAAGCCTGTAATCCCAGCACTTTGGGAGGCCGAGACGGGTGGATCACGAGGTCAGGAGATCGAGACCATCCTGGCTAACACGGTGAAACCCCGTCTCTATTAAAAAATACAAAAAAAAAAAAAAAAAAAAAAAAAAACTAGCCGGGCGAGGTGGCGGGCGCCTATAGTCCCAGCTACTCGGGAGGCTGAGGCAGGAGAATGGCGTAAACCCGGGAGGCAGAGCTTGCAGTGAGCTGAGATCCGGCCACTGCACTCCAGCCTGGGCGATAGAGCGAGACTCCGTCTCAAAAAAAGAAAAGAAAAGAATCAAAAGCACAGCCTTCAGCAACTCATTGGAGAGTCCCCCTGTGGGGAGCCATTTACACAGGAATCTACCTAACAGTATTCACACCTGGAATATATGTTAATTTTGTTAATGAGAACACTATGGGAGACTTTTTCAGAAGTCTTGTTTTAATCTGAATGTCTGTCATCAATTTACATAACATTACCTGCTTGGTAATCCTAACTATATTTTTTTCAAAGGAGGAACTAAGTTTAGTTGAGTGCAATTTTTCTCAGAGAACCTGTGCTGATGCTTCGTAATAACTGTCTTCTTCTAAAAGGGCTCTCAGAATTCTTTTAAAGAATCATTTATATAATCTAACCAGAGATTAATAGTAAATGTGCCTTTTGTACTTTTAGACATATTTCTGTTTCATTTTGAAAGTTGAGACTTTATTTTTTTATCACCAGCCTTGTCTCCACCATTAACTGCCAAGACAGATAATGATGGTTTAGAAATCTCATTTACAAATTCTCTCAGAGTTTTGAGATTTAATTTTGCATTTAATGCCTCTACACTTGAAGCATTTAAAGATATCCCTTACAATCACCTCATTTCTTTTGGTTTCAATTACTCATCTTTGATGCTTTTCAGACCTCTTCAATCTGAAAATCTCTTTTGACAGAAGATGGAAACAAAATCTATTATTATGCCACCAAGCTCAAATTGATGACTTCCTTTCTATCTTTGCTAAAAATAAATGTGACCCTTTTTAATATCCTTTGCATTTCTGTAACCTCTATTCTTTCTGATTTTAGCCTTCATGACCATTTTTCCAAGTCTAAGACATTTCTATATTTGTCTGAATATGGACCCTTCTTTAGTGCATTTAACCATTCCTTCCACAAATATATGTTGTATCCATCAAGCCCTGTTCTAGGCACTACAGATACAGTGGTGAATGAAACAGGCTTATTCCTTGCCTTACGTCCTACTATCTGGTATAAATCTTTGTTTATTGGATTTATCTCTTTACCTTTTTCCTATCTAATGACAATTTTCTTTCAATGTTGAGCTTTTAGTTTTTGAGCATCATTTAGCTTTTTTGAAATGTCTTTTCAATTAGATCCCTGGTTTCTTAGAATAATTATTAATTCCCCTGCTGACATTCCTTGAAATCAGCCATTTGAATATCCATGTCAATATCTATATTTTCTTCCCTATCATTTCTCTCCCATAGTATTTCCATAATTTATAAAACTAAAGACAGCAATATGGGACCAAAGGCTTTGTCATAATTCGTGCATATTTTGGGTTTTAAGTCTCAGATTACTTATTTTTCACTTCTTCATTATTCCATTATTATCAGGTAAGGATTTTTTTCCTTGATATATTAAATCACCAAGATATTTTGACCACAAGAGGTTTATTAGGAATATACTAAAAACATGGGCTGAGAAGATTTTTCTCTTCTGCGTGTGATCATACTTTTTATTACAAATTTAAAATTTTGTCTGTATTCTAGGAATAACCCTGCACTAGTCTATGCCATTCTTGTTATATGGACTTGGAGCATGCTGCAGTTTCCACTTGACCTAGCAGGTAAGTATCCTGATGTTTGTGCAAAAAAACAGAAAATTACACCTCTTGATTATCAACTATGCTAAAACTAAGAAGGCAAGTGAAAGGATTATCATGTCTATATCCCAATGTTAGTTCTAGTTCAGCTTAGAAGGAAAGTAGATTGAAACTTAGTAAGCCAAGAAGAGTGGATCCACTGTGGTACATGGTAAGCTTAAGATAGCAGAGCAGATAATTGCACAGCATTATATTTACTTCAAACAACAGTTCCATCAGTTATGATTTATAAGACCTCCTGCAAACCAGGTGATACCTCTGTATCTCAGCTTTCTTTCATCCATGAAATAAGGATGATAATCATAGTCACTAGGATTGAAGATTCTTGTCATGACTCAGTAATATACACTTTGCTTAGCAAGTTGCTGTCATAAATGTTTTATCTCTTAGTATTTATAAGAAGTAATTTTCATTCTTTTTCCAGACCCATGTATTAGAACTTCAGAAGGCATAGGAGCAGTTAAAATTGTCCTCATTGGTGGTCCTTGGAATCCCACTGGTCTTATTTTAATAAAAACATAAATCCCTAAGATTTTGCAAGAAGAAATCTGTTTCCCAGGCATTTCATACTAGCAATAATCTAGGGCTTCATTGTCCAACAGGGGACCACCAACCACACATAGCTCTTTAAACTGAAATTAATTAAAAATGTAAAACATTAAAAGTCCAATTCCTCAGTCATACTAGCCACATTTCAAGTGCGCAGTTGCCACAAATGGCTACCATATTGGACAGCAGTAATAATGAACACTTCTACCATCACAGAAAGTTCAGTTGAGCATTGTTGATCTGGAGTCATCTGAAAACTTCTTGGAACCCTAGAATTTTGATTTGAGAATTCTCCTGGATGTCACTTTACTCCAAAGAAATTCTAGAAATTGATAATTACGTTTTCCTTAGCCCAACTTGTTTATTTATGACACCCTACTTGCTGGCCTCAGGATTAGAATTAATCCTTAGGACAGGGATATTTAACTTTTTTCTCTTTTTTTGGTTCACTTTTGTAGACTCAGAGGTCTGAGGCCATTTTAAACATAGCATCCACTTGTTGAAATTATTAACAATTTGAAATAGATGGGAAAACTTGCTGTAGCTTTTAAGAAATACCGAAAATGGAATCACTTATTAATAATTACAAACAAATCTATGCTAATAATACACACACACACACACACACACACAGATTTTTGACATAATGAGCCCTGGAAGGTATGGTCTGGACTCATTGGTCCAGCTGGTATCCACTTATAGAATATTAGGTGCCATCACATTAGATATTGAGTTAATACCTTTAGAAGGTCCTTTGGGAGCCATTTCCTGGCCCTCATTTCTTAGGAAAGGCTACCATTGATATAACCTCGGTTTCTCTTTTGTCTTTCACCCTGCCAATCCTCACCCTCCCATATCTTGTGGTGTGTTGCCTTGCTAAGAAAATTTGTATTTAAGAAAGACATTTTGTAAACTTTCAGGAGTGATAATGTTATGCAGCTGTTTGAAAAACAAAGACCAAATGTTACTTCTGACTAAATCATTATTGTATTTTCCAACAAATAGTACATTATGTTTATCCATATCAAAGCAGCTTCATAATATTTGCAGGCTCCAGTAGACGATGGCATTCTTTGCTTGAAAACTCCAAATGGAAGGCTTCATTATTATAAAAGGATTATTTTCTGCCCTTGACCCTGAATTAAATTTACACTTGAGAAATTAAGACAAAAGGTTCTTCTGTTGATTGGACTTCCCTTTGTTTAACTGGAAAACCAGTAATTATATCCAGTCTTTCTTGTAAACTGTGAAACAAATCACAAGGAATTAGGACAAAATAAAATAACAATGGCATTTATTCAGGTTTTTTTCCTCCATCGTTTGAAAAATATGTTTAATATGAATTAAGTTTGAATTTGAATATAAGCACTTGAATTTTCACAGCACAGTTTGCACACATGCTTGAGTGTGTAAACCAACAAACAGGTAGATCCTAAAAAGAGTATATAGAATGATCAGAGCCACGTACACTTTGCTCCGTTTCTCAAGCCTATCGATCAGGCAAATCATTCATGATCCTAATGGGAAGATCACGTGGACAGGGAAAAAGAAAAGTGGACAGGAGGCAGGTCTGTTATTCTAATGGAAACAAAATGAGCCAATGAATAGGGACCCCTCTCCTCACTGATATGATTGTTATCCCAGTTTTCAAAGGAAAAAACTGTGGCCCAGGAAGGCTTAGTGACCCTGCCAGCAACTCACTGCTAGAAAATGAGGCAGTCATGCTCTCTGACTTGAGGCCGTGAGCATGTAACTGTGAGTCTTCCTTACACTGTGGATCCCAGGATCACAATGGCAGCTTCCTTTATTTTTTATTCCCCCCACCCGGTGCAGCTTCAGCCTCACAACGAGCTTGAGCTATGAGCACTTGTAACCATGCCTGGCTCCTAGAATCTATTTCATGTGGTGCTTTGCCCAGTGTGAGGACTAGATGATCTTACATTTTCTATTTGGATGCAAGTCACAGGGCAGGGTGTTTTCACTTGTTCCACTCAGAATTAAATCACGGGATCATTCCATTTCATTTCCATTCTGTAATTATTCACAGAATTATTACTAGCACAGTCCCCATTGTTAATGACTTGTCCCCATGTCATTGTCTTATATGTCTACACTTCCAAGAGAGATAGTAACTAGTCTGTCCTTTGTTTTCAGTACAGAACGTCGTTTGCCCTGTGTCTGTGACAGAGAGGGGATTCCCCAGCCTGTTCTTTTGCCAGTACAGTGCGGATCTGTGGAACATCGGAATCAGCGTCTTCATACAAGATGGCCCCTTCCTTGTCGTGCGTCTCATACTGATGACCTATTTCAAAGTGATCAATCAGATGCTGGTGTTCTTTGCAGTGAAGAACTTCCTCGTGGTGGTGTTGCAACTCTACCGCTTGGTGGTGCTGGCATTGGCAGTCCGTGCTTCATTGAGAAGTCGATCAGAGGGCCCGAAAGGAGAACATGGTTGCCGTGGACAGACCTCTGAGAGTGGGTCCTCTCCGCGGGACTGGCAGAGCAAGTCTAAGGAGGGCCTGGCTATTCCTTTGCGGGGCTCCCCAGTCACCCACGATTCCCAACCCACCCCTTAGTTATTGATTGACAGAGGTCTGCGGCTAGAACCTGACTCCCTGGTTCTTCTTATAGGGAGGATCCTTCTTCTCCCCCAGCCTTGGCATATAATAATTTTCAAAAGAACAGCATAAAAAGGTGATCTTAAACCAAAGCTGAGGAATTTTCTTTTTTCAACTGAATAGAAGGAACTTTGATTAGTGACTATTGCTACAACTTCTGTGTGATGGTATCAGATGTTATAGTTGTTCAACGACTAAGTGATTTGTTTGTCTTGAACTGTTTGAAAAGCTGTGGAAGGGGTTACAGTGACATGCCCTCGAAAGATTTAGTGCAGACGAACTGTCGCGGCTGTTACCTGAAAATAGAGAAGCTTTGAACTTTGGCTCCATTGTCAGACTATTTCGTCTGATCTTTTCTGCAATGTCCCTCTGACATCAAAAAATGTACATTCAGTGAATGCAGAACAAATGAAGGGAAAAGTGCCTTTAAAATTACCTCACTGTGGGCTGGAAGCAGCGAAAATCTCTGCCCAGCTTCCGTATCATAGAGAGCCTTATTCATCGCTGCACAGGCCTTTCCAGGAAAATCATTTTTCTGGGCTGATGTTGCATTCTGCCATGGCGCATATGCTCTTACAGAGATTTTATTGCTTTTGGCTTGGGTGCTACAAAATTCACAGCAAGTCATTTTGGTTACATATCTACTGGTTGCAAGGCAGGAAATACTGGTGAAATGCTAGCAAAGTCACAATTTCTACTGTGAACATGATTTGCACTGTTCGTCAGTATTTTTCTGAACCCTACTTTACCATTTTCTATATTGCCAAGCCGAATCACGTGGGCTGATGCAGGGAAGCTCTGAAGCGGTGAATAAAGGTGTTTCAGGCCCTGTAAGTGTTACCATGGTTTCTGGTGTCTGCCAGCAGTAGCGAACAAAGCTGCAGCTTCTCTGAACCGCCACTACTGGAGGCGGCCTTTGGTCTCAGGGAACATGGTGATGGAGGCTTGCATCAGCCCCACCCAGGGCCAACAGCGCTTGTGGAGTGACGGGAGTTGGAATGTGCTACCCCGTTGTGGGAATCAGGCAATTCGCTTTATTTTCTTGTGTTAAGACTTCATTTTCCCAGTATTGAAATAGTCATACTTTTCCTTTACATACCTCTATACTTTCCAGATGGAGGTGATTCAGAACCTTTTAAAGTGATTTTTGCTTTTAAAGATACAGTGTGAAAATTTGCTCGGGTTTATAGCAGTAATTACATGATGCAAGCAGTTCCAAAGCTGTTCTTTTAGGTTCAAAACCTAATTCCCCCGGATTAGTATACTCGAGAATGCAAAGGGACATTTAAGGTGGGGTATGCCCTTAATTTGGTGTGACAATCAGTTGGGACAATTTTATCTGTAACTCTCTGGGTGAGATGATACCTATTAGAAACATTTTATACAAACTTTTATACATAAATTCTGTTTTTATAAGGCGTCATGCATATTTTCTCGTAAATGGCTTCTTCAGCGCCATTGTTATATGTTTTTATTTCTTTCTTCCTTGTGCTTCTAATTTTAACAATATAATGACTATAAAATGACACATGGAACTAATGGAATACGTTTATGATTTTCCATAATTTTATGAAAGTTAAGATCAAGAAATTATATGTATATGAAGTAAAGCACTTGACAACTTTTAAGGGCACGTTATTTAAAGTGCTCAGCAGTTGAAAGCAAAATAATAACTGCTATTTATAAAAATGCCTCAGCAGAATCTGTTTTTATGTTGACTGCTTTATGTTGAATATTTTCTTCCACAACATGTATGTGCTGCTTATTATTGCAGATTTGCTCATGGCATACTTTTCATGTTTTAATTTTTTTCTTCCAGCAAAACAAACACTGAGGCCCTAAAAATAGATAAAGTATAAAGTAGTACGGCTGTTGCAAGGATATTTTTAAATGCTTTCAAATCTCAGACTTGGCTTGGCTTCGTGAATGAGTTTCTAGTGTTTAAATTAAAGTATTTTGTAATTAGCAGTCCTCGTGGGCTTGAGAAATAAAAAGCCTGTCCAAAGTCTAGCTTTATTTAGAGGGTCAGGAAGTCAAAGAGCACCCAGGACCATCTTGGCAAATAATAGTGGCAAAAATAGACCCAGATTCTGCAAGGTTTTCCAGGAAAATCTGCTTGGGACAGCATTTGTTAACCTAGCTGCCAGTACTCCCACTCTCTTAGACTGACTGCTTTTATAGTAGGAAAAAAAATCTGCATTTGCTTAGTTTATTTGAAATAAAGCTCTAAACCTAGGTTATATATTAGCCATTCCTAAGACTCATGATTAAATATTACAAATTTATTCAGTTAATTGTTGTTTTAATGTAGACTGCTCAATACTGTAATGTTTCAAAGCATCCAAGTGTTTGTTATAAAGTGGCTAGAACATCAATTACCTCCCATGTGTGGACACCATGGGACTTGTTTACATTTTATTTGTAATAAGATAACTGACTCACAACACCTGTATAATGTGATACAAGCCATCCTCTCTATCATAACCCCTCCCCCAGACACACAGAAGGTCAGTCCCCAACCCCTGAAGAAAGTGGCTTATTTGAGGTTGTTGGTGCTGTTATTATTATTGCCATAGTTGTTATTTAATTGCTTGATTAAAGCTCAGTCAAATGTCCTTCCTAAAAGCATGTCATTCCACTTGTGAAAGAAAACACAATGTGCATGTTTCAATGATACTTTGCGGAAACACACCTCATCATCATCTTATGGGTTTCCTTTGCCCTTACTGGATGACTCTCAGAGGACATGGCTTGACGTAATAATAGTAGTAAACTATGTTTATCTTTGATTATTCTTTTAATTTTTATTTGAGCTGTTTCAATAGCATAATAAAATAAAATTTTGAATTGGCCAATAATATTCTTTATAATCTTCCAGTGAAGAGTCTGATACAAATTTATTCTTGGCTGTGTTGTAGTTCCACTAACAAATAGCACTTCAGGCCTCACAGAACCATATAGATATGGCCAAGGAATATCAGGATTCACTATTATAATACTAATTGTTAACTCATTATTTAATTGAACATTTTCAAAGCTCTAGAAAGGCACGCATTTGTAGGTGCAAATGCTTTAAGATTATGCATCTTTCAGAGTTGAATGTAATAATGTTTGGCATTTAATTCTTGATAATTCTTTTTTTTTTTTTTTTTGAGACGGAGTCTCGCTCTGTTGCCCAGGCTGGAGTGCAGTGGCGCAATCTCGGCTCACTGCAAGCTCCATCTCCCGGGTTCCCGCCATTCTCCTGCCTCAGCCTCCCGAGTAGCTGGGACTACAGGCGCCCGCCACCACGCCCGGCTAGTTTTTTGTATTTTTAGTAGAGACGGGGTTTCACCGTGTTAGCCAGGATGGTCTCGATCTCCTGACCTCGTGATCCGCCCGTCTCGGCCTCCCAAAGTGCTGGGATTACAGGCTTGAGCCACCGCGCCCGGCCAATTCTTGATAATTCTTAACCAACTTTTCCTGTTAAAAGAGAGAAAGAATTGCAAATGCCAGACATCTCTCCACTTAAGCCCTCCTCCAATGCCAAGAAAGAGGGATGGTGAAGTATACTACAGCAACGCAAATGAAAAACCAAACAGTCTTGAATTACAAGAAAAAAAGGGGATTGTTATTTTTTTTTTTCTAATTTCAGACTTTGCTTTTTACTTACTGGACATTCTGATTTGCTCTCAGAAACATCTGATTTGGGGTTAAACTAGGCAGCTGGAGGATGTTTACAGCTTTGAGGCTTTAAATAAGTTTCCATACGCAGGGAGTAACTTTAAACAATGTTTGAATAATTAACTGCTATGGTCTTATATTTTATGTGTATCTATTTCATCCTCTGACTCTTTCTTACTAGAATACCATATAAGAATATTTTCTCTGCAGTATTCGTATTTATACTATTTTGCTATGAGTGGCCTTTGTATTTTATTCTATGCATTAAATAGTGTGTGCACAATTTTATCTTAATGTGGATTTTTTTGCTGGTTTTTCATGTCTTTGTTCTCTACTGCAATTCATTTCCTTTATAGTTTTTAAGCTCTGGTTTAAAAAATAAAACTGATCTATTTAGAATATGATTAAAGTGGCATTTCAAACCAGTGAGGAAAGGCTGACCAATTTTACAAATGATGTTGGGAAATTTTGCAATCCATCTGGAAAAAATAAAGTTAGATTTTTATCTCCTGCAATATATAGAAATAAATTCCAGATGGATTAAAGATGTAAATGTAAAATGAAAACTATAAATATTAGAAGAAAATATGCAGTCTGTCTTTAGCCTGTGGGGGATGGGAGCGATCTTCTGAAACAAGACATGAAAACTCAGAAGCTACAGAAGAATTGACAGATTTTTCCTACATAAAAGCTTAATGTTTCTCAGTGGCAAAAACTATCATAAATACATAACTCTTATTTTCTTTTCTGGAGAAAGGAGTCAGAGAAATCAGACAAGAGAAATGAGAGGTATAGAAATTGGAAAGAAGGAGCCAAATGTATTATTTATTCACAGAAGACTGAGTCTCAGACATCCAAGGAAAACATATTAAACCTAAGAAAGTTAAGGATAATCTGAAATCACACGCAAAAATCAATAGATTTTCTACATACAAAATCACGTAGAATATATACTTGAAGAAGATATTTCCTTTGCAATATAAACTAAATCTATAAAATACATAGGAATAAACTTGGGAAATGTATAAGATCTAAGTGAGGAAAACCTAAAAATGATTGTGAGGGCCATACATGAATAATTTAACAAAAAGAAAGACATTATTTTATGGGGATTGGTAAGAAGCCTTGATTTTTTTTTTAAAGTTTCAATTTTCCCTAAATTGATCTATAAATGGATCAAGTAGCACAATCTTCATCATGCTATCAACATATTAATTTTTTTGTGACTGCCCAAGTTGATTCTAAAGATTTCATGATAAAAGAAGCATGAAAGAATAGTTAGAAAATACCAAAAGAAAGTTGAAAAATGAGAGAGATATTTCAATATATTTACATATGTTATACAACTACAATAACCAAGAGAATTTGGTTCTGGAATATGAATAAGCAGGCCAAAAAGCTGAACAGAATAAGTTTAATAAATAGAGTGAGCTACACAAGGGATTCTGATATATGATAAATCATGGGTGGGGTAAAATATTATAAATGGTTTAGGTTTTGGAAAATATTAAATTAGATCCTTACCTCAATCCTTATGTCCAAAACATTTCCAGGTAGAGCAAATAACTAAACATTTAAAATAAAATAAGCACAGAAAACTTTGTTTGTATAATTGTGATGGTGAGAGTGCTTTTTGATCAAGATATGAAATGAGACACCACAAAAGAGTCATAAATTTCAGCTCATAAAATTAAAAATTTTAGCATTGTAAAAATGCCATAAGCAAATTCAAATGTTGAACAATGAACTGAGTTAATTTGTTTGCAAGAAATATAACAACACATTAGTTTTCTTAATGAACAAACCATTCTTACAAATAAGAAAAAAAATCACTGAAAAAATGAGCAAAAGGCATAAGTGTATGATTAACTGCAAAAGGAATAGTTGAAGAAATGCAAATCAAACCACAATGAAATGCCATTTTTCAAATGCAGACTCAACTGCAGGGTAACCATTTTTCACTTACGTGGTTGGCAAAGACCCAAAAGTTCTTTAGAATGCTGTATTAGAGGGGAACAAGGAAAGTAGGCATTCTTATTCATAGTTAGTGAGGGTGTAAATTGGTACAACTCCTTTGTAAGACAATTTGGCAACAGCAGTCAGAAAAAAACACATTTATCATCTGACCTAGCAACTCCACTTCTAAGAACGTATCCTGTAGCTATGTGTGTGCAAAAATGTGGGTATAAGACTGTTCAGTATTTTCTATAGTTGCAACATAATGTCCATCAATAGTCATGGTTAAATAATGTTAATAATTTAAAAGAATGAAGTAGAGCCATAGTGTTGATAGGAAACAATAGCTTAAATATTCTGTTAAGTAAAAATAAGGATATGAAACAAGTTAGCATGTTACTCTTTTTGTAAATGTTATCCATACCTTCATAAGTGGCTAATAAGCATGAAATGATGCTCAAGTTTCTAATGATCGTGGATATTCCCTCCTTTTTAAAACTATTCTTATATATTTGATAGCTTGAATTTTTAAAATTATGCATTATTTTATAATGTTAAAAGTAATTATAACAAAGGAAACCTCACCTACTTGTGAACTTGACTTCAGCCTACTGTCATGTACAGATGCTTTGATACCATTTTGCAAATAAAGTAAAAGCACATCATTTACTTCCACCCAAGAAAATAAAGACCTTCTCATTATAACTAAGGATGATCTTGAGAAGTTTTAGATAAATCAAGGCCTTAAACCATGTCAAATTCTGCTTGCCTTATGAAGTGTCTAAAACTAGGGAAATGAAATAATGAATAGATACAGAAGAGCACAGAAAAATGTAACTGACCAAAAAGATTCACTGGGTCTTTCTTGATGAGTACTAAAGAGACTACTTTGAAGCTGCCAGTCTAACACTTCCACACGCCTGACATTTATGGAGTCACCAACACAAACCATCAAGAAATTTCACTTTGATTGACACAGTCATGCTGATTTCCCCAGAAGAGATTGAGAAGTGAAGGAACCCTGACAGAGAAAACTTCAGAAAGAATCTGCATCTGTTTCCATGTCTGTATTCACAGCCCATCTAATTTGTGTATGTAAGCTTTTATGATTTTTGCCAAGTATTTACTAAATTTATCACTGATTGTGGTAAGTGATCAAATGGATCGTATGCAAATCTGATCGACTTATTGAGGAAAACAAACATTTCTAAACCAGCCATATGTCTAATATCGTATAGTCTTTGTATCCAAACTAAGAATTTTGGGCAAGGAAAATTGGATCTACAAGACAAAATATGTTTTCTCTATGGATGCTGGTGTTCAGCTTCTGCCAAATGCATAGCTGAAGAATTCAGATGGTTGTGGCTCTGGGATCTTGGGGGTTGTTTCTACCTTCTGGCAAAGAATATTTCTCTCTATTATGCAAGAGTCCCCATATGACCTAAGTGGCAGCAAACAGCTGGGTCAAATGCTATAATTATTTCATTGGATCTCTTGGTTTCAACTAATTCCTATAATTAGTGATTTTTTTGGTATCTCTAACCCCAAACTCTTTTCTTTCCTGGACTCTATGCCTGGATTTGCATCTCCTCTGGATATTCTGCAAGTATTACAGACTCAATTATATGTATTTAATTATATGTTATATATATATAGTTATATATATATAATTATATATGTCTTACCACACTCAACCCCCGATCTACTCCTTTCCTGTGTTCCAAACAATGACTAGTAGCATCTCCAGCCACTAAGGCACCCACGCCAAAACCAGATGTTTCCTAGGTCCTTGCTTCTTTTTTCTTATACCTTCTTCCTAAGTAATCCCTAAATTCTGTCAGTTATGCGGCTTATACTTCCTCTCAATCTTTATCCTACATTCTCTATTCCAAGTGCTACTATCTTAATTTGGTATCACATCATTTCTTCCCTCAGTGATTGCAATTATTTCCCAACTGATCTTCCAACCTCCTGGTTTAATCCTCCATATAATCTTCCAAACTGCATTCAATGCTGGCTGTTCTAAAATGCACATTTGATCACATCTCTTCTATTCAAAACACTTTCACGATGCCTCACTGCCCATAAGATCAAACCTAAAGTCCCTCTAAAATAATTCAAGAACTTTCACAATTCCCCCCTAACCTAATTCTTCAACTTTGTCTCCCATTACTGCAGTCTGCCCCCCAACACACAAAACTGCCACCATAAGACCGTAATAAACTACTTGTGTTCCCCTAAACATGCCATTATCCTTTACATCGCTGTGTTTACAAGCATAATTCTTTTTTCAGTGATGCCACCACTCCATTACTGATGGCCTAATTTCTCCATCCATAGTTGATAGCTAGGGAAGAAAGAAAAATCCCAGAAGCAAAGATTGTTCTGCGCCCTCTGGGAACTCCAGGTGAGTGAGTGTAGACATCCCCTGTCCTGACAGCAGAGATGTCCTTCAGTCCTGGGTCTCTAATTTGTAGGTTTCCTTTGAGGCAGCAATCCTAAGGATGCCAGGTAAGGCAATGTGGGATATCGAGCTATAGCACTGATCACTTACGATGAACCTTGACTAGAGTCTGCAAGAGAAGCAACAGGCCAACTGTCTCTAGAAGTTTTATCCTATCTTGAATCTGGCTGAACTATGCAATTTAATCTGTGTTTACTAATCCAACAGCTTATAAATATATTATAAATATATTGTCTTATCCCTTCCCCTTCCAGAGATTCTCCTTGCTAGCAATATCTCCAACTCACTACTTACCATCTTTTTAGCAAAATCCCTCTTAAAAGGTTCCGAAAGTTTATGAAAAATATTACAGATTTTTCATAAACTTCCAGAACTGAATGTCTCCCCTCTATTACTGTGCGTTTATAGCACTCATACTTGTCTGGTCTCTATCCCTGTGCTTACCATAATGTATTGGAATTATTCGCCGCTATGTTCGTCTCTCCCATCAGACTGTGAGCTGTCTGAGGATGCAGGTAATGTTTTGTACTCTGCCGTAATAGCCACAGAACTCCAGATGCATTGAAATTTTGTCTGTTCCCAGAATTCACCAACCTTCTTTCTGTCTCTGGGACTTCATATTTGTGGGTGCTTCTTCCTGAGATGCCCCTATCCCACCCCAACCCCACCCTAGAGAAGCTCCTTCTCATTTTGATTCCAGATGGAAGGCAAAGTCCTCCTAGGG
This sequence comes from Rhinopithecus roxellana, assembly GCF_007565055.1. Classification (NCBI taxonomy): domain Eukaryota; kingdom Metazoa; phylum Chordata; class Mammalia; order Primates; family Cercopithecidae; genus Rhinopithecus; species Rhinopithecus roxellana. The sequence goes on along the minus strand of NC_044559.1, from coordinate 99,944,393 downwards.
GCTGACACACATAGTGGTCACCTCCACTCCTATGGTTATATGAGAACCATCATCTCCTGGATCCTCATTATTGGCTCCTTCTATCTCCATGGGTCTATTTATTCCTTCACTTTCTGAATTTACAAGCCCTATCTTGTTCATTTGGGCTCATCTGTCTCTCTGTGACTCCACTCTTATCAATGCCCTATTAAATCTGCATTTCCAGCCTTGTTCTAAGCTTCTCTTCAACATTTCCATGCAGAAGCACTTCTGGCACTTCCAACTTAATGTGCTGACAATTGGATTCAAAACATCTCCTCCCCCACATCTGTTTCTCTTCCTAATCTCTCAATTTCTCTTAATGGAACCATTAGCCATCCAGTCATTTGGGCTCAGACTAAGGAGTTATCTTTGACTGCTTCTCAAAGTAATTTGCTGCATCCTATACTCTGTTTCATATAATGAATACAGTTTTGTTGCTTTCTCTGATTATATAAAATCATATGTGATCAATGTAATAATTTCAAACATACAAAAGGATAAAATACATACAGAGGGTAAAACATACAGAGGGCAAAAATCACATGAACTCCCACCTTATTACAATTCATTATTAACACTTTAAAGGTTATTTTTTTGTGAAACTTTAAGATAAATAGATAGATAGATAGATAGATAGACAGATAGATAGATAGATATAAATGGAATAATACACTGGTTCATTCTTTAAAAATAAAAAAAAACATCGAAAGAGCTCCCAAAACTTTGGCTTAAGTTAAGAATGTATTTTGAACAACTTAAGCTCTCAATCTTTTCAGTATCACCTCTATGAAGGCATAAATAACCTCACTTGGAGAAAAGAGAGATTTTTCAGGCCTTTTGTGAATTTGAAGCCTAGACCAAATGGTGCCCCTGTGGTAAACTCTGGAATTGAAATCTCATTTTATTATTTTTTTCTGTAATCCACGGAGACTCTCAGGGTACATGAGGAATAATATTTTTGCTCTTTGAATGATCAATGATGTCAACAAATATCTTTTAATATTTATCATATACAAACCACTGCTAGCTATGTGAGGGATACACAAATGAATAAGACATTTTACTTACTTCAGAGAAAATTTTTATATCAGTGGTCTTTAAAAAATGTTGCTATAGCCTCCATAAACTTCGCTCCCTGACACCTATCTTCTTGCCTGTGAAGGGCTCATTTTGGTTCTCTATGAGTTTTGTGTGGAACCTGAAGTCCCTAGCCTTGCTCCAACATGCACTTTGAAATACAAGAGGAAATGCAAAAAAGAAAGTAGATCTTAGAGGGCTGATTTAAAAGAAATGAGAGTTGTTTGTTTTCTGAAAACACACCTTTGTAGCTTGATGGCCCTTGATCACTGTGGGATGGGCACCATAGGATCCCCCAAACATGGCAAGAGCTCATCTTAGACTTACAGTGGTTTTGGCTATGATTTGCTGTCTTCTTTTCAAAGGATGCAGCTCTTCTGGAGAGGCTTCTGTCTGAACTCAGCCACATTTCTATGCTCAAAGTGGTAAAGCACCATTCATGTGAAAGCCCCACAGAAGACTTAAAAGCACTTTACAGGCCTTCAGAATAATTTAAAGTGTATCCCTGGTAGATATCCAGGGCAGAAGATGCTCATTTGTCACATGTCAAAAAGCACTGAGGTTTATTTTTACAGAATCACTGGCTAACAGGAAGAATACTTGGGGCCATTACTCTCTGGCAACTTTAATTACAGCAACACAATGTTAGAAAGAAGATATACTTGGCCCATACTTGAGGATTATAATCTCTTTTCTTAACTCTTTCAAATCCTTTTTGAAAGATTTAAAATAATATTTAGTGATAGTGATAAATGGCATAAAAGCCATAGAGAAAATGCTAGTCTGGGGAACATGTCAGTCATTTTTAAGAACAGATGTCCACCACCACTTCTCTCTTTTGGGAAGGAGCCCATTAAGCTTTGTGCTGCTGAATCAGATATGACAAAAAAGTTCATTCAGTCTGGTTTATTTTGGCTTGGGAGTCAACATCAGGAGAGGCAATGGCCGATATTTCTGGATCTGCTGTTGCTTCTACTTTAGAGACTGTTGAATCAGACTTGATTGAACTTGCAGACATCTCTGGTTCTGCTGCACACACATGCTGCTTCATAGCCTGAGAGCTGGTGATCTATATAGCATCTTGAAAATGTGTGTTTTAAAATTGCTCACCTACCTGCACAGATGCACAGATGTAAAATCAGCACAGACGAAAATAAGCTCACCCTTGAATTTCTGCATTCTATGTTCTTCCATAGAAGACTAAACATCCAGGCACTGATCCATTCATTACACTATGGCATCTCTGGGGTGACAGACACATTCATCAAAGTTCCAGTCCCTCAAAAGGGATAATGTTCAGGAAATATTTGAGCAGCTATCACAAAATTCACCCTCGTCTTATGGCTTTTCTAAAACTTAATAAAAATCCTCTTTTCAATTAGAATCTTCCAAAAAATATAGACCTTGTTTCTCCAACTTCTTGGAGAAGCTAAAGCAAACATTGACTATCATAACTTCTATTTTTTCAGCTTCAAGTCCCTCAAAAATGCTGTTTCACTTAGTGTCATGCTGTGGACTTCCTTTCAGGGGTTGCCTGTACAAGGATTTTACTCATAGACTCTGCCCTTTATTTGTACTTTGAGTCACATACTCCTGGAGCCTTTGGGATCTCCTTATCTCCTTGAAAGCAAAGAAATGAAAGCTGAGAGAAGGGTCAGCCTGGTTGTAGTCTAGGGATGGCATACGCAATATCAGAATTACCTGTACATAAAAGCAAAATACAAACAAAATCTACAACAAAACAAAAAGTTAAGCATCTTTAGTTTTCTGCTAATAGCACGTAATATCTATAATATCCTTGAAACAATTTTACTTGCCCACCATTTCAAAGTTTATACATTTTCACATCTTTATCTCAATCTTGACAGCCACTCTGGAGGCAAGTCCTAAAAAGACAAATGAGGAAATGAGCACTCAGAGAGGTCAACAGACTTAGGAAAGGTCAAGTCTTTGAGTCCAAGGGATTCAAGTCCAAAGATTCAGCTCCCAAGGTAGGAATGCATTATGAAAGGACTTTGTTCCAACATGGGGCAGTAGTGACAACAAATCAACTTAAAAATCTAAGTAGATATTCTTTTCCCATTGGTCTGAAATTTTCTACACTTAACTTTAACCAGTAAAATAATCTCACCGTCCCTGGAAGTGGGTACAAACCCACTTCCATAAAATGACAACTCCATTTCTCAGCATAATCAGAATGGGATTGAATTACCACTCTTTCTTTGGGACCTGAGCTGGTTTGTTGCCAACAGGGTCCATTTCCAGAAATATTCTAACACTCATCAAAAATGAGAAAAGTCATTTGACTACCTCTTCCCAAACAGAAATTTAAGTTGTGCACATTCGTTCAAAGAAAAACAATTGCCCTTGTTTCTGCGGTACTAGAATTATTTATGTCAGAATGTTTTCTTTTGATTGGCTTCTCTTCTGTATTCAGCAGAGCTGGAAAAAAGAACACGCATTTTTCCTCCTTCCTGCACTGAAATCCTTACTACATTTTCAAAAACAATTAAAAGAATACAAGAAAGGCACCATGGCAGGGAATCTGTAGGGTTGTATAACAGAAGACCCTTCAAGTTTCCATGACACAGGTTTCCCCCTTCCTTTCTCTCCCTAGCTCTTCCTCTTTGCATGCAAGCACTTTAGGTCATGGGATATTAATCTGCAGCAAGTAAAAGTGAAACTAAAATGGCATCTTCCTTTCTTTTCTTTCTCTGACTTCTTCATCTGAATAAATTAAAACCTATTCTAAACTGACTTTGTCTATATTTCATGAAAATAAGTTCTTAAGTACTCATTAAATGCCCAGTGCTGGTGATGTCACTTCATCCTGTCTTCTGCTTCCTTAACTTTTTATTCCTCAACTTCTCCTAGATACCTTTTGTCAGAGTGGTATAATTCTTTTGTAAAACCTGAAATGGTAACCTTGGAAAGTCTGAACTGCATCCAAAAAGAATTCATGACTGTGTGGGGGTGACTTTGACTTTCATGAAAATGAATGCTCCAAAACCATCAACTTTAGAAAATAATTCATTACACATTTTTTATGGTGAAGAAGGGGAATAAAAATGTCTTACATAAAAGCACTTCTTGTATGCGTATCCTGCGTGACCTATCTCTTATGAAAGAAAATGTTAGGACAGTCAGCTATTTGGAAACATTTTACGTGTAAGCTTTTATGCTGACTTTCAGTGAGAACAAGATGAATCATGAATACTTAATTTTTTTTTCCCCATAGTTTTGTTTAAATCCTAGTTTAATTGTTTCAGAGTATGCACCTGGGAGACTCTGTATGTAATATGGATTTGGGTGTTAGAACTTCCAAGAATTGTCTAGCTTAGGGGCCAGTGGGAATGTAGCTCCCTGGAATTTTTATCTTAGTCCTCCTTTCGTTCATCATTTGGGCAGATACTTTCATGTCTCTTTCTCTCTCAAGGTAAAAGAACACTTACAACTAGCTCCAGCATTTTGAAGGTTAACAAAATACCTTCAAAGATTTTGTTCTTAATTTTGAACAATTACAGTAAAGAACAGAGTATAAGATTCATGTATCTAACATCCAGGTTTAACAACTCTAATATTTTGTCACATTTGCTTCAGACGTTTTAAAATATGAGTACTTAAAGATAATGGAGGGCAACTGAAAATCCTCTTTGTACTTCTATTCAGTTGTATTCCTCTTTCTCTCTGCCTGGAGACACACATTTTCACAAATTTGGTATGTATTCTCACAGTCTACATTTTGATATCTTTTATTACTTATATTTAAACAACATGTAATATTTGAGACAATAAATTCTAATGACCCACCTAGTTGTCACTAATCCCCTCTTCTCTTCTGTCCTATCAGAACTTTGGTCTGTGGTCTAGTGAGTCCTAATCATCTCCCCTCCCAGGCTCTTCTGTCATTAGCTAAAAAGCCAAATGGTAGGTAGAGAAGGACATGGCCAAGTTTTGGTCAAGGAGCTACAAGTAATTTAAAAGGTAGGACTTCTAGTAAAACCATAATTTTCTTGGTGAGATGGGGCAGATTTAGATTCAGTTTCATCTTGTGTCTCTCCCTCTTTAGATCTAAGCATGGATGCAATATTTGTCACAAGAGTTTTCGTCTTCTGATCCTGAGGATGAATGCATAGAAGAAAGTAAAATAAGCCATGATCCTTACAAAAGGGACCCTGGTGGCAAGTTTGAGCCTATACGAAAAATAATTTTTGAGTCCTTTAGCAAAAGTGGACTAATTACACAGTATCATCCTTTGTTCATCTTTTGGACCACCAGACCGGGTAAATTTTATTCCCCTCCTTGCTTTGTGGGGACACAGTTGATGGCAGCTGGGAGCCAACTTCAGCTGGATAACCTTTAGCTGAAATCTTACAGGAGAAAATTACAACACCCTGTTTGGTTGAGCCACTGTTGTTAAATTTCTTTAAATGCAGCCAGATACAATCCTAACTGGTATTGTATTATTTTGCTGTAACAATTTGTATAAAAATGAGGTTGCCTTAACAAGTTGTTCTGCAACTTACTTTTTCCACTCAATATTATGTTTGACCTTTATCTACCTTGATATGTATCTAGTTCATTTAAAATTCACTTATTCTATTCATTTCTTCTTAAGAGATATTTAGATTGCATCTAAGTTTTTACCATTACCAATGCTATTGCTTTGTGTAGCCCTGCACACTCACATGCCAAGGGTTTCTTTAGGATGTATGCTAGATGTGGACTCGCATGAATCTTTTCAAGATTCTTAACTTGTTTCCAAGCAGTTTTAGAAATAGAATTATTTATGAATTTAGAGGCAGATGGGTAATAGTAATCTCCAGGACTCTAAACTATTCTATTCACGTATTCTTATTTTCTTACAGTATTTGTTAAGTCTCTGACAAAACTAGAAGCAAAGATCAGAAAAACAAAATCCAGAAACAGCAGTACCTGAGTAAGGAACATCTATTTCCACCAGCTTTATGGCAGTTTCTTCTGTTGGTCCCCTTCTGGAAGCGAAATTCTACACCAAGATTTCCCAACCTTTCAGGTTTTCTCAACCTTGACACTATTAACATTTTGGGCCAGATCATTATTTGCTATGAGGGCTGCTGTGTGCACTCTAAGATGTTTTACAGCCTCTTTGACCTCCACTCACTAAATACCAGTTTTACATCTCTCCTCAGTTGTGACATTTAACAATGACTCCAGGCACTGCCAAATACCCTTGAGGCAGAAGGAGAGGGGGGCACAAAATCACCCAAGGATAAGAACTGTTGATCTACAGTAGCTGATCTTGTGGTATTTTGGGCCAAAATAAACAGAGAATCCCACGAAGGCAATGAGACACCATGCAATTTTAAAAAGTGGTCATTTTAAGCCCATTAAAGAATGCTACTACAGTACTTGGTTTGAGGAAATCTATATTTCCAACCTTTAAGATGAGGGAATTCATTTAGGATAGTTATAAAACCTTTGTAAAATAAAACTATAAAAATAATAATTGCATTTAGTCTACGTGGGAATTTTTCTTAGGATGATACATATGCTTACCTCTTTAATCTTCACAACTCACTTATGATATAGTTATTTTATATCCATTTTATAGATGAGAAAATCGAGCTACAAGAAGGTTAAGGCTTGCTCTTCATAGAAATTCTCTTTAATTTTCATGGCAAGTCTTTAAGGTATATGCTATTACCACCATTTCATAGATGAATAAATTGAAAGAGAGATTAAGAAACCTAACGAATATCCCATAGTGTTAAACTGTGAGTCTGTATTCAATCTGCATTAATATGGATACATTCATGAATGTGATACAAACTAAAACTGGTACCTACTTATCAATGTTATTTTGCCTTGGAGATGTGGATCCCTCAAGAGGAATTTAATTACCTTTTAATAAGTATAGAAGAACTAGATCTTATAATTTGTCATAGAACATTATGCTTATGTCTAAGTTTACAAATTTCAACTTTCTTACTCTTTCTCCTCCCCAACCCCCACAATCTTTCAAGTAAGTATTTAAAAAATAAAGCAGCTAAACAGAGGTGTAAAGCTAACAAAACATAATAAAACATGGTGTAGGAGCATAAAGTGGATTCAGAAATGATGAGAAAAACTCTGACTATAAGAATCTATAAAAATACTGGCAAACCAAATCCAGCAGCACATCAGAAAGCTTATCCACCAAGATCAAGTTGGCTTCATGCCTGAGATGCAAGGCTGGTTCAATATACACAAATCAATAAATGTAATCCATCACATAAACAGAACCAATGACAAAAACCACATGATTATCTCAATAGATGCAGAAAAGACCTTCGATAAAATTCAACACCCCTTCATGCTAAAAACTCTCAAAAAACTAGGTATTGATGGAACGTATCTCAAAATAAGAAGAGCTATATATATACGTATATATGTGTGTGTGTGTATATATATGTATACACCCACAGCCAATATCATAGTGAATAGGCAAAAACTGGATGCATTCCCTTTGAAAACTGGCACAAGACAGGGATGCTCTCTCTCACCACTCCTATTCAACATAGTATTGGAAAATCTTGCCAAGGCAATCAGGCAAGAGAAAGAAAGAGAAGATATTTACATAGGAAGAGAGAAAGTCAAATTGTCTCTGTTTGCAGATGACATGATTGCATATTTAGAAAACCCCATTGTCTCAGCCAAAAATCTCCTTAAGCTTATAAGCAACTTCAGCAAAGTCTCAGGATACAAAATCAATGTGCAAAAATCACAGGCAATCCTATACACCAATAATAGACAACCAGAAAGCCAAATCATGGGTGAACTCTCATTCACAACTGCTACAAAGAGAAAAAAATACCTAGCAATACAACTTACAAGAAATTTGAAGGACCTCTTCAAGGAGAACAACAGACCACTGCTCAAGGAAATAAGAGAGGACACAAACAAATGGAAACACGTTCCATGCTCATGAATAGGAAGAATCAATATTGTGAAAATGGCCATACTGCCCAAAGTAATTTATAGACTCAATGCTATACTCATCAACCTATCATTGATTTCCTTCACAGAATTAGAAAAAAACTGCCTTAAACTTCATTTGGCACCAAAAAAGAGACTATATAGCCAATACAATCCTAAGCAAAAAGAACAAAGCGGGAGGCATCACGCTATCTGACTTCAAACTATACTACAAGGCTACAGTAACCAAAACAGCATGGTACTGATACCAAAACAGACATATAGACCAAAGGAACAAAACAGAGGCCTCAGAAATAATGCCATACATCCACAACCATCTGATCTTTGACAAACCTGACAAAAACAAGCAATGGGGAAAGAATTTCCTATTTAATAAATGCTGTTGGGAAAACTGGCTAGCCATATGCAGAAAACTGAAACAGGACCCCTTCCTTACACCTTATACAAAAATCAACTCAAGATGAATTAAAGGCTTAAACATAAGACCTAAAATCATGAAAATCCTAGAAGGAAACCTAGGCAATACCATTCAGGACATAGGCATGGGCAAAGACTTCATGACTAAAACACCAAAAGCCATGGTAGCAAAGCCAAAATTGACAAACGGGATCTAATTAAACTAAAGAGCTTCTGCATAGCAAAAGAAACTATCATCAGAGTGAACAGGCAACCTACAGAATGGGAGAAATTTTTGCAATCTATCCATCTGACAAGGGCTAATATCCAGAATCTATAAGGAACTTAAACAAAGTAACAAGAAAAAAACAAACAACCCCATCAAAAAGTGGGTGAAGGATATGAACAGACACTTCTCAAAAGAAGACATTTATGTGGCCAACAAACATATGAAAAAAAGCTCATCATCACTGGTCATTAGAGAAATGCAAATCAAAACCACAATGAAATATCATCTCACATCAGTTAGAATGGTGATCATGAAAATGTCAAGAAACAACAGAAGCTGGAGAGGATGTAGAGAAATAGGAAAGCTTTTATAGTGTTGATGAGAGTGTAAATTAGTTCAACCAATTGTGGAAGACAGTGTGGCAATTCCTCACTAGGATCTAAAACCAGAAATACTATTTGACCCAGCAATTCCGTTACTGGATATATACCCAAGGGATTATACATCATTCTACTATAAAGACACATGCACATGTATGTTTATTGCAGCACTATTCACGATAGAAAGACTTGGAATAAACCCAAATGCCCATCAATGATAGACAGGATAAAGAAAATGTGGCACATATACACCATGGAATATTATGTAGCCATATAAAAGGATGAGTTCATGACATTTGCAGGGACATGGATGAAGCTGGAAACTATAATTCTCAGCAAACTAACACAGGAACAGAAAACCAAACACCACATGTTCTCACTCATAAGTGGGAGCTGAACAACAAGAACATATGGACACAGGGAGGGGAACATCACACACTGGGGCCTATCGGGGGGTAGGGAGCTAGAGGAGGGATAGCATTAGGAGAAATACCTAATGTAGACGACGGGTTGATGGGTGCAGCAAACCACCATGGTACGTGTAAACCTATGTAACAAACCTGCATGTTCTGCACGTGTATCCCAGAATTGAAAGTAAAATAATAATAATAATAATAATAATAATAATAATAATAATAATAAAAAGGACCTACACATTGCTAGGAGAAGGCTGCATATTAGAATTGTTTTCTCTCACTGCCAGCATGAAAAGGGAAACCTGGTCAATTACACAATTCCCACGGTCCATTATATATATATTATGTATATATATAATGTATAATATATGTATATATTATATATGAATATATAATACATGTGTATGTATAATATATATGTGTGTGTATATATTAAAAACCCATTACTCAGAAGAGGTATACTAGTGTTCTTAGTACTAAGACAGACAGGATCCCTCTCACTGGGCCTGGAGACATTTATTGAACAGCACTCTTAACATCATTCATACAACAAATCCAGCAATGAGTTTCATGAGATGACGGGAGGTTGTAGGGTCACTTGTGGAAAGCATGTTTATTAATGGTGAGGTGTCCTTTTTTGGGCTGATTTACTTCTCTCACGAATACTTCTAAAGTAATCAAAATGTCAAATTAACAAGAACTTTACACATTATCCTGACATTTTGTTTTCTGATTCTCTGGAATCTCCGTTAAACTCCATTTGACACTCTATAAATCTCATGACAAGTTTACTCATTTTTGACTATACTTCCTTTTTCAGGCTTTAAAAAACTCCTGATTGTGCCTGGTTTCCTGAAATGACAGTATTGAACCATCGTAGGGTCACGGTGGTTTCTGCTACTAACTTAATAGCGATTTATGTAACTTTATTTCCCCAGTTTGCTCAATTGCTTATATTTTGTAAGGCTCAGGGCACTTTATAAATTAATAATTTTTAAAAAGCCTGTGATAATAGTTGCAAAACCAGCAAAACCCGCAGTGGGCAGATTTCACTTTCTGTTCCAAATTGCTAGCACAGGTCTATTAGCAACCAGGACAACGGTGAGGATTATAATGGCTGTTTTTTGCATTACCCTTTTAAAAGAAAATTCAGCAGAGCCAGTCCCACTGAAACTTCTAGTTCCTGTTGTAATTCAGAAAGTATTGATATTTATTGTTATTATTATTATTATCATTATCATTACAAATAGTGAAAGTAGGGATGCATAAATAAAGTCTGCCTTAGGGGCAGCCCGAAGCTATATTCCAGCAAGTTACTGTGCTACAGTATTATGAGAATTTTTATCCATCATCAATAAAAAATGAGCATAGCAGTTATTATGGCAGTTGCCACAGTCAAGACTGTTTCTGCTATTACATCTCCTAGTAAAAGGGTGATACACTGTCCATTATATGATGGCAACTCATCCACCTTTCCAACATTAAAGTATAATGTACAATCTTTACATGGATTCTTCCCTCATGAAGTCACATTTCCATGAACTTGGGGGCAAGGACACAACGCGGATAAATTAACTGTGGGCCAAAAGTAAAGTAAATTACATTTCTTCATAAACCAATAGCACAGAGATACCACCATTTCTTTTTTGGAAAGGAATGCAGTTAAAATAAAATTGATAAAATAATACTTTACCGTGTAGGCCTATGCCCACCAGTGGTGGAATTATGCCAGACCAACACCCTTGATGCTCCACTGGGCACACTGGAATCACAAAAGGAGCACCAACATCTCTATTCCCCAGGCTTTCCAGCACCAGGCCCATGAATATGCTGTCTGAGCTAACTGGACACTGTGGTCATCTTTCTGGCATCATGATGGTTGGGCTTAGATTATCAGAATAAGGATGTCCTCATTCTCATAATCTGCTTTTTCTGCTTTTTTTTTTCTTCCCCTAAAGCCTATTTCAATTTTATCCTTTCTTTCAGAGACAGGGTCTTACTCTGTCACTCATTGGAGTGCAGTGACTTGATCATAGCTCGCTGCAGTCTTGAATTCCTGGATTCAAGTGATCCTCTCTCCTCAGCCTTCCAAGCAGTTAAGACTATAGTGTGCACCACCATGCCTGGCTGCTAATAATAATAATAATAATAATAATAATAATAATAAAAGATTAAATATGGTGTCTTGCTACATTGCTCAAGCTGGTTTTGAACTCTTGGTCTCAAGTGATCAGCCTCCAGAGCCTCAAGTAATCATGCTGGGATTATAGGCATGAGACGCTGTGCCCAGTTCTTGTCCTATTTCACATTTTTTTAGCTAACCACTCTTGCTTATGGTGATCAAAGTGACAGAAAAACTCATGGGTAACTCACTAAAGAGTATGTATAGGGAAGTTTAAAATGCCCAAGATTTAGAACAGAAGACCCCAGTTCAAATACTGCTTCTTCAACTTCTTAGGGAAAATTTATTTTCTTTCTTATTTTAGAGAGTTTGTAGGGATCTAACCAGCTCAAAATGGTTTTTACTTCTATGGGAAGCTAGCTGTCTTCTTTGCTACTTACCCATAGCAAAGTGGACTTTTTACCAATCAGATTTTCCCCCAGGGAAGGTTAATAAAAGGTAAGCTGTGGGCCGGGCGTGGTGGCTCATGCCTGTAATCCCAGCACTTTGGAAGACCGAGGCAGGTGGATCACCTGTGGTCAGGAGTTCGAGACCAGCCTGGCCAACATGATGAAACCCCGTCTTTACTAAAAATACAAAAAAAAAAAAAAATGGCTGAGCATGGTGACAGGCACCTGTAATCCCAGCTACTCGGGAGACTGAGGCAGGGGAATCACTTGTACCTCGGAGGTAGAGGTTGCAGTGAGCCAATGAGCCAAGATTGCACCATTGTACTCCAGCTTGGGCAAGAAGAGTGAAACTCCATCTTAAAAAAAAAAAAAAAAAAAGTGACCTATGAAAAGCTGTATTCTTCCACATGCATAAAGGAACAGAAAAAGTTAATTTGCAGGGAGAAAACAATGTGGTAGAAAGGAAGAGAAAAGCAAATATGAGAAAGGGAAACTGAGTCGATGCATTCCTAAGCTATCTTGGGGTAGGAGAGAGAATCAACTTGTCAGCTTTCTTACCTCACCACTCCATTTAAGTCCTACCTGTGGCTTGGCTATCCACCTACTCTCTGATTCTGTGAGATAGCCAATGTTATATTGCTGGAGTTCTTTCTATTGCTTTTCTAGATTTTGTGAGTTTTTATTACCTGCAGTCCGAGAGTTCTAAGACACTCTTTGAAGTCTTGGTTTTCAATGGACTAACAATTTCTGAGCCACTGAAATATAAATAGGTCATGGTGTCTAGTGAGGGGAAAGTGAGTTCATGGACAATGATGTGCCATTGTTAACCACTTACAAGCTCATACATGTGGTCAACAAGTGTTTACTGGGCATCAACTACCTGTCTGACACTGCCTTAGATATGTGAATAGAGCACTAAACAAAACAAAGTCATTGCCAAATGGAATTCATGTTCTGGGGGAGGGAAATAGAAAGTAAAAATTCTAAAAACAAGTAAATATATCATATGACAGGTGGCAAAAGGAAGCAAAAAATAGCATAAAAGCAACATGGAGTGATGGAGGAGAGGGGTTGTTATTTCAGGTAGATTGGGTAGAGAAAGTCTCAATAACGCAATGGCATGTGAGACCTGAAGGAAATTAGGGAGTGAGATGGGACTCTTTGGAGAACAATGAACAGGGAAAGCAAGTACAAAAGTCTTGAGGAAGGAGTGGACATGGCATATTTGAGGAACAGAAAGACCAGAGTGACATACTAGAAGATAAATTATAGAAGGGGCTGGCATAAAGACTTTTACTCCAGATGAGATGGGAAGCTGTTGGAGGCTTCTGAGCAGAGATGTGACATGATTTGACTTCCATTTAAAAAATACTGTTGGGGTGCTGTGTTAAGAATACAGTAGAGGAGAATGGGTGCAATGGCTCATGCCTGTAATTCTAGCACTTTAGGAGGCCGAGGTGGAAGTATTGTTTGAGTGCAGGAGTTTGAGACCAACATGGCCAACACAGCGAGACCCTGTCTCTACGAAAACTTTTAAAAATTAGCCAGGTGTACAGGCTTGTAGTCTTAGTTGCTTGGGAGGCTGAAGTAGGAGGATCACTTGGGCCCAGGAGTCTGAGGTTACAGTGAAACATGATGGTGCCACTGGACTTCAGCCTAGGTAACAGAGTGAGACCTTGCCTCAAGAAAAAAAAAAAAAAACAGTAGAGGGGAAAGGAGAAGCAAGGAAGGCAGTTAGGAAGCCCCTGTGATGGTTTAGTTGAGAGATGGTCATGACTTGGACAAGAATCATGGTTAAAGAAAGATACAAAAATGCCAGGTTCTCCTGAATGTTAAGGGAGAAGCTGTAAGGTTTGCTGATGGTTTAGAGATGAGTGTGAGAGAAGACAGGAGTCAACAAAGAGTAAAAGTCTGGGCCAAACAGAAAGATGGAGCTGTCATTGGTGAGATTGGGAAGATGATAGAAGTGGCAGTTATTTAAGTGGGGAAATTTAAGAGTTTCATATTGGATATGGTAAATTTCAAACAACTACTAGACATGTAAGTAGAAAAGTCCCTTAAGAATCTGGATATATGAATCTGGAGGCTTGGAGAGAGCTCTAGACCGGAGATCTAGTTTACATTCCTGTCTTTCTCATTCAGAGGAGCATCCCATTTGGGGCTGCTAGAAGATCAATTTTTTTTTAGTCAGTGAGATTAAGGATTAAGGAGATTACAGATGGTGTAATACTTTAAGATCAAAGTGTTTGGAAGGGAAGCAAGAAAATTTTTAAAAGCCTGGCTGACTTTCTTAGCTTTCTGTAATTAGTTTGGGTCAACATATCTTTTATCTTTGAACAAAATACCATTGGCAGTAAAACATCTCATATCTACAAATAAATTTATTAGAAACACTTGGAATTTCTGAGTCAGAAAATATATAGAGAGATTACTGTGCTAATAATTAACAAATTATTCTTTCATGCATAAATTATTGGATGAGCATATTGATGGTTGAATATTTATTAAGCACTGATCTTGTGCTGTTGAGCATAGCCTAATAAAGGCTAAGGCTAATAAAAATCAGTCTTTCATAAATAAATTAAAATAAAATTAATTAATTGATTAATTACATTAGATTAAAAATTAATTTCTGCCTTCAATGGTTTTACAGGAAAGAGCTTAAAATCTGGCATATTACCAAGGTCAACTCACGGCAAACTTGCAAAATCTGTCTTTGGTTCTTTTCTACCACCATATTGAAAATTTAACTTATCCCATAGCCCATCCACTTTCCCAAACAACCTGTAAACCATAAAGGTTGTGTAGGAGGGTAGACCTTGAAAATTCACGCAAATAAAAAGATCTTACTACCAGTACATCTCAAATATTGGAATACAGCTAAGAACCATGAAGGCAATGCAGTTTGGTATAAAGAACACCGAAATAGAGCTGACTTCTTAATCCTACTCAGCATGTTACTTATCAACTGTGTCTTGTATGCTATATTCGTACTTACAATAAGTGTATATGGAATACTTCAATGCCTCATTGATGCAAGACAGTCAGTGATTATCTTATACCAAAGTCTCAGGCACTTCTATCTTCAGTCCTTCAGACCTTCTTCAGTGCTTCACATAGCTTTATTTTTTAATCCTCATTTTAGTGGGGTTTTATGTACCCAACCTCCAAGTATTTTAATGTATAATTGTCACATGTGGCACCTGTGAACCAAGAAAACATTAATTGGACACCTACCGTGTGCCAGGTACACACTGGTGACACAAAGAACAAAATGCAGACATTCTCTTCAAGCAGAGAGGAGAAACCACGGAAATCTAATGTGTTATGAAAATTTCAAAGGTGTATCTTTGCATGAGATATTATGAGAATCCAGAAAAAGGCAATTATCAACCCAGGAGGGGCAGCAAGTCTTCCTTGGCAAGTATTAGAGAACAAGTAGGAGTTTATTAGGCCAAGAGAAAAGAAGGTTATAGGTAGCAAAAAAGATCATTTCAGTTACATAGAGAATAACAAAGAACAGTGAGTCAGTTGCATAAGATTATGTGCTGTTGGAATATAAATTTAAAGGTAGGAAGTCATGAGAGTTGCAACGGGGGATAAATCAGAATCAAGTCATGGGGGATTCTGATAACTTAATTCTGCTCTTGCTATGGAGTCATTCTTCCCTAAGCCAACTCAGATCCTTTTGTGGGGGAATGGAAATACGGCAGGATAAATAACTAAGTAGATGACTTTACACAACTACAAAAGTTTCTTCTTTTATGTTTTCCAGATGCCTGGGGAGAAATGATGCAAAAGGCAAGAAAATAAATACTATGGAAATTTATTACTTAAGATATTGCTTTTGTATATAAGTCATCAGAAATAATAATACATGTTACAAACATCTTTTAAGTGATTATTGGAGATTACAACCCAAAAACATAAATTTTATGTCAATAACCTTTGGGGTCCCTTATAACAGTTTTAAAATTCTGTAATTATGGCAGTGCTTTGAATTTTATTTCTGAGGAATTGCTAGAGGGGAAATAACTCTAAAGAAGGAATTAAGAACTCAGTCTTGGCTTGTGTTACAATATCTTTCTGTTGTTAGGACTCACTTTATAGCAAACAATGAGGCTGCTTACCAAGGGTTTCTCAGAAATTATTTCAAATTTCAAGAAAGTACAATATAGGAATTGAGGAGATTAGTCTGCTAAAAAGCTTATAAGAAAGATACAAAATGTGAAATTATTGACTTAAGTAAACTAAACTTACTATAGGTAAATGAGGATAGATATATATGTAATATATAAATTATACCTCATTAGTGCTTTTTGATGTGTGTCTGATTCTATGACTAAAAACTGTATCCATTAACACACACATGTTTGGTCCTGGTACATTTTCGTTTTAAAAATTATTTCTCAAATCTTCTCATTATTGACATTGCTGTCTAGTGCTATTTGAAAACTCTTTGTGGTCCAGGTTACTTATCATCATGTTGGATAAAAATAGGCAAATGGCATATGCTCCCTTTTAAGAAATACAGTTCTTGGCTTCATCTAACCTAATTAACTGGCTAGAGTAGTCATCCATAAAAGCAGAAGCTAACACATCAGGGCCCATTAGCATTGCCCCATGAAGTTGATCTCCTTAGCTGGTTGATTTCTCTCTTTCTAAGCCTAGGAATCCTAACCTATACTATGTGGTAAGTCACATTCAAATTTCCTTTTACCATTGATCCTGTAAGTAGTTAGATTAGGTTTCTAAAAGGTTAAATAATGGACTGAAATCCTGGGCAGTTTTTCTGATACTGTTTCTTTGGGTTCATGCCTTGCCCTAGTTAGTTCTATCAATATTAAGAAGGAAGTTAGTTCCATCAAAATTAAGAAGGCAGACAACCAGTAGTAGGTATAGATATACGTTCTCTTATAGAAAGTACACTGTAACTTAAAAAAAAAAAAAAAATCTAGCACTAAATTTGAAATGTTTGTTTTATGGAACACTAATTCCCAAAAAAGTTCTTTTGAAAGTAAAGGAGAAATGGCTCCAAGGTCAATCTTTGCATATTGAATGGTTGAAATGTTTCATGGATGGCTCAATCAAGAAGACTCCCAAACATCAGCATATTAAAGGTTCTGAAACTTCCAGTTATAAATAAACCTGTTTCCCTTCATTTAACCAGAATTATGAAGCTTACCTGTCAAGAAATTATTTTTTTCTTATGAAATATATCAATATTCTGTGGAATTTCACAAGTTTGGAAAATCTTATTGAAAGATATTTAATAAGAATTTTAGAATTCACAATGTTCAAAAAATGTATTTATTTTATATATCTAAAGTAAATCTCATTTCATAGATAATTTGGGCATCATGAATATTATTCCAAGATTGGCTTGTTCCAGTTGCAGAAGTAGAAGTGATAATACAGTTTCCTTATTTCCATTCCAAATCATCTCATTGTTACCAGAGAATTCTTAATTGGTTGCCCAAAGATATTCATTAATACTTTATCTGGAAGTATAATATACTTTCTACCAGGTTTGGGATAGGAGCATATTTACAGTTTTCAATTTAATAACAAATAAATTGCCAAACATAAGCAAAAGGGAGCATAGTTTTCACTTTTTGCATATGCACAGTTCCAAAATTATAGCAATAACAGATAAAATATGCTAGGCATTTGAAATGTCATCATGAGGCTCACCAGGATAAACTCTTATATAGAAAAGACATAGAATAGGAAAGCAAAGCAGTGAACAAGACCGACTCCACAGGTTCAGATCTAGGTTGTTGCAGTCATTGTTAGGGTGGTTTTAAAAAGTTCCACATGAAATTAAGACTAAAACAACAATCATTTGAAAACAGGGGTTGGGGGTGTGTGGGTGGTTCCTGCTCATTAAAAAGCAAAATCAAAACCTGGAAAAACAAAACCAAAACCACTACTGCTGATTTACTTTCTGAAACTATGCTGTTACAGGGATATGGGAAGACAATGACATAACCTCAAATGAAAGAATACTTTCTGCAGAGCAAGAGCAAGAATCTATAAAATGTAAACATTTGTAAATAATTTCCAAAGAAGATGAGACAGACTAAACCACCAACTGGAAGTGAAAAAAATATAGTCATTGAAATTAACACACACACACACACACACACACACACACACACACACACACGGTGAAACAACTTTATAGTTGGAACGACTCTACAGAAAAAGAGTTCATGAATTGGAAAATTATACTGGGGAATTCTCATAGAATGCATCACAAAGAGCAAAATGAATTTCTAAAGGGCAAAGCAAAGCAACTAAGAAATACAGATGATTGATTTCAGAGACTTCAGGATGAAAGGAAAGAATAAATAAAATCTGAGCAGATATAACTGAATTTTCCCTAAGTGAGGAAAAACAAAAATGCTTATAACAAATTTTGAAATCTGAGTTGTGTGCAAGATACACATAAGTACAGTCAGAACCAAAAGGTTAAAGATATTAAAAATAATTGTAAAACATAGAGGAAAACCATTACAGAAAAATGACACAGTCTGTCAGGAAATTTCTCTTTAATAATAGAAAACCCAGAAGACAATGGAGTTCTGTATTTAAGATGTTGACGACGATATCTGTGACTTAGAATTTTATTCCCAGGTAAATTATAAAATTGAAAATAAAATGAAGTCAGTTTCAGACATATAACCACTAAGAGTATTTACCGTAGACACTCAGCTTAAAAAATAATAAAGATTGCCATCAAGTAGAGAACACAGGAACGGATAAAAATGCCACTAAATTTAATTATTTATTGACCATAAAAACAATTTTCTGTTTTATATATTGTTTAAAATGTCAAATCATAATTCTAATTGTAAATAAGTAGACGATAGGTTGAAATGATTAATGCATAGTTGTACCGTGGTAAGTTCTGTGTTATATATGAGAGAAGGGGAGAAATGTTGTGTACTGTTAGAATTTGTTAAAAAATGTAACCAACTATATACGTTTTTCAAAATTTTAGCGTATCTACGAAAGTGATTATATAATTAGAGCTTTTAAGCCTGTAGAGAAAAGTAAAAGTAGCTATTAAAAGTTTTATTGATTCATTAAATTAACTATCTTCTATTTCCTTCAAAATTTCCATAATTCGATGATGATTCATATATCTGCATGCATATATCAAATGATTTTAACAACTAAACAATACCCATGACATTTTTCATTAAGTTTGCTTCAGAAAATGGAGCACTGTTATTTTCAATGTGTTTCTTAAAGAAAACCATAAGAGAAATTCAGTCTCTTGTATCCTTTGCAATGATTGTTGAGTGGTAGAGTTTCATACATATCTATCTTAACATCATACATATCTCCTATAATCGCCTTAAAGGTTTTTCTGAAGCAAGAGAATAAGAAATTCTTAAGCTAGAACTGGATTTATACTATGTACGCTACTTTTGTAAACAATTGTTTCTATCAATAGTACGTAATGAATATTTCCACCTGTCATTAAATATTTAAAATGCAGAAAAAATATTAATTCCAAAGAAAACAGGAAAAAAAGGGAGCGAAGGGAAAGGATATGGAAAAAAAAAACACAAAATAAGTGCCAAAAATAAAAATAAAAGTATATGTAATAGATTAAGCTCACAACAAAATAGTATGATTTACTAACTTGAGACTAGTTATCAAAATTCAAGCTGCAACTAAGCTGAGAAATAGAAAATATAGATGTGGCAAAAGATGCCATATAAACAGTAACCAAAAGCAAGCTGGCAGCGAATTATTAATATCAGACAAAACAGAACTTAAGAACTAAACTGGAAGAAACATAACAAATAATAATTCACAAGGCGTATATAAGAATCATCAGTTCTTGAGTAGCTAAAAATGTAGTTTTTAATCTATATAAAGCAAAACCCAGCAAAATGATAAGGTAAATTTTACAAACTAACAATCATGATGGGATATTTTAATTCAGCTCTGTCAAGAACTCCATAAGTCAAGCAGCCAAGAATAAATCAGTTAAGTTATAGAAGTTTTGAATGAAACACAGAGAGAGAGATTGATTTATATCTAGGAAATAGAAAGTATACTTTCAAGAACACAAGAATCATTTATTAAAATTAAATTCATACATTTCACACATTCTTTTGAAATTAAAATAAAATTAATAATTTAGTAATAAATAATAATTTATATTAAAAAGTTAAAAATTTAGGAAGACACTTCTAAATTACTAGAAATTTTTAAATATTTAGGATTGAATAGTAATAAATACAGCAAATAATAAAAGTATGCAGTATTTAACTACATCTGTGATTGGAGTGAATCTTAAATACCTTTATTAAAAAATAAGAATATTTGAAAATAAATAGATTTAGCTTTCAAATCAAGAAGCTAGAAAAGTGAAAAACAACAACTCTGAATTAGGGAGAAGGAAATTTCAAAATTAAGATGAGAAATTAATTGCAAAATGAATCAAATGAACAAAAGATAAACAAAAGTAAATATAATTATTTAATGAACTAATAAATCTAATAACATAGTCCCATTACCTACAGGAATGATCAAGAAAAATAATAAAACATAAAAATTACAGTCAGGCACCACATAACGACATTTTGGTCAGTGATGGACCACTATAACATCATAGCATAAGGCATTACTCATGAGTTTGTCATGATGCTGATGTAAACAAACCTACTGCACTGCCAGTTATATAAGGTATAACACATACATTTATGTACAGTACAAAATACTTGATAATAATAATGAACGACTATGTACCTGGTTTATGGATTTATTATACTACACTTTTGATCTTTATTTTAGAGCTTACTCTTTCTACTTTTTTTTTTTCAAGTTAACTGCAAACCAATCTAAGCAGGTCCTTCAGGAGGAATTCTAAAGAAGAAGACATTATTATCACAGGAGATGACAACTCCATGTGTGATATTGCCCTTGGAGACCTTCCAGTGGAATAAGGTATGGAGGTTGAAACAGTGATAATGATGATCCTGACCCTGGATAGGCCTAGGCTAACATGTGGATTTGTGTCTTAACTTTTAACAAAAAAGTTTTGAAATGTTATGTGTGTGTGTGTGTGTGTGTATCATACTATATATTACATGTTATATATATTATATTTTATATATATAGCTAACAAAATAAGGATATAAAGAAAAAATATTTTTGTGCAGCTGTACAATAGTATATTTTGTTTTAAACAAATGTTATTACAAAAAAATTTAGTAAGCTTTTACTAAAAAAACTTAAAAGTTTATAAAGTAAGAAAGTTATAAAGAGAGAGGAGCCAAAATAAGCAACTATAAACAGCCAGGAAGAGCTTCTCCCCTGAAGAGACCAGACCATCAAGAAGATTGGCACCCTTTGGGAAGATCTTCAGGAAGAAAACATTGAGAGTGGATGGCGGGAGGAGACAGACTCTTGGTGAAATGGGAGGAAGCTGGGAACCCTGCATTAGATTGCTGAGCACCAGGACTTGTTCATGGCCCAGAGCGGCTCCTGGAGAAGGGGTGAGTTAAACAGCTATGGAGTGGCCCACTCTCAACACGGACCTCCAGAACCTTAGCTGCAGGAAATCCCATAACCCCCACCAACATTTAAGCTGGGTAGAACAGCTGCTTGGAGAGTTGGCAGGGACAGGACTCTAGCCTACCTGGAGCTCAGAGGGTTTGGCACAAGGACGGCTGAAGTAGAGCATACCCAGGGATGTCCATCCCCAAAGGATTGCCAAACTCTTCAAGGTAGTTTTGGCCTTTGGTGACTGTTGGATCTAGACAGAACAGGACTATCTTGCCTGTGGGATGGGTTCTGTCTAACCCGTGCACAGCCTGTCTGCTGGCCTCTCCCAGTCTCTGGTCCTTACCTGGCTATAACCACTTCCAGTGCAAACTCAAATGCCCAACACTGGTGCTTCCCAACAGCCACTGCCATAGTTCCTTCACTGACAGACCCCACCAGTATTAGTCAGGGTTCTCTAGAGGGGCAGAACTAATAGGATATATATGTGTATACATGTATATATAATACATATATTTATATATTATATATTTATATTTTTAAATTTATATTAGTTACATATTATATCATATTATATATAAAATACATATAACTATATATATATACACACACACATACACACATGGGAGTTTATTAAGTATTAACTTACATGATTACAAGGTCCCACAATAGGCTGTCTGAAAGCTGCAGAGCAAGGAGAGATAGTCTGAGTCCCAAAACTGACGAACTTTGAGTTTGATGTTTGAGGGCAGGAAGCATCCAGCATGGGAGAAAGATGTAGCCTGGAAGTCTAGGCCAGTTTCTCCTTTTCACGTTTTTTTGCCTCTTTATATTTGCTGGCAGCTGATGTGCCCACCAGATTAAGGGTGGATCTGTCTTCCACAGCCCACTGACTCAAATGTTAATCTCGTTTGGCAATGCCCTCACAGATACACCCAGGATCAATATTTTGTATCCTTCAATCCAATCAAATTGACACTCATTTTTAACCATCACACTGCCTTTCTTTAGTAAAAGAAAATATTAAAATAGCTAGAGAGAAGGGGCAGGGCACCTACAAAGGAAACCCTATCAGGCTAAAGAGGACCTTTCAGCAGAAACGCTGTTAAGCCAGAAGAGATTGGGGACCTATATTTAGCATCCTTAAAGAAAAGCAATTCCAACCAAGAATTTCATATCCAGCTAAACTAAGCTTCATAAGCAAAGAAATAAAATACTTTTAAGACAAGCAAATGCTATGAAAATTCATTACCACCAGACTTCCTTATAAGAGGTCCTGAAGGGCGTGCTAAATATGGAAACAAAAGACTGTTACTGACCACCACAAAGACACACTTAAGTACATAGACCATCAACACTATAAAGCAACTACACAATCAAGTCTACATACACAGACCATCAACGCTACAAAGCAACTACACAATCAAGTCTACATAACATCCAGCTAACAACATGATGACAGGATCAAATCTGCACATAACAATATTAACCTTGAAAATAAATGGGTTAAATGCTCTACTTAAAAGGCACAGAGTAGAAAGTTGGATAAAGAAGCAAGACCCTAGTGTGTACTGTCTTCAAGAGACCCATCTCACATGCAGTGAAAACCATAGGCTCAAAGTAAAAGGATGGAAAAATATCTATCAATTTGTCAAGCAAATGGAAAACAAAACAGAGCAGGGGTTACTATTTCAAACAAATCAAATTTTAAACCAACAACAATCAAAAAGGACAAATTAGAGCATAATGACAAAGGATTCAATCCAACAAGGCATACTTCTCCTAAATATATATGCACCAAACACTGGAGCACCTAGATTCATAAAATAAGCTCTTAGAGACCTATGAAGAGACTTAGATAACCACAAAGTAATAGTGGGAAATTTCAACTGATAGTGGCAGTGTTAAACAGATCTCCTGACAGTATCAGACAGATCATCCAGGCAGAAAACTAACAAAGATATTCAAGACCTAAACTCGATACTTGACCAAATGAACCTAACAGAAATCTACAGAACACTCAACTCAACAAGAGAATCTTTATTCTTCTTATCTGCAAATGATGTGTACTCTAAAATCAACCACATGCTCAGCCATAAAGCAACTCTCAGCAAATCCAAAAAATTGAAATAATATCAACCACTCTCTCAGGCCACAGTGCAATAAAAACAGAAATCAATACCAAGAAGATCTCTCAAAACTGTTCAACTACATGAAAATTAAATGATCCGCTCCTGAATGACTTTTGGATAAACAACGAAATTAAGGCAGAAATCAAGAAATCCTTTGAAACTAATGAAAGCAAGATACAACATATGAGAATATTTGTGGCACAGCTAAAGCAGTGTTAAGAGGGAAGTTTATAGCACTAATCAGCCACATTAAAACCTTAGAAAGATATCAAATAAAAAACCTAACATCACACCTAGAAGAACTTAAAGAAATAAGAGCAAATCAACCCCAAAGCTAGCAGAATAAAAGCAATAACCAAAATCAGCTAAACTAAATGAAATTGAGACACAAAAAACATACCAAAGATCAATGACACCAAAAGTTGGTTTCTTGAAAGAATAAATAAGACTGATAGATTGCTAGCTAGACTAATAGAGAAAAAAAGAGGGAAGAGACATATGAACACAATAGTAAGTGACAAATAGGACATTACTGTTGACCCCACAGAAATGCAAAAAACCCTCAGAGACTATTTTGAACACCTGTATGCACACAAATTAGAAAATCTAGAAGAAATGGATAAATTCCTGGAAACATACAATCTCCCAAGATTGAAGCAGGAAGTAACTAAATCCCTGAACAGAGCAATAATGAGTTATGAAAATTCAGTTAGTAATGAAAAGTCTACTAACCAGAAAAAGACTTGGACCAGACTTATTAAAAGCCAGATACTACCAGATGTATAAAGAAAAGTTGGTACCAATTATACTAAAACTATTCCAAAAAATTAAGGAAATGGAACTCCCCCACCACCACCTCATTCTATGAGACCAGCATCATTCTGATGTTGAAACCTGAAACAGACACAACAACAACAAAAAAACAACTTCAGGTCAATATTCCACATGAACACAGATGTAAAAATCTTAAACAAACTACTATCAAAGTAAATACAGAATCAATGATCAAGAAAGCTTTATTCCTGGGATGCAAGGTTGCTTCAACATATGCAAATCAGTGTATGTGATTCATCACAGAAACAGAACTAAAAACAAAAACCACATGATCATCTCAATAGATACAAAAAAAGCTCTTGATAAAATTCAATATCACTTAACATTAAAAACCTTCAAGAAACTAGACATCAAAGGAATATACCTCAAAATAGTAAGAGCCATCTATGACAAACCCACAACTAACATCAGACTGAATGGGCAAAGACTGGAACCATTCCCCTTGAGAACCAGAATAAAATAAGGATACCCACTTTCACCATTCCTTCTTGACATGGTACTGAAAGTCTTACCCAGAGAAACCAGTGAAGAGAAAGAAATAATAGGCATTCAAATAGAAAGAGAGGAAATCAAACTATCTCTCTTCACAGACTATATGATTCTATACCTAGAAAACCCCATCTCTACCCAAAGTCTCCTATTTCTGGTAAACAACGTCAGTAGAGTTTCTGAACACAGAATCAATGTTTAAAAATCAGTAGCATTTGTATACTACTGATTTTGTACAATGTCCAAGCTGAGAGCCAAATCAAGAATGCAATCCTATTCACAATAGCCACAAAAATAATAAGATACCTAGGAATACAGCTAACCAGGGAGGTTAAAGATCTCTACAATGAGAATTACAAAACACTGCTCAAAGAAACCAGAGATGACAAAAACAAATAGAAAAACATCCATGTTACTGGCTAGGAATAATCAAAATAATCAATTTCATTAAAATGGCCATAGTGCCCAAAGCAATTTACAGATTCAATGATATTTCTATCAAACTACCCACCACATGTTTCACAGAATTAGAAAAAAAATTCTACAATTCATATGGGAACCAACAAAGAGCGTGAATAACCAGAACGATCCCAAGTAAAGAGAACAAATCCAGAGGCATCACACTACTCAACTTCGAACCACACTACAAGGCTTTAGTAACCAAAATAGCATGATACTGGTACAAAAACAGACACATATACCAACGGAACAGATTAGAGAACTCAGAAGCAAATCCGCACACCTACAACTAACTAATCTTTCACAAACTCAACAACAGCAAGCAATGGGGAATGGGCTCTCTATTAAATAAATGGTGCCGGAATAGCTGGCTAGCCATATGCAGAAGACTGAAACTGGACCCCTACCTTACACCGCATACAAAAATCAAGTTAAGATGGATTAAAGGCTTAAATGCAAAGCTTAAACCTATAAAAACCCCAGAAGAACACATAGGAAATACCATTCTGTACATAGGCCTGGGCAAAGATTTCATGATGAACACACCAAAAGTAAATGCAACACACAAAACTTGACAAGTGGGACCTAGTCAAACAGAAGGGCTTCTGCACCGCCAAAGAAACTATCAATAGAGTAAACAAACAACCTGCAGAATGGGAGAAAATACTTGCAAAGCATGCATTTGACAAAGGTTTAATATTCTGGATAGAATCTATAAGGAGCTCAAACCAATCAACAAGCAAAAAACAAACAACCCCATTAAAAAATGGGCAAAGGACATGAAAAGAAAACTTCTCAAAAGAAAACATAAATATGGCCAAAAGCATATGAAAAATGGTCAACATTATTCATCATTAGATAAATATAAATCAAAACCACAGTGAGATACCATTTCCCACCAATCAGAATAGCTATTATTAAAAAAGAAAATAACAGATGCTGGCAAGGTTATGGAGAAAAGACAATGCTTACACACTGCTGGTGGGAATGTAAATTAGTTCAGCCACTGTGGAAAGCAGTTTGAGATTTCTCACAGAATTTGGAACTACCATTTGATCCAGAAATCCCATTATGGGGTATATACCCAAAGGAATATAAATCATTCTACCACAAAAATACATGCACACGTATGTTCATCATAGCCCTATTTGTAATAGCAAGGACATGGAATCAAGCTAGGCTCCCATCAATGGTGGACTGGATAAAGAAAATGTGGTACATATATACCATGGAATACTACACAGCCTTAAAATAGAGTGAAATCATGTCCTTTGCAGCAACATAGTTGCAAGTGGAGGCCATTATCCTAAATAAATTAATGCAGAATCAGAAAACCATGTACTCCATGTTCTCAATTATAAGTGGGACCTAAACATTGAGTACACATGGATGCAAAAGAAGGAAATAATAGACACCGGGGCCTATTTGAGGGTGGAAGATGGGAGGAGGGGGAAGATTAAAAACTACCTGTCGGATACTGTGCTCACCATTTGGATGATGAAATAATTTGTATATCAAACCTTGCAACACACAATTTACCCATGTAACAAACCTACAGATGTATCCCAGAAACTAAAATAAAAATTGGAAGGAAAAAAAGTTGCGGTAAGCTAAGATTTAGTATTGAAGAAGTAAATTATTTGTTATAAATGTAATGTATCCTAAGTGCAAAGTGTTTATAAAGTCTACAGTAATGTACACTAATATCCTGGCCCTTACAGTCACTCACCACTCATTGACTCACCTGGAGCAACTTCCCCAGCCTACAATCTCCATTCATGGTAATTGCCCTATACAGGTGTACCATGTTTTTTTAACTTTCATACCATATTTTTACTATATCTTTTCTATTATTTTTAGATATGTTTAGATACACAAATACTTACCATTGTATTACAATTGCCTGCAGTATCCAGTGAAGTAACATACTGTATAGGTTTTAGCCTAGGAGCAATAGGCTATGCCATATAACCTAAGTATGTAGTAGGCCAGACCATCCAGATTTGTGTAAGTACATTCTATGATGTTCACACAATAACAAAATCACCTGTGACATACTTCTCACAATGTATCCTTGTCATTAAATGACACATGACTTTATTATGAACTAAAGTAACATAACCATGGATTATATCAACTTTAAAGATCATAAGATAATAATGTAAAGAAAAGTTTAAAGAAATAAAAATGTGAATGAAATATATTTTTTAAAAGTACACATTCTCCAAATTAAAATGAAAAGTATTATGAACTAGGAGCTCTTAAATAAATTTAATTTATATTCAAAAACTTTCACGCACTTTCTCTACTAGCAGCAATCACAAAAACTTCATATTATGACTATTCTCAAAGCACACTTTTTTCTGACCTTTGAAAAACCAACAAGTACAAAAAACAGAACAGAAAAAAAGAGAACCACCAACTCATTTTATGAGACAGTCAAAAACCTTGAAGTCAAAATCAGAGGACATAAAAATGAAACAGTGAAAATTATGAATGTATGTATAAAATTTCTAAACAAAATAGTAAAAGAAATTAAATAACATAATACACATGTCACAATCAAATAAAGTCTAGCTTAACAAACAAATCAAGAACATTTCAATGTTATAAGAATCTAACAGAAAAATGAGAAAATAACATAAGCAGACAATTCACAGAAGGGAAAACCTACACACTTTTAAGAGATATTAAGCTTCAGTAGTATTCAGAGAAAAATACAATTAATACCAAAACAAAAGTGAAGAATATTTTTACACATACGGTATTGGTAAAATTTAAGAAATCTGGCAATATCAAATATTGACAAAAAATAGGGAGAAAGTTGTAAAATTGAGATTTTGTACTTTGGTAAGAAAATTGTAAATTTCTAAACTAAAAACACATTGTTTAGCAATTGAGCAATATCCAGTAAATTGAAGAAGTTTACACCTAATGATGCTACACTTCTTCCTTCAAGCATATTAGCTAGAGACACATTTGGCAAAAATACACAAAATAATATATACAACATGAGAATTGTAGCACTGTTTATAATATCAATAAAAGTGGATATAACCTTAAAAACTTCCAAAAAGGAAATGGATAAATTATAGTTTGTATTAATATGAAACAATGAAATAAACAGAAATTTAAATACACGAACTAGAGCTATACCTATCAATATTAACAAATATAAAAATCTAAATATAAGCAACAATGAGTAAAATGATACAATATAACACACACATATATATATACACATTTGAAAGCCCAAGGAACAATACCATATATTATTTGTAGATTCATGTATATATAATAATAGTCTACAAATAGTCACAGAGAAAGCTGCTGCTGCTAATGGCAGAAAAACAATTTGGATCAATATGTCCACAGAGAAAATCTGTGTGTATAGGTGCATGAATGTACATATTCTGGATAAGACAGTCAAGAAGCTATAGGTAAAAAGAAATCAAAAGGAAAAGTAGACTTTATTTATATATTTGGAATTAGTGATAACAATAATGAAAAGGCTACATGTCAAAACTTGTTCACTGCATCTAAGGTTATGTTAGAGGGACTTTTTAGTATTAAATACGTATATCAGAGAGAATATACATATTCTTCTCGCTCAAATTCTCACTCAAGAAATTAGAGAAAAAGCAGATTAAATCTATAGAAAGTATGAGAAAAGAAATAATAAAGACAAAAGCAGAAACTTTAAGGAGACTAGAAAAACGAAAAATACTTTTGAACTCATTATCTGAGGCCAGAATTACTGTATTTAAAAAAGAAAACTGTCCAGGACATCAAAAAAGAGAAAATTACAGGCTAATTTACTTATGAAGATAAATGCAAAATGCTGAGCAAAATATCATCAATGGAAATCAAGCAACCTATACAAGGGGTAACACATCACAAGGAAAGTGAATTATTCAAGGAAAGCAAGGTTGTTTAACATAAAACTTTGAAAATGAAGTCACCACACGTATAGAATAAAGATGATTTGTGATCATTTCAGTAGATGCAGAAAAATTATTTGATAAACATTTATTTTCTGGGATAGGCTGGATATGGGATAGGCTGGATAAGACTTCCAATGAATGATTTACATAACTCAATCCCCATAACCAATGGAAATGATTCCTTACATGGTAAAAGGGCATTTTAGATGTAATTAATTTGAGGATCTTGAGGTGGGCATATTCTGCATGATTATCCTGATCAAGCCAATGTAATCACTAAGGTCCTTATTAGAAGGAGGCAGGAGGGGCAGTGTCAGAGAAGATGTGACCACAAAAGCAGAGCCTGGAGTGATGGCCATGAGCCAAGGAATGTGGACAGCCTCTAGAACCTGGAAAGGCAAGAAGACATATGCTCGTCTAGAATCTCCAAAAGGAAGGCAGCCTTACTGATACATTTTGGACTTCTGTCCTCCAGAACTGTAAGGTAGTAAGTCTGTACTGAGTTTGCCTGATTTGTTACAGTAGCAATAGGACACTAATACTTTATCATTTATAATTTTAAAAATCTTAGCAATTAGGAAAAAAGGAAAACTTTTACATCTTAAAAGGCATCTATAAAAGCATAGTGCAAACATCATCCTTTCTGAAGGTGAAATGTTGAAAGCTTTTCCTCTGAAATTAGATCCGAAACAAGGGTCTCAATATCACTTTTTAGATTTAATATTGTATTAGGAATCCTACAAAATCCCAAAATGCGGGAAACATAAATGATAAAAAAAGATTGGAAGAAAGAAAGAAAGCCACCATTATTTATAGATGAATTAAAATCCGAAAGAATTTATAATAAACATTATAATGAAAAATTAATTTAGCAAATTAAAAGAAAAGAGGGCTGCTTGAAGATTTGGCTAATTCCATATTCAATAAAGTTAAAAAATGAGCTTGTAATATCTTATAAGACCAAAAATAAAGATGTCCTCAAAAATAAAGAGGACTTGTCAAAATTACACAAAGCCAACTTAAAGAGGCTTCCAACTGGCCATACTCGAGGCAAATTTAACTTCAAAATGAAAAGCAACAGTCATTACCATTGAATAAAATAAGAAACCATAAGTTCATACAAATATTAAGTAAATAAAGAAATAAAGGTGAAGAGAAAGCTCATCTTTATATTACAATAATTGAAAATGAATTCAGATAGGAATCGTAAATGAATATTTAAACCGTTGAGTGCATGTGTGAAGAAGAACAAGACATTTACTTAGACTTCAAGTATCTCTCAGCTTACTTATTAATTAAAAAAAGAAATGAATGGTAAAGATAAATAAATGGTAGCTGTAAAGTGAAAAGATCTGGTGGGTACCACCTTAATTGAGTGATCAAAGTTAAAACCACTAGAAGGAGACAAACTTACTTTATGTGCCTTCCAATGTATGCACTAGGGAGGAGAGGATAGACAGATATAGAAATACAAATACTATATACATATATCTATGTGTATATGTGTGTGTGTGTGTGTGAGAGAGAGAGAGAGAGATGTATATGGAAAATTTAGAAAAACTGAAGAACCAAATAAATGGCGAAATATTAATGTGTGCCTTATTCAAAAATTAGAGTACTAATATTGTAAAAATGTAGATTATCCTCAAGTATACTTATTGGTTCCAAACAAAAGAATTCCAATTTTTATTGTAGAAATTGATAGCGATCGTCTAAAATACATATAAAAGTGCACGTGCCAAAAATAGTCCAAACACTCTCGAATATGAAGGAAAAATGTGAGGGAAGTTACTCCATCAGGGATAAAGCACTAATAGTTAGTTAAATAGTATGGTATTAACATTAAGATGGACAAATGCTTCACCATAAAGAATGCAAACCATCTCATCTATGATTTATGATAAACATTCACTGAAGAGCACTATGTAAAAAAATGCCCTTTTCAATAAATAAACATCACTGAGTCAATTGAATATCTACATGGAGATAAAACAAAACCATCCCTACCACACACCATATACAACAATGGGTTCCAAGTAGATTGAATATCTTAACATGAAAGAAAAGGCAACAAATATTTGAGAAGAAAAAATGGGATAATATCTTTAAGACTTTGGGGTGGGGAAGTATTTCTTAAATACAATAAAAAAGAAAGCCATATCCATAAAGAAAAATATTATAAACATACACATGAAAAATAAGAATCTCTGTCAAATAAAAATTATATAAGTGAAAGGCAAGTAAGGGAATATATCTCTAACACATATAATTTGACAAGGGGCTCATGTGCATAATATATAAAGAATTCCTAAAAATCAGTCGGAGAAAAAAACAGACCACTCAATAGAATACTGGGCAAGAGACTTAACTAGTACCTCAGCAGAATGGGCCAATAAACATATAAGTGTTCCACCTCATTAGTCACCAGAGAAATGCAAATAAAAATCACAATAACAATTTATAATAATCAAAATGGCTAACATTTAAAAACTGACCGGCCGGGCGCGGTGGCTCAAGCCTGTAATCCCAGCACTTTGGGAGGCCGAGACGGGCGGATCACGAGGTCTGGAGATCGAGACCATCCTGGCTAACACGGTGAAACCCCGTCTCTACTAAAAAATACAAAAAAACTAGCCGGGCGAGGTGGCGGCGCCTGTAGTCCCAGCTACTCGGGAGGCTGAGGCAGGAGAATGGCGGGAACCCGGGAGGCGGAGCTTGCAGTGAGCTGAGATCCGGCCACTGCACTCCAGCCTGGGTGACAGAGCGAGACTCCGTCTCAAAAAAAAAAAAAAAAAAACTGACCATGCCAAATATCGGCAAAAATGCAGAGCAACGCCACCCTTTATACACTGCTGGTAAGAATGTAATTGTTAAAATCTTTTTGGAAATTGTTTGGCATTATCCGCAAATTCCCCAATTTCCTTCTTAGATACGCATCTAACAAAAACTTTGTGCAGAAGAATGCTCGCTCATAACAGGATTATTAATATTTGGAAACTGGGCACCATGAAAATGCCATCAGCAACATAGTGGTTAGAGAAATTATGATACATTGATACAATTGAATACCACGTGTAATGAAAATGAACAACTACATCCACATGCAACAAAACAAATCTCGCAAACATCATTTCAAGCAAAAGAAATCTGCTACAAAGAGACAGAGTCTGATTCCAAACATATAGTTTAAAAACAGGCATAACTTATCTACAGTGGTAAAAATAATAGAATATTGGTTATTTTTGAGGAGAATGGTGGAGGATGGCAGTTGTTAGGAAGCACAAGTTGGTAGGTACTCCTTGAGTGCTAATAATGTTTTACTTTCTAACTGGGATAGTGTTTGCATAAGCCTCTTCACTTTGTGAAAATTAGTAAGCTGTATGCCTAACATTTATGCATATATATTAAAAATTCAACTAACAAGTAAAAGTTTACAAATGCCTAGGGCTGGCTGGGCACAGTGGCTCACACCTGTAATCCCAGCACTTTGGGAGACCGAGGCAGGTGGATCACCTGAGGTCAAAGGAGTTCGAGACCAGCCTGGCCAACATGGAGAAACCTCGTCTCTTCTAAAAATACAAAATCTAGCCAGGCATCATGGTGGGAGCCTGTAATCCCAGCTGCTCGGGAGGCTGAGGCGGGAGAATCGCTTGAGCTGTGGAGGCAAAGGTTGCAGTGAGCCAAGATCACATCACTGCACTCCAGCCAGGGCGACCGAGTGAGAATCCATCTTAAATAAATAAATAAATACTAAGCATATGATAATTTTGATCCAATGAATTTATTAAAAATATTCTTTTAATTATCTTTATATGCATGAAGAGACTTACATGACATAGGAATTGAAGGGCGTATGTCCATGAGTTCCTTGTCCAGTCACAAATGATTGTTATGTTGTTCTTTGTAGAAAACATAAAATGTTGGTTATGCCTGCTAGGATGAGAAGCTTTATGAGCTCCTTATCAAACTCGTAAACTCTTCTGCATGGAGAAATTTTGTGGAAGGAAAAATTGATTTTCTGATTCTCTTTTCTGAATAGCTTGTATAGAGATTGATACCGTGTTGCAGTTTTATTACATTTGAGTTACTTTATCTTATTTTATTATTAATATTTTATTACATTTATCACATTGATGTTTTGCCATTAAGTTATAATTGATACACCCTGTGGTTTCTCCTGTTTCCCCTTTATTCTTTGCATCTGCATACACATAGACACACATATACACACATCTTTCAAATAACTATGGATGATTTGTAAACTACTTCTCATCTCATTTTCCATTTCAGTCTCATTAAAATTTACAAAGTCTACTCCAGAGTTCAAGTTTCTCAAAGATCAGTCCAAACTTCACTTACCATTGGGTTTTGTTGATTCATCCCTCAAGGAGCTAATTTAAATTTATCCCCACTAGGTAATAGGGTAAGTCACTACTCTATGTCAATATTTGCTTTAAGTTCTTTTCCATTTGATGGAGTTCATGAGGTGTTTAAAGCATTTTCTTGGCTCTTCCAGAGTAGGCTATGTATGTATATAAAAGTAAAAAGGAAATGACTGTAAACTTTTCCAAAAGGCCTTTCTGAAATGAATGATCATTTTATTATTTTCTCAGATAAAATTAACTCAGTAACTCGAAAGAAATACAACACTCATATTTAATGCAAAGTATTAAGATGAGAAAATGAAATATATCTGTATTTATAATTCATCATAACATTTTATATTCAATTTTCACCTTACCAAAATGCATCTATCACTGTATTTTAGAAAAATAGAGGAATTCTTAATACTTTGTGTGCATAAAAGTCATTAGTGGGTGTACGGGGTGGGATTCCCTCTGGTAGTAGTTTTATTTCAACACAAGTTATATCTTCAATTCTTTGACACAGGCAAAAATTCGAAAGAAAAAGTTTCAGTGTGCAGTATGTTCTCTTAATATATAAAATATAAAAACATAACTCCCTAGACTTAGAAACATAGCTACAATAGCAACCTCCCACCTATGAGCCTATTAACTTTAGGTTCTGACTGTAGGACGACAGGAGTTGGCCAGTGAAAGAATAACATTTCTGAGAGTTCATTTTACTTTAGAGTCACTTTTGCATGAAATGGTAGCATCCCTCCTGGGGACTGGCCTCCATGCATCTTTCTGTAAATTACTTACCATATATCAGTCTTGATTCAATAGACTATAAAGTATAGGTGCTTTTTATTGGCAAGAACTTAGGACATTTTTACAATGAAAAATAATGCTCTCCAGCAGGAAAACTTAAGAGAATTAAGAGTTATGGGACTATAGGAAGAAACTGACCACTTCTTCCCTTTTATAACCATTCCCTTATCTTCTCTTCCAGAACTGTCATGTGTGACCTTCCAATTCTTCTGCTGAAGAAAGGAAGACTAAAGTTGTAAAAACAATTTCAACTCAAACTTATTTTACTCAACTCACATAATTAATTCAACAATATCTCAAGGTTTCTTTTCCCTTAAACCATTTTTCCCCTAATTGCCTGATTTTCTAATAGGAATTGGAATCTTCCTTTCGAGCCCACTCAGAGTCTGATTTCATTGTGTCATAATACTGGAGACTAGAGAACTGGATTGCATATTAAACTTACTTTACTTTAAGGCTTCTTGAATTAGTTTCTATTGGATATTAGATTCTTTTAGTAGCTAAGAAACCGTGAAGATTGTGGTGCAAGATGCTTTGATGTAATCAAGAGGGACGTGCCTCTATCATTAACCATTATAAATTATTTCTTTCTGAAATAAAATTGCATATTTGTAGCATAATCCTGTTTTTTACTTTTTATTACTTTGTTTAGTTTAAATGTTTTTTTACAGGGTTCACAATTATAAGTGGGCCTACCCTTTAAGGAAACTGGCATAAGTCCAGGTTCACATACACAGGAAAAATCCAGAGAGAGGTTCAACAAAGAGCCCTTTAGTACAAATGATCTCTGAAGGAGGTATAAATATAAATTCACTTTGGTAGTGTGGTTCCCAGAGGAAAATCTTCACTATTGGAAAAAGATCATCATGGAAGAGTCAAACTGCTGACCAAAGTAGGTTGCCTGATTCTATTTTCCTTTTCTCCTCTCTCCCTTGCCATGGAAGGAAAAAGAGCAAGTAGAAACCAAATTAGGAATAAATAAGGCTGAAGACCTAAATTTGAGAAAGAAGTGAAGAAAGTTAGAATCCCCAGAACCAGATAAAGAGACAAAAAGTTAAGGGAAGTAGAATTACTACATATCTTCATTTTAGTAAGTTAAATGCAGGCAATGAATGACCTGGAGCTGTGAATAAAATGTGTGTCTATTAAGAAGAAAACACTAAATCTTCATTCATAAATAAAAAACAAGACTGAATTTAGTAAAAAGGCACTAATGATGGAAAGATCTTTAGCTAATCCGGTCACCTTATTAGAAGAGAGAATTGAGGATCAGAGAAATTAAATGCTGCGTTCAAGCTTAGGCAGCTTGTTAATAATGGGACTAGAACTATAATTGACATTTGAAATTTCCACTCTCACCCACAATACCCAAAAGGCTGCGTGTCTTTAAACTTTTGCTAATTTGCATTCATTCCACAGTTATGTCTTAAGCGCTTTCTCTGTACCAGGAATCTTGTTTAATTCTGTGGATACAAGATACAGAGATATTGTATAGGAGGTACAGTCTTTACACTTAATGGAACTTAAAGATTTTGAGGAAAGTCAACATTAAACCATTATTTACTAAATGGATTACAACTGTAATGAGTGCTACAAAGATGCAGAGACTGATATAAAAAACTTTTGCAAGTACCAGCTATTTATCTAGGGTGTCAAGCTCTACTGCTCTGCTGTAGTTTCTGTCACTATGGTAGTTAAAACACATTTCTCTCCCTCTCTCTCTCTCTTCATTATACCTCTACTCTCTTGAACTTTTGACATTGCTAACAGTTTTTTCCTTTGTGTAGCTCCCTGCTCTCTTGACTACACCTTTACTTGACTGGTGATTTACCTCCCAATCAACGTAGTGCAAGGGGTTTTGGGATACAGGGCAGGTTATAGAGTGATTGTAGGATGGGTTTGTAGCTTCATACCTTGAAGAAGACAGGAGCTAAAACACAGTTTTTGAGGCTGAAACCTCAGTAGTGTCAAATGGATGGTTGTAGTAGAAGTTTATCTATAGCACAATGAAAGGTGTCATCATTATTCTGTGGGTAAACTTGGAGAACATGAGCATGGGACATGTGAACCCAGTTGAAATTTTCCCAGACATATTTGTATTTCCAGATGCTTAAAAATGCAGGCAATTTTTCTTATAGTACAAGAACGCCTAAACAAACTGAATGTAAATTAAGCAATTAATTAAGGCACATGATTTGCATTACATAGACTGCTATTATATATGAAAAGAAGATAATTTCATATTTAAAATATTAAACTTATACGTTTCTTTTCTCCCTAAATCATAATGTCCTGCAGCCCTCTGCCACTATAACTCCAAGAAAGAAGGACAAAATTTCTGCTCTGGGAAAGACACTGTCAAGATAACTGAAAGATGAGCCACAGACCAGGGAAAAATGTTTGTAAAAGATGTATATGATAAAAGACTTTTATCTAAAATATGTCTTTTTTAAAAAAAAAAAAACCTCTTAAAACTCAACAGTTAGAAAGCAAACAACCCAATTTAAAACAATGGGCCAAAGACCTTAACAGAGACCTCACCAAAAAAGATATACAGATGGCAAATAAGCAAATGAGAAGATGCCCCATATCAATGTCAACAGAGAAAGGCAACAATGAAATAATCCTATACACCTTTTAGAATGGCTAAAATCCAGAACACTGACACCACCAAATGCTGGAAAGAATGTGGAGCGAAAATAATTCTCATTCATTGTTGGTGGGAATGCAAAATGATATAGCCAGTCTGGAAAACAGTTTAGTAGTTTGTTAGAAACTAAACATAGTCTTACCATGTAATTCAGCAATTGCACTGCATGATATTCACCCAAAGGAGTAGAAAACTTATGTCTACAGAAAAATCTGCACACAGATGTTTATAGCAGCTTTATTCATAATTGTCAAAACTTGGAAGTACCCAAGATGTCCTTCAAGAGGTGAATCAATAAATAAACTGTGGTATATCCAGAGAGTGGAATATTAGTCAGCACTAAAAATAAATGAGCTATCAAGCTGTGAAGAGACAT
The DNA here is from genome assembly GCF_007565055.1 of Rhinopithecus roxellana. NCBI lineage: Eukaryota > Metazoa > Chordata > Mammalia > Primates > Cercopithecidae > Rhinopithecus > Rhinopithecus roxellana. The sequence goes on along the minus strand of NC_044559.1, from coordinate 99,906,760 downwards.
GGTGGAAACTTAGATGCTTTTTACTAAGTGAAAGAAGCCAATAACTGAAAGAAGCCAACCTGAAAAGACTACATCCTGTATGGTTCCAACTATATGACATTCTAGAAAGTCAAAAATATGGAAATAGTAAAAATCAGTGGTTGCCCAAGGTTATGGAGAGAAATAGATGAAGAGGTGAGCACAGAGGATGCTTAGGGCAGTGGAAGTATTTTATATGATTCTGTAATGATTGATAAATGCAATTGTATGTTTATTCAAATCCATAGAATGTGCCACACCAAGAATGAACCTTAGTGTAAACTACGGACTTTGGGTGATAATGGTGTGTCAGTGTAAGTTTCTCAGTTGTATGTAACAAGAGTACCACTCTGGTGGGGGATGTTGAGAATGTTGGAGGTTATGCATGTGGTGGGGGAGGGATATATAGGAAATCTGTAACTTCCACTCAATTTTCTTGTGAACCTAACGCTGTTCTGAAAACGTGAAGTCTTTAAAAAAAAGAAACAAGGGCAGATAATACTTACGAAAGAATGTAATGGAAGTCCTTGCCAGCCAGGAAGTGAAAGTGCTTCCAGTTACGGAAAGAAAAAAAGACATGGAGAACGAATGTTAGAGAGAAATGTCCCATCCTCTTTAGAGTTGAAGCAATCTACTTGGTGGAAAGAATAGAAACACCCAGATAGGTTATGTGTGTTTGTATTTGTGTGTGTGTGTGTGGCAGGGTGAGGGGAAGTTTTGAGGGGGTGATGGGAGACGTGTAATGAGACAAGAAAAAATACCTGCTAGAATACTCAGAGAGGTGGAGAGAAGGTGTGAGAACATCGAGACAGATGTTTCACTTTCCCAGCATGTCCGATGAGGCTCAGGAGTAGTAAAATAGCATAGAAGGAACAATGTGAGGCTTGAGCCTCAGAGACTTCTGCTGGTTTTATATCTTGTCTACATGTGGTACACAAGAGATTCAGAAATATCTAAGTGTCTCTCTTCATCTGAAACAGTGGTCGCCAACCTTTTTGGCACCAGGGACTGATTTTCTGGAAGACAATTTTTTCATGCACCAGGGCCAGGTCAGGGGGTGGGGCAGCAATGGTTTCAGAATGATTCAAGCACATTACATTTACTGCGAACTTTATTTCTATTATTATTACTTTGTAATATATAATGAAATAGTTTTACAACTCACCATAATCTAGAATCGGTAGGAGCCCTGAGCTTGTTTTTCTGCAGCTAGATGGTCCCATCTGTGGGTGATGCGAGACAGTAACAGATCATCAGGCATTAGATTCTCATAAGCAGTGCACAACCTAGATCCCTCACATGACAGTTCACAATAAGGTTCGTGTTCCTATGAGAATCTAGTGTTCTGCTTATCTGACAGGAGTTGGAGCTCAGGCAGTAATGCGAATGATGGGGAACAGCTGTAAATACAGATGAAGTTTGCTTGCTCTCCCACGGCTCACCTCCTGCTGTGTGGCCTGGTGCCTAACAGGCCATGGACTGGTACCCATCTGTGGCCTGGGGCTTGGGGACCCCTTTTCTAGAAGGCTGAGTTTCAAGCTTACAGGCTTGTTGAAGAGCTTCTGTAATGAGAAACTAAGTGTCCCCAGAGTGAAAACTGTGGGTTGGACACCATTAATTAGAGGTGAGATGAAGGAAATGGCAGAGAATGAGTTGATCTGCATGCCAGCAAGAATAGAAGTAGGTAAAAAATTACTACATGACTTAGCAATTCTACTCCTAGGAATAGACCCAAAAGAATTGAAAACAACTTTTCAAACAGACACTTGTACACAATTATTGATAACAGCTTTATTTGCCACAATCCAAGGGTAGAAACAAGCCAGCTTTTCATCAAGAGATGAATGGATAAACAAAATATAATATATCCATGCGCTGGAATATTATTCAGCCAAAAAAGAATGAAGCATGGATGTATGCCACAACATGGATGTATGCCACAACATGGATGGCTCTTGAAGACCATATAAGTTATATATGCCACACACACACACACAAACACATATAATATGGTTAATTTATATGAAATATCTAGAATAAAAAAATTCACAGAGACCTAAAAATATATTGGTAGCTGTCAGGGGCTGCAGAGAGGAGGGAATGGGTGATGAACGCTTGTTGAATACACAGTTTCTATTTGGAACGATGAAAAGGTTATGGAAATAGAGAGAGGTGATGATCACACAACATGGTGAACGTACTTAATGTTACTTAACACAGCAAATGTACTTAATGTTACTTATTTGTATACTTTAAAATAGTTAAAATGGTAAATTTTATTATATGTATATTTTACAATAATAATAATAGAAGTAGGGCTTTGTCAGCAGGGAGTGTTGGCTGACTACCCAGTTAGTTAGTGACAGCTAACTACTCAACAAGCTTTATACATGCCTAAGAAACATAATATGAATTTCAATAAGTGAGTACTTCATTTTTGGGCACCAAAGCTGGACACCCGGGTGGGTCAATGGAGGCCCAGAAATGAGCATGAAGACCCTTAGTCCCAACTACCCACCATCAGGATAAAAAATATCCTTGAAACCAGAAACTGCCTTGTGAGTAGGAGGAAAGAAGCAGATGTGGTAGGGATTGAACTTCCAATTCCCTTCATAACATCTAAAACAAAACTGTTCAAATCAAAAGATAGGATTTTCAACTTAAAGGGCCTCAGACAGTGTAATTGGTAAGTTTTGAAGTATTTTTTTTTTTCTGCAGCTGGAAGGGATGTCTCCGAGTAAAATGAAAACAGTTACAGAAAATAAAAAGACCACTTTGTGCATATTTTATTAGAGTATATGTGTTTCAGATTTTAATGAGATAAAAATCAGGAGCAACAAGTGTACAGTGTAGTTTCGTTAATAACCCATCTCTTTTGTTTGAGTAACTTTTTGCATTATCTTAACAGCATTGAGGAAAGTGACAGAAATGTTAAGAAGTGCTGTTTCAGTGATGATAGTGCTTATGGTGACAGAAGATGTTGCTCTCAGGCAGAAGTCTATATGAAGTCAATATTCCCTGATGTTTAGGTATTACAGCACTACACTTTATAAAAACAACCACTATAGAGAAATTCCTACAGGGTAAAGACTTCTTTTATAGAAAGACTGAAATTCTTGAGCATTTAACCGATACTCACCCATTTAAACAACTGTTTTATCATGAACTCTTTTGATAATGTGAGACTTCCAGTTGCACACTTATTACATCATAACACAGAAGTCTCTCACAGAGTTTTCAAAATATTTTAAAGGATTTCTCTTTTTAAAAATTTGGATATTTTACATGTATGTATACAGATTTCACGTTTTTCTTGAGAATTTTGCAGAGATTACTATCAGGCTTGAGTTCCCACATGGCAACAATCAGAACAATCAGGATTTGACACAATCTCCAATCCTCCTTATTGTCTCTCCAATGCCACTTTCACTTCGCTCATTTTAGATAGTTTGATCCCTATGGACATTGGAGTTCACACTCTGCTGTAGTCAAATGTATGTGATTCTATCCAATGAAGATGATTACACTGGTGAATCATATGATTTGGCTCAAGTGTCAAAATCCCAGACATTTCTCTGTCACTGGATGGCAAACTCCACAGGCTGGGTTACAGAGTGATTGCAGGGTGGGCTTGTAGCTTCAGACCTTGAACAAGAAGCTAAGAAGGACTGAGGTCATAGCATGTGTACCGCCACCCTTAAAACAGAATATTTTACTAACCAAGACAGGATTATGCAAATTAGATTGTGTGTCAGTCCATTCTCACACTGCTAATAAAGACATACCCAAGGCTGGGTAATGCATTTAACAAAAAAGAGGTTTAATTGACTCACAGTTTCACATGGTTGGAGAAGCCTCAGGAAACTTACAATCACGGTGGAAGGAGAAGCAAACATGTCTTTCAAGGTGGCAGGAGAGAGAATGACAGCCAAGCGAAGGGGAAATCCCCTTATAAAACCATCAGATCTCATGAGAACTTACTATCACAAGAATACTATGGGGGAACCTGCCCCTATAATTCAATTACCTCCCACTGGATCCCTTCCTCAACATGTGGGGATTATGGGAACTACAATTCAAAATGAGATTTGGGTGAGGACACAGACAAACCATATCAGATTGTAAACTGCAAAGTGATATACATATATAAGGCAGTATTATAGTGTTGTCATTAACAAACATTCTGGAATTTAGCCAAAGTTTCTAGATGAATATTGGATGACGACGATAATTTTGGTACAGAAAATATCCTAGATTAGCTAAGAAAACATCCTGTGGTGGGAAAAGTGAAAGAGCCTTAAGACACCCATAAAAAAATTATACTTGAAATGTATACATTTGTGTCAGAGAGTGTGAAGCCCTCCTAGCACATAGATAAATAAATGCATTAATTTGAAAAATAGATTTTTAATTTTAGTGCATGAATTTCTCAATAGTTGTCGGTGCTTTTAGGAAAATGATATCTTTATCCATCTGTCATTTCTGTTGATTTAGGACTCATTTTTACAGAAAAAAAGTCATAAACCCCAAGATTAAGCAACTAGTTTAAGGTCATACAGTAACTCACTGCAGAAAAAAAAAATGAATTTCTGCACTGTTTTTATCATTGTGACCTAGTTCTTCCCAGGTACCAAAGCCTAGTTAAATAAGCTTTTCATTTTTCATTTTATAAGGATTGATTAAATAATGGCTCAAGATTGTCATTGAAATTTTATGATTTTAATTAATTGCATAGCTGTCAATAGCTTTGCAGAGATTCATTAAAGATCATTCTGGATGCGATGTAAAAATTGATTTTCTTTTAGAAAACTGATCACTCAGAGGTTTGAGTACAGGATTCTTTTAGAAATGTACTTTGATTTCTTAATAGGATTATGGTTAATCTCTTGATGAATGATGATGCAAAATCCTTTATTCTTGGCTGTATGTTTTTAATAGTTAATTTTGCAATACTCTATTATTGTATGTTTTCTTTGGCTCTGCCAATAAGCACAGATATTAAAATATTTCACAGACTAAAGATCTCCCTTACTGATCTACTCTCTCCCAGAAAAATATTAGTAGAAATTCAATAAAAACAAAAAAATCCACTTGTTATTTAATGTAAAATTCACCCTGAAAGATAAAGAGATGATTTGCAAGATTTACTTGAAAATCTAATTTCCTGGATATTTTTGGGCCAAGATAGGTTGTAAAATTATTTTTCATCTTGGTTCCTTTAGGTTAGTTACAAATTTCTGGTAAGAAACAAAAATGAAACTGTGAGAAACATTTGAGACAATGATAAAATCAGAAATTTGTGGTTGTGGCTTGCCTTTGTTTCAGCTGAGACACAGCTGAGGTTTTCCACTAAGTGTATTGGAAAATAAAGGAAAAGAAATTATTGCCAAAAAAGTAAATATAATAATAGCTGAATATATATATTAAATTATTTTCCAAGGAGCCTTTGTGTGAGAGTCTGTCTGATAGTGCTCTTCAATACATTTACATCTTGGAATTTTAAAGGGTCTGTCTATCAGTGTGCTTTCTGAATGGGTTTTCAATTGCACAAATGGTCTCTATCACATGAAAAGCAATACTGTTTTTTGAAAGGCAATGTACTTATTGTGCTACCCACATGGGACTATCAGTGCCTATTGGCTACCAACAATTACCTTTGAAATGAAAAATATTGTTTGTATCAAAGAACTGTTTGAGTCTAAAGAAAAAGCTTTGCAGCCTGCCAATCATCCCCATATCCTGAGGATTTATTGTTGGGAGTTTTATACAATTTACATGCAGAACCTGAAAATGACTCCAGTGAGTTATATAACCCCATGGGGTGTTTTTGCTCTGGTTAGGTTGCATTTCTGACACTGCTGACATCAGATTCTTTTTGTGTAGGCAGGAACTAATGCCCTCCTATTTTTAGATGTCTGAAGTCTGTCCAGCAATCGTTATCATCAGTGATTACTTGGAATGCCTTTTTCCTCTTGATTTCAGAAAATCACCTTTATCAGTGCAGTAGGGGATTAAGGAAAACAGTTATTATAAGCATCTCTCCACATTATTGGTTTGGAAAAGTAGCAAATAGAATAGTGAGTATCACCTAGATTATCAGAATAAGTTACCAGGGATACTAAATTTCCAGTAACTAAAACAAGTTCAAGGATCTCTATAAATCAGTATTTTAGAATTTTTTTCTTAACCAAGATCCTTTGAAAAAGCTTTGTCATTCATTTTTAGATCATGGAACTGAGCCAGGCTGTCATTCCAAAATGTATTCTATATTCAAAAAATGCATCTATAATTTCTTTATAGTGTGTGGATGCCATGGCAGCAAACTCCTCTGGAGACATAAGACATGCCAATGTCATTAAACAATCCATATGTCTGCCTAATGCTGCAGAGTGAGTTATTGTAAAGCCTGACATAAAAAGATACGTTATTTGATAAATATATAATAGGATATTTAGTGGAGATTTAAGTGTTACCAGATACTCATGGGGTCTTCTAGGCATATTTCCAAAGGAATTCTTGTCTTAGCCTTGTCTTTTGGTTAATAATTCTGATTATTAACAGAAAGAGACTTTTTATTTTAATCAAAGACATATAGATTTTTATATTTCAAACTAGAAAGCAAAATGAGCTAAAAGAAAAAAGGATTAGGGTGATGTAAAGAATATTATTGCTTTCATTTATAAAGTAAAACATATTATAATTATAAATATTCACTAACAGAAGGAATCACTCCATGAGTAATACTCCTATGTGTGTATGTGTTTTGAGGGAGATGACTATTTATATTTTGTATATATTTGATGACCAAAAATATATGTATTTGTAGTAGATGTATATTAATTATATATATTATATTTAGTATATATAGTAGCTTGTTTTTAACATTTTATTTTATTATATCATATTCTAAAATGTTCAAGAGACCATAATGTGACCATAAAAATCTTAAAATCTTTTTCCTGTTTGGGAACCTGCTTTTAATTTCATATCAATCCCAAACCACAAACATTGGTTAAGTAAAGAAAAATGACTACTTACTCTTTGGCCCATTGAGTGGTTTGGCTTTATCTGTGTGCTATGACTAAAAGAACTATTGAAGAACATGAAAATGAGAAAAATTCAATCCATTCATTTAATTTTTCTGTGTAACAGAAGACTACCATTATTTGTAGTTTACAGGGGACACCTGAGTGACAATGAGAGACATGTATAATTTGAGAGTCATTGGGTTAAGCAGCTGAACATTGTGGGTTTATGAATGGAGAGGAAACAAAGTATGAAAGCAGATCTTTTTGGCAGCAACAAGGTAAGGATGCTACAGGTCCTGGGAGGCAAACAGAGAAAGGACAAGATCAAGTGCAGATCAAGACTTGAAGTAGAGTCAGTCAAGAGAGTACAATGAGTAGATTAACTCTCAATTGGCTTGCACACAACAGGAAAAGAGTCTATTTTTAAATTTGTTTTTGTTTATTTACTCAACTGCTTATGACATTCTTGACTCCTGAAAGATATTTGGGTGTTTACAAAAGCAATGAAGTCAAAACAACTTCTGGGGTAGGGAGGAATTAAAGAACCAGGGACATCTGAATACTGTGTTCAAGGTGATGAACTGGCAGGGAAATAAGACATCTGGCCAGAATATTGGTACTCATGTGGATGACAAGAGTGGGAGGCACAGAGATGGACAAGAAATGTCAGGGAGATTAACATGGAATTTGGAAACTTGGGTAAAGAACTGGACTCAAATGTAATGAGAAAGAAGACTGGAATGAAAGAATGTGATAACTCCCATTCCCATTTCTTCTTGGCAAGAAAGAAGATTGAGGATGAAGCACCGCCTCTTCTCAAACCAGTGTTTGATATGCTTCCTGTTATGTCCTGGACAAACCCCCAAGGTTGCTGGGACTTGCAGTGAAGACAGACCTATGGACCTGGATGAAAGTGGGGAGGAAGGAAGAGGGATGGGACCGGAGATGTTCCTAGGAAGAAAGTATTTGGGGACAAGAAGAGTTAGAAGGCAAGAATCAGGCATGAACTGCTGAGAGGATAAACCAGGGGGTGAGCAGTGAGAACATAGTGGAAGGGAAATGGAATCTAAATGAGACATGATATTGGCCCTGAAATATAACTGTTAATTTTAAAAAGTTCAAGAAGTAGGCTCATATTTTGTTTACTTTCAGCACCCTTGACTTTCATTCTAACAAAGATGGTCCTAGAAGTCATTGTGACCTTTCTTTCTCTCCCGCACCTATACTCTTGTCCTGTTGCTTAGGATCCTTCTGTGACAACCTCAGTGCTGCTGGCATTTTAGCATCAGAATACCCAAGTTGTAGTGTCTGTATATCACAACTGCTAGGCTTATTGGAAAAATGGTAGTTTTCAGGATGTAAACATGAATTAATATCTTGCAATCCTTCACATGGTGTGACATTAAAAAGAAAAAGACAGTTAAATACAGTTTTGTCTTCATTACTACGAAGAAAATAGGAAATACCTTCTTTCCCTTCTCCAGCAGTGTTGTTTCTTCATCTTGGTCCATAGGCTCAAGATATACAATTCCTTTTCATGCTTTTCTATATGTATATCATGATTGGAGTCAAACCAGAAAATTCTGAGGCTAATTAACAGAAATTCAAACTATGCCATATTCAGAAACATCTCAAATTTAAGTTGGATTTAAGACAGTCTTTTGGTCTCCTCAATCCTGACCCATCCATTCCTCTCCTCCCTCCCTCCCTTCCTCCCTCCCTCCCTCCCTCCCTGCTTGCCTGCCTGCCTTCCTTCCTTCCTTCCTTCCTTCCTTCCTTCCTTCCTTCCTTCCTTCCTTCCTTCCTTCCTTCCTTCCTTCTTTCCTTCCTTTCTTCTTTGTTTCACATTTATTGATTTCTTACTCTGCTCTAGATCCTTTGTGGGGTATAGGGTTAATTTTAGTGAAAAATACCTAATATCTTCTCCCATGGATTATACAGCGTATTTCAAAAGGAAGAAAACTAAACATATAATTGCAATTTAACGTAAGTACTCTGAAAGGGTAGTGGGTGCTATAGGGGGTGGGAGAATGGAGGGCATTAAAATAAACCTTCCTCCAAAAATTGTTGTTAAGGATAGTAGACAATACTTTGACAACATCAGTGTTTTGGGGGAGAGAAAAGCCCAGAAGACTACTCCAGAGAGGAGAAACATCAGGTATCATGTGACAGTAAATATACTCAAAGAACTGAAAGAAATTCAAATAGGACCAGACTGCTCATCACAATTGTTAGGGGAACTGGCAAGAGGTGAGACTGAAGAGGATAAATAAGGCCCAGCATGACACCAGGAATGTGCGGGTGGTTCAAACTCAGAATGTATGTTGATGAAATACACAATATTAACAGAATAAAAAAGTAAACCCAGTATCTTCATATCAATAGATGCAGAAAAAGGTATTAGATAAATATTCATTCATGAAAATTTTTTAGCAAACTGAGATTAGAAGGACAGTTTATAATGGGTATCTCCCCCTAAAATGAAAAGAAACATATGTTATATTAAAACGTAAGAAGCAATCCCAGCACTTTGGGAGGCTGAGGCAGGCTGATCACCAGGTCAGGAGTTCGAGACCAGCCTGACCAACATGGTGAAGCCCCGTCTCTACTAAAAAGACAAAAATTAGCTGGTTGTGGTGGCACGCACCTGTAATCCCAACTACTGAGGAGCCTGAGATTGGAGAATTGCTTGAACCTGGGAGGCAGAGGTTGCAGTGAGCCAAGATCCCGCCAGCCATTGCACTACAGCCTGGGCAAGACTCCGTCTCGGGGAGGGGGAGGGGAGGAGGGAAGGGGAACGTAAGAAGCATGTCACTTAAAGTCAGAAAATGTGCTTCTGTCACCATTTTTCTTTTACATTATAATGGCAGTTGTAGACAAGAAATAAAGAAAGAGAAAGAAGTAAGATACAAGAATTGGAAAAAGAGCAAGAGACTGTGCTTTCCTTAGAAAATTTCCTTTCAAACTAATAAGCAAATGATTGAATTGTGAAGGGTTAATTCAACCTTTATGTCAACTGAATTGCTGATTAAAGCAAAAATTTTAACCCACCAAACACCCCAGTTGATAATATAACTTAAATGTGGCAATAGCTTTGTGTCAGCAATTTGCAGACCAAAGTAAATGTTCCGTTTGTCTTTCCTCAGTATCTTTTATTATCCAATCTGTCTTCAATTTCCTTGCCAGTTACATTTCAGTAGTTACCTGATGTGTGCATGCAAACTGTAAATGAGTGTGGGAGCATGTTCTATAAGTATCTTTTTTTATTTTAGAGTGTGCCCGGGATCCAGTGATTAAAAACTACGATGATCACAAGAGTTTGTTATGATAGAGTCTTTTAGAAGTTGCACAGGAAATTTTATAACAATATCCTTCCTCAGATGAAGACAAATAGATATTCTATACAATGGTTTTGAATATTAACAAGTATCTTGAGTATATAAATACCTCAAAATACATTACTGTAGGCATTACTGGCTCTTTGGCCTCTAATTAGTTTTCTTCGGCTTGTTAGCGCTGTTTGCTGGCATCTGTTACAGTGAGGCCAAACTTCACAGAAAATATTGTAAATCTTAATGTCACGTGCACTCCCTATTTTATATAAATCATGTTAGATTTATAAAAATTATATTACAGGAGAAAATTATATGACATCTATGGGTTTATGTATTTCAACCCCTTGCTACACTATTTAGAAAACCTATAATGTAAGAAAAACTTACTTAACTTCCCTAAGGCTTAGTTTATCAGTACAATGTGTGAGATAACACTGACTTCACGCAAACACGGTGAGGATTAAGTGACCTAGGCAGAGGTGAGTGCACGGGTGACTGCTCCTTGAGGCTATTAAATATTGGCCATTTCTCTTTATTCTTTCCTTCTGTAATATCAACTAATAACTCATGCTGCAGCACAAAACTCTTGAACTATCCACTGACTTAAAGGGAACAAAGTGTAGTACTTTAAATTAAGGTCACCAATTAAAAAGGAAGCTACAAATATGTAAATTTTATGAGGTTAGAGACCATGTCTTTTTTTGTTCATTATTGTGTCATGACGGTAGAGTACGTTGCCAGTTATGCATCAGAAACTCAGTAGAGATTTATTTAGTGAATGAGTCTACTACAAGGGATATTTAATATTATACAGTTCAATCACCCTGTACTTTTATTGAGATAAAGTTGACATAGCATAAAATTTACCATTTTAACTATTTAAAGTGTAGATTCAATAGGTTTTGTAGAGTCACAATATTATGCCACCATCAACACTATCTAATCCCAGAACATTTTTGTCAATAACCTCCCCACTAAAATACAGTTTATGCCCACTAACCAGACATTTCCAGCTCTAATCACAAATCTATTTTCTGTTACAATGGCCACCTTATTTTTAAATGAGGGGAAGCCGAGGTTAGGGACATAGCATAACTTTCCAAGTCACACAGCCAGTGAAGATGTATCAGAGCTGGAGCATCAACTCAAGTTCAGTTCCCCCTCTCTGGAGCATCCTTACACATTACTTCATGTACAGATCATCTGCGTGTTCTCAATTAAGAAGCATAGCTCACCTTTCCCCCGCTTTTCAGGGATGTGTAAGACAATAACATGTATCCTGACTCTCTGCGCTTGAGTGGATGACTGACTGGAAGGTTTTCCATCTTCCAAATGTGTTCCAAGAGAAGCTAACACTGGCAGAGCACTTACTTTGTCCTGGCCACTGTTCTAAGTGCATTGCAAACATTAGCTCATTTTGTCCTCACTACGTCTATGAGATAGGGACTAATATTCCATTTTTTTACATAAGGAAACTGGCATATAAATACTTTAAGTGACTTGCCTATAGTCACATAACTTGTAAATTAATAATTCAAGTATGTTAATGGGATTTCATTTTTTAATAAAGATAGATTAAAAGTAATGTAGATTCAGAGAATGTGGAAATCAACAGTTATTCAATGTTCTACACCAGAGGATTTCTCTGAAAAGTCACTAAAAGAATGATTCAACTGCTTTTAATGCATTAGGAGTCTTTAATTGATTAATGATGAATTCCTGAGATGAGACTATAAAGATGTAATATTGCTTACACATATTTGAACAAAAAAGTTTTAAAAGCCAATTTTTGAGTTATAACTTACATGCAGTAAACAAACTCATCTTAAATGAACAGTTCAATGAGTTTGACAAATGGAGCCAGCACCATAGTGAAGGTCAAGAATGATTTCATCAACCCCTTCCCAGAAAATTTTCCTACCCCTCTTTAAGCAACCACTGATCTGCTCTCAATTACTATGGTTGAATTTTTTTCGCCTATAATTTTCTATATGGAATCATACAGTATGTACTGTTTGGGTTTGCCTTTGTTTGCTCAGCATATTACTTTTATTATTATTATTATTTTGAGACAGTCTCTCTCTGTTGCCCAGGCTGGAGTGCAGTGGCACAATCTCAGTTCACTGCAACCTCTGCCTCTTGAGTTCAAATGATCCTCACGCCTCAGCCTCCTGAGTAGTTGGGATTACAGGCGCACACCACCACACCCAGCTGATTTTTGTATTTTTAGTCGAGACAGGGTTTCACCATGTTGCCCAGGCTGATCTCAGACTCCTGGCCTGAAGTAAGCTGCCTGCCTAGGCCTCCCAAAGTGGTGGGATTACAGGTTTAAGCCACTGTGCCCTGCCCGATAATTTTGAGATTCATCCACATTGCTGCATATTATAGCAGCTGTCAGTTCCTATTTATTTATTGAGAGAGGGTCTTGCTCTGTCCCCCAGACTGGTGTGCAGTAGTATGCTCACAGCTCACTGCAGCCTTGACCTGCTGGGCTCAATCAGTCCTCCCACCTCAGCCTCCCAAGTAGTTGGGATTACAGGCGTGTGCCACCATGCCTGGCTAATTTGTGTGTGTGTGTGTACTTTTTGTAGAGATGGGATCTCACCATGTTGCCCAGGCTGGTCATGAACTCCTGGACTCAAGCGATCTGACCACCTTGGCCTCTCAAAGTGTTGGGATTACAGGTGTGAGCCACATGCCTGGCTGTTTTTTTTATTACTGAGTAATATTCCATTGTGTGGAAACACCACAATATGTTAACTGTTTGCCTGTCAATGAATATTTTTGTTTTGTTTTGCTTTTATGGAACATTTACTTTTAAAATCATTGACATAGATACCTGCTAATAGCAGATTTTTAGATACTTGTGGACTCTTTTGAAGAGTAGAAACCAAATACGTAAGGTAGTCAGCACTTCTCTTGCTCATGTGGCAGCTGTGACACGGAAGGAAAACAAAACCGCCATGAACCATCTTCTTCATGTCATACATTTTGTTATCTTGGAATGAGTAGGAAGTCATCCTGAGAGCCACAGTCAAGAAGTATTTTGTGGAAAGGATGTGTGTGTGTGTGTGTGTGTGTGTGTACATGCGCGCGTGCATGGTTGTGCGCTGTATTAACTACAGCAGAGAAGTAAAAGAAATCTTCACCTCTCCCTGGATGAATTGAGCAGGTTTTTGTGACAGAATATTAATCTAGCTTCAGTCTATAGATTGATGGCAAGTGTTTTATTGAATGTAATTAATAAATATGAAGGATTAGATGTTGAGTCTGATATCTGTTGACCTTGTAATTCTACAGACCTTACAGGCAATAAAATATCCCTGTATGTTGTACTGAATCTGTGTCTTGTTTTCACAATTATCTTTGTTACCAGCCTCACTCAGTTACCATTCCAGAGAGCTCCTCTTCCCTATTACAGCACTAATAAATTAGGGGTTCCATAAGTGCCTTTGTTCAGATTCATTTTCTTCTTTCAGTTAATGAACAGCCATCTGCAGCTGCTCCTCGATCTTAATCCATCTGCATGAAGATGCCATTGTTATATACAGCGTTCTATAAATATTGCTATGTTGGCAAGCCGACTGCAGATGGGGGCGATATTTTTATTATTATTATCCCCGATTAAGAGAGAGGCCAGATCGACAACACAAGGGCTCTGAGGTCTCTTCTTTTCTGGAAATTGTCTGTTCACATAATTATATTTCTAGTAACAATATTACGGTATGCATTACAATCATTATTGTGGTTGTTTGTAACTTGCTGAGCACCACTTCTGTATTCTGCATTGTATAAGACAGCATGTAGGAAGACAGAGTTCAGATGTGAAAGTATTAAATATTCTTATTGTAGAAAGGAATCTTGTCAGCCTCACAGAACTGAGCTGTTAACGTGGATATGGTTTCTTCTGCCACATTTACATGCCATGGACTTTAACAAAGGAGTTGCACCATAGATGTGCCTCTTATACAGTGAGATTGGCCTGAAATTTCTAAGGTAAAGCAATGCATTAGAAAAGAAATATCTTCATTGAAATTCAGAATATGAATGCTTTTTACGAAATGAGACAGCTTGAGAGATGACAAGTTCACAATTAGTAGAAAGAACTTTCATCACCAATGACTCGGGCTATTTCTACCCAATAAAGTGAAAGAGAAAACTAAGATCCAGTTTGTTTGGGGGAAAAAATGCATTTATTGTGTGTCTAATATAGGCAAATCATCATGTTGTGTGTTTATTCACAGTTGTAGGTAAGACGGACACAGTTCTACCTGCGAAGAGGGTGTGATCTAGTGGACCTAAACAGACATTGAACAAGTAACCACAGTTGTAATTATGCAAGAAAAGTGCAGGATGCTGAGGAGCATGGAATGGGGACACCCACGGGGAAAGGCAGTCCAGCAGTTGGCCTGTAGTAGATTGGATGGTGGTCCCCAAAAGATACGTCCACATCCTAATCCCTAGAGCCTATCAGTATTACCTTATTTGAAAACAAGGATCTTTTCAGTGTAATTAAGTTGAAAACCTTGAGACAGAGATCATTAACAAATTATTGAATTATTGTCTACCTAGAGTCCCCAGGGAGAACGTGGCCCTGCTAATGCTGTGATTTTCAACTTCTAGCCTCCAAAACACCGAGAATGCATTTCTGTTGTTTTAATCCTCCCGGTTTGTGTGAATTTGTTACAGCAGCTCTGGGACACTAACACACAGCATATGTTTTATTTCTCCTCCCATTACTTCTGAGGGGAAGAGTTAAGATAGATGACGCTTCTAGTTTTCTGATCTCTTTTACACATGATAACTAGACTTCCATACAATTAGACCAATGATATTTGCTAGTAAGAGAGTCCTAATCTAAGGAATATCTTTGGAAGAATATCTCTGGTTTAGGATCGCTTATGGTCAACAAACAAACCTAAATTCTGGGGGTCTATGAATCACAGATTCCCAGAGAATGTGCATATCTCTGAAGGTATACAATGGAGATATTTCATAACTTAAATACAAACCTCACATGTAGCCCATGCCTAATATTCTGGGCTCAAGTGTGTATATCAGATGCAGGAGGGAAGGAAGGCTCTGGGAGGAACATCGGATATCTCTGACCTCTCTGATTTGTCTGTGGGTTGTGATTGTTTGCATTCTAGAAATTATTAGTAAAACTTGATACAGGGTAAAATCTCTGATTTGCATGAGACTGATTTGACAATCGGAAACCTAACAAACTGAAGGCAGGAACACTGTAAGAATCTTCTCTGAAAATATTATGTATAAACTAATATCTGAAGAAGGTATACTTATTATAGGAAGAATACTATAGGAAGAATACTAAAGGAAGCCTACAGGAAGAATACTAAAATGACCCCTCTGAGATTTTCTTTTCATTTATTTATTTACTTATATTTATATTTATTTTTTTCTAAATGGGGTCTCACTCTGTCATCTGGGCTGGAGTGCAGTGGTGCAATCACAGCTCACTGCAGCCTCTGCTTCCCAGGATCAAGTGATCTTCCCACCTCAAGTCTCCCTAGTAGCTGGTACTACAGACATACGCCACCATGGCGGGCTAATTTTTTTGTGTGTGTATGTATTTTTGGTAGGGACAGGGTTTCACCATGTTGTCCAGGCTGGTCTCAAACTCCTGAGCTTATGTAATCTTCCCACCTCGGCCTCCCAAAGTTCTGGGACTACAGGTGTGAACCGCCACACCCAGACCTTCACAATTTTCTTGCCCCACTGCTGTATGCACCCTGAATAACACATTTCACATTTCACCTGAGTGTGGGCAAGACCTGTGAATATGATGGGAAAACCCCTCGCTTGATTACATTATGTTTTATGGGAAAGGTGGTAGAATAGTCACTCCTGGGGTTATGCTACATTATGTAAGATTCTGTCAAAGCCGACTGAAGATTCTCCTACTGGCCTTAAAAAAAAATGTCCTACCGTGTTGTGAGAAGGTCTGTGAGAAGACCATGTGGCAAACACCCAAGGGTGGCTGCTAGCTACTGACAGCAATCCCTAACCAACAGCTAGCCAGAAAACAGGGACCTCAATTATACAACTGACAGGAGCTAGGTTGTGTCTCTGTGAGTTTGGAAGGAGATTCTTCTCTATTGTACAGATGAGAATCCAATTCCCCTGATAACTTGAGTGCAGTGTGATGAGACTCTGAAAAGAGGATCCAGTTAAGCCATGCCTAGAGTCCTAACCTGCAGAAACTGCAAGATAAGAAATGTGTGTTATTCAGTGGTGCTAAATTTGTGATAAGTTGTTAGCAATGAAAAACCAATACACTCTGAAAGAGTGTGAAGTTAGGTAGAGTAGTCAACTAGACATTGCTGAGGGTGCAAGAACTCTAATGCAAAACAAGGCTTGACATGTTTCAGGGAGGTAAAGAAGTCTTGTATGACTGGAGTACACTTATTGAAGAGGGGAGCGTCTGCAATGAGGTGAAGAGGGAGACACAGAAAGATGGTACAAGATTTGTGTTCAGAATTTTAGATTTTGTCAGTGCAATGAGAAGTATTTGAAAGTTTTAAAGCGGTGAAATTACATGATCAAACTTGAAATTTTTGCAAGATCACTGTATTAGTTTGCTATTGCTGCTGTAACAAATTACCACAAGTGGTGGTTTAAAGCAACGCCAATTTATCATCTCACATTTCTATGTGGTAGGAGTCTGACATGGCTTGCAGTGGGCTAAAAGCAAAGTGATGGCAAGGCTGTGTTCTTCTGTGGAGATTCCAGGCAAGAAGTCAATGTTGCTTTTTTGAGTTTCAGAGACCACAGAATTCCTTGACTCATGTCCCTCTTAATTCATCTTCAAAACCAATAATGTTTCATCTCTCTGACCATTATTCTGCAGTCGCATTTAGCCTCTGACTACAGCCAGGAAATGTTGTTAAGTTTCAAGGACCCATGATTAGATCGAATCTACCCAGATAAGCCAGCATACTCTCCCATCTCAAGGTCCTTAATTTAAGGTATACAATGTAATATATTATTTGGTATATAATGTAGCATATTATTAAATTCCATGGATTAAAATGTGGACTTCTTTGGGAGCCATTATTTTGCCCACCACAATCACACTGAATGCGTTTGCAGATAATGAAATAGAGAGAGGCAAGAAGTGATAAAGGAGACAGGGTAAGACTATTCCAGTAGTTCAAAAGAGACATTATGGGAGCTCAAATCAGAGTGGTGGCAATAGAAATGGACACAGCTAGTCAAATTTGTAATATATTTGGGTTGTATCGACAGTCCCTGATGTGAATACAGGAACAGAAAGAAACAGAAATCAGGGTGACTCTCAGGATTTTGGCTTTAGGATTTGTGTAGATGGTAGCAACATTTGCTGAGTAAAGAAGTACTAGATATGCAGCCAGACCTGGGTAATACTGGAAAGGAAGGTGGTTTATGCTCCCCGATTTCTGTGCCAGATGGCTTCCTGTTGCTCTTTTAGATGGAATTTCCTTCTTTTACCACTCCACTCTGTACTCGAGGTGAACGACCTTGTCTTACATCAATAAGCCTCTTTGCCTTCATGCTTTGAGTTAGTTTCAGTGAATGGCTCAGAAGAAAAAGATCAAAGGAAGAGAGGAAAGTGAGACCTAGATATTTCTTCCATTGGGTCTCTTCCTGCAGGATTATCTTGGGTTGGGTTGGCTTTGTACCACTATCAGACAGCTCTGTTTACACAGCTCTCTCTCTCTCTCTCTCTCTCTCTCTCTGTGTGTGTGTGTGTGTGTGTGCACATGTGTGTGTGTGCGTTCTTGTAATAACTTCCTTTCCTTGCCTCTTAGACCCAGGAGTGCTAATAACTTCCCGCTGTTACTAGCCCTACAGCAATGTGTCAACCCTTGTTCTTTTTCTGCACCTTGTCTATAATTTTGCAGATAGATCCTTCATTAAAATTTCTTGTTTCCTGCCAGAAGCCTAAGTGATACATGTTCAGTTTTAGACATATTGTTTTCAAGGTGACTTTAAGGCATCTCAGACATACTGTTTTCAAGGTGACTTTAAGGCATCTCAGTGGAAATTTGGATGGGTAGGAACTCAGAAGCAAGATGTGAACTTGAGATATGAATATGGATGTTACCATCGTAGTGATAATAACAGGAATGTTGACAACTGATCAGATCGTCTGGGAAGAATGCCCTTAGTTAAAAGAAGGAAAAAGCCTAGGATAAGAGCACAGAGGAATTCCAATAGTAAAAGGTTGAGGGAGATGGGGAGAAGCAAAGGAGATTGAGTAGAACTAGCCAGAAAAGTAAAAGAGAAACCAAGAGAAAAGGATGTAATTAAAAAAGAATAAAGAAGATTTAAAATGTGGAAATGGTCAACTATGTCAAGTGATGCTGAGGTATAAGTTCTAGAGGACACTGAAAAGTGACCATTGGATTGTACAATGCAGATTACATATTTCATATGTATGTGGTAACAATTTACCCTGTGGAGTAATTTGCTAGGTGCCAATGATGTCTTAGATATAACTTAGTTCTCAAGCTAATGAAATTTCTCATGCAGCTGGACAGTCAACTCATAAAGATATCAATTTAAATAAAGCAGTAAAATAAAGCAATAGTACAGAGTTCAATGAAAGAAAGAAAATAATATTATCTATCGTTTATTGGGGTATATTTAGATGTTGGACAGTCTGCTAAGAGTAATACATACATTCCTCATTCTAATTTTTCCAAAACTACTATGAGATATTTTGCTATTATTAGTTCCCTGATCATTTTTTCACAGGGAAGGAAATTGATACTTGGAGACAATCAGTAATTTCCTAATATCTATGCCTAGTAAATAAAAGTAGGTCTGGTTGGCACCAAAATCCAGGCTTTTAACATATATTTTAGGATACAAATTCATTAAAACAACAGTCAACAGTCTATTACCTCATTAAGAATATTTATGGTATTAGGTCTAACATTTAAGTCTCTAATCCATCTTGAATTAATCTTCGTATAAGGAGTAAGGAAAGGATCCAGTTTCAGCTTTCTACTTATGGCTAGCCAATTTTCCCAGCACCATTTATTAAATAGGGAATCCTTTCCCCATTTCTTGTTTCTCTCAGGTTTGTCAAAGATCAGATGGCTGTAGATGTGTGGTATTATTTCTGAGGACTCTGTTCTGTTCCATTGGTCTATATCTCTGCTTTGGTACCAGTACCATGCTGTTTTGGTTACTGTAGCCTTGTAGTATAGTTTGAAGTCAGGTAGTGTGACGCCTCCAGCTTTGTCCTTTTGACTTAGGATTGTCTTGGCAATGCAGGCTCTTTTTTGGTTCCATATGAACTTTCAAGCAGTTTTTTCCAATTCTGTGAAGAAACTCATTGGTAGTTTGATGGGGATGGCATTGAATCTATAAATAACCTTGGGCAGTATGGCCATTTTCATGATATTGATTCTTCCTATCCATGAACACCGTATGTTCTCACTCATAGGTGGGAACTGAACAATGAGATCACTTGGACTCGGGAAGGGGAACATCACACACCAGGGCCTATCATGGGGAGGGGGGAAAGGGGAGGGATTGCATTGGGAGTTATACCTGATATAAATGATGAATTGATGGGTGCTGACGAGTTGATGGGTGCAGCACACCAACATGGCACAAGTATACATATGTAACAAACTTACATGTTATGCACATGTACCCTAGAACTTAAAGTATAATGAAAAAAAGTAAAAAAAAGAAGAATATTTAAAATATAGACTTTGAATACTGTATAGCTCTCCAAAGCTTTTAAAATTATTTTTAGATTCACAGTGTATTAGGTCATTCTCACATTGCTCTAAAGAAATACCTGAGACTGGGTAATTTATAAGGAAAAGAGGTTTCATTGGCTCATGGTTCTGCAGGCCATACAGGAAGCATGATGACACCTGTCTCTGGGGAGGCCTCAGGGAGCTTTCACTCAAGGCGGAAGGCAAAGTGGGAGCAGGCACTTCACATGGCGAAAAAGGAGCAAGAAAGAGTGAGGTTGGAGGTGCTACACACTTTTAAATGACCAGATCTCACAAGAACTCACTCACTATCATGAGGACAGTAGCAAGGGAGATGGTGCTAAGCCATTCATGAGAAATCTGCCCCCCTAATCCAATCACTTCGCTACAGGGCCCCATCTCCAATGCTGGGGATTACAACTCAGCATGAGATTTGGGCAGGGACACACATCAAAACTATGTCACACAGAAGTTTCAAAAGCACAGAGAGATCCCAAGTGCCTTTCACCCAATTCCCTCAATTGGTACATATTAATAGCTAATAGCTAGTACAATACCAAAACCAGAAAATTTACATTGGGTACAATGTGTATGCATAATTTTATGACATCACATGCATATATTGTGCAACAATCATCATAATCAAGATACAGAACTTGTCCATCAGCACAAATTTCTTCATGCTACACCTTTATAATAGCATTCACCCTCCACCCCATCACCATCTCTGACTCCTAGAAACCACTAATCTGTTATCCATCTCCACATTTTTGTCACTTTAAAAATGTTATATAAAGTAAGATCAGCGCGTATGAAGGCCATTAGTATTGAAACTCCATTTCATTGAGTATTTTTCAGTGAAACCCATTCACACGGTTATTCATGTAGCACAG
This sequence comes from Rhinopithecus roxellana, assembly GCF_007565055.1. NCBI lineage: Eukaryota > Metazoa > Chordata > Mammalia > Primates > Cercopithecidae > Rhinopithecus > Rhinopithecus roxellana. The sequence continues at coordinate 99,885,746 of NC_044559.1, read as the reverse complement.
TCATTCCTTTTGTAGTTGCTGAGTAGCGAGGGTATTTCATGGTTATTTCATTATCGAGGTAGTACGGTTTGTTTACTCACCTATTGAAGGACATTTTAGTTGCTTCCAGTTTGAAAGTGTTAAAAATAAAGCAGCCATGAACATTTGTGTGCAGGTCTCTGTATGGACATTAGCTTTTCTTTCTCTAATGTAAGTGCTCAGAAGAGAAATTACTTCATTGCACGATAAGTATATACTTACTTTTTTAAAGAAAATGCCAAAAAATTTCCCAGAGTGGCTGTGTGCTCTTACATCTCCATCAACAATGTATGAGAGATGCAGTTTTCCAGTTTTTCAGCCTCTTCATCAGCATTTGGTATTCTCCTTTTTTTATTTTAGCTATTCTAATAAGTATACAGTGATATCTCATAATGGACTTAATTTGCATTTCCTTAAGAGTTAGTCATGTCGAACATCTTTGCATGGCTTTGTTGCTGTGTCTTCTGTATATCTTTTGTGAAACATTTTCCTTCATGTCTTTTGTCCACTTTCTAGTTGAATTGTTTTGTTTTTTACGGTTGAATTTTTAGAGTTATTTACATATTCTAGATATGAATCCTTTGTCAGATATGTGGCTTACAATTTTTTTTCAGTCCATAGTTGTCTTTTTATCTTCCTAACAAGGTATTTCATGGAGCATAAGTTTTGAATTAATGTAATATACATATATATAATTTGTATATATGCATACACACATATGATGTAATAAATATATATATACACACAATATAAAACTATAGAGACACTAGTTTAGGTCTTTTCCAATGACATTGTTGTCTGAATTAGAAATTCTGCTAGTGTTTATAAGTTATGTCTTGGCAGTAGCAGGTGAGATAGCAAATGTCATGGCTTATTCTATATCAAATACATTAGAATAATGTGCAACCAAAATGCAGAGAAGCATGTGGGTAAACTGCTGCTAATTCATGTCAATTATACATTAAAATGGCCTATCCTTTACAGGACTTTTGAAACACTTTCATTCAGGGTAGTAACTGTTTCATAAGCATCGTAAGAATGACTACAGAGTCTGAGATTAAGAAAATTGAAAGGTGGTATTCAAAGAGCTAGAAGTTATAAGCTATAGTTTAATGCACTCTCTTTAGGTATCAAAGTTTGTAAGAAATAGCTGTGCTACATTTCATAGTTGATTAAACTAAATACATACATTGGAAAGCAAGATCTAAACTTTTAAGGACTGTGAGCATCCTTAAAAGAGTGAATTTATGAGGTAGCTAGATTTATTGTAGCAGTAAAGTGAAAATAAGGACCCTTGGTCTATCTTTTCCAATTGTCTGGATTTTATTTGTTTATTATTCTTGATTAAGTCTCATTAGGAGTGTTAACATAAAACAAGAAGATGAGTACTTTTCCTTCTAAGTTGCAGATTCAGTGTTACTAATTCTAGATTTCACCTAATAGATGGACTGTATATTACAACTATATATGACATTGCTTTATTTACTGCCTGGCTAAAGAAGCAGGTAATTTACCAGCAGCCCTGGCCCACACTTTCACGTGGCAACAACTGGCTAATGCTGGGTGGTTGGTGTCTGTCTCTTCTCTGGGGTATTCCCTCTCTGGCTCATTTCAGTTTCTATGCATATAAAATCTCTTAATCTCTATTAACTAAGGTAAATAGTTTTCCTTGGCATGCATTTTTTTTTAATAATCACAAAGACTAACTCCAGCAATAACAAAATACTCTCTGGTTCTAAAATCAGCTTGTCTCTACAAGACAACTTCAATATTTTATTTGAAATAGCTTCTTAATATAAATCTAGAAGAAATGTTCAAATTTTTAATTTAGTGATTGTCTTCAGTAATATGTATTCAGAACTCTTCCCAGAAATTGTTTTTTTAAAGATGCTTGCTTGAACTGCAAAGAAGAGGCAATTTTGAAATTAATAAATTTGTGGCATAAAGGATATTCCACAAAGCAACTCAGCTTTTCTTCCTTCTTTATGAGCTGCCAGCTTTGGGCAAAATAAACTTTTCTGGTGGTGACTGACTTGCAGATCACTTGAAGACCACCTTTTCCATGAGGAAGAGGTCAGCAATTAGATAAGGTGCTGGTGGATTAACCTTAACACCAGCGACTGTCCAGCTGGGGCTTAGAGTTCATTCTGTTCTTTCAATTAAGTTCCTAACAGATTCTTGAGGAAATAAGGGGAAAGGGCAAACTGGCTTGAAAATCAGCACACACTAGTGAGGGCAAGAATCACAGTAATGAAAATGTATTCCAGATACGTCTTTCTAAAATCTATAAAACAATGTGTCATAGAAAGGGCAGACTTAGAAATGACAAAACAATATCCTCTCAGTCCAATGATGGAATTATTTATTCTGGTGGGTGGCACTTCCAGGAATATATTTTATAAATTAAATACTTATAATAAAACATTAACCTAATTTATCCCAAGAATGTCTGTTGAATCTCTTTCTTTCTTTTATGGTAGAGAGAGTGAAGCTAGTGGCAGTTTGCCATGGTTATGTGATATCCTGGCAAGAAAATGCCTCATGTTATATCACAAACATATGGTCTGGTAATGGTTTTATATTATATTTCTTTAGCCCTTTATTCCCATTTTTAGGAGACCTCTTTTAGACAAGAGCAGTATGTTTTCTTGTCGACCTATCACATCAACTGTTAACACATGTCTCTACTTTTAGAGTTCACAATAGTTAAAAAGTTAAAAACGTAACCTTATGTTACTTGTGACCTAAATGTCGATTATGCAGTAAAGTTGATCGCTGGAGCTCATCTGTGTTGAAGTTACTGCTTCTCTGTTTTCCTTTCAACTAATGAATTCTCTCTTTCTTTTTGATGGTCCATGTTCCTCACGTTACAACTGACTAAACTGGAATATGGACAAAATATGGCGACCAGGATGGTAAGATGACTCCAAACTTAAGGTTGCAAACTAGTCTCCCATAAGCCAAATCTGGCCCACATATGTGTTTTGTTTGGCTTACAGCGTGTTTAAACATTTTTCTGAATTAGTTACCAACATTTAAAAATTGGGAGAATTCAAATAGAAATCTTGATCTTCAGGTTGTTTGAAAAAAAATCACTGGCAGCCCTGACCGCCACTTTTCAAACGGCAACAACTGGCAGGTGCTGAGTGGCATCTGCCTCTTTCCTGGGTTGCTCCCTCTCTGGCTCACTTCAATCCCATCCAACATGCACAACAAATTGGATTTGTGTACATTAGATGTCCTACCCCTGTAGACATCTGAGTTGGAGACTCTTCTCTTCAATGCTGTCATATGGGAACTTTAGAGAAAATTGATAATGTGTGATAATAAAAGACAAGTAGCTATCTTCAAATACCTGAAGGGTTTAACTGGAAGGTGTGAATAAATAAGTAAGGTACTTGTGCCTCAAAGGACAGAAAAAGTTGAAAAGAAGGCAGCTGTCTCCATGCAGCAAAATAACATCTTGAATGGTGGCCTGACCACAGAAAGAATGAGCTGCCCTAGAACGAAGAGAGACTCCCATCACTGGAAGTGTGCAAGCTGGAGGTGGGCATGGGGGACAGCATGGGCTGGTGAGCTGACCAGTGACCTCCAAGACCCCATCAGATCCAAGAATCTATACAATGAATTTTTTAAACAAACTCATTCTTTTTGGAGCTGTAAGTGGAGTTTCTACTAATTGAAAAGCAAATTTGAATTTTAAAATATTGAAACAACATATAGGTCTTTGACTGGCATAGTTTTGGACTCACTGGGATAAGGTCTAGTGAATGCCAAGTTATCCTTCTGAATCACAGGCAGCCTCCTGATTAGATTTGTTTCAGAGTGTTACTCTCTAGTCATAGAGCATTTGATTTCCTTTCTACCAACACATGGAAATCTGATGTACAGATTTCCTTCTGGGGAGAAACATTGATTATTTAAAAAACAGTGACATCAGCACAACTGTCAGAAAAAGGGAAAAAAGGCACAGTGGTACCAAAAATCACTCTGAAGTTTTTATTTGCTGAAGGGAGTAAAGAAAGAGTATATAATGTCCTTAAAGTCTTTACAAACCACTGAAAAATTACAATAATTGCCTTGTAAATAAGCAGTGATTGGGAAAACCTAAGACTGGTGTAGGCAAATCTTTCCCCATTAAGGTTCTGCCTTTTTACATAGATTAGGGATTGGCAAACTGAAGGCCTGCAGGCCAAATTCATCCCCTAATGGGTTTTTGCAAATAAAGCTTTATTGGAACATAGACACACGCATTTGTTCACATATTGTTTATGGCTAGTTTTGCATCGCAGTGGCAGAGTTGAGTCCAGTAGTCCCTCTGTTATCCAAGAGGGAGGGAGATATGTTTCATGGCCTCCAGTGGATGCCTGAAACCATGGAGAGTTAGGAACCCTATGTATAGTATGTTTTTGCTTATACATAACTATGACAAAGTTTGAAATGAGACAGCAGAACTAGCGTAAATTTCTGTTTTTTTCTTCACAAATTCACAGATAGAAGATTCATTCTCATTGTACATCTTAGCAACCTCAGCATATAATTTTTTTCTTTCCTTAAGTGAAGAACTTTCCACTTTTTCACTTAAAGGAAACCCATTCCTCTTCCTCTTTGGCATATCCAAATCACCAGCATCACTTCTTTTGCACTGTGGGGCCATAATTAAGTAAAATAAGAGTCACTTGAACACAAACACTGCAATACCAAGACAGTCAATGTGATAACAGAGAGGACTACTAAGGGACTCACGGGTGGGGAGTGTAGACAGTGTGGATAGGCTGGACAAGGGGAAGATTCATGTCCTGGGTGGGATGGAACCACATGGCAAGGGATTTCAGCACACTACACAGAATGACGTGCCTTTTGGAACTAAGGAATTATTTATATTCTGGAATTTTCTATTTAATATTTTCCAACTGCAGTTGACAAATAACTGAAACTTCAGAAAGTGGCACATGGATAAGGGGGGACTTTGTAGTTCCAACACAGACTTTCTGGCCCCCAAACCTGAAAGATTTATTTTCTGGCCCTTAACAAAAACAGTTCACTGATCCTTGACATAGACTAGCTAATTTATACTATTTTATATAACTGTTACTTGTCAGTAAAACAGAAAGTCAAGTGAGGTCTCTATCTTGATGCTTCTATAGAAGAAAATACTGTACTTTCCCATTTAAGGGGTAAATAAAAAGTATCTTTTTTTTTTTTTTTTGTCTTCTGGCTTATATGTCTTTATTTTCATCTTGTGCCTTCTGAGACACAAATTCAACACCTTTTCATTTTCACACAAAGAACGCATGCATGCAGAAGTATCAGGGAGTTATGTACACTTCACTAAAGTGTTTAGGGGAGGTGGAAAGTGGAAGAGAGGTGTCACTTTCCCCATAGTAAACAATTTTTAAATCCCTTTTAAAACTTCTTCCAGAATTCTTTTTTCTGAAAGCTGTTAAAAACTTAGCAACTGAAAGTTCCTTACCAATTTTGATTATCCCCAAGATAAGAGAGAGGAAGCAAAACAAGATGGTTATTCTCTTACCAAAATTGGCTTGGTTTTTATTTCTGTTTCTATTGGAGATGAGTAGAGGACTCTTGGCAGTTTAAAGCCTGTAATATCTGGTCAAAACCTGAGGATCATTGGTCTGGAGGACAGATCTGGTTCATTAATGTGCTATCTCCTAGTTTCCTTAATAATACATTTCACACAGATTCTAGAGAAGTAGCAATATCACTGGTGCTGCTGAGATTTACAGTTATCCTAGAAACTACATTTTGGATGATGGAAGAAGAATATATTGTTGCTAATGGCATTTGCTCAAAATTTGAATATATTGAGGACTTCTGTTGCTGCAGTATGTCAAAGTACGTATTGTGAAAAACCTTCCTGCTCCGACATTTGGAAATACTAGGTACGGTGTAAACATCTCTTTAAATGCACAGATGAGCTCACAAGTGAAGGAAATCCACAAGGACCAAAAGCTAAGAGAGGAGCCCCAAAAGTTTTTCTTTCTTATCTTTCTTCTATGTAGCATGAAGCTTCTTGGATCGCTTCCAGGGAACATCAACTTCTCTCTATTATACCGAGCTCTTTGACTAGGTTCCAGTCTTTACCATCACACTTCCATACAAGTTTTCCACAGAAAGAAAAGCTGCTCTTCTTTCCAAATACTTTGGAATCACTGCTTGGAATGGCATTAAGTGGATGGCAAGATGCCAATAACCTTAAACAGAAAGTGATTAAGTGTCTTATACCAGACTGGCCTCTTGGCATTCCCCCAATACCATCCTAAGCAGTGGTTCCAAAGTATTTCTATAAACAAATGCACTGTTCACCCCAAGAAGAAATCTATTATATGATTTGTTTTGCCCATTTCATCATCTGAGTTAGAAAAAGAGTCATGTGAATTGGTGGAGCTGAAATTGGTCTTCTGTGAGGCAAAGTGGGTATCATGTGGCCTTTTCTTTCCCATGAATAGAGGACTCTCAGAGAAGCAGCAATCGGGTGGAGGGGGGTGGTGAGGAGGACAGACCTGGTCAACACATACCCAATAATTCAAAGGTCGTCTCTTGCATTGTTCTAAAATCTTTTCTTATTTCTTCCAGGTACTCATTGAAAAGCGTCTCTGATGATGACTTCACAGGCCTGTGTGTACCAGTGAGTAGGAATCAGTCTGAATAGATTGTGAGGGACTGTGAAAAGAGACTGTGAGGACGCATCATTAATTAGAACACTGTCCATGTCAAGAAGAGCTTTTGTGGAGTCCAAACGAGGCACGAAAGATGCCTTGATGTACCAATGATAAAATTGGGAAAATCAAGAGGCTGTGTTGAAATAGCTAAAGTTTCTGAGACTGAGTTTAGTTCATTCTGATTCATCCTTCACTCCTTATCAGAAGCTCAGTTATCACTTCTTTAAGGAAGAGCTTCCTGACACCTCTAAAATCTCTGTCAGGTCCCCTTGTCATTCACTCTTATAACTCCTGAATTTGCTCCCTTTGTGCTGCTTGTGATGATTGTAATTGCCTAAGTAATTAATTGTGCAATTCATTGCTTAACACATACCTCCCCTCTGAAAGCACATTACATGAAAGCAAAGACCTTATTGGTCTCATCCACTGCTTTATTTTCAGTGCCTAGCACATGTCAGGTACGGAGTTGGTATGGTTAAGTGAAAGAGCTATAAAATTATTGCGGTGATAAGGTTATAGCAATTATAACATTTCATCTATTCATGATGCACCTTTTAGCAGTGCTTTTCAAATTTTTAAAAACTGCTATCCAGCTAGAAACATATTATACATCCTGATTTGGTAGACACACACATACACATGAGATCAAAACAAACAAACAACAACAAAATAAAGCATTGCTCTAAACTAAACTGACAATCAGCACACACAGGTAGCTTATTCTTAAATTTTCTAATAAATTCTATTTCTGTTTTTAAAAGTATTAGTCATGACCTTCTGAATTGATTTTATGACCTACTTAAGAATTGTAACCTCCAGTTTGAAAAACCCTGCCCTAGGGCATTTCATAATCATAACATGCAATTGGATATTGAATGTGTTTAAACTTTGCTTTCATTTGTCTGTCTCTATATATTTCATAGAATTTAGATAAATTGTAGACACAGCACAAATACTTGTTAAGGGCTCCAAAACTCCTTAAATTAACATTCAGTTGGCAAAGTCCCACTGTGGGTACTTACAGGCAGAGAACGCTGTAGGGCAGATGGCCCACTCTGCCGAAGTTCACTGAGCTCTAAAGTAATAATTTACTTGTAGATAGTATAATTTACCTGACATTCTGACTGTATATTTATAATTAGATTTGGATTTCATGCCCATTTTTACTTTGCATCAGACTAACATATGCTGTGCTACAGATGGAAGTCCCAGGTTATTTAGCATCAAAGACCCTGGGGTCTTGTGATTCCAAATTAGACTTGGGTGTAGATATAAGCTATTCAAATTAGGCTGTGGCCACATGCTCAGCAGTGCCAAAAGAAATCAGGTAACAAGTCTAGAATGTATTGAGATCTGCTTCGGTTTACTGGGAAAGTTTTCTTTAGGCTTGGAGATTGAGATGTTCTGAGAGTAAACACTCAGCTCTAATTGCCATGCATGTGTTTCTTTGGTCATGAAGACAGCCTGAGGCGGGGAGGCATGCTGCCCCTGGGCTCAGTCATATTAATAGAGAGGGGATAAATTAGCGAACTGACCAGAATTTTTGTGGGCTCAATATCAGAAATATATTTTCACATGTTGGTGACTGAAGTTGTATTCTTCTATGGCTGATGCTCTATCAGTGGGAAGAAGGCTCTATGTTGTTTTCTCTCTTACTTTGGTGACATATTGTTATCTAATACCTGTATGCCTGGAAGTAATCCCAAACTTGAGCTTATTTGAAAGAACTTGTGCTTTCATAGCTCAAGACTGGCTTTGGAGACATCGGTGTGGGCCCACCATGAGGGGTGAGAGGATTCCTCTCCTCTACAGTATACTAGTTTCACACTCCTCTTTTTGACTATGTAATGTCTTAAATTTGTAAGAGTAAAATTTGTATGGAAAACCGAATTTGGACCATGATCAAGTGGATGCAAGGCTAATTTGCTCAGTCAACACTCAAAAATGCCATTAGAATTCATTATATCCAAAGGCTAAAGAAGAAAAATTACATGATTATATCAATAGATGCAGAAAAAGCATTTGATAAAATCAGATACATGTTTATGATTTTAAAAATCTCAGAAAAGGCCGGGCGCGGTGGCTCAAGCCTGTAATCCCAGCACTTTGGGAGGCCGAGACGGGCGGATCACGAGGTCAGGAGATCGAGACCATCCTGGCTAATACGGTGAAACCCCGTCTCTACTAAAAATACAAAAACTAGCCGGGCGAAGTGGCGGGCGCCTGTAGTCCCAGCTACTCGGGAGGCTGAGGCAGGAGAATGGCGTAAACTCGGGAGGCGGAGCTTGCAGTGAGCTGAGATCTGGCCACTGCACTCCAGTCCGGGCGACAGAGCGAGACTCCGCCTCAAAAAAAAAAAAAAAAAAAAAAAAAATCTCAGAAAAAACCTCTCAGTAAACTAGAAGAAGAGGTATAACTTACACAACTTGATCAATAATGTCTATAAAAAACCTAAGCTAACATCATACCTAATGGTAAGAAACTAGATCTTTTCAACTAAGATCAGTATCAAGGTGAGGATTTCCTCTCTCAGTACTCTTTTTCAAAACCACACTGGAAGTCCTAGCTCGTGCAAAAAGATGAGAAAAGGCAGTGAAAACTATACTGATTGAGGAATGAAGAAATAAAACCATCTTTGTTCACAGATGATATGATCTCTATGTAGAAAATCCCAAAGAATCAAGAAAAAACTCCTGGAACTGATAAGTAATTATGACAAGTTTGCAATATACACTGTTAATATCCAAAAGTTAATTGTTTTTCTATATACTAGCAAGAAAAAAAGTAGAATTTAAAATAAAAATACAGTACCATTTCTATTACCACCCCCCAAAATGAAATAATTTGGTATAACAAAATACAGGTAAGGTCTATAGGAGGAAAATACAAAACTCAGGTGAACAAAATCAAGGAACTGAATAAATTAAGGGTTCATATTGGTGAATAGAAAATTCAATATCATCAAGATGTCAGTTTTGCCTCATTTGATCTGTAGATTCAATATAATCCCAGTAAAAGTCCCAGCAGTTATTTTGTGGATATCAACAAACTGATTCCAAAATTTTTATGGAGAGACAATTGACCCACAATATCCAATACAATACTGAAGGAGAAGAACAAAGTTGAAGGACTATACTCCCCAACTTCAAGACCTAGTACAAAGCACAGTAATCAAGACAGCATGGTATTGGAAAAAATATAAACAAATCGATCATTGGAACAGAAAGCCAATGGTATTGGAAAAAATATAAACAAATCGATCATTGGAACAGATATACCATAAGTATAATCAATTGATCTTTGACAAAAAGGCAAAGGCAAAACAATGGAGAAAAGAGGGTCTTTTCAACAATTGGTATTGGAACAGCTGGACATTCACATGCAAAAAAATAAATGTAGACACAAAGCTTACAGCCAAAAATTAACTGAAAATGGATCACAGACCTGAATATGAAATGCAAAACTATAAAACTCCTAGATGATAATATAGAAGAAAATATAAATGGCCTTGGGTTGGCAATAACTTATTAGATAAGACACTAACACCAAAGGCATAATCCATGAAAGAAATAATTGATAAGCCAAACTTTATTAAAATTAAAACTTCTGCTTTGTGAAAACACTTTCAAAGAATAAAAATAAAAGCCACAGACTGGGAAAATATTTGCAAAAAATCATCTGATAAGAAACTATTATTCAAAATACACAAAGAACACTTAAAACTCAACAATAAGAAAATAAGCAATCCAATAAATAAATGCAACAATGACCTGAACAGATACTTCGCCAAAGAAGATATGCAGAGGAGACACATAAGCATATGAGTAGATGCTTCACATAATATTCATCAGGGAAATCCAAATCAAAACAATGAGATACTGCTACATACCTATTAGAACGGCCCAAATCCAGAACACTGACAAAAGCAAATGTGGTCAAAGGTATGGAATAACAAGAATTCACATTCATTCCCTGTGGAAGTACAAGAGTAAAGCCACTTTGGAAGATAGTTTAGTGGTTTGTTTCAAAACTAAACATAGTCTTACCATATGAGCCAGCAATTGTGCATCTTGGTACTTACCCAAAGAATTGAAAACTTATGTAAACATGAAAAGTTATATCATTACAATAACTTGTACATAGATGTTTATAGCCACTTTCTTCATAATTGCCCAAACTTGGAAGCATTCAAAACGCCCTACAGTAGATGCATGTATAAATAAACTGAGGTTCATCCAGGCAATGAAATATTATTCAGTGCTAAAAAGAAATAAGCTATTAAGCCAGGAAAAGACAAGAGGAAACTTAAATACATGTCACTAAGTGAAGGAAGTCAATCTGAAAAGGCTTCATACTGTGTGATTGCAACTATATGATATGCTAGAAAAGTCAAAACTATGCAGAGAATAAAAAGATCAGTGGTTGCCAGGGGTTAGGGAGAAGGGAAGGATGAATGGACAGAGCACAGAGGAGTTTTAGGACAGCAAAATATTCTATATGACACTAGAGTGATGGATAAACGTCATTGTACATTTGTCCAGACTTATAGAATGTGCAACACCAAGAATGAACTCTGATGTAAACTATGAATATTCAGAGATAATAATATGTCAATGTAGATTCATCAGTTGTAACAAATGTATCACCCAAGGTGGAGATATTGACAGTGATGGAGGCTATGCATGTGTGAGAGCAAGAGGTATATGGAATTTCTCTGTACCTTCCTCTTAATTTCACTCTGAACCTAAATCTGCTTTAAAAAAAAAAACCAAAGCAAATCTTACAAAGAAACTTTGTGTGGGAATGCGCAAAAATGGTAAGTACAGCTCAATAAATTTTTACAAAGTGAACATACCCATGCAATTAACACTCATATCAGGCAATAGGCATTTCCAGTTATGCCAGAAGCATGATTCATACTTCCTTCCAGTCATTGTCTCTTTCCCATGGTGACAATTATCCCACTATCTCTTATAATAGATGACGTTTGCCAGTTTTTGAATTTTATATAAATGGACTCCTATAGAAAGTACTTTTTAAACATATCTGGCTTCTGCCACTTCACTTTATGTCTTTGAGATTAATCCATGTGGTCATCTTTAGCTGTAGTTAGATTTTCTTTTTTCTTTCTCTCTCTCTCTCTTTTTTTTTTTTTGAGACGGAGCCTCGCTCTGTTGCCCAGACTGGAATGCAGTGGCGCGGTCTCTACTCACTGCAAGCTCCGCCTCCTGGGTTCACGCCATTCTCCTGCCTCAGCCTCCTGAGTAGCTGGGACTACAGGCACGGCTAATTTTTGGTGTTTTTAGTAGAGACGAGGTTTCACCGTGTTAGCCAGAATGCTCTCGATCTCCTGACCTCGTGATCCGCCCGTCTCGGCCTCTCAAAGTGCTGGGATTACAGGCGTGAGCCACAGCACCCAGCCAGTTAGATCATTCTTACAGCCGTCTAGCACTCCATTGTATGAATATAACACAATCTTTATATGCAGTCTACTGTTCATGAACATTTTGGTTATTTCGAGTTCTGGGGGCAATTACAACTAATTCTATGAACATTCTATGATGATTCTTGTGTATGTCTTCTGGTGAGTCTATGTGTACCTTTCTATTGCTGTACCTAGGAATAAAATTGTGGGAATGTAAGCTGTGAAGACGCTCAGCTTTAGCTGAAACCTCTAAACAGTCCTCCAAAGTGGTTGTATAAATTTACATTCCCACCAACAGAGTATGCAAGGCCCATGTTCTTATATTGTCAGTCTTTTTAATTTTAGCTCCTCTTGTCAACATTTTTAATTTGAAGAGCCTGTACTTTAGAATTAGGCAGACATGACTTTTATTCATGTTTTATCACATTTGTATTGTCTCAGCAAGTCATGTTTCCTCTCTGATTCTTGTTTTTCTAATCTGCAACACGGCATTAAAAATAGTTACCTCATAGTTGAGTTGGAAACAATCAGTGCAATAATGTATGTGAAATAATAACTATTGTTTCTTAAGCATCTATTTTATACCACTATGTAAAGCGTTTACCTACACTAGGGAGCAGAAGACACAACACTTATGAGCAACATCAGTTATAATAACTCTATTCTCCCTCATCAGACTTGCAAACATCTGGCATTCTGTAAAGTGGAGAATATGGGTTAATCTCATTATTATTCCTGGAAGATTGGACTGCTAAATTTCCCAAGACTAAAGAGGTAGAATCTAGTACTTTATAGTCATTGAAAAAATGTATTAGGACATCATTTGGACAGATGTGGTTTGGCGCTTGCTATTTGAGGACTCAGAGTCCCAGCATCATATCAGAGTGTGATAAAAGAAACAGCTTGGAGAAGACCAAGGAACAAGCAGGTGAAGACATGTACTTTTATTTTTCACCAAATTAAGAACAAGAAATGACAGTTTTGGTACATCAATCATGCTTTCAAAATGCTTTGGTTATAGGGTCTATGTATGAATGTACTCATTTGTCAAAACTTCACCACATCTTTTTCTGCAAAGAGGTATCATGTTGCCTTAAGAATTGAACAGTAAAGTTGTTTATAGTCTGTCTCCCTGCCCAATTTATGAAACCTAAAAACCCCCTCAATTTTAGAAGAATGAGCCCGTGATTTTCAGAAGACGTAGAGAAACCTTTATATTCGCAGATCTCTTTCAATAATTGGTATAAATCCAACAGCTCTTCAAATATTAGGGCTTTGTCTATACAATAGGAAAATAGACATTTAAGAAGAAGAAGATAAAACATCACAGAGAGTGTGGTTGCCAGTTGAAAGCGGACCACTTATTCTCCCTCTGTTACTGCCATATTATTGGGGAGGGAGGGGGAGGGGATTTGTATGAGCTTTCTTGTCAGGTGTTAGGGACCCACTCCCATTTAGGTTCACAAACATAAGCCTCTTGGCTCTTACTGAACCATATTCTCACTTGTCTTTGAGTTTAGCAAATAATTGTAGCGTCCTTCCCAACACAAAGCTGTTTAGAAACCATGGGATAATGATTCTTAAGTTAATAAACTTGAAACACATTTTCCCAACATAGTTACTTTAATTTTTAAAGGCTTATATAATTTAAGGGAATTTAAATCCATGTGTTTCTTATTCACTTGCACTGACATCATCAAAATAGCCTTTTTAAACAGCTGGTTGAAACTGTTTTAATAAAGTTCTCTTATGACTTCTTTCGTTTTAAAAACAGATTTTTTTTTTTTTTTTTTTTTTTTTTTGCCAAAGGCGAATGAACTTAAATACAAAAAGAGTTGGATTTAGACCAAAATTCCAAACCCGTAAATATGGAGGTTGAAATTTTTGCAAGTAGACTCCTGACTCCCCATTGAAATTAGTTGCGAAAAAGAAAAAATACCATCTGAATGAGGTTCATGGTCAAACCTACCTTCAGACAGCTAAAGAAATGTCTATATTTGCTGCTTAATTTTGTGCCAAATCTGAAACAAATCACTGTACAATGTGTATCTGATTATTACAAAAATGTGATCTACTGCCAAGTAGTTGACTTTTCCACCATCTCTGGTTATCATGAGTAAACCACAATGCAATATTCTCCAGAGGTTAGAAACCCAACACACTAGCGCTGTCTGAGGTTTGTGACATGTGATTGTTTTAACAGAGTCATTTTGGAGAACAGTCCTTTGCTAAACATTGTAAATGCTCATTATACACACACACACACACAAACACACACATGTATAGATATAGATATAGTTACAGGATATGTATGTATGTAGGTTCTATATCCCTGGGGATTTTTCTCTTTTAATAACAATACTCTCCTCTAAGTTATGCCTAATGATTCGGCAAGTGTAATTATAATCTGAGAACAAAATGTGTGAAGGATTTCAGTCTAAATATATCCATATGGTGCAGTCAAAGCAAAACTCTTAATACCAAAAAGCTTTAACAATTGAGACTGTTTTTCTCCTTGTCAAAATGTATATAGCTAAGCAGTAATCAGAGAGATGTATGGCTGAGGGAAGTTGAATTTTACAGGAATCTCTGAAGCAAACAGGCATTCTGATCTCCTGGAGCCCTTGAGCAGCACTGCACAACCCAGTGCTCTATCTGAGAAACAAATTTGTCTGCCATCAAGAAACCCTGCAAAAGATAATTCCTCTGGAACAGGAAACTTAAAAGAGAAAGAAAGAGAGAAGAAGAAAGGGGTGAGGGCTCTGATTTTACTTTACAATTGAGATTTTAAAAGGAGAAGCTTTATATATACACACACACTCATAGGAAGATGCATAAATATTAGCAGATCCAGGCTTCTGTTAAAAATAGAAACCACAATTTTTATCTTTATATTATTGCTAACAGATTTGATTCCATTGTTGTCTTTTAAGGCTAGCTCCACATTTTCCTATAGGGTGAAACTTACTTGCTGTCAAAACTTTGGAGGCTTTAAAAATAGTTTTCCAAATCCAGTTTGTATGATATTAAAAGAAGATTTATGATTTTACGAAAATCACTTGGTAGCAGAATAAAACTACTCATCATTTAAGAAACTGTAATGAGGACAAATTTAAAGCAAAAATTCAGATTTACAAAAGAGATGATGCCTCTTATGTATTTTACTTTGGTCCAAGCTTTGTCACAGGTATCTCATTTAATTTTTAAAACCTTGTCAAGGAGGTTAAATTGGAGATCCTTGTTCACAATTAATATATACAGAAACTTTGGCATATAGAGGTATAGTAGAATAAATGAATTTCATTATGAATATGTAGTCACAGAATTTTTAGTGGATTCACAGCAGGGCTCATTTAAGTATGAATTTTCATTGTGCATTGAATAACTGAATAAAAGTTGGAGACAAAGTATAGAAATAAGGCAGGAAAAAATTCTAAAGAAGCTATCACCCATTGAAGATCAAACTGAAATTAAAAAGTTGCCAGTGACAAATAGGATTTGATGTAAAGACATTTGATTTATACCTTTCAAATAACTCTTTGATTGCATAACATGAAGTACATTTCTATTTGCATTATTAAGCAATAGAATTTTTCAGAGTGTTTTATATACTGGCTTTTCAGCATAATCCAGAAACTGCTATTTCACATTGGCAGTAAAATTGCTAGATTCTATGACTTAGCTATGTGACCTTGGCAAGTTACAAACTTTCTATACTGCAGTTTCCTCATTTATAATGTGATGGTGATAATATATAGACATATTGTACAAGAATGAAGGTACTAAAATATGTGAAAGTGTTTTGAGTTCCTTATAAGCTACAAAGATATCATTATGTTCAATTATAATTATACATAGAAGTCTCTCCCCCTCTCCCTCTTCGTTTCCTCATCCCTCTCCTTCTCCCTTCCTCCTAAATATATTCTCTCCTTTTAGAAACATAGATTGTTAGAACTGGAAAAAAGCCATAGAGATCATACAATTTTATCAAATAAAAAAATAGAGTTACAAAGAAATGAAATGATTTATCCAAGGCCACAAAGCTACAAAGCTAGTTAATGGCCTAAGGAAGTTTAGGTTCCAAGTCACCGGATTTCCCAATCGTAACCTCCTACAGAAGCATTCTAGCAGAGTGATTAAGAGCATAATAAGATTTGGTGACAAGCAAATTGGGGTTTGATCTCTACCACTGACCTGCTCTCTGCATTTGTAAAATGAGGATAAAAACAGTATCCAACTCCTGGCATCACTGTGAAGTATTAAACACTTAGAAGAATGCCTAGAGATGACTAGCACTGAATGAATGTTATTAATTGTTATCATTTTCACTGCATTTCACTGCTTCCTTTGAGATAGCTTTGACTGCATCCATCTCCATTTTTCTAAGACAGAGCCAGGATTCTGAGGTTGCGTCTTTAATGACCCAGGCAGTTCTAGTACAGCGTGTCAATAACTAGCTTGAGTGCTCGCAACACAACACTTTGAAATGGGTAATAGAATGATGCTACTCATTGTAGAGATGAGGAAACTGAGGCACAGGTAAGTAACTTGTTGAAGCCCTAAGTGGCTTCAGAGTCTTTTTTTAATCGCTGTGATATGCTGCAGCTAAAGCAATGGGAGATCATTCAGCCTCACCAAGTCCAAGTGAGCAGAAATGGGAAGTCAGGAAATGTGGTGTCATCTCCGTCATTCATAGTAAACATCTGTAGAGAACTGTCCTCTGTAGAATTACATGCACATAACTCCCAGTCTGCCAAGGAAGTGGGTTCCACAATTGTAACATGAGAGAATTGCCATTGGCCTGGAGACTATGCCAAATCCCCCAAGAGTAAGAACAAAGGGGATGCCACATCTAAGTCCCCATAGGTGTTTGTCCAAGCCCAGCCTACATGGGGCCTCTTTCTGCTTGAGGCAACCCTGGCAATCAAATATCCAAAGAACTGAAGCTCAAGGTTAAAATGGTAGATTCCTCATGAAAAATCTGCCCACAGATGTCACGATCCCAGAAGTTGTATTCATCCCCCATTTGAGGGGCATTAGATTGGTAAGTATGTCGGTGTTTAAAAGCTCATTTAAAGTAAAGATGGATGTTTAATTATTGTTTGATTTGGGGTTGCAGCCTTTCATTTTTCAAACATCTCAAGTGCAGAGAATGAAAACTGTCATCTAAGAAACTATTGAAATTCTTTTAACTCTTCCGGGTATGTATTATGTATTCTTCTAGTTCTCTGCCAGGGGCATAAGTCAGAAACTCTCCTGCTGGTTTTGATTACAGCTGCAAAGTCACAGACTTGAACAGCTCTAGACAATCATTCTTCTGAACCTGTACATAAATATAAAACATTTTCTTTATCCTTATCACATAAACCTTCAACGAGGTTTGCATCAAACTGAATTCCAGGTTTCTTCCATTTTTTCCCCCATTTCTCATTTTAACAATTAGCAAACCACATTTTTTTGGTGGGGGATTAAAAAGATACCCCATTTGCATATTCAAAGGTCACTGTACAGGTTCAAGTTATTTAATATCTTGTGAGGATAACTTAACAATCTCTTTTCCTGGATTCAGATAAAATATAAAATTACCTCTGGCCTTTTAACATTGCACATTTAAAGACACGTGATAAAAATATGAGATTAAGATAATGACATGAGCAATATAATGAACCATCAATTAAGCTTGGGTAAACTTTCTTCATAGCCAGTTTGGGTCTTTGCATTGTCACTTTAATATTTAAAATGGAGTCGTTGCATTTCAGTAAGCGATATCAAGAACATAATTTGCTAAGACACCTCTTTATTTGAGGTGCTGTCAAGACTGGCAATGAGAAATGACACAATCCCTCAGTTGTAAGTGACAAGCGCCACTATATTAGTCCAGTGCTTGTGTATTTCTCTGCTGGTTTTTGAAAAATTACATTTTCTTTGTGTAACCAGAACAAAAAGAAATAGAAATCGGTTCCATGTGAATTCTGTGGTCCTCTATATTAAACTGTAATTGTTTCCTAGTAAAAAACCAAGCCTGCAAGATTTCCTGAAAAATAATTTACAAGGATGGGTACTGGGTCCAGCTGGCTTTTTTTTTCTTTCTGTGCTTCTGTGATTGATGACACTGCAAGGAGCTGATAGATTTGCTGCTGCTGCATCTCCAGAAAGTTCTTTTTCTTTAAACAAACTGCAATCTTTAAAAAAAAAGTATTTACATGGTATTCATTTTTTTGGCTTCCTGGTTTGTAGTTGCTTTTCAACTCTGGCACTGCTCTAAGGAACCCAGTTAATGAACCTGGTTGCATCAACACAACCATGAAGACAGCTTGAATGAATTATTTAAGGTAATGGCCAGGCAGAAATTTGTAATTTGACCTAGTTAGCTCAATAGTAAGCCCTTTAGAAGGGTCATATGGAAAGAATGTTGATTTCAGGCTCCTACACACCTGAGTTCAAATCCTTCCTCTCCCACTGCATAACTTGTACATGTCACTTAAACTTTATGAGTTAGCGTTTCTTCTTCTGCAAAGCTGGAGAATGATTAAGCTGATTTTTCAGACCAGGAAATAACAAGCTTATCGTGAAGACCGATTGAGTTAAAAATTGGAAAACACTCTGTACATTTTAGGTGGTTTTATAAATTATAAAGCCTCAAAAATGATAATCAGAGCCTTGCGCCTCATTCTTTGAAAATACTGGTGTTACATTAATAACACAAGCTGAGGAATAAAAGCTACCCATCCTCTGCCCTTACACTGTGTGAGGCATGATATCAGGCATATAACACACATTATCTCATATATGCCTCATGAAAGCCTAAGGGATTATCATTCTTCTCTTTCACAGTAACAATTATTTCTGATAAGTATTGACTGCATGATATATGCCATACACCATGTTAAGTAATTTACACACACAATTTCATGTGATTCTTAAAGTAATCCTATGAAGAAGGTGCTTTTGTTATCTCTACTGAGGAAACGGAGGTGCAGGGATATTGACATACTCAAAGTCATATGACTAATCAGTTGGACTCACTATACTACCTCCCACTGAAAATATCAACCCCATCTCTCCTGTACTCTTTGACTTCCTGGGTTTTGACCTTTGACCTCTTCAAGTCTAAGGTTTTTTTTTTAAATTTTAATTTAATTTAATTTTAAGTTCTGGGATATGTGAGCAGGACGTGCAGGTTTGTTACATAGGTAAACATGTGCCATGGTGGTTTGCTGCACCTATCATCCCATCACCTAGATATGAAGCCCCACATGCATTAATTGGACTTATTTATAAAAATATGCAGCAGGACTAGCGGGTAGGAGGATGCAGTGTGATTCGTTCTGGAGTTTCCAATCTTTTTTCACACACCCTCATTTCACTGTGGCTCTGCACACTCTAGCAGAGGTGTCCAATTTTTTGGTTTCCCTAGGCCACGTTGGAAGAGGAGGAATTGAAGAACTGTCTTGGGTGGCAGATGAAATACACTAACACCGGCAATAGCTGATGAGCTAAAAAGAAAAAAGAGTCTGTGCATAACTCTCATGATGTTTTAAGAAAGTTTACAAATTTGTGTTGGGCCACATTCAAAGCCATCCTGGGCTGCATGCGACCTGTGAGCTGCAGGTTGGACAAGCTTGCATGTGCAATAACCCTAAGGCCTAGAAGTTTCCCTCTTACACATTCCTTGGTATGCTTCTAGGCAAGGTTTTGCAGCACAAAAGACATAAATTCCAGCCATATTATGTCATACAAAACAAGGTTAGAATAATGGCATGAGCATTCTAATAAACTCCACCTGTGATAGTTTAACTGTATGTTCAACATGGATAATCATAAGGCACATGAAGGAAATTATGCCTTCATGCTGCAGAAGGCAATTCTAATTAAGTTCCATAATGGCTCCTCCTTTCATTCCTAATATTTGAGTCACAGTCACATATAATGAAGCTTTGGAAGTGTTACTACATCATGGGAAGAACAGTCATAAACCTTCAAACCTGCTCTACTGGGGAGGATGGATTGGTGAAATGTGTGGCTGACAAATTCTCTGACAACTTAGAAGAGATCTAAGAAGCATAGTAGTAAACCAAATGTGATTTTGAAAGGCCCCAAAGACCTGCCAAAAATTAAATGAAGTAAACATTCACATCTAGTTGAGCTATCACAAGGATTTTATCACCATGGACTTTCGCAATTGCTACATATAGGGAATCTTTTTCATCCCAATGTGTTAGAGGACTTCTTAATGACTATTAACCTTTGTCACTTGCCATGTGTACATTATGTTGAAGGGCAGAGAAGGGCACAGAATTAAATTTCTGCATAAGATAATTTTACTTGTATTAGCTGTTTGATCCTTGTCCTGAGAATTAAATGAGATAGAATATGACAGGCACACAGTAAGCACTCAATAGACGCTGGTTATCAGTGTTGTCATCTTTTCTTTCTAGACGTTCTTCACCAACTCAAATCATGTCCTACCTATTCATTTATCATCGTGGCAGCAAAGAAGGAAGACAAAAGTAAGAGGAAGACATAAAGAGGTACTTAGAAATAGGGGAGCAGAGAAGGTTGTTCCAAGATCTAATGAACGTCTCTACCCGTTTCACCTCAAGTATTCACAAGAATGTTTATAAACTCAGGCAAAATGCTTTACCTTAATGTGCATATCCGTTAAATGGGAGAATGCATAATATGATTGCACTGGCCTCCTTCAGGATAGACATGCTGTTTGACAAACTGTTTTATAATAGAAAAACAGGCAGCCAAGGAGCAGAACCCAGATTTCTGCTGAATCCCTGAACATTAGTGGGAGGTACTATGTCTATATGTCAGATCTCATTCACTACACTTCCTTCTGTGCCAGAAATAAAAGTAATTTGCCTTAAACATAGCTGTTCTCACTGACCTTTCTACTGTGAAAAAGGGAGTTCTTAAGACTCTCATGAGGACAAAGCAACATGTGATGTGTTCAGCTTAACTTTTCAATATGAAGAAATACAAAACATAATGCAGGTATATAGATTGATAAATTTAGATATATGCATACATCTATGCATACACACATACATTCTATTGTGCTCAAAATATTTTTGTTCGTGACGTACCCTTGTTGTTGATTTGTACGAGGCCTTCTTTTCTTTGTTTTGATAATATATTAAGTACCAAAAAACCACCCCTCATCATAGAATCTAGAACCTTTGAAATTACTTACATATTTTTCTTTGGTATTACCTCATACTATCCCTGTTTCCTCCTAAAAATAACCATGTCTCAAATCGTGTGTCCATCATCAGCTTGCTTCTCACTGATATCATTTTGTCATGTCTAAAAATTATACTCTCTCATTTTAGTTGATTTCAACTTTTAAAATGCTGTATGTAATATTCTGGGACTTACAATTTTACATAAAGCCATTGCTAAGATGAATCCATTTTGTTTCATATAGTTATTGTATTCTTTTTTGATGCTTATATTGTTTTCCATTTTATGAACATACCACACCATCTATTCTTCTGTCAATAAGCATTTAGAGTATTTCTTCTTTTTGCAATCTGCCTTGCCTGACCTGTCAATGTTTGTTAAGCAATAATAACACAATGAACACCCAGTGATTTTCTTTAAGCACGTCTCCAATTCAGACATATTGTCATGAAACCAACCAAAAAGGAAGGAATAGAGGTTGAATTCGTTTTAGTAAGGACTTCTGTTGAGGGGTAAGCGGGTGTACATTTTAGTAAGGACTGCTATCTGCCTACTAACTCAAATAAATGTATTTCCGTAAAGATTTGATCACGCCCTGATTAGCTATTTTCAATAAATAAAAATAGCTTTGCCATCTTGAGCAAGTTTTTGTGTTTCAGTTTCCTTCTCTGTGAAAATAACTGGTCTGACCACTATTAAAATCAGTGTCTGCTCTAACTGTCTAAGATTCTAGGACCTGAAAGAAAGAAAGAAATGGACCTATCTATAGATAGAAAACCTAGCATTTATTGTGCAATGATGAAGTACAGGATACTCTATACTTTATATGCAGTTGTTTATTTGATGCTCACAAAAATCTGATTAGATAGATGCTACTATTGTTCTCCTTTTGGAGATAAGGAAACTGAGGCAAAGATGAATAAAAAAACAAAAAAATAAAAATCATCTCTAGCTAGAAGAGCTTTCTCCCACAAACCAAAGAATGAAATTCACAACTTCCTTGGATAGAGGTTTTATTCAACAGTATCTGATTTTAAAAACCACATATGTATTTCTCTGATTTGTTACAGTGAGCCATTCATAAGTGAACAGAGTAGAATGAAAGTTGTTTAAACTGAAGATGTTGTAATGAATTTTGATGAAGTACTGTTGCCTCAGCCATGTTCCAAACTGTCAGATGATGGTGTGCTTTGTAGACATCACCCCATAATATGACTGTAGCACCATGGCAAATTTAATTCAAAATGTAGAAATTAATGCAATATTTGAATATTTTTGCCAACATGCAGAGTTGCAGCATTTTCAGTGTATTAAATATTATCAGTATATGAAAGCTTCAACTCATTAGAAAGCTGAAAAGATACAGTGTTGCCAACTTTATAATCAGTCAGTGAACATTCATCATGCCTTGTGTGCAGAATACTGAATCAGTCAGTTGTGGCACGATAAAAGAAGCAGAAGACTGCATCAAACGATTTTATAATTTAATTGAGGAAATTATCTAAACTTAAGAGCAGCTTATTAAATATCAAATACAAATTTAAATGTTATGAATTGAATTGGTCTATACCAAAGGAACAAAGAGTAAAAGAGGTTTTACATATTAATCAACAAGCTCTAAAGAAAATAGCATTTGCGCTAAAAATCGTAACTTCTGTTGAGCACCTACTACTTCCAAGTCCCTGTGCTTAGCACTGTGCAAGTAGGATCTCTTTTAATCTTTGTAACAATCCTTTAACAAAGTATTATTTTGCCCCTGTTTTTAAAATAAGACAATCAAGAAGTAGAAAGGCTGCACAATACATGTAACATTACTGAGCTAATGACAGACTGGGTCAGGATCTGACCTCAAGTCAACCTGACACCTAAAGCTGAAGTGCTTGACATTATGTATACTGTGTTCAAAGAAACTGCATGAAAATGTATGTTGGCTCTGGAAAGATGAACGCATTCTCAGAGAGTGGAGCATAGAAATAAAGGTAAGTGATCATGTGACATTTTGGAGGCAGATTCGATTTCTATTTTTTAAAACTGCTTATTTGAACAAATTTTAGACTTATTGACAAATTGCAAAAATATTTAAAAAAAGAGTTACCTTATGCTCCTCATTTCCTTCCCCTAATCTTAACATCTTACAAAACCACATTGTAGTTATCAAGAATGAGAAATTCACATTGGTACAGTATTACTAACTAAATTTCAAATCACATTCAAAATTCCAATTTTTCCATTGATATTCTTTCTCTGTTGCAGAACTTTGTCCAGAATTCCACATTGCATTTAGCTGCTGTTTCTCCTTTCATAGTCCATCATAGTCTTTCCTTGTCTTTCATGACTTTGACTCTTTTGAAGAATATTGATCAGCTATTTTGTAGAATGTCTCCCAATTTGCACATGTTCAATATTTTCCCATGATTGGAATGAGGTCATTCATTTTTGGCAAGAATACCTCAAAATGACATTTGTATCCTTCTCAGTGCATCATATCTCAGGGTTCATGATGTTGATATATTATCACAAGTGTCCGCCAGGTTTCTCCACTGTGAAATTACTATCTTTTCCTTTATAGTTGATAGGTATTTGGAGGAAGCTAATTTGAGACTATGTAAATCCTGTTTATGTTCAAATAATTGCCTCCAAATTTTAGTATCCTTTGGTGGATCTTGTCTGCAATATTTATTACTGCAGTGTTTGCCTAATGGTGATTTTCTATTTCTATCTCTTTTTCTACCTTTAATTGGAATTCTGTGAGGAAGAGCCATCTCTTCTGCTGTATTAATTTATTTAATTATTTATGTGTATAAGTACTTTTCAAGGAAAATTAATTTTATTTTATGGCTTAAATTCAATACCATTATTATATATTTTGTTGCTCAAATTGGTCTCGGTTTGGCCATGGGGGGATTCTTCGGGTTGGATCCTATGTTCTTTTGACAAGCTGCCTTTTTTAAGCATTTACTTGCTTTCAGTACCACAAGATATTCCAGCTTTATGTTGTATTTTTTCCCCTAGCTCTAGAATCAAGCACTTCTCCAGGAAGACTGAATTACTTATATTGAAGAACAGGAACTAGAGACTAAGATTTGAGTGCTATGTCAGATCAGCTTTGCATTCCGATCTTCAGACCTTTCATTTCATTAATGAGAACTAACCTTGGTGAGATGGGAGTGGAGATAGTAAGTGGGTAGGAATTTAGAGTACTTTGCACATCAGTCTAAGGAGTTGGGATCTGGTATAACTAGTATTAGAGAGAAATCTTATAAAGCTAAGCAGAGGAGTGTGTGATGGTATTGTGTTACAAGATGATTCTCATGCTGTGGTGTAAGATGTAACAGGTGAATGGGCAGAAGCCTGGATGACTAAAAATAGCTAGTTAAGGCTATGTATGCATGGAGTGAGAAAGGCCCTCTACCAGAATAAAAGTGTCAGCAGAAGAAAGAAAAAAGAGAAGCAGAAACATTAGAGAAAAATAATTGGCTAGAGATAGTGACAGACATGACAGAGGGTTGGGGGAAGTGTAAAATTATTCTGTTTGTTATCTTAGAGAGCTGAATATATAAGGTGCCACTGGAAATATGAGGAATGATTGACTCTGTGTCAAGAAAGCATAGACTTCAGTTTTGACATATTTAGTTTAAGAATTATTGAGACATGTTAATAGAAAATACCTCCAGTAGAGAATGGGAGTATTATCCTAGAGATAGATATCATATTTTTGAATTCTTAATACCTAACCTTGTACCTAACTTACAATGGGTACTCAGAACAGTAAAAGCGAACATTTTCAAAGTGCTTACCTTATGTCAAGCCCATGCCAAGCATTTTTATATACATGACCTTATTTAATACTCACAATAATCCTATTTATATTACTTCCATATTTTTGGTGGAGAAACTGACATAAAGATGTTAAACAACTTGACAAAAGCAACACAGTTAGTAAGTTGTGAAATCAAGAGTTGACTCTAACTCATACTATTTCAATGTCCCTCCTTTAATCAATAGACTGTTTTTGAGAGAAAGATAGGTAGAAATCACACTCAGGACAGGCCTTACAGAAATGGATTTGAGACTTATCTGTGCAAATGAATTCAGTAAAAGAGTAAGGATAAAAAATAATAACATCAACACTGAGGTAACATCTGCAATAAAGTAGATTTGAAATAAGAAAGATAAAGTCAAATATGATAAAAGGTAATAAACCAGAGAAGGAAACAGAAAAGATAGTTGGCATATCAAATTGAGAAAAACAAAATGTAACAGGAAGTGGTTTCCACTTCCAGTAATGATAGATAAGCCTATTACAAACCAGCACTGCTGCCAAGGATAATTATAAACTCCAGAAAATGTTTTAAAATACTTGTTTGAGGACATCAGAAAGCTTACCAAATTAGCAAAGGCTTCAAGGGCCAAGATTCCAGAGGTAAGCGAAGTTCCTAGATAAGTCTAACATTTACACAATTTTTCCTTTGAGGGATTTGCCAGTTTTCAAACAGAGAAGCACCAGGCCTACAGTGAACTCTGTTACCAGGCTGTCCTGCACAGCCTCAGACTCCAAGCCCGTTCCAGTAGGCCAGCCTTTGTAGAACCAGGATTCAGACTGCACTACAGACCTAGGTTCCAGGTCCCCTGCAGAATGACCTTTAAGGACAGACACAAACTGAAAGTGAAGGGATAGAAAAATATATTTCATGCAAATGGAAACCAAAAGAGAGCAAAGATAGCTATATGTAAATGAAATAAACATTAAGTCAAAAACTGTTACAAGGGACAAGAGAGTCCCTTTGATAAAGGGGTAATTATTATTAATTGTATAATATTAATTATAAATGATAAAGGGGTCAGTCTATCAAGAGGATATATCAATTATAAATATTCATGCGAATAATATCAGAGCACCTAAATGTATAAAGCATATATTAACTGAGGAGGTAAATAGACAGCAATACAGCAATAGTAGGGTATTCAATACCCCATTTTCAACAATGGATAGATCATTCAGACAGAAAATCAATAAAGAAACATCAGACTTGGCTGGGCACCGTGGCTCACGCCTGTAATCCTAGCATTTTGGGAGGCCGAGGCAGGCAGATTGTCTGAGCTCAAGAGTTTGAGACCAGCCTGGGCAACATTGTGAAACCCTGTCTCTACTAAAATACAAAAAATTAGCCGGGCATGGTGGTGTGCACATGAAGTCCGAGCTTCGCGAGGCTGAGACAGGAGAATTGCTTGAACCTGGGAAGCAGAGGTTGCAGTGAGTCGAGATTGTGCCACTGCACTGCAGCCTGGATGACACAGTGAGACTTTGCCTCAAAAAAAGAAAGAAAGAAAGAAAGAAAGAAAGAAAGAAAGAAAGAAAGAAAGAAAGAAAGAAAGAAAGAAAGAAAGAAAGAAAGAGAGAGAGAGAGAGAAAGAGAAAGATCAGACTTCAACTACATTGAAGAACAAATGAATCTAATAGATATATGAAGAACATTCCATCCAACAGCAAAAGAACACACATTCTTTTTAAGTGCACATGGAATATTCTCCAGGAAATACCATGTTAGGTCACAAAATGATTTTCAACAAATGTAAGAAGATGGAAATAATATCAAGTGGTTTTTTTCAACCACAATGGTATGAAACTAAAAATCAGTAACAGGAGGAAAATTTTTAAATTCACAAATATGTAGAAATGAAACAACATACTTTTAAACAACCAATGGGTCAAAGGAGAAATCAAAAGATAAATTAAAAAAATCTTGAGACAAATGAAATTGGGAACTCAACATACTAAAACATATGCGATGCAGCAAAAGTAATTCTAAGAGGGAAGTTTAGAGTGATAAACATGTACACTCAGAAAAAAAAGGAAGATTTCAAATAATCAACCTTATTTTATACCTCAAGAAACTAGAAAAAAAGAAAAAAACTAAACCCAAAGTTAGCAGAAGGAAGGATATAATGAAGATGAGTGAAGGAATAACTGAAATAGAAACTAGAAAAACAATAGAAAGGCTCCACAAAGCTAAGTGTTGGTTATGCCAAAAAATAAACAAAATTGACAAAACTTTAGCTAGACCAGGAAAAAGAGAGAATACTCAAATAAATACAATCAGAAATGAAAGAGGACACATTTCAGCTGATACCACAAAAATATAAAGGATTATAAGACACTATTATATACAATTTTACACCAACAAATTTGAGAACCTAGAAGCTACGGACAAATTCCTAGAAACATGCAGCCTCCCGAGACTAACTCCTGAATAAATAGAAAATATTTACAGACCAATAAAGAGCAAGGAGGTTGAATTAATAATCAAACACCTCCCCAAAAAGAAAAGCCCAGGACATGATGGCTTCTCTGGTGAAATTTATAAAGCATTTAAAGAATTACTACCAATCCTCTTCAAACTCTTCCAAAAAAATTAAAGAGGAGGGAACACTTGCAAACTTGTTTCACAAAGCCAGCATCACCCTGAAATGAAAATCAGCAAAGACATTAAAAAAAAAAAAAAAAAAGAAAGAAAGAAAGAAAATTACAGACCACTATTCCTGATGAATATAGAAGCAAAAATCTTCAACAAAATGCTAGCATATCAAATTCAGCAGCACATTAAAAAGATCATACACCATGATTAAGGAAGATTCATCCCTGACACGCAAATATGGTTCAACAGATGCAGATCAATAAATGTGATACACTACCCTAACAGAATGAAGGATAAAAATCACAGGATAATCTCAATCAATGCAGAAGATTCATTTAACAAATGTCAACATATTTTCATGAAACAAAGTTTCAATGAATTACATTTAGAAGGAATGCACCCTAACTTGTGACAAGCCCATAGCTAACATCACCTTCAATGTTGAAAAGCTGAACACTTTCTTCTAAGATCAGGAGCAACACAAGGATGCTCACTCTCAGGACTTCTGCTGAATATAATACTGGAAGCCCCAGCCAAAGCAATTAGGCAAGAAAAAGAAATAAAAAGCATTCAGATCTGAAAGGAAGAAGTAAAACTGTTTCTGCAGATGACATAATTTTTATGTAGAAAACCCTAAAGGCCCCAACAAAAAAACTGTTAGAACTAATACATGAGTACAGTAAAGTTTCAGAATACAAAATTCAGTTGTATTCATATAAGCTAACAACAAACTCTCTGAAAAACAAATTAGAAAATAATATCACTTACAATAGCATCCCTCCCCCAAATACCTACGAACAAATTTAACCAAGGAAGTGAAAGATCTGTTCACTGAAACTTATAAAACACTGATGAAAAAATAAAGAAGACACAGATAAATGGAAAGATACCTTCATGGATTAGAATAATTAATATTGTTAAAATATCCATACTGTCCAAAATGATATATAGATTCAATGCAATCCCTATAAAATTTTTGATGTTATTTTTCATAGAAATAGATAAAACACACCAAAAATTCACACTAAACCACAAAAGACTCCAAACAGCTAAAACAATCTTGTGCAAGAACAAATCTGGGGGCATCTCACTATATGATTTCAAAATATGCTACAATGCTATAGTAATTTTAAAAGTACAGTGGTGTGTGAGAGCAGATATGTAGACCAGTGTAACAGCACAGAGAGCCCAGAAATATGATCAGTTTATCTTCAGCAAAGATATGAAGACACAATGGGGAAAGAATAGTGTTTTCAATAAATGGATTTGGGAAACTGGATATCCACATGCAGAAGAATAAAATTGGACCTTATTTCATACCATATAGAAAAATCAGCTCAAAATGGATTAACATTTAAACATAAGACCTGCAACTGTTAAAATACTAGAAGAAAACAGAGGGGAAAGATTATTGGTCTTGGCAATGATTTTTTTTTATATAATCCCAAAAGCACAGGCAACAAAGCAGAAATAGTCAAATGGGATTGCATCAAACTAAAAAGCTTCTGTATAGCAAAGGAAACAATCAACAAGGCAAAGAGATAACTACAGGATAGGAGAAAATATTATCAAACTATTCAGCTGAAAAACTGTTAATATCCGAAATATATAAAGAACCCAAATAACTCAATATCAAGAAAACAAATAACCCGATTTAAAACAGGCAATTTAAATAGACATTTTTCAAAAGAAGACATGCAAATGAACAATAGGTATATGAAAAAATGCTCAACATCACTAATCATAAAGGAAATCCAAATCAAAACCACAGTGAGATATCACCTTACACCTGTTAGAATGGATACTATTAAAAAAGACAAAGGATAAGAGCTGGTGAAAATATGGAGAAAAGCAAACACTTGTACACTATTGGAGGGAATGTAAATTAGTAGAACCACTATGGAAGGCAATATGAAGCTTCCCAAAAAAATTAACAGCAGATTTACCATCCAATCTAGCAATCTCATCTCTGAGTATATATCCAAAAGAAATGAAATGAGTATCTCAAAAGAGATATCTGTACTCCCATGTTCATTGTAGCAGTATTCACAATAGCCAAAATATGGAATTAACCTAAATGTCTATCAATGGATGAATGTATAAAGTGTGATATATACCTATAAAAAATTGAATATTATTCAGCTTTAAAAAAGAAGAAAATCTTACTATTTCGTGACAGCATAGATAAACCTGGAAGATGTTATATTAATTGAAATAAACCAGGCACAGGAAAATATATACTGCATGATCTCATTCATATGTGGAATCAAAAATAGTTGAACTCATAAAAATGAAGAATAGAATGGTGGTTGCCAGGGGCTTCAGGGTAGGGGAAATGGTGAGATGTTGGTGAAAGAGTACATAGTTTCAGCTACACAAAATAAATGAGTTCTGGGGATCAACTATGGTACAGCATGGTGACTACAGTTAATAATCCTGTATTGTATACCTTACATTTGCTAGAAGTGCAGATCTTAAGTGTACTAGGCATATAGACACATAAAGGTAACTATGTGAGATTATGGAAATGTTAATTGTATATCAAAACGTCATATTACATACCCTAAATTTATTTTTCATTTTTACCTCAATAAAGCTGGGGAAGAAAAAGACCTTCCCAAGAAAAAGGAACAAAAATAAGAAAGATAACTGAATTCTCAGCAGAAATAATAAAGCTTTAAGGCATTCAGATGATATTTTCAACTTTCTAGGGAAAAGAAAGAAAAAAACAACCAAAAAATGCCAACCTAGATTCCTATATCTCGTAATGACTCAGAAAAGAAGGGAGAAAAATAAAATGCTTTCAGACAAGAATAGAGATTTCATCACTAGTAGACCTTCTTTTAAAAATGCTGTATATCTTCCTTAGGCTGAAATAAAATGATCCCTGAAGGAAGCATTGAGAAGCTGGAAAAAAATAAAGAAAAAGAGAAAAGCGAAGTACATGGACCAATCTAAATGAATATTGACTGTACACGGTAATACTACTGATGTCTTGTGGGACTTACTATGTGTGATTAAAAGATACAACATAAACAAAAAATACAGAAGTAAGAAATGGTGTTAAATGTATTCTAAGATCCTTATATTACTCAGGTAGTGACAGAAATAATTTAAATTGGAAATTAATACATCAAAGATACATGTTGTAACACCTTAGACTAACCTACTGCAAGAACAGTGAAAACTGTAGTAACCACCACTTTAAAGAAGCCAAGAAAGAAATGAAAATAGGAAAGACAAATAGAACACAAATAACAGACTTAAATGTAAACATATCAATAACTACACTAAATGTAAATAAACAAAATGCTCCTATTTTGAAAATATCAGATAGTATAAAAAACTATAGGCTGTTTAAAGGGACATACATACTTTAAATATAAGGAAACAGAAAGAGTGAAAGTGAAATGATGGGAAAATACACACTGCAAAATGAATCAAAGCAAAGTTGGTATAGCTATATTAATCTCAAAAAAAGTAGAAGTCAGGAGAGCTAAAACAGAGACTTTTCATAATTATACAATATTTGGTTAATAGGAGGATAAAAACTAAATGTATGTATTTAATAAAACAGCCACAAAATATACAGAGCAAAAGTTGGCAGAAATAAAATAAGAGAGAAATCAACAATTGCAGGTGAATATTTTAACACAACATTCTCTGTAACTAATAGAATAAGTACACCAAAACAAAACAAACATATGATAAGAACATAAAGATATGGACAAAATGATTAATACACTTGACCTATATAAGACCACATTCAATGATTACATTTTTTTCAAAAGTATATAGAATATTTACCAAAATTTATGATATTCTGGACCATAAAGCAAGTTTTAATAAATTTCAAAGATTGGGATCATGCAGAGTATATTTCCTATCCAGAGTAAAATCAAGCTAAAATTAATACCCACAAACAAGTAGAAAATCCACAAATAGAGAAATTAACCAATATATTTGTTGTAAAAATACATAAATCAAACAAAAAATTACAATGAAATAAAAACTATTTTGAACCAAGTAGTATGAAACTATGATATCAAAACTTATGGGATGCAGCTATAGCTGCTTAGAGGGAAAATTATAGTCATAAAAAATATATTAGGAAAGAAGAGAGGCTGAAAATCAGGTCTCTAACTATTCAGAAAAAGAAGAATAAATTAAATCCAAAGATGTAAAAGGAAGGAAATAATAAAAGGCAGAAATAACACAATAGAGAGCAAACATAGATATAATACTAAACGGCCAAAAGTAAATTTTGGAACACTAATCCTCTGAAAAAACCAAGTATCAATAACAGTGAGAAGTTACAAATCACCAACATCAGAAACAATAGGGGCTCATAACTTCAAATCCTACAGACTTTAGGAAGACAAAAGACACTATTACAAATATTATTGTAATACATTTGGTGATTTACATGAAATGTATAAATGCCTTGAAAAACAAAAATTCTCAGATTTGACCAAGAAGAGATAAAATCCTGAATAGTCCTATATCTGCTAAAGAATTTGTGTAAATTGAAACCTTCCTGCAAGAGAACACTACACTCAGAAGGCTTCACTGGTGAAACTTTTCAACCATTTAAAGTAGAAATAACACAAATCTTACACAAACTCTTGTAAAAATTAAAAAATAGAAATTCATTTTATGAGATTGGGATAACTTTGATGCAAAACATGATGAACACATTACAAGAGAGGATAAATACTCTCTCACAAATACAATGCATAAGTCTTAACATTATTAGCCGCCGAGTCAAGACCAAGTTGGAATTGTTTCAGAAACGCAAGGTTGATTCAATATGTGAAAATTAATTTAATTCGTCATAGGGACAAAAAAAAAAGAAGAAGAAAAAACAGACGATTAACTCAATAAATACAGAAAGAGTGACTGAAGAAAATCAACCACCCATCAAACTCCTAGCACACTGAGAATAGGAGGGACTTAATCTGGTAAGGGAACCTCTAAGAAGTTAGTGTAAATATGTGTTTCGTGGTAAACTATTAAAAGATTTCCACCTGAGACTGGTGGACAATGAAATCTACCATCACTATTTCTATTCAGTATTATAGGGTTCTAGCCAGTTCTGTAAGTTATGGAAAGAAATAAAACTGTGATTATTTACAGCAGACATGATTGTATTTACAGAAAATCTAAAGCGATCTTCAGATAAACTGATCATTTAACACAGTCATTGAATATAAGCTCAACGTATAGAAATCAATTATATTTCTAATTATCAGCAAAAATAATAGAAAATAGAATGAAAAAATACAATAAAAAATAATAAATCTACCAAATATGTTTAAGACCTATATGCAGAAAACTGTAAAACATTAAGAGGTACTACAACAGACCAGCAAGTGGAAGAATAAATCAGACTCATGAATTAGAAGGCTATTTAAATATGCAAATTTTATTCAAATAAATCAATGTATGCAATGCTATCCCAGCCAAAATTCCAGTATAATTTTTTTGTGTGTGGGAAATTGTCTAATTTGACATGGAAAAGCAAAGGCCTATTTTTTAAAGCCTCTGATGAGTTGGATTTTAAGAATAGAAAATAAACTCTATTAAAAGCAGATATCAAACAATATTTTCCTCATTTGAATGCTTGTTTGCAGAGATGAACTATTACAAGTTAGCATTATTTTTATGTGTTTTTTCTTTTTTTTTATGATTTCCACTGCTACTACCTCTGTCCAGGCATCATCAATTTTTACCTGCAGGACTCAGTAGCTTCCTACTTAGTGTCTCAAATTCCACCTTAACCCTCTTTTATCTAATCTTAAACCAGCAGCTTGAAAGATTCTGTTTAAACATAAGCTTCTGTGACGTTTCTTGAACATATGAAGCACATTTCTACCTCAGGGCGTTTGTACCCACTGGTCCCTCCCTTAGAAAGCTCTTCTTCCAGGTATCCACATGCCTCCCTCTCTCACTATATTTTTGTGTATGTTTTTTTTTTTTGAGACAGTCTCACTCTGTCGCCTAGGCTGGAGTGCAGTGGCGCAATCTTGGCTCACTACAGCCTCCACCTCCTAGGTTCAAGTGATTCTTGTGCCTCAGCCTCCCGAGTAGCTGGCGTTACAGGTGAGTGCCACCACACCTGGCTAATTTTTGTAATTTTAGTAGATACAGGGTTTCACCATGTTGTCCAGGGTGGTCTCGAACTCCTGACTTTAAGTGATCTGCTCAACTTGGCCTCCCAAAGTGTTGGGATTACAAGAGTGAGCCACCAAGCCCAGCCTCCTCTCTCACTTCTTTTTACATCTTGACTCAAATTACTTCCTCTGTCAGACCTTCTTTACCTACTGTATTTGAAATAGCAACCCCCAATCCTACCCAGCACTCTGACCTTCTTCTTTGTTTATTCTTCTTTATAGCCACTATCACCTTGAAATAAACTATACATTCTACTCTTTATCTGCCTCTTTCCTCTAGAATGTAAGCTTTTTGGGCAGAGATGTGTATCTTATTTGTTCCCATCACAGCATCAGCATGTGGCAAAACCTCAATAAATATTTGTTAAATGAATTAAATAAATGAATACATTAATGATGTGAAATACACTTTAAAATTTAAAGATAATTTTCATAGAACAAGCCATTATAATATTTAACCCAGTTTTATTTTACTTTTATATTCTTGTTGGTATTTTTCTCACCAGAGTCCATACTTAGACCTTCAGGGGCTCATAAAGACCACATTTCACAGTGTGACTGGAATGTTCCATGACACACAGAGTGAAAAGAATGAAAGAGCATAATTCTGCCGAGACTACGGCATTTTAATGTTGGCTTCAATATTTTTTAGTACATTCATAAAATGTTTAATGAAAGTGTGATAAAAAAGAAGAGTGGTTTTATTAAAATAAAAATAAAAAGTTCTTCTTGTGTTGCTTCAAGGGATCATCTTTTGGTTTGATACTCAAAATGAACTGAAGTGAGAGGACAAAAATATGCTCAAAATAACTGAATCACTATGTTATTTATAATCTGTAACGGAACATGTTTCCAAGAAAGTAGGTTATTTCTTTATGCACATATAAATTTGAAATTAGTACAATAAAAAGTTGAACATTTTTGGTTAAGGAGGACAGTAAGGTCAGATGTCAAACTCATAATAAAAACATTGCTACAGCCAGACCAGAAAGTTACTCTCTGATCTTTTTAAGGTTTTTCAATAAGATTGTCTGATGACATTTTTCCCTCTTTTTCACCATTTATAGCCTCACTCTTAAAAGACTCATTTTCTTTCAAGAATAATCACTGAAGCAAAAAAGAAAATCTCTGCATTTCAACAATAGTTCAGTTTGTTAAGGTTTTAGCTTTAAAAAGAAGATAAATAAGAAAGTCCTTTGGAGAAAAATGACTAATACTGTGCTCTTTAACTATTTCTGGAGTTTCTATGAGTAATTCTGGCACACCACCTTGCAAAATTTTATGTTTTGAATTAATATTCACTGTAAAATAACTTTTAAAAAAATTACATGAAACTAGAGTTTCTAGCAGCCATTGTCATTTAACTTCCCTCTATCTAGAAAAAAAATCCTTAATAGAATTTTTAAGCAAAAGAAAATATTATCAAGCTTCCCATATTTTTAAGAAATTTATTTTATGATGAAGTATCTCGGGAGATGGTATCAGCACATTCTAAAGCTTCTTAAAGAAAAAGTGTATGAAGCTGTAAAATAGCATTGGCAAACTTTTGACCAAAAATCAGAATAAATTTCCCAGACCACCTCTTTAACTCCTCAGATTCCTAACGCCCTACTTGCAAGGCAATATGACATTCTAGACAAACATGGATTCTGATGTCAGTCAAATGCAGATTCAAATCCCAGCTCTGCCACATTCCAGCTGTGTGAACTTGGACAAGCAACTTCTGGGCCTCGATGTACTCATCAGTAAAATGGAGCTGGTGATACTTCAGGTAGGGCTGCTAAGACTACTTAATGAGGTAATGTATGAGCATGACTGGCAAATGGTAGGCATTTCAAGAAAAAGAGTAAAACGTTTTCCGTTCCGTCAGTATTTCTTCCCTTCTGCTTTATGTAGAACTTGTGGCATGTCCTTTTCACACCCAATACATGTCTAAACACCATTCTTCTTTAATCTGAACATTTTTACCCTGGCCTACCAGCAGCACAGTCTTGGGTAAGTGGTTTGTTCATCTGGAGCTCATTTTCTCACACCTTTCCTCTCTCCAGAAAATTTAATAATTAAGAAAAATAAGTCTGGGCAGGGTGGCTCACGCCTGTAATACCAGCACTTTGGGAGGCAAAGACAGGAGGATCCATTGAGCCTAGGAGTTTGAGACCAGCATAGGAAACATACTGAGAGATCAGCTCTATAAAACCACTAAAAACAAATTATTTGGGCATGGTGGTATGTGCCTGTAGTCCTAGCTACTTGGGAGGCTGAGGATTTCTTGAGTCCAGGAGATTGAAGCTGCGGTGTGTTAAGATTCCACTGCATTCCAGCCTGGGCAACAGAGTGAGAATCTATCTCAAAAAAAAAAAAAAAGAAAGAAAGAAAGAAAGAAAAAGAAAAGACAGTTATGAAATCTATAGTGCTTACTATGTGCTAGCTCTGTCCTAAGTAACAACTCATTTATTTTTCACATAAACTCTACAAGATATGTGATCTTATTACTTGCATATTACAGATGGAGAGAATAAGAGAGGTGAAGTAACTTGCCTAAGGTTATGCACAAGCTGGTGTCAGGAGGCAATAATTGAACCCAGAGCCTATACCTGAGGGGATTATGCATCAGTTTATTTTAATTTGACCCCAGACTTTAATCTAAGATGATGTCTTAAGACACTTACTTATCCTTAGAATCTTGGATTAAGAAAGACAAAACCAATAATGAAAACTAGATGGTTTTTAGCATGAGGCAATCATGAACCGTGTACCCAGAAGGTGGAATGGAACAATTGTATGGTCATCCTTTGCTGGGGTAAACTGTTATTTGCCTGGTTTCCCTAGAGTAGAAAAAGGCTGGATGAGATCTGAATAGGGAAATTGAGACAAGAAATGTGATCGCTGAAAATAATGTCTTCTGAGCAACTCCCAGCATCTATTGACTTCTTACCAAGATAAATCAAAACTGTGTATCCAGAAAGACAAATAATGGGTAACATTTACTGAATACCTATAGATAATCTTATCTAATCATTACAACCCTTTTTTAAGAGAAATGCTTTTTTTCCTATTTTATAGATGTGGAAACTGATGCTGCAAAATGAATTTGCCAATGATAATACAGTTGATAAGTAGTTGAACTAGAGAAAAAAAAGTTCTCTATTGATGTCATTGACAATCAAGGCAGAAAATATGCATCACAGAGTGTTATAGTTTATTTCCTTGGTTTAAGATTCCCTGGTTCATTCTACTCTGTATGGATGATAAAACACTGAGGATGAGATCAATGGAGTGACTTGTTCAATGTCCCCAGATCATTAATGTCAGTGGCAGACTTAGGACCCTACTATCCTATTAGCCTGATCCTGTATTTTTCCCACCACACTGCACTGTCTTTTGCTTGGGGTTATGAGTGATTATAGAAGCCAACTAAACATAAATTTTAAAAGCTTTCAAAATGTTTGTTTTCTGCAGTTAATTTGAAGAGAATGGGGGAGAGGGAGTCAGTGTGGTTGGAGAAATTTTGGAGGTGGTTCAAAGAAAATTAAATATGGAGAGAAAGGTCTTAAAAAGTGTCCTTAGCTGGCCCCTAGTGAACACTAGAGTGCTTTGTTCAAAAGAACTCAACTAAAAATAAGCTGGGAAAAATGCCCCTATAGGAAAAACAACATTTCGTGCAAAAGTATGATTTCAATAAGTCAACCGAGTCCAAGTTTAGACTGTGATTCATTTTACAAATGAAGTTACACCCCCAGATCATGTATGCATCCAATTTCAGCCTTTGGCCATATTCTTCATCACTCTTGTGGGACATGTGTTTATTAAATTATAACCCATGCTCTGTTATGTGGTGTGGCCTGTTTATCTTGCAGATCTGAAATAACATAATTACTTAAAGCAAGTTTGAATGGCATATTATTAAATTCTCTGTTTTTTTTTTCATTTCCACCAACAAAAATTATTCTCATTTTCTAAATTTAAAATATTTATCTCTTTAAATTTTGATACTGTATCTTTGATACACACACAATAGCATTAAAAGTTGTGTGTGTAATTATGCTGTCAAATGGTTTTGTCTTCCCCCTTAATCTTCTTCCAGTGTATTTGGCTTCGACAGAGCGGTGCTGCTAGACTCTAATAAATCATCCCTTCAGGTCTCAAATATTGTGCAGTACAAGGGAAATTCAAGAAGGATACATATTATTTTAAGCAAATGCATATAGGCATTTTTTATTTGTACATGTGACTACATCTTCTTGGCACTTGGACTTAATTCCCTGACTCTGGAAGCAAAGAATAGGCAATTAAGGATAGCAGATCCATTCCAAACAAGAAAGTGGTGCTCCATATGTATTGGTTGATTTGACTGTTCAATGCTAGATAAAGCCAATGCAAAATCATGTACACATAACACAACCGTGTCAAATATCAAGTGTCCATTATGTGCTAGGCATATTCTCTTCAAAGCTCATGGCCTCTCTGTAAAGTAAATGATATCAACCTTTTTTATTAGATGAAAAAACTCTGGGACTCAGAGAGTTTAAACAGTTGAAGGAGGTCAAAGAGTAAGTAGCAGAGATTGGGACCTAATTAACATGGGTTGGAAAACACTTTGGAAAGGTTGATGTAAATGATTTGTGCAATGTCAACACTCAGTGAATTTAAAGAGCATGGGCTATGTCTTGCTCAAGGCACAACTTCTTCCCTCAATTCGTGCTACCTTTTGGCTTTTCTTAAAAACCAAAAACAAAACAAAACAAAACTAACATTTATTGAGAATGCCCCTTATGCCAGTTTCCATGCTGGCTCTTTGCACACATTGTTTCATTTACATTTTTAAAATGCTTTGGAACTTCTCTGACTCTGTCCAGCTGCCTCCTGTCATGGCCAAAAGTCCAGACCATTCAGCAAACAGTCAGATGTTAGTTCCAGTTGAGTGAATTGGTTAGGTCTCAAATCCTTTCTGCTCATCACCTGTAAAATGGGATAACAATACAGTTCCTGCTTATTTCTGTTTTCAGTTAGGATGAAAATGTCAAAAGAGAAAATATTAGAAAAGAACAAAATCATATGTGTGAACAATGGGCTTGCATAATGGAGTCACATTGTACAGTTGTAAAATAGCAAATGTATGTGGTCAGCAAAAAGATGAGGGAGAGAACGATAGAGTGAGAGAGAATAATTTGACCATTGCCAATCATTCCTCCTGCTTCTACTCAGTGAGAATAAATCCCCAGTGAATAGGAGATGGGCAGCCTCACTCCCTCCCAGTTCTCTGTGCCTCTTCAAGTGTGAGTATCTCCCAGAGCTGGATATGGCTTCTAGGGATTAGATGTATGATTTTCTAATAAGATGTCCTATAAATGCAAGCCATCTGGTTCTCCAACAAAGAAATAGTTACTTGTTTTAATGCACAATAAAAAAAAAAAAAAAAACTGGCTGTGAGAGAAGATATATTCCTCAGGGCCTTTTCAAGAATAATCTAGATTCTGCTTCTCAAACCATCTGTGGTGAAGCACTATTTTTGTTCAACATCTTTTAAACTAATACTTTTGTAAAAAAACAGTACAAATTAATTACTAGAAAATAACCACTTGCTTGTATGTCCAGCCATGCCATATGGCTTCTTCGCATTCTAATACTTATCTTATTGCTGACCAGAAACAGTTTGAGGATTTATTCATCCCAGCTCATGAACCATTTTCTGAGTAGCAATGATCTAGATTAGACACATTATTTAACCCCAATAAATAATGGTCTTATTCTAAACACAATTCTAAAATTCAAAACTCTTCTTAAAATAGGACTCCACTTTCTACCTGAGTGAAGAATTTTTATTTATTTTTCTCTTTTTTATAAATAAATAAAACGAATTGTATTTTTTCTCTTTTCTAAAACTTCTGTGTTGCATGCAAAGGGAAACAGGTTTGTTACCTGGGTACATTGCGTGATGCTAAGGTTTGTGGTACCTACGATCCTGTTACCCAGGCACTGAGCATAGTACTCAACAGGTAGTTTTTTTCCAGCTGTTACTCTCCTATCTCCCTCTCCCCTCTAGTAGTTTCCAGTGTATATCAGTCCCATCTTTATATCCATGAGTACCCAATGTTTAGCTGCCACTTATAAGTGAGAGCAAACATGTGGTGTTTGGTTTTCTGTTTCCGTGTTAATTCACTGATGATAATAGCCTCTAGCTGCATCCATCTTGCTGCAAATGACATGGTTTCATCTTTTTTATGGCTGTATAGTATTCCATGATGCATGTGTACCACATTTTCTTTATCCATTCCACTGTTGATGAGCACCTAGGTTGATTCCATATCTTTGCTATTGTAAATAGTGCTGCAATGAACATGCAAATGCCTGTGTCTTTTTGGTAGAATGATTCTATTTTTTGGACATATACCCAGTAATGGGATTGCCAGGTTGAATGGTAGTTCTATTTTAAGTTCTTTGAGAAATGTACATGAAATTGCTTTCCACAGTGGCTGAACTGATTTACATTTCCACCAACAGTGTATAAGCACAGCCTAGCCAACATCTGTTATTTTTTTATTTTTTAATATTCACTATTCTGATTGGTGTAAGATGGCAGGATGATAGCAGTACAAAAAGACACATAGACTAATTGAACAGCATAGAGAACTTAGAAATAAAGCTGCACACCTACAGTCTTCTAATTTTTCACAAAGTAGACAAAAATAAGTAATGGTGAAAGGACTCCCTATTCAATAAATGGTGCTAGGATAGCTAGATAGATAGCCATGTGCAGAAGAATGAAACTGGACACTTACCTTTCACTATATACAAAAATTAATTCAAGATGGATTAAGGATTTAAATGTAAGACCACAAACTATAAGAATCCTAGAACTAGGAAACACCATTCTAGACACTGGCCTTGGGAAAGTCCTCAAAAGCAATTGCAACTAAAACAAAAATTGACAAGTGGGCCCTAATTAAACTAAAGAGCTTCTGCACAGCAAAAGAAACTATCAACAGAGTAAACAGACCAGCTACAGAATGGGAGAAAATATTCACAAATTATGCATTTGACAAAGGTCTAATATCCAGAATCTATAAGGAAGTTAAACAATTGAACAAGCAAAAAACAAATAACCTCATTTAAAAAATGGGCAAAAACATGAACTGACTTCTCTCAAAAGAAGACATACATGTGACCAACAAACGTATGAAAAAATGCTCCACATCACTAATCATGGAGAAATGTGAATGTGAGTGAAGGCGTTTTATGGCTGTTTGATCTTCCTTTTTTCTTCTCTCCTTGCTGCACAGAGGCCCCATTCTCTTAGGCTCTTGTTTCACCAGTTCAGCCTCCTCTCTAACTTCTGCCTTCAGCCTCATGACCCTCTCTTTTGGTATCCTCTGCCCTAAACATCCTGCATTTCTGTTATTTGCTTCCTCATTTCCCATGGCTCATTTTCTCTGGGTCTTGTCAGCAGTAGTTGATAGGCTAATTATGTTGATCAATGAGTTTATGCTGACATGCATGAATTCATGGCTCACCCCAGTCAGTGGAATTCATTATATAAACATTTGTTTACTTAAGCGTGTTTTGTTTAAGGTATTTATTTGGAAGAATCTCTTCAAAGATACAATCCCTGCTCTCAAGTGTATCATCATTGAGAGCAAGGCTGGACTCTTGACTCTCTGGGGAATAGAAATATGGAAGCGCCTTAAGAAATAGATGATCCAGGGGCCGAAATCAGCTTTCTACTCTAGTGTATTTTTGGAACCCTTCTCCTGTCTCGTGAAAAAAAAAAAATGTTTCAGAGGTCAAATACATTTCAAAACTTCCATAGAGTCTATTTCCTTCTTTGAGGGTCCCATGTAACTTAGCATATTAGAATCCTAAGAAACTTTTCAGGTAGACAATCTAATTTTATTTAAATCATGAGTTTCCCAACACAATATGACCATAAAACTCTTTCGTCTAAAAATACCAGTTAATATCCATCAAAATTAGTATTCTTCAAAATACATTTGGAGAAATGCTGATTGGGTTAGGATTTCAAGCTTAAAATGTCACGATTGTATTATAGAGCTACTATGGTTTTCTGAGATATCATAATGACATGGGTTTTGTTTTCTCAAAAAGGAGTCCTGCTGTTTAGAGTTGAATACTGAGGTATTTATGGGTGAAATAATGTGGGTTCTCAGATTTTCTTTAAAATATTTCAGAAAAGAAAGAGGGGTTGAGATTGCTAAAATATTGACAAAATGTTAATAACCTTGGTGATTAATACACCGAGGTTCATTAAATTGTCTACCTATTCTATACATGTTTGAAAAGTTCTATTATAAGAATCTTATTTTAAAATTCTGTGATACTTACATTATATAAAGTCAGGCAAACTTCATTAATTTTTTTTTTGAGATGGAGTTTAGCTCTTGTTGCCCAGGATGGAGTGCAATGGTGCAGTCTCAGCTCACTGCAACCTCCACTTCCCAGGTTCAAATGATTCTCCTGCCTCATCCTCCCAAGTAGCTGGGATTATAGGCAGGAGCCACCACGCCTGGCTAATTTTTAGTATTTAGTAGAATTGGGGTTTTACCATGTTGGCCAGGCCAGTTGTGAACTCCTGACCTCAGGAGATCTACCCTCCTCAGCCTCCCAAAATGCTGGGATTACAGATGTGAGCCACCACACCTAGCCCAAACTTCATTAATTTGTAATTCACCAATTTAAATTCTGTGAGCATTAGGACAATATACTAGTTTGATTGAACTGAAATTGGTCTTCGCTTATAAAATATATTCAAAATTAATATAAATGTAGAGTTTCCCAGAAATATAGCAGAGAATAGTTTACAAATCCTGGGGGGCTCTGGAGATGCCTGAGTGGCAAAGTGAACTAAGCAGGTAATCAGGTGGGCACATGTCCCCTTTCCCAACTCCAATTTTAACCCTTTAATAGAGCAACAATCTGCTTGCTACTTTGTTTTTGTAAAGGGCCTATTGTTTAATTATATAAAAGTATGAAAACCACTGCTGTATACTCAGATGAATGCAGTCTACTAGGTCTAATTTGGTGAAACTCTTCAATGCTTTAATTTGCCTAGATTTTAAAAATTGGTAAGTCGAGTTCCCAGGCCCCTTTCCCTCTGCCTTTCCACAGAGGCCAGAGAGGGCTGCACTTTGGTACTTTGCTGGGTTTGTGGTTTGTGAGTTGGCAGCTTGCTGGCAGCCAGCCTTCTGTCTAGTCTGGTGCATATCACGCCATGGTAGCAGGTAAGGAACTTGCATGTCTCCAGATGTGATTCTCCGTCTTAGATTAACACTTGGGGCAGCTCCACACCACCCTTCAAAACCCAGGGCTAGGTTTCAGGAAGACTCTGGACTCAGAGAGCTCTAGAAAATGAGCTGTTCCTTTCTCCAAAGTATATTCTAAAAGCTAATTTTTGTCTTGGTCTTAACTGGAGGTATCTTAGAAAGAGCAAAGAATTCCATCTAGAGGACTTTACAGGATCATTGAAGAACTCAGGAAGGCTACTAAGTGTTTTCATCAACTGAGAAAATGGAGGCCAGTAAAGAGTTCTTTCTACTGCTCCCCAGGGCCCAGC
The DNA here is from genome assembly GCF_007565055.1 of Rhinopithecus roxellana. NCBI lineage: Eukaryota > Metazoa > Chordata > Mammalia > Primates > Cercopithecidae > Rhinopithecus > Rhinopithecus roxellana. The sequence goes on along the minus strand of NC_044559.1, from coordinate 99,842,271 downwards.
TCCTTACTATAGGAGGTACTAAAGGGCTTCAGAGCACCAGCTGTGGGGTCAGATGGTCTCAGGTTTCTCCAACCATGTCATTTTTTGACCTCTGGCAAGTTATTTAGTTCCTCTAAGTCCTAGTTTCCTCATCTCTCATAAGATTGGGAATAATATCACTTATCCCACACAGTTGCCTCAAATATTTTTATCTGTGCTAAGTGTTTCTCCAGTGTCTTTCATTGTAAAATGAGAGAAAGTGGGATAAGCTCTTTGTACGAAACCTGTCCTGTTACATGGTAGAAACTTGACATATTCTTGCTTTATCGCCCTTGCAGTTCTTCTGATGGTTGTTGGGGTGATGGTTCCTATAGTGAAGATGGAATACCCCTGCTTCCAACAGCTCACTTAGTGAAGAAGCCTGCACAGAAAAATCTCCCTTTGCTATCAATATTAGTTTCCTGGAAAATCTTAATATAAGAAATTTGGCTCTAGGCTCACTTAGGAATGAGGAAAGCAAGTTCTAGTTGAGGTGTTGACCACTCTGAAGATCCCATTAGTCTCACTGTGCCTTTTCCTGCCATGACATTGTCCCATGACGATCAGTGGTGATCAGAAGGACCTATTGATATCAAACAAAAAACTTCTCATTTATTTAGCAATTAGCTTCTGTATTGATTCCAGGTTTAGAATAAAAACTGAGATCAATCCAACATAATATTTCTCATTCAGTTAACTTAATCTAATTAGTCCGGCATGACTTTCTGAAAGCCATGGCCACTGGGGCATGCTTCCAAACATCATAGATGGAATGCCATTCCCTGCCAGAAAGTGGACATCGGTCTTTCCAGGAATAAGACCTGATGTATAGAACTGGTGATTGGTTTCAATTCTTGACATTTTTGCTCTGGCTATTTTCTCCTTTTATTCCCCCTCCTCATTTCTGATGTTTTTCTAGATAGGCATAAGACATTATCTCAACAAGAGTGAGGTTTCCTCTGTTGATAAACAGATTCACTAAACAGGTTCTCTCTGCTCCGAAAGAGCATAAATCTCTACAAAGAGGCTTCAGTTTGGTTTCAGCACATGTGAACAATGAGACAGCCTTACGAGGCCAACTTTAAATACTTTAGAATGAAGCTTTTTAACAAAGACTCCCAAAGTACAGGCAAGCAAATCAAAGAAAAATGTCAAACTCCGAATACCCTCCAAGCCCAGCAAAACGTCAAAGGAGCTGCTAGGAAGGGAAGAATGGGCCTTCAAATAATGTATAGCCAGGGAGAGAGGAGAAAGAAAAGAAGATAGTATCTGATTTATAAATATTTATAAAACAATCATTAGGCTTGGCTGGAACATGCAGTTCTTCTCCGAGTTCACCGGTGGGAAACAATAATAAAATGCAAGGAATTATTCAAATAAAGGCAAGAAAAGATTTAACTCCATATTTTTAGAAATCTACCAACACTCTTCACACCGTGTAGTGAGGAAGGGTACAGTAAATGAGCTCTGTGGAATCCTGTACTTGGACTGTATGGAGGAAACCAGCTCAGAAACAGACTTCAGAGCCATAAATTAGCTTCCAGTCTTACTGGCCAGACCTTGGTCATCAGCATCCACTCTATATTGGTCCTTGGCTAGTGTCCACTCTGCTCCCATTCAGAGCTGTAGCTGCATAGGCCACCCTGCTTCCCCTGTCATTTGTGAACCGTGTGGTGACTGCTCAGAACTGAGCCTGAAATAGTTCCTCTTTAAAAGGCCCAGCTTGGGTTCTCTTTTAATCTGGACCAAGACAATTTAGTAATGTGCTTCTAAAAAGGACTTCCATTAGGAAGAATTCATATTTCTTCTGGGCCTGTCTTACACAGGAATGGGTGAGGGGGCAATTTAAGCCAAAGCTTCCTAACCATTTTGTGACAGCCAAAGGCAAGCTAGGAGTTGGTCAGGAGATATGATGGGCTATCCATCTCCATAGTGATAAAACATTTAACCTTCTTTAAAGCCACTGCTCAAACAGTTACAGTGATTAAAATTATCTTTAGGCACTATTTAAATCACTGTTTCTAAAAATGTTCTAAATTCATAATTGTTATTTGACACTTAAGATCCTTAAGCCTCTCCCCAGGGCCATTTACCAGCACATCCATTTGAGCAAAAATTTTTGTCAATGATGACAAATAAGTTCAAACATATCAGTACATTTTTTGAAACTGTTTTATTTCAACGTTATATGCCAATTTGAGATTGTGTTTTTCTTGTTTATGTTTTTTCTTATAGTAAGTATATAATACAAAACTAACTTTGTTCAAGTCCCATTTGACCCCCCAAAAATCAGCCCCTATCCCAGTTTATTCCTGTGCACCATACAAATAATATTTCTTTTATATGCACCTTAACAAGAAATGTACTATATGATGCTTAATTTCAACTCTGTCTCCAGATCTGTTCTAAGTGCTTTATGTATATATACCCTTCTTAATGTTCAGAGCAATCCTACACTATAAGGACTGTTCTTTTTTTTTTTTCCTTCGAGACAGAGTCTCCCTCTGTCACCAGGCTGGAGTGCAGTGGTGCGATCTTGGTTTACCGAAACCTCCACCTCCCAGGTTCAAGCGATTCTCCTACCTCAGCCTCCAGAGTAGCTGGGACCTTAGGTGCGCACTACCACGCCCAGCTAACTTTTGTATTTTTAGTAGAGATGGGGTTTTATCAAGTTGGCTGGGATGGTCTCCATCTCCTTACCTCGTGATCTGCCTGCCTCGGCCTCCCAAAGTGCTGGGATTACAAGCGTGAGCCACCGCACCTGGCCTGTAAGGACTATTCTTATGCTCATTTTACATACAGGAGAACTGAAGCACAGAGAGGCTAAATAACTTGCCTAGGCACATCCAGGAAGTAGCAGAATTGCAATTTTTAACTCAGTATGCTCTTACTACTAGGCTGTCTTGTCCCTCAAAAATGTAGGCAAGCGTTGGTCTATCAGCATGCATTTTCAGCCATAGTGATGTTGACCCCAATGGGGCTAAATTGGTTCTTGGTGGTCTAAAATATCTTACTCTTTTTATGTATAAAGCACAGATTACATTTAGTACATAAACAGATAGTGGTATATCTAGGGAAAAAACGATTAGAAAAAACAACGTTCTTCAGTGATCATTAACTTAAAAAGATTGAAAAACATTGGACTATGGGTTATATTAGGAGAATACTACTGTAAGTCTTTCCCTAGCAGCAACCCTCTAATCAAACACACAGACACATGAACCCTCAGATGTACCAAAATTATTTCTCAATCAGAGTAAGTGCCTGAATTTTTTCATATTACAGAATTATTCCTTTGGATTATCATAATACTGCCCATAGAGGACCTCTTTTCAAATGCAGATATCACTGGTATAAGTAGTATATTAATCTTTTCATATAAATTACTGAAAGTGATACTAGCAAGTTGCTGCAGAAATAAGAAAAGACCAAGTCAGATTTCAGGAAGAGGGAAAAAGAGACAGGTCAGGTGGGGAGTATGGGGTCTGTGGGCACAGCAGGGGACTTGAGAGTGCAACACAAGGGTATAAGAATTTACGAGAGCAGCAGGTACCTGAGGACCTAGTAAATTGAGATCAAGAAGGTTAAACACAAGAATCACCCTATTTATGACATTTGGTACCCAACAGAATTAAGTTCCCACCTTGGCTCTATTACCCACCAGTTCTGCAGCCAGGGCAAGGCACTTACCCTCCCTGAGCCTCAATTGCTTTTTCAAGGAGATGATAGGCTTTAAAATATAAATCCGTGGGAAATGCCTGGAATGGAGTAGGCACTCATCATACACTAGTTTAAAAGTTGATGGTATTTTTATAATAATCGGATGATTACCTTGCAATTTTATCTAAAGCTAGCCATGTGCTTAGAACAACTGTGCTCTTCCCTCATTGGATTCAGTGAGCAGTCAAGGGAAGCAAAGGTGCAGCTTTTTCTCACTCACCTCCCACAGAAGCTAATTGAGATGGGAGCTCTTTTGGCTTCTCAGTGATTCTCTAATCACATCACTGTACAGACACGTCAAGGCAGCCAAGGCTTTAGAAAAGTAATTCGCCTCTTCATTGTTGCAAATATTTCCAAAGGGAAATTAAGGTGTAATTTTTCTAAATCAATCGAGTGATTGCCAAGACAGAGTAAATAAAGGGTTTTTTCACAGGAAAAAAAAAAATCAGCAACTGGATTGCTAACAATTCACCCCTTTCATTCCCAGATTCACTGGAGCCTTGATTCAGCCAAACCTGGGTTTCTCTGATTTTGACCTATGTCTTCAGTTCTATAGTTTGGGGAAAAGGATAGGAGATGTGAAAACCTTAGAAGGTAGGCAGTATTTAAGGACATGCAGAAGAACATGAAGAGGTGGAAATTGAGAAGCCATATAGCTTTATTTGGGCCAAATTACTGCAGCACTTATTCCACATGACCGCCTTTTCCAAATCTATTATGAATTCCAACACAGCTCTGGAAGACCACGGACTATCTTACAGACTGAGCTACACCCAGACCTGGAACCAGGAATGTCCCAGCCTCCGGCAAAATGTAAACATTCTCTCTCATGGTTGAACGGGTCCAGGAAGAATCTATTTTTCTTCCCCAAATCTGCAGGGAGAAATGTAACATCCAGGTGACCCCATGAACATAAAATTTCATGCAGTCTTCCATTTCTCATCTTCACATCCTGGGCTCTTCTATCTCAACTCTGGTTTTTATGCCTGCACTTGCTAGGATGAAAGTCAACTCTTGCTAGTTTCCTATGTGTCTCTCTCTTCCTAATATAAGGCTCTAATCCCACATTTCCTTAAACTGGCTCAGATAAACATATTTTCATGGCTGTGGCATCCACACTACCCCGATTGGAGCCTGGAGGAAGAGGACAATGGTAGACCCCTGGGCCCCTCCTACCACTCCCATCTTGAGAAGGGAACTGACCAGAGAAGGGCCAGAAAAAACTCACTAAGCATGTGCTGTCCAATACAATAGCCACTAGATGTATGTAGCTATTTAAATTTACATTAATTCAAATTAAATAGAATGTAAAATTCAGTTCTTCTATCATACTGACCATATTTCAAATACTCAAAAGTCACATGTGGCTAATGGCTGTGGGGCATACTGAACCCCTTTCTTACACCATATACAAAAATTAGCTGAAGACAGATTAAAGACTTAAATGTAAAACCCCAAAACTGTAAAAATACTGGAAGACAACCTAGACAATAGCATCCTGGACATAGGAACAAACAAAAATTCTGTGATAAAGACTCCAAAAATAATCGCAATAAAAGCAAAAATTGACAAGTGGGATCTAATTAAGCTTAAGAGCTTCTGCACAGCAAAGGAAACTATCAACAGAGTAAACAGTCAACTTACAGAACAGGAAAAAATATTTGCAAACTATGCATCTGACAAAGGTCTAATATCTAACATTTATAAGGAAATTAAACAAATTTACAAGAGTAAAACAACCCCATTAAAAAGTGGGCAAAGGACATGAAGAGACACTTTTCAAAAGAAGACATAAATGTGGACAAAAGCAAAGAAAAAAATCTCAATATCACTGATCATTAGATAAATGCGAATCAAAACCACAATGAGATACTATCTTTCACCAGTCATGACTATTATTTAAAAAATGAAGAAAATAACAGATGCTGGTGAAGTTGCAAAGAAAAGGGGATGCTTATAAACTGTTGGTGAGAGTGTAAATTAGTTCAACCATTGTGTAAAGCAGTATGGCAATTCCTCAAAGAGCTAAAAGCAGAAATACCATTTGACCCAGCAGTCCCATTACTGGGTTCATACTCAGAGGAAAATAAATCATTCACGTGCACATGAATATTTATTGCAGCATTACTCACAATAGTAAAGACATGGAATCAATCTAAATGCCCATCAGTGACAGTTTGGATAAAGAAAATGTGGTGCATATACATCATGGAATACTATGCAGCCATAAAAAAGAATGAGACTATGTCTTTTGCAGGAACATGGATGGAGCTGGAGGCTATTCTCCTTAGCAAACAAACACAGAAACAGAAAACCAAATACTGCTTGTTCTTCCTTATAAGTTGGAGCTAAATGATGAGGACTCATGCACACAAAGAGGGAAACATCAGATACAGAGCTCTAATTGAGGGTAGAGGGTAAGAGGAGGGAGAGGAGCTGAAAAGATAACAATTGAGTACTGGGCTTAATACCTGCGTGATGAAATAATCTGTACAACAAACCTCATGACACAAGTTTACCTATGTAACAAATTTTCGCATGAATCCCTGAACCAAAAATAAAAGTTGTTTTGTTTTGTTTTGTTTTTTTAAAAAAGAACATTTTCATTATCACAGAAAGTTCTGTTGGACAGCACTACTCTAAAGCAAGGGGTTCATCATGACAGGGGCTCCTCTTCGCAGGAAGGTATTGTTCCTGGGAACCACTGTTGGCTTGAAGTCTGAATATTTTCTTTCCATTAGGCACTCCTGAACATGACTTTTGGGTCCAGGACTTGCCATTTGGGAAACTGATTCTTCTCTTCAGAAATATCCCCATTTAAACCAAGTTCTTCCCTGAGTAAGCAAGAAGGAAGAAATAATATTTTAATGGTTGACATCCCTTTTAAAATTTTTAATTAAATTTTTATTGTGGTTAAATACATGTAACATAAAATGTACTATTTTAACCTTTTTTAAGTGTACAATTCAATGGTATTAAATACATCCACAATGCTGTGGAACCAACAGCACTATAACATTTTCATCACCCCAAAAGAAGCTCTGTACCCATTAAGTAATAATTCCCCATTCCCCTCTCCTAGCCTCTGGTAATCTTCAATCTAATTTCAATGTCTATGAATCTGCCTGTTCTATATATTCATAGGAGTGGAATCCTACAACATTTATCCTATAAGCCTGACTTCATCACTTAGCATAATATTTTAAAAGTTCATCCATGTTTTAGCATGTATCAGAACTTCAGTCTTACTATGTCTAAATAATACTCTGCTATATGTGTATACCACGTGTTATTGAAAAGAGAGAATTTTAAAGCAATCAAAGAATTGAGGTATATTGTTTTGCCTTGTTGAATTCTTTGCCATTCCACTTACTCTTTTCTGTCAACAAAAAATGGAATTATTTTCTTACTTTCTGCTTCACATCAGAAGGCATTAAAGATTTCTCTGGAGCTGTTATCTTCTGATCGGCAAAACAATTGCGCAGGGTCTGGCACAGAGTAATTGTACTATATAAATGTTTGCTATTGTTATTGTTGTTATTATTATTATTATTATTCTGTTGGATCAGTAGTACAGGGCAGATGATCTGAGTCTGGACTTCTGAAAATGCACCTGGCGTCATTTCTTAGGCTGCCCCGTGGGCGAGATGGTCCAGTTAGTTGAACTGGACGCTGGTAGGACAGCTGAGTTGACTGATCTGATTGCTTTGCTGCATTCTCAAGTTGTTAGCCCATCATGTACTGAAGACCAACCTTCCTATTCATTGCTTCTGCCAGTTTGTCCTTGCTCTGCCCTTGGACAGACACATAGCCGGTATTTCCTCTCACCAGATGACAGTGTTCTGGTATTTAAAAGTGACCCTGCTCTTACTATGTCTTCACTTCTCCAGGGTAGTCATACCCACTTTCTTCCTCTAATTATTGTTGCTAGTGGTTTCTGACCTTTCCCTAGCCCAGATTCATTCTCTGGATATATCTTAACTTGTTCAGGACCCTGTGACCCAGGGCTGTATACAGTACACCGAATGTGGTCTGACCATGGAGCATTGCTTAAAGATTGGTGATTATATGGAAATAATTAGGTTGATATATACATGTGCTTATCTACGCATCTCCATTTATATATGGATGCAACAGGTTTAAACACACACATGCCCTCATCCACCCACCCACTCACCCACACAGACACCATTTCATTCCACACACTTTATATGATGGTGGTATGAGTGTTTTGGTGTACATGCTCTTCAATCTTCAACATCTCTGAAGAACATAGTGTTCTATTAGGTCAGCCCCCAAAAGGTCAGTGGTGACATGATTCTCTTGCTTGTCTCTAGGTTTGGACAAGGACATCAGTGGTAGTCATGACCTATTGCCTTTGGAGGCTTCCCAGAAGAACCAAGCCTGTTAGCCAAGGAACAGAACATAACGTTTACGGAGCCTGAATGTGAAATATTTCCCTCTTTGAAATAGTGAAGTGGCACCAGCTACCTTGTTTGATACCTCACAAAGGTGTTTAGAACTTTGTTTTTTCTTAGACATATTTCCAATAATTATTTGTAAATTAGAGTTGAAAACCTATCAAACATTGTTTTCTCCACTTCTTCATCTATAACAACCCCTCTCTCCTGCTCTTCTTCATTTTTCTCCTAACCCCTCCAAAGCACATTGTAAACACCAATAAACAAAAGTCTTAAAAGTTGGGTAGCTCCCATGCATATGTGAGACAACAGAGGACTTAGAAGAAAGCTACAGTCATTTAAATGGGATGAGTTCAGCAGCACGAGTTTGCTACAGCTTGATCAGAGAAGCTGTTGTTTATTATTTTTTGTGTAAACAGAAAATGGGGGAGAAAGAGACACTAAGCTTTAATAATAAAATGACCTTTCTTCTGAGTAGATCAGCTTTGTAAGTGAAAATGATTCAAGGCTCAATCTAATATCTGGGGAATAGAGCCTTCCCTTCCAAAGACAGATGTGATTATGACACATAGTCAACAATGTTTTTCTTCATGATTGTTTGGCCTGAATTTGGGGTTTCTGAGAGAGAAAGGGAGATAAGGGGTTGAGGACTTGGAGAATAATAGAAATTAAATGGGGATGTATCTGTGGTTTTAGGTCTATATTACAGAGTATTATTGTTGGTGTAGGTAAAATATCATTTGGAATTCATCATAAGAAAGTCTCCTAGGCTTTCTAGTAGACCATTCTCAAATTAAGAGATAGAATCTGAACTTCGTGAGGTGATTTTTCATTAACTTAACAGAAAAACCATACTCTTAGCATTAGGAACTGAAGCCAGGATGTGGGTTTCCTAAGCTACCATAACAGTGCAGTTTAGAATGTGGTGTATACATTATGATTAGTTCATAGACATTTCCTTTATGACATTCAAAATGTGACTCTGTCTATTCTAAGGCAACTTTTGGTTTCATTACTTACATGATTCTTATAACTCCATAACAATAAATACTGATTATATAGAAATGAGGTAGTGAGAATATTCCTTGCCCCTGACTTCAATATCTACTGGTAAGTTATTCAATTTTAAGTGCCTTAAATGGTAATATTTAAAATATGTATAACTGTATCAATTTCTACCACATTACTACAATTACAATGAGAATAAAACAAAACAGGAAGTGACACATAGGAAAGCATTTTGGAATGTTCAAAATAAAGTCACTAGTATATTTAGACTGTTTTAGCCAGAAGTGATTGCTTAGTTTCCTCATGTCAGACACTATACTAAGCACTTTCCTGATACTCTCATTTAATCTTCATGAAAGGCTTATGAAGCATATACCATTATAATGCCTACTTCATATATTAGAAATGAAGCAACAGGGTCACAATTATAAAGTGAAGGAGTTAAGATTTGGATTTGTCTAATACTGGCACTATTAGAGCCTGTCTCAGCTAGATTACAAGAGATTCTCATGTAGCGTGGGAAGGAAATGATCTGTAATATTACAGAGTGATCTCAAGGCTCAATCTGCAATAGATATGCCACGAATATGGTGGTTGGCAGTCTCGGAGATGGCCCAAGGACTCTCATTTCTTAATATTCATGCTCTTACTTAATCTCCTCCCCACGAGTAGGAGGAGATTTCATGGATAACTTCTATTGAAGAGAATACAATAGAGGTGATGAGATATCACTTGCTAAGATTAGGTTATAAAAAGACTGTGGCTTTCATCTTGAGCCTTCTCTCTCACTCCATCCTGGATCACTTCATCCTGGGGAAAGCCAGCTGCCATGTGTGTGAAGCAGCCCTGTGGAGAAGCCCACATGGTAGGGAGAGGAAGCCTGCCAATAGCCACGCAAATGAGCTTGGATGCAGATCTTCTGGGGACTGCCAACAGCCATATGAGTGATCTTGGAAGTGGATCTTGCCCCAGCTGAGCCTTGATGACTATAGCCTTGGCCAAAATCTTGACTTCAGATTCATGAGAGATCCAGGTAACCTGCTTCTGGATTCCTGAACCACAGAAACTCTGAGATAACAAATGTTTATCATTTATTGTTTTCAGCCACTAAGTCTCATGCAGTAATAAATAACTGATATGAATGGTAACCAAATGACTGGCTGCAGAACCGAAACCTTTTCAAGCCTGCCTCCTTCAATTCATTCAACAAATACTTATTGAGATATTACATGCCAGGCATTAGATGTGGTTCCTGCCCTCAAACTGCTGTTCTTCTGATGGGACATGATGTGGCGGGAAAAAAAAATTTTAAAAAGAGTTAAAAATCCAAATTCCTTTTAAACTTCTGGAAAATGATTAAAAAGAGCAGAGATATGGAGCCAGCCAGAAGGGCTCCAATTGCAATCTCCAGATATGGGTTTTTGGGTTAACAACTCCTTTGAGCTTCAGTTTCTTCATCGGCACAGATGAAAACTACTTCTGAAAAGTTTGCATAATTAAATAAAATAATGTATTAAAAATACCTGGCATATATTAGGGTCTCAACAAATGCCAATTCTATGAGTATTACTCTTCCTCTTTTTAATGTAGGGAATATCATTAGATTGTGAAGGGCTGTTGAGTGTGTATAAAGAGATAAGCACAGGCCATGATCCATTTTAGATGCAACCAGAGTACTTATTTCCATTAGTTTCTGTGGATCCTATAAATTATGTTATGACCAGAGGAGATGAAAATTTTATGAAAAACTTTTGAGATTCTAATTTTTGTTTAACATGGACAAAAATTTGACCAACTTGCATCAGTTGGTCAATTAGATTATAAAATAATCTAATATTTATTAAAATATCTAAAGTGATATCTGAAATTGGAAAGACACATACACAAGCCTAATACCTCCCAAAAAAGTGAAAAATCAGTGCTAGACTGCATTGGATTTTTTTTCGAGGAACTAAACTTGACCACTAGATGGCACTGGAGGCTGATTTCATCTTTCTATTTCCAGAACAGTCCCTGGGAAAACAACGGTAAGGCTATCATAAATTTTCTGAGTCAGTTACTTGCTTATCTGATGTGGTACAAGATAAAAAACATTTCTGTATTGTTTTTCAAGTTCCTAGTAATCCCCTGTCAATAAATAAACATAATGCCCACTCTTAACCTGAAGCCAACTGATCTCACAACTGAGTTTCATGAACCTTTGAAGAGCTTCCTGTAAGTAAATTTAAGTTTCTACAAACGAAATAAATTATAATTTACAACCAAAAAAAAAAAAAAAAGAAAAAGAAAGAGACATGATGTGCCTCTGCCAAAGCGCTGACTCCTGCTGTAAATTTTCTCTAGCAATTCAAATCTCAGTTATGAAACATCTAGGACAGTACCTGGAAATTCATTCAAGAAATATTTATTGAGACTTCCAGCATTCAAAGGCCCACATAGACACTGAGAGGCAATGGACACCCACATGGAGTTTATCTTCTAGGGGAAGAATCAGACAATAAGCAAATGAACAGATACAATAGTTTTATATGCTATGAAGAAAATCAGTGAGTAATGTGATAAAGATAAACAGGGGCAAGTTGAGGCACCTTTGATAAGATATGCAGAGATCTCTGAAAAGGTGTCATTTAAGGTGGAACTAAAATGACTATATAGAGTCATTCATAAAAGGAAGATTAGCCTGGTTCAGGAACCAAGAGGCAATGAAGAGGAATTTGGAGAGGCAGGCAGGCCAGGCCAGGCCATGGAGTGACTTAGAGTTTGTATTTCATCTTGTCATACAAGCCACTGAGAGGTTTTAAGCAAGCAAGTTGCACAATCTGATTACATTTTTAAAACATTCTGGCTGTTAGTGGGGAATGGATTGTGTGACATAGGATAACACTAGCAAGTGCTTAATAAATGCATAATGAATGAATGAATGAATGAATGAATGAATGAATGACAGTGCCTACTCTGTACCTAGTACCAATAAGGTGCTTTTGATTCACTGAAATTCACTTTACACATTATCACACTGATAGAGTTAGACACTCTTTACACAGGTTCTCCAATTTCAGGGTCCATCACAATCATCTGCAGCACCTGTTAAAACACAGATGACTGCACCACATCTTTTATCATGTTCCCCTCCACCATCACTTCCTCCCACCACAGCTTCTGATTCAGGAGATCTGGGGTGGGGCCCAAGAATCTGCATTACTAACAAGTTCCCAGATGATGCTGATGTTACCAATGTGAGGACCACACTTGGAGAACCACTGCTGTAAGAGGCTGGGCATAAAATGCCAACAGCTGTTAAAACAAGCAAAAATAGAATTTATTTTAGTTCTGTTACAGTTCAGTCTTCTGGGTGTTGGAGACCACATTCATCCCTTTCTTGTATTACTAAAATGGGAAATACTGTTCATTTCCTGACCAAGGATGATGTCCCTTTCTCCCTTACTAACATAGCTCGAGTGTTGTTCAAGATTATTATTGTGTCCAAGTTCACAGTTGAATCAGGATTCAATTGAACCAAATGTACCAACTGGTACCAAAGCTACCAGTTGACTTGGTAGCTTTGCCGGATTAGATACTCACTATCCCAGCCTCTCTTGAATGGTCATGGGACTAGGTCTGACCAAGAAGAAGTAATGGAAGCCTGTTGAAGATTCTGAGAAAGACTTTCCTCTTTAATAACAAGGAAAGCAGTGAGAAAAAAGTATTTATTTGTAGGAGACTAATCAGTGAATATTCTCATGCATAAATAGCCACCATTTAAAAAATGTGAATAGCTGTCAGTCATGGTGTGCTGGTAAATGTTAACAACAGGCTCTCAGCAATCACAGGGATAAATTGCTGATTTCCATAGTGTAAGTGCTGCCATGATGGCTGATTTCAGGCTACGAATGTGAAATCACTGAACATGGAGTTGCAAATAGATGCTAACAACTGGCTCTCAAGAGCCAGTATGAGCCAGTTTCAGCAAACTATTGCTGGAGATTATAAACCTAAAGATACGGTGCATCTTTCTCTGAAATACAAGGTAAGCAAAGCTAATCGTTCATGTTTTTGGCACATATTCTCTTCTGAAATCTAGTTGCATAAACAGCTGAGAAGGTTCAAGCACAATGTTTAACACAAGAGAATACAAGCAGATTTGTGGTTGAAGGAAAGTTCCTTGCCATGACTATTTACATTTTGCTAAAATGTAAACCTAAAAGTAATTTTCTGCACAATTTTTTGCATCATTATAGGAAGCGTTTTTGAAAATGGGGTCGGCCTAAGACTTCTCAACCAACTATACTTCTTATGCAGTTACCTACATTTCTCCTTAGTGTCAAAAGAAAGTAAAAGCAAACTATTTACTTGGGAGTACCTCTGAGGAATTAACAGGTTCAGTTCCTTCTGTAGAGCAGTTGTCAACGTCCTCTCGTTACTACGTCCCAGTAATCACTTAAGCGTCTGCTCAGCTACTGTGCAATTTCCAAGGTCTTACAACAAATTTTAGCAAACCCTTTCTGTCTGTTACCTGACATCGCACTCCACGCTCTAGTCAAAATGTTTTTTCTCAGGTCCTCTCTACTCCTGATGCAATGCCTTGGGGTGAATAATCTCTCACCTGGAACAGTTCATCGCCTCATTCAGGATTTCCCAAACTTCTCAGATTGCAAGAACAACTTGGGGGTGTTATAAATACAGATTCCTGAACCTCATGCCCTGATCTCCTTAATCAGACTCCAAGAGAAGGAGTCTGGAAATATGTAATTTTTAGCAAATGTCCAGATAATTTTTCATGATGCAATTTTAGAATAACCCTACCTTATCTGTCTTCTTCTTATTGCTCAACTCTCAGTTTAACCATTGCTTCCTCAGGGAAGCCTTCCCTGGACCCCCAAATAAGGTTGGATTCCCTTCCTATCTGTTTTATACTATGCTCACAATACTTTGGACTACTTTTTAGTTTTTACTCAAAAGAACTTTATTGAGAGTCTTTCCTACAAGATTGTAAATTTCATGAAAGTAGAAAGTGTGTCTTCTGTATGACAGTATCTTCAGTGCCTATCACCATCTCTGGCACATAGTAGATGCTCAATAAATATAGGGTGACTGACTGTCTCATAGACCTTTTGTTCTACTTCTGTGAAGAGAAACCTAAAGATATAGTCACTTCTTCATCTAGGAGCATTCATTCATAAGGGCAAGCGTATTTTTTAGGTTCACAACCAAAATACATGTCCTTGTACGAGTTCCATACCATCATGGGTCTTGATTTCCTTAGTTTTAAAAGAAGTAGGAATAGATTAAAAAAGAACAGTCCCAGTAGATTTAGTTATGAATACTAGGGGTTGAATGTGAGCCTTAGAAACCTGACGCAATAGGAAGAAGAATACCCTTACTGTAAGGGAGTATGTATTTTTGCTTCCAATCCGCAATGGTCACAGATTCCTTATCAGAAATGTCTAACTAGCGGAGCTTCCATTTCCTTTCTGGGACAATCTCAGTTCCCACTGGTGCTGTCCCTGGTGGTTTTGGTTGAGTTGAACTTTTTTATTCCACTATCTCCAGAGGGCAAAGGCTCAGCATCAGAATCTAGCACCATGTGTCAAGGCGGTGGTAGTGGAGGCGGAGATCAAAAAAGAGATGCAGCTTTTTCAAAGAGCACCGTATGTCTCTTTTCATTTCCAAACCAAATGAGATGGATTAGGGAATAAATGTAGAATTCGTGTCAACCTCTTGAATCTTAGGGATAAGACACCTTAATTTTATCTTTATGTCTTTCTTAGGCACCCCTTAGGCCAAATGCCTGACCTTTCACTTTTTAGTCATTCTTATCAGTTCCTTTAGTTAAAATCTAGAAGTATAAATCTTATAGGAACCAGATAGTCACTTGATACCTATTTATTGCATTCATCCTATCTGCCAGACACTACATCTATGAGCTAGCCAAATGGAGGTTATTGTCAGACATGACAAATGAGGAAGAGCCATTTGAGAATAAGAGGTGACTAAGCTTAAATCTATTCCTGGATCTGGGTACAGTGGCTCATGCTTGTAGTCTCAGCTACGGGGGAGCCTGAGGTGGAGGATGACTTTAGCCCAGGAGTTCAAAGCCAGACTGGGCAATACAGCAAGACCCCATCACTAAAAGTAAAAACAAAAACAGAAACAAAAACAAAACCCAAAAACTGAAAACATTCCTAGGATTTAGAAAACATAATTTTTAACTATAAACCCAATGGATGAGAGACTTATACGAACTAATGTTGGTCCTAGATTGTTGAAAATGTAGGAAACATTGGAGATCCTTTAGTGCCAAGTTTTAAAACATTTTTAGTTTTGGTTTGAACAAAATCTTATTGGAAGCACACTGTGCAAAATGACCCCAAATATCTGCTAAGGTTGTCACAGAAGCAAGGATCTTTGGCATCCCATCCACCTTCTCCCAGTGATAGTTGCTGAGGACACTGCAAATTCAGTTGGAAAATCATGCACCTACTAAAACACCTCCATTCTACAAATAGAACTTTGAGGTCCAAAAGGGAAATTATCTTCTCATGATTATAGAACTCAACAGAAGAGCCAGGCCAAGAACCAAGATTTTTGGCTTCTAATCCATGGCCTGGTTCACATCGCTATAGCATAGAACATCAAGCATTCTTCCTTCCTAATGTATGCAGTTCCTAAAATCAGTCCCCTGGTGGGTTGGAGACACTTCCAGAGGTACTTGATACTGTCATTCGAGAGCGTCTAAGGAAACAAACAGAAGCCAAACTCAATCCAGTCTAGTAATTAATTAAAGTCAATCAATGTGTAGATAACCACATTCTACTTGTACAGATTCAGAATCTCCATGTATGCAAAACACTTGAAAGTCAAAGAAGTAGAAACTAGAATGTTGCGCGACTGCAACCCCAGCAGAAACATTCAGTTACTCACCCACTGTAAAACTCTCCCCGAAAGGGATTTACATTGTGCCTGGGTGCCCGATGCATTCTCTGGTATCACCAGCCACATTTGAGGTGAAGGGAACCAGGAGAAACTCAACATGTGTCAAGGTTTTCCTAGACTTTTTAGTGGAAAGGTTTCTCACCTGCTTTGTATCTATTATTCCATCAACCTAATTAAAATCCCCATACAGTTTTGGGGCAGAGATTACCTAAGCCCAAAGCAAATGAATTAATATGACATGGCACATTAATGTGGGAGATCAAAAATAAAAGCATTTTCTCTCCATTTTGTCCATCAGATTGCATATCGTTACCTGGAAGAGTAATTTCCGACTCCTGAAAAAGGATGCCTTTACTGGCTACTCCTGACAGACAAATTGCATTTGTCCCTTTGTATTTATTTTTCTGTTAATAAAATTGACATCACAATATACTATCCTCAGAAATGAAAGTCTGCCTTTACATTTATTTAGCCATCTTTCATGATTTTTCTTCCAGGAACTCATGTATACGTGGCAAATTTTGTTACTTTGACTAGCCTGCTGCTCTCTGTCAACCACCGTATGTATCTTTTAATTAAGTAGAAAAGAGATCTTAAAAGCTCACATAAGCCTAGGAAACTCTATTTCTGGCTGACAGCAATGTCTCCTCATTTGCTAGCAAAAGCACAGATTGACAGAATGGAATAGATCAAGAAAATTGATCGTTACTCATATGTTGGATAGAGTCAATATATGTAAATCCATCCCTATTGCTGGCAGGCCCTGAGATGCCTGCCATGCAGAACAGACATAGTTACAGGCTGTTTTCTAGTCCAAATGCCAGCCTTTTGCTTTAATGCAGCAAAACTACAGTTATGTACTCAGAAAGCTCTTTTGTATTCATAACAACTGCAGTTTGAATGTGGTTCAGGACAGAGAAACTATATTTACGAGTTACCATCTCTTCTGAGTCAATACAATTTGCAGTAAATACAGTTTAAGTTAGAGCTATGGTATAGATGCTCTGGGAATTGTCTTTGTGATTTTACTGTATTTTTCGGAAGCATTTTAAATGTTCACTGCTTTCGAGTTCATTTCTTTAAAGTGAACAGCCTCATATGGTTTTTGTGAAGATCAAGTGAAATAATAGATACAAAAAAGGTTTTGAAAAAATTAAAAGCTTATGCAAATGGGAGATGATGATGATTGTTACCTTTTGTCTCAAGATCCTTTTGCTTAAGGGTGATACTCCCTAGTTATCCCAAGGCCTTTTAAAATCTTGATTTAACCCCTGAACACGGGAGGTGGGTATTGCGGTGAGCCGAGATCGTGCCTTTGCACTCCAGCCTGGGCAACAAGAGTGAAACTCCATCTCAAAAAAAAAAAAAAAATCTTGATTTAAAATTGTTGGATATTCAAAGTAGCAGTGCCTGAAACACAACGTCTAAGAATATGAAATGCACATTATATGTTTAGATAGCCCTTAACATCTCAGAGATAAATAGTTGTGAACCTCATAGCATCAAAGAAGAGTCGTGTTTCTTTCCTCAGGAGTCGGACTCAATGGTGTATGAATTTGAGTCTTTCAAGAGCTCTTAGAATTGCTGCCTTCTTTCCTGAACCTAACTAACCTATTTAAAAGCTAAGACAGTGTCTTTTCTATGCTGTCAATTGCCAGAGGACCACGGTTCATAAACACATATACGTAGACCATCATTCAGGCTGATTTAACACTCATAATAGGCCGGGCGTGGTGGCTCACGCCTGTAATCCCAGCACTTTGGGAGGCCGAGACGGGCGGACCACGAGGTCAGGAGATCAAGACCATCCTGGCTAACACGGTGAAACCCTGTCTCTACTAAAAAATACAAAAAAAAACTAGCCAGGCGAGGTGGCGGGCGCCTGTAGTCCCAGCTACTCGGGAGGCTGAGGCAGGAGAACGGCGTGAACCCGGGAGGCGGAGCTTGCAGTGAGCTGAGATCTGGCCACTGCACTCCAGCGTGGGCCACAGAGCGAGACTCTGACTCAAAAAACAACAACAACAACAACAACAAAAAAAAACACTCATAATATATGGCAGCAATCACAGGGAAAGCCCTTCTGAAAATGGGACAGTCTGAGCAAGGAGGACTGGGGTCTGCTGTAACTTCACCCATTAATTCATTTCCACCCATTCTAGTCACTCCAAACAACACAGGGCCTCTCTTTCAATGCTTCTTGCCCTAGAAGTGGTAAATGCCTCAATCACCCAGGGCAAGTGGCCAAAAATTTTTTCAGGGACAGAATGACATATGAGAGTGGGAAGATTTTAAAGATCTCTCATTTCAGGTCTTCTCCCTATCACCCTCATCACTTTCTCTCCCTTCTATTGTTAGAAGGGAGAATTCTATTGTTAGATTCTACACAGGGCTTCCTCCACTGTCTATGAAATGTGCTCTGGTCTTCCCCATTCTTAGTTTTGCTGGCATTTTTGTTGCTTTCCTGTACCTCCTTTGCTGTCCCTAGTAAACTTTTTGAGGGAGTTTACCTCATCACTTTCATGTCATGATCTCCAGTGGAATTCCTTACAGTATAACATCCCCTTCGACTGCCCGGTTGCTTTCTCAGAAATCCTTGGTAACTTCTTCATTGCTAAATCCAATGGTGTTCTCTCCTTTGGTATTCTATTTAATCTTTCTATAACTGTGACATTCTTGATACACCCTTCATTGTAAATCTCATCTATTCCCTGGGTTTTGGTGTCTAAGTCTTCCTCCTTGTCTCTTCTTCACCCTCTGTACATAGTGACTCCCAAAGTTGCTGATCTTACCAGCCTTCCTTACTTTCGTTGTGTCCTAGTCTGTTCTGTGCTTTAACAGAATACCAGAGACCACGTAATTTATTTTTAAAAGCAGAGATTTATTTTCTACAGTTCTAGAGGCTGGGAAGTCCCAGGTCAAGGACTCTGCATCTGATGAGGACCTTCTTGCTCTGTCATCCCATAGTGGAAAGCAGAAGGGCAAGACAGCATGCATGAGAAACAGCAAAAGATAGGATTTGCAGCCTCAAACCCTCTTATAATTGGCATTAATCCATTCATGAGGGTGGAGCCCTCATGACCTAAACACCTCCCATTAGGCTTTATCTTTCAACACTATTGCATTGGGAATTAAGTTTCTAACATATGCTTTTAGGGGGACACGTTCAAACTATAGCATATTACAATCTCTGTCTCAGTGGAGTCATAGGCACCAGAGGCTTCTGCTGTCTGAATAGTTAAGTCTCCAAGCTACCTTTCTAGCACTGACCTTTCCAACGGACTTCAGATGTGTTTTTCTCATTGTCTGGTGGCCATAGCTCTCAAATTTAATGTACCCAAAGCTCAAATCATCTCACTCCCACAAGATAGATCCTTTTCTAAATTTTTGTTTTTCTTTCATGTTCATTTTTATTCTCAATCACTTTTCCCCTAATAATCTAGTCTGGAAAACTTTGAATAATTATTAGCCCTTTCCTCTTCATCTCATACCTACACTATATATCCTTAATATTTTCTCAGAATAAAATAATTATAAAGTTTGTAGTATCAAATGCTAGCTAGTAATTTAGCTGAGCCTACCAGTACCATCATATCATTTTTTAAGCTTCCTGTCAGGGAACATTTCAAAAATACACAAAATAAGAGAAAATAGTAAAATGAACTTCCATGTATCTATAGCCCAGCTTCAACAATTATTACCTCAAGTCATTTTTCTTTTCTTCCATGTTTTTGCCACCAACACCCTGAAATATTTTGAAGAAAATCTCAGATAGCACATCATTTATTTGCAAATACTTAAGTGTATGCAATGGTTAACTTTACGGGTCAACTTGACTGGCCTTGGGATGTCCAGAAAGTTGGTTGAATATTATTTCTGGGTGTGTCTGTTAGAAGTGTTTCCAGAGGAGATTAGCATTGGAATCTGTAGAGTGAGTTAAGCAAATTTCCCTCCCCATGTGGCTGGGTATCATTCAACCTCCTAAGGGATTGAGGAAGGGTGAATTTGCTGTCTGCCTGACTGTTTGAACTGGGACATAGATCTTCTCCTGCCCTCAGTACCCTTGGTTCTCAGACCTTTAAACTTGGACTGAATCTAGATCATCAGCTCTCTGGTTCTCAGTCCTTTGAACTATAGCCCTAGGTTTCCTGCATCTCCAGCTTGCAGAAGGAACACTATGTGACTGCTCAGCCTCAATTACTGAGTGAGTCAACACCTTATAATAAATCTCTTGCTGTCTCTATATATGTCCTCTTACCTCTGTTACTCCAGAGAAATCTCAACGAATACAATATCTCTAAAAGACTAAGATTCTTCAAACTAAACCATTATATAAAGTACCCAAAACACACAATGATCTCTTAATATCATATCTAGTCAGCAGTTTTCACATTCTCTGTTCATTTTAAAAATATTTTCTGGGAGGAGATGCAAATAATGCTTACACTGTAATTCATTGATATATACCTTATATCTTTTTAAAGTCAACGTTTCTCTTAATCTCATCTTTTTTGGTCCTTTTAGTTATTGTTGAAGAAACGACAATTTATTGGACAGAGTTTACCTCAATCTGTATTATACTGAATGCATCCACTTGGTATCATTGACTATCCTCCTCTGTAACCTGTATTTCTTGTAAAATGGTAGTTATATAGAGAGATTTGACCAGCCTATTTGGAAAGAATACTTCATAGATATTCTTATATACCTCCACCGGAGAGCACATAGTATCTTATTGTCACACTTTTTGTGATGTTAACAGCCACTGATGATCATTGGCCAGATTCAGCAACATACTAGAGGTTATAAAATGGTGATATTTTAATTATCTCATTGCTTTCTTAGTATATTTGTTATCTAGAGTATTTCAGGAAAAAGAAGTTTTACTTTATCAACTATCTGGCTACTCTAAGACAGCAATTCCCAACTTTTTGGCACCAGGGACCGGTTTTGTGAAAGAATTTTTCCACAGACTGGGAAGGTAGGGTTGGCTTTGGGATGATTAAGGCACATTGCATTTATTGTGTACTTTATTTCTACTATTATTACATGGTAATATATAAGGAAATAATTGTAGACCTCATCATAGTGTGGAATCAGTGGGAGCCCTGAACTTGTTTTCCTGCAATGAAATGGTCTTATCTGGGGGGTGATTGGAGACAGTGACAAATCATCAGGCATTAGATTCTCATATGGAGTGTACCACCTAGATTCCTTGCATGCATAGTTCACAATAAGGTTTGCACTCCCATGAGAATCTAATGCTGCAGCTGATCCAATAGGAGGCAGAGCTCTGGTGGTAATGCAAGAGATGGAGGGAGGTTCTACATACAGATGAAGCTTCACTTGCTTGCCTGCCACTTACTTCCTGCTGTGCAACCCGGTTCCTAACCAGTCATGGACTGGTAACACTCTGTGGCCTAGGCGTTCAGGATCCCTGCTCTAAGATACAGGTCATATAAAAATGACAGGAGAGCTTGATTATCTTTATTTATTGGTTTAAAAAATAATAAATTTGTTTCCTAGCAAGCTTCAAAATTGACCAATAATTTTGTTTTGTATGCTTATATATCTGTGAACTCAAGGAATTAATCTTATCTGATGTGTTCGAATTCATCAGAATACACTCTCTGGAGTAATTATCCCATCTTTGGCCACTGTGAGCCTCTTCAACTTAGCTGCTGACTCTTTTTGACACAAGCTTAGTCAAGCAACCTTTGATTGCTTCCTTGTTCTCTGGTGCACTGTAGGCTCATCGTACACATTTCTGCCTGAGTTTGCAACCATCCACATCCAAGGAGTAGGAAATAGCGTTTAAAGACTACAACCTGTGGCCGGGCGCGGTGGCTCAAGCCTGTAATCCCAGCACTTTGGGAGGCCGAGACGGACGGATCACGAGGTCAGGAGATCGAGACCATCCTGGCTAACACGGTGAAACCCCGTCTCTACTAAAAATACAAAAACTAGCCGGGCGAAGTGGCGGGCGCCTGTAGTCCCAGCTACTCGGGAGGCTGAGGCAGGAGAATGGCGTAAACCCGGGAGGCGGAGCTTGCAGTGAGCTGAGATCTGGCCACTGCACTCCAGCCCCAGCGACAGAGTGAGACTCTGCCTCAAAAAAATAAAAAAAATAAAAAATAAAAAATAAAAAGACTACAACCTGCATGACACGTATGCTTATTATTAATAACTTGATCACTGTTTCTAGGCCTTTTCAGTGGGCAAAACTAGAAGCCAACTTTAATATAATATCCTTATTCCTCATTCCCTCGTTTAAAACAGTCATTATCTACATTGTCAGAGCATGTAGACATTACATACTAGACTGCCTCATTTATAGTGTATTTTTGGTCTTGATTGTACAGGCAAATTGATATTTAATGTTCCTTACCCATGCTTTCAGTAAATTTGGTTGTCTGAAGCTCATATTTTAGTACAGGGATTTTTAAAAACTTTATAATAATCTTTTATGGAACAATACTTTTGTAAAATACAATGAAAACAAATTACTTCAGAAATGATTCATGTACTTGGATGTCATATACTTTATAAAAAATGTCCCATGTACTTTATTTTTTAACACTTCATTTATATCATTTTGATTTGATTTTTTTTCTTCTTTTCCATGTTCTATTTCTCTCATTGCATTATTCTGTTTATTGGCGTTTGTGTACCTCTTGGCTCAACTTCTTTAGTGAAACGATTTTATTTATTTCTAGTTTTTTCTCAACTTATGTAATCTCTTATTTTAAGTGCCATAAAAATTGTGAACACTTGCTCTTACATCCATTCTTATTTCATTGTGGTTTGATAGACTCCTTAAGAAGAGCACATGAGAACAATGTTCTCTGTGTTTTTGCATGTTGACATCAGTTGACCACAGGCTTTTTGTACTTAAAGGTCAGTTTGGCTGAACATAAGATTCTTGGCTGACATTTTCTTTCTGTGAGTATCTTAAATATATTACTATAATCTTTTTAGCCCTAAAAGTATGGCTGTTAAAAATTCTAATGACAATATAATTTTCTTTGTACTTGTCTTTTTGGTGGGAGAGACTAAAGATATTTTCTTTAAAGGATGGTGTTGGCCATTATGGGTCAAATTTCAAGTCCCCTTAATACATAATTTCTAATAGCTTTTTTTTTAAAGAAAGTTTTCAAATTATAATTTCTCTTCAGAGATGCCTTTTATGTAACAGTAGTTACCAAATTTGTTGTATCATGGAAGCAGCAGTCTGGCAAAAACAATGGAGTGTTTCACAGAATAATATTTTTAGATGTATAAAGGAGAACATACAGCATTTCAAAGAAACTAATTATATCGAAATACAGTTGTCAAAATAATTTAAAATTATGTTGCAGTAATATATTAACTTCTTTATTAACTATTAAGTAATGAGATATAGATCTTAATTCATAAGATCTAAATATAGTTAACAACTACAAATTTTAAAAAGTGATGAGCATCAATGGTATTTGGAAGTATTTTTCCAAACTGTAATTTGGCGTTTTGACTTTTGTGATTATTTTTGATGATAAAATCATAGATACTGTCAATACTACTGTGGTTTAATGCATATGTTGATAATTAAAGAAAAACATTAAATTTCAGCCAGAGGTCAGTAAAAATATATACATACTATATTTCTTAACCAAGTTCATTGCACCACCTAAATTTTACCCATAAATCCTGACATCCAAGGGCCCTAGGTTAGGAATCCCTATATTAGACATATGTTGAAATTTCTAAACCATCATTTTCTTTCAGGTGCTTTATTTTCTAACACTTTATTTACATCATTTTGATTTAATTTTTTTTCTTCCTTTCCATGTTCTATTTCTCTCATTGCATTATTCTGTTTATTTGCTTTTGTGTTCCTCTTGGCTCAACTTCTTTAGTGAAATGATTTTATTTATTTCTAGTTTTTTCTCAACTTACGTAATCTCTTATTTTAAATCTTCCTTAATCACCTCATTTCTGAGTTATTCCATTTGTGATTTCTGTCACAGCTTCTACCATTAGCTTGGTTTATTTTAGCTCATTTTGAAATACCGGGTTTCGGTCTTCATCTGTTTTTGCAGGCATGTCCTTCTTTGTGCCTCCCAGGTCATAGGGAATTAATTCTGCTTCTCATCCTTCTGAGACTGCATACTTTTTCCTTTGCTCATGCTTAAGTAAATGAGTTTTTGTGTACTTTTAGGAGGGAGGAATGGGCTAAATAACTTTTCTAGATTCATGACTCTAGGACTCCCTCTTCTGTTTCTTACCTTAAAGTAGTTTAAATATGCATAGGCTTGCATTTTGTGGAATCTGTCTCTTCTATTCCTAACTCCTTTTCATCTGGACTTTTCTTTTTTTCTTTTTTATTTTTTTCCTGCTCTTTTTGTCCCTGTTCTTCTCAATATGAAGCTCATGCTAACAGTTTCTCTTGGAGGGGAAGGTTGGCTTGTTATCATCAACGGCTTAGAGGGCCCAGATTACTCCATCACCATTAGATCCTATGGAACATGGTCCCCTTATTCTCATCCATGACTCAGAGTCTGCAAGACTCTTAGCCAGTTCAGTCATCTTCCAGTGTATATCTATAAGAAATATGGAGTACTCTGGTATCAGAATCCTCACAACTCACATTGCCTTTCTTTTACTTCCTTCTACAAAGATGCTGATACTGTGCAAGTCTGATGGCTCTCAGGGCTTTTTTCTAATCCCTCATATTTTGGAGTCTTTGGAAATATCTTAACATTTAGATAGATAGATAGATAGATAGATAGATAGATAGATAGATAGATAGAAGATATGAATATATATTGTCTATGGATTTTTTTTTGAATTTTATATCATAGTGGCTCTATATAGGGCAGTGATTATCCACTGGGGATAACTTTGTCCCCCAAAGGAATTAACCAATGTCAGTGGTAGTTTTGGCTTTCACGCTGGAGGAGAGGTAATACTAGCATCTAGTGGACAAAGACCAGGGATGCTGTTAAACATGCACAGGACAATCCTTTACAACTAAAAATTATCCAGTCTAAATGTCAATAGTACTGAGGTTGAGAAACCCTGGTCTACGGGAATTTGGGGGGATTCAAAAAATAAGCCACAACTGATATCCTCCCAGTGGCCTCCCAACCTCCTCATCAGTTCTTCATCTAAAAAAATTTATTCACTTCTATCCCTTATTATTTATCCCCTTGTCAGGCCCATGTTTTTTGTTTTTTGGGTGTTTGTTTTGTTTTGTTTTGTTTTGTTTTGTTTTGAGATGGAGTTCCGCTCTTGTTGCCCAGGCTGGAGTGCAATGGCACGATGTTGGCTCACCACAACCTCTGTCAACTGGGTTCAAGCAATTATCCTGCTTCAGTCTCCGGAGTAGATGGGATTACAGGCATGCACCACCACACCCAGCTAATTTTGTATTTTTAGTAGAGACAGGCTTTCTCCGTGTTGGCCAGGTTGGTCTCAAACTCCCGACCTCAAGTGATCTGCCCACCTCAGCCTCCCAAAGTGTTGGAATTACAGGCATGAGCCACCGCGCCCTGCCAGGCCCACGGTTTTTTTTTTTTTTTTTTTGACCTGGCCTATTACGCTACTGTGACCTGAAGCCTGAAGCTGCTCTTTTACTCTTTCCTGTCCAAATCATTCTACCCATGATGCCAGAGTAATTCTCCCAAAGTGCAGCTCACATCATGCCAAACAACTGCTTAAAGAGATTCTGTGACTTGCTAGTACCTTGCAAATAAAGTTTAATCTCATTATCTGGAGATTCAAAATTTTCAATGCTCTGCTCCAAATTTAACTCCCTGACTTTTACTCCCTCTATTCCTGATGCATATAACCTGCAATGCAGCCAAGTGGGAATTGCCACCGTTGGACAAAAATGTCTCCTTTTTCTATATTCTTTGTTAGACAACTTCCTTACTTTGTAGTGCCTTACCATCCCTCCAGCCCCACCCCAAAGCTCCCTTTACAAGAAACCTTCTCCTTGTTCCTCTTCTTTCTCCCCTGCACACTCCAACCAATAATGTCTCTCTCTCTTGAATATCTTAGCATTTTTGATACATTTGTCTTATAGCATTTAAATTATGTATATATTAATATAAATAAATAAGAAATATAATTAAGTTATATATTTTACCTACGTAAGTAGGATGTGTATGTATCCATACTTATACATATGTTATATTTTTGTGGTGAGAAAAGATTGTGTATTTTTCCTTTTGGTATGGCATTTTCCACAGCACCTGACTGAAACTATCACCACAGGATTGACAAGAATTGCATGCCAGATTCTGGGCAGAAATGTAGTTATAATGAAGCGTTAATCTGGCTGTACTTTGGCCCACTTCCTTGTGGCTAAAACTCAATGTGTAAAAATCATTGCAGAACTGCCATCCCCCTTTGTTACCTTTGTCCAGTGTCAAGTCCCTTCCTTCCCTCCCCAGAGATAACCACCATCTTGAACTTATCATTTCCTTGCGTGGAATGATTCTGACCATTTGCATCCCCAGTTTTCTTATAGATAGGACTCTGACATTGGAATCATAAGGCTTCTGTTTAATGATTGCTTTAGATGTTTTTCAGGCCCAAATCACAGCAACTTCCACACATCTCCACAGATGAATGGGATCAGCATGATAATACAGCTGATTCATCTCCCTGTTTCTTGACTTCACCCTGCACTCTTCAACTTATCAATGATCACTCTTCCGCCAACTCCAAAACCCTTAAAAACCCTAACACTAAATTCCTCAGAGAGATGGATTTGAGGTTCCCTGCCGTCTCCTCATTTGATGACCTTACAATGAAACCTCTTTTTCTGCTGCAACCCAGTGTCTCAGCGTAGTGACTTGCTGTGTGCATCTGGCAATGAACCTATTCTGTTTACATAACAAAGGCTTACACTGAGTAGATGCTCAGTAATATTTGTTAAATAAATAAGTGCATAGAATTGAGACCTAAAAAGGTGAAGACCATCTACAATTCATCTTTCTCATTAATGATAGAAACTAGAAGACATTAAATCAAAACTATGGTAATTTGTTCTTGTATGAGGGTTCTACATAGAGGCAGAACCTATAGGATATATTATAAACATACAGAAAGAGATTTATTATGAAGGATTGCCTTATGTAATTATGGAGGCTGAGAAATCTCACAGTCTGCTGTCTGCACATTAGAGTAAAAAGACTGGAGGAAAACTGAGGGTATAGTTTCAATCCAAACGTGAAGGACTGAGAACCAGAGGAGCCGATGAAGTCCTAGTCCAAACCCAAAGGTTTGAGAATGCTGGGGGCTGATGGTGTAAGTCCTGCTCTGAATCTGAAGGTTAAAGAAGCACAAATGCCAATGTCCAAGGTCAGGAGAAAATGAATGTCCCAACTCAAGCAAAGAGAGCAAATTCATTCTTCCTCTATATTTTGTTCTACTTGGGCCATCAACAGATTGGATGACATCTACTCAAGTTGTGAAGGCCAATCTTACTAGGTCTACTCTTTCAAATGGTAGCCTCTTCCACAAACACCCTCACAGAAAGCCCCAGAAATAGTGTGTTACCAGCTATATGTGTCTTCCTTAGCCTTTATCTTCCTTCATGTTTCAAGTTGAAACATGAAATTAACCATCACAGCTCTTAAGATTGTTTTGTGTAAATGATAGCTATCATCATCATCATTATTGTTGCCAATAATTGTTATTAATCTAGGACTAAATGTCAGATGGATAGCAATGAACAGTTTAACCTACACAACATGGTTACTGGTATCTAGGAGAATCTCTGTCCATGGCTAACTCCTCAGGTGGGACTCAACAGATATAAGATTGAATACTAAGTGTTAATAATAATTGTTTGACACTTCATCTCTCAATGCTTCACATCTCCATCACCCTGTGAATTTTGTTTTTGTGTTGAGTTATAATTTTAAAAATAATTTAAATTTAAAAATAATAGGATCACACTCCTTAGAAGAGATGTAGTGTAAATCTAGAATATCTTGTCTCATGCCCCCTTTCTTTCCTTTTTTTCTTTAGTAGCACATATTAAGTGCTCTTTATAGCCTCAGTGTGGCACACTAACCATTTCGTATAGGCATGTATTTCTATAGGTAGAACATACTGGTGCTGTCCTAAAGGGATGTTATGGGCACTGAGACAGTCCCCACCCTCCAAAATGCATCCCTTCCTACCATTCCTGATCTTCAGTGCTCATTATAGATTTTCTCTTTCATTTTTCAAGCAGGAGTTCTTATCGGTCACTTATACCATGATAGAAATGAGTTTCAGATTCCCTGCCCCCAGAGCCAGAATGAAGACCATGAGGTCATTGAGCCTGTGACAATGAGAAGGGCTAGAGTACTCCTGAGAACCAAACGCCAGCAATTCTCCTGCAGCACAATTGGTCACAAGCCTTGTGCTTTTCAAAGTTTTCCAGCTAGTAAATAGAAATCTGAAAAATATTTTATTGTTAATTTTTGGAAGAAACAATAAAATATTGTTATTCCAAGTAGGAAGGGTTGCCTACATATCATGTTGACATAGTTAAAATATAGAGATAGCAATTGGAAAAAATCCATAGAACATGATCTTTATGAGTATGAAATGTAGAATGCAGTGAGCACTAGATCATTTGGGAATAAAAATGTTAAGGATCTAAAAAGGCAACAGGTTGTTTGAGCCTATGTTTTAATCACATTATTTCAAAATATTCAAAAATCATTCCTATTTTTCCCTTGGGGATTGAAACTATTCTCTGAACTCTAGACTGTGTCATGTCTCTGAATACTAAATATCAGTTAATGGAAAGCTGTGTAAAATGTGAATGAGGAGCTTTTTATTCATCTGGTTATCTTTGCCATGCACAGTGATTTGGGCTAAGCTCTTACAATCCTGTTTTAATTTCTTAGTAATTTTCTTCTCAGGAATTCCCAGACACTTTACATGCTCACTCACTTGTTATGACACCTGGAGAAAAGAGAAGCTACAACAGGGTCAGATTTCATACTACTATCTTTAGGTTTGTGCCATGCTGAACCCCATCATTTCATGGTGTTCTTGGTGCCTTTTAGAAATGGAATCCATACTGATGGACTCAACATATGCATAGTTCCACAATCTAGCAAGTGGTTTTTTTCACTTTATAGACAGAGACAGGGTTATAGATTATATTGCTGTTCAGCAAATATTCACTTCCTCCCCCATTCCTAGTTTCCTGGGAGGAATATACTTCCCCACCCCTTTGATGCTAAGCTTAGCCCTGTCTTGCTTCAGCTTCATGATAAGCAATGTGCAACAGCTCTTGACTTGGGTTTGGCCATCCATGTGATTTGCTTTGACCAATAGGATGTTAACTGATAGGATACAAGACTTGAAACAGGTTTGCATGTTTCCATAGGAAAAAGAGGTCTTGGGTAACCTCTTGTTTAAGGACAAGGAGACATGTGGAACAGACTTTGTTTCAACCTTTACGCAGGAGCCAAACCAGCTGAATCCCAGCAGGTCTATAACACATGAGAAATAAATGTTTGTTGTGTGCCAGAAGCATAATTTTGATGAAGGCTCACTGAGGCCATCAGTCCTGTGCTGAAGCCCTTATCACCTACTAATCAACTACTGCAATTATTGCCCACTTGACCTCTTTGTATCCTGCCTCCACCACCTCCAATCTCTCCTACCCAACACTGCCACTTTCAACCTCCAAAATCTCTCCTTTCATCATGCCACTGTCTGTATGATGTTTTGGAGATTTTTCTAACTAAGAAGTTTCACAAATCATATCTCCTGAAGATAATATCCCTTAGATGATAATAAATTAACTCCTTGTTAAAGGGATCTGTAATTATATGTATCTGGGAAACACAGAGTTAAGCAAATGCAAATATGTTTTTGTTGTGTTGTGTGTGGGTTTTTTCAACTGTAGAACTTCTTGGAGCCTTTAATGTAGAAATGTCTATTGTGCTTCTTGAAACAGGGAGCACGAGACCCATCATTTTTAAACTTATTAACCATGGAACTCTTTTTCCCAGCAACATAAGTTAACCTCTCAAGAGTCACTAGTGTTCCATAGCACACAGTTTGGGAAATGATAGCCTGTATCATAAAGCTAAAAACCTAATGTAACATTCAAGACCCTATGTCATAAGGGCCAAGCCTACATTTTTAATCAAACTTTTGTAAAGTTTTTAAAAGTTTTCAATTAAAAAATAATGTAATCTCATAATGAAAATTTTGAAAATATAGAAAAATAAAGGAAAGCAAAGAAATTACATGTATCATTCAGATATAACCGGTATTTGATTTTCTTTTTATTTCCTTTCAGGATTTATATCATAAATATTTTATCTGCTTGTGATCATATAGCATGTTAAATTGTAAATGCAGGCTTTATTTTATATTTATAAGATATATTATAAATGAAATGCATTATTAATATTTTATTTTCATTTTTATTATAACACATATCTTGCAAATAAAATTATACCCACTATAAGCTTTGCCAGATATTAATAGATTCACATACATGCCTCGATGTTTATGTTTTTCCAAGGAAAAAAAACTCCAACGTTGCAGAACTGCCAACACTCTGTGATAACCTTGTTCAAAGTCAAGTCCCTTCCTTCCCCTGAAATAACCACCATCTTGAATTGATCATTTCCTTGAATGCTTTTATAGTCTTACTATATATGTTTATGTACATAAACAAAATAGGGGCTGAGGGGTTGGTTTTTAATGTTTTGAAACTTTTAAAACTGGAATTGTACTATAAATGCTCCTTTGTACCTTGCATTTCTTCTCTCACTATTATGTTTTTGGGGTTTTCCCATATTGTTTTACGTAGCTCTTGTTTGGTTATGGTAACCACAGTTTAGAGTATACGACAGACTTTGTACTGATTCTTTTCTGTTTATGGATTTTGTAACTAATTTTTTGTCATTATAAGCTGATATGATTAGGCTTTGTGTCCCCATCCAAATCTCATCTTGAATTGTAATCCCCAGGTGTTGAGGGAGGAACCTTCTGGGAGGTAATTGGACCATGGTGATGGTTTCCCCCATGCTGTTCTCATAATAGTGAGTGAGTTCTCACAAGATCTGATGGTTTTATAAGTGTTTGACAGTTCCTGCTTTGTGTGCACTTTCCTCTCTCACCTGCCATGTAAGACGTGCCTGCTTCCCCTTCTGCCATGATGGTATGTTTCCTGAGGCCCCCCCAGCCATGAGGAACTGTGAGTCAATTAAACCTCTTCCCTTTAAAAATTACTCAGTCTCAGGTATTTCTTTATAGCAGTGTGAAAACAGACTAATACATAAGCAATGCTGCAATTATCTAAAATTATAATTGCCAACTTACAGATACGTACATTGGCAACTCTCTTAGATATTGCAATATTCAACTCTAAAGTGGTGGTGCTAATGTATCTTCTCACCGGTAGGGTATGAGAGTTCCTGTGTCTCCCCACCTTCAACATTACAGGTATAGCCAAACTTTTAAATGATTGCCAATGCTGATGGGGATGAAAAGATACATTATGGTGGTTTTCTGTTAAATGTATTTTATTGCTAATGAGGCAGAGTATTTTTTCGTATGTTTACTAGTCAGTCAGTTTTCTGCTTGTGCGTTGCCTGTTTGGATCCTTTGAGTATAATGGTTTGTTATTCAATTCCTTCCTAAGTATAAGAGTAATATATCCTCAATTGTGATAGACTACAGCAAATTGTAAGAAAAAATGAAATTACCTTAAATCTCACCACCCACTAGTTAATATTATTAACATTTAGCTGCATTTTCCTCACGGAATTTTAGTAGCCATAATTGTTTTATATAGTTAAAGTGAAGAGGGCCATGGTGACAAAATTTTTCACTGGGTTGTTTATACTATGTCCCAGATTAATCCCAATGATTGAAGTTATTCAATATATGTTTGAGAAATACAGAACACCATTAGTCAAGCTCATTGACATTGAAAACGGCCAGAATATAGCTCTTTGCAACTTTGCTTTTATGTAGAACAAAAGCAATTCTTTGTTTCATCATTTTCCAGGCTCTCTGACCCAACATTGTACATAGGTCATCCATTGTTAACAAGCAGTTATAGAGAAGAGTAATGTGAATACTGCAAGAGTTTTCATCTGAAAGGGAGGGCAGTGGGGTAAATGATACAGCTCATGAGTTACATCTGGTGCTGAAAAAGTGGCAAAGGTAAATGAATGCAGGGAAACTGCAAGGCTAACCTTAGCCCCATAACCCCTTTTGGCTTTGAATTACAAAATCCATTTTATTATTGAGTTTAGCATGCAGTGTGACTTACTCAGCACAGTGCCAAGAATTTCTCTTTTTCTTCATTATTTTCATCTCTTGGATGTTCATGGTATATTTTACATATTTCTAAATAAAGAAGGCTTCCATTAGTGAGTTGTTTCTGAGCCTTTTAACAATGGTGAAGGTCTTTCTGTTGCTGTCACATGGGAAATACAATCTGAATGGCTTTAAAATTCTTCGGTTACAAACTTTTCTCCCAAGAAAATGAAGACTTTTCTCCAGTTCTGGCATTTGCTATTACAGAAAGGTTAAGGTCAGCCTTTGGAGGCAACATTTTTCTTTCTGCCTGGGAGAATGTAGGATTTATTTTTATTCTTCTAATTCAAACATTTTGGCCAGTCATGTTCAAATGTGGTTCTCTTCTCTTTGATTTTTTTCTAGCATACAGTGAATCCTTCTGTTCTGGATACTTAAGTTTTTGTATGACTCAGACAATTTCCTTTTACTTGCCATATGTCTTTGATTATCGCTTCATCTCCACTTGCTCTGGTTTTCTCCTCTTGAACATGTAAAGTCATTAGATTTCATCTCATCCTCTGCCTCATATAGCTACCATCTCTTTCTTCATTATTTTTATCTTTTTATCCCCTCCCTCTGCATTTTGTTAGAGTTCTAGAGTTAGTTCAATGCATCATTGATTTGCTTTTCTACAGTATCTACTCTGTTCTTTGCTTCTATTTATTTCTATACTGCTATTTCGTTTTTGGTGTGTTCTTGAAGTCCTTTTTGTTCACTCAAGAATCTTCCTTCCCGTCTCATCCAATTTTTTTGTTATAATTTTCTGCTTTTCACAAGGTCTGGTTGTATCGCATTCTACTGCTAGTGACTCATTTTTCTAATATACTCTTTGGTTTACTGGAACAAATCATTTTCCAAGGGTTGTTCCTCTTATATGTATTTAGGCTAATGCACTCTTTCTTCGTGGTGTGCTATGTTTAATATTCCCTCATATTTAATTTTATTTTTCTATTTACTTTTCCTTCAACAAGGAACGATTTGTATGGATTTCTCTTTCCGATAGACAAAGCATGTGAATTGCCTTCAGTCCCTTTTTTTGTGGGCTTGGATACCAGTTGACTTTCCTTTTTATATCACAGCTGAAATACTCAGTGACAGGCATAGTTTCTACTCTTAACCCAGAACTTTGTAGGCTTTCATCTACAATGATCCTGCTGGCTGAGAAGGAAATTTCTCCTATGCCTCACTGCATGCTATTCTGACTCTCTGATTATACTCATTATTCAAGGACTGACCTTTTTGACCAGATATCCAACTGGAAGACAAAATGCAGAGTATGAACCAATGGTCAGAAATTCAATTTTGGTTATTTTGATGGATAAGGTACTTCAGATCACTGAAATGCCTTTTAAGTATTTATTTTGATATTTTTAAAATTGAAACTTTGTTCAGTAGGAAATTTTAAGTACATATGTACTAAATTAAAGAGTGTGTCATTGAATACTAGGTAGAGAAGGTTTGCTATTCAACCTGAAGCTCCCTGGCTTCAGCCCATACTCTGCTTTCAAAAATTCCTGCCTACTCCCTAGAAGTTAATTTACTTTTATTTATTCCTAATAAAGCAATAAGACTCATTGTTTTTCAGTATTGTGTGGAAGACACAGAAGAGCAAATATAATCTCACTTCTATGTCTCCAGTAAGTCTGCTTAAATACCCCTGGCCTACTTACTCTTAAAGGTACAAGGAGTGGATAAAATACAACTATAGTGTGTCAATCAAGGTTCTTTGGTAACAATCAGGGTTCTTTGGTATGATCAACAGAAATTGACTTGGGCTAACTTAAGTAAGAGGAAATATATTGAAAGGATACTGGGAGCTCAGAGAGTTGACTAGTAAGTTGGAGACCAAGTTTGAAAGTGACAGGAGAAATGACAAACTAGAAACTGGGAATCAAGGACTGCAGAAACTAGAGGAAGGAACCCACAGCAGGAACAGTCGGGTCATCTTCCAAGGTAATGAAACTTTAGTCATGCACCGTATGCTTGTTATTTTGTTCAGGAGTCAAATTCTAGGGAGTGAGTGTCCAGGTGGCTTTAGATCACATGCCTACTTTTTTGCTCTGGGACATCAGGGCTCCTGATTAGGATCCCACCATGTAGTATGCTAAGGGGAAGAA
Source organism: Rhinopithecus roxellana (assembly GCF_007565055.1). Taxonomy (NCBI): domain Eukaryota; kingdom Metazoa; phylum Chordata; class Mammalia; order Primates; family Cercopithecidae; genus Rhinopithecus; species Rhinopithecus roxellana. Next base: position 99,807,734 of record NC_044559.1, on the reverse strand, counting down.
GTAATCCCCCACAGAAACTAAGGTGCTGGTAAGAGGTGGAGATGGACCCAGGAAACCAAACTCCTGTGAGTGTCCACTGCATGTGAACATTAACCTGCACCTTCAGATTTTACCCACGCCATCTTGCATCTTGCATTGATGTATTGTGACATCTTACTTAACTCACTGAATTCTCATTGGCTTTATACCTCAAAATTGGTAATCAGCTTTAATGTGCCTGGTTTTGGATGGCTTGTATGGAGAGGTCAGACCTCAGTATGTAAAAGAAGAGGATTTAGAATCAGACAATTCCAGAGCCAAACACCAGCTGGTCAACTCACTGACTAAGCTATCTTGAACAAATTGCCTAACTTTTCTGAGCCTTCATTTCTTAATTTATCATGATATTTTGGATAATTCAATGGGGTGATATGTGTAAAGTTCTTAGAAAATGCTCAATAGTCGGGTACAGTGGCTCACTCCTGTAATCCCAGCACTTTGGGAGGCTGAGATGGACAGATCACCTGAGGTCAGGAGTTCGAGACCAGTCTGGACAAAATGGCAAAACCCTGTCTCTACCAAAAATACAAAAAGTAGCCAGATGTGGTGGTGGATGCCTGTAATCCCAGCTACTTTGGAGGCTGAGGCATGATAATCACTTGAATCTGGGACATGGAGGTTGCAGTGAGCTGAGACCACACCACTGCACTCCAACCTGGGCAACAAGCAAGACTCCATCTCAAAAAAATAAAAAGAAAAAGAAAAGCTCAATAAATGATAGGCTGTTGTTATGGTTAATAGTTGTGAAAATTGTTATTATTCCTAACAGTAGACTAATTCATATTAAGTTGATATTCTTCACCTCAATGCCAAATAAGATTTCTTTTTTTTATTATTATACTTTAAGTTCTAGGGTACATGCGCACAATGTGCAGGTTTGTTACATATGTATACATGTGCCATGTTGGTGTGCTGCACCCATTAACTTGTCATTTACATTAGGTATATCTCCTAATGCTATCCCTCCCCCTTCTCCCCACCCCATGACAGGCCCTGGTGTGTGATGTTCCCCTTCCTGTGTCCAAGTGTTCTCATTGTTCAATTCCCACCTATGAGTGAGAACATGTGGTGTTTGTTTTTTTGTCCTTGTGATAGTTTGCTGAGAATGATGGTTCCAGCTTCATCCATGCCCCTACAAAGGACAGGAACTCATCCTTTCATATGGCTGCATAGTATTCCATGGTATATAAATTTATCCTCCAATAGTACCAACCATGAGAAAAGGGAAAAGGGAACTGTAATGATCCTTCCCCTGTCATCCAAACCTTACCCGCAGTGGCAAGCCAGGCCAGTCCCTTCCTGGTCAGTCTATTAAAAGGAGGGAGGACATTTGCATTTAAGGAACTTTCAGTCTCATTGTGGAAACCAAATTACTGAATAGAATCAAAGCAATTAGGACCTACCACCCAGAGATCTGATAAAAGAGCCTCCCACAAACATTTATTTCTAGGACGGGGATCATAACTCTGCCTGGGTGGAAAATTTTAATGCACTGTACTTGGAATATCTACTGACACACTATGATATGCACATTTGATTGTGTGCCATGTCACAATTACACAATTACAGGCAACATGCAAGACAATTCCTAATGTCCATGGGAAGGCGAACTAAGAGGTGTCTAATTGAAAAGACAGGTAGAAGAGCCTTCTTATTACTAAAGAGTGTGAAAGTCACTTGGTCGGTGTTTAGCCAGACAAGGGATTACATTTATGTAATGATGGAATAGAGGTGGTCCCAGAGCTGAGTACCAGGTATTTTTAATCTCAGAATATCCACTATGGGCCTAACTGATGACGAGGGTAGGGACCATCACACCTAAGTGTACATAAATCTGGCACAATCACTGTCACAAAAAGCATTGACTTCTAGAATTGTTGCTACTATTTTAAAGGTTGCACACTGAATTCCTAACCATGGTCACCACTTACATAAATGCCAGGCCTATTATTGATTACATGTCACAATGCAATCAATAAGGTTCGGAGACTTATTTCTTCACCTCAATGAATACACAAGACTTCTCAAAGATTAATATGCTTTTGAATCATCTATGGATTGTCTTAAAATGCAGACTCTAACTCAGTAGATCTGCACTGGAACCTGAGCTGCTGCATTTCTAAAAACTCCAGTATGATGTTGGGGCTGCTATGCATGGATCAAAGTTTGAGTAGCAAAGATAAAAGGGTATAATCGCGATTCCTCCACAGATTTCTAACTACGGAAAAAATGCTCCTGACTACTTTTATGTCCTCTCACACAAAAATGTACTTGATTCAAAAGATGATCCCGAAAAAGCAGAAACTTAATAAACTAGAATAGTTGTGTCCTCAGTTTGTACAGGCATCACTCAAGAGCATGTTTAAACTGTAGATTTCCTGCGTTTCTCTTCCACAAGGAGTTGGTTTAATGCTACTGTTTAATGTTGCATTTTTTTTTTCCTTTTTGGTAGAGACAGGGTTGCATCATGTTGGCCAGGCTGGTGGGAAACTCCTGACCTCAAATAATTCTCCCTGCCCCCCGCTTAGCTTCCCAAAGTTCGGGGATTAAAGGCTTGAGCCACTGTGCCTGGCCCTAATGTTGCATTCTTAATGTGAAAATGTGTAGCCCAGGTAATTCTAATGCAGGTGGCACTGGGAACATCCTTTCAAAAATATTGACCAAGTTATTATACAGGTATTATTGCCTGGTGTGGTACAGTTAAAGTACAAACTATTCTGTAACAAAGAGACCCCAAACACAATGGCTTAAATAAGATAGATGTTTATTTCATACCCATCTATCAGTCCAAAGATAAGAATTTCAAGCCGCCATGGTAGTTCTATGCCATGATTTTATCATGACCTAAGTTCTCACTATTTAGCACCTCTGTCTTCCCCCTAGGACGTTGTTCTTGACTTAATGTTCAAATCTGAGTCACTGTTAGATTTGTAGCTCAGCTCATAGGAAGGAAGGCAGAGAAAACTTGAAGGGTAAGCTCTTTTCTTTTTCTATTACTTTGTTTACACTTTATCAAAGTATACTTTACATACAATAAACTGCATCTATTTAAAGTATGCAATTTGCATAGTTTTGTCATGTGTGTAACAACTCAAATGTCTATTCATAGGTGAATGCATAAGCCACTTCATTTAATCAATGGCTGCAGATTGTTTACACATTACACATTGATGATAAATCAGTTGCACTGGCCACATCAAGCTACAAGAGAGGCTGGATAATCTTGTTTTATACTGGGCAACTATGTGCAAATCTGTATCTCTAGCACCACAGAGGAGAGAACAGACTTTGTAAGACATCCAGCAATCCACAACTTCTGGAAACTCCTCTTTATATCTTAAAAGGCAATACAGCTGGTTCTTCCAGAAGGCCTTTCTGACCCTCAGACCTGTGTAAGCACCCCATTTCTGCCCATTGAAACCTGCTATTCCTGAATCTATCACTACACTTAGAACACTGAATCACTGAAATGACCCCTTTGTGTCTTCATCTATATGTAATATAAGTGTCTATCTTTATCAACAAATGATAAAATTGAGACACCTGTTACATGTAGACACCTGTCTATATGTAATAAAGACAGGTGTCTATCTTTATCAACAAATGATAAAATCGAGCTTGTACATTTATGAAATTAATATATGCTTCTTTAAGTGGGACCCCTATCCATTCCTCCTCACTGGGTGGGACCTGTCAGCAAAGTCCCCCAGCCACCCCTGCCCATATTCTACAGACAGAGCTCTGATTGCTCCCTGGGACAGAGTGCCCAAGAGGAGGGCATGTTGCCACCTTGGTTGTTTGGATGACTCAGCTGTTCCAGCCTGCATGCTTTGGAGACTCCAAAAAATCTGAATAAGGAAGGGTCCTCCCAACATAGCACAGCTGCTTTGCCAGAATGTGGCCAGATTGCTTCTTTAGGGAAGAACACCAATCCATTCCTCCTCACTGAGTGGGACCTCCCAGCTGGGGCCTCTAACCATCCCACCCATATTCTATTGACAGAGCTCTGATCTTTCCCTGGAATGAAGTGCCTGGGGTTGGGGTGGGCCACTACCTTGGTTGTCTGGACAACTCAACCATTCCAGCTTGTAGGCTTTGGAGAGTCCAAGTTGACAGGGACAGAGGGGTTCCCCAGCACAATACGGCTGTTTTGTCAAGGTGTGGCCAGACTGCTTCTTTAAGCAGGACTTCACTCCTCCTCACAGGGCGGGTCCTCCCAGCCAGGGCCTCTGGCCACCCCTACCCCTGTTCCACAATTGACAGAGTTCTAATTTCTCCCTGGGATAAAGTGCCCAGAGAGTGGCGCATGCCATCACCTTGGCTGTTCAAGCATCTCAGCCAGTCCAGCCTGTGGACCTTGGAGAGCCCAGAAAAATTGGGGGTTGAAGGGATCCCCAACACAGCACGGCTGCCTTACCAAAAAGCAACCAGAAACAGACTGCTTCTTGAAGCACGTCCCTGATCCTGTTCCTCCTGACTGGGTGGGACCTCTCAACTGCAGTCTCCAGCCACCTCCTACAGGCATGTTTGGGCCAGCAGCAGGTCAGTAACTTCCTGTGATGGAGCTTCCAGAGGAAGGGGCAGGCTGCCATCTTTGTTGTTTTGCAGTCTTCACTGTTGATATCTCCAGGTATAGGAAAAAGCCAAGGCAACTAGGGTTTGGAGTGGAACCCCAGCAAACTGCAGCACACCTTCAGAAGAGTGGCCAGACTGTTAAAAGAAAAACAAATGAACAGAAAACAACAAAAACCAGAAAAACACCATCTAAAGTTCAGTGTATTAGTCAGGATTCTCTACAGGGACAGGACTAATAGGATAGATGTATATATAAAAGGGGGTTTATTAAGGAGTATTGACTCACATTATCACAAGGTTAAGTCCCACAATAGGCCATCTGTAAGCTGAGGTGCAAGGAAGCCAGTCTGAGTCCCAAAACCTCAAAAGTAGGGAAGCCAACAGTGCAGTCTTTGGTTTGTGACTGAGAGCCCCTGGCAAACCACTGGTGTAGGTCCAATAATCCAAAAGCTAAAGAACTTGGAGTCTGATGTTTGAGGGCAGGAAGCATCCAACACGGCAGAAAGATGGAGGCCAGAGGACTCAGCCAACCTAGTGCTTCCATGTTCCCCTGCCTGCTTTTATCCTAGCTGTGCTGGCTACTGATTAGATGGTGCCCCACCAGAATGAGGGTGGGTCTGCATCTCCCAGTTCAATAACTCAAATGTTAATCTCCTTTGGCGACACCCTCACAGACACACCCAGGAATAATACTTTGCATCCTTCAATACAATCAGGTTGACACTCGATATTAACCATCACAGTCAGCAACCTCAAAGATTGAAGGTAGACAAGCCCACAACGATGAGCAAGAATTAATGCAAAAACGCTGAAAACTCAAAAAGCCAAAGTGTTCCTTTTCCTCCAGATGACTCCAACACCTCTCCAAAAATGGCTCAGAACCAGGCTGAGACTGAAATGGCTGACATGACAGAAGTAGGCTTCATAATGTGGATAAAAATGAACTTTCCTGAGCTAAAGGAGTAGGTTGTAAGCCAATGCAAAGAATCTAAGAATCATGATAAAACAATGCAGGAGCTGACAGCCAAAACAGCCAATTTAGAGAGGAACATATCCAACCCAATAGAGCTGAAAAACACACTACAAGAACTTCACAATGCAATCACAAGTATTAATAGCAGAACAGACCAAGCACAGGAAAGAATCTCAGAGGCTGAACACTGTCTTTCTGAAATAAGACAGGCAGACAAGAACAGAGGAAAAAAAAAAAGGAAAGAACAAAACCTCTGACAAAAATGGGATTTACTATGTAAAGAGAGCAAATCTATGGCCAATTGGTGTACCTGATAGAGACTGGGAGAATAGAACCAATTTGTAAAACATACTTCAGAATATCATCCAGGAGAACTTCCCCAACCTAGCAAGACAGGCCCCCATTCAAATTCAGGAAATGCAGAGAACCCCAGTAAGATACCACACAAGAAACTCATCCTCAAGACATAATTATCAGATTCTCTAAGGTCAAAGTGAAAGAAAAATGTTAAGGGCAGCCAGATAGAAAGGCCAGGTCACCTACAAAGGGAAGCCCATCAAACTAATAGTGGACCCCTCAGCAGAAACCTTACTAGCCAGAAGAGATTGGGTGCCATATTCAACATTCATAAAGAAAATAATTTCCAACCCAGAATTTCGTATTCAGCCAAACTAAGCTTCACAAGTGAGAGAGAAATAAGATCCTTTTCAGACAAGCAAATGCTGAGGGAATTCATCACCACCAAACCTGCCTTACATGAGCTCCTGAAGGAAGCACTAAATATAGAAAGGAAAAACCATTGCCAGCCACTACAAAAGCAAACTGAAGTACACAGACTAGTGACACTATGAAGCAACCACATAAGCAAGTCTGCAAAATAACCAGTTAGCATCATGATGACAGAATCAAATCCACACATAACGATACTAACTGTAAATGTAAATGGGCTGAGTGCCGCAATTAAAATGCACAGAATGGCAAACTGGATAAAGAACCAAGACCCATAAGTTTGCTGTCTTGAAGATATCCATCTCACATGCAAAGAGACATATAGACTCAAAATAAAGGGATGGAGGACCATTTACTAAGTAAATCAAAACCAGAAAAAAAGCAAGGATTGCAATGCTAGTTTCTGGCAAAACAGACTTTAAACCAACAAAGATAAAAAAAGACAAAGAAGGGCATTATATAATGGTAAAGGGTTAAATTCAACAAGAAGAGCTAACTATCCTAAATATATGTGCGCCCAATACAGGAACACTCAGATTCATAAAGCAAGTTCTTAAGAGACCTTCGAAGAAACTTAGATTCTCACAAAATAATAGTAGGAGACTTTAACACCCCACTGACAGAAAGTTTATCGAGACAGAAAATTAACAAAGATATATAGAACCTGAACTCAACTCTCGATCAGGTGGACCTGATAGGTATCTACAGAACTCTCTACCCAAAAACAACAGAGTATACATTTTCTTCACCACATGGCATTTAATCTAAAATTGATCACACAAATTGCAGCAAAATAACTCTCAGCAGAAGGAAAAGAACTGAAATTATAACAGTCTCTCAGACCACAGCACAATCAAATTAGAACTCAAGATTTAAAAATTCACTCAAAACCATACCATTACATGGAAATTGAATAACCTGCTCCTTAATGATTTTGGGGTAAATAATGAAATCAGGGCAGAAATAAAAAAGTTCTTTGAAACTAATGAGAACAGAGAGACAATGTACCAGAATCCCTGGGATGCAGCTAAAGCAGTATTAAGAGGGAAATCCATAGCATTAAATGCCCACATAAAAAGCTAGAAAGATCTCAAGTTAACAACCTAACATCACAACTGAAAGAACTAGAGAACTGCACAAGACAAAGTTACTCTCTTTCACCACTCCTATTCAGGCAAGGGAAAGAAATAAAGAATATTCAAATAGCAAGAGAGAAAGTCAAACAAACTACTTTTTTTTTTTTTTTTTTTGGAGATGACATGATCCTATATCCAGAAAACCCCATCATCTCAGCCAAAAGCTTCTTTAGCTAATAAACAACTTTAGCAAAGTCTTAGGATACAAAATCAATGTACAAAAATTAGTTGCATTCCTATATACTAACAACAGGCAAGCCAAGAGCCAAATCGCAAATGAACTTCCATTCACAATTGCCACAAAAAGAATAAAATACCTAGGAACAAACCTAACAAGGGAAGTGAAGAGCCTCTTCAAAGAGAACTACAAAGCACTGCTCAAAGAAACCAGAGATTACATAATCAAATGGAAAAACATTCTGTGCTCATTAATAGGAAAAATGAAAATTGGGAAAATGGCCATACTGTCCAATAGTAATTTATAGATTCAAAACTATTCCCATTAAACTACCATTGATATTCTTCACAGAATTAGAAAAAAACTTTTAAAAAAATTCTTATGGAACCAAAAATAGAGCCTGAATAGCCAAGGCAATCCTAAACACAAAGAACAAAGAGGCAAGCATAATGCTACCTGACTTCAAACTATACTACAGGGCTACAGTGACCAAAATGGCATGGTCCTGGTGCAAGAACAGACATATAGACCAATGGAACAGAATACAGAACTCAGAAATAAGACTGTACAGTTACAACCATTTGATCCTTGACAAACCTAACAAAAGCAATGGGGAAAGGAGTCCCTATTTAATAAATGGTGCTGGGAAAACTGGCTAGCCATATGCAGAAAATAGAAACTGGATCCCTTCCTTACACCATATACAAAAATCAAGTCAAGGTGGATTAAAGACTTAAATGTAAAACCCAAAACTATAAAAACCCTAGAAGAAAACCTAGGTAATACCATTCAGGACATAGGCATGGGCAAATATTTCATGATGGAGATGCCAAAGCAATGGCAACAAAAGCAAAAATTAACAAATAGGATCTAATTAAACCAAAGAGCTTCTGCACAGCAGAAGAATCAACAGAGTAAATACACAACCTACAGAATGGGAGAAAATTTTTACTGGCTATCCATCTGAAAATGGTCTAATATCCAGGATCTATAAGGAACTTAAATTTACAAGAAAAGAAAATTAAAAAGTGGGCAAAGGAAAAGAAGAGACACTTCTCAAAAGAAGACATACATATGACCAAGAAACATGAAAAAAAACTCAATGTCACTGATTATTAGAGAAATGCGAATCAAAACCACAATGAGATGCCATCTCACACCAGTCAGAATGGTGGTTATCAAATGTCAAAAAAACTACAGATGCTGGCAAGGTTGTGGAGAAAAAGGAATGCTTTTACACTGTTAGTGGGAGGGTAAATTAGTTCAAACATTGTGGAAGACAGTATGAGAATTCCTTAAAGACCTAGAAGCAGAAATACCACTTGACCCAGCAATGCCATTACTGACTCTAAACCCAAAGGAATATAAATTGAAATCATTCTATTATAAAGACACATGCATGTATATGTTCACTGCAGCACACTATTCACAGTAGCAAAGACATGGAATCAACCTAAATGCCCATCGATGATAGACTACATCAAGAAAATGTGGTGCATATACACCATGGAATACTATGCAGCCATAAAAAGAAGTGAGATTATGTCCTTTGCAGGGACATGGATGGAGCTGGAGAACATTATCCTTAGCAAACTAAAACAGGAACAGAAAACCAAATATTGCATGTTCTCACTCATAAGTGGGAGCTGAATGATGAGAACACATGGACACAAGGGGAAACAATACACACTGGGGCCTGTCAGAGGGTGGGGGGTGGGAGGAGGGAGAGAAGCAGGAAAAACAATGGATACTAGGTTAATATCTGGGTGATAAAATAATCTGCACAACCAACCCTCAAGACACACGTTTACCTATGTAACAAATCTGCACATCCTGTACATGTATCTCTGAACTTAAAAGTTGGAAATGGAAAAGAAAGTTGATATAATGGCTATGTCCTTTTCAACACTAATAATAACAATATTAATATTAACAATATTAATAATAACAATCTGTGAGTTCACAGTTGCCTTCTATGTGCCAAACATGATTTTAGGCCCCTTAAACACTTTCTCTCCTCTATGTTTCACAAAAATACTGAGAAGAAAGAATTATTATCCCTATTTCATTGGTGAGGAGAGAGAGTCTTGAAGAGGGTACAAAACATGCCCTAGGTGACTGCACTGTAACAGAAGCAGGACTTCATCTAGGTTTGTTGAAATCCAAAGCCCACTCTTTCCCTTTTGCATACTCCTTCTGCACTGCCATTGTTATGACAATAGATCTCCCTGAAAATGTATCCTATACATTTTGTCATTTTTCTTAGCATTTTTATATACTTTTCTACTTGCCCTGGAATAAAATTTTCCTAAAAGATCCCAAACTAGAATTCAAGATTGAGCTTATAGCCCATTTAACAGATGGGAAAACTGAGTCACAGAGACCCAAAATGATTGCTGGAGTCAAATCCTTAGGGCATTGAGTTAATGGGCCTCACATTTCTTGTCTCCCAGGGAGGCAACAATTGTTTGAAAAGAGTATCAGCGGCTTAACCAAACAACTCATGATCCAAATACTGACTGTGCCTTTGAATATAGGACCTCAGGCAAGTTCACTAACTTCTCTGAGCCTGTTTCCTCGTTTGTAAAATAAAAATAATGATATCCACCTTGTAGTGGTGCTGTATTAGAGATGAACTATGAAAACTACTTCATACACTACCTAGCAAAGACCAGGTGTTCATTAAATGTTAGTTCTCCCCATTGCAGTCAAGCCTTTTTCCTGGAGCACATACTGTCATTTTCCTTTACCAGGGAAACGTAAATTTCTCATTGTAAAAATTTAGAACTGGGTATATATAAAGTAGAATCCATTCTAAAAGCTCTTTTTTTCAATTCAAGGGAAAAAAAGGAAAAAAGTGCTGAGCCAATATTTCTACTATTCAATCATTAAATATTAATCGATGTCAATGCATTTGAGGGAGGCTTTAGCTGTGACAGGTGAGCCGAAAGTAGAAATTCTGATTTAACGAGGCCTCCCGGCCACTTCGGCAAAAATGTCAGGGTGCAAGGTGCGGTGGAGAATAATTAACTGATAAACAACCTTTGGAAAAAGATCAGTAACTCTGAAATTGGAGACTAAGACAAGGCTTCTCTTATTTTCTCTAGAACATTTTTTTTTTCTTTAGGATTTTTCCCTCCTTTCTGAATCGAGCCGGACTCAGTACCCTCTAAGTTGGAATGCCCTTAACTGTTTTGTTTAGATGGGGCTTTGAAATGATTAGGTTGTTGAAATGATGAATCAGGGAGCGCTACAGGATTTTTCACAGTCTCTGTGAACAATGCCCCATATCACCCTTACACTGACAGGCTGTATTTTTATATTTGACATGTGAGAGGAACATGGAAAATAACACACTGACAGCACCTTAGATACCAGTCATACATCTTCCTAACACAGATTGATGGGTGGAAAAGAATATTATTTAGTGAGCTCTTCTTAAGCTCTCTAAGGAAAATATATAGATCCACCAGTGGATTGACTTGAAACTCATATTAACATTCTTTATGAGCAGGAAACGGAAAAGTAACCCTCATCCATTTCTGCACTAGCAAACAGATCAGAAAAATTAGTGGAAACCAATCCAGAACCTTCATATTGCTCATTGATGCATCATAGTTTGCTCCTTCCTGGTCTAGGAATCAGAGCAGATGGAATTTCTCCAACGAGACACATTGGCCTTTCTCAATTTCAAACCAAAGTTGAAAGATAAGCTACTAGGAAAATTGAAGCTGCAGCTATAGCTGCTCAGAGAACCAAGCTGAAACTGAAAAAAGTACTGAACTGTACATCTATGAGGTGGCTCAAAGAACCAAGCGGAATTATGGATGCCACATACCAGGGGACATAAACATTAAAAAAATACCCCCTGTAGTGAATGCCATAATGTGCCAGAAACTCTCCCTTTAGGAAGGCAGGATTTATACCTGCAGCTTCTGTGAGTGCTGCTGGTGACCTCAGTTGCCAGCCCTCTTCAGAAAGTGCCTTTGCTAAAGAGAGTTGTTTCACCGAACAGTATGCTGCTTTGATAGAAGAGTCAGTATCCAATGACTGGTCAATCCAGGAGCATAAAAGCCCAGTCCTGGTCCCAAAAAGGAACAGCTGTGGAGTGTCCTCTCAGCTCCAGAGCCCTGTAAGTTGGCTAAGACATTCATTGAGACTTCACCACAGCCTGACTTCTCCCTACGACCAATCTTCCTTCCTTCTCTTTCATTACACAAATGTCAGTTACATGAACATTCACTAAAAAAATTCCTGTACCTTCATCTCTATCTCCGAGTTTGCATCCAGGAATAACCAAATTTCGATAACCTCTTCATCTTTAACACCCGAAATGCACCACGTAACTTAAATAGCTCCCAACATTAAAATCCTGTGATGCCATCAGAAATGTGTATGTATAATCAACCAAATCATTTTAAAACCCCAGTCACAGCCACTCCAGTTTTTAAGACAGAAAATAAGAAACAGAAAGATGAGCACCATCATGTGGAAGGACCTATGGCTGTAAGCTTCTAGTTCTATCTTTGGTGCAACAAAGTTTTTTTTTGTTTGTTTGTTTGTATTTTTAATTATATACCTGAGCTGAGGTAAAGACAGGTGAAGGAAAACATCCAAGCATTTTAATACCAAAGGTGGAATAGCTAAAGGAAATATTTTTTCTATTCTAGATGATATAGAAGGGCCAAGAATGGGAATCTGGATCGTTGGTTCTTAGGATTACAGAGTACCTTGCACTTTTGTTTCCAATAGCAAACAATAAAGTAGAAAGACTTTGAACTAGCAGTTTATTGACTACAGAGTGGCAGCAAAGAGAATCAGAGACTTGTTTGATATCTGCCAGTAAGTTTTCCACATTTGGCTGTTACTAAGGGAGCCAACTTATTTACAGCCCTATGGCTTCACCTGCATTCCCTGGTTTTTCTCTGTTCTCTTCTTGCCTCTTCTATATTCTATTCCTTTCCATTTCCTCTGCTCTGCTTTTTTCTCTTTGACTCTCTTATTCATCTTCTCTCCCTCCTGCTACATTGGACCATTTTATTGACTAGAGTTTCAATAGTAGTTGAATCACATAGACTGCTATTTCAGCAATAAAGTACTTGTTTGAAAAAAAAAAAAAAAAGGAACTTTTCATCTGTGTGTGCAAGTGTTATCCAAATATGGTGAACTAATTTATCCTGTAAAACTTAATTAAAACCAATAAAAAAGGAGACAGCCCTGGAGGGAGCAGTAACTCCCTTGGCAGGACCTGGGTGAGATGCATTCAGTTGGGACTATTCTAAACTTAACATTTGATTTGGTCTCATGATTTTCAGAGGCTTTAGTTTGGTTTTATATGCTACTAAAATGCTTTTAAGTAGTATATATGGTTTACTCCAATTGAGAAAAGTTTTGTTAGATTTCCTCTAACGTTTCCCACAGGAAAGCCTTGGCTTTTTATTCATGACTAGAATATTTTGTGGCTTTGGAAATAGCCATGAAAATCAAAAGCACCACTTTTGAAGTGTTCCAGATGCAGACAAGTATATCTTCATATATCTTATATCACATCCCTGGTTTTGAAATGATTTTGTCTGACAAAGTGAATAAACAAGGTCAGAGTGGAACTTTCAGTAATAGTGACTTGATGTTAACATCCCCATGACACCATAAGATTTTTTTTTTTTTCTAATTGCAGAATTCTGTCTTGATAATCTTTAAAATTTCTTGCACCAAAGACAGAAATACAGTAGATATGGATGGAAGGAAGGAAGAACGAATGGATGGATGGATGGATGAATGGATGGAGGAAAGTTGGACAAATGGGTGGAGGATGGATAAACGTAAGGATAGGTGGTTGAGTCAGTCAATGAATCAATGAATCCCAGAGCATTGGGATCCACTTGTTCACATTCTTCCTGCTGAAATAAGAATCAGAAGGAAAGGATGAAGCTGCTCCACTAGCACAGTGAAAGGTAGAGCAAGACTAAGTATGGACTTCCAGCAAAATATCATTCTCAGCACCAGCTTTGCCAGGATAAGTACCAAATAAACATTGGACAAATTTACTTGCTGCCCATTTTGATCAAAATTTGCCTCAATGGCCCTGCAGGAGGACTGCCAGTGGCAATTTTTTTCAATGGTTTTTATTATGAAAATTTAAAATAATTTTACATAGAACACCTATATCTGTGACCTGGATACTGCTATAAATATTTCACTCTACTTGTTTTATCATGTAACTCTCCATCTACCTATCCTTCTATTCATCCATCAACCCATCTTATTTTTTGATGTATTTCAAATTACATTGCAGACATCGGTACTTCTCCATACATTCTTCAGAATACATAGCATTGGAGTTCAATATGTGTCTTGAGTCTTTTTCTTTGATGTAAAAGTGATCATTAGCTGAATTTTGACAATTGCAAACACCTGTTTGACCCAAATTCCTATAAAGATATAGAGCATTCCTGTCACCCCAGAAAATTTAGCAATGGAGATTTAAAAGCCTTTGAATTAATTTATTTACCTCTTTACCCAGAAAGAGAATGGTCTGGGTATCACTTAAAAAGTTTAATATTTGAAAGGAAGTGTTCATCCTCACAAATTGCTTCAGATCTCAAGCCAATGAAGAGTTGCTTCACTGTATATTTGTTTAGTGAAATCCAAACTCCAAATTTGATGACATAGGAGAGATTTATATGGATGTACAACATTATCTGAAGGTTTAATAAGATGGCAAACAGGCAGGAGAGAATAAAGCAAAATTAGAATTCTAATTTCTTATGTGTGTTTTCATTACTTTTAAAAATAATATGTACACATAATTTGTGTCTGCATAGCATGTATGCTTTGGGATTAATTCATGCTGTGTTCTTTGTGCTAGATGTTCCTGAGACATCACGTTTATAGGAACAAAGGAAAAGCCAACCAAATAACCAAGGAACCCTCAGTGAGGCTGTACTTATTGCTGAGTTGAATCTAGTGCCAAGCTAAATTTCTACTACATAGTACATGTAAGTTGAATCCCTTCCAAATGCAGGGCTCCTTCATAAGTAGCTATGTTGACTAATTACCTTCATCAGGATAATTATACCTAAGGAAAGGGTTCAATTATTCCTACCAAGTGGAATGTTGACATTGTTTAATGAAGAATTAAAGCATGTGGTGACAAACTATGTATTTCGAGGGGAAATAAGGCAGTTACCAACAATCTGTTTCCAAGAAAGAATTTTAAAGCATTTCTGGTATACTCTTAAGTATTCAGAATAAAGCTGTTAGGCATTTCCACAGCAAGCAAGACTCAGCCTCTATCTGAGGCGGTACATGTCAATGAATTGACATCAACCAGGCACTCATGGGTCTGACGTCATGACTGAAGAGCAGAACAGCAATTAAATTGGGTTCAGCTGTTGTCTACTCACACCACCACATTTCAAAGTGACTTTTTTCAGTCATTGTTTCACACAAATGGTAAACCCACATCACCCTTCATTGTAACAGTAGCACACTTTGGAAAACTGCAATGCAGAAGGATTATATTTAAAACCTCCAGTATATTAACTAAGGCCTAGTATGGGCACTGATGGATAATAGTCTTAAAATTCATGCCTTCATTTATTCATTCAATACATATTGATCAAGTAATTATGATATTAAAGGTGATATGGTAATTGCTGCAAAGAATTTAAAAGGAATCAACTATAACCCAAAAAGGACTATTCACTCATTAACTGAACAAGTCTCTATTGGGAACAGAGGCAGACTGTGTGGTTTACTGCCCAAATACACCTTCAAGACTGAGACACTCATTCCTGGGGCTGCAAGAAGTGTAGAATGTTGATAGTTCAAAACTGAGTTTCTCTCCAGGAATTGTTCTAGGCTAAAATAAGCTACCTCATCAAATATTACACATCCCACTCTCAGGGAGCAGCTGCATCCAATAACTGATGGTGCTGAGGTAGGAAGGGTCTTCACTCAGTTAGGACAACTATAAAGAGGAGCACAGCTCCATATCACACCATAGGGTCAACTGAGGCCTCTCTTGCAACCGCATCACAATTCTACTTCTTCCTCTGCCCTTTTCTGCAACTCTCACTCATCAGAGATGTTGTTACTTAACACATTCTTCAATTAACCTCGTGCATGCAAATCTCAACATCTTGGAGTTTGTCTCCTGAGGAAGTCAACCTGAGACAGTATCTGTCAAAGTGGTTCCAGGAACACAACTATAAGATGAGATTTAGAAGGATCACCTAGCCTCAGAGTAAGAATCCTATCACTGGTTATGCAATTTTGAGAACTTGTTAAAACTCCCACTAATGGAGAATTGAGATGAAAATGAAAGTCTAAGGGTGAAATATCACCAATATAAGATGAGGTGTGAAAACATGAGGGCCTCCTTGATAATATAAAAACAAACACTCATCTCTCACAGCCAGAGGACGAAAAACATTGAGCACCTCACAGAGGCGAAACTGCACAGAAGACTGAATTTTCAATGCCAGCATATCTGCTACAGTAAGGGCAGTGTCCTGATCAGGAAGGAGTAGGACATTAAGACTTGGATGGGAGCATATTGACTGATGCACTGGAAAATATTGAATCTTTAGGTTCCTTCAGTTTCCCTTGAGCCCTTCAGTCATTCATAAATGCTCCATTCCTCTCTCTTAAATGCTAAATTCAGCATGCCACTTTTGTTTGAAGAAGATGCTCAAGCTTCTGCTATGCAAAATGGCACACATCATGATCTGCCTGCTTTCCCTCCTGGCCACTGGATCATGGGAAAAGTTACAATACAATACACCTGGGAAAGATCTGGGTCTGCTAAGAGAAACTGAGAGCTATATATCAAGGAAACTGTAGTATTTCACTAGCATGTGCCAGCAGGAGCCAGGAAAGTTTATATGAGATAGCATCCCAAAGATTCTGTATTAAGGAGAACAGAAAAAGAAGCTGGAATAGGAGGAGTTCATCAAATATGTGAGCACTGTCCTGTGATACAGGATTTACACCCCATCAAGAACCCCAGAAGACAGTACTAATTCGCTGCTAGGATGGCTCTTCGTAGCCTGGAAAAAGCAGTAGCCAGTACCTAATGAAGTAGAAATGTGACAGATGGTGGAGGGAGTGATCAAAAGGCCTGCTAGGCTGGATATTCTACATAAACCCAGAAAAGGCACAAGTCAATAATGCCCCATGGAAGGGAATAGAGGACAATCTATTTACCAAAGTGATAAGGAACGTGCTACTGAAAGCTGCTTTAAGCTCAGTGACAGCTGTCCTTGGTAGACCAGGGCAGTAAAAGATTCTTTTAAAGAACTGGCTCCCTGAGCACCCAGATTCATAAAGTAAGTCCTTAGAGACTTACAAAGACACTTAGACTCCCATACAATAATAATGGGAGACTTCAACACTCCACTGTCAACATTAGACAGATCAATGAGACAGAAAGTTAACAAGGATATCCAGGAATTGAACTAATCTCTGCACCAAGCGGACCTAATAGACATCTATAGAACTCTCCACCCCAAATCAACAGAATATACATTCTTCTTAGCACCTCATCGCACTTATTGCAAAATTGACCACATAATTGGAAGTAAAGCACTCCTTAGCAAAGGTACAAGAACAGAAATTATAACAAACTGCCATCTCAGACCACAGTGCAATCAAACTACAACTCAGGACTAAGAAACTCAATCAAAACCGCTCAACTACATGGAAACTGAACAACCTGCTCCTGAATGACTACTGGGTACATAGTGAAATGAAGGCAGAAATAAAGATGTTCTTTGAAACCAATGAGAACAAAGATACAACATACCAGAATCTCTGGGACACATTTAAAGCAGTGTGTAGAGGGAAATTTATAGCACTAAATGCCCACAAGAGAAAGCTGGAAAGATCTAAAATTGACACTCTAACATCACAATTAAAAGAACTGGAGAAGCAAGAGCAAACACATTCAAAAGCTAGCAGAAGGCAAGAAATGACTAAGATCAGAGCAGAACTGAAGGAGATAGAGACACAAAAAACCCTCCAAAAAATCAATGAATCCAGGAGTTGGTTTTTTGAAAAAATCAACAAAATTGACAGACTGCTAGCAAGACAAATAAAGAAGAAAAGAGAGAAGAATCAAGTAGACGCAATAAAAAATGATAAAGGGGATATCACCACGGACCCCACAGAAATACAAACTACCATCAAGAATACTATAAATACCTCTACGCAAATCAACTAGAAAATCTAGAAGAAATGGATAATTTCCTGGACACTTACACTCTTCCAAGACTAAACCAGGAAGAAGTTGAATCCCTGAATAGACCAATAGCAGGCTCTGAAATTGAGGCAATAATTAATAGCCTACCCACCAAAAAAAGTCCACGACCAGATGGATTCACAGCTGACTTCTACCAGAGGTACAAGGAGGAGCTGGTACCATTCCTTCTGAAACTATTCCAATCAATAGAAAAAGAGGGAATCCTCCCTAACTCATTTTACGAGGCCAACATCATCCTGATACCAAAGCCTGGCAGAGACACAACAAAAAAAGAAAATTTTAGACCAATATCCTTGATGAACATCGATGCAAAAATCCTAAATAAAATACTGGCAAACCGGATTCAGCAGCACATCAAAAAGCTTATCCACCATGATCAAGTGGGCTTCATCCCTGCGATGCAAGGCTGGTTCAACATTCGCAAATCAATAAACATAATCCAGCATATAAACAGAACCAAAGACAAGAACCACATGATTATCTCAATAGATGCAGAAAAGGCATTTGACAAAATTCAACAGCCCTTCATGCTAAAAACGCTCAATAAATTCGGTATTGATGGAATGTACCTCAAAATAATAAGAGCTATTTATGACAAATCCACAGCCAATATCATACTGAATGGGCAAAAACTGGAAAAATTCCCTTTGAAAACTGGCACAAGACAGGGATGCCCTCTCTCACCACTCCTATTCAACATAGTGTTGGAAGTTCTGGCTAGGGCAATCAGGCAAGAGAAAGAATTCAAGGGTATCCAGTTAGGAAAAGAAGAAATCAAATTGTCCCTGTTTGCAGATGATATGATTGTATATTTAGAAAACCCCATTGTCTCAGCCCAAAATCTCCTTAAGCTGATAAACAACTTCAGCAAAGTCTCAGGATACAAAATTAATGTGCAAAAATCACAAGCATTCTTATACACCAGGAACAGACAAACAGAGAGCCAAATCAGGAATGAACTTCCATTCACAATTGCTTCAAAGAGAATAAAATACCTAGGAATCCAACTTACAAGGGATGTAAAGGACCTCTTCAAGGAGAACTACAAACCACTGCTCAGTGAAATAAAAGAGGACACTAACAAATGGAAGAACATACCATGCTCATGGATAGGAAGAATCAATATTGTGAAAATGGCCATACTGCCCAAGGTTATTTATAGATTCAATGCCATCCCCATCAAGCTACCAATGAGTTTCTTCACAGAATTGGAAAAAACAGCTTTAAAGTTCATATGGAACCAAAAAAGAGCCCGCATTGCCAAGACAATCCTAAGTCATAAGAACAAAGCTGGAGGCATCATGCTACCTGACTTCAAACTACACTACAAGGCTACAGTAACCAAAACAGCATGGTACTGGTACCAAAACAGAGATATAGACCAATGGAACAGAACAGAGTCCTCAGAAATAACACCACATATCTACAGCCATCTGATCTTTGACAAACCTGAGAGAAACAAGAAATGGGGAAAGGATTCCCTATTTAATAAATGGTGCTGGGAAAATTGGCTAGCCATAAGTAGAAAGCTGAAACTGAATCCTTTCCTTACTCCTTATACGAAAATTAATTCAAGATGGATTAGAGACTTAAATGTTAGACCTAATACCATAAAAACCCTAGAAGAAAACCTAGGTAGTACCATTCAGGACATAGGCATGGGCAAGGACTTCATGTCTAAAACACCAAAAGCAATGGCAGCAAAAGCAAAAATTGACAAATGGGATCTAATTAAACTAAAGAGCTTCCACACAGCAAAAGAACTACCATCAGAGTGAACAGGCAACCTACAGAATGGGAGAAAATTTTTGCAATCTACTCATCTGACAAAGGGCTAATATCCAGAATCTACAAAGAACTCAAACAAATATACAAGAAAAAAACAAACAACCCCATCAAAAAGTGGGGAAAGGATATGAACAGACATTTCTCAAAAGAAGATATTCATACAGCCAACAGACACATGAAAAAATGCTCATCATCGCTGGCCATCAGAGAAATGCAAATCAAAACCACAATGAGATACCATCTCACACCAGTTCAAATGGCAATCATTAAAAAGTCAGGAAACAACAGGTGTTGGAGAGGATGTGGAGAAATAGGAACACTTTTATACTGTTGGTGGGACTGTAAACTAGTTCAACCATTATGGAAAACAGTATGGCGATTCCTCAAGGATCTAGAACTAGATGTACCATATGACCCAGCCATCCCACTACTGAGTATATACCCAAAGGATTATAAATCATGCTGCTATAAAGACACATGCACACGTATGTTTATTGCGGCACTATTCACAATAGCAAAGACTTGGAATCAACCCAAATGTCCATCTGTGACAGACTGGATTAAGAAAATGTGGCACATATACACCATGGAATATTATGCAGCCATAAAAAAGGATGAGTTTGCGTCCTTTGTAGGGACATGGATGCAGCTGGAAACCATCATTCTTAGCAAACTATCACAAGAACAGAAAACCAAACACCGCATGTTCTCACTCATAGGTGGGAACTGAACAATGAGATCACTTGGACTCGAGAAGGGGAACATCACACATCGGGGCCTATCATGGGGAGGGGGGAGGGGGGAAAAAGAAAGAACTGGCTCCCTGAAAACAATGAGGATGAGAGGATCCTCAGCTCTTAGAAGCCAGGTGGCTCCACTTAAATTACAAAAGCAAGGAGGATACCATTCTCATAATATCTATTAAGGTCAAAGTGGTAGTCAAAGAGGCTGAGCTGAAAACTACAATGAAGTTGGTAAATAGAATAGAATATTCCCAAGATAGATGGGCATAATGTGAGGGTATCATTTGAATTATACAGTGAGAAGAAATCAAAGGCAGATGATCAAGAGGCTGATGGTAGATACCCCAATAAAAATTTACAATCTTTGGTCCAATATCCTGACTGGAACCATTCCCAAACGTAGAATATATTGACTGACAGAAAGGTCATGTCCCCAGGGAAAAAGATTCCATAATACCATGGGAAAGTTACTTGATAATGATTCCATCAGTTCATCCATAAAGGAATCTCAAGGCATTTACTCAAATAATTCTACACTGGAAAAAGATAAATATCCAAATATTTCAAGAACTGTTTGAAAGAGAGTCTAAATTAACATTGATATCTGGGGACCCAGAGTATCATCATGGATACATATTAGAGTAGGGCTAGATGGGAGTCATGTAATAAATGCAGTTCTGGCCCAGGTCCTGCCTATTATGAGTCTACTGGGGTCCATGGACCTACTCCCTGGTCATTCTCCCAGACCCTGAATCTATAATTGAAATAAACATACCTGAGAATTGTCAGAACCTATACATTGCTTCTATGGGCTGTGGGGATAAGAACTATTGTAGTGGGAAAAGCCAAGTAGAAGACTAAGAAACTGTATTTTCCCCCTTTTCCAACCAAGATATGCCCCTGTGAAAACCAAATGGATCCTGGAGGGTGAGAATAGATAACCCAAAATTCAACTCAACAAGTAGCCGTAATTGCAGCTGCAATGCCAGATACATATGTGGTAGGGCAAATTACAATTTCAGCCATATTGTATCTTGATATTAACCTGTCAGATACTTCTTTTCCAACTGGCTCACATCTGTAATCCCAACACTTTGAGAGGTTGAGGTGGCAGGATCACTTGAGCCCAGGAGTTCGAGACTAACCTGGGAAAGAGTGAGATGCTGTCTCTACAAAAAATAAAAAAGATTAACTGGGTGTGGTGGCACATACCTGTAGTCACTTTAGCCAGCTACTCGAGAGGCTAACATGGAGGGATCAGTTGAGTCTGGGAGACCAAAGCTGTAGTGAGCTGTGATTGTGCTACTGCACTCCAGCCTGGGCAAGATGCTGTCTCAAAATTATTTTAAAAAATAACAATAAAAGACAGAGAGAAAAAAGATATAGTTTGAAGGGACCTGAACCATATGTGTCTGGATCAGAACATGAGTCCTCTCAGTCAATGACATATGTCAATTATATGGTATGAATAAGAAGTGGAAGTATGCTACAAAGCCTTGTAAGACACATATGCTCCAAAAGGTAGAATGATAAACCTTATGAATATTCAGGGGCTTGACACTTGAAGAACATTTTTTGAAGTCTAATGATCTGGGTTATGCTGGGACATCCCCACCAAAGTAAATGACAAATTATAGCATCTCATAACTTTTCTCCGCAGCCCTCTGGCACCAACTATGAAGGAAGCATAATGCCTTGTAGGTTTTTGTAGCCTCTGGATGTAATGTATTCCACACTTAGAAATACTGTTTCCAGCCAGGCACAGTGGCTCACGCCTATAATCCCAAGACTTTGGGAGACCGAGGTGGGCATATCACAAGGTCAGGAGATCAAGACCATCCTGGCTAACATGGTGAAACCCCATTTCTACTAAAAATACAGATAATTAGCTGGGCTTGGTGGCGGGCACCTGTAGTCCCAGCTACTCATGAGGCTGAGGCAGGAGAACCGCTTGAACCTGGGAGGCGGAGGTTGCAATGAGCCAAGATTGTACCACTGCACTGCAGCCAGGCAACAGAGCAACACTCCATCTGAAGGAAGGAAGGAAGGAAGGAAGGAAGGAAGGAAGGGAGGGAGGGAGGGAGGGAGGGAGGGAGGGAGGAAGACTCTTTTCCCCCATTTACTGAGACATGAAAGACTTCCAGCTTTGAATGGGTCCCAGAGCGGGAAAGCGATTTGAAAAAAATCTAAGATAGGGTACAAGCAGCCCTGACACTTGGGGCACGGACTTACCAAGCTTTATGGTATTAGATGTACCTGTGCTAAGAATGTATGTTATGTAGAGTTTATGGCAAATCGTATTAGGAGAAACGTAGGTCCGTATTTGTAGCAAGGCCGTTCTATGTACTGCAGAGAACTCTAGGCCATTCTAAAACAGCTCCTTTGCATGCTACCGAACCCTATTACAGATACAGTATTAGATATGATACAGCAACTGGCCATGTGACATGAATGCCCATCAGGGGCTGGCTCACCAGACTCATCAAGGCATAAGGTTCAGAGGGCCCAACAGAAATCCTCATAAGATGGAAGTGGTACCACTGGTATCAGACACAAGCAAGTCTAGAGAGCACAAGAAAGCTATATGGGCAAATGGCAGGACTCCCATATCACCCTCAACTGTTGTACCAACTACCTTTCTCTCAGTTTATGCACATGTCCCCACAGCAGGGGGGTGGGTGGAGAGGGAATAGAGCAAGGCATATCACCAGGTGAAAAAGAACGAAAAAGGCCAAATGGGTTCTAGTATGATGACACATTGGAATCTGCCCTGCACTTTCTTCCTGCATCCTAATTGATGGCTGTCTTATTACATTTGTGCTGCTATAACAGAATATCTGAGACTGGGTAATTTATAAAGAACAGAAATTTATTTTTCACAGTTCTGGAGACTGGAAAGTGCACGATCAAGGTGCTGGCATTGGGTCTTCTTGCTGTGTCCTTATGTGACAGAAGATAGAAAGGTAAGGGGACCACACTCCCTCACCAAATCCTTCTATAATGGCATTAACTCATTCATAATGGTGGAGCCCTCATGATGTAAACACTTCCCCAAAAGGTCCCATCTCCTAAGACTGTGGCATTCAGGATTAAGGTCCCAACACATTAATTTTGGGAGACACATTTCAACCATAGCAATGGTTTAGGAAACTGATTCTCCTGAAGCCATGATGCTACCTGAAATTTAAACGAGGCAGCTGTGTGATCCAAGAACTAGTCACACTACTTCCTCATTTTATTCATTCCTTAATTTAATAAATCTTTATTGAATCTCTATTTGTAAAGTATTGTTTTGAGTACTGGGGATAGAGCAATGAGTAAAACAGACAAAATGCTTTCCTTTAGGAAGCCTACATTTTAGTGGAGTGTAAAAAACACAAGCAAAATGAAGATATTATATATTAAAAGAGTAATATAGTAATAAGTGCTTTAGAGAAAGACTTTAAGAAAAAAGAAATTGGAGGTGACTTGCAAGTTGACAAAGTTCAGTTTTAAATAGGGTGGTTCAGAAAGGTCTTAATGAGAAGCTAACTTTTGAGCAAATAATGGAAATACATACCTATGGTATAAGCAATCTAACCACAGGGAACAGTAAATGCAAAGGGCCTGAGGCAGTGGCTTGTCTAGAATGTTCGGTGAATACCGAAAAGGGCAGTACGGTTGCAATATAGTGAGCAGAGAGAATTTTTGGAAATGAACTCAGCAAGATAATGGGCTAGCAGGTTTTACAAGCGTGGAGGCCATTCTAAGGACTTTAAATTTTTCTCCAAGTAGGATGAGGAGCTGTTGGTTTTAAGCAGAGAATATACATGATCTCCTAGATGAAAATAATTTACCTTTTTGCGTGTGTTGAAGATTGACTGTTGCTGAGATAAGAATGAAAGTCTGAAAGTTATTGCCATAACCCAGGGAAGAGATAACGCTGGCTTATACAAACATGACACGTGATGGAAGTGAGAAGTAGTATGAATTTGGATTTTTAAGGTCATAAATAATTTTCAGATTAGATGTGGGATGAGAGAAACAAGTAAGTGAAGGATGATTCTAAGGTTTGGGACCTAAACCAAAATGAATGGAGTTTCCATTATTTGAGGTGGAAAAAACTGAGGGAGAAGCCACTTTGAGAAAAAAGATGAGAAATTTATTTCTGTGTATGTTAAAATTGAGACACTTATGGGACAGTCAAGTGGAGATGTTGAGTATGTTGTGGATCCAAAAGTCTGAAGTTCAAGGCTGAGGTGTACTACCATGCAGATGGCATTTAGAACCATAAGGCAATTAGATCCCTAAGGGTCTGTGGAGAAGCAAAGGAGCCCAAGCAATGACCCTTCAGAGTCCCCTAGCACTAAGATTGGGAACATGAGCAGAAGAAATGGACAAGGAGCAGCCGGTAAGTTAGAAAATCCAGCAATGTATGGTGTCCTGAAAGCCAAAGTATTTCTAGAGGATGGGAGGATTATCTACTTCAAATGGCTCTAAGAAATCAGATGAGAACTGAGGAATTGATCTTTGGATTCACCAATGTGAAGATATTGTTGGTCTTGATAAGAGAAGTGTCTATAGCATTTTCATCAAAATTCAAATGAAGAACATATAAGCAGCTCCCTCTCTCTCTCTCAATTTCTCTTTCATGTCAATTAGTTTCAACTCAAACATCTACTTTTAACACATACGCTATCCTTTTTAACCCTTTCTCATCATTCTCTCTTTTTACTCTTTTCTCCTATTTGCCTGCCTACTTCTGTCTTCTGCCTCCACTCCACCTTCTTTAGGTCCCTAAAAAGAAATACAGGAAAAGAATGTAATGGTTCAAACTATTTTAAAAATACCTTAAGAAGCGTGATTCCAAGGGAACAAGTACTATCAACCTCTTTACAACTACTCAAAAGTTTCCTTCAGAAAACTGACAGTATTCACCATTTTTATATTATCTTTGTTTATCCACAGAAAACAGCTTTCATGATGAAATCCAATAGCATGTAATTTTCTTTTTCCTCTAATCTAGCAAGTGATTACAAATTATTTATATGTACTACTATGTTTTCGTTTCAAATTCACTACTTTTTAAATAAATATTAATGGCCTTTCCTGGATTTTTTGGGAGTAAGAACCATGTCTTTTGTTTCTCATGCCCTTATTCCCATGTGTCCTCCCTCCCATATGCCTTGCATAGCGATTTGTGGTATTAAATTAATATTTGTAAAATTGAATTAATAATGTTTTTCTAGACAAGCGTGGTGGCTTACCACTGTAATCCCAGCACTTTGGGATTACCTTACCTCCCCACATTTCCCCATAAAGCAACAACAGCGGTGGTAAAAGGACAGGCATGCATAAATGTCTCCAAATCAGGGGTTACAAATGCAAATGGAAAGCCTATAAATGAAGTAAAGCAGATGAGGACCTATGGAAACAAAAACTACATGTCCAGTTTCATGTGGGAGTTGCTGCTGAACTCCAATTAATTATAGACACGCAAAAACACAAGCCTGATGTTGTTGGGTCTTTCCATTTCAACCAGAGAAGTTGGAAATTCCAGTGATATCCTAGTTTTAAAACATTCGCTACTAATCTGACTCTTTAAACCAGGACTGTAGACGGGTCAAAAGCAACAGAATTCGCACCAGAGGCTGGGCTACAGATCTACAACCTCTGCCTAAATAGACATGAGACCTTTGTGGACAGGAGGTAAAAGGAAATTTTACAGCTCGGCTTGTCTCATTCCTCTAATCCTGCCTGTGACCTGTCTAGATGAGTATACTGGTCCTCAGTCATTTCACAGATTGTGATGAGATAGAATTACTACAGTCCTTCTAAAAGATTTCAATATGCCACTTTAAGTGTCAAACGTGAATTATATCATTCAATGGGAGCTCCGCCCCGTCTGTATATCTACAAATACCAAATACTTCCCTTAATGAGATAGCCATTCAACTAGCCTAAGATGTCCCCAATAAGTGATCTATTTGCATCTTCTATCGCTTCATAAATACACAGCATTATGGAGGGCTGTCTTATTTTTAGTTTGCTCATGTGTTATTCATGAAGAGTGTTGTAGCCCGTCTGTGTAATTTCACTAACCTTTTTTCAATTTCCCCAAAGCGGTGGCTTCCTTTTGGTATACCTCTGTTTTCTGGAAACTGTTTCCTTCCTGTTCCCTTCATTTAGCTGGAATCATCCTGGGTGAATAATAGGCTGGCATCCTCAAAATGCCATCATATGTGTATGTGTGCAGGCATGTGTGTGTGCTCTCTCACTGTCTCTGCAAATTCAGTAGGACTAGAACCAATCTTTAAAACCTCCCCCCAAACTGAGGCCCTAAACTCAAATTCAATTATTTATCTTTCTCATAAACAAGAGAAAAGCTTTTTAAAAGCCCCCTAATGCATTTATTGGCTTTCTCATGAAGGAAACAATTGTGAACATATTCCTAGAGCTTACCTCTCTAGGTAGAACATGGTTCTGGGACTGGGCACAACCCAGGCACAGTATGGTTTGGGGCTAAACTATATTGCCATATAGGTATGTCTCTTACACTCTGCTGCCCTGAGGAATACTGGAGCATTGGAACACATTACACTATGCTCCAGCATTTCTCTTTCAGGGGGCCTATTAACCTGTTATCCTAAGCTAACCCTAATACTGGAGAAGAGAACAAGCCATTCCTTTTTATTGCTTTGCAAGCACTTACAAGCAAATGTTCCAGGATGAAGAAGGCTTTACTGGTGTTTCTTTGGCCTCTGTGGGCATCACGTAGCTCTCCACTTCTCAAAGGGCTCTCCTAATCCTAACCTTTCTCTGACTGGAGGATGCTTTCCAGGTTTCCATCTTGCTTTCATATAAGTGATTCTGTGCAGTGTTTCTGAAACAGGTGGTATTTGGTTACATTATTAAGTTATTTAGTAGTGATTTCTGAGATTTTGGTGCACCCATCATCCAAGCAGTGTACACTGTATCCAATATGTAGTCTTTTATTCCTCACCCCTGCAACCCTTTCCCCCAAGTCCCAAAAGTCCATTGTATCATTCTTATGCTTTTGTGTACTCATACCTTAGCTCTCACTTATGAGTGAGAATGTACAATGTTTGGTTTTCCATTTCTGAGTTACTTCACTTAGAATAATGGTCTCCAATTCCATCTAGGTTGCTGCAAATGTCATTATTTTATTCCTTTTTATGGCTGAGTCATATTCCATGGTGTGTGTGTATATATATATATATATATATACACACACACACACACACACACACACACACACACATATATATATATACACATACATATACACACCATAATTTATTTATCCATTCATTTATTGATCGGCATTTGGGCTGGTTCCATGTTTTTGCAATTGTAAATTGTGCTGCTATAAATGTGCTTGTGCAAGTATCTTTTTTGTATAATGACTTCTTTTCCTCTGGGTAGATACCCAGGAGACAGATTGCTGGATCAAATGGTATATCTACTTTTAGTTCTTTAAGGAATATCCACACTGTTTTACATAGTGGTTGTACTAGTTTACATTCCCACCAACAGTGTAAAAGTGTTTCCTTTTCACCACATCCATGTCAACATCTATTATTTTTTGATTTTTTGATTATGGTCATTCTTGCAGGAATAAGGTGGTATTGCATTATGGTTTTGATTTGCATTTCCTTGATTATTAGTGATGTTGGGCATTTTCTTCATATTTTCTGGCCATTTGTATATCTTCTTTTGAGAACTGGCAATTCATGTCCTTAGCTCACTTTTTGATGGAATTGTTCGTTTTTTCTTGCTGACTTGTTTGAGTTCTTTGAGATTCTGGATATTAGTCCTTTGTCAGATGTATAGATTGTGAAGATTTTCTCCTACTCTGTGGGTTGTCTATTTACTCTTTTGATTATTTCTTTTGCTGCACAGAAGCTTTTTAGTTTAATTAAGTCCCATCTATTTATCTTTGTTTTTGTTACATTTGCTTTTGGGTTCGTATTCATGAAGTCTTTTCCTATGCCAATGTCTAGAAGGGTTTTTCCAATGTTATCTTCTAGAATTTTTATGGTTTCAGGACTTAGATTTAAGTCTTTGATCCATCTTGAGTTGAATTTTTGTATAACGTAAGAGATGAGGAATCCAGTTTCATTCTCCTACATGTGGCTTGCCAATTATCCCAGCACCATTTGTTGAACAGGGTGTCCTTTCATCATTTTATTGTTTTTGTGTCTGTTTGCTTTGTTGAAGATCAATTGACTCTAAGTATTTGGCTTTATGTCTGGGTTCTCTATTCTGTTCTAGTGATCTATTTGCCTATTTTTATATCAGTGACATGCTCTTTTGGTGACTGTGGCCTTAGAGTATAGCTTGAAGTTGAGTAATGTGATACCTCCAGATTTGTTGTTTGCTTAGTCTTGCTGTGGCTATTTGGGCTCTTTTTTGGTTCCATATGAATTTCATGTTTGTTTTTTTCTAGTTCTGTGAAGAATGATGGTGGCATTTTGATGGCAATTGCATTGAATTTGTAGATTGCTTTTGGTCATATGGTCATTTTCACAATACTGATTCTACTTATCCATGAGCATGGGATGTTTCCATTTGTGTCATCCATGATTTCTTTCAGCAGTGTTTTGTAGCTTTCCTTATAGAGGTCTTTCACCTCCTTGGTTAAGTATATTCCTAAGGTGGTATTTTTTTCTTCTTTTTGCTATTGTAAAAGGCGTTGAGTTCTTGATTTGATTCTCAGCCTGGTTGCTGTTGGTGTATAACAGCACTACTGATTTGTGTATGTTAATTTTGTGTCCTGAAGCTTTGTTGAATTTATTTACCATTTCTAGGAGCTTCTTGGATGTGTCTTTAAGGTTTTCTAGGTATACAATCATGTCATTGGCAAACAACAGTTTCACTTCCTCATTACCAATTTGGATGCCCTTTATTTCTTTCTCTTGTCTGATTGCTGTGACTAGGACTTCCAGTACTATGTTGAATAGAAGTGGTGAGAGTGAGCATCCTTGCCTTGTTCCAGTTCTCAGGGGGAATGGCTTCAATTTTCCCCATTCAGTATAATGTTGGCTATGAGTTTGTCATAAATGGTTTTTATTACTTTAAGGTATGTCCCTTCTGTGCAAAATTTGCTGAGGCTTTTGATCATAAAGTTGTGAACCCAGAAAATCTGAGACAGGTCTCAGTTAATTTAGAAAGTTTATTTTGCCAAGGTTGAGGACACATCTGTGACACAGCCTCAAGAAGTCCTGACAAGTGCCCAAGGTGGTTGGGGCACAGCTTAGTTTTATTCATTTTAGGCATATATGAGACATCAATCAATATATTTAAGAAGTACATTGGTTCAGTCTGGAAAGGTGGGACAACTTGAAGCAAAGGCAGATAGACTCAAAGTGGGGAGGGGGCTTCCAGGTCACAGATAGGTGAGAGAAAAATGGTTGCATTCTTTTGAGTTTCTGATTAGCCTTTCCAAAGGAAGCAATCGGATATGCATTTATCTGAGTGAACAGAAGGATAACTTTGAACAGAATGGGAGGCAGTTTTGCCCTAAGCAGTTTCCAGCTTGAGTTTTTTTTGTTTGTTTGCTTTTAAGCTAGTGATTCTGGGGGCCCAAGATATTTTCCTTTCTTATTTTCCCCTTTTTCTTTTTAAAATTATTTTGGAGAAAGCATTTTATAAGAAAATGAGTCTCTGGTCTCAGGTTTCATCCAATCTCTCATGGCTAGAACAGTTAATTTTTAGATGGGTAGGTCCCAAAAGATAATTTTTAGCAGGTTGTGAAGTCCCATGTCCTATAAAGAGAAATAGTGGGGAGGAAGGGAGGAAAAACAACAACAAACAAAAGAATAATCCTGGAAAAATTGATTTAGGCCACATTACTCTGAAATCCATATACTAGTAGGCAGGTATGAAAGTGGCTTATGTATGTAAATAAGCTGCTGTTGTTTTCTTTAATAGTTTATATTGTCTGGCTTCAGTTTGGAGGGCTTTAAGAAAGCACAACTTAGTTTTCAGTGACTCCAAATTAAGAAAAATGGAAAAAAAGAAGGAAAAAATTGAAAACATTATTTTGAAGACATGTAGCCAAGAAAAATTAGAATTTGGTTCATAATGTAGAAAATAATAAAAATTGAAAAAACATTAGGCAAGACTAGAATGTAACAACAGGTATACAATAGTTTTGAAACTTAATTTCTCTTTCTCCAGTTTTCCATTTCTACTAAAAACAAATCATGGAAGAACTGGCTTGCTTTATTACACGTGGCCTAACTATTTGTATATGGTGAAGCAAGAATAATTATTTTTTTACATAGACTTTTAAAATGGCTTTGGTGGAACTTTTAAAACCTCAGATAAGAATTTTTAAAGCCAAGCCCAGTCACAGGTTTGTGTCATCAAATACCTATGAGTTGGGTGAATTTTTTCTTCTCTTGAGGTTTCAAGTTAAACTTGGGACTTCTGGGCCTGTCAGAAAGTGACATTCTTTAGTTACCACAGGTTAGAAACCCTGTACGTGGACTGTGTACACAAAATGAGGCCAGTTTTTCCAAGGGCTTAATTGGCTCCATAAGTCAAGTTTGATTCCTTAAAGGAAAGCACATCATTCACAACTTTTAGTATACTCTTATGAACAAAATTTGGAGCATGTTTCTCTCTAGATGATTTCTCTAGAATTCAGAAACTATTTGTGATTATTTTTAACTTATGGCAAAACAGTTATTTGCAATAAGAATAATAAGAATTATAATTATTATATCACAAAATAGGATCACAGGTATTTGTAAAATAAATAATTTAAGAAATGGATTCTTACATTATTATTACTATATCACAAAATAGGATCAGAGGTTGTTGTAAAATAAATCATTCATTTAACCAAAGTGATAACTCTAAAAATTAAAAAAAAGGTTAAAACCTTTATTCTTTGAGAGAGAAGACTTAATTTTCCAAACAATGAGTCCTAATGAAAACAGCATGAAGCCAATTAAATTTGTTTTTCTAAATTTTATAACTAATATATAACATTTTAATCTTGACCATAAGATATAACTTCCATAAGCCTTTTGTAACCTGTATTAAAGTGTTAGTTAATGCTTCAAGAAAATCTCATTAATCTGACAGAGGGACCCATATGTCAGTCTTACATCAATATGCCCTTGACATTAATGATTAATTTATAGAAAAATTGAACTTATTTTATCTCAAAATTGGCCCTTACAATCTCATGTGCCCACTTCTTCCACAATAGTCCCTGGGCCTTGAGGAGTTGAATAGCTTTAATTTCTTGCCCTGTGTCTCAAGAATGTAGTTTATTTTGATTGGCATCTTCTATGGGGCCTGAAGATGAGGCTTTAATTGCTGTCAGTGTTTAAGATTTAGCAGCACTTGGTGTCATTTTTAGATCCAGGAGTCAAAACCCTGTAACTCAATGTCATAAGGACTTTAAAAGCACACCAAGGGAGATACATAGATGTAATAACCTTAATTTTTAAAAATGTTAATATCAGTTTTTTTCTAAGCAAACCAAAACTTAATAACAATATGACAACTTGATCATGTTAAAGATTTTTTAATATAAATCCCCTATTGTGACTTGCACCAACCACTCATGACATGCTTGGACTTTCTGCTTTGTCCTGAACAACCCTCCTTCTTAAACAATCATTTTATTTTAGGACTAAATTTACCATACAAGATTCTTTCTCATATAAAATTATTTCTTTTTAAGCTCTTTTACCACAAAAAATACCTCTTTGTTTTTATAACTTTCTTTGGATCTCTTTTTATTTTCTGGTTCCTTTTATCTTGTTTTACACATAACCTTTAAATAATCTTTGAATTAGACAAAACTTGTTCACCTTTTTTTAAAAAGGACACACTTTTTTTTTTTTTTTTTTTTTAGCAAGAATGTTTTCCTACAATATATAATTGGAAAATACCCAAATAATGAAATATCTATTATTTAATTTAATATAACTTTGCATTCTAAATTATGAATTTAGAAGTTATGAATTTAGTTTATCTATAAGTATTCATCTCATTACATTTACCAAATTGTTATAATTGATTACCTAGATTATTTATGAAAACTGTGATAATCATCATTTAAAGTTATGAAACCACCATTGAAAAATTATAACTGAGACAGTGAAAAAATATTTGACCTAATTGACTCCATCTTGCTTTTAACTTTTAAGCTGTCCTTGTTCATTCCTGGGCATAGGCAGAACTAACTTTGGAAAGGACTTAGTTTGTAGTTTAGTTTTGAATCAAGATGATAACAGCACTTTCCTGAAACAAGCCTCCCTATTGCCTGTGGACTAGAATGCTTAAAGCCACAAGATTAGAAGTTATGGTAATCTTACTAAATTTAAGATGCAGCTATTTTCATTAAACTGATATCAATGCTTTATTTATTAAAAATTACACAAGCAAAGATCATTCTGTCTTAGACTGGGTTTATAGTTTTGTAAGCCCTGCGTCAAATTTTGACACCTTACAGTATTTGGCAGGGATAAGTATGAAATTGCTTTATTAATAAATGTAAACCAAAACATATGCTGGCAATTCTTAATACATTTTTAATATTATTTTACCAATAACTTTAAGGCTAGCTTATTTATTAAAAATTTTACTTAAACCACATAAATTTGGAAAGGCATTTGACTAGTCTTTACTGTTTTAGTATCTCATTTAAGCGCTTTTTAAAAGCCAATTGGAGCTCTTTTATGTCTTAGTAGTGAAACATTGTGTACACAACATATAAATACATAGACATATTAGGCATGCCAGTAGAAATACATTTTATAGACTTATAAAGACCTCCCACTTTTTTTCTTAGACTTTCAGATTCTTGATGAACCTGTTTTATAACCATAAGCAGTTGTCAGCTAAATAGCCTTAAATTTTCATATTAAAGGAAACAACTCAGGTGAAAATCACATAGCAAAATTTGCATTCTAAGATACAAAGAGAAAAGGTCTGGTGGTGCTAGAGGGAGACACTTTCACAGCGCACTTAAAAGATTTTTTTTAACAAAGACATTTCTGAGTGTCTAAATTACATTATTCCTTAAAAACCTAAAAGTAGCCTCTGTTGCAATAACCATTTTAGTCAAAAAATCAGGTGAAAACAAAATTCTGTCAACTGAGAAGAAAAACAAAAATTGTTCAAAAAAAAACAAGCAAGATCTTAAGAGAGAAGAACAAACGAGCAAACAAAAACAAAAACATAAAGTCCTTAAAATACAAACACGCACACATGCACACATACACACACATCTTGTATGTTAGTATTTTAAGTAAGCTGACTTTTAACCACTGAGCTCCTTTAAAAAAAGTCTTTTAAAATCTCATTATCATGTTTCAGCTAGGACAAAATGCTGCTAAACTAACAAGGATCACACAAATTATACAATTTCTGAGCACTCTAAGTATAAGCAGAAATTAACACCAGCTGGTAGTTAATGCTAACTTTAGTCTAAAAAGAATTTGATGCTTCAATTCTCTATTTGTGCTCTTTCAGACTTTTTGATGTAGGCATTTAACGCTCTTAGCACCACTTTTGCTGTATCCCACAGGTTTTGATAGCTTGTGTCACCATTATCATTTAGTGCAAAGAATTTTTAAATTTTCTTCTTGATTTCTTTGTTGATCCAATGATCATTCAGGAGCAGGTTATTTTATTTCCATGTATATGCATGGTTTGAGGGTTCATTTTGGAGTTAACTTCCAAGTTTATTCCACTGTGGTCTGATAGAGTACTTACTATAATTTCAACTTTCTTAAAATTTGTTGAGACTTGTTTTGTGATCTTTCATATGGCCTATCTTGTGCTGATGAAAGAATGTATATTCTTTAGTTGTTGGGTAGAATGTTCAGTATATATCTGTTAAATTCACTTGTTCTAGGATATAGTTTATGTCCATTGATTTTGTTGACTTTCTGTCTTGATGAGCTGTCTGGTGCTGTCAGTGGAGTATTGAAGTCCCCTGCTATTATTGTGTTGCTGTCTATCTCATTTCTTAGGTCTAGTAGTAATTGTTTTACAAATTTGGGTACTCCAGTGTTAGGTGCATATATATTTAGGATTGTGATGTTTTTCTGTTGGACTAATCCTTTTATCATTACATAATGTCCCTCTTTGTCTTTTTTAGCTGCTTTTACTTTAAAGTTTGTTTTGTCTGATATAATAATATTGATTCCTCTTTGCTTTTGGTGACCATTTGCATGGAATATCTTTTTCCACCCCTTTAACTTAAGTTTATGTGAGTCCTTATGTGTCAGGTCAGTCTCCTGAAGACAACAGAAACTTGGTTGGTGAATTCTTATCTATTCTGCCATTTTGTATCTTTTAAGTGGAGCATTTAGGCCTTTTACATTCAATGTTAGTATTGAGATGTGAGGTACTATTCCATTCATCGAGCTATTGGTTACCTGAATATCTTGGCCTTTTTTGTTTGTTTCATAAGTGCTGTGAGATTTATGTTTTAAGAATATTCTATTTTGGTGGATTTCAAGGATTTGTTTCAGAATTTAGAGCTCCTTTTAGCAGTTCTTATAATGCTGGGTTGGTAAAGATAAATACTCTTAGCTTTTGTTTGTCTGAAAAAGACTGTAACTTTCCTTGATTTATGAAGCTTAATTTCACTGGATACAAAATTCTTAACTGATAATTGTTTTGTTTAAGGAGGCTAAACATAGGACCTTAGTACCTTCTAGCTTGTATGGTTTCTGTTGAGAAATCTGCTGTTAATCTGATAAGTTTTCTTTTATAGGTTACCTCTTGCTTTTGCCTCACAGCTCTCAAAATTCTTCCCTTCATCTTGACTTTAGATAACCTGATGACTATGTGTCTAGGAAATGATCTTTTTGCAATACATTTCCCAGGTGTTATTTGAGCTTCTTGTATTTGGATGTCTAGATCCAAGCAGGTTTTAGATTTCTCTTCCTTCTCAAGAATACTGATTATTCTTAGGTTTGGTCATTTAACATAATCCCAGACTTTTTAGAGGCTTCGTTTATCTTTTAAAATTCTTTTTCCTTTGCCTTCATCAGATTGAATTAATTTGAAATCCTTGTTTCTGAGCCCCGATGTTCTTTTTTCTACTTACTGAATTTGATTGCTGAAACTTTTGAGTGCATTTGCAATTCTCTTAAGTGTGTCGCTCATTTCCAGAAGTTGTTTTTGTTTTGTTTTGTTGTGAATGTTTATTTATTTATTTATTTATTTATTTTACTGGAGATTTCTCTATGCATATCGTGTGTCATGTTTCCGATTTCTTTAAGTTGGAGTCTACCTTTTTTGGGTGCCTCCTTGATGAGCTTAATAGTCAACCTTCTGAATACTTTTTCAGGCAATTCAGAGATTTTTGTCTTGGTTTTCATTGCTGATGAGCTAGAGTGACCTTGTACGGGTGTTAAAGAACTTTTCTTTTGTCATATTACCAGAATTGTTTATCTCATTTATTCTCATTTGGACAGACTATGTCAGATGGAAGATCTAGGACTCAAGGGCTGCTGTTCAGATGCTTTTGTTCCATGGGGTGCTCCCTTGATGTGGTGCTCTCCCTTTTCCCCTAGGGATGGGCTTCCTGAGAGCTGAAGTGCAGTGATTGTTATTTCTCTTCTGGATGTACCCACCCGGTGTAGCTACCAGCCTCTGGGCTTGTACTGGGGAGCATCTGCAAAGAGTCTTGTGATGTGATCCATCTTCAGGTCTCTCAGCTGTGGATACCAGCACCTGCTTTGGTGGAGTAGCAGAGGAGTGAAGGGTCCTTGGTTGTTTTTTGTTAAGTGCACTAGTTTTGTGTTGGTTTGCCACTATCCAGGAAGTGGCACTTTGAAGAGCTCATCAGCTGCAGTTGTATAGGGAGGATACAAGTTTGCACTAGGTGGCATTTGGATGAATATTCAGGTTTCTCAGGTGGTGGGCAGGGCCATAGACCACCCAGTGGATTATGTCCTTTGTCTTTAGCTACTAGGGCAAGTAGAGAAACACCATCAGGTTGGGGCAGGGTTAGGCATGTCT
Organism: Rhinopithecus roxellana; assembly: GCF_007565055.1. NCBI lineage: Eukaryota > Metazoa > Chordata > Mammalia > Primates > Cercopithecidae > Rhinopithecus > Rhinopithecus roxellana. The sequence continues at coordinate 99,771,304 of NC_044559.1, read as the reverse complement.
GAACTCAGACTTTCCTCAGGCGGTACTTGCTGTGGCCTCTGTGGGGAATGGGGGTGTGGTTCCCAGGCCAATGGAGTTGTTCCCAGGGGGATTATAGCTGCCTCTGCTGCATCACACAGGTCACCAGGGAAGTGGGGGAAAGTCAGCAGTCACAGGCCCCACCCAGCTCTTATATAACCCACAGCCCAAAAGGTCAGTCTGACTCCCCAACAGCACCAAGTTTATTCCCAGGCAGCCAGTGAGCACAGCTGAGAGCTTGCCCAGGCTACAAACCTCCTGGCTGAGAAAGCAAGCCAACTCACAGTTCCCAACTGTTCCACGGAGCCTGCAGTGGCAATCCACCTTTTTCAAAAGGTCTGTGGATTATCTCAGCTTTCTTGGTATGTTCCTGTTGTAGTTCTTGGAGCAATGGTTCATGATGTGGGTCTCTATATGCTGCTCTGTTCATCCGAGTTCAGTCTGCATCTTTCAATGATAAACACGTTTTGTTTTGGAAACACAACCACCATGTCATCATCAAATGTAACATAGTTGACAGTAACATAAATTATCATTACATATTCCAATTTCCTAGGTGTCTCAGAGATAACTTGTTATGGTTGATATGTTTGAATAAAGCCCCAAACAAAACATATACACTGCTTTATTTTTTTCCGTAACAATATCATTCAATATACTATGTATCTCATTATTTATTTGCTCATTGTTTATCTCTCCCATTGAAAGATCAGACTCAAAATGTCAATTATCAATATCAATTATACCACTTTTACTTTTTTAGTGGTTTCCTTTAAGTTTGCAATGTACACTTACAACTAATCCAAGCCTTCTTTTAAATAACACTGTACCACATCATAGATACTGCAGTTACATTACAACTGGATATTTTCAATTCCCCCTTCCTGTATCTCGTAACAGTGCTGCCATTCATTTTATTTATCAGTAAGTGATAATCACTGAATATACTGTTGCTATTTATTATTTTAAACAAATATTTATATGTTGTATAAATCATGAATAATAAAAATAAAATGTATTTATTTATGATCCACATTGATCATGTGATTCAAATTTCTAAACTATTGCATTTTCCTTCTTTCCGAAGAACTTCTTTTAACATTTATTGCAAGGTAGGTTTACCGGCAACAAATTCCTTTAATTTTATCTGAGAAAGTCTTCAATTTTTCTTCACTTTTGAAGCATAATTTCATAGATACAAAATTTTCAAGTTTGGCTATTTTTGTTCTTCAACACATTAAATATTTTCATTCTACTCACTTTTTGTTTCATGGCTTCTGAAGAGAAGTCTGATGTAATTCTAATCTTTGCTTTTCTACAGGGAAGGTGCTTCCCTCCCACTCTGGCTTCTTTCATAGTTTTCTTTGTTATTTATTTTATGAGGTTTGAACATTATATGCCTAAGGGTTGATTTTTTTGGTGCCTGTTGTTTGGAGGTGTTAACTTTGAGAAATTCTCAATCAATATGATTTCAAATATCTCATTGGATTCCTTTCTCTTTGTCTTCATCTTCTGGTATTCTTATTATATATGTTACACCTTTTGTAATTGTTTTACAGTTCTTAGGTATTCTGTTCTGTATTTTTCATTTTTCGCTCTGTGCATTTTTTTTCACATATGTGACTTTTCAAAGTTCACCTCTTCACTGCACACTCAGGAGTCTGCAGCATTACCAAGGTGTCATCATACGCTGCATTTCAATTTTGGAGGTTTTGATGAACTTCTCCAAGCTCACTGACTTTTTTTCCTCAGCTATGTTCAGTCTACCAATGAGACCATCAAAGGTATTTTTTATTTCTGTTATAGTGTTTTTTATTTCTAGTATTTCTTTTTCATTCTTCCTGATATTTTAACAATATTGAGTTTCCATCTCTTTGCTTACATTACCCATCTACTCTTGCATATTGTCTACTTTTTCCAGTAGAATGCCTAATATATTAATTGCAGTGGTTTTTTGTTTGTTTGTTTGTTTTTTTGATGGAGTTCAGCTCTTGTTGCCACCCTGAAGTGCAATGGCGTGATCTCAGCTCACTGCATTCTCCACCCTCTTCAAGCAGTTCAAGCGATTCTGCTGCTTCAGCCTCCCAAGTAGCTGGGATTACAGGTGCCCACCACCATGCCCAGCTAATTTTTTGTATTTTTAGAAGAGATGGGGTTTTACTATGTCGGCCAGGCTGATTTTGAACTCCTGACCTCAGGTGATCCACCTGCCTCAGCCTCCCAAAGTGCTGGGATTACAGGCATGAGCCACTGCACCCAGCCCTAAATATAGTTATTTTAAATTACTGGTTCAATAGTTTGAACACCTCTACCACATTTCAGTCTTGTTCCAATGCTTGCTCAGTCTCTTCAAACTGTCTTTTTTGTCTTTTAGTATGTTTTGTAATTTTTTGAAAGCCGGATATGATGTATTGGGTAAAACAAACTGAACTAAGTAGGCATGGAGTATGAGGCTTTATGTTTAGATGGCTAGGGCTTAGGTTGTGTTTATTGTTTGCTACAGCTGTAGATGTCAGATGCAAAAATTTTCTCTGATGTACTGTTTTTGTCTCCCTATTGTTTTGAGGCTTTTCTAGAGATTTCCTCTTAAATAAGTTCTGAGACATAGTTACATTACACTTTTATTATACAAAAGACCTATTAATGTGTTTGTAACATGTGGGGAAAGGTAAAGTATTCTATCACCCTAAAATTTGGTCTCATTCTTTTAGCTTGCTTGTACACCCAAGCTGTGACACTCACAAATGCTTTTTGATAACGTTTTGTTTTGTTTCACTCTTTGGTGAAATGGAAAGGCCAGTAGGGACTGGGTATTTCCCTTCTCTCGGGTCAATTAGGCCCTAGTAAAACCCCAGTTCGCTAGACTGTGGTAAAATACTTTCTCTTGAAGGGAAAGATTGTTAAGAAAAACAAAATTATCTGGGCATATTCCAAAATGTCTGCTTTTCCCTTCCTCCTGCTGAAACACAAGGAGATTTTTCTCTAATCTTCGCTGTGAGAACTTGTAGAGCTCTTAGAAGTTAAATTCACATAAATATGTGTCCCCCTCCCCAAGACTACTCTCTCTATCTGGAATTTTTAACTCTCACACTCACCCATACTGAGCCTCTAACAATTTATCAATTACAGGTTAAGTTTTCCTACCCCAATACTGGTTGCCACCAAGGTTTCTGCTCCTGGGCTTCTGCTGCGGTTAATTGTGATCTCGTAATTTGAGTACTAGTGGTTTGTCCTGTGGCATCAATTCTCTGATGGATTTAAGAAGAGTGGCTGATTTTTAGTTTGTTCAATATTTCTCTTGTTGTGAGGATGGGAGTGACAACCTTCAAGCTCTTTACCTTTCAGACTAAAAACCAGATGTCTCTTGACTCATTTTTATCCTGGCTATGTATTAAACTTTTCTGCTTTTTAGTACACTTAGTGATTTTCTATTGGATCCTGGGTGTTGTGATTTTATTTTGTAGAATTCTAAATTTTGTTATGTTTCTTTAAATAATGTTTACTGTATTCCCACAGGTAATTAAACAATTTGCATATCAATTTGATCCTTTTGAGTCTTGAATTTAACCATTTTCATTGAGTGTAGACTATAGCTTTTCCTTTAGGAGTCTTTGATGAACTGTGTAATCATTCAGGTTTCTTCATGAGGCTTTGGAATTTACATGATGCCAAATCCTGTATAAATCCTGGGAATTGGCTGGGCATGGTAGCTCATGCCTGTAATCGCAGCACTTTGGGAGGTGAAAACAGGCAGATTGCTTGAGCCCAGTAGTTCAATACCAGCCTGGGCAACATGCCAGAGGTGTATCTTTATACAAAACACAAAAAATTAACTGGGCAAGGTGATACATGCCTATAGTCCCAGCTACTCAGGAGGCTGAGGTGGGAGGATTACCCGAGCCAGGGGAGGGTGAGGCTGCAGTGAGCTGTAATCCTACCACTGCACTCCAGGTTAGGTGACAGAATGAGACTCCATCTCCAAAAAAAAAAAAAATCTGAGAATTGTTTGGTTTGCACCCCCTGCCCTCCCACCCTACTAAATTTTCTTTTCTCAGAAGTTGTTCTTTGTCCAACTTTGTGTCACTCTTGCATATGCAGATTGGTATTTAGTCAAAGACTCAAGGACAGACACACACATATTTCTGGAGCTATTTCTCTGCATATGTCCCTTTCTCAGTAATCTGCCTTTCAAATTATAGCCACCTCACCATTTCTGGTTTCCAATTGCTGTATCTCCAAATCAACAAGGCTTCTAGACTATGTTTGGATTCCCCCTCCCTGTACCATAGTTTTAAAATGCCTCCAGGCATAAAGCCAGGGCAATTGTGAAGCTCACTTTATTTGTTTATCTTCTTTCAGAAATCACAGCCCTGAACTGTCTGTTGTACAATGATGGAAGACAATTGTTTCATATATTTTGTACTGTTTTCTAGTTGTTAACAATAAGAGGGCATATCTGGACCCTTTTACTCTTTCATGGAAGGCAACCTTTCTTCCAGGAGTGATTGGCATCAGGGAAGCCCATTCTTTTCAGAGCAATTCCCACTAGGTCTCACAGAAATTAGGCCTTATTATCTGCCTCTCTTCATTCCTTGAAATTAGCACAATAGATAACATCAATATATTTTGAAAAGCCTGGTTTATTCATTCTGGAAAACACCATATGTGATACTTCTACAAAACAGTCAAAATTGAGCTTTAGAAATTTCAATCCAATTCATTTCAAGATCAAATGAAAACATTGCCATGACACTTTCTATCTCCGGGGTCTTTTTGACCTCTGCCCCAATTATGGGAAAAGAATTCATGCCCATTATCCAAGTACGGTAAATATTTTTTGGAGTTTAATCAATCTAAATGTTAACTTGGAAAACACATTTTCCTAAGGGAAACATAATACAATAGGATGAAATGCCAACTAAAGTAAAAATAGCTTTATACATTATTATGGAGAACTGTTCAGCTTTTGGGTCCACATTTTCTTGAATCTCTCTATTTTCAAATTTGCTTTATCTTTGAAAAACTTCAAGGTTTATCAAAGTGGTCTTTCAGTGCAGAGAACATCTGCATAATGACTTTATGTTCACAAATCATATAAAAGAAGAATCAGAGAAAAGCCTGAAGCTTTTAAGTATAGTTCTTTCCAGTGCATGACATCTCCAACAAAGTTTTAGAGATTCACAGGACTTATTCTAAGCCCTAGGTTAAATCACATTTTTTCCCTCTGCCTCCAGCAGTCTTTTTAAAAAGGAATCTTTTCAAAGAAAGTGGCCAAAGAAGGAGTGTCCAATTATGAGATGAAGGCACACGAGGATTTCTTCCCCTCTTTCAGGATTTTTCGTTCTCTCTCTTGCTTGGTTCAGAAGCATATAGATTACCTCAATCTAATCCTGCCACCATGTAATCAAGGTTCTGGGTCAAATAAAGATGCATGAAATTGAGCAAATTCTCAGATCTCCCTTTCTCATGTGCAAAATAATAGTATTACATAGCTCACAGGGCTGTTTTGAAGACAAGGTGATTTTTTTTAAGAGACAAAAAAATAGATATATCTCTCTTTGCTTTTTTATGATGCTCCCAGTTTAGCGTTATTGAGTTTTATAATCATATATTCTCTGCATGTATGTGTTCTAAAACCACGTTAAAAAGGTGTATCAGAAAACTATTTCAGATTAAAGGTTTTTGAAATTTTAAAGTCTTTTCTGATATGTGATAGGTTTTTTATGTGTGTGTGTGTAGTAAGTCCTCTGGTGAGAGAACTACATATGGTCAGGCCTATATGTGCAGAGAAGAATAGATTTAACAGTGTTGCTGTGATCTTAAATTAGAGCTTGCTGGTGATGCATGAAAGATCAAAGTATATTATTATGCAGAAGTATCAGTGGTCATCTCCTCCATGATCAATAGTTCAGTTCTTCTCTGAGTAAAGAAAGAATGCTACTGAGTGTGATTCCACCATCAATTGCTTCTATCTCTTGATTACTTTGTCGCCAAAAGACTGAAGCCAGAAAGCAGGGTTATGGTAGAAGCCTTGAACATGACCCCTGATGGTTCCTGCCTCCTGGTATTCACATTCTTGTCTAATCGCCTCCCTTGAGCATGGGTTTCATTTAGTGACCCACTTCTGATGAATAGAATATGGCAGGAGTGACAAGATGTCATTTTCAAGGTTATAAAAGACTATCACTTCTATCTTGAACTCGTTCTCTCTCTCTCTCTCTCTCTCTCTCTCTCTCTCTCTCTCTCTCCCCTTTCCTCTCTCTCTCTCTCTCATCATTTATCTGGTGGGAAGCCAGTAGCCCTTTGGAGAGGACAAAGTGGCCAGAACCTGAGGCCCACAAATAAACACGTGGATAAGCTTGAAAGTGCATCCTCACCCGTTTGATTCTTTGGATGAGACTACATCTTGTTCTAACCCAATATGTATGTTCTGCCAGAGGCCCTCAGCTAAGTCATGTAAACCAGGTTTGAATTCTTGGCCTACAACTGTGAGATAATAAATTTTGTTGTTTTAGACTGCTACATGTTGAGGTCATTTGTTAGGCAGCAATAGGTAACTAGTACAAGGATCCTACATGATGTTATGATAAAACCAAACTAACTCTTCTATAGGTCAGAAAACTTGGGTGTTAGTCCTGCCTCCATCACTAATCAGTTGGTGGGCCAATCTCATCTTCTTTCTGGGCTTCTGTTTCTCCGTTTTAAAAATAAGGGATTATAATAGCTTATTTTCATAGCATATAGTTTTATATTTCCTTTAGGATCTATACAGTGTAAGTAATCTTTCACTCTGTTTCTTTCTGTCTCTGTCTCTCTTTCTGTGTGTGTATGTCTGTATCAATATAAAAACCGTGTGTATATAAATATAAAAACTACAAAACTCTGATGAAGAATACAAAGAATACATAGATAGATAGATAGATAGATAGATAGATAGATAGATAGATAGACAGATATTCCACGTTTATGGATAGGAAGACACAATATTGTTAAGGTATCAGCCTTCCTAATTTGATCTACAGATTCACCACAGTTCCAGTTAAGATCCAAACAAGTTAATTTGTGACTAGCTATAAATTGATTAGATGGTTTATATGAAAAGGCAAAAGATTCAGAAGAGCCAACACAATATTGAAAAGGAAGAAGAAGAAAGTTGAAAGCCTGAAGTTACCCATCTTTAAGATTTACTACAAAGCTACAGTAATCCAGACAGTGTGATATTAGTGAACAACTGATAGATAGACCAATGAAACAGAGTAGAAGGCCAGAAATAGACCCACACAAACATAGCCAACTGATTTTTGACAAAGGAGCAAAGGCAATTCAATAGAGAAAGGATAGTCTTTTCAACAATGGTGTGAAATGACTAGATATCCATATGCAAAAAAAAAAAAAAAGTTATTTTAGATTTTATAGCTCTCTTAAAATGTAATTGAAAATGGAACATAGACCTAGATGTAAAATGCAAAATTGTGTGGCTTCTAGAAGACAAAATCGAGTAAATCAAGCTGACTTGGCCACTGTGATGACTTTTTAGATGTAACAACAAAGGTACAATCCATTGAAAAGTAATTGATTACTTGAACTTTATTGAAATTAAAACCTTCTGCTCTTCAAATACATTGTTAAGAGAATGAACAGACAAGTGACAGACTGGCAGAAAATTTTTGCAAACCGCAAAGGAAAAAAAAAACTGTTACCCAAAATAAGCAACTTTTAAAACTCAACAATATAAAAAATAAAACAACCCTTAAAAAATAGGCAAAAGATCTGAAAAGACACCTCACAAAAAAAGATATGCAGATGGCAAATAAGCATGTGAAAAGATGCTCAGCATCATGTATCTTTAGGCAATTGCAAATTAAAACAATGAGACACCACCACACCCCTATTAGAATAGCTACAATCCAAAACACTGCCAATACCAAATGTTGACAAGGGTGTGAAGTAATAGGAACTCTCTCATTTGTTGCTGAATGCAAATGGTACAGCCACTTTGGAAGATAGTTTGGCAGTTCCTTACAAAGCTAAACATAATCTTAGCATATGATCTGGCAATCACGTTTCTTGGTACCTAAATGAGTTGAAAACATGTCCACACAAAAATCTGCACTTGAATGTTTATTACAACTTCATAATTGCCAAAATATGGAAGCAACTAAGGCACTTTTCTTTAGGTGAATGGTTAAACTATGGTATATTCAGACAACAAAATATTATTCAGTGATAAAAAGAAATGAGATCTTAAGCCCTCAAAATACATGGAAAAACATTAAATGCATATTGCTAAGGGAAAGAAGCCAGTCTGAAAAAGCTACATACTCTATGATTCCAACTATGTGACATTCTGGAAAAGGCAAAATTATAGAGATAGTACAAAGATTAGTGGCTTTCAGTGGGCTAAGGAGAGGGAGGGAGGGAGGGATAAACAGGAGTACAGGGGATTTTTAGGGCAGCAAAAGTATTCCGTATGATACTCTGATGGAGAATACATGAGATAAAGCCCATAGAAACGTTCAACGCAGAGAGAGTCCTAATATAACTATGAGATTTAGTTAAATAACCGTGTACCAATATTTACTCATCATGTACATTATAGCAAATGCACCACATTAATGAAAGATGTCAATAATAGGGAAAACTGGTGGTGGGGAAGGGTGAAGAAGAGGAAGTATTAATATATGGGGGCACTCTGTATCTGGTCAAATTTTTGTAAAACTAAAACTGCAGTGGCCTCCGTAGTTATGGTAAAATATCCTTGTTCTTCTTGATATCAGTAACAGTCTTTAAGGTATTTGATATCTTCTAGGTATCTCAATACATTTTATTATATGTGTGCTATGTTGGTTGAGAGGACTCAGAGGATAGATTGGTTCAAACCTTGTCTCCAATATTTACCAGCAGTAAATTGTTAGCAAAGTTACTAAACTCATAAACCCTGATTTTCTTATCTACACTATAGGGATAAAAAGTCTGAGCTTTGAATTGCTAATAATCATAAAACACAGAAAAAATGCCTAGCACATAGTAGTCACTCAATAAATGTGGACTAGTATTTTGGTTATATATCACTCCTTTGGTTTTATATGTGGCCTATATGTGTGTCTCTCTATTTTAATGCTCCAACCAGGAGACAGGTCTGTGTTTTAAATACTTTAACTATTTCAAAGAGCTAAACAAAAATCTTGGAGCTAAACAGTACACCTTGCTTGTACTAGATGCTTAGTAAGTATCCGTTGATAATGATTAAATGACGACAAAACAGAAAAATGGTTGAAGGGAAATAAGAAAGAGAATTTTTTCAAGATGATTTTCTATTTGACACATCAATAAAAATAATTCTATTTTTCACCAAGCTATCTGGAGAGACGTTTTCATCCACACCTTTATCCCAAGAGGACTTTTTTCTTCCTCAGTGTATTTATATATCAGCATTCAATGTCAGCTTGATTCTTCTCTTAATAACTTTAAAGCAGAACTAAAAAGACAACTCTCTCTCGCAAAGAGAATGTACTCTCCAGGTCTTCCTGGATAGAACACAACAGCTGTGCCAACAAGTGAAGGGAGGAATGTTTAAAGGACAATTCTGAATTCTGGTTTGGAGGTGCCTTGTTTCACAGATCGTTGATGGTGTAACATTTCATTGAATTAGATATTGACTACTAACAAAACCTAGGAAGCACATACAAGTAAAATGTATCTTCCTTAAACTCCAAAAATAGATGATCAAATTGAATACTTCTAAGTTGAAGATTGAATACAAGTATATCAATCACAGGATCCATCAATTTTTTGAGCCTAAGGAAAGAATCCCATTCTTCCTTTTGAATGATGTAATCCATTTATAAATAGAGATGTTTGGATCACAATTTTTGAGTTGCATGAAAGAGAGAATGTCAATGACAAAGAACTCACTTACTTTTCTCAACAATGTCCCTTTGAGTTTCCTTCCTTCAACAAAAGCATGTGATTCATTGGTAAATAACTGCTTTATTTTTGATGTGCCATCCAAAGGACCAAGTTAATAATTGTAACTATAATAATAATAGCTGATGCTAATTACGTACTTTCTCATTGAATTCTCCATACCCTGCAGGGTACATATTATTATTGCCTTTCTTTTGCAGATAGAAAACTGAAGCTTAAGGAAATAAAGTAAATTACACAAGGCCTAATTATTAAGTGATGAAAACAGGGCTTGGATGTATCTGGATTCATAGTCTGCTGCTCCTCTAGCTGTCTGGACTTCACCCCAAAGTAATTGTAGATTTAATTCTTTATTCCCTTCTTTCTCTTACCTCTAATCAAAACTTCACTATGCTGTGTCCTGTTGCCCCAATATCTGATTGCTGATATGACAATGCATTCATCACAACTTATCCCAACTGAAATCTTAGCCAGTTAATTGTTGCTGCTCCACAAAAACGTACTGCCTGATATTCAGGTTAAAAACATGAGCGCCTATAAATAGTACCAAGGGAATTTCAGAAACCTTACTTATAGAGAGAAATATCTTAGCTTTGAGAGGTGGAGGAGCCTCCCTTCACCATCCTACCACCACACATAGACGATACCTAAATGGTCTTTGTTGATTTTTAAAGATACCACCACACAATGTGGGAACCAATTGCCTATAGGTGCCTCTTCACATATGGCAAACAATATAAATGCTAATGACACTAATATAGATGCAGTAGTGCAAAGGCAGGAAAACTCATGTAGAAAGATCTATGATATGAACCTAATTGTCCATACGATACTAGTCTAGTAAAATTGAATATTTATTTCTAGTAAAATTGAATATCTTAAAGTAGTATACTCCATAAGATGTCAACAAAAAGAAGATGGGAAGTGGTGTAATTACAAAATATACTTGAAAAAATACAGCTTATTGTAGTCCCCTCTTAGACACTAAAGAATATAAATGCCCTGACAGGTCCCACAGTAAATGAACAAATTAATCCTCGCTTGAGCCAGTGTTACCAAGTGTAATACCTATTAACATTCTTAAGTATTAGGGTTCCATGGAGCACATTTTGGGAAACATCAATGTAATCATTGAAGAGAGTAAGGGGAATAAAAGTGAATCGTGATGGGGGCAGTCAAATCATAGAATGCAGATTACTTCCATCTGGAGTCTGGATTGAATAGCGTGAGGCTCCTGTTGCATCATAAGCTGCTTGCTGGAACATCCCCCAAAGCTCAATGGCTTCACACGAGAGAAGATGAGTTTGGAGAAAACCTTGGCCTTAGAACCCAGGTAGGCTCTGTCGTTCAAATTGTCAAGCAAACTTTCCATGAGGATGAGAGCTATTCAGTTAACCTTGGGACTGAGAATCTTGGTTAATGAGCATCAATCTATTTTTTTGCCTACTTCAAAAAGAAACTGACTGTGCTTCCTAAATTACTGAATGAGAGAGCAAGGTCCCCTGGAGAAGAATAAACAATAACGTTTCACCAGCATTTAAGGCTTCCTGTCCCTGTAAAACAATGCATTTTCACTAAAAAAAAAAAAAAAAAAAAAAAAGGCTTTTCTTACAATCCCAAGACCATAAAATAATAGGAAGAATATGAACATGTCACTTCATCCATCCAGTGAAGAGCTCCCTTTTTGCCTTCTTGACAAGTGACTTATTTAATATGCCAAGAATATTTTATTCACACAGGAGGTTAAAAGAGATGTTATATAACCGGAGCTTTAAGTGACTGGTAACTCACAATGATGCCCTACATTAGTCTGAAGATATGTCATACATTCAGGTCACAGCCTCTTCATGTAGCTGGGCATGCATGCATAGTTATTATAAGATCTACTGATACAGGATGAGGTGCTTATGAAGAAAATCTCCATAAATACAAATAGACACTGGTTCATCTGCAGAGGAAAGAAACACTGTCAAAGCTCTACTAATTACCTGATAGAGCAAGGGACTAAGTATTGGAAAAGTCTTTTTCATAAAATATGAAATTCAAGTATCACAGTGGCAATGCACTTGCTGGAGTTCTAAGAATGCAGTTGTTAGTGGGTGTGTGATTGTTGACTTGGCAGAGAGGGAAAAAGCATGATTCTTGAGGCTCCAGTATTTCTCACCAATGGCAACATTCGTTGTTTCGAACATTTGTGGTTTTTAACACTTGTTGCCATTGGTGAGAAATACTGGAGCCTTCAAGAGCCGGGCCTCAGTCACCGCTCTACAGCCCTGGAGTGAGGATAGCTTCACTCTTGTTGTACAAGTAAGGAAATTGAGAGGCTTAGAGGCTTATCCAAGGGCACAGTAGAAAATGATCAATGCAGAGTTCAAACTTTGTCTTTGGAGTTCCAAAGCCTGCTTTTTGTCTCCTACATCTTTCTGCTTATCTTTTCTGAATTGATTAAAAACTGTTCATAATGAACTATCTTAATTTCTGAATCATCTCCAACTAAAGATATTATTTCCTGAAATATGTCCATGAAAAGTGATTATATTTCGCTATCTCCAGGAATAGTTTATTTTCAAGATATGGAACTTCTTTTTGCTAAAATATCAGAGTATGCGCAGACCTTGCCATTTTACTTTGTTTAATGTAACTTTTATAAATGTGCATTTTCTGAAGATGTATTTTAAAATTCTCTCTGTTTTCTAAGCTATATGTTGGAGAATCAAGTTGAGAGAACCATATCAAACATCTAAACAGCTAGTTGAAAATGAATCTATCCTTGCCACATAAGATTCAATAAATATTTATAGAATAAAAGAATGACTGGGAACTTCATATGGCATTTGGAAAGTACCTGGAAAAATAGCAAAATCTTGCCACTCTTTATTTCTCACCAGATTTCTGGTTGAGTGGTATCAAATAAGAATCAGTAGGAAATTCACTGATCTTAATAATAGGTGTTAACTTAGTTTAATAGCAGATAATATAGGTAATAGTTTTTTCTAGGTGTGCCAAAAAAAAAAAAAAGTGACCACAAAATAATGAGACATTATTCATCCTTTGACTTAAGAGTTTCACATTGTGGGATCTAACTTAAAGGTATACTGTTGAAAATAGTATACGTTTTCACATCACATGGCTACTTATTGCATCACTATTTACAATAACAAAAAAATGATAAACAACTCAAACGTTCCTCAATAAGGGACTGGTTAAATCACATATAGTATATCCATATGATATGCAGCCATAAAAAGGAACAACTGATACCTGTATATACTTCCATGGAGTGATCTTTTTGACAAATCTACATGGAAAGAAGTACTGAACTGTATTTATTACCAGTAAAGTATGTCTGTAAGAAATTAATGAATGGAAAAACAGTTTCGGAAAAATTATTTAGTACCATTTGTTTTTAAATTTCTGGAATATTCATTTGAAATCTTCATTTGAATTACTAATTCTCTGATAAAACTTACCATCTTTTTATCTATTTTTCTTTATCATTCTCTCTGCTTTCTTGAATGTATTAATTATGATAATTTAAACATATTTAGCTAACTCTAATAACTGCATTATCTATGGATCTGTTTCTATTGTGCATTTTTTTCTTGGTTTTAATCATGTGTCCTTGCTTTCTGGTATTTTGAATGTTGCATATTCTATATTAAAAATGTTTAGTAATTTCAGGAGATACCTTCCTTCAGAAAATGTTCAGTCTCCTGCTAGATCAATAGAGCGATGTCAAGTCACTTTAACGCAATCAGGGACTGTGCTGAGTCAAGGTTGAGACGGAACCCTGGAAATACTCCTTCCACATTTAGCAAGTATCCTGAAAGAAAAATTAGCTATGAACTTGAAAACCCTCCCCTACCCACCACAAGTCCACACATACAAACTGGTGATGTGCTTGAGATTTCCAGCAAGTCTACGCAAAAAGCTTTACTTGTTCTCTGTTTTCTGGTAGTTGCTCCTTGTAGGTGAAAAGTCCACTGTTTCAGCTCCTGCCTAATGCCCAGAATTAACAAATGGCCAAAGAACAAAAGCCGTAGAGGTGGGCTCATCTCCTAGGGGGTTCCCCCTTCTGAAAACTTAGGTCCTCTAGTCTAAATGTCTGAATGTGTCTCCTCTGTATTCTAAGAGATGATTTCTATATTTCATATGGCACTCAGGGTAGTTTTCGGTGGGCAGAGTCCTTTTTTCCTGACCTGCCCTTAGCTCCTTCACACATATGTAAGTGGGAGCAGTATGACTAAACATATGTAAGAGCTCATATTTATTGTATTTATTATTTATAATACATACTTGTAAATTTGTATTTTATATATAAATCATTTATTAACTTTATTTTTATTTTACAGGTATCTGGATAAAGTAGTAAATAAATATATAGTGACAAATAAATAGAAAGTTATGTGAAAAGAAACCCACAAGATTGTTGACATTAATTATTTGGGTAGAAGTGATTAGCATTGGAATAGAGGTTGCAGTGGGTGATTGATACAGTAAGAATCTTCAGATTTTTCCCTACATACTTGCATGTTTTTGAATTTTTTGAAAGTTGCATTTATTTGGTAGTTAAAAACAATAAAAAATAGAAAAAGCTATGTAAAACATTGGGGAAATTTATACAAATTCTAAAGGAAAAGAGGCCAATGATATTAATAGAAAATAAAGCAGAATTCAAGTCAAGGACACTTCAATAAGGGAAAGCTAAATATCTTGTAGTGATGAAAAAATATATTCTAAAATGAATGCTGTAAATATAATGCACTAAATAACATGACATCTAAGTACATAAACCAAAATGTAAAGATTATTTAGCAAAATTTTAGTCATATTGGGAAATATGTACCCACCTCACTGTTTTTGATAGACTAGGGAAATAAGAAATAAGGGTAAAAGTAGGATTTAAATAAACCATGTGCTTAACAGCAATGATTTTACTTTTTGTTTTTCAAGAGAAGAAAAACCCTACTCTCACATGCACAAAAGAATGCCAATATTGTCAAAATACCAGGCCGGAAAGAAACCTTAATAAATTCCCCAAAGTAGGAAGTGTAGGCATCATTCTTTCTGATCAAAATGAAATAGTTTGATAAACTAACAGTAAAAAGCTCAACAAAAACTCATTTAAAAAATTATTTTTTAAGTCTCCTGGACTTTATCAAAAGAGCCCAGGGTCATTGTAGAACAATAATAGTCAAGAAAATATTGAAGAGAAATAATGAGGGAACTGCCAGTCCATATATTAATACACTAAAAAGCAAAAACAAAGCAGTGTGATGTTCTTGTAGGATTATGCAGACATACCAATTAAACAAAACTAAAAACTAGAGTCTAGTGTGTTCTAAAAATACTTTATTAGTATATTGGTTTCCACAAGTAAACTAACATAACCTGGGTGGCTAAAACAACAAAAATTTGTTGTTTCACAGTTCTGGAGGTCAGAAATTAAACATCAAGGTATCAGGAGGGCCATCTGTTCTCTGAAAGCTCTAGGGAAGGATACATGTTTACCTCTTCCTAGCTTCCAGTAGTTATCAGCAATCCTTGGGGATCACTAGCTTATAAATGTGTCACCCCAATTTCTGCCTCCATAGCGAATGGCATTCTCCCTGTGTCTGGGTCCAAATTTCCCTCTTCTTTTAAGGACACTAGTCACTGGGTTAAGGCCCACCCTAATGCAGTATGACTTCTTTTTAACTTAATTATATCTGCAAAGACTCTATTTTCAAAAATGGTCATATTCACAGGTTCCAGGTGAACACAAATTTGGGGAGAACACAATTCAACCCAGTATACTTAGTCAACGTGCTTCTTAAATTCAAACAAAGGAAACTTAATTCTAGTTAACATGAATAAGAAAGTGAAATTTTACCATAAGGCTACTCTCTGGCACCCAAAAGCAGAGACTTCACAGTGGCTGGAATCAGGAAGTGTCAAGAATTTTCTGGGTCATTCTCACTCTGTCTCCATGCTCTGAGCTCCTCAACATGGTTCTTATCGCTGTCTTTCTGTGTGCACATCTGCTTTCTCCTTTTCCCTTTGCAGACTTGCCTCTCCATGCACATAGTATCCTTAGTTTCCATTTAGATGTTCTCAGTTCCAGGCACAAGGACCACCTAACTCTCAGTCCCTGTTCCAAATCCCTAGGAGAAATATGATCGGTCCAGGCCATCAGGACACAGTGATCCCCATCTATGGCTTGGGAGTTGGGGGTGCAGGTAGTTTTCAGAGAAATGTGACCATCACGAACTGGGCAGTTTCTTCCCAAGGTATTTTAGGTAATATTTTTAACCAGTAAGGAAAAGGAATACTCTTTCAATAAACTCTCTGGCAGGAGAAAATAACAATTTAGGAACAGGACGTAGCCTTGTCATGCATCATACAGCAAAATAAATCACAGAGAATTAAAGATTAAATGTAAAAGCATCTTAGAATACTGGAGAAAAGAGGTGAATATTTATATTACTTCATATATTTATGTAAAGAACTTTGAATCATTCCTCAAGGATGACAGCATATATATTAGTTATTTACTAGTTTAAAGTGCTAGTTGTCGATTACTTTAGGCTCAAAGAGTGAAAATTTGCTGCCAATGAGATTTTTTTAAAATGTGCAATGCCCAATTCTTTGAAAGATCTTAAAATATTATTTGGAGTGATACCCATATCATTGAAATTAAATTAGTGTTTTTCAAGGTGATTGCATTGAAAGGTATTATGCATTCAAATTTATAAATATCAGTATGGCTATTTTAAAAATTAATGCAAAGTAGTCTGTAAAAACTTCACTGTCACAAATTTATGGAGACTACTGTTTCCCTATCTCAATGTTTGTTTAAGTGCTCTGCTATTATTCCAAGTATTATGGCCTCATTGAATGAGTCTACAGTACTAAAAAAAAGCTTCTTCATTAAATAAGATTGTTCTAGAAAAATCAAAACTATATTCACTTAACTGGAAAAGCTATTCTGTATTCCATTTATAACAAATAGAATATAACAAATATTCTATTTATAACAAAACCTCAATTGAAATTTTATAGAATAGGATAATACTTAATTTTATTTTCCATTAAATAAATTCATCTTTAAAATACTCTTAGATTAGCCTTTGTTGTTGAAACTCCTAAAAATGTATTACTACGGATTTCTAACTTAAAATAAGTTGAATAAAATAAATGTAATTGTATGTATCTTTGATTACTTAGGACCCTCAAGTGTGGCGGCACTTAGTAGGCATTTAAGAGTGATGGGTAAGTAAGTGATTTAACAGGTTAATTTTCCAACATTGGTTGCAATCAACGATTTGCATTGACTAGTGTTTTGAACGATGATGTGAAATAGAGCAGCATTGAAAAAATATCTCATTCCTAAATTTCTCTAAACTAACTTTAAAAAAAATAAGTACTTGATATAAAGATATTTTGTCTTTTTCCTACAAGCTGAGAGCAGAGAATGCCAATAAAATTAGAATGCTAGGATTTTTAGATTTTCATTAATTAATGCTTTATAGTATTTACCTCATTTTTCTACATTTGAGTCTGAACCAATTAAATAATCCCAGGAGATAACAATTTTTTTCTTCAACTTGAAGTGCTTGGAATAATAGATGTGAAAGTATGTAGTAAATTGTAATAATGGTATAATACAAAAGGCATTATTTAAAATATTATTAGTAGTAATACCTTACATTTACTGGGTATTTAATAAGTTTCAGGTATTAATCTAAGTGCTTCCTATACTTCATCTTATTTAATCCCTGAAGCCACCCTCTGAGATAAATACTTTTATTATCACCATAAGGAGCATGGAGGTTAAGACTGAAGACCTTAGAGTCTCCAAACCAGGGAGGCAAGGCCATAGGAAATGTACAGTCAGTTTATTTATGAATGACTCTTTCCTTGTGTCCTCACTGCTTCAAGATCAACACAATGGAGAAATACTGAGAGCCAGCCATTGCCCACTGAAGTCATAATAAAACTATAGCCCTGTCAAAATATAAGACTAAATGATTCAAAAATCCATTTTAAAGACATTAGTCTTAGCTTTCATAGAGTTTTTGGTGAAGAAACATGGAAATCCACTTGGGATTTAGCACACTGTGGTGAGTGTGCTTTCAGTTACATAGATTCAAATATCAAAACTAAAAATACAAGAAAGCAGAGGACGTGTAAAACATTCCCAGCTGACTGTTACCTGACTACTGACAGTAGGAGGGAAAGAACTAGTCAAATAACTTCTTGTTGTTTGACAAAATAGCTCTTGATTTTGTGAAGAGCAAAATAACATCCTCTTTATGTTTTGATGTAATTGAGCCAACCAAGAGGTCTGTATTTGCACAATTTTTCTTCACAGGGTCAACTGAACAAATTTCTAATTCTCAAGAAAGAGAAAGAAGTAAGTTACTGAGTTTAACAAACTTCTCCACAATCTATGTTGATTTAACGTTTGAAAATCGTATTATATTTTGCTACTTTATTCACTTATTACCATTATATTAATTTTGTAGGAGGCTGTCATATTCTATTTGAGCCCAATAAATCACAATGAAATGATTAAATATCTTATATTTAGCAATTAACAAAGGACTTTGATCTTTTTCAAAATCATTCAGAGACTTTCAGTATAATGATAACATACACTTGACTGCTTTCAAATAGGAAACTCCCTGAAAAAAATGAGAGGGAGGGAGAAATTTCTGTTTTGGAACAAAAAACCAAACACCGCATGTTCTCACTCATAGGTAAGAGTTGAACAATGAGAACACAGGGACACAGGGAAGGGAACATTACACATCAGGGCCTGTTGTGGGTGGGGGCTAGGGGAGGAATAGCATTAGAAGAAATACCTAATGTAGATGATGAGTTGATGGGTGCAGCTAAACCACCATGGCACATGTATACCTATGTAACAAACCTGCATGTTCTTGCACATGTATCCAAAAACATAAAGTATGATTTAAAAAAAAAAGAATTTCTGTTTTAAATTAAAATAAAAACTGAATTTCTGAGGGCATGTGAAACATTAATTTTAAAAAGCTTTGACTTCTTTATCAGTGACATTATTGGAACCACTGACCTGTATTAAAAAGAAAGAAAAATAACACACATTTGGGTGCTTTGGAATTAAGAGATTGGTTTGATAGCCAGGCAGGCTGCATTCATTTACTTTAGTATGCTAAATAACTAGATAAAACTAAATAGAGTGAGTCATTTGGAAATCTCAACTCTTTATGCTACCTTATATACATAAATGTATTATCACCTTGCATTAGATGAACATTTTCAATCATGCCTGTGTCCCTGGCATTGTATAGGTGATGAGAATGGTGGTACTCATTTCCCAGGGAAAGTTCAATCTTGAAACCCAGATGGCTGTACGGAGTGTTTTCTTTTAAAATCCAGGAAATGGTGCCTGGAAAACAACTGGTTTTCCTCAGTTGTTCGGGTTTCGTCAAGCACTGTATTCAGTGCTGTGAAAGCTAGTAGTTTCCGATATCAGTAAGACAGTGTCATTGCAATGACTGACCCACTAAATTTGGCTCTAAATATATCTAGGTTGAAATATTAGGTATATCATTCACTGGCTACTTGACTTTGGGTAAATATCTCACCTCCTATGATTTTTTTATTTTTAATTGATAAATAATTATATGTATTTATGGGGTACAGGGTGACCTTTTGATATATGTTTACATTGTGGAATGATGAAGCTAAATGAATTAACATATTTATTACCTCATGCACTTATTGTTTTTGGTGGTGAGAGATTTAAAATCTCTTTAAGTAATTTTGAAATATACAATATATTATGATTAACTACACTCACCAGGCTGTGCAATAGAACTCTAAAACGTATTCCTCCTGAGTAACTGAAACTTTGCACCCTTCAGATGACATCTTCCTATTCCCCATTCCCTCCTCCCACCCAGCCTCTGATAACCACCATTCTACTCTTTACTTGGATGAGTTCAACGTTGATTTCACGTGTAAGTGAGATCATGAAGTATTTGTCTTTTTGTGCCTAGCCTATTTCACTTCACAATACAAAGATACATGAGCTTATTTCAATCTTAGTTTCATCTTTGTGGGAACAGTAAACTTCTTCTACAGAGATCAGAGAGGTTACACAATTAAGATATATATATATATGATATTTATCTATATATCTATATATCTATATCTGATGTAGATCTGTGTCACATAGATCTATATATGAGATAGCTGTTATTTATCTACAATTTTTCTATTATATCTATTAATCTAGTTTTTATACACTATAATTACAATATAATATCTATAACATATATATTTTATATATAATATGTTATATGATATGTAATATATCTGATATAATATGTTGTGACTATAATATGTGATATCTATAATATAACATATATTAAAATATATATTATGGATAAATTAATTGATATAATAGATATATATTCAGTTGATACTCCATATCTGAGGGTTCCACATTTGTGGATTTTTTTAATGTTTTCTATTTGCAGACAACTGTGGATAGAAATTTTTTTTTAAAAATTGCATCTGTGCTGAACATGTGCACTATTTTTCTTGTCATTATTCCCTAAACAATACAGCATAACAACTATTTACACAGCATTTACATTGTATTAGATATTATAAGTAATCTAGAGAGGATTTAAAGAATATGAGAGGATGTGTGTAGGTTTTATGCTAATATTATGTCATTTTATATCAGAGACTTAAGCGTTGATAATGGTTTGGCTCTGCGTCCCCACCCAAATCTCATCTCAAATTGTAATCCTCACATGTCCAGGGAAGGACCTGGTGGGGAGGTGACTGGATCATAGGGATGGCTCTCCCAAGCTGTTCTTGTGATAGTGAGTGAGTTCTCACGAGAGCTGATGGTTTTGAAAGTGTTCCACAGCTTCCTCCTTTGCTTTCTGTCTCTCTCCTGCTGCCAAGTAAGATGGACCTTGCTTTCCCTTCACCTTCTACCATGATTTTAAGTCTCCCGAGGCCTCTCCATCAACGCAGAACTGTGAGTCAATTAGACCTTCTTTTTAAAATAAATTATCCAGTCTCAGATAGCATTTTTACAGCAGTGCGAAATGAACAAATACAAGCATCCAATGGTGTTTGGTATTTGCAGGAGATTCTAGAACCAATCCCCAACATCTGTTAATCAAATATATGTGCACATATATCTATAATGTATAGTTTAGTGTACCCAGTAAAAGTGGAATTCAATAACTAGTGTCCATTTGTAGTAGTTGTAGTACTAGTAGTAGTAATAGTATGAGTGTACTGTAGAAAGGATAATAATTTGAGTTCTGAAATCAAGAAGACCTGATTTTGAATCTTGACCCCACTACCTAATAGTCCTGTAAGCAGTTTTCTGACCTGTAAAATGGAAAAAAAAAAAAAAGATTTCTAACAGCCAGATTTTTATAAGGATTAAATTAATTTATATATATAAAGTGTTTTGCATAAAACTATTAATATTACCACGTAACTTCAAAAATATGTCTGCAGATTCTGGACTGAAATAATGTTTTACCATTTGTTGTATCTCTGGGACTCCCTGATATGTAGGAGACGATTTATTAAATGGTTCTTTAATTGATAGATCATGTGTCATGGATCAGATCTCTCCATGGACCGTCACTCCCATTCCAAGCTATTTTTTTCCATATATCAAACCAGCAGTTTTAATTTGCCTAGCTCTCTATTTTGATTGATGTGTGGCAGCCTTAGATTTGAATGCAGTCAATAAACTGTCACAGCTGGATTTGGGATACAGTTAGGGTACCCTGGCACTATTAAGATTAGCTTTCTGGAAAAATCCTCAAATGGAGGAATACATAAAATGAGAATACTGATGTCAAACAAAATACATGACCAGTGTGATATTGGACAAATTGTTTACCTCTCTGGGCCAGTTTTGTCGTCTACAAAGTGGAAAAAAATGATTCCAGGGTCCTTTCATTCTTTAAAAATCCTCATGACTTTGTTAGAATTCCTCTCCTTCATTCACGTCTCCTTCTCTTTAGAGTTAACAGCTTTAGCCATTAGGTCTCTAATCTATCTCAAATTACTTCTTGGTGTGGTAGGGCCTCAGGTTAATTTTTTTCCATATGCTTATCCAGTTATTCCAGTTCATTTGTTAAAATGATTTTCCTTTCTTCCCTGAATTGTCTTAGAGCTTTTGTAAAAAGTCAATGATCATATGTGTATATCTATTTCTGGACTCTGTTGTGTTCCTTTCATGCTTTTATCACTCCTAATGCCAATACCACCTCATACTTGTCTACAATATCATTTATACAGTCTTAAAATCAGCTATTGTGGGTTTTTCAACTCTTTTTCTCTTTGAAAATTGCTTTGGCTACTCAGTGTCCTGTGAATTTCTAGATACATTTTTAAACCATCTTGTCAATTTCTGCCAAAAAGTGTGTTGGGATTTTGCTTTGAATTGTTTTATATTGATAGACCAATTTAGAGAAAATGAATATCTTAATAATAATATATAGTATTCTAATTTAAGACATGGTATGTCTCTTCATTTATTAGGTCTTCTGCTATTTTTCTCATCAATGTTTTTAGTTTCTGGTAGAGGCATCTTGCATATCTTTTGTTGTAATTATGTCTAAATATTTTGTATGTTTAATACTCTTAGAAATGAATTATTTCTCTTAATTTTATTTTACACCCATTTGCCATTGCTAAAATACAGAAATTTATTTGTATACTTGCCTTGAATCTTAGAAATTTACTGCATAATTTTACTAGTTCTGTCAGGGTATTTTTAAAGATTCCTTAGTATTTTCTACATAAACAATCATGTTACCTGTGAATAAAGATAGTTTTACTTCTTCCTTTCCCATCTTTATGACTTTACTCTTTTTTACTTTATTGCACTAGCGAGGGCCTCCAGAACAAAATGGAATAGAAATGGTAAGAGCAAATATCTTTGCTTAGTTCCTGATGTTGGGAGGAAGTATGCAATTTTTCCACATTAGGTATTTACTGGCCATTGTGTTTTGTTTTGCCTTTTTTTTGGTAGGTCCCTTTATTAGATGGAGAATGTTCCTTTTTATTCCTAGAGTGAGAAGTTATTTTTTAAAAAATTAAATGAATGTTTAACTTGACAACTGTTTTTCCTACATCTATTGTATCATTATAAAGCTATGCTCTATTAATTCTGCTAATGTTGTGAATTACATTAATTGATATTTGAATGGTAGCTCAGTCTTGCATTCTTGAGATAAAAGTCCTTTGGTAATGCTATATTTTCTTTTTTATATTTTTGTATTTCATTTGTTAATATTTCACAACTATAATTATGAGGCTTGTTCTTTTATTTTTATTTCTTATAATATCTTCATCAGGTTTTGCTACTGGGGTTATGCTGGTCTTTTTAAAATGACTAGGAAAGTATCCTTTTTTCCCTCTCTTTTACCAAAAAAAAATTGTGTAAGAATAATATTACTTCCTTAAATGTTTTATAGGATTTAACATTGAAATCAATGAGCCTGAGGTATTTTTAAACAAAGATATTTAAATAAATTTAGTTTGTAATAGAAAAAGAAATATACAGATCTTCTATTTCTTCTATTTTTTAGAAGTGTTGATAGTTTTGTGTTTTAAGCTATTTATAGATTTCATCTAATGTTGTTGATGGAAAGCTATGCATAATTTTTTTATCATTTCCCTTGTGATTTTTCTTCTTGATCCATGGGTTATTTAGAAATGTGTTGTTTAATAGCCAAATATTTGGGAGTTTGAGAACATACTATTATTATTATTTCTAGTTTATTTTTCTTGTCATCAGAAAACATGCTCCATAATTATTTCAGTTTTTAAAGTTTATTGTGACTCGTTTTATACTCCAACATATGGTCTACTTTAGTAAACATTTCATATGCACTTAACAAGAATATTTAATCATCAGCCATTGAGGTACAAATTGTCTATATCTTTACTGATTTTTCCTCATTATATAACTGACCGAAGGTACTTTGAATGCTCCAACTATAATTGTGTCTGTGTGTTTCTCTCTTCAGAGGTGGTTGCTTTTGCTTCACATATTTTTAAAATCTCTATGATTAGATGCGTATACATTTAGGATTGTTAAGTATTCCTAATGAACTGACCAGTTTATTACTTGTAAAATGTCCTTCTTTATCTCTGATAGTATTCCTTATCTTTAAGTCTACTTTGCCTGACATTAATATCGCCACACAAGCTTTCTTACAGTTACCATTGTATGATACAGTTTCCACTCTTTTTACTTTCAAAGTCTCTGCATCTTTGTATTTAATATGCATCTTTTAGTCATTAGCATATAATTCGTCCCTGTATTTTTCCCCAATTTGATTATCTCTGTCTCCTTATTTAGCATTTATGTTTAATGGAATTATTGATACAGTTGGGTTTATGTCTACTCTTTTGTTATTTGTTGTCTATTTGTCTATCTTCTGTTGTAGATCTTTCTCTGTTGCTAATTTTCTGCCTTCTTAATTGAAAAGGTTAATTGAGGAGATATTAGTATTCCCTTTTAATTTCTTTATTGCCTTTTAGCTATAACTTTTTTGTGGTTGGTCTAAGGTTACCAAATGTATCAATAATTTATCATAGTCTACTTACAGTTAATAGTGTATCATTTCACAGAAAATATAACTACCTTGCAACAATGTAATTCTTTCTAATTATAGGAATTAAAAGAATGGTTCTTTGCCTATTGTCATATATTACATTTGAATGTGTTACAAACCCCACAATGCAGTGTTAACATTTTTAAACCATCAATTGTCTTTCAAAGAAATTAAGGGAAGAAGAAAATGTACAATTTACCCATGTGTTTGACATTTTTTATGTTCTTTGTTCCTTTCTGTACATCTAGATTTCATGTTTCATCTGCTGTCATGTCCTTTCAGCTTGAAGAACTTACTGTAGCATTTCTTATAATGCATTTTTGGGTTTTGTTGTTGTTGTTGTTGTTTTGGGTTTTTTTTTTCTGACAACAGATTATCTTAGCTTTAGTTTATCTGAAAATGTTCATCGGCTAATCAAAATGTTGAGTAAGTTCACTTATATACTACTTTTTGAAAAATGATCCATATATTCTCCATTGTGGCAGAAACATTCATTCCTCATGTAATATTCATAACCTACTCAATTTATCAGCACTCTTGCAGGTCATAAGTTCTTAAGATTGTTATATTCAGGAAAAACATTTAATAACACGCATGAGATCTCTGTTAGCCCTCTTGCCTTGCAATCAGGGAGGTCACATCTTTGAAAATATTTCAACCACAGGATAGTGGAGATCAGCCCAGATCCGCTAATTACTGGTGGAGCAAAGTCCTTTCCTCTCCTCAGCCTGTGATTTGCTCTGAGCTATATAGAGTGACCGTGATATAAACTTTGGTTGTACAGTTTACCCTTGAACAACACAGGCTTGAACCATGTGGGTTCACTTATATGCAAATTTTTTTCCAAAAAATATGTTGGAAAATTTTGTGAAGATTTGTGACAATTTGAAAAATGCACAGATGAACCACATAGCCTTGAAATAAAAAAAGTAATGAAAAGGTAGCTATGTCAAGAACACATAAAATATATGTAGGTAGTTTTTTAATCGTTTACTACCATAAAATATATACAAATATATTATAAAAAGTTAAAGTTTATTAAAACTTAGTCACATAAACCTAGACTGTACATGGTGCCATTCTTGATTGAGAGAAATGTAAATAAATGTAAAGATGCAGTATTAAATGATAACTGTGTAAAATTAACTATAGGGCATACTATACTATGGTAATAATTTCATAGCCACCTCCTGTAGTTATTGTAGTGAACTCATGTGGCAAGTATCTGCATAAAACAATGTACGAAGCTAATCATCTCCATGTGAGCAGTTCATCACTCCAGTAAATTGTGCATCAAATTAAAAAGCGATCTCTCATGGTTCCTGCATATTTTTCATGTTCAGTGCAATACCCTAAACCTTGAAAAAAACCATGGTAATCACATAAAGTGCCCCTAGTGATACTGGAACTGCTCCCAAGAAGCAGAGAAAAGTCATGAAATTACAAGAAAAAGAATTGCTTGTTATGTACCATAGATTGGGGTCTGCAATTGTGGTTGTCCATCATTTCAGGAAAAATGAATCCAGCATAAGGATCATTGCAAAAAAAAAAAAAAAAAGGAAAGGAAAGGAAACCCGTGAAGCTGTCACTGTAGTTATGCAAGCAGGTGCAAAAATCTTCTACTTTTTGCAAGTACCTTTTTTTGTCATATTGAAAATGCAACTTTTATGTGGGTGCAGGATTGCTATAAGAAACACATGCCTATAGATTCTAATATGATTTGAGAAAAAGTGAAGTCATTACTTAAAGCAAAAGGAAAGTGATGGATCTAAAGCTGGAGAAATTAATACCAGCAAAGGATAGTTTGATAATTTTAGAAAGAGGATTAGTTTTAAAAAAAATAAAGATAACAGGAGAAGCAGCTTCTGCCAACCAAGAGGCAGCAGATGAATTCCCAGACCCTGTTGAAAAAATCATTGAGAAGAAAGGATATATGAATTGGTTTTTAAGGCAGACAAAGTGTCCTATTCTGGGGGGAAAAAAGCCACAAATGACATTTATTAGTGGGCAGATAAGTGAGCCCCAGCATTTAAGGCGGGAAGGGGTGTGCTAACTCTACTGCTTTGGGCAAATGTAGTCAGATCATTATAATCAGAACTGCAGCTTGATCTATAAAACTGCTAACCTCCCAAGCCTTGAAGGTAATAGAGAAACACCAGCTGCCAGTCTCTTGATTGTACAACAAGAAGGCCTGGGCAATGTAGACTCCTTTTCTGAATTGGTCCTATTGATGCTTTCTCTTTGAAGTTAGGAAATATCTTGCTTGTAAGGGACTGCCTTTTAAAGTTCCTTTGATATTGAATAATTCCCCTGGCCACCCAGATGCCAAAGGCATCAAAATGATATGCTTGCCCCCAAACACAATATCTCTGATTCAGTCTCTAGATCGGGGTCATAAAGATCTTTAAGGCTCATTACACATGGTACTCTATGTTAACGCTATGGAGGAGAACCCCGATAGAGAGAACATTATGAAAGTCTGGAAGAATTACACCACTGAAAATGGCATCATTGTTAAAAAAAAAAAAAAAAAAAAAAAAAAAAGCCAGGAATGCTATCAAACCTGAAGCGATAAATTTCTGCTGAAGAAAACTGTATCCAGATGTTGTGCATGATATAGGATTTACAGCAGAGTCCATCAAGAAATTCATGAAAGAGATTGTGGATATTATGAAAAAAGTTGGGAGGTGAAGAGTTTCAAAATATGGATCTTGGAAAAAAATTCAAGAGCTAATAGACACCACACCAAAAGGAATTAAGAGAAGACAACTTGATAGAGATAAGTGCTTCCAAACCAGTATCAGGCAACGAGGAAGAAAACATAGAAGAAGCAGTACCAGAAAATAGCTGACATTAGACTATGTGGCAGAACCAGCACTTCCTTTTCCTCCTTCTCCTCAGCCTACAAAACATGAAGGTGACAAGGATAAAGACCTTTAGGATGATGTACTTCCTCTTAATGAATAATAACTATATTTTCTCTTCCTTATGATTTTCTTAATAAGTTGTTAGCTTACATTATTTTAAGAATACAGTATATAATACATAGTACATACAAAAACATGCTAATCAATTGTTTTTGTTATTAGTAAGACTTCCAGTAAACAGTAGGTTGTGAGTAGTTAAGTTTTGGGGAGTCAAAGTTTATTTGTAGATTTTCAACTGTGTGGAGGCCAGCACCTATAATCCCTGCATTGTTGAAGAGTCAACTGTATTAATCTATTGAGTTTGGGAATAATTTGTTACCTGCCTTAGCCTAGTCTGACTGGTATATCTGCTGATTTTAAATTATATACTAAATTTTTACAAGAATATATGCTTTTTAGGATTTCCATTCTCTTCTATTGATCTATCTGTCTTTTCTGATATCAATACAAAACTCCTTTGATTTTTTTGTAGCTTTATAACACAAAGAGATGTCTGTTGGGGGAAAACTTACTGTCATTAGTCTTCTTTTCAAAAATGCTTGGGTATTCTCAAACATGTCATTCTCATGAGTCACCTCTAATTTAACTTTAATTATATTCCCAAAAAGAGCCCAAACGGGGTTCAACTTACAGATTAATTTAACTAAATTGAGACTACTTATTCAAGAACATATTGGGTTTTTCCATTTTTCATCTTATTTACATCCCACAGTAAAGTTTTATAGTTTTGTCAACATATATTCTTCATCCTTCATTTAAGTATATTCCTGGGTATTTTATATTTTTTCTTGCTAAATGTACTAAATGACATATTTTTACCATTGTTTATTCTCACTAGTTATTTAAATTATATATTGTTGAATACAGCCTGTACTGGCTCTAATTACTGCATTGGAATCATCTACATGGCTAATTCACCATCCTGTATGATATATCTATATACAATTCATAGGATTATGCATTCTGTATGGCCTCATTGATGAGGCCACCAGAGTACAGAATAATTTTTGAAAACATTCTTTTGTTGTGTTGTTTAAAAATTGAAAGGGACCTTTGGATCACCTGGTTTACCTCTCCCATTTTTATATGAAACAATAAAGGCTATTTCAGAGCAAACGCTTGAGTTCCAAGGCCATGCTGATTTCAATTTAACATGATTATTGAGCTCTTACCATGTATCTGACTTCCTGATTCTAGGAAGCCCAGAGCATGCCCCAACCATAATCTGAGATAGGCACAGAGTAGCAGCTCAATAAATGTTTGTTTGATGGATTTGATGGCTTTATTTTGAAATAACATGTCATTGCTAGGGGTCATTGCTCATCAGATTTATAGAAAGCAAACAGTACAAGCATGAAAGTTATTTCAGTGTACTTTTCCATCAATTCATACTTACCACAAAGGCCTTTGTGAGTTTCAGAGGGAAAAATCTGCCTTTGCAACTGGAAAAATATAAGCCTGGCCATTTGGAGCTCCTGCAGGAAGTAGGTGAAAAGATTTCTTTTGCCTCTTGGGCTTCCTAAAGTATTTTCCATCTTACAATAAATTACACATGCTTCTCTGGCCCCAGGAGCCTAGTTTTCTAAGTTATTTTTTTAAACATGGCAGGAGTTTGCAGACAGCTGCCACTGGAAACATCTATGGCTTTATCTACTTCAATGAACAGCTGAGTACATTCAGACATAGCAACACTTTCCAAAAGTTTGCATCTAAGCCAAAGGAGATTGGGACAAGACTCAACTCATGAAAACAAGAGGTAGCACAAGTTAAAAATATAAATTGATTTGCAAGAGGCTAAATTAAGATCCATGGATAAACAAGTTAATTTGGCTTAGGGAAAAAATCTTTGATGAAGTCAAATATCTGTCCTTAATATTTATTATATAGTCAAGGCTAAGATTACATCATTTGCAGCTCAAATCTCAATTCTGCCATTTACTAGCTGTGTGATCTTTTAATTTTACTTAACCTCTCTGAGCTTCAGTTTCCACATGTATAAAGTGAAGATGACTTTATATTTAAAGAGTTTCTGTGAGAGTTATGATGATTTTTGGTGAACATTTGTGCTCAGTAAGCTTCAGTTAAGTAACACAGACCCAAGGAAGGCAATTGAATATTATTACAGATAATGGATCTGACCTGGGAAACCAATAATTCTGCTCATGTTTTAATAGCTTAAGAACCAGTTTTAAATCAACCAAAATTGAGAGTTTCCCTAAGCAATATCATTCAGTTTAATTCAACTACATATAAGGCAGTATGCACAACATTGTTGATGACAAGAATGAAAAAGGCATGGTTTCACCTTTCAGAGAG
Source organism: Rhinopithecus roxellana (assembly GCF_007565055.1). Lineage (NCBI taxonomy): Eukaryota > Metazoa > Chordata > Mammalia > Primates > Cercopithecidae > Rhinopithecus > Rhinopithecus roxellana. The sequence continues at coordinate 99,741,477 of NC_044559.1, read as the reverse complement.
TACTTGATCTAAGAGGAGGAATAGGAAAGTCACCTAGGAATACAATGGACTGTAGCCAGTACCATATGACCATGAAATAACACCCTAATTCTAGAGGGAGAGTGATTACGTTGGTTGATAGGATCAGGGAAAGCTTCAAGAAGGAGGGGCATTTGTACTGAGTCCTGTAATCAACAGGGTTTTGAGAGATGGAAAGACCGGAAATGTTGTCGCTGATAAAGTAGAAAAAACTATGCCCAGACACAAGAAATGAAGGAAACTGAATATACATACAGTCATTCATTTATTTATTTGTGTGATAAATATTGGGTGTTTGGGGTTAGAAAATTAAGTTTGATTGGAATCCTGAACATATGTGGGGAAGTCATGAATGCATCCTCCAACAGGTAGGTTGGGGTTCAGGTGAGGGGAACATACAGTTACCAGGCTATGGTGCCCTGTATGGGATGGGGAAGTCAGAAGAGGATATGTGTGAATAATAGAGTCATCAGAAATGACTGGAGCTCTGCTTTTAGGATGATTACCCCCATAGGTTGGCGATTTTAAAGGACTCTTGGTGAGAGGTTATGAGAGCCTAGAGGGGAGGGGGAAATCAGAATATTTTGGAGGAACATTGGCCGGATTAATCACTGGTGGGACAGAGGCATAAGACCAAACTAAATGAAGTTTCTCACCTCTGTACTAAGAATATGAGTCCTGATCATGTGTATAGATCATAGAAGGGATGATGATGCTGACATCAAATGGACATGGTGGTTCTGAGGGGCACTGTGGCACAACTTAAGGATTTGAAATAAAAGAAATTGCCAAGGGCTTAGAGAAGGGGAACAAGAGCAAAACCTGGGAGAATGCCTGAATTTGAGGAATAGAAAAAGAAATCAGTGGAGAAAAATCAGTTAGAGACACCAGAGAGGAGTTTGAAGAGTTCAGGTTCACCTAAGTGGAAGGAAATTTCAAGGAGTAGATGACAAGTGGCATCATAGCTGTGGAGAGGTTGAGGATAGAAACTGAGGAAAAGTTAATGTTAAATGTACTGATTAGAAAAATCACTGGTGACCTTCAGGAAACCAGTTTTAGTATAGAGGTGAGGTCAAAAGGTAGAGCATATGTGAATGTGAGTCTTTAAAATGGTGCTTGGGAATTGATTGGTTTTGTTAGATTTGGCAGCATGCCCCGAATGGAGTTACAAGAAAAGCCCAGAGCCAATTTTATCTGCAATAATGAGTCCTTGAATGTGTTAACTGCTTGCATCCTTTTTGTTCAAAGTGCTTAAACAAAAGTTATTTAATTCATATTACCTAATTTCCTAATTCACATTGCCTAATTACCTCAAAACCACCTTGTAAGGCCAGGAAGTCAGGAAGCAATTTCCTCATTTATAAAATGAAATAGAGATCTGAGATATTAAGCAATTTATGCCAGGTCACACAGCTAATAAAAAACAGGGGCAGGATAAGGACCCAGGTCTCCTGTTTCCTCGTTCAACACTACTTCCATTGCTCCAAACCAAATGTATAGGGCTCTACTGCCAATAGGTCTCATCTTACCTGGCAATGAAAGTTCAGAGACCACATACAAAGCCCGTATTTAACAAAGAACACATAATAAATCAGAGACAAGGAATATCTCTCTTTCTCCAGCACACTGGAAACAGGTGGATTAGCTTGAATTTGAACTTCTCAGCCAGAAGCCTCTGTGCAACGAGCTAACAATTTAAGGTTATTTTTCTCTCATCTTTTTTCCTGTATGTAGCAAGTCAAGAACTGCCATTGATTTTTTAGTGTCTTGATATACTTGTTGGCTTTTTAATCATTCACATAAAAGGAGCCAGTAATAAGCCCAACTTCATGATTCCATCAAAAACCAATTATTTGTGAGTAATTGACATTGGAATTTTCACTGTTTTCTTGAGGTCTACCAGACCCTAGAGACATACATTTTTAATGGTGACAATAAGCATTATGGAGTAGTCAGAGTCAGAAGGAGTAGGATGGCAGGGGAGCATACTAAGATGCTTTCCTAAGAAAGGAGACCATTTGACTTTGACCCATTAAAGCATAATTCCCCAGTTCCTGCTACTGCCTTCTCTTCTCTGTTCTCTAACCTTAGCCATGATAAATAGTCAATACACAATGATACAACATTTAAAAAATAATCAAGTAGGCCAAGATGTCCATGGATATCATATCCCTGTTCATCATGGATCATCTCAGGGCACAAGTACCTTTGCCTACAACAAGGAGATTATTCACTAGAGTCTTTTGCTAATTCCTGATACATAGGGATAAGATGTCATTATGTGGTCTAGACACACTGAGATTGATCTCTCATACTTCAAGAGGCCATTGGTTCCAAACTGATTGTGAGTTGTTTTCATCATGGATCTTGGTACAGTTTAGGGTTTTGTTCACACTTATTGTCTTTAACAGGCCAGGTCTGAGGATTTTCAGTGGAAGTGGTTACTTGCTGGCCCAGGAGAGCTCTAAATTCAATGGTAGCAGATGCTATTAGATGAGACTTCTGGATAGTGAAGTTCCTTTTCTTCTCAGCACATCACCTGTTACCATGCTTCAGGTTCTGAAAGACATGAATCCTGGAGAAACACGACACCTTATATAAACATATATTTATTATTATTTATTTATTATCTCATATTATAGCTCACCTCCTCAGAGAATCACATACAAACTTCAGGGATATTTCAATTTATTTACCCATGTTTTTTTTAAGGCCTCTTTCTTCCCTAAGAGACCTTATATGGTTTGGCTGTGTCTCCACCCAAATCTCATCTTGAAATATAGCTCCCATAATCCCCACATGTCATGGGAGGGACTTGGTGGGTGGTAATTGAATCATGGGGGTGGCTACACCCATACTGTTCTTGTGATAGTGAGTGAGTTCTCACAAGATCTGATGGCTTAACAAGGGGCTTTTCCCTCTTTGCTCAGCACTTCTCCTTCCTGCCACCGTGTGAATAAGGACATGTTTGCTTCCCCATCTGCCATGATTATAAGTTTCCTGAGGCCTTCCCAACCATATGGAACAGTGAGTCAATTAAACCTCTTTTCTTTATATATTACCCAGTCTCAGGTATTTCTTCACAGCAGCATGAAAATGGACTAATACAGTAAATTGGTACCAGGAATGGGATGCTACTATAAGGATATCAAAAATGTGGAAGCAACTTTGGAACTGGATAATAAGCAGAGGTTGAAACAGTTTGAAGGGCTCAGAAGAAGACAGGAAAATGTGGGAAACTTTGGAACTTCCTAGAAACTTGGAAGGTTCAGAAGACAGGGAGATGTGGGAAAGTTTGGAACTTCCTAGGGACTTGTTGAATTGCTTCAACCAAAATGCTGGTAGTAATATGAACAAAGAAGTCCAGCCTGAGGTGATCTCAGATGAAGATGAGGAACTAGTTGGGAACTACAGTAAAGGTCACTCTTGCTGTTTGTAGCAAGAGACTGTCAGCTGTTTGCCCCTACCCTAGAAATCTATGGAACTTTGAACTTGAGAGATGATTTAGGGTATCTGGCAGAAGAAATGTCTAAGAAACAAAGCATTCAAGAGGTGACAGAGCATAAAAGTTTAGAAAATTTGCCACCTGATGATGCAGTAGAAAAAAAAGCCCATTTTCTGAGGAGAAATTCAAATTAAGTTTACTGCAGGGATGGAACCCTCATGGGAGAACCTCTGCTAGAGCAGAGCAGAAGGGAAATGTGGGGTCAAAGTCCCCCACACAGAGTCCCCACTGGTGCACTGACCAGTGGAGCAAAGAAAAGAGGGCCACAGTCCTCCAGACCCCAGAATGGTAGATCCACCAACAGCTTGCACTGTGCATGCACCTGGAAAAGTCATAGGCACTCAATGCCAGCCCATGAAAGCAGCTAGGAGGGGAGCTGTACCCTGCAAAGCCACATGGGGCACAGCTGCCCAAAGCCATGGGAGCCCACCTGTTGCATTAGCATGACCTGGATGTGAGACATGGAGTCAAACAAGATCATTTAGAACTTTAAGGTTTAATGGCTGCCCTATTGGATTTCAGACTTGCATGGGGCCTGTAGCCCCTTTGTTTCGGTCACTTTCTGCCATTTGAAACAGGTATATTTACCCAATGTCTGTACCCCTGTTGTATCTAGGAAGTAACTAACTAGCTGTTGATTTTATAGGCTCATAGGCAGAGGGGACTTGCTTTGTCTTAGATGAGACTTTGGACTTGGTTTTTGGGGTTAATGCTGGAATGACCTAAGACTTTGAAGGACTGTTGGAAAGGCATCATTGTGTTTGGAAATGAGAGGACATGAGATTTGGGAGGGGCCAGGAGCACAATGATACAGTTTGGCTGTGTCCCCACCAAAATCTCATCTTGAATTGTAGCTCCCATAATCCCCACATGTTGTGGGAGGAACCCAGTGGATGGTAATTGAATTATGGAAGCAGTTACCCCCATGCTGTTCTCCTGATATTGAGTGTATGTGTAAGTCTGAATGACTTTCATATTCTTTTTGTGCTCCTAGAACCTAATTTTTGGTTTTTGGAAAATTCAAAGAATGGAGAATCAAATCAAGAGACAGAAAACTTCATGCTATTCTGACGTATAGAACTCAAACAATATTGCTGAAAAATAAATATGACCACTTTCACCATAGATCTGAAGAGTATTCGCTATTTATTGATACTTTATAAGGATGGTGATGATGACAATGATAAAGGGTTCATCCTGAAGCAAAAGCAGTGTCAGCCCAACCTCACATGCTCTAAAAAAAAAAAAAAAAAAAAAAAAGAGAGAAGAAAGAACCATAGTCAGGGCGAGGACTGTGACCCCTCCATTCCTTCCCCTGGAGTTCCACCAATATAGTGGCCTTGAATTCTATGAGGAAATGCTCCCTCCTGAGGAGCAATGAGGAGAAAATGTGTGGTTGATGCCTAGGAGAGGAAATTTAAATTTGGAATACTAGTATCTGTGAACATGCACATTGAAGCAACTAAGCAATGACTAGCTGACAAGCACCAGTTTATGTTTGAAGAATTATAGTCAAGGATCCTAATGAAATTGTTTTTACTCCTACTCCTCGGAAAATTGAATTAACTCCAATAAGAGTAAATCTGTAGATTTAGCCCATAGAAGGCAGCTAGCTTTCTTGCAGAAGTCAGGGTTTTTCCTTCTGAACTTCTCCCAGAGTATTCTCTATTTATGGGGAGTCTGTCTAGGTGAATATCTCAGTAGCACGTTTACTGCTGTGTATCTTGTAGACACATCCCCAAAGTACTTTTCCCAGCTATGGTTTCTATTGGTTGCAACAAACCTGTGATAAAAGTCAGATGTTTGATGAAGAGCCTGAGGCACAGATAAGTTAAGCCATTTTTCAGAGCTTGCACAGCTGCCGAGTTTAGTGATAGACCTGAAATTTGACCCAGTCCCTTCTCTACCAGCCTGGCCTCCAGATGGCAGCACATGGTGAGTGCTCACAAATAAGAAGAGTAAAGAATGACTGTTGACCGGGCGGGGTGGCTCACGCCTGTAATCCCAGCACTTTGGGAGGCTGAGGCGGGCGCATCACGAGGTCAGGAGATTGAGATCTTCCTGGCTAACTGGGTGAAACCCCATCTCCACTAAAAAAAAAAAACAAAACAATTAGCCAGGCATGGCAGTGGGTACCTGTGGCCCCAGCTACTCAGGAGGCTGAGGCAGGAGAATGGCGTGAACCCAGGAGGCAGAGCTTGCAGTGAGCAGAGATCACACCATTGCACTGCACTCCAGCCTAGGTGACAGAGCAAGACTGTCTCACAAAAAAAAAAAAAAAAAAAAAAAAAAAAAAAAAAAAATGACTTTCGTCACTGATGTGGATTATTTTTTTTTCCAATGAACATAGTGATGAGAGCAATCACAAAAGCACTGATAAGCATCTTCTTCTGAGTCTTTACCAATTATTCATGTTATTCATAACCAAGATAGAGCAAAGCAAATACATAGCTTCATTGCTACCACTTATGTGCCTGCTGTATCCATTGAAATGTAATATACATCATATGCATGTATTTTTGCTCAGTTATTACTTAAATTTGTAAGGAAGATATTATTCTTCCCATATTACAGATGAAGAAACTGAGATCCAGAAAAAAGAAATAACTTGCTTTCATGTAGATGTAACTATGATGTGTCTGAGTCTGTATCATACATGATTCTGCATTCATGTTGGACTGTATTCCCTATGCTTACCTCACCAGTGGAGTCATTAAGAACCTAGCCCACAGGAGACCACAGCTGCTGTCAAGCAGGTGTGGCTGTTAATTTGTAGTTTCCATTGTCCCTGAGCTATTTCAATGAACAAACCAGGAGGAGGCCGGGCGCGGTGGCTCAAGCCTGTAATCCCAGCACTTTGGGAGGCCGAGGCGGGTGGATCACGAGGTCAGGAGATCGAGACCCTCCTGGCTAACACGGTGAAACCCCGTCTCTACTAAAAATACAAAAAACTAGCCGGGCGCGGTGGCGGGCGCCTGTAGTCCCAGCTACTCGGAGGCTGAGGCAGGAGAATGGCGGAAACCCGGGAGGCGGAGCTTGCAGTGAGCCGAGATCGCGCCACTGCACTCCAGCCTGGGCGACACAGCGAGACTCCGTCTCAAAAAAAAAAAAATAAAATAAAAATAAAAAAAAAAAAAAAAAAAGAGAAAAAACCAGGAGGAGACAGCTTTCACTACACCTGTCTTTGCCTAAAAATTACTACAGGCTTTGGCATGATCAGAGCATGTGTCTTCAGCAACTGTGAAACCTGCCTTTGTGGTTCTACATCTGAACACAGCTGTGAAAAGTATAGCCTGTAGCTTGGATCCTTGGCCTCTGGTGGAGTGTCCTTCTCATTCCTGGTAGGTACCAGTGACTCCACGCAACATTTCACCTTATTATTTTTTTTTTTTTTTTTGAGACAGAGTATCACTCTGTCTCCCAGGCTGGAGTAAAATGGCATGATCTCGACTCACTGTACCCTCCGTCTCCCAGGTTCAAGTGATTATCCTGCCTCAGCCTCCCAAGTAGCTAGGATTACAGGCACCTGCCACCATGCCTGGCTAATTTTTGCATTTTTAGTAGAGATGGGGTTTCACCATGTTGTTCACTCTGGTCTCAAACTCCTGACCTCAAGTGATCTGTCTGCTTTGGCCTCCCAAAGTGCTGGGATTACAGGTGTGAGCCACTGTGCCCAGCTTCATTTCACCTTCTTTAAACTTGTTTTCAAGGAAGGCATTACTCTTATTCTTATCAATGTAAAATTGTCTGCAAGGAGTTAGAAGAGTTACTCTTTTCCTAAGGAAATGGATGTGACAGGGAGACAAGCATGCTGCCACTTTAGTGAATGATGGCAGTTCTAGGCATTGGTAGGAAAAGCTGTTTTTTATATTATCATTAACCCAACATTTCCTTGAATGCATATCTGCACATAGGTAATTTGAAATAATACCCAACAGGAAAAAAAAATTAGAATTAACCAGACTAAAAACATGGACCCTAATCTGAACAAAATCCAGTGATTAGATTTTATTGACTAATAAAAAAAATTAAATGTTTAAGTTTTTTGTGGTCATTTTTTATTACTCATAAAGACGGCCCCTAGGCAGCCATGTTTATGGTTTGCACTTGATTAAACATTGTGGTGGCTTGGTCCAAGCTGAGCCAATCAGGTTCCTCCTCCTGGTGAGCTGGAATCACAGTTAAAATCCTATTCAAATTGACCTCAGGGGTTGGGATAAGGCTGTCTGCTGACACAGTGAGAAATCCAGTCTGCAGTGGGAGAAGGGATGGAGCGGAAAGCAGGAATGAGACACTAAGAGTGTGTCTTCCCTAAGTTCTGGGGCTTTGCCTTTTCCTGGTTCCAAATCCTTTGAGTCCAGGTTCCAGGGCTCCATGAGATGCTCCAATTTCTGTGTAAAGACCAACCAAAATATGGTGGAAGTGCAGAGGGAGGCATCATTTTCTTAAACTGGATTTGTTAGCCACATTATGTAGTTTCAAAGGACAGAACTATGAGATAGTGGGAAAAACTGGTCAAAATATGTTGATGCCATGAAATGTTGAATCCCAGTGACATTATTTGGCCAATTTATTTCATCTTTCTGAGGTTCAGTATCCCCATTTGTAAATGAGGACTGTGTTTCCAATCTCATAGGATTTTTGTAAAAATTAACTCACATATGTATAGTAGGTGGGTCTAGCTCTAACGATTAGACCTAGCACCTGGAGAAAAGTTACAGGCTGGGCAAAGGTCATACCTTGGAAGGTCTTATGTGCCAGGCTAAGAAGGTAAAACTTTAAATTGCAGGCAACGAAGTAATTAAAGAGCTTTGTAGAGAGGAAAGATATGGTTAAATTTGCCTTTAAAGGAGATCACAGAGTACTGAGCAGTGAGATTCGGAGGGAACACAGGAAACAGAAAAAAACAGGGACCTGTAGTAGTGAGAAGATTGTGGCTGAAGTCCAGGGTATTAATTGTGGAGGCCTGGAAGGAGCAGCTGGCATGGGGTTTAGAACGTGGGAGACAACATTCTCCTAGTTCTCTCAGATACAGAGTGCATTTATGAATGGAGTTAATTGAGTTCTTTCTATTGCATGGCACCTGCAGAGAGGGTTGTTGAGTTTCGTTGCTGTTATTTTTTAAAGTTACCTATCTATGAAGTATACCACAAGGGAGAAAGTGTTTTGTATGTTAGGACCTTGGCAGATAGACATCAGAATGTCAGGGAAGTTTTGGACAATATCACTATTGTCTTTAATCCCCAATTATAGGATGAAAAATCTCTTTATTCAAAATAAACCTCAAATAAAGCCCCACATTATCCATTATAGCGCAGAACCAAAGCATCACCATTCTTTATCTAAGAGGGTATGATATATCAAAAGCCTATGTCAACAAAGAGAATAACTGTTAAGGGTCAGGAAGAATCAGAGGGGACTGGTGGCTTTATCTTTTGGGGCACATTGAAGCAGTTTCAGAACCCCCACTTTTTCAGGTACCATCTGTGACCTCGTTGTTTAAATGTGAGCTGTCCAGACAGCAACAAAAGGAAAGATAAAATGTTTCAGTTGCCCACAATTAGTTTAGAAATACAATAAACATATATGTGTTGAGCATGTGACTTTCTCTCTCTCTCTCTTTTTTTTTTTTTTTTTTTTTTGGCTGTGCTTATTCTAATTATAGTTGGGAGTCAGGAGCAAAGAAAAAAATTAAGTTTTATGGAAATGCTTAATTTACAGGATGCAAGTGAAACTCTTTACCCAAATAATGGCACTGGGATTCAACATTTCATGGCATCAACATATTTTGACCAGTTTTTCCCACTATCTCATAGTTCTGTCCTTTGAAACTACATAATGTGGCTAACAAATCCAGTTTACAACAGTTTTGGAATTACAATAAAAGATGAGATGTTTCCAAGAATCTGTGCAGCAAACTGAGTACATCAGTCTCATCTGACCCGCTGCCCTTCTCCACACTTGCTCGTGTGTTTCCTCACTCCCAACACACACAGATAATTTTAGACATTGTGCTTAACACCTTAGTACCTCTTTGGGTCCAGTGGGGATAAGATTAAAGGGGGACACCTTCCTCCTTCTGAATTCTAATACCTGGAATTATTTTCTTGAGAATAATGAGATTTAATGCTATAATTTCTATGTGAATGTGCTGTAGATGGCAGATATTATATATATGCAGAATATTCCTTAGAATACAATCATAAGAAAATAAACATTTTACCTTCTGTGGCTTTTTTTTTTTTTTTTTTTTTTTTTTTTTTTTGACAGAGTCTCACTCTTTCACCCAGGCTGGAGTGCAGTAGTGTGATCTTGGCTCACTGCAACCTCCGCCTCCCAGGTTCAAGCAATTCTCCTGCCTCCCGAGTAGCTGGGATTACAGGCGTGTGCCACCACGCCCAGCTAATTTTTTTTATATTTTTAGTAGAGACGGGGTTTCACCATTTTGGTCTCGATCTCCTGACCTCATAATCAGCCCACCTCGGCCTCCCAAAGTGCTGGGATTACAGGCGGCGTGAGCCACCTCGCCCGGCCTACCTTCTGTAGCTTTTAAGTCCATAGATCATCCCAGTGCCTCGACACATAATAGATTTTGCAAGACAGCTCTGGGGATTTGGTATCCCTGGGCTTCAGCACATATTAATTATTCATCCTGTACAAGATACCTAACTTGCTCTCTTTCAGTTTCGTCAACTATAAAATGGGGATAATAATAGTACCTACAACACAGTCATGGGGTTGGGGTGAGTTCATTAACAATTCAAGTAAAGGGCTCTATCATTATTATAACTATTATCATGATTATTTTTGTTTCTCAGAAACCAAGTGATAATGAAGATAGGAGAAAAGGTCTTGAGATTTCTCCAAAATACAATTTAGTATGATGGGTCTTTACATCCAAGATTTGTTGGTGTCCCATATGCACAGCTTTGAAATACCTATTCCGCTTAGCTTTGCAGACAATCACAGCTCTCTCCCTTCCCACTTCCTCCTCTCAGTGGCTCAAAGCTGAACTTGAACTCTGTGTAGAGGATTTACTGATGAAGGAAACAAGGATAGGCTGGAGGCAGATGGCATGAACCCACATCCTGTTTCTGCTACTTGGACAAGTTCTTTAGCCTCTCCAAATCCTTACTTTGTCCTCTCTAAAGCAGGATTAAAGATGCCCACCTAGAGAATTGTTGTGATTAGTAGATTGAATGAAAGCATAAATGTAAAACAAATGTAAAATGTCATCATGGTAGAAAAAAGGGCAATGTGTTTCCTTCAGAGCTGACCCTGAAGACACCTGTCTCAAGAGATCCTCCCACCTCAGCCTCCTCAGTAGCTGGGACTGCAGGTGCATGCCACACAATGCCTGGCTAATGTTTTTATTTTTTGTAGAGACGGGGTCTTGCTGTGTTGCCCAGGCTGGTGTCAAACTCCTGGCCTCAAGCAGTCTTCCCACCTTGGCTTTGCAAACCTCTAAGATTACAGGTATCATCCATCATGCCCTGCTTGTGGTTCACTTTTTAAATGAAACCCTTTCAGATTTAATAGGGAGGGAAAATATCCTCTCTTTTCCCTTTTCATATGGACAAACTCAAGCCCAAGCTAAAATCAGTGAAAGATCACTCAACAACAACAAAAAGTTGTGGGTTTTTACTGATGTTTCTTTTTTATAAATGTGAACCTAGGGGGACACAGGCTGCCTTTTAAATCTTTATCCATTTAGACTCTGCCTATCTTGTGTTAGAAGTACACACAATACAGTTGGATAAATTTTAAAAATTACAACGTTGTAGCAAAGGGAAAAATAAGGATGAGAAAATGAAAGGGCATAAAACATGTACAGCATAAATTGTTAGTGGAGGACCGCAAATTTAGTTTCATATTTCCAAGTGGGAGGAAGAAAAAATGACCAGTTGTGAGATTTATAGCATGCATAAGATGAAAAGCAGATATTCTGGTGAGATGTAGCTGTCCCTGGTATTGGGATTGGAGACAGATTTTGCCCATGTGTCCTTATGAGCGAAGAAAGCTTCACAACTTTCCAACTAGACTCCTTGCATCCAGTCGTGTCCAGTAAATCCATCCTCCACTAGAAACTTAAATTATCTTCTCAATGAACAAAGTTTATATCATTCCCAACCTAAAATCTCTAGCCCTTTTTCTTTCTTTTTTTTTTTGAGATGGAGTGCAGTGGTACAATCTCAGCTCACTGCAACCTCCACTTCCTGGGTTCAAGCAATTCTCCTGCCTCAGCCTCCTGAGAAACTGGGACTACAGCGTGAGCCACCATGCCCAGCTAATTTTTGTATTTTTAATAGAGATAGGATTTCACCATGTTGGCCAGTATGGTCTTGATCTTTTGACCTAGTGATCCACCCACCTCAGCCTCCCAAAGTGCTGGGATTAAATGCATGAGCCACCACGCCCAGCCAGCTATCTTTTTTGTGCTCAAAAGCAATACAGAAATATTGCTTCTTTTTTTTGTTTTTAAAGGTGATTCTTAAATCGAACTTTTTTTTTTTTTTTTTTTTTTTTTGGAGGCTGATGATTGCTGTTTCTTTTTTTTTTAATTTTTTAATTTTTTAATTTTAATTTTAATTTTTTAATTTTATTTTATTGTTATTATACTTTAAGTTCTAGGGTACATGTGCATAACGTGCAGGTTTGTTACATATGTACACTTGAGCCATGTTGGTGTGCTGCACCCATCAACTCGTCATTTACATCAGGTAAAACTCCCAATACAATCCCTCCCCCCTCCCCCCTCCCCATGATAGACCCTGGTGTGTGATGTTCCCCTTCCCAAGTCCAAGTGATCTCATTGTTCAGTTCCCACCTATGAGTGAGAACATGCGGTGTTTGGTTTTCTGTTCTTGCAATAGTTTGCTGAGAATGATGGTTTCCAGCTGCATCCATGTCCCTACAAAGGACACGAACTCATCCTTTTTTATGGCTGCATAGTATTCCATGGTGTATATGTGCCACATTTGCTTAATCCAGTCTGTCACTGATGGACATTTGGGTTGATTTCAAATCTTTGCTATTGTGAATAGTGCCGCAATAAACATACGTGTGCTTGTGTCTTTATAGCAGCATGATTTATAATCCTTTGGGTATATACCCAGTAATGGGATGGCTGGGTTATATGGTACTTCTAGTTCTAGATCCTTGAGGAATCGCCATGCTGTTTTCCATAATGGTTGAACTAGTTTACAATCCCACCAACAGTGTAAAAGTGTTCCTATTTCTCTACATCCTCTCCAGCACCAACAAATAAACCCCATTGTTGTTTCCTGACTTTTTAATGATTGCCATTCTAACTGGTGTGAGATGATATCTCATTGTGGTTTTGATTTGCATTTCTCTGATGGCCAGTGATGATGAGAATTTTTTCATGTGTCTGTTGGCTGTATGAATGTCTTCTTTTGAGAAATGTCTGTTCATAGATGGATTCACAGCTGAATTCTACCAGAGGTACAAGGAGGAGCTGGTACTATTCCTTCTGAAACTATTCCAATCAATAGAAAAAGAGGGAATCCTCCCTAACTCATTTTATGAGGCCAACATCATCCTGATACCAAAGCCTGACAGAGACACAACAAAAAAAGAGAATTTTAGACCAACATCCCTGATGAACATCGATGCAAAAATCCTCAATAAAATACTGGCAAACGGGATCCAGCAGCACATCAAAAAGCTTATCCACCATGATCAAGTGGGCTTCATCCCTGGGATGCAAGGCTGGTTCAAAATTCGCAAATCAATAAACGTAATCCAGCATATAAACAGAACCAAAGACAAGAACCACATGATTATCTCAATAGATGCAGAAAAGGCCTTTGACAAAATTCAACAGCCCTTCATGTTAAAAACACTCAATAAATTCGGTATTGATGGAATGTATCTCAAAATAATAAGAGCCATTTATGACAAACCCACAGCCAATATCATACTGAATGAGCAAAAACTGGAAAAATTCCCTTTGAAAACTGACACAAGACAGGGATGCCCTCTCTCACCACTCCTATTCAACATAGTGTTGGAAGTTCTGGCTAGGGCAATCAGGCAAGAGAAAGAAATCAAGGGTATTCAATTAGGTAAAGAAGAAGTCAAATTGTCCCTGTTTGCAGTTGACATGATTGTATATTTAGAAAACCCCATTGTCTCAGCCCAAAATCTCCTTAAACTGATAAGAAACTTCAGCAAAGTCTCAGGATACAAAATTAATGTGCAAAAATCACAAGCATTCTTATACACCAGTAACAGTCAAACAGAGAGCCAAATCATGAATGAACTTCCATTCACAATTGCTTCAAAGAGAATAAAATACCTAGGAATCCAACTTACAAGGGATGTAAAGGACCTCTTCAAGGAGAACGACAAACCACTGCTCAGTGAAATAAAAGAGGACACAAACCATGGAAGAACATACCATGCTCATGGATAGGAAGAATCAATATCATGAAAATGGCCATACTGCCCAAGGTTATTTATAGATTCAATGCCATCCCCATCAAGCTACCAATGAGTTTCTTCACAGAATTGGAAAAAACGGCTTTAAAGTTCATATGGAACCCAAAAAGAGCCTGCATTGCCAAGAGAATCCTAAGTCAAAAGAACAAAGCTGGAGGCGTCACGCTATCTGACTTCAAACTATACTACAAGGCTACAGTAACCAAAACAGCATGGTACTGGTACCAAAATAGAGATGTAGACCAATGGAACAGAACAGAGTCCTCAGATATAATACCACACATCTACAGCCATCTGATCTTTGACAAACCTGAGAGAAACAAGAAATGGGGAAAGGATTCCCTATTTAGTAAATGGTGCTGGGAAAATTGGCTAGCCATAAGTAGAAAGCTGAAACTGAATCCTTTCCTTACTCCTTATACGAAAATTAATTCAAGATGGATTAGAGACTTAAATGTTAGATCTAATACCATAAAAACCCTAGAAGAAAACTTAGGTAATAGCATTCAGGACATAGGCATGGGCAAAGACTTCATGTCTAAAACACCAAAAGCAATGGCAACAAAAACCAAAATAGACAAATGGGATCTAATTAAACTAAAGAGCTTCTGCACAGCAAAAGAAACTACCATCAGAGTGAACAGGCAACCCACAGAATGGGAGAAAATTTTTACAATCTACTCGTCAGATAAAGGCTAATATCCAGAACCTACAAAGAACTCAAACAAATTTACAAGAAAAAAACAAACAACCCCATCAAAAAGTGGGCAAAGAAATATTGCTTCTGAGAGGTGTTGTGCTGGTAAATGTTTAACCATCAGTTCTTGGAAAGAGACAGCAGCTCTGACTTTTCGCACTTGCCAGTTACTGAAGTATAAGTAATCCTACCATGGCCAACTTGAAGCTACTAAGAGTGGATTGGAAATAATTTCCACTATACAGATATAATAGATATAAATAACTTCAAGAACCTAGATAATAGTAAAGTCAGTAGTTAGGAAGTGATAAGTTTTAAAGATTTTTAAAAATATGATTTACTTAGTCATAAGTTTATATAATTAAATATTTTTTAGAAAGTGAGAGATGAGATTTCACTATGTTGCACAAGACTGGCCTTGAACTCTGGGCCCAGGCAATCCTCATGTCTCAGCCTCCTGAGTATCTGGGACTACCTGGGCATCACCACACTCAGCAACTTAATTTTTAATAATAACTGTTGAACAATCGCTTGAAAAATTTCTATTTAGCAACTGACTCTGTTGAACTTATATCAAGCTGGCTGCAACACATCACAAGGGCTGAAGCATCACAAGATCTGTCCCCAGCTGTCTTCTCCAGGATCATCTTTGGCTACTTGCTCTCTCGTATCTTCTGCTCCAGACATTCTGAAGTACCACAAATAATCTAAGCTTTTCCTTAGATAATAATCAGAGCTTTTGTATACACTGCTCCTTTTGGCTGGAATTTGTTGACTAACTCCCTCTTGTCCTCCAGATCTCCATTTACAATGTTTCACTCTAAGAAGTCTTTTTTGGCACTATAAATTGGTGTGGTGACTGTTTGGAGAAGAATTAATATTGCACAATCCTGATTTTTGTCCTGATTCCTGGTGGAAATCTCTAAGTCCTTGAAAAGTTCTGCCTGATAGGAGTGTCTTTGTTTACTCGGGCCACACCTAATAGTGCAAGTTGACAGTGCGATTTACAATGAGGGCTTTGGATCACCATGGGGTGTATAGGCTTGACCTCCATAGAGGATGAAAACTAAGGTCAGGAACATGAATAGTCAACCATATCTATGTAACTGAGCCCCAATAAAAACTCTGCACATCAGGGCTCAGGAGAACTTTTCTGAGGACACTAATACTCCATATGTATGGTCACACATTGCTACTGGGAGAAGTTTGCAATGTCTGTGATTCCACTGTTGAGGGGCGGGAACAATTGGTAGCTGGCATTTGGAATTCTCCTGAACCTTGCCCCATGCACTGCTTCCCTTGGCTGATTTTCATCTGTATCCCTTTGCTATGATAAGCCATAATTATGAGTAAAACAGCTTTCTGTGAGTTTTGTGAGTACTTCAACAAGTTATTGATCCTGAGGTGGTCTCAGAGTCCCCCAAAATTTCAATTGGTGTCAGAAGGGAGGGTAGTTTTGGGGACTCCCAAACTTTGGGAACTCTCAAACCTTTTAAGTGCTTTCACTCACTATGGTGCATGTACCACCCTATGAAGCATTTTCCTGCTTACCTGTCTGAGAATGGGGACTGTACCTTGTTCACTATTGCATCCCTAGAACCTAAATCATGGCAAAATGTAGTCACTCAAACATTGGTGGAATGAGTTTAACAGACAGTATTATCATATTGCTGTAATAATCACACATTTGTTCCTTAAAATTATTTTTATTTTTACATGAATCAGCTAAATTGAAAAAAATAATGACTGATGACCACTCAATAAAACCAATTTCATAAGCAGCCAAGAAGCACATCTTTATGAATCTCTCACTTTGATAATTTCATTTCGTCTAATAATATTTAGATCATAGATGAATGCAAAATTATTTTTCAGATAAGGTTTCTTCCAACTGACCTTATGATGAAAATTACATTGCAGAATATGATGTCTTGTTTCCTAGGATATACCTGGAGGATAGATTAAAGGGTTGCTCCAGGAGCTTCATAAGCCAGCTGAGTCCAGGATAGGATTAACATCAACCTGGGAAAATACACACATTCAACTAGAATACTTGGCTGAGTAGAAGCCTACTTCAAGGCTGACCAGAGATAACCAGTTTTCTTTTGTTTATTCTACATGAAAGTAAAAAGATCTGAGAACGTAAGCTGAATCTACTGCAGAGAACACAATCAAGTCCCTTTTCCCTGTAAATCAACGTATTCACCTGCAGAATGAGGATAAGAATATTCACCTTGCTTCACAAAATGTTGTGGCGATCAAAGGAGATGACAAGCATAAGAACTCTGGAAATACTAAAGCATGTACACAATTTTGCTTTTCTCTTACTGTTCACATATGAGAGACACGATGCCACCTGGACACTTGCTTAATAGTGTTTAAGACTGTTAATTAGTCTAAAGAAAACAGAAACAATGTATCATCTAAGTTTACAGGTAGCAGGTCAAAACTGGCGTAATTGCAACAACTAATTTTTATTGAGTACTCACTGGACACTGGGTCAACCACTTCACATTATATCATTTTATCCTCACAACTCCTCAGGGTACATATATTATTATCCTCAACTTATAGATGAGGAAACTGAGGCTCAAGGGTATGACATAACCTTGTCTGGGGTCACATCATCAGTAATTAGAAGAGATGAGACTCCAGCTCAACTTGTCTCTGTGAAATCCAATCTCTTACCAGTATGCAGATATACCCCTCTGTGGAAGGACTTGGAGAGGGAATTTGTGATGAGTGAGTTTTTGGTCATTGTGCAGCTATGATTAGAGATTTAGCCATAGCTCTCACCGTATTCACATGAGAGCTAGAAGGGATAAAGAGAGGTATTGTATGAATATTTTAACGTGAAATGTAACTTCTTCTACTAACCATAACAAATACCACAACTCCCATTTCAGATTGGACCCCAAAGATGTGATAAGATTGCCCATGGGAAGCTTGCAATTTAAGTTTATTTTATAATCCATTTGAATAGAGTGATGAGATAATATTAATTCGTGACAACTTGCTCTCAAATTGTGAATTTTGGGGAACATTTCCAGTAATCATTAGGTCCAGTAATCATTAGGTCTGTGTGAATCATTAGATTCACACTTTCACCTGTGTGTTTAAGAGCTGTTTTATTAATTCCTAGAGTAGGAGGATGAAATACATGGAAGAATTGACTTTGTCTCCTTTGCCTCCTAAATTTGCAATTTTTAATGTCAGTACAGTAAGTTGAGAATGGTTGTTGGGAGTCTTCTTAGTCCCAAATCCCCTCCCTGTTAAATCTCTTGTCTTCTTTATGCTTATTTGTTCTTCATGATGAGTTCTTCTCAAATGTGAATCCTGTTTTAACTGTACTGTATATGGACTAGGCTTTGTTAGAAAGAGGTTCCTCCTCATCATCTATAATAGCTTTTTTGGTCAATAAATACTAATACTGACCCTATTTTAAGGCCACTGTACCCTGAATGCCTCTGAGCTTAATGCTACAGAGACTTTCAGTGAATTTCTGATGTTCAGCATAAAAGCTTAGCTAGAGAGAAAACGGCTGTCATCTGAATGGTGGATTCATAGGTGTCTTCTCAGGTAGCAGAGCTTAACATTTTTTCAAGGCAATTGGGTGGTTATGCCCATGTTAAAATTGATCAAATTCTTCTCTTTACTGTGCTGATCTAATTGTGCACTGGGTTATTTCTTCCTAATGACCTATGGCACCAGCTAGTCCACGTTGATTAGTGTTTTGATCAGACTAGAGGTACACTTTGCAGACTTTTTCTTATACAAATGCTGTAATTCCCACTCTACTCCCACCCCTCAACCGTAGACCCTACCAATGTGTTTGAAATTTCACAACCCTGTTAATAATTTAGAAGTGTTCTATTATTCCCCCCTACTAGTAACTCATGCTCAGGGAAAAATAATTCAGAACAGATGTTCTCCATTTTGTTTTTCTGCCTACCTGACAAAAAGATTTTTGGCAACAGTGACATCAGAAAAAGAAATATTGGGAAAAAAAAATGCTTGGGGAAGAGAAGGAACTGAACAGATGTTGTAGTCAAATCCTGACTTTCCATACAAATTGGGATCAATGTGGGGAGGCAGGAGGGGTACAAGGAAGAGGAAGACAATGCCATTGACCTCCTCTGCCTCTCATCTGTGTAAGGAGCAGGTCTGCCCTCAATGTTCCTACATTTTCTTTTCTTCTATTTCCTACTCAATTTTTTTTCCCTTTCAACTATCTCATACTATCATTTGAGGCTCCACACACACCCTCCATGAAATCTCCCCCACTTTGTTATGTATTTTTGATAAAAGAGAGTCAATGGTATAAATTACCCTGCTGATTTTGTCCATTATTTGTTTTCCATGTCAATGAATGTATATCCATATCAGGATGAATAGAAACATATGAACACCTAATGGCGTTTCTAAGGTAGGAGTTGTTTGACTAGAGCAACAAGCAGTCGTATTCTTTAAATTTAAAAAGATTTGTCAACTAGAGTTTTTTTTTAATGCTCTGATTTGATAAGCAAGGGAATAGCTTCAGAAAAATGTATGAGAGTCATATTTATATGGTTGTGAAATTTTTTAAGCAGCAAGGATCTGAAACATACTTTTTAAAATAGCCAGATAGAAAAATCTTGGTGTGAGCAATTTACACTTGAAGTGACTGTTCTGTCTTTAGAACCCTGGGGAAAGTGAGGTGTTTAATGTATCTTCCAGACAATTACAAAGCAGTCCTTGATCAAAACCCTCTGTGAGAGGTATTGACAAACCTGTCCAACTGCAAGAATCTCCCGTAGAGAAAATGATCTATGAGATTACCTGCTGGCGGGTTCATGGGTCAGATTGTCAATATCTAGAGAAGGATCACAGAAATAAACATTTAGTGTTTGCTGTTCTGACATCTATATTTATGGTCCTGTTAAAGCAGTTGGTCAATCAAAACCAGTTAAAGCAATTATAATTTTCCCCAGCTACATGCAAGAGAAAGAAACTGAACTCTTTGTGATGAGAAGTCAATATAGCAAGATAATCCAAAATTGCTTTTTATTCATGTGGAGTGAATCTGGTACTATTATATTTTTTCCCACGCAATTGTCTGATTAGATGAATGCAGTGAAGATGCATTAATGTAATGAAGTCAAATACTCAATTACATTTTATTTTTTCTTCCCTTCCTACATTGTTTGAGACTCCCAAAGAATTTGAAACAGAATGGTCCTTTCCCTATTGAATTTGGCTCCTTTATATTTGGCAAATATTTATTCTTTTATCTATGTTTCAACTGGAGCTGCAGTGAATGGGTCCATTTTTCTCATGGTTTGACTTCTGCTGTCAAACAATATAGGTGATGTTGTTAGGCATAAAATTATTTTGGAGATGACACAAATCACTAATGTAAGACAGATTCTGTGCTGGATGTTAATGACAAACCCCTTTGAAGGGACAACAGAAAGTATAAACGACAGCGTCTGAAGGAGGCTGTGATTTCCAAAATGTTTACTCAGAGCTTGAAGGCAATCTGTAAAAACAGGTGTCAAATTGTACTAGGTTGGTGCAAAAGTAATTCAGGTTTTTGCAATAAAGATAAAGGCAAAAACTGCAATTACTTTTGCACCAACCTAATAAATCTTCTGAGGGCTAAAAAGAAAGACAGATATAGTGAACCACCATCTGCTTTGGTAAACTTGATATTCAAATATTTGAATGGGAAAGAATACAGCTTCTGATTAAAAGCTCAGTTTCTAGAGTTAGGCAAAACTGCATTTATCCAACATGCAGATTATATGACCTCAGGCAAGTTATTTTACCTCCCTAAGCCTCTGTTATCTCATGTGTAAAATGAAAATAATTATCAAAGTTGCCTGATAGAATTGTTATGAGTTTAAAATTACATAATTCATGCAAAGCTGTTGGTACAGTGTCTGAATCATAGTAAGCACCCAATAAATGTTAGCTCTTGTTATTATCAGAATGCTGACTAGTGTTCAATTCAATGAGCATTTACCTCACGCCTTTTATGTAACCAAAAAACTAGATGTCTTCAGAAATAAATAACACATGATCTCTGTTCTCAGTTCAGGAGGTTAACTCTAGTACTCACCCTTATATTAGAAGGTAGACTGAAATAAGTGTTTAAAAAAGATATTATAGAAATGCTACTAGACCTAGTATCTTCTCAACGACCCCTGCTTCCAATCTGACCAATTCTCTATGTGAAAACGGAGGGATCTTTGTACAACTTTTTAGCATCCTCCTGTTGAACATAACATCCAAACTATGGACTATGGGGACTAGGCCCTGCCTAATCTGGTATCCAGGGTCCTCATTTGCTGTCACTCTGTCCCTCTTATGTTGCAATTCGTCTCCACCCCACTCCAGGGACTTTGTCCTGTACCTTCCCTCTGCCTGAACTGTTCCTCCTCCTTCTCTTTGCCTAGTTAATTCTCACCTTCAGGCCTCAGCTCTGATGACACTTTCTAAGGGGTACCTGCTTAACTTCCTCGCTGCCCACTGCAACTCTAAACCAATTTCTCTGTGATTTTCTCTTGAACATTCTGTAATTTTTCCTTGTGGCCCTTAAATATTTTCTTTTATCTGTGTTTTGTTTTGTTTTGTTTTTTTAACTCTATCTCCCCACTAGACATAAATTTCTTGAAGGCAGGAACCGTGACTATTTTGATTATCATTGTATGCCCAGCTCCTAGCATTAAGCTTGGCATATAGTAGCTGAGAACCAAACAATAAGCAAAGGTATTAAGTGGCAATTTTTTAAAAGGTCAAATCATGATTCTCATACAGGTATAAAATGAAAATGTGTTAACAATTTTTTTTGTCATTATTATTATTATTTTGAGACAGGGTCTCACTCTGTCATCTGGGCTGAAGTGCAATAGCACCATCTTAGCCTCAAACACCTGGGTTCAAGCAATTCTCCTGCCTCAGCCTCAGAGTAGCTGGGATCACAGGCACATGTCATGATGTCTGGCTAATTTTTAATGTTGAGATTACAAACATGAGCTGCTGCACCCAGCCTAAATCATTATTAATAAGGGAGTCAGGCAGATATTAAACCAATTGAAAGGAGAAGTAAAAGAGTAAGTATATAGAATCCATATATCGATCTGGAATATTGTAACAAATGAGCAAATTGAGAAAAAACTGACTTCTTCCACAGTGGGGAGGGAAGTCAACTGAACCTTCACCTGATAGCATTGTTTGCATATTTATAAACAAGAATTGTTTTGCATTACTGTCAGTTATCTGCAACTTACAGAGTTGTAAAATAGCTCAAAGGCAATGAAAAGCTAGAATCAGATAACTTGGAAGACGATGCTCTAAACAATACATGTTTTTCTACTACAGCACACATTTTTCCCTACAACAAATAGACATTCTGGAGGCACACAGCATTTCATTTGGAGGGGATGGTGAGAGAGTTTAGAAGTCATGATAAAGGAGGAACAGTTGAGCTAAACCTTGAAATGTTGGTAAGGTTTCAATAATGGCAAAGCACTAGAGATTTTTGTCCTTCTGATAGCAATGAATTTTTGCAGGCAAGAATATAGTCTGTGAGACAAGATAAGAAGCCATTGCAACAGCCCAGGGGAGAAACTTCTAGAAAAGACAAGGTAACATCCATTGGGGAAGGAAAGGCCCTGAGTACTGTTTCTGGTGCCAGCATTTCTTGTGTGACTTTGGAAGAGTTTACAGATCTCTCCAGGCCTAATCTTCTTTTATCATAGGAATGTTAATTTAGCACCCAGCAACAGGGTTACAATGGTGAAGGAAAAACAAGCATGGAACTTAGATTCTAATGTATCTGGGTAACAAGGAAATGTTGACATCCTAAAGGAGCTCCCAAGCTCTAATCAGAGCGTGTAGTTGTAGATGCACTTTCTAACATCATGTTGAAATGAGAACAATTGTCCACCATCTGTGATGGAGATTATTTAGTACATAAATAGTATAGGAAAGAGATTCCTTATCACATTCCTTATCATAATCAAATAAATGAAATATTTTTGATTGTCTTCTAGTACAGGGGCCAGAAAACTTTGTCTGTAAAGGGCCAGATGTTAAATATTTCCAGCTTTGCTGGCTATACTATCTCCATTGCAATCACTTACCCCAGCTGTTGTAGCTTGAAAGTGGCCAGAGACAATATGTAAACAGGATATGCCCATGTTCCGATAAAACTTTATTTTTAAAAAACAGGCAGTGGGCCAGATATGTCCCAAAAGACCATGTTTTTCTAAACTCCATTTTAAAAGGTGGGTGGTTGGGTGCAAAGAAGATCATTAGAATTGTGAATGATCCTTAGAGATACTAGTCTTTAGAGAGTAGAGATCATTTTATTTATCTTTGTTCTAAACAATGACTTACACATAAATTATCAGTACATTGTAAAAGAAAAAAAAAACTTTTTTTTAAAGGATTCATCCTTCTCTGAACTTTCAGAGCAATTTGTCTGTCTTACAGAATCAATCACATCTTACCTGGTTTTAGAGTCACCCCTGCAAATATCTTTATTCCCTACTATGATCTAAACTCCTGGAAGGAAGATATCATGCTATTTTCTGTGTTTCCCTTTGCTCCCTGAGAGGTGCTTTAAAAAGTGTTTCTTGAATGAGTGAATGATTTCTTCTGTATTTTTGTTGTTTATCAATTTTATTTCTAATCTTTCATGGCCTCAATAAAATGCAAGGGCTTCCCCCTTGAGCATGATTAGCAATATCTCAGCAATTTCCCCAGGAATGAGACCTCTCTCAGAGCAGGATGCTTGTCTGTGATCATAACTGTCTGTTCCTCACCATTCTTTTTACTTTGTGGGGCTAGTCTTGAATAACTGATGATTTGCTTCTTAGGAAATGTCCTTTTAGTGACTGACCATGACCCATTTAACATAATTCAATATAGTGTTCCCATATTTCCCCCCTGGGCTGTCCTTTTCACGTGTCTGAGAGCTTATTCTTTATGTAAGAAAGGAACAGTGTTTTGTTGTGGATCATTTTATATACCAGACAATGAACTGTCAATGGAAATAGATGTCAGTTGCATTCAAATTTCTAGTTTATTTGTTTTTATTTTTTTAAAAATTGTCCTTAAGTGTTCCTTGCCTTGTGAGAACACCAAGGCCTTATTTCCCTGCCTACTAATAGCTTTTTCATGAAGTGAATTTTTTTATTTTTCCTTTTCTTTTTTAGCTTTTAAGTAGTACCAGATGTTGAAAGAACTTTCTCTGATTGGTGTCCAGAAAAAACAAAAAGCATGTATCACTTCAAGCCTGACCTGCAGAAGGAGAAAATGGACTCTACAAAGGCTGCCAGAATTAAACACACTACAGATGGTATAAAATGAACATTTTAGAGTTGTGTGTTTTTACCCCTGTGCTTTCATTGTTCTGTTTCACACTTGATTACAATATTAACTTTTGTTAAGAAAAGGTAAAGTAAAAAACAGAAAAGTCACAAGAAAAAGATTTTATCTTAGATATGTCTTGGTTTATATGATCTTAGGCCACAGTTTACCAAAGGGAGCTCCATGTTCACTCTGTGGGACGTTGAGGGATGTTTTGAAAGGGGAAGGGGGATTTGTGATCAAATGCTATAGTTTGAATGTATGTGTCCCTCCAAAATCCGTAAGTTGGAAGTGAAATTCCAAGGTGATGGTAGAAGGTGAGGCCTTCTGATAGAAGGTGATTAGATCATGACAGCTCTCCTCTCCCAAATAAAATTAATATCCTTTAAAAAGCACTGGAGGGAACTAATTAGGCCTTTTTCCCTTCTGCCTTCTGTCATCTGAGTTAACTGTCATGGAGGTAACTCTTTCTGCCATGTGAGGATACAGTAACAAGAAGCCACCTTGAAAGCACAGAGCACCCCCACCAGCCACCGAATCTGCTGATGACTTGACCTTCAACTTCCCAGCCTCCAGAGCTCTAAGGAATAAATTTTCTTTTTATAAATTTCCTTGTCTCAGGTGCTTTTTTATAGCAGCGCAAATGGACTGAGCCACTAAGTACATGTTAGATCTGATGGAATAAACAAGTTAAGCAAGAGACTAACCAGTACCAGGAACCTCCAAAGAAGTATATATAGTTTTGGCTTTTCTCATAACCTGCACAGAATACTTCTATTGCAGAATATTTTATAAAATGATTGCCCTTGGCATACACTTGAGAAAGTGCCTTGTGCTAGAAAAAATAAATTTGCTTAAAAAAAGTAAGCCCATGATTTTTAGTGTCATTAACTCTATAGTATTAACCTTAACATGTATGTGTGTTAACAATGTTGATACACATTAACATAGTATACAAGATAGCCTGTCCTTATCTCCTGTCTCCAAAGAGTATGCAGTCTGGTTCGAAAGTATGGCACACACACCTAAAAAGTTATTTAATGTGACAGTGCCAAACCAGTGGTCAAGAAAACAATCACTATACAACTTTTTAAAAACTATATGTGGTGGTGCCATGGAGATTCTCTGAAGGTACCACAGGGGCACCTCTAAGGCAGGAATAGCTAAGGAGAAAGTCAACCAGGAAGGGCTTAAGTTCCTATCCTTGACTTAGAAACTAAGACGTCACTTGAAGAAAAAAATCCCTGTAAAATGCTCAAATGATTAACAGATACTTTTCCACTCAATAAACGAACTGAT
The DNA here is from genome assembly GCF_007565055.1 of Rhinopithecus roxellana. Classification (NCBI taxonomy): domain Eukaryota; kingdom Metazoa; phylum Chordata; class Mammalia; order Primates; family Cercopithecidae; genus Rhinopithecus; species Rhinopithecus roxellana. The sequence continues at coordinate 99,716,137 of NC_044559.1, read as the reverse complement.
ATTGCTGCTGTCTCTGTTTGGTTTCCACGGCTGAGCAGACTGCTCCTTCTTGCCCTTGGAAGAGGCAGAAACAGGAAAATAGGTAGTCAAGCAAGATAAGAGGAAGTGGGAAGAGGTGGAAAGAGAGTATGAGAGAAGGTAGAGAAAGCTACATAAGAAGCAAGTGGGGGAAAACAAAATGAAGAAGGAAAAAAGGATGAGAGTGAAAGAGAAAAGTTCCCAGAGCCGCAGGTGGAGGAAGCATTTTGGGGATTTTCCTGAGTGCAAGGCTCTAGGTGGTGCAGGGTGGGAAAAAAGAGAAGAGAGAAAGGGGGACCCAAGAAACATGGATGGGATTATGGAGTAGTATTGTTCATATGTTTAAGATGAAAAATAAAACTCCCTTTTTAAATGCTATTTAGGACTATGCTTTGCTTGAATGTGATTCCATGTAGATATTGGATCATGTAGGCTCAGAACTCATAACAGTTACACAGATAAATGTGCCATTTGCATTAGGCTTTTTGAAATACTGCAAATAGCTTGAGGACCCCACTATTAACTTTGAGCCTTCTGAGGTGTTCAAGGGTGCCAGGGTGGAAACTCATTCCTTTGATGATGTTGACAAAACCGTGAAGGACTTTTAAAAGTCTAATTAGGAAGTCCAATGAGATTAACTGCTTTATTATTTGTACCGAACTTGATAAACAATCTGAAATGGTTTCCGTTTTCATACTTAGAATCTCCTGATGCCAAGCCTTGTATCTTGTTTCTAGTTGCTATAGAAATAGTGCAAGGAATCGACTGATTTGTTCAAAAGAATTTATTTCTTTCTGACACCATTGCCTTTAAAAGCAACATTCAGATTATTTATAAAAATTGGGTCATTGCACTGTATGGTAATTATAAATGCTATATTTTAATTGAAGGCTATGAATAAGACACTTCTGATTTTATCTTGGTTAGATTTGATGGGTCCTTTGAGGTTCTTTTATATCTGGATGTCTAACATAATTCTCAAGTGTCTTTTTTCCTTCTTTTCTTTCTCCTTCTTTCCCTTCCTTCCATCCTCCCTCCCTCCCACCCTTTCTTTCTTCCTTCCTTCCTCTTTCTCTCTTTCTCCTTCCTTCCTTCCTTCCTTCCTCCCTTCCTTCCTTTTTTCCTTCCTTCCTTCCGTCTGTTTCTATTAGTACTTTTTCCTGGCAATTCCTTTCTTAAACACTTATAGTTAACTTCAACCAAAGAAGGAACCCTTTATTTCCATCCATGCTGCTTTCTGGAACCACTCATCTTGCTGCTAACAACCATTTCATTTTGAGTGTCTTAAGAGATGCAAATTAATGGAGAAAAAATTCACTGCCTTCCGGAATCATCTCCTGTCTCGAATTTATGGCCCTCGGGAGGCCCAGGGCATGATTCTGAGGTAATTTTCTCTACATACTGTGACAAGAATGAACTTTTGAGAACCAAAAGTGCTCGTTTCTTGCCATACTCAGGTGAGGGGGTCAGAATGCCATTATCTCTCTCCTGACCTCAAACAGAATTTGTGCTCTCCCCTGTAATTAGAAGTATTCAAGGGGAGTGTTGGGTAACTCAGGTGCAGATGGCCCAGATCTTACTATCACAGATGAAATGATGATGCCTTTTAAAGAGACTGTGAAGATATGCTGCTTCAAATTTCCTTTTTGTTGCTTGGTTTTGTCTTTCTGTCATTCATAAGCCACTTTATCAACTTAATACATGAAATTCTGAGGCCAAGTCTGTTGAAAGTATTGCTTTCCACAGAAGACTGTATATCGTAGTTTCAGCTGCACAATTTTTTTTTTTTTTTTTTTGCTACATTTTTGCATATGGCATTCTCTGCAGGCACATATTTGACTTCTTAATATAAGGGGCCAAGGATTTGAGAAGAATTTATTTTGAAGAAATCCTACAATACTTCCTTTTCCCCAGAGCCCACAAGCTGAAATTATAGGAATTATGGGGGCCAAAAGATAATTTAACCATCTATTTTTGTGGAGACGTCTGATGAGTAGAAGGAACACTTAGACATCTTTTCCCAGCTTCTCCTCTTTCTTTCCTCAACAAGAAGGTTTAGAAATAGCAATTAAGAGTCTTGCTGTTTTCTCAGTTCTGCTGCTGCCAAACTTAGCACTACCTGTATTGCTTGGCCTGAACAAAAACCAGTCCCCTCCTCATTTTTCTTCAGTTCGCCAGTTATTTGCTTACAAATGGCTCATTTAGCTGTTCTTCATTTATAGGAAAGCTTTCTGGGACCTCATCAAACCCCTCCTCTCTCACTTTTAAATCTCCCCGCAGGTTCCTTTCTCAACTACTTTTAAAAATTCTTTTCCCTCAGAGTGACTCTGAACCCACCACTTTTCTTTTCAAAAATGATGTCACACACATTTCCATATCCAAATTGTTGTGATTTCAAGATATTGTATATAGGAGCATAAACAAGATGGGAGGAGCTTTAGAGAAATAACTCTCTGTGGTGTGTATGTATTTGTTTACCATGCAACTACACAAAGTGGAAAGAAGTCCAGAGAGCTTGCCAAGAACTTTCCAAAATCTTCATTCAAAGCCCTGGACTGGAACACAAATTGAGAATTGCACTTAACACACACACACACACACACACACACACACACACGCACACAGTGAATAATGCTGCCATGAACACCAGAGCACAGGCATCTCTTTGGCATAAAAAATATATATATCCCAGAACAGTAACTTAAAGCAGTAGCAGCCATTTATCTTGCTCTGAAGATTGACTGGCTCTGCCAGGTAGTTCTTGCTCAGGGTCTTTCACAAAGTTGCAGTCAGATGGTGATTGAGGCTGGTGTCATTTTGAAGGTTTCTCACTTATATATCTGGATCTGGGCTGGGAATGTTCAGGAAGCTGGGAGCCAGAACTCCTGGGGTTCCTGGGACATCTTTTTCTCAATGGGGTCTCTTTATGTTGTCCTTCTACATAGCCACCTCGCAATAGCCATACTTCTTACATAGTTGGTGAACACTATCAGAAGGAGTGCCAAAGAGAAACCTGAAGACATGGCATGGTTTCTTGCCACAAAAGGTACCCAGTATAACCTCCATAACATTCTCCTTGAGACCGTCACAATGGCTGACCCAGTTTCATACAGAGAGTACCAAAGCATTTGCAACATGCTTTAAAACATCCAGAGCCACACAGACTACTGCTGACTCTATTTGTCTTGGGGTTCCACAGTCATCTTAACACTTGATGGTTTAGAGAAATGTCTTCTTTCTCCTATCCTTTTAAAATCTTTTTCTTCTTCCATCTTCATCTGGGACACCTAGCATTATTCTTACAATGATCTCAGATTAAGGATGGCAGACAAGAAAAGAACGCACTCAAAGGTTTATGTGTATTAATATAGAGACTGATATAGGGACTAGGATAAAGAAATAATTCTTTATCATAAAAAAGTCAAGGAAAAAATATAATGTCATTTAACAGTTGCATTTATTTCAGAAGATAACAAGGAGTAGTGGGAACTGGGGAAAACTGTTTAAAACAGGTATCTGTTGTTCAGCTGTAGCCAGTTGTTATCATGAGGGATGTAGGCCCCATTGTGCCAGATCTGCTTATTTTTTAAAGAAAAGTCAGGAATCTGTGTTTTTATATAAAACATCCTGATTGTTAAATACTGGTTACTGGATCAAAGAACATCACTTGGGCCAAGCAAAATGTGTCATTGGCCATATTCAAGCTTCCAGATGTCAGCTTGCAACCCCTGCCTTGCATTTCAGAGGAAGGGCGAAGAAAAGTTGATTTCAGGCTACTTCTGATTTCTTATGTATCAAAATTCCTAAGGCAAGAAAACATGAAAAAAGCTGTCTATAGGGGAATGAAAAAATGAGAATCTACAGGGAAAAAAATATAAATTAATATTTCAGAAAAGTATCCTGCCCCATGGTGTATACCAGGAGTCAGCAAACTATGGTTCACTGGCCAAATCTAGCCCACTTCCCTGTTTTGTAAATAAAGTATTATTGAAATGGAGCCACACACATTTGTTTCTGTGTTGTACGGTTTCTCTCATGTTACGATGGTGGAGTTAGTAGTTGCAACAGACTGCAGCTTGCAAAAGACTAAAATGTTATTATGTGACTCTTAAAAAAATGTCCAATTTCGGATGTATATCATCCTACACAGTGTCATTGGAGGTAGGAATCATAGAAACTTAAAACTAAAAGCTCTTAAATCCATTTGCTAACTTTCAGACTACAATAAGGATATTTCATTCTAAGAAAAGGTTGTGATTTGGCTGGATTGCTGGTAGCAACTGGGTGTTCCTGCTGAGCTGGGCCTATAATTAGCAGGTGTACTCAACCTTGGCTGCTTTCTCTGTGACATGATAGTTAAAGCTCATAATTCAGCAGATTTATTCTAGTCAAGAAGAAGAATAAAATACACTGAAGGCTATGCTTTCCATTCCCTTCCGTAGTGTCTTTATTTAATAATCAATGACATGTGTCACTTTAGAGCATAATTCTTCCCTGTCAAGACCCGAAAGCTTAGAATGAGGCTATCATTTGCAAGTCTCCAGATGTGTTTAAACAGACTCTTTAAATGGTTTCTAAGAAAAAAGTCAGTTGCGGTTTTAAGAAAATAATATTAATCTTCCTTACACATTTTTTATAAAAACAAATAGTTTGCCTCTGCCTTATGTGGTAGAAACAGTCATTGACCAATAGGTGCTGCTCTTCTCCGGAAGTGTACAATTCATTAAGAAGTTAATAAACTGGTAAGGTCTACAAGCATCTGAATGATTCAACCTAAAGCATCATTATTGCTATAGTTTCACTTGGAGGCTATGTTTCACCAACTACACACAAAAAAAGAAATAAAATAAAATGACCAGAGGACTTCCGGTTCAGGACCAAGATGGAATGCCATAGACACATTTCTTATTCTTCCTGCTAACTACAGCTAAAAACTCTCCACTACATTATATAGAGGAAAAACACAAGGAGATGTCAAAAGGTAGAGAAAACCTTGGGGCCCAAAGAATGACACAGTCGTGTCAATGAAGGTGATCTGCAGAATTTAGATGTCCACTTTCACCTGGAGTAATGGGCAGGATCCCCCTTCACCTGCCAGTGTAGTGTCAAATGAGGCTTGTGAAAACAGAAGGCTTAAATAACATCTAGAGTTTTGTAAAATAATACTGAAATACTCAGCATACAATCAGAAATCAGTTATCATATCAAGAACCAGGAAAATCTAAACTCAAATGAGAAAAGACAATTAACATATGTCAACACCAAGATAATACATATGTAAAAATCATCCAACAAATATTTTATAGCAACTGTCCCAAAAAGTGATTCTATAAGCAATTGCCATTACAATGAAAAAAGTAAAATTAGAAAGTTACAGCAAAATTAAAAAAAAAAAAAAAGATGACATAAAGAAGAGCCAAATGGACATGTTAGAACTGAAAAATCCAATAACCAAAATTAAAAACTCAATGGATCGTCTCAATAGAGTAATGGAGCAGACAGAGGAAAAAAATCAGTTATGTTGAATATAGAGCAACAGAAACGACCAAGTCTGAATAACAGAGCCAACACAAACTAACAAAAAAACTGAACAAATTCTGAGGGACCTGTGGGATTAAAACAGAAGAGCTCACATTCATGTCATTGGAATACCAGGAGAGGAAGAGGGTGGTGATTAAAAAAAAAAAAAAGTAGACCAAAATTTGGCAAAAGTAATAAACAATAAATAAAAAGCCAAGTGAATCCCAAACAGGTTAAACTCGAACATCCATACAAAGACACATTATACTCAAACTTCAGAAAAATAAAGGAAAAAGATCTTGAAATCAGCAAGAGGGAGAAGCCACCTTACCTATAGGATTAAAACAATTCAAATACAATGAATTTCTCGTCAGAAACTATTTAACAGAAAGGGCAGAAAGATGTGATACATTTTTCAAGTCATGGAACAAAAGAACTGTCAATGCTAAATTCTATATTCAGCAAAATTATTTTTCAGGAATAAAGGGGAAGTAAAGACCCTCTCAGATGAACAAACACTAAGAGAATTTGTCACCAGTAGACCATTCGTAAAGGAAGTTCCTAAACTGAAAGGAAGTGATTAAAGAAAGAATCTTGGAATATCAAGAAGAAATAACAACAGGAAGAACAAAAATATGGGTAAATAAAATACATTATTCTCTTCTTGACTTTTAGATTATAATTGATGATTAAAGCAAAAGACATAAGTGTGGTGTGATTCCCAACATATATAGAGTAAATATATAAGGTAACTATATTATAAACAGGGGTTTATGAAGACTTTCATTAAAGGACTTTAATAGAGGTGAGGTTTGTACCCTTCATTCAAACTTGTCTGTATCTTGATAGCAGTGGTTGTTACATAAATTACACATATGATAAACTGTCTTAGAACTACATGCACACATTTTACCTATGTCAGTTTCCTGATTTTGATATTGAACTATAGTTATATAAGATGTTATAGATGAAATGTTCATGTCCCTCCCAAATTCATATGCTGAAACTTAATTCCTCAATGTGATGATATGAAGAGGTGGGGCCTTTGGGGGATGATTAGGTCTGACAGTGGGTCTCTTTTGAATAGGATTAGTGCCTTTATTTAAAAAAAAACAGAACAAAACAAAACCCACAGAGCTCCTTTGCAATTCTTCCATGTAAGGTTACAGGGAGAAAACAGTAATTGACGATCCAGGAAGCAGACCTTCACCAGACAACAAATCTTCTGGCACCTTGATTTTGGAATTCCCAGTCTCTTGAATCATGAGAAATAAACATCTGTTGTTTATTAGCTACCCAGTTTATGGTAGTTTGTTATATCAGCCTGAATGGACAAAGGTATAAACTATAACCACTGGAAGAAACTGGGTGAGGTGTTATCAGGACCTCACTACATTATCGTTGTAACTTTCTGGAAATCTATAATTATTTTAAAAACTGTTTCCAATGATGGAAAAGTTCTGGAGATAGATAATGGTGATGATTGCACAACACTGTGAGTGTACTTAATGTCACTGAGTTGTGTATTTAAAATGGTTAAAATGATAACTTCTGTGTAATGTATATTTTTCTACATTTTAAAACATGACTCTAGGAAGACTGTCTTTTCCTGATATTATCAAATTAAATCTCTTAGAAAATATGAAAGTGATCCTGGCCAAAGACAACAAATGCTATGAAACTGCTGATCATGGAAGATTGGTTTACCTGCCCTGTACATTTCATTCTTTCAGCATTTCACATTTTAAATGGATTCATTTTTTAGATTAAAAAAATCAAAAAATAAACATTCCCATTCACCTCTCTTCTCCCCCTTAAAGATGTTTGGTACCATCTGGTGATAAGGTAAAAGATTGCGTTTCCAGAGGGATTACTATAGGCTGCTTAAAGTAGTAAGTTAGCAGAGAGGTTTTTAACTTGCAGTGACAAATGGCTCTGGGCTATGATCAAGTTCTACAAATAGATTAAGTCTTTTTTCTTCTTAGGAATAAAACCGGCCTGTCAAGTCCTAAAAATAGATTGCTAATCACCTGGCCTATTTTCTCACCGTTTTTATTTTTTATTTTTCTCTTAGCCAGAACTCAGTAATTCTTACCTAATTAAGAAATTAAGTGTAAAATTCTTTAATAGGAGCTATTTCCATATAAATTATCTCCTTTAATAATGTTTATAGTTTCTTATATCAAAAAATACAACTGCAGAAGGAAATAAAATATCTAAGCAAATCCAGTCCCAAGGAAATGTCAACTGCCACAGGCAACTCAAAGCTCTTTCTTAAATCTTGTCCACCCCAGATTTTCCAGTAAATAAAAGCTTTTAATTTAAGATTAAATTTGATGTTGTTTGGACTTTCACAGTTAATATTATTGAGTCTGTAAAAGAGCATGGTTGGAAAAATCTAATCAACCCATTGCAAGAGAGCCTATACTTTCAAGTCTTCTAAGACTGCAGCAGAAACATCAGCCTCTTCCAGAGGCCTCATGTTTTAGTGGCACATTTCCCTAAGCCCTTTCAGAAAAGAGAAGTTTTTCTGCCATTTCATTTTGTTCACTTAATTCATTTCCCTGTGAAGGCAAAGTCTTCACAATTTTCCAGGCAAAATGTCTGTGAGAACCAGCAGGGCATTTTATACCGCCTATGATGGAAAAAACACCACCAGCAATAATTGTTCTTTTCTTTTATTTACACGCCTTCTTGTTCCAGAATGGATTTAAAGCAGTTGCGGTACTAATAGGAGCTGTTCACCATGTGTCAGGGGCTACACTGGGCATTTTTACGTGGAGGTTAAGAGCACAGGTTCTGAAGCTAAACAGACCTACTTCAAATGCCCATTCCGCCACTTAGTATTTCTGTAACCTCATGCAGGTTATTCTGTCTTTCTTGGCCTCTCCAATTGTAAAATGGGGAAAATTATAGTTCTTATCTTATAAAGGTGAGGTTTAACTGAGATGCTGTAGATACTTTCACATAAGCCCTTACAGGTAGAAAGCACTCGGTAAAGGCACTTCTAATTAATACTAACAAAATAATAGTGTTATTCAATAGAACACAGGCTTAGAGAGAGTAGGCAATTTTCCCTTAATAGCCAGGGTTTGAATCTATGTTTCTCTGCCCTCACAGTCCATGATTCTTTCCTCACTGCTATGATTCAATCTCTGTTATTCATTTTATTATTGACAGTAATGTTCATAACAGTCATGTTATTGGAGGTTAAAAAGCAAACCCTAATATGGGTTTATTAGCTCTCACAACAGCTTTCTCTTCCAGGAATTTCCTGTCTCTACTAATTTTTCTTCTGTCTTTGGCAAAGTGAAGGCTTTGATGGCTGGATCACAAAATTTCCTGAACTATGATTGGTTGTGCTGAGGAGGAAACAGCAGCAGGATTGTGGGGGTGGGGTGGGGGAGCGTCGGGGGACACCCAGAGCCTCAGATGCCTGGGCCAACTGCCCATGCTCAGTTCCTTCTCAGACTTTGTTAGCCCAGAGGCGGCAGAACTGGGCCCTCCACGTGTCCGTTTGACTGGAATGCTGCTGCACTGAATTGGAGCTCATTAGATACACAACAGACATGACTGTAAATTGCTGGTGCCACTCAAGTTGTTTTATTACATGGTATTGCTCAACAAGGACGCCACAAAAGACATGACTGCTGCCATTGAAACATATTTAACCCTGCAATAGTTACTCATGCTCATCTTCCCGTCCCGACCACCTTTTCTAATTGTGCCTGGCTTGTTTATCTAGACCTTGTATATGTCATGTTTCACTTTTTCCTTTATTGAGTTGGATCAGGCAAGATTTATTTCTTCTCCCTCATTCTCTCCCACTCCCTCTTCCTCTTCCTATTCTTCTTCTTCTTCACTTTCTCCTCCTCCTTCATTGTTACTATTATTTATTATTATCATCATTATTATTATTGCTAACAGGTTTCCTCATGCCTCTCTAAGCTCATCATTTCTCCTTGGAAGCTATTCTGAATATTTCCTAAAGCTTCCTTTAAAATAATTTTCCATTTAATAATTATGGTTGAAAACCCATGCCTGCAACTCTTCCTGTCTGGAGCAGATTATTCAATTTCTTTTTTTTTTTTTAATGACACCTGTTGCCTGACAAAAATGTATTTCTCCAACTAGTGTATGATTTCCCCCACACTAGTCTCAGTCTACCTGATTGAAAACTCCCATTTCAGTTGTATGGCTTTGGCTGCTTTGTAAATTACAGAGCTGGCTTCATGAGACACCACTGCAGCCAGGAATTCATTTCCAACCAATATTTTTGGTGTGACCACATGTGGCTCTGTTCACTGAAACCTGCAAGAACGGGAATGTGGACGGACATTTTAAAATCTCACTATGCTTTCATCTCTCTTGATGGGCTATCCCTTTGCTGACATGGACCATTATTTTCCCCTCACTCACTCAGCCTCTCTGCTTTGCTTTCTACAACCCTACACATTTCTCATCATCTTGTTGTGAGTTCTGACACATCCCAAGTAAGTTATTTATTTTGACAGGTGTGTGTGTAATACACCTAATGTGGGATGAACCTAGGAGTCAGAAAACCGGTTATTTCAGTCCTGGGAAACAACTTCATTATCTTGTGAAATGTACTTTCAGCACTCAATCCTAGCAAGTAATGAATGATATTGTGTAACACGTTTGCGGCAATTACCTTTGGAAATGAAGACTCCCTTTGGTGCTATTGATAGAATGCAAGGTGAGACCCTTTTTCTTATAGAAGCCGGGGCTTCGGTGCGAGTCCAGCAATCAGGCAATGTAAGCATAGAACATCTATGAGACTGAACTGGAGAAAATGACCTGTCCACCCTTCTGCCCTGCAAACCTCCAACCCCCATGCACTTCAGGCTCAGCCTAGCTCCAGGCTCAGAGACCAATCCTGATTCTAGTCGAGAGAATTTGAGGATCCTTAGACCAGGTGCCCCGTTACCTTACATCAAGTCAGTTTTATTTGGTTCCATTGTGACCATAAACCCCGATTAACATAATTGGACCACCCATGTATCCATGGTAATGAGATCTTTGCCTCCTTTCTGATGCGTGTTCAATTGAACACCATTTAGTTTTGGGGCACCCAGTTTCCAAACACTGGCTTTTCCCATAGGCACATGCGTTACTTTTTTTCGGAAGACCCCTGAGGCAAACTGGCCTCCTCTTCTACTCTGTGGCCCTAAATGTGGCTCAACCCTCAGCAGGTGTGCATGTCAACCCCTCAGCCACCTACTCCTCTGTTCCACCCTCTTGGGGTTCCCAGCAAGTTGACTTAAACCCCAGCTACTCTCACCAGCTCCCAGGTCTTGTTGGCATACTGATTATTGCAGGTGCTCCCTGCACCCCTTCCTGGGTTCTCCATCTCTCGGGCCCAATCTCCCCTGCACCCTTCTCCACACTCCTGCAGCATCACACACAACTTTCAAATGAGGCAGCATCACCCATCCCTTACTTAATGGGATAAATTTCTTAGACATTTCTGACTGTAGGGAAGTTAGCACATAGTAAATTCCATCCTGTGGAGGGGAGAAGCGCTCAGTTTTCTCAAAAGGGCAACTTCCTTTTCCCTTCTTTAGTTTTCTTTATTTAAGCAAGATGGGAATGGGTGCTGCTAGAATGGCCAGAACCCCCCCACACACACATACACATATATACACACACACACACACACAGCCAAGAATTATCCTGACCCCACATATCAACAGTGCTGAAGTTGAGACACCTTGCTTAGGCCCCAGCCCTCTCCATTTCTGTGGCCTGCCAGCCACCATGTAAGCCCTGCATTAACCAGTTATATGGTTCATACTGTGGATCCTTTACCAGTTGTCTGAGGGTAAGTATCATAAAATCGCTGTCCTTTGATAACCATGTTTCAATGTGAACCACAACCAACCCAATCCATAACCCATACATGTAATCCTCTAGTGGACTTCCTCCTCTGAAGCCATGACTTTTCTATCTCCTCTGCATTTTAATATCTTGAAAGTTGTCTTAGACTAGGTTAAACCAGAATTCATTGATGAATAGAGTAGACATCTATTGCCATGATTGCAAGTTTCTGAAACGTTTTTCCTGGAATTGTTCCCTATACACAAAGGTGGACTCCCACTGGCTATACACATCCTTTGGGCATAGTTGGAAGACACCTGAACCAGTTTTGGCCTCTCAGATTTTGAACCTTGATAGAGGAACAAAGGGAGTGGAGGTCTTGAGGGGCTTGCTAGGGCATTCCATGTTCTGGCTTTCCCAGAGGCCTAGATCTTCCGCATTTTCTCCGGTTGTGTAAGAATCCCTAATCATTTCAATACTCTCATTTTTTGTTTAGTCAAAATCTGTTTCTCTTGATTGCCATTAAAACAACAGTTAATAATCCAAAACAAACACTATACCACACCTCCACCTACTTATAGAAAATATTTGCGGCAGTTCATAAGAAAAGCATTGGCAAAATAGATCAAAAGTTATTCGCAGAAAACAAAAGATAAAAACCAATAAATTTGAGGATAAGCAAATATTTTCTTCTCTTTGTTTTTTCTTCTCCACTTACACCACCCTCAAGAAACATGCACATGATTTTCCAAGTTTTATTTTCCTTCCTCATTCAAATAACTGACAATACTATGTTCTAGATTAGGGATGGTCAACAGTTTTAGTGCACTGTACTAATCTGTATTTTGTTGATTTCTACCCCTCATCGTCCACTCCCAGGATATTCTGATTAAGTAGTCCCAGTGAGGGGCCATCCACAATTTTCAAGAGCTGAACAAATGATTTTAACATGCAGTCATGATGGAGAGTCAATTTAGGTTTTTTTTTTATTATTATTATTATTTGCAGTCATACATTCCAAGGATCCAACAAGATCTGTGAACATACTCTCCAGAAAAATCCACATATCCCATTTATTCTACTTTCAATATCAGGGGTAAACAAATGCCCAAGCCCATTCATTACTGTTGGTTAGAATGCTGTTTCTAGACACTGTTGGGCATTGGAGGAAGTGGGGTAAGAAGTTAAAAATAACACATGGTCCCCATCTTCGAATAACTCATTTTAGCAAAAGGTCATAGAAATAAGAACCAATAGTTTTTCTCAGGCCCATCCAACATCTTTCATCTTTCTTCTAACTCATCTATATAGAATAGTCTTTCAGGTCTTTCTCTCATGCTAAGTATAAATAACAGTTTACTTATCTTAGAACTGGCAAGAGTTGAAATGGGATCCATCATTTAAACTAAGGAATTGTGCAGAAATTACAGTTTGAATCCTTTTTGTGCTTAGTAATTTTTTAAATTATGCATATGTTTACTCATTTATTTCATACTTGGGTTCACATATATGAATTGCATACCATTTTCCAAGAGCTAACTTTCATAAGTATGCTTGGGTATTGCATTGTGTAAACTCCCAGAAGTTGAGGAATGTGGATGAAATGCCTCATGCAGTATGTCTGATAAACACTTGCTAAGTTTGGCTGTGTCTTCTGATTCTCAGTTCAAGTTGCACCTCCAAGGAAAAGTACATTGGTAGCAAGCTATGGACATTCACTGGCCCTGAAATCTTGGATATCTTTGATGTAATGAAAATGGCACAGGATGAAGAGTAAGAGTACCTTGATACTGGGCCCACCTCATGCAACTTTTCCCAGCTGCACAAATCTGGATGTACTGCACTACTTTTAACCTTGCTTCCCTACCCATAAGGGAATCCACAAAGATCATGCACTTGATGAGTAATCCTCACTCAATGAAACAGAATAAATTTTAAAAGTCTTTTATCAATAATAAATTACTTTACAAGTAGTAGTATGGGAGACAGACTGGCATAACAGAATGAAGGTGGTCTTGGAGTTAGATAAACCTGGCTTCAAATTTGACACTTAACCTCTAAGAGCCTTATCTTACTCTTCTATAAAAGGGTATTATTTATATTACCTTACAAGTTTGTCATGAAGATTTTATGTTAAATGCTTAGCACAGAGTTTGGTCCATAGTAAACACTCAAAATATATTTGTTCTTAATATTAATAACTACTATTATTAATATTAATTCACTAGTAGTAGAGATGTGTTGATACTCACATAGTCATATTCTCTTGTTCCATATTTCAGGGGATAAGTTGTGTAGCACACATTTGCAAAAATGAAAAGAACTAGGTGAGCCTTTGTTCTTCTTGAAATTGGCCACGGGAAATTTAACCCTCTTCCTGGCCTCATGAGTATAGGGCTTAAATTATGTACTTGACTTAGGAGAGACTTCTGCTAGGCCTAAAATTGACAATAGTCAACACAGAAGACAGTGATAAAAGAAAAAATTCAGCTGAATTAAATTTAAAGGAGTTTAATTGAACAATGAACGGTTCATGAATTGGGCAGCTTCCAGAGTCACAGCAGATTCACGGAGATTCCAGCATACCCACGTAGTGGAAGAAGGTTTACAGACAAAATAAGGGAAATGAGGTACAGAAATTGGAAGTGAGGTACAGAATGGCTGGATTAGTTACAAGTGGGCATTTGCATTATTTTTACACAGTTTGGACACTCAGCAGTACTGGGATTGGTCAAGACTCAGCTACAGGCACATAATCCTAAATTAGGTTTTCAGTGTTGTCTAGCTATTAAGCTAGGCTGCAGTTTGTCCACATGGACTCCAATGTAGAAGTGCAGACTCCTTCTCAGGCCATATTTAGTTCCCTTTAACAACAGAAAAGAGTAAAGAGGTTATTGGCCTAATAAAGTCTGCTTCCTTACAAAGGGGCTCATTTGAAATCTAATTTAAATTTGTGATATTATGGTGTTTTTACATACCACTTTAAAAATTCTTAGAACTTAAATGGTCATAAAAACTCTAAAGAGTAATGGTATTTTTTTTTAAATGGCTGCTTGTGGTTTTGGGGAGCTGCTTTTCTTCTCCTGCAGAAGGGCTTACAGCCTAATTTCAAAACATCTGGCAATTACCTTGGACACTGATGTCTATCTGTCAAGCAATGAAACTTCTAATATTCTATTAGGAAATAAAGATCACTATGACATCGGACTATTAGTATGTTAGAATCGTTTCTGACCCTGAATTTTTGTAACGACCATGAATCCATGGTAGACATGTTGCATGACTGAAGCAGAGCTCTGATTAGTCTTCTTAAGCAATTTCCCTTGGTGTTGCTAACACTTCTAGACTGCTGGGGCAAAAACACGTATTGATCACTATGTACCCAGCCACTGTGATCATTACTGGGGTAAAATGATGAAAAGATATACATGGTCTATGGCTTCATGTTTTTAAGGTTTAGAGTTTTTAATTCAAATGCTGGGACCTGAAACCTGATGCTTAAGGTTAGCATGTAAGGGGCTTTGAACCTGAATTTATTTGAAGACACCAAAGTTTAGTTGAAAGCTCATTTAGTGCCTCCTCCACTGAAAGCCTTAAAAGCATTATCTTCTAAGAAAGAAATGATTTTATTACTAAAACATGGTGCTAAAGTTGACCTTAAAAGCAATGTCAATCTCTCAGAGTGACAGAATAGAGAGATGCCTAGTTTGATGAACACAGAAATACCTATTTTCCCTACCAACTCCTGGTGCTTATCACCACTGAGTTATTTACTTCAAGCCCAGCATTTTTTACAGGACCACTAGAGAATGGAATATAACCCACTTACACCTCACCATCCCAAATGGGAGATCAGTTTGCCTGTCATTTGGCAAAGTGGAGTCCCAATACAATTATCAATAAGACAAGCTATCATTTTTAACATTGCTTGAGAAGGGCAGGTTTAAATATTCAGTTCCAGAAGACCTGGAGAGCAGAGGACACTTGGCAACAGGCACAGATGGCAAATTGCATCTTCTGCACAGGTGTGCTAGCACTCAATGCTAACGATGGCACCCAGTTCAAGGTCAGCAAATAGAAAGCATCCTCGCCCACAACTCCCCAGCAGACATGGCTTCCCTATGAGAGAACACTTTTCAGCTAAACCCAGATGCAGGCCTGAAGTGTTCTCTGCCCATCCTTCCAGAAGGCCACTGTGATAACCTGAACTAGGAAGGAAAGAGAAGCCCCATTGCTTTCCAAAATCACCTTCTTCTTTGCTCCCTCCAGGCAGATTTTCAAGCTAATTTTCCCAGGGGGAAAAAAATAGTATCTCTCCTGTTTGAAAGCATTCTGAGATGAAAATGAAATAGAAATTGAATATTGTTTCCATTCTTAAGAGCTTTGGTCAATCGGTTTTAGAAATTTCTTCCCGGGATTTATATTATTTTCCTCCCACCTTACCTCTCCTGTGTCCATTTTGGAGAAAAGCACCTCGTTTATCTTTGGGAGACAGTAACGCAGAAACTGTAACTGAGCAGATTTCCCCTTGAGGATCAAAATATTTGTGTTAAATGAAATGAGAAATCTGCTAAGTGGCGGCATGGATCCCCCAGGGAAGGATATTTTGTAATTTTGAAAAATTCCTACTGAAATTCTTCTCTTGCCAAGAAAAGAGGAATGATTTCTATTAAAATTATTTCATGTCTGAATTACTCTCTGCCCCTCGGGAACATATAACATTACAGCTTTTATGCTCAGTAATTTAGAAGGACGGGGGGACACCTTATTTGGAACGCACGCAGACTTAACACGAAATGTTGGGTATTAAGTGGTTTCACCACAAAAGTCTCTTTTTGAAAATTTTGCACTTAAACTGTTCAAATTAAAGTTCATTTTTAGAACCGGTTTTTATGATTGTCTGTATAAGTCCTTTTAACTTTCTACTCTTATCTCACCATTCCCTGAAGCTGCAGAGAAAATCCTTTGATTGGTGTTCAAGAGTTGTACCTTTTATAAAAAACAGGATGGATGGCATCACTTTAATAAGGCAAGTGCATGCTTTGAAGCCAGTCAAATAAGTTAATTTTATTAAAATATATGTATCTGCTTCTGTGTATGCTAGAGTACAGACTTTGGAAAGGCACAAGAGATAGAAAATAATAGGTTTAAACTCACAGGTCAACTCTGATCAGGTATTATGGATCCCACTGGCACTGTGTTGGGAAAGATTCTGAGGCCAAATTCAGATTCAGGGGAAAAAAAGGTGAAAGATGAACATTTTTTTTTTATTACAGGTGGCCAATTTTAAGCACAAGCACCAAACAGAGTTGTCATCACTGACACATATTAAATATCAAGAGAAGTGCCTTCTGGCTTGTGTAATTGAACTAGTTTTCTGTGTTTTCTAATTTTCTGCAGTAAATATGTATTGTTTTGTGATGAGATTAAAGCTCTTTTTAATTTTTTTTTAACTGGAAAAATTGTTTTGACCACTTTTCCTTCAGTTGTCCTAAAGCTTGAGAAAGTCATTAAACTATCTTATTTGTGCCCTGTCCAGGAAAAGTCATCTTTAGAGCCAATAGGAAGTCTGGAAAGGGTATAAGATCTGTTTCTATGTGATAAAAGTCAATGGTTCTTTGAATTATTGATTAATTATTTGAGTTACCCTGAGCCATATTCATAGACTTTATCAAGGCAAAGTTTCCAATATTATTCCTAAGTTAATGGGCTTGGACTAAAAAGAAGTAGATCTAGGATGACTGGAACAGCAAAGCTGTAGGAGTGTAAATGCCCTAGAACAAGCCAGTTACCGATCTCATATCTACAATAGTTTCATGCTCACAAGCCCTTGTGCACTCCTGTGCACTTGCTCTCTGAGCCTGCCCTGCACCCGTCCCCCACTTCTCTCTCTCTCTGTCCCCCCAACCCCCTGTCCGCTCACACGCACATCTGTCAAAGAGAGAGAATGGTAATACCTATTTCACAAGTTGCTGTGAAATCCAAATAAGCCAATGTATTTGAAAAGCACTTTATACACTACAAAGCCCTACAGAAATGCTAGTGTGATCACTCTTAGTGGTGATTATAAATATCCTTGATTTTCATGTTAATTAAGGGAAACAGTAGTATTCAAAACACAGATAATCTGAATCTATTTCCTCATGTTTTGGTAACTGACTTCTAATTAGCATAGACTCTATGTGCCTCTACACATCTGCCATCAGAGAATATGTGGTTCAATAGGTCACAGCACAGATTAAATGGAGACACGAAGAAGTTAAGTGATAACTCTGGGTCACATTTACAATTATGTGTGGCAGGTGAACTGGAACCTGTGATTTTCACTCTCTGTGTAGTCCTACTTTCCAACATATGCTACTAGTTTTTATTTGTCTTTATAATAATATTTCCCTGGATTACTGCATTTGAATGAATGGTCCAGATTTGGCTGAAAATGCCAATAAAATTATTTTTCATTCACCGAGCAATTACCACCCAAGAGAGGAGACTTCACCTAGATTGGTGATACATTATTAAAACTTAGCCTAAAACAAAACACTTGTCACAGATTATCCACATATTCGATAACTGTCACTCAAATTAGTAAATAACCTAGTTTATACAGTTAAAAAAAAAAAGCAGCATGCTGTACTTAAAACTTCACATTCTCCATTCTCTAATATGTGGTAGATAAAAAATAAGAATACTTAATTCACAGAAGACTTATGTCTAAAGTTATAAGTTAAAAATAGTAGCTATTATTTAGTGAACATGTATTTTGTTCTAGGTATGTTCAATGTATCGCAGATAATCTTTACAGCAACACCATATAATATTGTCATTCCATTTTAAAGGTATGGAAACTGGGGCTCAGAAACATTAAGTAATGTTTTTATTTACTAAATAGTAACTACTTAAACTACTTAAGGACTGAGACTCCAAAGTCTATGCTATCTTCATCCTGCAATATTAACATATTAGTATTGAAGAGTCAATTATAATAATTTTTCTCCTACTAAGTTAGTTCAAGTGGTGAAAAACATGCTCAGAAGCCTACAAAATTTTAATTATTAGCATTCCACCAATGGCACACAAAGGTTCCTATTTCTCCACATGCCATGCTCACTAACACTTATCTTTTGTTTTTCTGACAATAGCTGTCCTGACAAGTATGAGGTGATATCTGATTATAGTTTTGATTTGCATTTTCCTGGTGATTAATGGTATTGAATATTCCTCCTCCTCTTCTAAAAATTGTTCTTAGATGTGGTAGAGTGGCAATCAATAAGTAAGTTGACTAGCTGAATCTATGAAGGTGCATGGAGTTGGTGTTGACTGGTAGAGAGGAAGGCATGAAACTAGGGGGTTTCTGAGAAGGATACGAGATTGTAGGAGAGTACTTCAAAGTCATGTGGCTAACCTTCTAAAATGGTCTGTTTCTAAGAAGAAAAAATCTCAGGTTCCACAGAAGTGAGACAAAAATTGGCTGAAATAGAATGTGTGTCTTTGGCCCTGACTATTCCCTTGTGCAAATCACTGACCTCATTGTGCATCTTTCAAGTGTAGATCCTAATAGCAACCTAATTACATCACAGAACAAGTGTAAAGAACAACCAATGCAGTCTACTTCAGAAGTGTGCAATGGAAATTATTAAAATTAATGATCTGGGCAGCTTGCAGGTAAGGTGACTGCTCCAATTTGAGCCAAGTTCTTTCAAGTTGTACTTTTTTTAAGAAAAGAGTTCTGCCTCAATCCATTGAATTGGATTATTTAAATGAAATACACTTAATAAGTTCCCTTGGGTATCACTCGATACTTCTTTACTATTCTTTTTACCTTTTTTGTGTGTTTGATTTAACACCTGGGTAATACTAAGTGCCATGGTTATCATAAATTATAGGAGACTAAATAAATATTTGAGCAAGCAGGAGAGATTTGATGAAATTGCTGAAAATGAAAGGTTGAGTACTATTTCCCGCACCAAATAGACTCTCCTGCTTCAGCATGCTCTGCCAACAGTGGATTTAGTTTTCATAGCCCCAGACATTTTCTAAATAGGTAAATTGCCAGCGTGACCACTTCCGTTTTTCTTTCTTGTTTAAGCCTCAACATATTTTTCACCCTTTGACTTTAATCCAAGCTAGTAAGTTATGGCCAAGAATTGAAGGCTTGATAATAAAGGGTTGTAGTAGTGGAACTCTATTGCAAAATCTACCTAGAACAGGCAAGAATATTTATATTGTAAATGTGGATTTTAGGCACATGAGATTTATGATATGTCAAAACTAGAGTCTTTCCTGGTAAGTGGGCATGAATGGGGGGACTCAGTCAGGGTAGTTAATAATAATTATAGCAATGTCAGGAAATTTGGAACAAGCAAGAAAGATTACTGAGTGCCTTCAAAAGAAAACTATGCACTGTTCAGAGCAGTTAATTTTAATATTACTGGTTTATAAATGAGTCTGTTTTTTAGATTTCCCTTTGAACCAGCTGTATTCACTTAATAATGGGTTAAACGAAATCTTTGACATGTGTTTATTTTATATCTCTGTGAGAGTCATGATTTTACCTTTTAAAAATTTTACCCTTTCAATATTATCCTATCCAGTGTTGATAACTAACATATAGCGAGTGCTTACAATGCTAAATTCTGCAAGTGCATTTCTCCCCCTTTAAAATGGCAAATGAGTGAACCTTGGAGAGGTCAAGTAACTTGCCCACCTAAGAGATGAAGTTCAGAAAAGTGTCCTCGTCCGCCTAGAAAACATACAAATTTCTAGTTAGCTCTCTATCACCTCTGACTAGATGAGTTCATCATGCAGAATCCATTTCCCTTTTGATAATACATTATCTTAAAGTGCATCCTCATCCACATACCTGTCTTCAGTCTCACCAATACACACCTTTCTCAAAGAGTTGGTAACACAGATACATTCCTAAGATGTTGTTCATTCATCCCTAGCCTAAGGATCCCTCCAAAGAGGTTGAGAGCTAAAGAAGGATAGAGAGAAGAGTTCTTAGTTCCAAAGCTGGAAAGGAGGCGGCAACTGCAAAATGCAGATTTCTGATGTCTTTCCTAAAAAGAAAGTAGCAGGCAATGTCAAGCAACGAGAAGGCATGCAATGGAATTCGATGTTTGGGATCCTGACACCGAATTCACAACCCCACTTTCTATGCATTCCAGAGAAATGTCCCATCATCCCTGGCTTCCATTCTCTCTTGAATTTAACTCTCTGCTTTTAGGCTCAGATTTTGTAGCCACCTAGGTACTTCCACTTTACTATCTCAGATGGAAAGCCCTACTAGGACCGATGAACCGTGAAATCTAGGTAGCTTGACCTCATTGGGTCCCAGTTTCCTCAGCCAGGATAAAAAAAAACAGGAGGGGAGATCCCTTTCAGTTTTAAAATGGAATGGATCCTATAATTACCCTTCATCATTAAGTGAAACATAATTTCAAATGTGAAATGAAATATAAACCCCTTTTAGGAATTCTAAAGCATTTATTTAACCTTTTTTAAATTTTATTTATTTAAAACATATTTCATTTCAAAAGGAAGCTGAGTCGAGTTGCTGGACTTTTGCAAAGTGTTGTCCATATATTATTGCAGGTGGAAGAGAGCGGTGTAAAGTCAGAAAGCTACATGAGGCAGGGCTATTGTTTGCAAGTACAGAAACCAATTCTACCATTTCAGAATAAATAATTTTCCCATGGAATCCAAGAACTGGAATGCTACTTGGCCCTGTGAATGGACAGGAACCAGGGACAGGGATGACTTTAATACTGTCCACCCCCCAACTCTGCTCCCCACAACACAACTGCAACACTCATTTCTGTTATAGAGTATGGCACATGGCAGAAAAAATGTCCACAAACAACAGTCACACTTATGCATCAGTCAAAGAGTAATCACCTTCTCTCCCTAAAACCCAAACCAAATTTCTTGGAGAAGGAAATGGGCAAGCTTGGGTCACATACCAACCTTTTGACCAATCAACTGTGGCTACAATCTGAAAATGGTGCTCTTTGAGACGTGTGTTCTCCCCTCCTCCAATCAATTGTAACCTGTGGGCAGAGCCATGCTGTGCAAAATGGTCAACGGGGCCACATAACACTATTAACTGAGATGTGAGAAAGAGAAGACTGCCAGTAAACAATCGTGTGCAATAACAACTCAAGAAATGTCACCATAAGTTCTATAAGAAACCTTTATTAAAAAATATGGTGCTCATAAAACGTTACATTAAATAATACCATTAACCTCATTATAAACTCAAGCTAGAGGCTTTATGCACTCCTTCAGTCCACGGGGACATTTTGATACAATCAAAGGTGATAAAGAAAAGTGCGCTGTTATCTACAGGCTAATCAAAATCTTCATCGTCTTGGGGCTTTTATATATGGTACCAATAAACATCTGTACTTTCCTAAAGAGTTCTTCATCTATTTTCTCCGTATTTTTCGTTTGATTCTTGGGCTTCATTTATCCCATTAAAAAAAAAAAAAAGGCACATCGGAACATCAATGCATATCCCAGTTTTTGCAATTGTTCTCTCTGCACAATTAAGCTTAATAATTAAAGTATCCTTTTTGTCTGAAAGGCAATTAAAGTCCAACTTTGAAAACATATGACAATAATATTGAATAACATCGCCTTTGTCAGTGAGGTTGCTAAATGGGCAATAGGTCTTAAAAAGCAAATGTCTTTCTTTCATAAACAGATCACTACTGAGGTTACTTAAATGGCTGTAATAGGTCCCATATACCACTGGCTGCTGTAGCAAGTTTTTCTAGTTTGCTGTTTGTATTTTTTATGAGAAATGAGCACTTTGTGGTAATTGGCAATGCCCATTGACATACTGATGAAAAATGAGTCTAAAACCACTTGGAAAGTAGCAGACAGCCAAGAAAAGAAAAACCATTAGAGATTTTTTAAAAATCATATTTAAAAGAAGCTCTCAGAGACAGAATGAGAGATGATATACTGTCGAATGTTTAACTATAATATCAGAATCCATAAATTGAGAGACAACAATGGCAGCTACAATGTAATTACTTAATAAATGAAGTAATCACTGCCCAACTACAGTTTTAAAATAACTTTAGCTTCCTTTCATCATACAAATCTGTCTCCTTTGCTCTTCACTAAAGTAGCCTTCTTGAGGGTAGAGAGATTGTCAATTTTGTTCATTATCTCCAGCACCTAGAATAGTGGCTAACAAGAGGTGATACTCAATATTTTTTTGTTTTACTGTGTTTGTTTTATTTTTATTGAAGAATAATACACGTACAGAGGAGTACACAGATCATAAACATAAAACTCATTGATTTTTCACAAACTGAGCACATCTATGCAACCAAAACCCAGATTAAGAGACAAAACCTGCCAGGAGTTGTGGCTTACACCTGTAATCCCAGAACTTTGGGAGGCCGAGGTGGGTGGATCACTTGAGGCCAGGAGTTCGAGACCAGCCTGGCCAACATGGCAAAACCCTGTCTCTACTAAAATTATAAAAATTAGCTGAGTGTGGTGGCATGCATCCGTAGTTCCAACTACTCAGGAGCCTGAGGCACTAGAATCTCTTGAGCATGGGAGGTGGAAGTTGCAGTGAGCTGAGATCATGCCACTGCACTCAAGCCTGGGTGACATAATGAGACTCTGACTCAAAAATAACAAAATATAAAATAAAATAAAAGAGACAAAACCTTATTATTCACCTCTGAACCCCTCTGGACCCTTTCTCAGTTTCTAACTCCTATCAGGATAACTACCATCCCAACTTCAAACAGCATAGTTTAGTTTTGCTTATTTTTGGACTCTGTATGAGTAGGATCACATAACATGAATTGCTCTGGGTATGACTTCTTTCGATTAATACTGTGTTGGTGAGACTCATTGGTATTTTCCGTAGCTATACATCCTCCTTGCTGCAATATATTGCATTGTGTGAATGTGCCAGTATATTTACCCTTTCAACTGTTGATGGACATTTAAGTAGTTTCCAGTTTGGGAGTAATATAACTAGTGTTCTTATGAACATTCTAGTTCTTATCATTTGATATACACATTTCTATTGGATACATATCTAGGGTGGAATTGCTGTGTTATAAAACAAACATATGTTCAGATATTTTTAGACATAAATATCTGTTAATTAATTTAATGATTTGAGCTTTAAAAGGCCTATAATTTAATTGAATTGGGGGAATAATTAACATAGTTCAACACTTTGACTTCCACATGAGGAAGCTAAGGGTGAAGTTTATTTAAGAAAGGCAGTAGAGTGGAATGCATGCTGCTACCAAGTAGCTGTGTGACCTTGAGCAAGAATCCCCTGGCCCTAATATTTTACATAAATTGAGGAATTAGAATAAGATAATTTCAGAATCACTTTCACGTTCCAGTTCTAAAATTCTATTGCTCACTTGGGTGTAATTGTCAGAGCCATGACTAGAAGCCATATTTCCAAACTTATATCCAGTATTCTCAAACTCATACTCAGTATATTACACCCAGTATATCCAGTAGTCTTTATTTCATATCAGCCTTTATTGTAGTGAAATAAATTATGGATATAATTAATTCTTATCAATGTCAAGAGCTTGTAACAATGTCAAGAGCTAATCTTTACTGAATGGTTTTTCCAAGTGGTTTTCACGTACTAACTCATCAACTTCTCACAAGAATCCATAAAGAGTTGTTATGCCCATCCTTGCTTACAAAGGAGGAAACTGAGGCACAGAATGGATAAATGCCCAGTCTAAAGCCACACAGCTGTTATGCAGTTGAGCTAAGTTTCTTTGAGCACTACACACAACTAACAACTTTATGTATGGCCATCTTTAAACCTAATGACCATCCAACAACAAATCATTCTGCTACAACTTATGCCTGTTTCTAGCCACTTGTTTCGATGGAAACTGGTCTCTCCCTTGATTCCTGTGTGTGGCTTGTGACATACCCAGTCCTAAAGAAGCCCCCGTTATAGCAACATTCCTCTTGTAATGCTCCCAACCTGGTCTTAGCACACTGAGAATCGATTCTTTATTAACCTCTCATACGATCCTGCAGTGCTGATCTCTCTCTTCAACGACACTCGGACCAGTTTCTTAATTCGACTTTTCTAAGTTAATGAAAGCAGCAAAATTAATAAATCACGGATAACTAAACTTATGTAGAAAAAAATGCTAAAGAGAATAGTAGTATTAGGTATCATTGTCTATAAGAAACTATAAATATTATGCATCAGGTGTCTGATATTAAGGTCTAAGTTTACCTTGAAGAGAAGCTGATAGAAACCTTTAGTCATGTGGTAGGTGAATTATCTCTGCACTGACCCAACTGAGATTTTTGCTTCAAAATTCTTTGGCTCCTCTTTCTCTATGTTCCACGAAGTTTAGCAGGCTTTTACTTTCATTTTCTGTGTCCTAGGTTCCTGGTTATTAGTAAACAGAATTCTCAGGTCTGTCTGAAATGACTCTAATTGATGACTATTAACATAGGTTGCCCGTCAGCTAATTTTTAAGGAGGCTTTATTTTTCACCAAAATACTTTGCAGTAATATGCCTATGGGGAATCCAGTTATGTAGAAAGCCTTTCTTTCTCTCTACACATAAGGTCCTGTGGTTCACAATCCATTTATTCTATAACCAATCTAAACTGAGCTGTAACTGGTGCTCTGAACAAATTCCGCCATGATCTACATTTAGTTCAGCCCCAAGATTTTGGGTGGGAGTGGTAGGTAAGAAAGGAGCCCTACTCTGTACAGTTTGAGGTAGAAGGGGTTTCTATTCTTGCCCTTATAAAATCCTTTAGAGAATTAGATCACACACACACACACACACAAACATACATATAACCCTAGTTACTACATAATCCCTTGTTAATTTTATGTAACTGTTTAGAATACAAACATTTTGCATTGTAAATATATTTATAATAAAAAATTTATAACAAAAATTTTGCATTATAAATATATTTATAAATAAAAATATTTATAATATGTATAAACATTATAAATATTTAGGATGGCAACACTGTCTTGATACACACAATCTGAAAAGTAGCCTTAGTTCTCCATCTAAATAAATGTGAACGTACCATCTCAGCAAAAGCTGCACTCATGGATGTTTGCCTACCTTAGACTCTTGTTCTTTGGTGATCTCTAATGCCTGGGTCCCTGGTTTACATGTGACTCTTACTGAAGTTCAGTACCTGTAGCTATTTTTAAGTCTTTCCTGCTACCTGTGGTTAAGGCATCAGTAGACCTCAATGCCTCAATTAGGTCGCTATTAATTGATTGTGCAAATTATTTAATACTCATGAACTAATCAGTGAATAAACAACCAGTGGGAATTTTGATTAGCATCTTTCTATTTCTGCAGAACCACAGAAGAGATCCAGACTGTGGTCTTTTGGGGTTTAGGGATTACAAATCGACAGGTTAGTCCCACCAGAAGCAACCATTTCATGATTCTTCTTCTTGGTAGCAATTCTGGAGGACACATCGAGACCAACCTATGCAATAGGGTCAATAAGGGAGGGGTGTCAAGCAGCCAAGGTGTTCAGTTAGCCAAGTTCTCCATGAATTGAGTTATTCAGTCTCTGAAGCTTACAGTACTTTATTATAATCACTCTCATTTTTATTAAAAGTAATAACACTTCTAGTTAAAATGACCATTGTTGGTATTATTATTTTGCTTCTTAAAATACAGGAAAAGCCAGTTCTTGTGATTTAGAGGGGAAGAAATAGACACAATACTAAGATATCAAATCTCTTAACAGCTAGCTATCAACTAAGAGACAAAGACAGAATGCTCACCTAGAGATTACCTTGTTCATATCTTTGAGCCCAGGTTGCCCACCATGCAGAAAGGTTGCCCACCACTCAGAACTGGAGGCAGATGGGACCTGAGACACATTAATATTGGGGCACTAGAGTGAAATTCACACTCTTGCTGTGGAGGGTCCTTAGTACTGCCCTGGTTCTTATTCATCCTAAAATATGATTTGTTGATGGAGCAGTATAGATCAGAGGAGGAAGCTATTGCTTTGGAAAAAGATACAGTGAAAAATAAAATATGTACAGTCAGTAAAATTGGAGGAATATTTTTAAGTCACTAAGATCTTATGGAAATGCACTCAAAATAATAAGGGGAAAACTGAAGAATGCTACATGAAATAAAATGAGACCTCACCATTATAGCTGAAGTTTGATCAAATGTCTGCGCATGACCCATTCTTTTTTCGTCCAGGACACAGAGATATTTCCCCATGCTAAAGATACTCTAATTAGAAAAACATACATGAAAATAAAGCAAAAATAAAATTAATTAGAAGAGGTCTGGAAAGAAGTGTGGGAGGAGTTAGTTACATAGATTAAAATAAAGCAAAATAATTTGAAATTTGAGAGTAAACATAAGCCAGTATCTGGGGAAGTCCTCCAGGTACCATTGACCTGGAGGACCCCCATTGTCCTCCCATTGTCTCTGGTCAAGTCTAAATGGATAATAAAACATATAGCTATATAACCACATTCTCTCCCTTGTCAAAGTCACTGCTTGAAATCAACCATGAACTGGAAAGAGGAAAGAGTTTTTTCCAGGAACCTTGTACAAGCAGACCTGAGGCTGCAGTAAAATAGCCAGCTGCTGAATCAGTTTGGTCTCCTTATCCATACTACTATCTGAGGGCTAAACCTGCCCAGAGTAGACAATAGAACAGAGTTCACATTCTGCGTACTCTCAATCAATCTTGAATTTCATAAGATCTGTGTACTTTTGATAAATCATTTTTTATTTAGATTGATTGGGTTGCTATTTTTTATATACAAACAATCTCAGACAGAAATGAAGCCTCAGCTGAAGATAAATTCTTCCACTGGGCAGAAATATGATGTGTTATTTTAATTTCAATCAGAAAACAGAAATCGCTCTAGCGATTTCAACCAGATAAGATTCAATCTAGGGGATCATCCAGGTGATTAAAGAACTGAGAAGTCAAATAGGAGATGGTGAGGCATCCCAGAGATTGACAACAACAAAAAGGGCTGGAGAAACATAGGAAAAGGCCATGCTTTCACATCCAGGAGGTAGTTACAGACTAGAAGTTGGACCATGAGGAGCAGTGTGTTCCAGCAGGATCTGGATCCATAGAAGATGTGCAGAGATGCTGCCAAAGACCTGACCAAAAGTAGAGAAAAGAGAAGGCATACCCTGGCTTCACTACTTTATATATTCTTCGTACCAGTGTATCGCACTAGCCAAAACTGCACAGACACTAGAGGACTGAAAGCCTGACAAATGTAGTTTCTTATAATACTGGCGAGGGCAGAAGAAAAAGACAAAGTATGGATCTGAAAATAACCAGACCAAGATCTGCCCTACATGGATCCCAGGAAGCAGTTTGTATCACACTAATAAATACCCTGCAAAAATTTTGGATGGTCTTGGTACATAACAACATAATTTTAAGTTTTTTGATTCTCTCTATATTTTTCCCTTTTACTCATTTTATTCAGTCCTCAACATTTTGCCTCAGAGATTTTAGCAAGACAGAAACCATAAGTTATGTGAAATCATCAACTCTTCTTATAGAAAATAAATGCCTGACTAATGGCAGATACCATACTAAAGATACTAGAGAAGGAGGGAAGAAAGGAATGTACCCATGTGAGCAGCAAGCAAAAGGGGAATAATTCCAGACATTGCAAAGAGGACTGCATGCAGGTATCCTGGGTATCAAAGACTCATATGCTGTTGTGACACTCTAGAAAAAAGGCATGCCCACGGGTGGTGGCAGGAGGCACTGGTGTCCCAGTGCAGCCTAAAACCTAAGCACAGGAAATCTTTGCCTTGCCAAAGAGTCCCATGCCCTGAACAGGGTCTAGATACAAAAGAGCTTTTTGATGCAAAGGGAACGTGCAAACTGAGGTATCACGTGCACCAAAAGGAGGCAATAAACTTTGGCTAATTCCTCATCCCAGACTTCTCTACTCAGGCTTAACCTCAATACCCACATCAGTTCCAGCAGAAAACAAATCCATACTCGAGAGAATTTAACTGAAGAATTTAACAATAGAAGTAAATAGTTACGTACTGAAGAGAATTAAGGAAATCAGTAAGGATAATGAAATCTTGGAGAACATCTTTATATCTCAGGCCTGAAAGGGAAAAGGGGGGAAATGGTGTTACAAGGCCCCATAAAAGCTGAAACCATGAAGTGTGAGCCTCCCACCAAATCCTGAGGTCTTAGTGTAGTACATTCACTACTGCAACTAGGATGAGAGACAAAAGGAAGCAGAAAGAATGAATATTCCAACATTTTCCTTTTCTTGAAGCCAAAGAACAAGCAAGCCCAGCTGAGACAATCTGTAGGGTCCCAGGGCACAGAATAGGGCAGAGAAGGGCTAAAAACGGCAAAGGTTAAATGAAAAACAACCAACACCTGGCAACTCCAGATTTTGTGGGATCTGGGATTTCTACAGTTTGGGGGAACCATTTCGAAAAATAATAGTATAAAATTTAAAATACAAATTAGGGGTGGAAGTGCTTATTTGTTTAAATTAAGAAATCACAACAAACAATGAATTTGAAATAGCTGACAAATACTCACTGTCACAAAATTTTTTAAAAACCCAATACAGTTTTATAAACTAAGTGCCTAAGATAACTTTATAATATATGCATTCTTTACAGTTTTGACTATAAATCTTTTTATCATCTCTTCCTATAAGAACAATTTCCTAATATCTATTCCTATAAAAGAATAGAAAGATAATTTAATCTTTTTTGGTTTTGTTTTTGATATAGGGTCTGGCTCTGTTGTCCAGGCTGGAGTGCAGAGGAAAAATTGTGGTTCACTGCAATCTCCACCTTCCAGGCTCAGGTGATCCTTCATCCTCAGCCTCCTGAGTAGCTGGGACTACAGGCAGATGCCACCAATCCCTGCTAATTTTTGTATTTTTTGTGGAGATGGAGTTTCACTATGTTGCTAAGGTTGGTCTTGAACTCTTGGGTTCAAGTGATCTACTCACCTTGGCTTCCCAAAGTGCTGGGATTATGGGTGTGACCCACTATGCCCAGCCCTTAATCTTTTCTATAATAATAAATCTAAATTTGTTTTGTTATTGATAGCTGGGATACATAAAATATGCAACTTCACAAAAATATGTACTTGTTTGTACACTCCCATTGTAAATTTGTACCCTAAAAACAAGAATTATGATAAAATAAATTTTAAAAATGTGTACGTTGCTTTTACAGTAACATATACTGCTTTATCAAATATATTCCTAACAGCAGAACACTTTTATTTTGACTAGATGTTGATGAGAACTGACTCCTCCACTGAAAATTAAACATGTCTGATGATTAGAAGAATTTTTCAGAGACCAGCTTCAGGTTCCATACATTGCAAATCTATTTTTCTCTCCAACATTCATATTTCTACTTCTGGGAACCATAGAAGTAATGGTTCTTCTATACACTGAAGATTAAGAATAACTTCAATACATACAATAGCAACTAAAAAAATCACGTAAATATTTGTCATTAAACTCAAAGTGTCATGAATTCAATTTTCCCTAAGCTGAATCTTATAAAAGCCTGAAACATGGTTAAATGGAAATATTGTTCAATGAGACCTGTAGATTTGCATTTAAATTAAAAGTATAATATTCTCATAATATATTTTTTAATGTGTGTATATGCATGTGGGTGTGTGTATGTGTATCACCTACATCTATTTACACAAAAGGTCTAAAAGCAATGACCACCTCAGTGGTACAGAGCACCCCTAGTGTTGAGATTGTGGTTTCTAAATACTATCTCCACAAAAAGAACTTTGTATCATTGGAGAAGTGACTGATTTCAGGTCTGGTAAAGTAAATTCGCAATATGAGCCTGAAACATCTTGTCATACCAGAAAGCAAAGAGGCTATCCCTATTCACTAGGGTCATTTCAAGAGATAATCAGAGTCAAGTTAAAGCAAAACTCCTATCAACTAAAGATGAGATAGTCTGTGCACCAGAAAGTAGGATAGCTGCAATAGATTAAAACACATCAAAAATTTTTTAATCGAGGTAATAAGGATATTTTTTTAAACACCTCATTAGCCTCATTTGAAAGCTGTTAAAGCAGCAACTCCTCATCTTACATCTGGTATATAAAGGGGAGATAAAAATCAAGCATTTATCCTGCCTTTCCTACACAAACTATATTCGAAAGGAGACAAATAGTTGATGAAGAAGAATTCTTGAAGAATTCCACTTAGCAACTGTGGAAGGGATGATTGAATTAGAATATGTCCATTTTTAATCCCCAATGAAATAATCGGTCAACACAATGGTCATGATGATTGCTAAAACTATTTGGGGAATGATCCATGAATCAGGCTGACAGCACCTGAACCCTTAGGTAATCTTAACATTAAAAAAAATAAAATAAAGTAAAAAGTTAAATACAGTAGAGTGTGTGTGTGTGTGTGTGTGTGTGTGTGAGAAACATCATATGCTTCGTATGTGATACAATGACAAAAATAGAGCATCATCTATAAAAAGTGTTTTCAAAAAATTGAACATGAATGTAATCGAGCATCTAGATATAACTTTCAGTTTGCAAGAAATACACAAAGGATAGATGACCATACCAAATGCCATCACAGGGATGTAATAGGCTGACTCCAGACTGCAGGATATTCTATGAAACAAAAGATCCAGCTTCTTTAGCAAAGAAATAGCATTTTTAAAAAGAGAGAAGAAAACTATTACACATTACAAAAGTTTGATAAAACCCATCCTCCAAATACAATTTGAATCCTGATTCAAATAAACCAATTGAAAAAGAAACGATATTTATGGAGCAGTAAGAAAAAAGCTGAATACTGACAGAATATTAGATGATGTTTAAAATAATGTTAATTTTTAAGATATTAAGAATGGTTAAAAAATAGTGTCCTTTTCTCTTTGAGATACATACATAAATATATAGGGGTGGAGTTATATCATGTCTAGTATTTACTTCAAAATCATCGAGAAGAGTAAGGCAGGGGTGAGAAGGTACAGAGGAAACAGGGTTGGCCATATGTTGATAATAGTTAAAGCTGTGTCATATGCTCATCAAGGTATATTAAACTATTCTCTCTAACTTGGCATAGGTTCAAAAACTTCCGTAATAATTTTTAAAGCAGTTGATAAAAAATAAACTTTCCATGAGGCTCACTAAAGTTCATGGAAAAGCAACTTTCCTCTTGTACCATCAAGATGAAAGTGACCAGTGTGGAGGCTCACATCTGGTATCCCAGCAATGTGGAAGGCTGAGGTGGGAGGATCCCAGGAGGCCAGAAGCTTGAAAACAGCCTGGGCAACACAGCAAGACCTCACCTCTACCAAAAAATTAAAATTAAAATTAAAATTAAAAAAATTTCTGGGTTTGGTGGCATGCACCTTGTAGTCCTAGCTACTAGGAAGGCTGAGGTGGAGGCATCGCTTGAGCTCAGGAGTTCAACGGTGCAGTGAGCACTGGTCATGCCACTGCACTCCATCTTGAGTGATAGAGCAAGACCCTTTCATGATAGAGCAAGACCCTGTCAAAAAAAGAGAAAAAAAAAAGGGTTAGGGGAATTCTACTTAGGCCTTTAAATATTTAAGAGAATATGACCAAACAGTGATTCTCTTCCTTTTTCTAATCCCTAAATACTGCCTGCTTTGTCAAGTGTTCATGGGTAACTCTTCACTGATTAAAGGGGGAGAAAACCAATTGAGCCTCAAGAAGTAATTGTTCAAATTATTTATGTCGTCAGCTTGTTCACAGTCTTCTGGGTGCCAGTGAGCTCAAGATCCATGCTGTTCTCTTAACTTCTCCCTGAAATAGCTGAAATGCTAGAATTCTGTATCTGATCCACTTCCTTCCTCTGCCCCCAGCAGCCTCTGGAGTCTTCGCTTTATAGAAACTTAATGCTCAACGTTTCCACACTGCCACACTGATAAAGTATGGAATTCATTAGAATTACAGAACCTTGAAATCCATACATAATAATTTTTTTAAATGTCTGACTATATCATGTGTTAGACAGTGACACCTATTGGTGAAATGTAGTGTTTTCAACCAGAACTGCTGAATATTGTACTACAAAACCTCTGGAAGTCAGACACAATGGAAAACAGCCAGACTGAACTGGGTAAAATCCGTGGTAGGAGACCATCACTTTTACTCGCTTTTGCCTCATGCAAATATTCTAGGTAATTTGACTTAGACACAAAGTGAGTTATTCTGGGTCTTTACCGACAATATTTCTGTTTACTGTAGCAAATATTCAGCTTATACTGTAGTGATTTGTTTTAAATTGCAATTAATTCTTTTTTAATTGAAGTTTTAAAAATTCTCAATGTCACTTTGTTTCCCTAAGTGAACAAAAATTTTATGACCCTATCTTGATTGATATTTTCTTAAGTGACACTATCCAAAAGCTCATAGATTGCAAATCTGGAATCCAAGTTAATGAAAAAAAAAAATTCTATGCTCAAATTAGGCAAAAGATAAGGAGATTAAATTTGGCATTGTAAATGTGGAAACTACGGACTTCTAAGTATGAAATAAATACTTCTTATTTCTACCAAGGGTAGAAAGAAAGAAAGGATCCATTATTTAAAAATCAGATTGTAAGAACAAAAACAAGGAAAAAGAGTAAAGCCAAATCCCATTCAATTCTCTAAAACACCCAGCATGCCACAGAAGCAGCCTACAACTCATCGTCTTGCTCATCAAAAGTCCTCACCTCACTCATTAGAAAGATATGTATAGCTTAGTAAAATAATTTATATAACTTAGAATCATTTGTAAACACATAACATTATTATATTTAAAATATAAATATATTTATATTCATATAAGTATATATTAAATGTATTTATATTATAGAATTATATTATAAAATAGCTTTAATAATAACATCAATGGGAAAGTTAGACTCTAAGTACTTTATTTTACAGCTCAACACCAATACATTGCATGGTGAGAGATACCTGAAGCTAGAAATACTCTTGAATCCAGTCTTCAGCCTGATATAAAATAATTTTCACTCTCAAATTGTCCATGCATTTCCTTACACCTACTTGATTTTATCATAATGGCTGGTATAAGGTTTTTTTCCCTGCTTGGTTCTGAATTCATCCTCCTCTCTGCTTCCCTCTTAATCATCTCTCCCCTTTAGAATCCCGGCCTCCTTCCCTGAGTGACACTATGAAATCAGCCTTGACTTCAGTAAGGCACAAAGAGCACTAATATGTTATTTTCCTCTGCTGGCTCTCTCATCTCTCTGCCCTTCTCTTTCCCGTTTTAATCAATGCCTGCAGAGTACTTCAAGGAATCCATTCGCAGGCCCTAAAGTCCCTGCATGGCCAAGTTACTCATTCGTGCAGGGAGTTGAAGGTAACAAGGATAGGCTTCACTTCTCTGAGATCAAGAAAGGAGTCTGTATGGTCATTGCAAAAAATGCGGCAATCCCATCGATTTTGTGGCAAGAAATTCGACACTGCAAAAAACGGGGACTGGAAGGGTTGGGCCTAGGGGGGAAAAAAGGGAAAAGAAGAAAAAGGAAGAAAGAAAGGGAGGAAGGGAGAAAGAGAGAAAGAAAGAAAGGAGGGAGGGAGGAAGATTAAAGTAAAAGAGAAAGAGAGAGAAAGAAAAAGAAGAAAGGAAGAAGGAAAGGAGGGAAGGAAGGGAGGGAGGAAGGAAGGGAGAGAGAAACAAGGGAAGGAAAAGAAAAGAAAAAGAAGCCCTCTGAAATGACTCATACTCTGCTAATCTTTCCAAAGGAAGAAAAACCTGTTAATGACAGATTAGGACAGCAGTCTTGTAGTTAATTTTTATTTTCTATTACCATCATCAAAATATGTTTAAGGAGGGCCTTTGCCAAATTAAAATCAAGAAAGATTGGCCATCTGTGAAAGTTAAAGGAACATGGAAAGAGTCGGAGAACAGAGGAACAACTCGGGGTGTAAAGAAGCATTTCTTTAATTCATGATTGTTTTTTGGGTTGTCCTTGTTTAACATAGGCATGCAGGGTAGAAAAATTTGGAATCTTTAAATAAATAGAACATTGCAATCATGCTGAGTTATTCAAGTCATTCACTCAGGGAGTTGGCCCCAAGAGAGTTAATTAGAATTTCTTGGGGATGAGCAAGTTCCATTTGCTGTAGAAGCCAAGTGAAGCCTGAGAGGAAGCAGTTGTTGGAAAAGTTAGAGCAAGGCTGATGTTTCATGAAGACGAATTAGAGCCCGAGAGAGCTTGGTGAACTGATGCAGATGATGGAGGAGCAGAATCTTAGCAAACAGTTTCAATGTTTTATTTAAGCACACTGATGCTGGTTACCAAAAGCTGAGGCCCTATCAGCTGGAAGGGTTCAAGACTATAATTCTCTTGGTAGCAAAATAGTAATAAGTCAGTCATTCTCAAAGTGTGGTCCCAAGACCAGCGGCATCAGCATCAACATCTCTTGGGAGATTATTAAAAGTAGAAATTCTTGGACCTCATTCTGACTCACTGAATCATAAAACTGTGTTGCAGGGACCTGCTCAGATTGCTTCGTCTACTAAAGTGTGGGAGTCACTACAATAAACGACTGGAATAAATGACTGAAATGGTTCAAAAATCCGATCATAATTAAACAGTGATTCAATAAGTCTTTCCCACCCTGCTGCTTCACCCAGGTGGAGGCCACCATGGTCTCATGCCTGGACACATACAACATCCCCTTCTCCAGTCTCCCTGTCTCCAGGCTCAAGCCTCTCCAGTCAACTTCTAGCACTGCAAGCAGAGTGAGCCTTTTAAATTACAAACCAAGTAGTGTCACTTCCTATAAATGCCCTTCAGTAATATCCCATAGTATTTAG
Source organism: Rhinopithecus roxellana (assembly GCF_007565055.1). Classification (NCBI taxonomy): domain Eukaryota; kingdom Metazoa; phylum Chordata; class Mammalia; order Primates; family Cercopithecidae; genus Rhinopithecus; species Rhinopithecus roxellana. The sequence goes on along the minus strand of NC_044559.1, from coordinate 99,680,884 downwards.
GATCAAGTCCAGTTGGTAACCTGATTTCTGCCTGTGTCACTCCACAGCAGGCTCCCAAGCTGCTATCTCTTTGCATTTTAGGCTCCAACAAAGTTGAATTGCTTTTAGCTACTGGAATCCAGCTTTCAGGCCACTTAGCATGCTGTTTCTACTACCTGAGGCCCTCTTTCCTTGTCTCTTCATCAGCCAGTCTGGAGACGACTCAGTGAGGGTAAGAGTGGTCAGAAAGAGGAAGCCAGTAAAATGTATCCCACAAAACTGACATGTTAAAGTCCTAGCCCCTGGTACCCTAGAACATAACCAACCATATTTGGAGATAAGATCTTTAAAGAGGTAAATAAGTTAAAATGAGGTCATTAGTCTGGGCTCTAATCCTGCCTGACTGATGTCCTTATAAGAAGATAAGTTTAAGATACACACATGCACTGAGGAAAGACCATGTGAGGACACAGAGTGGAGACAGTATCTCCAAGCCAAGGAGAGAGCCCTTGGAAGTAACCAGCCCTGCTGACACCTTGATTTCCACCTTCAGCCTTCAGAACGGCGACAACGCATTTCTGTTGCTTAAACCACCAGCCCATGTGCTTTGTTATGGCCCAGCTGACTATGCAAGAGCTATAGGCACAAGGTAACTGTAACTAGTTTTATATTTGTGCTTAAGTGACATTATAATAAAAAGTATTAGATCCTAAAGAGAGAGAGAGAGAGATTGAGAGAGAAAGATAAAGCCAGGAGGAAGGGGAGAAAGGACAGAAACCCTGAGTCAAGCCAAGGCAAGCAAGTATAGATGCAACTGTGAAATAGCGGCCACAGGATCTTGACACCTGCTCTACCCCCCAGTCTTTACCTTTTGCAGGTGTTCAACCTATCCCTGACTTCACCTTTAATGTGCCCGGCATCGCAGCGGTCTTTGGAGTGTGGTCTCCAGAGCAGTGCTACCGGGAAACTTCTTCAGAAATGCAAATTACTGGGCCCCAAAACTTACCATATCAGAAACTCTAGGGCAGGGACCTGCAATCTGTGTTTTTAAAAGCTCTTCAGATGACTTTTAGGCAAACCAAAATGTGACAATTACTATGTAAAGTATTTGTGTAGCCTATGCTCAGGGAACACCATATGTTCTCCTTACCCCATAAAAGGGCATTATAATTTGAGCCTTGGGTGGTAACACTCCTCCCTGTTTTGTGCAAACCACAAGATTGTCTCCACTGGTAGGACTGAAGATCAGACAAGTGAAGAGGGTCCCCAACACCTATCGTATCCAACTGTATAGGTAGTAGTGACTGACAGTAACTATAGCAACACTAGTACTCACAGCAAATCCTGGAGACCATTTAGTAACCCCCTGTAACATGCTCTACTCATATATATTCAACATATATAACCTTGGAAAGTAGGAGTTATTCTTCCCCTTTAATGAGATGCAAAAACCAGGTCTCAAAGGAATCAGCTGATTTGCCTAAAGACACTTGACAAGAAAGTGATAGGCCAATGACTTAAACGTGCATCTGTCTAGCTCCAAACCACTAGCTCCCCAATCCCACTTATTCCTACAGAGATACAGGGGGGGGCCACTGGAAGACATTCTGCTCCTTGAACCAGGCATATCTTCCAAGCAAACACAGCAATGTGTTGACTACCCTTTTAGCCTTCCTGCCTTTCTTCCAGCCTCTGGCGCAGTGTTTGGTTTGAGGCTTCCCTTCTCCTCACTGACCAATGACTGTGATAATGCAGTTTGCATTTCCTGTTGCCATGCCAAGGGTGGAAGACAGTGATGTAGTGTGTGACAGAGAGTGCCTTCCAGATGAAATGCAATGTGTAAATGGAAATTGTCATCATTATCCTCTGAATAAATGGGGAAGATGCACATTGGTTCTAGCAGAACTGGAAGAAAAAAATGGAGTTTGAACAAAAGCATTAATTAATTTAAGAAACTGCCTGAATTTGCCTCTGGCAGTTTTCTTTGTAAACACCGTTAACACCCTGGAATGCTTGAATTGTATCTGAATGCATAGCTTAAATATGTAAAAACAGAAACCTAGGCATTACTTTTAGGCACCCAGAGAATTGTTTGCTTCTAAAATCTACCAGAACAAAATAAAACTAGCATATGAGACTTCTGAATTATGAGGGTCTAATATTTCTTATGAAATTGTTTCATAGAATATAGAATTGTTGATCTCCCTTTCCTCTCTCAAAACCAGATATAATTTACAACTAACAAAATACAGCTTTGTAATACTGCTGGTGCAAAACATGCCTGTATTTGTATTTTTCTATAACATGAACATGGTTTAGAGGGCAAATGGCTGGAGTAAGGGATATCTTTAGGCAACAGGGTTATTTAAGTGGCGAAGTCACAGCTGAGTAACTTTGTAAATGAGCCTGGTAGAGTCAATTCCACAGAGAAGAATAATTTCATATTTATGACCTCATTCTCGCTCGGGTGCCATGGTGGGAGGCATTCAGAGAAGGTATGTTTTGGACACTAGAATCAAACAAGCTATATTTCCCAAAAGGAAGAAATATGTATGATTTTGAATGAGGTTATTCTAATTGAAAAGCCATCCTACCATCACCAAGTTCTCAAGTTTTCCCAAGTAATCTAGAAAGTAAACATGGGCTTGCCAGTTCTCTGTCGCCTGCAATGCATTTGGACAAATCCTGGCTGCATTTGATGTGCATATCCTAGGGTTCCTCCCCTACCCCATTTAGAAGCATGTAGAGATAGGACAGGTAAAGTAGTTGCTGCTAGCCATGAACCAATCAGTCTATGGGGCAAATGGCCAGTAAACTAGCATCTCCATGTGCCATGAGAGCCTCAAGGCTTGCATCTCTTGCCAAAGTACAGAATAATCATGACAATGACCAATATAGATGGGATCTTACAATGGGTGGGATAAGCACTTTATATATATTGTATGATTTAATTCTCCCAGCAATCTTGTTAAGCAATTTCTTATTAAATTAATAAATGATTAGCAAATTAATAAATAATATTAAAATGGAGATTATTTTCATTTTACAAATGAGGACACTAAGGCACAAAAGTTATGTAATTTGCTGAAGGTAAAACAGCTAGAAAGCAACAGGGACAGGATTCAAAGTCAGTCTGTCTCCAGGATCCATAGAGTCATCACTAGCCATGGGAAGACTGGGCTTCCAAATTTGGCACCATAGAATTGAATTCCAACTTAGTTACTTGGAGGTCAGACATGATCCTGGGTAAGTGACTTAACCTGAAAAATGGGTAAAAATCTGAACTAGCAGGATTGTCATGAAGAAGGTACTTAATACCTAACAGGCATTCAATAAACAGTTGCTTAAGCTATGTCTCCATCAAACACACCAACAGCTCTGGATATGATCTGATATTGGAATGACATTTATGAAACTTGAGTCATTTTCCTAGCTAAATATCTGAGAGGCATAGAGTAGGATGATCGCAAACCATAAGGGAAAGAATTCTATGCATGCACACATGCAAATATGCACACACTGGATTCTTATAGAACTCACGAAACAGAAAACACTTGCTTTCTATATTCGATTATTTGCAAACCCTACCAAAAGCTGACCAAAGATCTAAACTTAATTCTGAATCTAATTTTTGCTGGGAGAGTGTCAAAAATTTATACTTTGAGTATAAATACAGGAAAAGGCAATTTTTAGGGACTAAATGGTGGCCCACAGGTGTCTAGGCCCTTGGTCTTAGAGTGTGCAGCAAAGTCCCAGGATCAAGCAAGGCAGAGATGCCAGGGTTCCCAAACAGTGAGTGGCCATATGTGCTTAGACAATTACTCTTTTCTCTATTAGGTCACAGGACTGGGAGGGGGTAGCCTAATAATGACTGAAAGAAAATTTCCTACTAATGAAAGAGAACAAAGAAAAAGACTCAGAGTTGAATTTAATTTTACCTAAAGGAAATAATGTGACATCTCAAAAACTAGTTTTGTGAAGCTACCTTTGAAACTGTGAAATAATAATCATTACTGTTAAATATTGAGTATTTTCTATGTGACATGCACCACGTTAAATATCTCATCTACATTATTTGTTTTCTGTATTCCAAAATGAATACGGAACACAAGCAGTCATTTGTTAATGGAGTGTCAGGCTTGGGGAGTAAGTGAGGAGATCATAAGAGGAGGGGAATAGGAGACATCAATCTATGTCTGCATCACTTATTGATTAGTCTGGTTCTGGCTGGAAAACTAATTCAGATATAAAGAAAAATTTATCCCAGAAATACGCTTCACCAAATAGATAAAATATTTGTTTCAGAAGCCAGGCCTGTGTTCATCTCTCTTGCCCTTCCAGTTAAAAGGCAAAAAGCATTAGTCCTGGTGTAAATATTTAACTTCCCTGCTTCGGGCATATTTTTTCGGCCTAGCTTAGATCTTGACACCTTTCATGTCATCGAGCTAAGTTCTTCCAAGCTTTGTTACCCTATAAGGAATAGTCTGTGTCTTGGGCCTAGGTTTCAGTTAAAGTATTATTTTCTACAATTATTTTCACTTGGAAGAGGGAAAATTTTCTTTCCAGTTGTAACAATATCACACCCCTCAGTTGAGAGAATTTGTTCATCCAGTACTCAGTGTACCTTCTCTGATAAGAAGAAGCAAATAGTCATTGGTCTAACTAGGAAACATTTTGTGATCCCCACACACTTTTTAAAGCAAAAAGCTTTTAAAGCAAAAAGCTTTAAAATGATTTTTCTCTCACCACATGCTGAAAAATAAATTCCAGTTGTCTGATACTCTGGCATCGGGTTTTGCAGTCTCAAGTTACCTTCAACTGATCACTAGTGAAAGTAATGTTGCTCAACCATGGCTAGCATTGTAATGACTGTCCATGATTAGAAAGATTACGAAGGGAGACCGGTCACGAAAAGAGATTTCTTCAGTCCTGAACAAAAGCTCGGCAATTATGTTTTGAAGAAGTTTTACCATTTAGCTTGACAGATGAACTCCTTAACCAAATTTATTAGAAAGAAAGTTTTTTTAGGAGAGTTTTGTTTTATAAGAATTATGGTCAAGCTCGTCTGGTACAGAAACCTGACACCACAAATAGTTCAATAAGAGGTTAACCTTAAGTATCTCACTGTTAAAAACAAGGAGCCATTAACTTCAATGCAAGCCTCTTGCACTGAGGGGGCTCTTCATCCTCCACCAATGAAAGCCAGAGATGATGTTTTCTTTGTGTATAAAATGTAAGGTATGTATGTGAATAAAAAATCTCCTATCCAATGCAGATCCTGCCACTGTAACATTCTTAGCATTTATTCTACTTCATAAACTGCCATAAGTCAATGGGAATTTTCTCATTGATAGAAATAACTCAGATCCAGACCCATCTCCACCTGGGTATCTCACAGATTCTTCAAGGTTAAAAAAACTTCCTTATTTCTCTCTGCCTTTTAAAAATGTATGTATTCTGAGTTAGGTTTCTCATTGTTGGAGATTGGAGAAATATGAAGGCAAGAAAGACTAGAATCTACCATTATCAGTATGAACTCATGGTTTTTAAAATACAGATAAATAAATAGAGAAATAGAGATATCTATATCCTAGCCTATCCACCAAGGGAATCTAGAAAAACTGTGACCACCGTAGCAATGAGTGCACCTAGATTTTGGTACCAGGAACCAGTACTTCTTGGACATAAGGTAGATTCTAGGATTTGAACAGTGAAAATACAGCATATGCTTGAAGTAGTATACTGCTCCAGAAAGTAAGAAAGTGTTCAAAGTACAACGGAGCCTAGCAAAAGGACACGGGAACCAATTTGAAGGGACTCCAAGTGGTAAAATCAGAGAAAATTTGAACATCAAAATAAGTAATGACAGTGGTGGATTATAATCCATTAAAAAAATAAAATCCGTGAGCCCATACTGATATAAATAAATGAATAAATAGACAGGGGAGCCAGGAAAGCTCTTCCTTATAGTAACATAGATGGAGTAATATAAATATAGAAGCAATGGTAGATTAGAAAATCATTGATAGATGCTCAAACTATTAGATGAAAGCCTGATGAGGAACATGATGCTTACATAACCTCAAAGTATTTCCCACAAAACTATCATTAATTACAAGGGGGAAATGAATAATGCTAGTGAAGAAGGCTAGAGGACACCCCACCAAGTTATCAATGTTGGCATCACCAGTATTCAGGCAAACCTCTACTATGTGTCTCCTTTTATAATAAATTGAGAATGACACAACCTAACTTCTCTTCTTTCTGTCTAAAAGTGTATAACCTGAACTTAATCATAAACAATGGACAAACCCAAATTGAGGGATGTTCTACAAAATAACTGGTTTGTATTCCTCAAAAATGTCAGGATCAATAAAGACAAAGAAAAGTTAAAGAGCTGTTTAAGTGAGAGGACAATTACAGAGACAACTAAATGCAATGCATGAATCTGAATTGTATCTTACATTGAGAAAGAAAAGCCTATAAAGAACATAATTAAAGCAACTGACAAAATTTGATGACAGATTGTCAATTAGATAATTGTATCAATATTAAATTGTATCAATATTAAATATCGTACGGTTATTTTACTGTGAGATGTAGGTATATGTTCTTTTCTTGGGAGATATACACCAAAGTATGCAGGAGTAAAGAAGTACAATGTCTCTAACTTGCTCTCAAATGGTTCAGAAAAAATGGCTCTGTGTTGTGTGGGTGTGTGCTTGTGTGGATGTGTGTCTGTGTGTGTGTGTGTGTGTGTGTGTGCAGAGCAAGAGAGAGCACAAAAGCAAATAGGGCAAGATGTAAGTCGGTGAATATGGATATTGTACTATTTTTGTAACTTTTCTGTAAGCTTAAAATTCTATCAAAATAAAAAGTTATAAAAATCTACCCATTCTTCAATCTCCAATGGAATCCCTATCTCTTCTATGAAGTCTTTTTTTCCCACTACAGAATGAAATTTGTAGATCACAGAATTTTACTGCTGAAAGAAACTAGATACTTTCTCCAGAGAAATCCTGTAGCATGCTGAGTCTGCATTATTCAATTGGTAATTGATCAAAAGGCTTCCTAGGAAGTCACTTCTCTTGTCTTCATCTGTTACCAAAATCTTTTGCCATCACTTATCTCCCCAATTATATTGTAAGCTCCTTGAGACCTGAAAATGTGTCTTACAAGTTCTTTAACCTTTCTCACACCTTCCCCTCCAGCCCCACAACCCACAGCCTCCTTGCAAAACACAACACACACATACACACACACACACACACACACACACACACACACACACACACACACACAGGCTAAGTCCTCCTACCTTTTGCTTATTCTTTACCTTGCAGGTTTCAGCTTAGACACCATCTCCTCCAACCCTTTATGACACCTTAAACTGTGTTAAATGATCCGTGTTTCTCAGAGCACCCCATTCTTATCCACTTATCTTGCTGAATTGAAATTGGCTATTTTCTTATCTACTTTCCTCACCAGACTCCCTCAAGCCTTCCTTGAGTGCTAAGATTGGGGGCAGGGTTTAAAGGCTCACTGAATATTTGTTGAGTAACTAAATGAGTAAAAATGTTTAATTTTTGGAAATCAACACTTCTGGACGGTTTCTATGCTAGTTTCAGGTGATCTGTGAATGATACAGATTTCCAGGACCCTCCTGGGATGTGATGAATCTTTGCAGAGTAGGTCCTGAAGACCAAATGTATGAAAGGTTCTTTGGGCGGTTCTGATGTGCATTAACATTTAGAATCATAGGTTGAACAGATCAAAAACATTTCCCATAATTTCTCTCACCTCTCCCACAAATTTTCCACTTTTCCATAATCTACCCCTAGAGTAAAATTTCCCAAAATGTCACTTATTGAGATCCAGGGGTTTCTACTTAATTTATACTCTTGCTGTTGAAGTATGGCTGTTGCTGACTTGGCTTCGCAGATGCTTCAAAATGGTATCTCTAAAGAACTCTGATAAATGAACTAGAAAAATTGAAAAATTAAAATAATATTGACCAAAAGAGTATATACAAGCTAGTTGAAACAAGAAATAAGCCAGTATATCATTTTCTTCAGAGACAAAAACATTTAAATAAGTCACCTAAAATCTGATCTGCACTGAGTTCTTAAACTATTGCCATTTAAAGAGAATTCTGCCCATCATTTTGTTAAAAAATGAACTCCGAAAGGCCCTTGTGTCCATCCAAAATGTGAGGCTAGTTGGCACCAAAGTCATCAATTTACAAATCTGGGAAGAAACACAAAAGAAATACATTTGAACATATCCAAGGCTTTACTGAGAAAATAATTTAAAAAGACAACATATAGTATAAACTACAAAAGAGAAAAAGATTTATTTTCTAGATCTGGTTCTACCAGAAAAGAAATATTTTCTTTTCCCATTTACGGTAATTGGTTTGTTCTCACGCTGCTATGAAGAAATATATGAAACCGGGTAATTTATAAAGAAAAGAGGTTTAATCGACTGAAAGTTCCACATGGCCGAGGAGGCCTCAAGAAACTTACAATCATGATGGAAGGCACCACTTCACAGGGCAGCAGGAGAGAAAATGAATGCAAGCAGGGGAAATGCCAGATGCTTATAAAACCATCAGATTTCATGAGAAATCACTGACTATCACGAGAACAGCATGGGGGAAACCAACCCCATGATTCAATCATCTCCCACTGGGTCCCTCCCACAACACGTAGGAATTATGAGATTCAAGATGAGATTTGGGTAGGGATGCAAAGCCAACCCATATCAAGCAGTTACTTTGAGTTAAGCCAACTGTTCATATCCCTTGAAGTATATCGTTAGTGCCCTCAAAGTTTCTCAAAAATGGGGGTGCTGGTTTAAAGTATATCAGCTTTTTGTGAGGTTCCTAATAACATGATACTTTTACTCTATAAATGGAAGGTGGTAGGTTAATGCAGTCTGTTTATAACTTACTATAACATTTATGCTATGTGATTCTAGATAAACAGTAATAATAAGACATTTACTTCTCTTCTTATCTCTTAAATGCCATGATTTTATCATCATCTTTACTTTGGGTTCATGAAATGAAAGACAGGCAAAGAAATCAATGGCCAGCATCTTGAACACTGTGACATAAATTATCCTTGCATTAATAATTTACTAGCTGATAGAGCCAAGGGAGATAAAGCAAGATCCCAATGTAAGTGAAACAAACTGTGTGCATATATAAATAATTCATATTTTAATTAAAATTGCCGACACAACATCGAGATATTCCAAAATCATTTTGATCGACACATATTTTATCAGCTTAAAAAGAAAATAAGAAGTCACCAAACATAACTTTGCAGTGTTGTTGAAGGTCCCCAAACATAGGTCACATGCTTTCACTCTGTGTCTCGTTCTATAATTAGCTCTTGGTGTCAAGAGGAGGAAATGCACACTGAACAGCAGGTACACAGTTGGTTTTGCTGCATGAAGCATAATGAGGATTTCAGATTTAACACACTAATACTTGTTTTATTACCGTAGTCAATTGTCCATGCATCTTAGGATTCATGTTGTGTGCATTGGCTAAGTCATGTTTCTTTCATTAGCTGAAGCAATTAATGTACATTCAGCCTTTTAAGTACTATCTCTTTATGCATTATCCTTGTGTAATTCAGTTTGCAATGATTAAAATAATTTTTCAATGGAGATGCCACAGCATAATGAAAAAATATACAGCACTAATGTAAGAAGCATTTGTAAACATTTTTAGGAGGATATTGTTTGTTGTTACACAACACTGTAACAGATGGCTGTAAAAAGCAGCTCAAACTCAAGAACCAGCAGAGAGACAGACCTCAGGGGATTGGGGTAAATGGGTAGAAGAAAGAGAGATTTTATTCTTTTGAAAGAGAATTTAACAGCGTGTCAGAAATAGTTTTTGGTCTGCCTTTTGGTTAGTGTATTTAGGGACCAAATATTGGCTAGTGTTTATAATTAATAACTCGATCTTGTTAAACCTTTTAGCTATTTTTTAAAAAAAAATTTAAGTAGGAGTCTCAGTATGTTGCCCAGCCTGATCTCAAACTCCTGGGCTCAAGTGATCTTCCTGCCTTAGCCTCCCGTGTAGTTGAGATTACAAGTACAAACTGCCATGCCAGGCCCTTTTAACTACTGAGCACTTACTTGTGCCAGGCCCCAGGAGACAACTTTTACATACAGCCTCTTATTCAGTCACAGTAACGAAGAAACTAAGACAAAGAGGGGTGAAATAACTTTCCCAAGAGTCTCATTGCTAATTAGTCTTGGAGCTGGGATCGATCCCACAACCCTCTTCCTTTGATGACCTAGTAGAGTGGTTAAGGATCTGGCTGCATGGGTTTGTGTTTGTGTGTCCCTATATATCAGCCAAGGGACTTTGAGCAAGTTACTTACCTCTCTGAGCCTCAGTTCTTCCTCGGTAAAAATGGAGACAGTGATAGAAACCTAGCTCGCAGTGTTGTGAAGATGAAGGAAGTTCACATGTGCCAAGTGCCTAGAAGAATACCTGGCACAGCAAATATTTACTAAGTGTGTGCTGTTGTTATTACTACCACTATGCTATCCTGCCTATTCTGCATTGTGTGCTTTTCTGTTTCAGGACTAATTGTTTCTTTGTTTTAAGCAAGATGTTATGCTATTGTGATGCCTATTAATAAACGCACATGTGTGTAAATGGCCTTAGAGATGGTTGCTTCACACTTGCTACATGTCATAATCAAAATCCAGAATTAATTAACTTTCTGAATATCTTTCCTAATTTAACAAGTGATTATCCAATTTAATATACATGGACAATGATTTCAATAAATATATTTTCTAATTATGTTTCACTTCTGTGAGCATGATGTGATAATTTAGTCTTTAGCAGCTAGATGCATGTGACTAGACAAAATTGCTCAGATATTGAGAACATTGTGAAATATTTCCTTTAGATCCTCACTCAGCATAAAATGGATCTATTGTGACTGACTACATTTCATTCTCAGACTAGCTGTTTCTGAGTTCCAACTCTGGTACTGCTCCCTCTGCCCATATAGTGCTTCCTTTGTTTTTTATTCAATATACTCCTTCCCTTCCTCGGAAACCCATACTAAATGTCACCTCCAGGAAGCCTTCCAGATATGCTCTTCCTTTCTAGATAAAATTTTTTCTCCCAGGTCTGAAATCCTGAGGCAGTAAAAGTCCATTATCTTCTAGTAACTGACCTCTCTTATTACTTGGTTAATGAACTTCCAGTTTGCAGCCAGCACGTGGCTTTCCAGAATAAAGACTGTATCAGCCTCTCTTGCTGCCAGGTATGGCCAGCCATGTGATCAAGGTTTGGTGAACAGGATGTAGTCAGAAGTGCTGTGCCGGTTCTAGAAGTGTCATTAAAGAGAGGAGGGTATGGCATTCTTCACTTCTTTCCTCTTTCTGCTTGCTAGATTATTGATTTGGTGGCTGATGCTTCAATAGCCATGAGGTGGAAGTCAAGTGTTGATGACGGCAGAATATCTAGATAGCAGGAAGCTGAGTTCCTGGTGACTGTAGAGACAGCGGGCTGCTTGGACTGCCTGCTGCCAAAAATTGTCTATGTGGAAAGAACTAAACTTAGACTTTCTGTCATTTGCATGTGAACCCATTCTTGACTCATTCAATTTCTTTAGCATTTGTAAAACTATTTGTACCTGTATCTCTTTAGTTCAGCACTCACAATATCACATTATAACTACCTGCTACTTCAGCTGTTGCTATACTAGATGTGAGCTGCTAAAAGCAAGAACTGTTCATTAAGCACTCAGGATGGTGCCAGGTTCTTAGTAGGTTCAGAGTAAATGCTTGTTACATAAAGACAACCTGAATCAGAGCGTTTGGAAGACACCAAAAATATAGATCTTACTGTCACTAAATCAGGAGAATCCTTTTTCATATAATCATGAAGTCTTTTTTTCATGCACCAGACTTGAAATGCACAACAGAAAAGGGGAACGAGCATTTTGTCTGGATTGCTGGGCCTATTCTATTGTACCTATTCAGGATGACTTTACTGTAGTTAAGAGACTGTATTTGCTTGCTTCACGATTATTTATTTGTTTGGTGGATCCAGCGGGAAAGTGCATATATTTGGCTGGAGAACCATGTAGTCTGTGAAGGTCACCCTCCTTAAGTATGAAGATTTAGGAAGTGTGACTGGTAGTGCTGGGAAAAAAGGGCCATGACATCTTCACATGGTTTTTAGATTTGACCTAAGGAATATGATTATAAGAATTATGAGACTTGGCATATGTCCCAGGTTTAACCACTTGCTGTCTACTTCTATACTTAGTCTAAGTTCTTATCCAGAATACCTCAAGTTTACCAGAGAGAGTTAGTGAAATCAATAATCTATATTAATATGAACCATGGGCTTTACACAGTAGCAAGAACAGGAAATTTTAGGCTCAAAAAGCAATATTTTAGCACAGGTAGTACTTTGGGGAATATAGGGTTTTGAGTTTTTTTATTTTGGAAGAAAGCAATCAACTAAGAGAAAATAGAATGTTGGGCATGAGAACCTTATTGATTTGTCCATTCTCTGCTATGGTCCTGTGACTCTTTGGTAATGCCACAGACTCTGAAATTGCTATGTGAACTCTGCAAAATCACTACTCCAACGAGAATTCAAAACTTAACTCTAGTATAAAGCACTTAACTCAGTTAAATTTCCCACATCTTTGACGTCATGAAGCTCTTCAGAAGGTTTTGAGTAGGATAGAAAGAAGTTTGTCTGAATTTTAGAGTTTAATGTGCCTAATTTAAAAGAAAAATATAATCTTATTAGTGGCAAAACTTTTGAGATACAGGTATAGTATTGCACTGATTTGGCTGTACATTTTTTAATGCCAAAAAGTGAGCCATGTACTTTTCCTCAAATTCACACAAGGCCAGTGGTGATAATCTTTTCATACCATTTCCTCTGAACCAGGATCACTTCATCCAAGGGACAAAGACAAGAGTGGCTTCAGAAAATGCCCTGATCGCCTTTCTCAGGCCCAAGACAAAATGAAAAACGTATGTCCTTATGATGTCAGAGTCACTTAACACATTGCTCATACTGAGGTTAAATGTCCTACATGACCACGTATTGACCAGTTTAAAAACCAGTTCACTAATACCAAGAGCAGTACAGTCAGGGCCAATTCATCCTAGGTATTTTAACTATAGAATGCAATGCAAATGTCATTGAAACAATTTAACCATGGGTCATAATTATTAAACAACTGGGCCTGGCTAGATCATTGTAAGGGTGGATTAAACACCTATTAGAATCATCCATCACCCAAGTTATTTTCACAGTGATAAAATATTTACCAACAACAAGGAATAAAGGAAAGAAAGGAAGTAGGGTTCGGGGGGGAGGAGGGAGCACATCTTCAGTAATATGTCATAACTTCTTCAATTTTAAGGGCCAGAAAATCTTCTTTAGACAAGGATCTGAATCCCTAAAGATGTAGCCAAATTTTGACTCCTCTGAGAAGCTACTGCACAGCTGTTGTCTTTGACATTTGTCTCAGCAGAGCTCTAAGGACTTAGGGACCAGGGACCACACATTTTATCTGTGGCTCTGTCCAACCCTAGATACTTGAGAAGGAGTAGATCCCTTCTTTTCTCTGTTCTTTGTCTGCTGTTATTGTTTTCAAAGTAGTTTGGGGGGTGAATAAAGAGAGACAGACTGTGAGACAGAGAGAGAGGAAGGAAGGAAAGGCAGCATGAGTAGAGGAAGGGCAATAATATTAACACAGAGGAATAATTCCCATTTGTACTTCAAGTTTTCCATTTTCTCATCTATCTGGGAGGATTTGTGGACTGAAAGTACTGAAATGGGAGACCACATTCAGCAACTGCTCTGAAATACTAAGTACCCTAAGTACAAAGTACTAAGGTTTGATGAGAGTCACAAAGAATGGCCGAATTATAGTAGAATCAAATTCCTCATGTATTGTCTTCCATTGAAACACTAGGCCGCAAACTAGAGCCCAAAGGCATTTGTAGAACAACCGAACCAAATGCTGGCACTCCTCCCTGAAACCAAAACCACAGTTTCAGAATTTATAACCAATCTGAACTTAACCCCAATAGACAGAAGCTTGCAAATTTCTACTGAAATGTAGTCAGCTCCAGAAGTCCCACTGAGATGGTTTTGACTTACGGTAAAGTCTGAAAGAGTTTTTAAAGAATTCAACCTGAAACTCTGAAAGAACTTGAAATCAGGGGGAAAGAATTCTTCATCAAATGAAATCAAAGAGAAAATTGTCAGAAATTACATGATTTTTTGTGTGAAACATAGCAAAAATTGTTTTGACCATAAATTATTCTCTATTTAATAGATACCTCACACTTGCTAAAATAGTGCCCACCTCTACGTTATTATAACTCAGAATGTTTAGTCAGAAAGTTACTAAGCTTCTTAGGTTTGTATCCCTGTAAGTTGGTAACAAGATCTGAGCTGTGTTCATGGATAGAGTAAAACCATGGAGGCCAGGCATGGTGGCTCACGCCTGTAATCCCAGCACTTTGGGAGGCCGAGGCGGGTGGATCACGAGGTCAGGAGTTCAAGACCAGACTAGCCAAAATGGTGAAATCCCGTCTCTACTAAAAACGCAAAAATTAGCTGGGTGTGGCGTCGGGCACCTGTACGCTACTCGGGAGGCTAAGGCAGAGACTTGCTTGAACCCAGGAGGTGGAGGTTGCAGTGAGTTGAGATCATGGCACTGCATTCCAGCCCGGGTGGCAAAGCGAGACTCCATCTCAAAAACAAACAAACAAACAAACAAAAAAGAAAAAATACATGGAATTTTAATCTAGAGGATTTCTTTTGTTTGTTTTTGTTTTTAATAATTTTAATGACAATGATAACTCCCAGGAAAAACATTTTCACACTGGAATACCGAGTTCCCTGTTTTTGAGAAACCTGCTGAAGTGTAAACTTTTTATTTCTAAGTAAGTATTTCTTAGTCTGGAAAGGACTCTCCTCACTTCTTTCCTTCCTCCCTGCATCTTTCCCCCAACAATCAAATATTTGTGGAAATTTATTTCTTGGGCTAAAAAGATACAAACTTGGTTTAAATGAAAATTTTGCCCGATGTTCATTTACTTTGGCCATATATTAAGAAAATCCAAATGTGGTAGGCAGTACTCTAAACTGGTCCCCAAGATTACAGCTCCCTGATGTACAAGCCCTGAATAAACCCCTGCCTCCTCTTAGGTATGGGGGGAACCTGTGAATGTAATGGGATATCACACCCATAATTCAGTAACTGATCAGCTGACTGAGTTAATCAAAAGGGAGACTATTCTGGTTGCGCATGACCTAATCAGAGTATTCTATAAAAGAAGGTGGAATGTCAGAGGGACATTCTCCTGTTAGCCTTCAAGAAAACATCCATGTTGTGAGAAGAGAGTAGTCTCTAGGAACAGAGAGTGGTCCCCAGCCAACAGCTAGCAAGAAAACAGGAGCCTCAGTCATACAACCACACAGACATGAATCAGTCAACAACCAGTGAGCTTACAAGGGGACTTCAAGTCTTGACTGACAACTTGATATAGGCATGGTGACAGTCTGAACAGGGCACCCATCATCTAACTTGTATCTAGAATCCTGACCCACAGAAACTGTGAGAAAATAAATTTGTTGCTATAAGCCACAAAGCTTTTTGTAATTTGTTATGCAGCAATAGAAAACTAATACACTGACAAGCACATGTAAAAGCCTATCAGTCAACAGAATCTGTTACTTACCTGTGCAGTAAATGGCATTACTTTATGTTGCTAGTAGCAAAAGCAAAGGTCAGATATAGTATCCAATGATGTCTTCCTTTTGTTGCCCAGTTGTAAGATATGGTTTAAGTGCTTAGAAAAGCATTTTCATTTCTTTGTTGTCACTCTCTTTCAAGGACCATGTAATCAATTTCAGATAGAAAAGCATGAAATGATTCATTTGTAAGTTACTGAAAGTCAACCTTATATTTAAAAGAACAGATGCGGTTAATCATCTTCATTAGTTGAAGAATTTCTTCTATATTTGGTATCTCCTCAAATATAGTCAGAATTTGGTCTATTAAAAATACTTGTTTATGAAGAGAGAAGCACATCATGTCAGGTTGTAAATATGAATTATATTAACATTTTCATCATGGATGTATTTATTTGTTTTCCTTTTTCCATTCTGTAGAAATAGTAATAGCTGAAGTAGTAGTAGCAGTAGCAGCAGTAGCAGCAGTAATATCCTTTATGGGCAGTTGTACTTCACTGTTTTCTCTTAACTGAGACTACTGAAGGAAATAAACAGGCTAAATGAGGAGCTACCATACTGTAAGTGAAGTACAATGGATTGGATGTTAGGAGACCTAGGTTCTATTACTGTTTTGATAGTAATTAGCTTGTGATTTTATGTTTGTTTATTTATTTTTGACACACGGTCTCACTCTGTCTCCCAGGCTGCAGGGCTCAAGTGATCCTCCCACCTCAGCCTCCTGAGTAGTTGGTAACTACAGGTGTGCACCACCATTCCCAGCTAATTTTTTTTTAAGTAAAAATGAGGTCTTGCTGTGTTGTGCAGGCTGTACTTGAACTCCTGAGTTTAAGTGATCCTCCCACTTCAGCCTCCCAAAGTGCTAGGATTGCAGGGGTGAGTCACCACACCTGACCAAGTTAATGATTTTAAACACATAATTTTCTTCCTTTAGGTCTCAGTTTTTTATATAAAATAAAGGATTCTATGAGATCACCATAGTCCATGATTTTTAAAACCTTCAAGAACCCTGAACTAACACCTTGGTGCAAGCAGAGATTGTGAATGGAGTAGAGGTGGGAAACCAAGCAGGCAGGTTCTAGGAGCTCTGCCTCCATTTCCATGCAGGTTAGTTATTCTCTATTTCATATGCAAGCTCTCTACGGAGGACTTCACTTCAACAAGGGCTGCTACAGTCTTAAAACAAAAATGTTGGGAAACACTACACACTAGATGGTCTTTAGATCTTCTCCAGCATAGACCTTATGAGTCTCTCAAAAGAAATAAACACAGGGAATAAGTATATGGTCATTCTTTCTCTGATCATCACTTTGGATTTTTGATTCTGTTGAAATAGGAACTAATTCTTTTCTAAAGATGATTAAATGTTCTATGAGCTCCCTGGCACTTCAGCTTTCTTTCTTATGTGAGTTCTTTATTTTGCATTACGGTAATGCATTTTATAGACAGCCCCCTACTCGCAGCAACCAAGATGTTCCAGTGTAGAGCCTATTTCATTTAATTTTAGCTATATCAATAAAGCTGATTAATTGGGCATGATAAAAATGTATTATGTTGTAAAGCTGCTTATGTAACAAATTCAAAAATCAAGAAAAAAAGATTTCTGTCTTTTCTCTATTCTTGGCTCTGGTGGCTGAATTCATGTTTGATGCTAGGATAAGACCAGTCCCACCATCAAGCAGAGAAATTTCTCAGCACTCTAGGAAGCTGGGTAGACTATTAACAAGTGGAGATCTCTGGGCATGGGCAAAAATAGGAGAAAAAAAAAAAAACAAGAAAAATGAACAGGGATAGAGTTTCTAGGAACTGGTGATGCCAACCATTAGGGAACAGAGACACAGCTTTATGTTATTCTTGCCACACTTCACCTCCACTCCTATTCTGACGTAATATTGATAAAACCAAGGCAAATACTTCCTATCCCTTCTGCCGAATGAAAGCACTGCCAGATACTGACATTAAAATTGGTTGTCGACCAATTTTAATAGAAGCTATATTATTATAACAGTAATGACTACTTTTGCCAATATTTGTTGAATTACTGTGTAACAGAAACTGTGCTGAGCACTTTACTAATATCACCTCATTTATCCTATGCAACCACCTGTGGGGTAGGTCTTATATGCCCCAGTTTGTAAATGAGAAAACCGAGGCTCACAGGAAGTTATTTAACCTGCTCAAGTCTCACACTTGATAAGTGACAAGCACATATCTGTCTGGCTTATAACACTGAACCACTGTGGCTGGAGAAGAAGCTGACTCTTCTCTAGTCACCAGTCTTAGCTGCTTTGCAACAAAAGTTAAGCCATCTATTTTAGGATGTCCTCAGTCTCCAGGACACTACCTTGCACAACAGATGTCATTCAAAAACAATGTTTATTGAAATAATTACCCTGATCATTACTGATGATAGAATGAAACGCAGTCCATTGGAAGATATGGAAATATTAAAACACTGTTGAGTGGAGTTAATCTTTACTTGTTGCCATCATGACAGAAATGCACACACTCACACACACACACACACACACACACACAGAAAAACTTAAGTTTAATTTATATAATCTTTTCTCTAAATTGACTTGTGAGCGTAGGACCACTGTCATCTATATTTGGAAATTCCTAATTCTCTATAATACAATATCTAAAGAAGAATATCAAAACAAATGAGCTCAAAATATGAATAGTCTAATCCATATTGATTTTACTGTCTATAGTCTCTTCCCTAAATGGATTTGTTATCATAGAGCCATACTTTTTCGTTATGAAAATTTTAATTCTCTAGAATACAGTATTATTTAAAGAAGAAAATTAAAGTAATGAATCTAAAATAATGACTGATATAGTCTGGGTTAGTTTGGGATTCATCTTAAAATAACATTTAGCTCATTAGCAATAGCAGCCTGACCTATTCTCCCTACTTAGTATTACATATGGTATTGGCTATATTTTCCAAACCCCAGATCAGGTTACATGACATAGGATTGGTAGGGAATATCCAGAACATATGGTTGCCATCATATTAGGGAACAGCCACTGAAGATACTTTGGAGTTGCTATTCCAAAGCACATATGTGTTTCAGAGAATAACCTCTTATTTTCCCAAAGATATAGCCCAAATCTACCAGGAGCCTTTCAGAGCTGAAGTTAATTATATATCCAGGTAGGTGGGCCAGCAAGAAAGCTCAGAAAACAGCTTGATAATACAAGAAATCAACCCTTCAACCATTTTCAGTTTAGAGAAGCCACATCAAACCTTAATGAGAAACCACATGTAGTGGTAAATTCTGGCATTTAATTTTATGATTATTTACAGCCATTCTGGTGCATAGCATATGGCATGGAGCTACCTTTAAAAAGTACCAGAAAGATAAA
The DNA here is from genome assembly GCF_007565055.1 of Rhinopithecus roxellana. Taxonomy (NCBI): domain Eukaryota; kingdom Metazoa; phylum Chordata; class Mammalia; order Primates; family Cercopithecidae; genus Rhinopithecus; species Rhinopithecus roxellana. The sequence continues at coordinate 99,661,749 of NC_044559.1, read as the reverse complement.
CTAGAAAGGACTAAATACATCGCAATTGAGTTTTATTCCTCTTGATAGAGAGATGAGAGGCACATTTAATTAAATAGAAAAAAAGGATAAAATGGTGTGAGCTATGGGTAATAATTCATACTTTTGAAACTGCTTGGCATTACGCCTTGGGTAAAAACTGCTTACAAATATTAAAGAAGAAACAGAAGTTCCAAAGTAATTTATTCTTAGATGAATGTCCTATAGTCTGCCCAAAAGGTTCATTCTTTTAATTCTATAGACATTTGTCATCCTTATAAAATGTTACAAATTACATTGTAAAAGCTCTCACCTATTTGGTTTTTAAATTATTTTCCAAAGTCTCATACTAGACTTTGGCAGTAGAAACAACATTAAGCTTCATTTTTCCTTCCTCCACATGAATAATGCTGTTCCCTCATCCATATCCTTATGTGTAAAACTAACAGATTTGAGTAAATTTACTTCCGAAAGCACTATTATGGTATGTTTCATTAAGAGAATGAAAAACCATATCACACATGATATGGTTAAAAAAAAAAAGAAAAAAAAAACACAAAGAACTTACAGGTACAGCATGGGAGACAGGTATTCCCCTCCCTTTCCATCCAAAAGCCCACCCAAAAACGGGTATATCAGCACAAAGGACTATACGCATAAGAACAGAGACAATAGGAGAAGAGAGCAATTCTTCACATTTCTGGAATTGGAAAGCAGATATAAAGACGTTGATAGATAAAACAGTGTAATAATCCACAACCCAGAATGTACCAAAAGGAATATAGTGCTAATGGCAGCCAGGGAGCCGACAGAACTAAACAGACTCTAGGATAAAATGTTGTGAGCCTATGAACAAGAAGGAGAAACAGGCTGAACAGAGAGAGGTTGATTGGAGGACAGTAGACTGGAGACCAACAACTCCAATGGGTCCCTATCTCCACCTCAATCTCCAGACATGAAGACTGGCAAGGCAAAGGCAAACTCTTGGCTCTCTGGCAAAAATTAACACAAAAATAAATGTTGGCCAGGTGCAGTGGCTCACACCTGTAATCCCAGCACTTTGGAAGCCCCAGGCAGGCGGATCATCTGAAGTTGGGAGCTCAAGACCCACCTAGCCAACATGGAGAAACCCCGTCTCTATTAAAAATACAAAATCAGCCAGGCGTGGTGGCGCGTGCCTGTAATCCCAGCTACTCGGGAGGCGGAGGTCGCGGTGAGCTGAGACCATGTCATTGCGCTCCAGCGTGGGCAACAAGAGCGAAACTCCATCTCCAAGTAAATAAATAAATAAATAAATAAATAAATAAATAAATAAATAAATATTAAGAGAAGAGTTCTTATGTTTTTAAAAATACTGGGGCCAGCTGCATACTTCTGGATGTTGGCATCTGAGAGCTCACGAAAATATTCACCTCTGTTACTGTAACTGGCTATGAATTTAAGGCAAAGGAAGAAATAATATAGAATTAAAAGTTAAAAAAAAAAGTACAAGATTTTCATTCATTGTTGTTTGAAAACAGTGTTCGAACCTTTGCAAATATTTAGTGCCCGTAATGCTTATGCTGAAATGTCTCATTCATTTTTATTTGAAAATAGTCTTCGAACCTTTGCAAACATTTAGTGCCCATCATGTTTATGCTGAAATGTCTTACGTAGCTAGGAAGTAGACACTCTCCAGGCACCGGTTGGGTCACTATTTTTCTGAGTCTATCTATTTATTTGAAATGGTCCATGAGAAACACTTCTCTTCTAAGCCACTTGTAGAAACTGAAAATAGGGCTTGAAAGGAACCTAGTTAAAACCGAAGTCCACAGCATGGGACAGCTGGATATACATACAAGTGCTATGTTATATTTTGAAGTCCCCCAGCTAGAAAGAAACAGTTAATAGCAGGCAGCCAAGCATCAAAGGAAAATATCCACCTTGTGCTCTCTGCCTAGATATCAGTAAATGAGTGCTTCACCAAGTAGAATTTCAAGGTGGGCTATTTTTATTGTGGCTTCACAGAGGTCTTTAAGGAAAAGCATCTCACTTATAGCTGTATGTACTCTCCTGCCATTCCCACCTTCATTCTCATCATCCCCTTTGCTAACTCAGCATGTCTAGCAATGAGTTTTAACTCAAAATCAAGCAGCATTGAAATACAGGATGTCAACATATAATGGCTAAAGGAAACTACCAAACACTTCAGGAACTAAAATCCACCCACCTCCTAAGAAATTCTATAGTGGGTTTGCTCCAGAATTTGTTAACCTATGGTTCTCATCCAGGGCATCTCATCAATGCCCTGCTCTCACTTTAGGTGATTTACATCTGAATATCCACAGAAAAGCCAGTAATCTCCTCATAAATGTTCTCCAGGTATTTCTAATATGTATCCAGAATTCAAAACCATTGGATCTGCCTCTAGCTATAAAATTATTACAGATTATTTGAATCAAGAAGTGCAAACATTGATATAGGACATGAGTATATTCGAGTATTTCAGAAGCATATAACAATTCCAGATAGCCACTCAAGAAAAAAAAAAAAACGATTTTGCATCACAAAATACTGTAGTTATAAAAGTCTCAAAAGGCCAAAGGATAAAGAAATGAAGGCTAGGTCACCACAGAACCCCAATTTTCTTCTAACAAATAACCCCTTCACCCATTATCAAGTAGCAAACTTCAAATTGACTTAACTCCCCTCTTCAGACCTAGGATAGAGTGACCATGTGACACTAGTCCAGCCAATCAAGGCATTTCCTTTCTCTGGCCATAATAATTGTTCAAGGATGACCAAAAGGCCATATCAGAGCAAATAAGACACAATTTTGCTGCAACTCTGAAACTAAGGGAGGTGTTCTTTCTCTTGAGATTTGAATCTGAAATAACTAAGTTAAAGTTGGTAGAGGTAATATTTTTAACACAACAGACTACTTATCTGAGAATAACTCCAATAGAAAGAAGGGTAGCTGAGAGACTTTGAAAGAGAACCAGGGCCTGATTACATCATTTGGATCCCTGCAGAAAACAGAGATTGAAGCTAAATCTACAACTGAATATTAAGTTACCAGAGCCAACAAGTTCTTTTTCAATAAATTTATGATCTCTTGGATAATCCAAAAAATCCTACATGAAACACACTTTCATCTGCACAACAGAGAGTTTCCTTCTCCCTCTCTCTTATACTGTTCCCATTACCAGCATAAACATACAACTTTATTTACACAGAGTCCAGGATTCACATTCACGCGCATAAAATCACAAACCAACTCATTCACTCTCCGTTCTCAAAAGCCCTTTAGTCCCATCTAGCTCCATGATAGACAGGCCTAGAAAGATTACTTCCATGTAATTGCACAAAGAAAAAGTTTGATTGGAAGGGAATTCAGATCTGATTGTCTTAATCAGTGGTTCCTATCGTCAAAGATATCAAGACACAGATACACAATGAGGATAAATGCAAAGAGAAACACACATAGGCTTATCGTAGTAAAACTACTAGAACCCAAAGACAAGGAGAAAATCTTCAAAGAAGCCAGAATAAAATGCACCATACCTAAAAGGAAATCCTAATAAGATTTACAGCTAATATCTCAAAAATAATAATGAAAATTAGAAGACAATTGAATAACATCTTCAAAATGATGTAATAAACTGCAATATAGATACACTAGAAACAAAAATTTGTGTGTGTGTGTGTGTGTGTGTAATGTAGCAGTTTGAAAATCTTTATTAGCATAACCCCAAAGAGAGAAATCATGAAAGAAAGAATAAATATGACCATATAAAAAGTATATATTTACAAATTTGCATGTTAGAATATGTGTAATAAAAATATGGAAGCTATTATCTTTAATAGATCAATAGTCTTTACAAATCAATTTTTTAATTCAAACACCCTAAGATTAAAACAAGCACAGGGTATATACATAATTTGCAAGTAAACAAACATAAATGTCTAATAAATATGAAAAATATTTAATCTCATACAGTGTGAATAAAAATTAAACCAAAATGCTACAGAATATTGTATGTATAAAATGGTCAGTGTTTAAAATAAATTTGACACTGAGATTTCAAAAAAAGATGCTGATAATTAGGCCCCTCACATTAATATCAGGAGTCTAAGCCCATACAATATTTCTTGAAGGCAACTGAGCAGCATATATGAAAAATAAAATGTTTAAAGATCTGTCCTTTGGCTCATTAATTATATTTCTAGGAAAAAAATTTTAGTTGATATCAAAAAGGTAAATGAAGATTTAGTGATAAAGTTTGGGAAGCACTGTTTATATGAGGAAAATTTTAGAAACGACCTAAATTTTCTATAATATGAGAATTATCAAAATAGTAAAATACACTCTAATTATGAGGTAGTCACAGGCAGGAGATCACTTGAGCCCAGGAGGTCGAGGCTGCAGTGAGCTGTGATCGTGTCACTGTACTCCAGTCCAGGCAACAGTGACAGACCTTGTCTCAAAAGAAAAAATAATTACAAACAAGTAAGCATAGTATTATTCCATTTTTTATAGGAAAGTAGACTATATCACATTTTATAGAATGGCACAGATTATAAATATGTTGTCTCTTGGACTCCATTAAATGCCTCTCCAGATTTGCTCAACTCCATTGACCTCTGCAGTTTAACAAAGTATCCCAGATGGACACTGAGTTAACCAACTTGAATGAGTTTGATGATGAAGCCTTTGGGTGCATCTAGGCAGGGGACATACTGGAAAATGGAAGACTCTTTGCTGATTCTTAGATCACATTCCAAAAGTCCTGTTTACATATCTAGGAAGTGCCAGAGTATGAACGTTGAGTGTTCAAAGAGTGAAGAAGTGAGTCCAGTGAGTTCATGTTTTACATCTTACTTATTCTTTTTGTTGGTAACTATGATGAAGAAAAACAGCACCTGAACTTGGAATGATTAAAAGATGACCCTGGAATTCAGCACTATTGGCAATCCACGCAATGAATCCTTGAAAACAGTTTGAAAGCATCATCTGTGTCTGTGCCCTAAGCAGATTGAATCTATGGCTACCCACAGTGATCATCTAAAATACTCTCTTCAATGTTCCTTGAAAGCAAATCCTTTTGAGCCTTCCCTTTCTTAAACACAATCCTCCTCCATCCCATCTCAAACCTAGGTGGTATTAAATTTTGTTGAAAGTAATAGCAAATGCTGACAGTAAGACAACAAAAGACAAGATTAAAGATTCCTTAATCAGATGTCTCAGAATGTAGGTAAATTTACTCAAATTCTGACCATGCAAATGTTGACTTTAGCATGCTTTTAGAATAATCCAGTTAAATCCATACCAACATTCTGATTCAGAGAACCAAAGTCAAACATTATTATCTCTTATAATAAGTTTCTGTTGCCAAGACACAAATTCCCTTTTTGTGATCTCAGCAGTGAAGATTAAAAAAAGTTTTTTTAAAGAAATCTCATATGTATATTTTTACAAAGTGTGGCTGAAATTAGTTATATGAAAATACTAAGCTGGGAAACTTTCTTTAGAATCTTAAAGTTGGTGAGAATCCCAAAATATATGAGTCACAAGTCTGTATATTGTCCAAGAATCAAGACTTTTCAATCATAATAGATATCATGTATGTTAATGGAAAGTAAACAAAGATCTGCCTTGTACACTCAAATGACATTATAAATAAACATTTTATAAGTCTATTTGTCTTATCTCCACAGTGGATTCTAAGTTCCCAGAGAACAGCAGATTTTAAGTTCCCAGAGAGTAGTAGATGTTCCCAGAGAACAGTAGTGTCTGTTCATTTATTATAGTCCTTTAACAGTCTAGAATAGTATTTTTACAGTAATTTTTAATTGACTGTTTTGCATTAGAAATTCTCTTTGCTGCTAAATTTGCCTCTGAGATTTCTTCCTAGTAAATTTTTTCCTCATACACATGACTAACCCAGAAGCAACCATGTTAGTGACTTCACCCCCTTCAGGAGTGGGCACGTAACTCAAATAACCCAGTAAATCCCTTCCATAGAATGTTAGGACTTGAAAGAGAACAGATTGCAGGTAACGCCTACCTTGGTAACTGAAGGTTTAGGATAGGGAACCAGGGAACTGTCAACAACCATGAAGAGAAAAAGCAATATCCAATAAAGGCATGATATAACATGCAGAGGGAAGCTGAAATGGGGAAGCAGAGGGAACCTAATGGCATTTTAGTCTTTTGCTGAGCCCCAGCTGCAGCCTTGCCTTTCTTGCAGTTATGTCATATGAATAAAGTCCTCCTTTGGCTTCAACCACTTCATATCAAGATTCTGTCAGTTGTACCTGAAAGATTTCTGACTAATTCACCATTTTTCCCTATAAATCCTCCTTACTTAGTCTTTTCCTGCTCTTCTTTATTTCCAACTTCAAGTTGTATCTCCCTTGAGACAATCTGTCTATATTTTGTTAAAAAGTAAACCAAAGAACGCAGATCAGATATCATACAATTTTATGTTCAGAAGTAGGTATTTATTAAACTTATTTTATAGCATTAAGAATCACTCAAAACAAAAGGCCTTCAGTTAAGATTTAAAGGTGTTTTCATAACAGCATATAACCCGAATAATCATTGAAAACATGTTTTCAACTGATCCAATTACATTTCTTATTAAATTCGATATGAAATTTCAATTGGTAAGTTTTGATTTTCTTTCTAACCACGATCTCTAACATTTGTCTGGTACTTAAAATTTTACAATGTCTTTCCCATTTGCTATGTTTCAGGCTCTCAACAACCATATGAAATGTAGAATAGCTATTATTTGCATTTTTATACTGCTCCTGTTAGGCTAACTGCTGCAATTCATAACCCCAAAAGCTCAGTGACTCAAAACAATAGAAGTTTGGTTTTTGCTAATGTAGAGTCTGCAAAATCCAGGCAGCTCTCAGATGTCCTTGTGACGTCACCATCTTAAAGTTGACATTGAGTTACCCATACTGCTTTCCTTCTTCTCACTCCATTCATTTAGCTTTTCTTTAGAGACCCTTTTCAAAAAGTCAGTTATTTTAGTATTTATTTTTCTGATTTTCTTTCTTTCTCACTCTTGTCTTGCCCCACCACATTCATCACACTATCTCTGTTTGTGCATTTATTAGTATTTATCTATCTGTAATGTATTTCACAAAGATCTGTATTCCCTAATGGAACATGAGCACTTTGAAAGCAATCTTACTCTTGTAGGTATCTGCTACACAAAAGGTGATCACTAGATGTTTGGTGACTGGGGAAACACTTTCTTCACATCTCAGTTTATCCAACACCTTGATCTCTCTCTTATAGATTAGATTTCATTTTTCCTCTATTAATAGGGAAGATCAAAACCAGGGAGCCAGAGCATACATTTCAGATATAAAAATGTAAGTTTGCATTCTTCTATATTTATCCCACTTTATTACCATTCTTGTTCAGTAGCAGGAACAGTCCCCCTTTTAAAAATGTTTGTTTAATCCTACCATTCAGCAGCCTTGAGAGTCAAGGTGCCTGTATTAGCTCTGAATTGATGCTTGGATGAGCTTTAAATCTTTGTGTTTTTTGACACTGTGCTGAGACAAACTCTTTGATTCAAGAAAGCTGCATACTCCATGGAATAAAACTACAGCAATTAATCAAATATTTAATTATATTGTAACAGAACACAGTTATCAAGCTTTTAACTAACAAGAGTAAAGAATTCCCAGTGACATAGCCAACAGAAGACAGTAAGACACAAAAGGCTATTAAAACCTCAGTTTTTGCCGTCCTGGTGGAGATATGCACGGGTGTTTAGTATGGATCAACACCAAAAGGCTAAGAATTTGGCAGCCAAGCCTTTGAGACAGGTCCCTTCCCTTGGAGACTGCTTATTCCAGAGGTTCCCAATCACTGATCCAGATTGACCTGGCAAATTTTTACTGCCTTGCACACCCTGAAGCAAAGCTCCTCATTCCCTTTTCCCTCTTATCTCCTTTCTCACCCATGGAGTTATGGTCAAAAACCTAGATAGCATAATCCTGATAGTTTGCAGAGCAATGTCTTGAAAAGCATGCAACAACAGCAAAACCATCAGAAACAATCCTACCACCCTATTTTTGACTAATTGTAAATCAATTCAGAATCTAAAAACTAACACAAAACATTAATTGTGTGTTCTTATTATGTGCACCTTATATGGTATCCAGATGTCTCCTCTTCTTGATCTCTTTCCTTCCTTTTTTACCTCTTAGCTTTAAACCTAAAGTTCTGGTTTGTTCTACTGCTGTCTTTCTGTCCAAGGTGATAGAAGCAGGTTCCTTTCCCCTCCTCCTGGTAAGGTACGACTGGAAATGGGTATTCTTTAGATTGGAGTTCATAAAAGATAATTCAGTTTCTCTCTTAGTAACATTGAGACGGGTTTTAACAACGCTTCATACCGATGTGAATATGGGGAGAAACAAAAGTGATAAGGGAACAGAGAGTTCCACTCTGCCACAAAAGTTTACCTACACACCACACTCTGGGATGGAAAATAACTGATCTATCCAACATAACTCTTTCTCACGCATTCAGCCCACACTCACTTTTCCAGACCAAAAGGAATTATTTCTGCTTTTCAGTAAATGTGTCAACAGCTGTCTATCAGTGACAAAGTTCAGATTTAAAGGGAAGGTTTAACTCTTATGAGGCCAAAACTGAAAAACTCTGTGGTGGTTAACTTATTTTTATGTTATATTTATGGAGTTGGAAAGGGACATTAACTGGGTTCCTACTACATGCATGGTGGTGTAAAAAGTCTTATGAAAGATAGAAACAGAATCAAACTTCACTTCTTGCTTTTTAATCTAGAAGGAGAAAGAAGAAATATAAATATGCTTAAGTACCTTCGATAACTCTTCATTTTCTATATAAAGTCCAAACTCCTTATCACAGTATGATGGAGTGGATTATCATTTCAATACTTCACTCCTTTCTATTAGAAAAAAAAAAAATGCATCTACACCCTTAGCCATCTGATTTTCCAGTCCCACCGAGTAGAAAGAGAAAAAATACACAATACGACACTCAACTTGGTCATGTGGCTTGCTCTGAGCTGAAGAATGTGGATGGAAGAGTGTGACAGTTCTAAACAGAGAGTTTAAGAGGCATTGCTTGCACCTTGAAGCTTAAGCCCCTACCATGAAAACAACACATCCCATATGTTGTCTCTGCCTTTAGCTTGGGTCTGGGAATCAGAAGGCACATGTAACCTAGTCAAGTTGAGACAAATCAAACCAAGTCAAGCCCAGCAAGAGCTAGCAAAAGCCTGAGTACCTTATGTAACATGAGCAATAAATAAATATTTCTTGTAGTAAGTTACTGTAACTTTGTGGTTGCTTATTGCTGCAGCAAAAGCTGACTAATACATATAGTGTCAAAAAATTCACAATCCATTCCCAGCATTACTTCTCAGTTGCACCTGACACCCTTCCACCCTCTACAAACTTTGTTTCAGCCAAATGTGCTATTTCCTAAATGTACACTGAGCCTTTCCTCCCCTGTGGCTTTGCTCATGTAGATCCCCTGGCCTAGAATATACACATTCTAGTGGAAAGAGCAGAGGCTTTGGAGTCTAAGAAGCCAGGTTTTGAAATCGAGACCATCACTGTATTAACTGTGAGGTGTTGTACAGATTACTGAACTTCTCAGTCTCAGTATCTCTGTCTGTGTGGATTTGGGGGAGATTATGAAAAAAAAAGCATAGACTATAAAATCAGACCAACTCATATTCTCTGCTAATCATTATTTTGAGCCAATTAATTTGAGCCTCAGTCTCATAATCTGTCAAATCATGATCATGGGGTTGTTAGGATGATTAAGTGGCATGAAGCTGGGAGATCAATTAGCATAGCCCTTGACACTCAGAAGGTCCTAAGTAAATTTTTGTTGATGGAAAACTTAAATAAATAAGTAAAGTAACAATCCAATAGAATAAAAGATACCATAAAGCAGTTTTAAAATAATGTTTAGATTAATAGATATGCATTTTCTAAATCGTGCTTCATGGAATATTACTTTTGCTCAAGATATTAAAAGGTGTTTCTCTAGAAACGTATTCTATGGTTAAATAAGTTTAGAAAACCTTGCATAAAATATCTCCCTTTAGAGATTTATAAGTGTGCATTAACAATTAAAGGTTTTGAGAAGTCATGTGATAAAGAATCCTATTTAAATTAATTCAGTACTTCCAAAATCCCTTGATCATTGCAACCTTCCCCTCATATTGAGGCACTTATTACCATCTGTTGGGCTCCAATATTTTTTAGGACATGGTTTATGTTTTAGGCTTCTTGGGCTACCATAGCAAAATACCATAGACTAGGTGGATTAACCACAAGCAATTTATTTTCTCACAGTTCTGGAGATTGGAAGTTCAAAAGTAAGTTGCCAGTGTGGTAAGTTTCTGGTGAGAGGTCTTTTTCTGACTTGCAGATGGCTGTCTTTTCATTATGTCTCTACATGATGAGAAAGAAAGATCTCTCTCTCTCTCTCTCTTTTCTTATAAGGCCACAAATCTTACAAGATTAATACCCCATCCGTAGGACCTAATTTAACCCTAAATAACTCCTAAAAGTCCTGTCTCCATATACAGGCACCTTGGGCATTAGGGCTTCAACATATGAGTTTGTAGGGGTGGAGAGAGGAGGATGCAATTCAGTTCATAGCAGTTTGGAAAATGCTGGTAAAACATGGTGTATAATAGAGGTTTAGTAGGGTGAATTCAGCTTATGTTGGCAAAAACAAGGACTCCTTTACTGAGAAGGTAGGATTTAAATTAGTCTGGGCCCAGGGGGGAATTTAGCAAGTTATTTGAGGGATCTGTAAAATGGTCTGTTTTAAGCTGATGCCCCCATCAAATTTCAGGAGTATGAGCAATTTACTGATCCAGGAAGAGTAGATAGCATAGGAGTACTTCATGGCTAAAACCTCCAACATTAAAAGTCGTGTTCATTCACTTCTCTGCCTACATATCTCTTTCCACCAACTTCCAACATTGCCCTACTAAGACATTAGGAAGAAAGATTTACACCATGATAATCATTTTGGAGGCTACCAAATACAGAAAGAGAAAGAAATGAAAAGTAAATTTTATTCTCACCTTTTGGGCTCAAACCAACTCCTGCCAAGAAATCTTCTGTTTAGAGGGCATGAATCTGGGGAAATCATCACATAAATGAACCTGAATAAAAGGCAGATAACTCAGCTCTATAGATTAAGGCCCAAGAAGTAAGCAACTAGGATCATTGGTAGCCTCCCTCTATAAATGGTTAATTTGATTAACTCCAATGCTTCCTTTTTTCACACATCACGGTGTAGAGACAAAGCAGGAACTGGAATTAATTATGTCACAAAGCTATTGCATCTCATTTGGTGCTAGATCTCTGTTTTTTTCAAGCTATGCATTTTTTTAAAATAATGAGAAGAAGCTTGTTTGTTTGAAAGTTACACAGCTTAAGAGAACATTCTAATACAAATTAACTTAATGTGCTATGAATATATACGAAATTGAAAATGCAAACATTCACAGGAACAAGCATGGCAAATGCAAATGAATATAATTGGTCAAAAGTACAAATGGTAGGGAGTGGTGGGAATTGTAGCAAACTGGAGAATATATGCTTCATCTATAGGGCCCTTCCTACTCCAGATTTCTAACCAATATTACCTTGTAAATATTTAAAATTAGTGCTGCCACATCTCCTGCTTTTTCAAGTAAAGCTTGAAATCTGGATTTTTATATGAAATATTCTAACTTTTAAATGTTGGCAACCAATTAGACATTTTTAGACTCTCTCTATACAGATATAAATATAGTCCTGCCCCTGACACATATACATATACATATGCACACACATTTTCAGGACAAGTCCAGCCCACAGGTCACCACTTTTTAACCTGTGCCATAGGCAATAAATACTTACTAAATGAAGACATCAAAACTATCCTAGAATACACTGCTTCTCCCTCCCATTGAGGAATACATCAGTCCTGGTATTTTCAGACCAGCAGCTGGGATTGTCGGAATGGTACAACATTGGTTTTCATCTTTGTTCTATAAAGAGAATTGGCCGCTAAGATTTATGGAAATGACTGAAAGAAGTTGCCATCAAATGTCATTTCTTCTCTGTTATACAAATACTTCATAAAGATCCCTAGTTAAGATGTCATTATAGATGAAATAGGTGTGGACTTTCGCCACCTGATTAAATGTCAAATTGGAAACATTACTACCCTTCCCATACTTACAATGAACATTCCTTCAAGATGATAACATTAAGTCATGCATAAAAAGTTATGCACATAATATTATGTCATTAGGATTTAATTGCAAGATGCATTACATATAAAACCCATACTTCAAATAGCTAACATGGTTTTTATTTGTGTATTTTTTCTCCAGGATGGATAACTATCACTCTTAGGAGAAGATAACTCAAGAGCAAAGAAGAAAGCTGATGTCAAATTTCAGAGGATTTGTGATACTCTGGTTTTTCTATGGAAAGCTGTGTTTCTTGCATTCCTTTCCCAATTCTATCCCTCACCTGCCTTCCACCCAAAGAGAAAACAAGATTCAGGGCATTGACAAGGTATGTCCTGTTCATCTTCTTAAAGGATCAACTTTTGGACCATCTTCCCCATCCCTCTTCACTGGGACGGTAGGAATCTTTTCCTCCCCTGCCAGTTGTATGACCCTCACCCACATCCTAGGTTCCCTGCCTGCTACAGGCACCGATTAAGCCAAGAGACTCGCCCCAGGCTAAACAATTAGATCTTTTTACCCCTGTAATTGAAGTGGAATCTAAGAAACAGTCTGAGTTTTTCTTTTAAATAGAGGAGATATGAAATGAGCACCTGTGATGTGGCTGCCTTTCACCAGCCTAAGAAACAGCAAAGAGTAATGCAGAGATGGAGCAATCCTTTGAGACAGGGAGAAAGTTCTGGGAACTGCTGTTCATGTTTCTAAATGCATTCTACTGCCTGTCAGCGTTCAGGCTGTTGGGCTCCTTGTGACAACTCTACACCCTTAAAACAAATACTCCTCTTCCTTTCATAAGCCAGTTCAAATCTGTTATCAAGAACTGATGAGTTCAACAGTAATTCTCTTTCGCAAACCTTATCAAGTTCAATCCAAGACATTGTATGATATAAACAGTAAACAACTTTTTTACCTAAAAATGACTGGCTGCAAAATGAAACTCATGGTATATCTCCAGAGATGTCCTTCCAAATTTAGTCAAGTTTTTATGGAGAGATAAGAAGAAACACGACATGATGAATCTTTAATTGAAATGGGGACCTCCTTAAGCAGAGCATAGTCCATACAAACATAGGGCTGCCTCTTCTTCTGTTTTCTTCCAGAGAAGTGAGACACCATGGGAAAAATGCAGGCAGAATGGTTGGGTCCACCTACAACTGGGTCAACTGAAATGCAAAACAGGGTAGTAAAGCAGGATTTATTCCATTTAAGGCCATCATTGTTACTGAGTACCAAAATCTGATGGCAAAAGTCTTGCTACGATTTATTCCACAGAAGAGGGTCCCTGCCTGGTTCTGTTTTCTGGGCCTCAACCCCACCCCCACCTCCACCATAGCTTTCTAGTTTTACTTTTAATTTCACCCAGCTCAACTCTTAGCTTTATAATGACTTTAACTGTTCAATATTTAATGAACCAATTAATTAAATAACATTTATTATGCTGTAGGGCAGTGGTTCTCATATTTTAGTGTGCAACAGAATTACCAGGGGAGCTTGTTAAAAAACTCCAGGCGCCCACCAACCCAGAGATTCTGATTCAGTGTGTCTGAAGTGTGGAGCAGGGATTTTATTTTTAACAGTCATTCCTGCTGCATCTGATTTTGGTGATCAGTTGACAACATTCTGGGACACACTAGTCTAGAAATATAGAATTATGAGACTACATGCCTCCGGAGGTGGTAAAGAAAGCTGGCAAAATGTTACAAATTCCTGATTTGTTACTAACTAGCTGTATGTTTGGGGGCAAGTTATTAAATGCCCCAAGACTTAGTTTTCTCATCTGTAAAAAGAGAAAAATAATAATATCTAAGTCACGGGGTTGTTGTGGACATTAAATGAGATAACACAGCTGAAGTTCATATTCCAATCTGCCCTGCTTAGGAATCTTGCTAATTCTAGATGCCTCCTGCCATCAGTCAGCAGTTCAAGAGCATCTCGGGAAAAGGGTCAGGTTCTGCTAAAAGAACCATGGAAAGTTCCAGAAAGCACATATGCATCCCAGTTTATCTGTGGACTGGGGAAGAAAGGGGCAATAAAGTAGTGGACGCTAAACTGGTGTAATGAGTGAGAGATGTTCACCCATACATCAGTCACCTCAGGCGATGAGAGATAGTACTATGTGAAGGTAAACAAGGATGATCACTGCTACCAAGGTGACCCCAAGAAAATCCCTTCAGGACGAGTGACACTTTCCCTCCTAAATGATCCTGTACCTGGAATCATTTGTAGTGTACATGCATAGATTTTACAGTCCTGTTTTTTAGAAAAAAAAAATGGGTAGCTGGTGGCCACTGACCTTCGCTGGCCCAGGGTGACCACCTTAAATCAAGAGCTTGCTGTAACACAGCTGAGCTTAGCGATTTTAATGAGAAATCTAGTCCTGCTGGATTACTGTTCCTGGGACACATCTTGTCAGCAATTCCTCAGGAAATTATTCAACCATCCCCAATTGCAAAGAAACAGATGGCGTGCTGAAAAAAAAAAAAATACTCTGAAGTGTATGTGCTGGTAAAAAGCAAATTTAAGGACACAAAGGCCAACACTGAAACAAATACTAAAAGTATTTTTTCCCTCAGAAAAATGGTCTTGAAGATATTTTTGTTTTCCCTCCCCTTTTAAACTGTGAACTGTGCCAGTCATCAGCTTGAATACGCAATGGAGAGATTTGTTTGACATTTCAGAGCCATTTAACAGAGACAGCTTGTTTTAATAATATAGACTAATACTGATCAAACGTTCTCATGGAAGATCAAGTTTTAAAATTTGTATTAATGCCCTGCTTTCTTTCCTCTAATATCCTTTAACCAAAAGTCTTGGATCACACTCTATTATGCCAACTGCCCATTAAGAAATGCTGAATTATTATTAAAAATTATCATGGCACCTGAGAAAATAGCAGTGTAACCCTCATGAATATTAAATCTTTTCATAATGATCAGTGTTATTACCATGAATACTAAATGTTATGAATTCATTGCAAATTCATAATGCTTAGTGTGAAAACTTGGTCTGTAACCAGAAAGTCTGAATTATATTTGGCAAATGTTTGAATCAATTTTAGTTATAAAACCAGAAAAAGAAAAATGGATAAAATTTTTGGTCTTCAGTCTCAGAGGCCAGTGGGTTTTAGGACTCTTGTGAAAGGAATGCCCATCGCAGCTTTCAACTATTTCATGTCAGTGTTTAAATCTTGTGCAGAATTCCCATTCCTACTTAATTATATCCCAAAGAAGAAGAATTGGAGCAGTGTTAGGAATGAGAGACTAGCACATTCAGCTATTAGTCTGTGACAGTACCTACATGGCATTAACTTTCAGAGTTTAGTACTACAGCATTTCATGGAAGTGATTATGACCCTAGAAGAAACTTGCAAAAAATAATCATGACAGAGCCTGCAGTTATTATAAACAAAGCCAACTTTTAGTCCTTACACCTCCCACTGAAGCAAGCATCAACAAGTTTTGCTCCAATAACTGAAACGCACAGCTACACAAAAACAAATATAAGGAGCGCTTGCTATGATTAACTGATCACAAACTTTGACCATGTGTTTTTATATTCACATGACATTCAGGCAAATAAAATGGAATGATTGATTCTCAAGACATTCCAAGAGCAGAGTAACAAACAGCGGCTCTGGCAAATGAATCTTAATGGAAATCTGATGGGAAAGTGGATCTCTCTCATGGGGGTTCCTGCTAAAAAACTGTTGGACAGTTTATAATAAGCTGAAAATCTACATTTCATGAGCATCCCTTAATGGAATACAATACAGCTATCTTTAATAAGTAGGTCTCCCCATTCGTGTTGTGTGATAAAAACTCATAACAGCCAGACTTTTGAGTCTGCATTCATGCAAAGGAGCTCAAATTAAAATTCTCTCCTTGAAAAATGCGTTTCAAAATCCATAGATATCCAAGATGTCTAGCATCCTTCAGGGGTTAAAAGTATGTGCAATATAGATTTTAAGTACTATAATTTTATCTGAATTAGTTTAAGTGCCACCTGTAATTTTATTGAAAATATCCTAAAATATTCTTTAAGAATTAGAAAAGGTTTTGATTGATGGACACATTTAAGCATCTCATAATTTCCTAAAACATTTTCTCACAGTCCTTAGCACTAATTCTTTAAGGTGATGAGGAATAGGAGACAGATGCTAATTTTGCCTCCGGGAATTTCTATGAAGTTATAGGATGGCACTGAAACTGCAAAACAGCAGGATTTAACTAAACAGAACATCAATCAGTAAAGAACAGTATGGTGAGCCTGGAATCCATTCAGAATTTCCTCAGGGCAGATTCCAAGATATTTTTTTCCCTCTAAATTTTAAGTCTCACAAGTAATGTCTTAACATTCTTCCAGTAATTTCTTATGTTATACAATCATGGCCAACCAGGTGGCTCCCACGAATTACTTAGCTAACAATCCACCACTAGGAATTATTGGGCTCTTCAGAATAATTATCCTGCATTCTTCTTAAATTTATCCAGATTCCTTTAGCATCCTCTGAATCCCTTTGGTTTCAACAACACTTTCTCAACAGTTTCAGAACTGCTTCAGAGTCTGAAAGTCCCAAAGTAGAAGTACAGGTAAAAATTTTTCATAAGTTCCCAGAGAATCATGAATAACATTTCTAAGTTCAAAAATAGCAAATTTAAGGACACAAAGGTCAATGCTGACACAAATACTAAAAGTACTTTACTTATCAAGACTAACAAACTATGTTAAATTTTAAAGCAGTACCACAGGGAAAGAAAAATTTCAAAATCCCAGTTTACATGAATTCAGATGAAAGAGTATGTTAGAAGGAATAAAAGAATCTGATTTTGATTCCTGGGTCTTTCATGTAAAGTGAAAGATTACTTGACTTTTCTGGGTCTCTGCCTTTATCTGTAAAATGCGGATAAATAATTACGTACCTTGCGCATTGTTGTGAGAATTAAATGAAAAATGATTTATAAAGCATTTAGCACAATGGCAGACATGGAAATTTGGCTTACTAAACATTTATTTTCCCTAGGATTAGAGGGTCCTCTCGTAAGTGTTCTTTTTCTGTATTCCTATAGAGGGGCTGGGACAGGGAAAGCCATTTTTGTTAATTTCCTTTTTATAAAGTCCCCTCGTTAAATGATAGCTTCTCTTCTTCATCAGGAATTGCAGACTGCAAAGAATAGACTCTCATTTAAACTAAGCTCAAATAAAGCAAGGAGATTGGAAGGATATGGGAAAGTGCAAGGAAAGGTCTTTGATGACTTAGGAACACTAATGTCATGTGACCAAGGCAACTGCTCTGCTTCTCTCTGTCTTTCCCTCTGAAGCCAATTGATCTCTCTTCCTTTCTTCTCTTTTCTCGTCTCCTTCCCTCATCCATGTCACTTTGAGGGCGGTTATTACTAATCAGGAAAGCACGTGGCTGAAAATATACGCTGTCCTAGCCCTATTGTTATGTGGTAGCTGGATGTAAGCATGCACCTTCCTGTGAGTACACACTCAGTGTCTTTAACATCAGACTTGCAAGACAAACAATATGGCTTGTCTCTGGCAAACTGAGTTTATCTCTATTCTGATAGATTGTGACAGGAGGGGGAAACAGAAGAAGCAGCTACTCAGACCCATCCCTTCAGCAAGGGCTATGACTCGGGGCAGTTCCCAAGGAAGGAAGAAAGTGTAAATTAGGCATGCAACCCAAAGAAGGTCAACTCAGTTTCTCAATAAGATGTTATCTTTGGCTTTGTTTCTTATGCATCAAGAGCCCAGAGATATTGATAAAGCTGCAGCACAGTGCTGTTGGTCAATGGACGTGCATAGCTGTCATGTCTCTCAAAAACTACGATCATGAGCAACTTTGAAAGTCTGGTCCTAAACAACTGCAAAGCAAGTTCATGTTGCACTGGTTATCCCTTCAGCCCATTCATCTTGGGTAGTAATTTCTACCAGTTTCATGAGTGAGATAGAATACTCACAAAAGAAGTTGAGTGAAATAACTTTATTACTCACAGATAGGCAGCAAGGGACAGTAGAAGCCAATGATTTAAGACAAGCTAGTTCTCCAAGGCTCAGGAAAACTACACAGGGGAGATGGAATCTTGTCTGTGCATTCCCCATATCATACTTCAGCTGAGAGACCCTGAAAAGTGGCCCACTCTGGGTTACATACCCCAGGATTATGTGACACGCTGAGCTATAGTGTGTAAAATGTCTTGTTCTAGGAGGGACAGAAACAAAGCCCAGGATGTTTCCAGCCAATTTCTCTTTATATTAAGATGTTGTATTCCCAGCACATTCTACAGTTTTTATTGAGAACTATAAGTGAGAAAGGAAAAGGAAGTGGGTCAGTCCAAGGCTATTCAGAGAACTGTCCCACAACAACCAGGGAAATTCTCAACCACCTCCAAAATTAGAAAATAGTGCTAAGTCTACTGCCTTTCCCATTCCTTCTCTCACCCATTGTAAATATGTCTAGTCACTCCCACACATGTATTGCACACAGTCACCCCGTGGCACAGGTGCACCCACGATTCACAGGCCATAATGAAGCCTTCTCTTTCTCCCTTAACCATTCATTTTAAATCCCTCTCCTTCTTTCCAACTGTGTTACTTAACATTTCTTCTATTCTTCCTTCATTTTCCAGTTTTTCAGCCGTCAATTCCATCCAGAACTAAATAGGGATCTGTATAGAATACTAAAATCAAGTTATAGTAGCTGTTTTACTGATAGATGTCTAAGCGATATCAGGGATAAAATAGATTTCTGAGGGATAATAGGGATAAAATAGATGTCACCTTGCTTCATTTGTTCTAAATCAAATTTACTCTTGTGCTAAGCCCCTCATTAATCAGAGAGTTAATAAATTGAATCTTAGACATGCAAATGTTCTTTGTAAAAGTTTATGGAAAATTATGACACAAACTATTTATGAATTTCAAATTTTTTTGCACCAAAATAAACTCATACTAACTTGTTACAACATGTCTAAATGGGATTTAGTTTGAAGCACTTTGAAGGATAAGACATCACTTTGAAAAGAGATCCTATCAGAGCAACATGAATTCTGCTAAAATTAAAGCAGGAGCAAACATCAAGTTTATAAGCTTGGGTGGAAGAATGGTGAAATTGTTGATGCTTCACAGTTTATGAGGACAATGACCCAAAGAAAGCAGCAATTTGCAAATGGATATGTCATTTAACAAAGGATAAGGTAATGTTGAAGATAAAGCCCTCAGTGACAAACCATCTACATCAGTTCGTGAGAAAAAAATGCATCTTGTTTGTGCCCTAATTGAAGAGGACCACCAATAAATAGCACAAACAATAGCCAACACCACAGACATTTCAATGGGTTCAGTGTGTACAATTCTGACTGGAAAATTTAAGTGGAGCAAGATTTCCACTTGTTTGATGCCAAAACCATTGCACCAAGATTAGCTTCGTAAAAAGAGCAGAGCTTTCAGTGGAAATTTTAAACAAGTGGGATCAAGATTCTTGACCATTTCTTCAGAGAATTGTAACAGGAGATGAAATGTGACTTTACTAGAACAATCCTGAAGACAAAGCACAATCAAAGCAATGGCTACCAAGAGGTGGAAGTGATCCGGTCAAGAGCAAAGGTTATGGCAACAGTTCTGTGGGATGGTCAAGGCATTTTGCTTGTTGAATTTCTGGAAGGCCAAAGAACAATAACATCTGTTTATTATGAGAGTGTTTTGAGGAAGTTAGTCAAAGATTTAGCAAAAAAAATGCCTGGGAAAGCTTCACCAGAGCCCTTCTCCACCATGACAGTGTTCCTGCTCATTCCTCGCATCAAACAAGGACAATTTTGTGAGTTTCAGTGAGAAGTCATTAGGCATCCCCCTTACAGTCCTGATTTGGTACCTTCTCTTTTTGTTTTCTAATCTTAAAAAAATCCGTAAAAGGCACCCATTTGTCTGCAGTTAATAATGTGAAAAATCCTTCATTGACATGGTGAAATTCCCGTGACCCTCAGTTCTTAAGGGGGGACTGATATCATTGCTTCCAAAAGTGTCTTGAATTGATGAAGCTTATGTTGAGAAATAAAGTTTACATTTTTGGTTTTTATCTTTTAATTACATTCTCCATGAACCTTTTGAAATCCTCTCATATTTAGGGAGTTCTCCCTCTCTCTAGGGAGTTATTCAGTAGACCCAGAGGGTATATCCAATCTTTAAATTGGGGAAGGAGGTCTCTTCATACCATCATGACTGCCTTTGAGATGCTTGTTAGCTAGGGTACACGCATACATGCAAAAACACACACATTCACTCATAAATACTTACACATAGTCTAGACTCTGTGAAGGCAACTGTTTCCCCCTGCCTCTTGCTAAGCTTGGGCATGGGACCTTTTGCCCCTACTGGGATGCAGTGGAGAGATTTTTTTCAAGCATTTATGTGAACATTCTCACCTAAAGTATCTAGAAGGTAGCTAACCTTGAATAGGAGTGAGGAAATCCAGTTCTCTTCTTTCCGGGTCAAATCACATCTCCTTTTTCTTGTACTCTGAGGCCTATTACCTTTTAGGCAATCCATTCCCTCAGTGAGTTTAAATTTTCAAAATCATGAAAGTGGTCATTTTCCCCTAAGGGTGCAAAATGCCCAACTTCTGGAACTCTCGGCTTGGTCGCTCTGTGGAAGTTAAAAAATAGAGAAAAATAACTCTAATTTATTTTCCAACTCTCTTGTAACCGTGAGAACAAAACAGATATTAATACTACATGCCTTAGAACTCACTCTAAGTGAAACTTTTAAAATGACTATGTTCTGGGCCTCTTCCCGAGTTGCTGATTACAGGGTCATGTTCTCAGAAGCTGAAGGTGAGCATTTTGACCATTTATTTGGTATGCAAGGGGTCATGGAAAGGAGATATTTCTACTGTCTCCAACACTGGTAAAGAGGTCAGTGCCTTCAGACAGCTAGAGTACAGTGGTGACTGCATACATGTTCTAATGTGCCCCTCCATTTCTTTGTCTATTAAGCAGTAATAATATTACATATGGCTGTTGTAAGAATTGTGTGTGATAACACTTGAAAGTGTAACTCATACCATGTTGTGCAGGAGTTGACCTAAGAGTAATGCCAGTGGGGTATTTAACGGTATTACAGAGGAAGTTTCTTATGCTGTACAATCAGGAAGCCACTGTCACCTTGAACTCCAGGAACTATCTTCCTGCAAGAGTTTAAAAACACCCACCCTTGAATAGCAGCAGGTCGCAATGAATGCTAATCAGAGCAGAAATAAAGTAAGGCTAAGGCAAAAGCTAAAGACCACCTAAGTTAGAGAGATGGCCTCCACAGTTCAGCAATAAAGCTGGCAGACAGCATTTTTCAAAGAATGTCATCCACCTGCCTTCCACCCTCCTCACTATCTCTTATCAGAGTCTGGGGAGACAATGTCACATGTGAGAGTATATGAGCTCATCTGTTGGGATACTTGGGGCAAAAGTAAACTTTTTTGTGTAAAAACAGGTTTAAACAGGTTTGGGAAGCAAGAAAAAGTTTCTTTTTTTTTTTTTTTAAGTGAAGTTCTTGGAGACGGTAGAGAAGAAATGAAGGAAAAGAGATGGCTTATCACGTGAAACATGCATGGGCAGGTAAGGCCAAGAACAGGCAGCTAGAAAATATTTGCTGAGCCAACCTAAGTAAAGTTAGAGTACCTTTAACAGGAGAGTCCAGAGGTAAGGGTGGAACGGAAGACCAGGGAGGGGAATCATACTCAAACGCTATAGATAAATGCAAAACTTTCATGAAAAATAGTGATTCTAATGCTACTGATGAACTACAGCAAACGTATCTGGCTTTTTGTTGCCAGGCATTATTTGAAGCATTTTAATACTTTACTACATTTAATCTCACAATACCCCGTGAAGTAGTTCTATTGTGATAGATAGCACAGCTAGGAAGTGGCTGAGTTGGAACCAGAATGTAAGAGGTCTGACTTCACAGTCCAAATGCGGACATGGTCCTTATTAGATGCACAGAACTCCTTTGGGTATTTTACATATCATAACTCACTCAATACACTTAGCCACCCTATTATATAAATGCTATTAAAAACCAATTATGTATCTACAGATGTTCATGGGAAAAGTACACTATGCAAAGATTATATTTTGGTCACATATGTAATTAAAAGCTAATAACATTCAGAAATTAGTTGTATGAGCCCTGAAGCATGAAGCCAAAATCCTAGGTTAGACCACCTTCTGAGGATGACCTGGACCAGACCGGCACAAGGGCTTTTGGCTTAATTATGCTTTCTAAAGTTTATCACCACTCCTTTATAAAGATGAAGCTGAGACTCAAATCACCATGAAAGAACATTTATTAAGTACTCCATTAGATATAAGAGAAATTCACTTAATATATATGACATATACATACATATATATAGCTATATAGATAGATAAATAAATAGGTGTCTACAGATAGATATAGACTTATAGGCATCTACAGAAAGATGTAGATATATACAAAACACCTGGATCAATCTAGAACTCCAGGTAGGCAGCACATTCTTATAGAATTCAATCTGAGTTAACAGTTATAAAACAAAAACAACAGCAACACACACATAAATACCTAGCACAGTATCTAAACCAGGTAAGAGATAAACAAACTAACATTTATTGAGAGCTTAATTCTGCATGAAGAACAACTTTAGGCCCTCCATTCTAACTGATTTAAATTGTTAATTACACGAAAGCATTATCTATTTAAATCTAAGACATTTTCTTTCAAGACCATCGGCTGGCTTTCCTGGGGCCAAAAATGAATGGGGAAAAAAACTACTGAAATTAAGGTATTTTAAGAAGAAATAACTCTATGTCAAGGTGTAGCTTAAAAGTGTAGAGGAAAGATGATGATGTGCCTTAATGGGGAGAAGGTTTCAGGCATCCCAGCACAAGGAACATGTTGCAAAATTCTGCTTTGGCCAAAGAGACTCAGAACCATGTGGGCACTATGGTGATAGACTATAAGAGCCTCAATAGTGTCAACAGGAGACTAGAGCATTGCTGAGACAGAACTGGGGTATTCTACCCGAATTGGCATGCACAGACCTTCACGTTGTCAAGAATGTGCAGGAAGAAAGAAAAACAAAGATCAGAGAAATAGAGTGATGCTCAGAGATATGGCAACAGAAGAACATCTCTGCGGCAGGGCAATGACGTGCCCTGACAGCTCAAACTTTGGGGTTTTCAGACACAAATTTCAAAAGGAAATGGCCACCCTTTCAGCTGAGCTGATGGTGAATAATTACATCCTGTCTATACTTCTGCTCAAATTAGATGGTTTTTAAAATATTATGCTGACAGGCAGGTTTCATAGCAATCATAATTCAATATTTTGATGAAGAATTTTCTCTGAACATCATGGCCACTGCACTGGCCTGTCTTTCTTATGTCGCATGGAATTGAAGTGAACTAATGTGGAAGTGAGTTTTTTGACCTACCAGGTGAGCATATAAAGAATACCTTTGCAGAGTCAATCATAAAAGTAAGGTTTTGTTTTTTTTTTTCTTACCTTTCAGTTTTTAAATAAAGTGAGGGGCCTCTCAAAGAGGCAAATGGTCTGAGACTGCCTGCTGTTTGGAGAATGAAGGCAAGGTAGTGAAAGAAGCTAGAGATCCTGTAGTCCTAGATCTTGATTTGAATCCTGACTCTATCATTGAACTAGCATTGACGTTCTTGGCAAAGTGACTTTTCTGGGCTTCTGTTTTCCTCCCTGCTTAACAAGTAAAGTTTTATCTATTTCATAGGGTTTTGTGAAGAGTCTAAATCTAAACATAGTTGAGTATGACTTTCATTGTCTCCAGAAGGTTTACCTGGGGATCACATGGCCAAGCGTGCAACATACATCATATGAAAACTGTGCCTATCAGTTCCGATATCAATAGTGAAAGATGAAGAGATTGCTTTATAAATCATTCGTTTTTCTAAACATTTGTTCACTTAATTTTTAAAATTCCATCTTATAATTCCTACAACTTGTGATGCTAAAATGTTCTTCCTTATTTTAAAAATAATATAGTGCCTACAACCTGTGTAAAATACTCTGTGCATATCTGAGGTCTCATAAGAAGAGACACTTCACAAAATCTACTTGTACTTTATAAAACTTCATTTGTGCAGGCAACTAACTACTGCTCTCTCTAGATTTTGATCACTGGATTTATTAAGTAATGCATCTGACAGAATAAGATTGTTCACTGGATGTACAATGATTTATATTAATAAATAAAATATAGCATTAATACGTAGTTAAAAATGATTAAGATATATTGGAAAGGCATATGTCATGCTAGATACTTAGTAATACATATAAAGTATCTAGTACAGTGCCGGCATAAAGTGAACACTTAGAAAATGATAGCTGGCATCAATGAGTGTTCTGTAGAAATTAATAGTCGAAATAAAGTGCTAGTCTGCTCACTTGGAACATGCTTTGCCTTTTGTAAATAGCAGCAGACTACATCCTGAAAGAAATTATCTTATCTTAATGTGACAGTATTTAACTTTTAAAGGGTTATTAGAAGATCCACTATATTAATTGTGCACATTTTGGGGTCCCTAATTATCTTTTTAGGGAACTGTGATGTTTCTCAGCATTTCAAAGTCCCAGTCAGTATATACTAGTGCATTTTCTTTGTCTTGCAATATATTAAAAATACCATGATCTATTACTTTGATATTAAAAACATCACTTTACCTCTGATCACCTATTTTTGCTATGCAACATACCTCATAATTGTCAGCTATTGCTTTTCTAAATGCATCAATTGAATAGAATTTGTGACTGTGAATGTCTAAATCACAATCCACCACCTTTCAAAAGCAACAAATCTCTTGTCACTCTCAATCAAAAGTTATATCCTCCTTCCTCTTCTAGGGTAATAGTTGGTAGCCTGATGCTATATGAAACCTATGTATCTATTAACTCTCGTATATGTCTTGCTAAGATATTGATAGCCTTTAATTCTTCTGAACTTACAGTTCAGAAAATTTCTTAGACAAAATTGTAGCAGGGGCTTATATCTCAATATGACATCAGCGTTTATCTCCTCTCTCTTTTGGGACACCATCATACTGATACTAAAGGAACAGGTAGATATAACCCCACAGCGACAAAGAGAATGAGAGTGGAATCATCTGTAATCAATAAATTTCATAAAAATTTTATAAGACAATAAAACAGACAGATGAGTCTGAAGACTGTTGGAGAAAGACAGAGAAGGCCATAACCAAGGATACTGATTAAGTGAATTGCAGTCTATAAGAGAACAAATACAAAGGAGAACAGATTCAACACATAGGCTTGAAAAGAGAAGGGTTAATTGGAAGCCTATAGATGGAATAGTCAACACTCTTTCTCTCATCTACCCATGCAGAGCACTCTAAAGTGAGATATATGTATCCTTTTCCCTGGGGGTAGGGAAAGGAGTGTCCTCTGGATGTGTTGAATAAATTATCTGTGAAGAGGTAGGGCAGTCAGTGAAGGAATGAGCACCACGGAGCAAATCTCTCATCATTCTGCTATTTAGGAGTCCCAGTGCATAATCTCTGGTTTCCTATCATCTCTTCCATAATCGATTCCTTCCCCTTCAATAAGTCATATTCACATACACAGGGCTTATGGTCAGTTTTTTAATGCCATCGATGATGAGATTTGAGAAGAAGCTGAAATATGCACAATAAAGGTAACAGACAAAAGTGACTGAAGATTAAATAGAAGTAAAGGGGGAAAGAGTGAGAATAAGACAGAGAGAACAAAAGTACTTCTAATTGCTCTTCAAAGAGAAGATTGAGAAGATATTGCAACCGTAAGCCAAAAAGAGGGTACCATGAAAAAAGTACAAAGACAAAAGAAGACTCTTAAAATCCAAAATCTCTCAAATTTTGAAAAATTAATAGACATATTATAATAGTAAATTAAGCAAGTCTCCCAAGTACAACAAAGACATTGAGATGGAAAATACTGTTATATCCTGTCTAAATAATATAAATTATCCTCATTTTCAATTTTTAGAATCAACTTGTAGGCAAAGTATGAAATGCTTTACTGTGATTACTGAACAGAATGTACACATTTTCAGCCTTACCAAGAATAGAATAGATGAAGGGAGGATGAATGTGGAAGAAGTGTAGGAACATGGATGCTGTTATCTTCATAGTAAGAAATCAATAGATACTGTCCATTATGATGGAACAAAAAATGATGACATAATATTGTTGAGTGGTGCAAAAATGACCTGTGAAGGAACTATGAGTACCTTTGGATAGAGGTGAGGATGAGAGACTATAAATCTTTATCTGCTGTTAGTAGACAGAATAGTGATAAAGTAAAAAAAATAAATTTAGGAACAGCAATATGAAAATTTTTATATGAAGAAATGGAAAAAAACACATGAATAGACAAAAGCAGAGATAATGATAAGTAGTTATCTCTGAGAAGTGGAAATGGAGTAAGGAAATTACCAGAAGGCAAGAATTACTGCTTTTCCTTCTATGTGTTTCTATACTATTTGCTCTTTTAAATCACGAGCATTAAATAAAATATATACTTTTATTTAATTTTAATGCAAATGTTAAGAAACCAAATAGCCTCCATAGGCCTCAATTTCAAACCATTTGAGAGGCTATCTCTGTCCTTTTGTATTTCTTTGGTGGCTGTTCAATAGCCTCAGCATTTTAACATCATGGGAGTCACCTTTCAGCCATTCCAAATCTCCTTAGCAACCATCTTCTACCTATTTCACAGAGTGATATATTTCCGAATTAAAAATAAAGTGGTAGAGAGAAATGAGAGGAAATAATCTCATTGTACCTGCAGAATCAGATATGTTCAGGAAGTATGTTAGTACTTCGCCTTTGAAAATATGCTTAGTTTGTTACAAATGAAGTAAATTCTTGATTACTTAGAATTCAGTGTTGTAGAACCCTTGTAAACTAACCAGAATTGTTGCTGTTGCTGCTGTTGTTGTTGTTTTCTTGCATTTTACCCCTAAGAAGAAAGGAAATATGCATGTACACATCTCACTTCACGTCCACTCTAGTGGAAATACTAAGTTCCTGAGCATACCAGTATCATTTCATTTCAATCTTCCTTGACTCACTGAGGTGTAAAAAGGTGACTCTGTAGAAATGAGGGACTTTTTTCTGCTTCTTTGTATCTTTTAATATTTTTCTGATTGTGTATAATATAGACATATTATCTTCAGCATATGAAAAGCAATAAAAGTTGTCAGGAAAAAAGCCAATGAAAACTTGAGAGATCTCAATTACGAAAGGAAGAGGGATGCATTTTAGTTACATAGAATGCATTTATAAGACAAGAAAGGAAGTGCCTACATTTTGAATTTGACTCACATGGTTAGACAGCTTTCCAAAAGAAGTTCTAATCAAGGAGCCCAATATCAACCTCACTCTTTACTGAGCTTGGAAACTGCAAAACACTCTCTCGCTATAATTTATTTCTTCATTTTCATGCAGTTCCTTGTCGGAAAATTTCTTTCTTCCTGTATTGTAAGTATTGAGTTGGCTTCTTTACATATTACAAAAGTAATACATGTTCAATGCAGAAATACTGGAAAATATTGAAAAGTAAAAAGTGAAAATGACTCATTATTCTACTACCTGGAGACTACCATTATTAACAGTTTGGTGAATATCTTCCAAGTTCTTTTAATATGTATATAATTTTATACAAAAAAATGCATATATTGCACATGTAATTTGGTAGCCTGCTTAGCAAATTATCGTCAACACTCTAGATATATTTCTCCAATATATTTTTAAAGACATGGGATCTCACTCTGTCACCAAGGTTGGAATGCAGTGGCACAATCACAGGTCACTGCAGTCTCAAACTCCTAGACTCAAGGAATCATCCCATCTCAGCCTCCAAAGTAACTGGGAATATAAGTACATACCACAGAAGTCTGTTAACTTTTAAAATTTTTTGTGGAGGTAGTGTCTTGCTATTTTGCCCAGGCTGGTTCTAAAAATTTTTTTAATTTTTCACAAAATATTCCATCTGGTGTCTGTTCTACACTTTTCTCAACCAATCCTTTATTGTTGGATGTTTCAGATGTTTCCAGTTTCTGACCATGATCATGAATACATTCATAAATGTATTCATACATACATCATTGTACACATCTCTGAGAATTTCTTCTGTATGAATCATTAAATAAGAAATTACAGGATCAAAGATGATGCATATTCTTAAATCTTTCTTAAAATATATTACTTACATTACACAATTAGACATAAAACACTCCTCAGCAAATGCAAAAGAATAGAAATCTACCAAACAAGCTCTCAGGCCACAGTGCAATAAAAATGGAAATCAAGACTAAAAAAGACTAAAAACAAAAAAATCACTCAAAGCCATGTGCTTATATAGTTTTGAGGTAAATAATAAAATTAATGCAGAAACAAAAAAGTTCTTTGGAACTAATGAGAACAAGGATACAACAGACCAGACTCTTTGGGTCACAGCTAAGACAATGTTAAGGGGAAAATTTATAACAACAAATGCTTACACCAAAAAGTTAGAATGATCTCAAATTAGCAACCTAACCTCACAACTAAAAAAATAGGGAAGCAAGAGCAAACCAACCCTGAAACTAGCAGAAAACAGGAAATAATAAAAATCACAGCTGAACTGAAAAAGATTGAGACATGAAAAGTTATTCAAAAGATCAATGCATGGCTTTTTGAAAAAAATAATAAGATCAATAGGTCACTAGCTAGACTAATAAAGAAGAAAAGAAAGAAGATCAAGATAAACACAATTACAAATGACAAAGGAAATGTTACCACTAACCCCACAAAAATACAAATACCCATCAGAGACTACTACAAATACCTTTAAGCACACAAACTAGAAAACCTAGAAGAGATGGATAAATTCCTGGACACATGCACCCTCCCAAGACTGAACCAGGAAGAAACTGAATCCCTGAATAGACCAATAACACACTCCAACATTGAATCAGTAATGAAGAGTCTACCAACCAAAAAAAGCCCAAGACGAGATGGATTCATTGTCAAATTCTACCAGATGTACAAAGAAGAGCTGGTACTATTCCTACTGAAACTATTCCAAAAAATTGAGGAGGAGGGACTTCTCAGCTCATTCTATGAGGCCAGCATCATCTTGATACCAAAACCTGGCAGAGACACAATAAAAAACAAAACTTAAGGCCAATATCCTTGATGAACATTGTTGCAAAGCTCCTCAACAAAATATTTGCAAACGGAATCCAGTAGCACACCAAAAAGCTAAACCACCATGATCAAGTAGGCTTTATCCCTGGAATGCAAGGTTGGTTCAACATACACAAATCAATTAATGTGATTCATCACAGAAACAGAACTAAAGACAAAAATCACATGATTATTTCAATAGATGCAGAAAAGGCTTTCAGTAAAATTCAACACCTCTTATGTTAAAAGTTCTCAATAAACTAGGTATTGAAGAAACATATCTCAAAATAATAAGAGCCGTCTATGACAAACCCACAGTCAACATGGTACTGAATGGGCAGTAGCTGGAAGCATTCCCCCTCAAAAACTGGTACAAGGCAAAGAAGCTCTCTCGCACCACTCCTATTTAACATAGTAGTGGAAGTTCTGGGCAGATAAATCAAGCAAAAGAAAGAAATAAATGGCATCCAAATGGGAAGGGAGAATGTCAAATTATCCCTGCTTGCAGATGACATGATTCTATAACTAGACAACCCCATAGTGTTAGCCTAAAGCCTCCTTCCACTGATAAACAACTTCAGCAAAGTTTCAGAATACAAAATTACTGTACAAAAGTCACTAGCATTCCAATGCACCACCAACAGTCAAGCTGAGAGCCAAAATCAGAAAAGCTCCCCATTCATAACTGCCACAAAAAGAATAAAATACCTCGGAATACGGCTAACCACGGTGGTGAAAGGTCTCTACAATGAGAATTACAAAACAGTACTCGAAGAAATCAAAGATGATACAAACAAATGAAAAAAAAAAAATTCCACGCTCATTGACAGAAAGAATCAATATCATTAAAATGGCCGTATTGACCAAAGCAATTTACAGATTCAAAGCTATTCCTGTAAAACTACCAATGACATTCTTTACAGAACTGGAAAAAACTATTTTAAAATTCATATGGAATAGCTAAGGCAATCCTAAGTAAAAAGAACAAAGCTGGAGGCATCATATTACTTGACCTCAAACTATATTACAGGGCTACAGTAACCAAAACAGCATGGTATGGTATAAAAACAGACACATAGATCAATGGAAAAAACAGAGAGCCCAGAAATAGGACTGCACACCTACAACCATCTGATCTTTGATAAAGGTGACAAAAACAAGCAATGGGGGAAGTACTCTCTATTCAATAAATGGTACTGAGATAATTGGCTAGCCATATGAAGAAGGAAGGAAGCTGGACCCCTTCCTTACACCATATACAAAAATCAACTCAAGATGGATTAAAAACTTAAATGTGAAGCCCCAAATTATAAAAACTCTGGAAGGCAACCTAGGCAATTCCCTTCTGGACATAGGAATTGGCAAAAATTTCATGACAAAGACATCAAAAGCAATCACAACAGAAACAAAAATTGACAAATGGGACCAAATTAAATTTAAGAACTTCTGCACAGAAAAGGAAACTATCAACAAAATAATAAACAAAGTGGGAGAAAGATTTGCAAAATATTCATCTGACAAAGGTCTAATATCCCACATCTATAAGGAACTTAAACGAATTTACAAGAAAAAAAAATCTCATTAAGAAGTGGGAAAAGGACATGAACAAACACTTTTTAAAAGAAGACACACGTGTCCATAAAATGTATGAAAAAAGCTCAACATCACTAATCATTAGAGAAATGTAATCAAAATCACAATGAGATATCATATCTCACCAGTCAGAAAGGCTATTATTAAAAAGTCAAAAAATAACAAATGCTTGACAAGGTTGCAGAGAAAAGGGAACACTTATACACTGTTGGTGGGAGTGTAAGTTTCAACCATGTGGAAAGAAGTGTGGTGATTCCTCAAAGAGCTAAAAAAAAGAAATACCATTTGACCTAGCAATCCCATCAGTGGGTATATACCCTAAGGAATAAATATCATTCTACCATAAAGACACGTGCACACACATGTTCATTGCAGCTCTATTCACTATAGCAAAGACATGGAATCAACCTAAATACTCATCGGTGGAAGACAGGATGTAAAAAATGTGCTACCTATACACCATGGAATACTATGCAGCCATAAAAAAAAGAATAAGATTATGTCCTTTTCCAGAACATGGATGGAGCTGGAGGCCATCGCCCTTAGCAAACTAATGCAGGAACAGAAAATCAAATACTGCATATTCTCCCACTCATAAATGGGAGCTAAATGATGAGAATACATGGACACAAAGAGGGGAACAACAGATACTGGGGCCTACTTGAGGGTGGAAGGTGAGAGGAGGGAGAGGATCAGAAAAAAATAATTATGGAGTACTAGGCTTAGTACCTGGATGACAAAATAATCTGTACAACAATCCACCACGACATGAGTTTACCTATGTAATAAACCTGTTCATGTACCCCGAACCTAAAATAAAAGTTAAAAAAAAAAAAAAAAAGAAAATCTGTGAGGATAAGATTAAGTACAGAAATAGAGGAATTGGTATCGAAGAAGTGGAGTAATATTTTGTCTTCTGAAATGAAAAGCAAAAAGATTAAACATTGCTATTGGGCTATACTCAGATTTGTAGAGACAGGAAGTTGATGAGTTTTTTAATCAATAATCAACGAAAATTTTCATTAAAATGTAAAGTAAAGTTTTTGTTGGAAGAAAATAAAAGATTTGCTCTTGTAGCATTTTGAGATCCATAGAATAAAAGACTGGGAGTAAGTATATCAAAATATTTGCACTGGACTTTGAGTAATGAGATTACGAGAGATTTTGTTGTTTAGCCTTTGCAGAATTTCCCAGACCTTCTTCAATAATCACATATTATTTCTTTACTTAAATTTGTCAACATTTAAAAAAAAAAATATCAGCATTGTATGTATACATTGTATGTATACAATGCCAGCCAGTCTATATCCACATTTAACTTCCCCTTTTGTCTTAATCTAACCTGCCAATGAATCTTTGATTACATTCCATTCTGCCTCAACCCAACTCAGTCTCTGTCCAGCCATTGCTAATTGGACCAGCAAACAGCTGTTTACCCAGGGGAACCAATTCATAGCCTTAGCTCAGCCAATCCAGTTCTCTAGAATGAGATATAGAGACTGCCATTCATACTTGGTAGGTTCTGGAGCTAAAAAGTCATGTATGTGGAGCAGCATTACCTAGAAAAAGAGGAAGCCAGTCTGCAGGGAGAAATGGAGGGGTGTTTCTGGAAAAGCAGAAACGCAGGACCATGTGGCTTCAGAAAGACACAGAGACAAATACTACAATTCCCAATTTCTGGTTCCCAGGCCTGTCCCCATGAGCCCTGGGGATAATTTCTTTCCAGACATACATAGCGTTTATGAGACAGCCAGTTGTATACTTACTTTCACCTCCCAAAATTTCATATATATATATACACACACACACATATATATACATACATTATATATGCTTGAGTTTTTGTTCTTTGGGACCACAAACTGCCCACTTGAACAACATGTGACCATGGACTTCATAAGAAGTTTGGTGTAATACTGACATTCTAAACCCAAAGGTGCAAACCTCCATCATTTTCTGCTGGGCCATATCATGTTTTTATGAATCTGGACAAACATTAACGTATGAGGAGATTTTACATAAGATCTGGATCTTCATCTTTTTTGAAAGTATTTCCCAGATGGAGCATCATTGAGTCCACATTTCTGCATGGCCTAAATCGGGCTCTTTTTGAGCAGTTGCTGACCCTTTGGGGTATAACCTGCCATCTGCAGTTCACATCCTGTACCACTCAGGTGGGACTTGCTTAGTTATTTTCTCTGCCCAGCTGTGTTCCTTTCCTTTACCTTTTAGGCCTCCATAGGAGTTAAGTTCCCCACGCTCTCTTCCAAAAGATCTGCTCTGAATTTTTTCCCTCTCCTTTGCATGCTTCTAAAGGTCAGATTCCTAGGTTCTTCATAAGAGATTACAGGCAATCTTGCTCCATCCCCTGCATTTTCGCCAGAGCATCATTTTTTTAACTGAGTTAATTGCTTGTCATTAAAGGGTGATGTTGGTGCACCTGAGGAACAAGGCATTTCATCTGCCTCAGCAGTATATCCGTGGCAAAAGATAAAAGCCAGAAAAATCAAACACTTCCTCATTTCTCCAGAAAACTTTTCTTTTACTAAATTAAAAATACCTCCTTTGGAATATCTTTTATTTTTTCTGCACAGTGAATCTTTGTCACCACATTATTATCCCAAATCCCAAACACAAGCCATGAGATTGGAGGTTCTGATGAAGGATCTGATCTGAACATTAAAATTACTAAACCTCAATTACGAAATTGCATGGCTTAAAGAACTAACGAGATATGCATTTTTTTTTACCCTGAGAACCTGTTTTGAAGAAGCAAACAATGTATCATGATTTTCCCTGCATCAAATGGGAGCAGTGCATGCTGGCCTTGAGTATTAGCTGGCCCGAAGCCTTCTTCATGCTTTAACATCCTTGGAATAAACCAAGGGCAATATGGATTAATGAGGGGAACTCACAGGAGATCTTAATCTCCAAAGTCTTGAAAATCTGAAGTCTTGGCATTCATTAAACCACAGAGGAAAATTTTTTGGTAAGAAAGGATACTTTTTGAAAACTATGTGTAAAGAAACAGATTATTTCTTTTATTCAAGTTTTTGAAAGCTTTTGATTTGAACCATTAACATCTTTATAAGGAGCCCAATCCTTGGCCAACTAGCACATTTAGGAGGATAGTCTTTGCTCTTAATATCTGAGTGAACTTCAGCTTACCACTTGAGAGCAGGAGATCAAATTCAGAATTGAACAAAGTTTAGGCTAGTGAAGAATGTCCCACCTTCTGCTGTTGCGGTGGCTCACGCCTGTAATCCCATCACTTTGGGAGGCCGAGGTGGGCGGATCACAAGGTCAGGAGATCAAGACCATCCTGGCTGACACGGTGAAGCTCCATCTCTACTAAAAATGCAAAAAAAAAATAATAATAATTAGCCGGGCATGGTGGCACATGCCTGTGGTCCCAGCTACTCGGGAGGCTGAGGCAGGAGAATTGCTTGAACCTGGGAGGCAGATGTTGCAGTGAGCTGAGATCGCGCCACTGCACTCGAGCCTGGGCAACAGAGTGACACTCAATCTCAAAAAAAAAAAAGAAAAGAAAAAAGAATGTCCCATCTTCTATCTATAAAGCCACACCTCTATGAGGTAGGAGGAAAAGGTGTCCACTATGCCACTGCCTTCCATTAGTCAAGGTAACATATTTCTTGGCAGAAACATTCATAGTTGTGGATTTCAAACACAGTCAAAGTAGAGGTTCAGCCTAGGCTTACCTGTAGTCAATATTACCCATCCTGTAATCAGGTTATTTTAATATTTTGTTAACAATAAAAAATAACATGGATTGTGTATATTTATCCAATTCACCATTTTGAGTCTCAAGTGGACACAAGGAAAGATTGGTGAACTGATCCAGCAAAGTACAGTCATCCTCAACAAGAATATTAGATGTTAACATACCTGACTTGAAGCTATAATTAAATGTACATCTGAAGCCACTGCAGAAGAATCTGCAGGGAATCAGACCCTTTCATTCTTTACTGACACCTTAACATTCTACACTGAATATGGAATATCGCTGCTTGTATTCATCACTATCGAGATTTGCACAGAGCTTTAAATTATAACTTCATTTGCATAACCATAGGCTTGTTGCTAGGTATTTGTCTCATTTTTAGTAAAGTGAGAAATTAGGGACTCCAGCAGATAAAGAAGAAATAACCAAGAGCCCCCTAGGATATAGCCCTGTGATTTCTGCCAGGTGACAACTCTAGAAACCCAAGAATACTGGCTATAGCTTAGGTCTCCACTGAAGTTCAAACCCCAGAATTCCAGCTTCACCCCACAAAGAAAGACCTTTCCATTTTTAGGGAAGGAACATTTATAATGAAACGTGAAGTATGTTTTATTAGCAATAAAGACCTCAGTGATAACTAGTTGATTAAGCCAGTTTCTGATTTGCTGCTTTGCTGGAAAACAATGCTAACTAACAAAATAGAAAAAAGATATTTAAAAAATATATACGTACCACTGTTTCTTCCCTGGGCATACTCCTTCCTTCATGAAACATTAGATACCAGGGGAGACTAAATCATAAAATGCCATAATCTCTCACTTAACAGAAACAGAGAATAGTAAGTTATAGGTAAATGAATTTTCAAAATAACTGAAATTTACTGCATTAAGCATCAACTTCTCAAAAATACATCAAATAGAGAAATAAATTTTGAATTACATATAATACAAAACTATAAATTACAACTTTATAAGGTTAATATATGTTTACTGCATTAAGCATCAACTTCTTAAAAATACATCAAATAGAGAAATAAATTTTAAATTACATATAATACAAAAATATAAATGACAACTTTATAAGGTTAATACATGTTATATAATTATATGCATACAAATTACAAATACATGACTTATTTTTTGCCATTTAAAGCAGAAGGTATTGACCGTGGCTGCTTCTTGATAACACAGGCTCCCTCATCAGGAACATGTATCTCTGTGGCACTCTCAGTATCCTAATATTTTCATGCATTCATTTTGATTTGGCTTTTTATAGTTCTTTACTTTCCTTTTTATTTTCAGCTGTTGAGCATCATTTCAGTCTGATGGTTCTAAGACTCTTTCTCGGCCACCCCAAATGCTCTTGTTCTGAATCCTTAGTTTTGAATCCTGTTCTGAATCCTTAATTCTATCTAATCTGCTATGTACAAGTAGAGTAAATGTTAGGAAGTATGTGAGTGTGTGTGTGTGTGTGAGAGAGACAGGATTGTAAATCAGCCTTTAAGGACTCTTTCAAGAGTAAATGCAGGAGTTTTAGTGACTGGGCATGATAGCTACACTTTTGATGGCTCAGAGTTCCCTTTCTTTCCCCTGGCTCTTAGTTAAGCTCCCAATAGCCGATGTGGCTGATGAAGTGGCATTCTGATAAATGAGGTATCAATGGGCCATAATAGTATATAAATTCTTTTCATCTGAAGCTTTAAGTACACAACTCAACTTTCAAGACCAACTCATTTCCATCCCTACATTGTGCAACCTTGATGTGCAATGTAAATAAAATATTATTGAGCATAAACATCATTTAACACATAAAGAGCAAAGTATTAATTTTGGGATCATAAATGTTTGGAAAGAGAAATAAAAGGCAGCATATTAGCAAACACTCTTCTGATGAATCCTCAAAGAATTGTACCAGTGGCATGCTTCAGAGTCCCAGGTGGAGCTTGCTGGCTTGTTCATGCGTGTCTCTGGGCCCCAGCTAGAGACTGCTCCTGAAGGTCAAGGAGAAGCAGTGCCTCCCTGAGTTTTTTAATTTTCACAGTTAATTCTGACTGTTATAAACCACAAGAAATGAACCCTCCACATTCTTGCCCCCAGGTACTCCTTGTCTCTCTGCATGCTATTATTTTTCTCCTTTCTCTCCTCTTCATCTCCAACTCTGTTGTCCATTTCATCCCCTTTCTATTATATTTCTTGTTCCTTCTGCCCTTGCAGATAGCAGAAGCTCCCATGCTCTCTTCAAGAACTGTGAGATCTGGTTTACTAAGGCGCTGATCCATGTTCTAAACTTTCTTTGCTCAAAATTAATATATTCCAACATTCCTTGCTTTCCCCACTCACATTGCTCTTTAGTAATTATTTCCTCCTGCTTTTTGTTACAATGAATGATTTTTTTCCTGTCAATATCCCAGCTACATTAAAATTCGTTGAGAACAAGCATTATTTCTTACTCACATTGATATCTTCCATCACACCTACTAAACAGTAGTCATTAGATCTATATACATATACATGTAAATATAAACATATATATTTAATTAAATTGATGCTATTAATATACAGTAATAATAATTATATTAATATACTACATTCATGTGTTGTTTCCAAAGCACTTCAATATTCATTATCTTAATTTAAGTATATAGCAAGCCAATGGTTTTAATGGAACCAAGATGGTCATTTATTATTTTGCTTGCCCAGCATTCATTTACTTTTCTTCTGACACCAATACTCTGATTTTCTCTGAAAAATAGTCTCTACCCTACTTTTACTCCAAGTTTTAGATGTGGCACTAACTCCTGCCCTGAATCTAGAAACAATCAAGTGATGGATGTCTGACCTATCAGAGCACTGTATTCCCTGGACTGTAGTGATTGTTTCAGGGATGAACATCAGGTCCAAAAAAGAAACAAAGTGATTAAATTCTGGGACTTTTGTAATATTGTCAGTAACACACAATAGCTCATTTCTGATGGTGTTACTGTGATTTTTAGAATGTAAGCCAACTTGACAATGTAAGGGAAGAACCAACAGGGAGAACAGCAGAACTGAGGGAAGGAGAAAATACAATTGACTCTTGATAACATCATTTGAACCCCATGATCCAGCCATACCTAAAGCCTACATAGAACATTCATTGTTCTATGAAAACCAATACATTTCCTTTCACCATGAAGCCTTTTGAACAGGTTTTCTCCACTTAGAAAAGGAGTCCTGACTAATCCAAAGACTAATATCCCTAAAGATTAAAATGGTGCCAAGATCCATCTAAAATCATGTGATTAGTCCTCTCAGGATCAGAATCAGTTCTTAACTAGTGTTTTTTCTGATACCTTTCTCTCACTCATGGACTTTAAACTGCAAAAGGTTTTCAGGAACATGCTAGATTTTTCCTCTCCTCCAATGCACCCCATACTGTAACTTCTCTTTGACATAGTGTTATAAAATACCAATGTCCCTTGGCAACATTCAAGGAGAGTCAGAAAACAACTTTCAAAATCGGTTAGTCAGTGGAGTTTTTAAAAAGTCAATTTCTTTGTATATAACCAGACGTGAGACTGCTAGATTGTATGGTAGTTCTTTATCTGCATTCCCATGTTTATTGCAGGAATATTTATGATGGCCAAGAAACGGACTCAACCTATGTGTCCATCAACAGATGAATAAAGAAAATGTGTCATATATACACAATGAAATATTGTTCAGCCATAAAAAAGAATGCAATCCTGTAATTCACAGCAACATGGGGGAGCCTGGGAACATTATGTTAAGTGAAATAAGCCAGACACAGAAAGATAAATACCATATGTTCTCACTCATATGTGAAAGCTAAAAAAGTTGATCTCATAGAAGTAGAGAATAGAATAGTGATTACTAGAGGCTGAGAAGGGTAGGCGGAAGTGAGCATAGGAAAGTGTTGGTTAACGGATACACAATTACAGCTAGATAGGGGGAAGAAGTGCTAGGGTTCTATGGCACTACAGGGTGACTATAGTTAACAATAACTTAAGTGTATGTTTTCACATAGCTAGAAGAGAGGGTTTTGAATATTTCCAACACAAAGAAATGACAAATGTTTGAGACAATGGTGATGCTAATGATCTTGATCTGATCATTACACATTGTATACATGTATTGAAATACCACACTGTACCCCATAAATATGAACAATTATTACGTGTCAATTAAAAATAAATTTTAGGCCAGATGAAGCAACTCATGCCTATAATCCCAGGACTTTGGGAGGCCAAGGCAGGAGGATCGCTTGAGGCCAGGAGTTCAAGACCAGCCTGGGCAACTTAGTGAGATTGACTCCCCGCCCAACTCTACAAAAAATAAAAAATAAAATAGCAATTTTTTTAAAAGTCCACTGTTACCACAAATTTATTTTACACAGTTAAAATGAGTCTACCAAATACTGACAGCTTTCACAATTTACTTATCCATAGTATGGGTGAATATAATCAGCCATGTTTCTTTCTATAGTTTCCTCCTGATCCCACATGTTAACACATGATTTGGTCTTTCCCTCCAGATCCAAGTAAGTCACTGCACCATGTGACAAGAATAGAAATATTCAAGCAGAGTAGATTTTTTTAAATGTCATAAACTGGGACAAAGAAATGAAACTGATCAAACCCTGCCTACGTGGTATTACTAAATAATTCAACAGCATATGGTTCTGGCAATTCAGGCAGCTTACAGTAGTTAGAGTTTAAGATCTCTGCCCCAGGCAGAAAGAGGCTTGCTTCAGCTGTTTCAACAATGCCTACCTGATATCAGCCCAAAATATTGGTCACTGTGTACTCACCTGTCTTCTTTCATAAAACAGAACCCACTGAAACAGGGAGAAAGGAAAACAAACCTGGAGGTTCATGTGACAATGTTGGCTGCCATAGCTGATAGGAATAGGATCTGTCCTTCCACTGGCAAAAGGTCAAGGTCAGGCTTGTCAGTTTTTATGCACCTGTGAAGTTGAAGAGGTAATCAATCTCGGGGGATTACTTTTGTTTGCTGTTTGCCCATAGTACACACACACACACACACACACAGATACACACACACACACACACACAGATACACACACACACACAGATACACACACACACACACACACACACAGATACACACACACACACACACACACACACAGATACACACACAGGAAATCCTCATTATTGGTGGATTTACAGATTCTGTATTTGCAAATTTGCCGACTTGATGAAATTTGTCACTCCGAAATCAATACCTGTGATGTTTTCATAGACATACGCAGAATGACAAAAAATTGTAGTTGCCTATGCAGTCTCAACCGAGGTGAACAAGGCCGCAATACTTTGCCTTCTTGTTTCAGCTCTCGTACTGCTACCAAGCGCCCTTTCCACAGTCTACTCAGTGCCATGGTTTTCTCATTTTTTGTGCTTTTTGGTGGTGATTTCACTGTTTAAAATGGCCCCCAACTGTAGTGCTGAAGTGCTGTCTACTGTTCCTGAGTGCAAGAAGGCTGTGATGTTCCTGACACAGAAAACGTGTGTGTTAGATAAACTTCCTTTAAACATGAGTTATAGTGCTGTTGGCTATGAGTTCAAAGCAAACAAATCAAAATATATATTAAATAAATAATCACATAAAACAAAGTTATGTATTGAGCAGTTGATAAGAATGAATATTGTGAGCCCACAGGGAATCTAACTATATACCTTTCCTCGAAGTAATGGTTCAGTATTTGATACTGAGTATTCACAGTGACCATACAGAATGTAACTACTTTGAATAAAGAGACTTGACTGTACAAACATGTATAATACGTATATGTGAATGTACACATTATTTCTTTTCTTATATATTTATTTACTTGACAGATAAAAATGGTTTATCATTGGCTGCACACAGTGGCTCATGTTCATAATCCCAGCACTTTTGAAGGCCAAGGCAGGAGGATCCCTTGAGGCCAGTAGTTAGAGACCAACCTGGACAACAGAGTGAGACACTCTCTCTACTGAAGAAAAAATTAGCCGGGCATGGTGGTGTGTGTTTGTAGTCCCAGCTACTCGGAAGGCTGAGGTGGGAGGATCACTTGAGCCCAGGAGGTCAAGGCTTCAGTGAGCCATGATCATGTCACTGCACTCCAGCTTGGGTGGCAGAGCAAGAGCCTGTCTCATAAAGTAAAAAAGAGATTTTGAAAAATTGTATATAATTATCATGTAAAACATGTTGTTTTGAAATGTGCATACATTGGGGAATGGCTAAATTGAGCTAATTAACATATGCATTACCTCACCTATTATTTTATATGGTGAAAACACTTAAAATCTACCTTCAAGATTACAGTAAATTGTTATTAACTGTAGTCACCATATATATATAGATCTTTAATTGGCATCGTGTACAGGCAGACTTTAATTCAAATTGCCATTTCTTAGGAGAAAAGCTACACTGTCCTTTCTGTATTTAACATGACATTCCAAAAATAGAGCTGTGGTCAGAAAACTCAGGGTCTACTACATCCAGTGCCAGCAGATAACAGGTTATAAAATACTTAGTGTGCGACAATCTTGACGAGGTATGAAAAATGAAAGA
This sequence comes from Rhinopithecus roxellana, assembly GCF_007565055.1. Lineage (NCBI taxonomy): Eukaryota > Metazoa > Chordata > Mammalia > Primates > Cercopithecidae > Rhinopithecus > Rhinopithecus roxellana. The sequence goes on along the minus strand of NC_044559.1, from coordinate 99,620,348 downwards.
TCTGACTTTGAGCCAGTCAGTCACTGCTTCTGTTATTTGTCCCAGTAACAATATTCACTGGGGAACCATGGAAACTGTTTACCTGAGAAATAACAAGAAGGTACAAGTACTACCATGCTCCCTTTCTCTGGACCTGATCCTAACCTCTGAATCTCCTTCACCACATGTGGCAATTACGGTGGGATCTTTTTGCCTGCTCCTTACCTCCCATGTTTAAGTAAGGCATTGATTTTTCTATCAAAATCTAAGAGATTATAGTCATATTGACCAGAGTTTTATTGTCAGCATCGTAACCACAAACCCATATGGCACACCTGCTAGGGAAAGTGTGGTGCAAGGCAGTTTGAGGCAACACAGAAAAGCTCAACATAGAGTTAGTATTAAAATCATACAATGATCACAGGAAAAAAGCTGAGATAAAATTCCAATGTTAAACTTTTGAGGACCTTAATTAATTTAATGTTTATGTGAGCTAATTCAGAGTTCCCATTAAAATAATGGAAAGAGTAGTAGTAGGTCCAATGTCATGACTCAGGCAGAAAGTAGAGTCATGCACCGATTAGCAATGTTTTGGTTAATGACAGACTGTGTATTCAATGTGGGTTCCATAAGATTACAATGGAGCTCAAATATTCATATTGTCTAGCGATATCATAGTCATCCTCACATCATCATAGAGCAACAAATTACTCATGCGTTTGTGGTGTTGCTGGTGTGAATAAAACTGCAATGCCAGTCCTATACAAGTCTACATACATACAATTATTTTTTATTTTATTCTACTTGAAGTTCTGGGATACAAGTGCAGCAAAACGTGTAGGTTTGTTACATAGGTATACGTGTGCCATGGTGGTTTTCTGCACCTATGAACTCATCATCTAGGTTTTAAGCCTAGACGTAGGTTTTAGTGCTCTCCCTCCCCTTGACTCCCACCCCTCAAAAGGCCCTGGTGTGTGATGTTCCCCTCCCTGTGTCCATGTGTTGTCATTGTTCAACTCCCACTTATGATTGAGAACAGGCAGTGTTCAGTTTTCTGTTCCTGTGTTAGTTTAGCACATACGATTATGTATAGTGCATAATAATTGATCATGATAACAAACAACTATATTACTGGTTTATGTATTTGCTATACTTTTTAATCATTATCTTAGAGTGTACTCCTTCTACTTAAAAAAAAATGTTAACTGTAAACCAGCCTCAGTCAGGTCCTCGAGGAGATATTCCAGAAGAAGGCATTGTTATCATAGGAGATGACAACTCCATGCGCGTTATTGTCCCTGAAGACCTTCCAGTGGGACAAGATGTGGAGGTGGAAGACAGTGATATGGATAATCCTGACCTGGGTAGCCCTAGGCCTACATGTGAATTTGTGTCTTAGTTTTTAACAAAAACATTTAAAAAGTTAAAACATAAATAAATAATTTTTAAAATAGAGAAAAGCTCATAGCATGAGGACGTAAAGAAAATATTTTTCTGCAGCTGTACAGTGTGTTTGTGGGGTTTTTGTTTTGTTTTGTTTTGTTTTGTTTTGAGATGGAGTCTTGCTCTGTCACCAGTTTGGAGTGCAGTGGCGCGATCTCGGCTCACTGCAATCTCCCAGGTTCAAGCAATTCTCCTGCCTCAGCATCCTGAGTAGCTGGGACTACAGGTGTGCACCACCACGCCCAGCTAATTTTTGTATTTTTAGTACAGACAGGGTTTCACCATGTTGGCCAGGATGGAATCAATCTCTTGACCTCATGATCCGCCTACCTCAGGCTCCCAAAGTGCTGAGATTACAGGTCAAAAAGTTTAACAAAATTTAAAAGCTTATAAGTAAAAAAAGTTATAGTAACTAAGATTAACTTATGATTGAAGAAAGAAAAGATTTTATAAATTTAGTGTAGACTAAGTATCCAGTGGTTAGAAAGCCTATAGTAGTGAACAGTAATGTCCTAAGCCTTCATTTTCACTCACTAGTCACTCACTGACCCAGAGCAACTCCCAGTCCTGCAAACTCCATTATAGGTATGTATCTTGTGTAGGGGTACCCTTTTTTTATTAATCTTTTATATCATATTTTTACCATACCTTTTCTTTGTTTAGATGTGTTCAGATACACAAATATTTACCACTGTGTTACAATTATCTGCAATATTCAGTACAGTAACATGCTGTATGGTGTTATAGTCTAGGATCAATAGGCTACACTATATAGCCTAGGTGAGTAGTAGACTACACCTCCCTAGGTTTGTGTAAGTACTCTCTATGATGTCCACACAATGGTGAAATTGCCTCAGGATGCATTTACCTGAATGTAATCTCATCATTAAGTGATGCATGACTATATTAGCATGTAAGCCTTGTGAGACAGAGTGTACTATTTTATTTTTTATTTGTTTACTTTTCTTTCAGTGGTAATTATGTGGAATGCTAAGAACGGGAGCTCAATACATTGTTGTCGAATTAAATGGAAGGTACTTGATATTTGGTGGTATCATCCTAACTGGCCTTAGACAAACTTTGACAGTTATAAATCAATTTTTTTTTCTTTTTTTTTGAGACAGAGTCTCACTCCATTTCCCAGGCTGGAGTGCAGTGGCGCAATCTCGGCTCACTGCAACCTCTGCCTCCCAGATTCAAGCTGTTCTCCTGTCTCAGCTTCCTGAGTAGCTGGGTTTACAGGCCCCCGTTGCCATGCCCAGCTAATTTTTTTGTATTTTAGTAGAGTCGGGGTTTCACCATGTTCCCCAGGCTGGTCTCAAACTCCTGAGCTCAGGCAATCCACCTGCCTCGACCTCCCAAAGTGCTAGAATTACAGGCATGAGCCACCACACCCAGCCTTAAATCTAATTTTTTAACCTGTATTCCATACTAGTTTTTTCCAAATTGCTTGAAATGCTAAAGAAAAACAAAAATACTGAACAAGTGTCCCCTGAACGTGATATGAATACGGTAGAAGGAATGAACACAGATAGATAAGGAAGGAGAGAGAGATAGGATGTTGGTAAAGGGAGGTAAGTTGGAAGACAAGCACCAAAGCTTTATTAGGCTCTAGTAATGTTGCAGCTAGTTTAGAATATACCAGTCAGAACATCCAGCTAAACATTATGGATTGAACAAGTGCATTTCCTTTCATTTTTCTCCCCAAATCTATTACAAGGAATTATAGACACACGAACCTAGCAGTTCACAAGTTTTTTATACTTGCTCATAAACTTTAAAACCTCTTTTTAGTTCCTCATTCCTTATCAGTAAGAGAAAAATTAGAATTACCAAGTGAGTAAGAAAATTCTCTAACATAAAAAGAGGGTGGAAAATACATTAAAAATGACCGTCAAAGATGAAAAGATACAAAAACATTATCATAAGAAAACTTAGAAAATTATCATCATAGCATTAGAGATAAGAGTAGATATTGCAAATGAAAGAAAGGAAAGACCACAGGAAAAAAAACAGAAGGCAGAAAATTATCAAATTAATAATTTATACCAAATTCCTAGAATGGAAAGACAAAAGTTTCCAGATTTATTGGACTAACTTAGTTCCCAGTATAATGAAAAAGACCGATTGAAGACCCATCACCAGTATACAAGCAACAAAAACTGCTAGAATGAAAAACTGTCATATAGAAGGAATCAGGAGACAAATTGGTATTAGACATCTTAATGCCAACACTAGAAGCTAAAACCCAAAGACACAATGTCTTCGAAATTCAGAGAGAGGAGTGATTTCCAACATTTTGTACTGCTATAGTTTGGATATGGTGTGTTTTCCTCCACTACGTCTCATGTTGAAATTTGATCCCCAAAGTTGGAGATGGGGCCTAATGGGAGGTGTGTGGGGTCATGCGGGAGGATACCTCATGAATGTCCTGGTGCCACTCTTGCTGTAATGGGTGCGTTCTCACCCTATTAGTACCCAGGAGAGCTGCTTGTTAAAAAGAGCCCGGCATGTCCTCCATCCTTTTGCTTCCATTCTTGTCATGTGATCTCTGCACACACCAACCATGAGTGGAAGCAGCCTGAGTGCCTCACTAGAAGCAGATGCTGGCACTGAACTTCTGTACAGTCTGCAGAACCATGAGCCAAATTAACTTCTTTTCTTTATAAATTACTCGGCCTCAGGTATGCCTTTATAGCAACACAAATGGACTAAAACATTGCCGTGGTTTTGCTGTGTCCCCACCCAAATCTCATCTTGAATTGCAGCTTCCATAATTCCCATGTGTCATGGGGGAGACCTGGTAATTGAATCACGGAAGTAGGTTTGTCTCATGCTGTTCTTGTGATAGCGAATACATCTCATGAGATCTGATGGTTTTATAAAGCAGGGTTCCTTACACAAGCTCTCTCTTGCCTGCTAGTTTGTAACATGTGCCTTTTGCCTTCCTCCATGATTGTGAGGCCTCCCCAGCCATGTGAAACTGTGAGTTAATTAAATCCCTTTTCTTTATAAATTACCCAGTCTTGGATTCATCTTTATTAGCAGCATGAAGACAGAGTAATACAGACATATATCTAGCCAAGTTATCAATAAGTGTGGAGATAAAGACTTTTTAAACTTGAGAGACCTCAAAACCTTTATCATCTCTGCCCCGATACTCTAAAAGATTCAGGATAATGTGTTCTCCACCAAAAGGAATATATAAACCAAAAAAGAGAAAGATATAGAAACAAGGAAACTCAAGATCCCACATAAAAGAGAGGCAAAGCAAGTCCTAGGATGGTAATGAAGTCCCAGGGTGACCCCTGTGCCCAGTCTCAGAAAGCACGAATCCAGACTGGAGCATGAGCAAAGAAGGCTCCCCAGAAGTTCCCTCTCCAAAAAAATAAATTAAAACAGATATATCACCTCATATGTTCCAATGTATTCAGAGTTATTTAAATATGACAGGGACTGGAATACATTTTTTCGTCCATAAAATTAAGGATTGGACTAGCAGATCTCTAAGTCTTTTTCACCTCAAACAACCTATGATCTATAACCCGTGACCCTACATTCTTGCAAGATAAAAATTCATATTTTAGAGCCAAGGTCAAAGATGTATGGTTCATGCACTTACCCGGGAAAAGAGTCAAACAATAATATTAAGAAACACGTTTTATTTATATCAGGATTTTAAAAGTGAGCTATTTAGCCATATAAACTCTGCTTCCTCCAGTCATACCACAGCCCATTTCCCCACCTTCTTTCATGCACAGATTCCTTTTCAAGCAGTTGTATCATGTGTACTAATCAGGGTTCCCAGAAAGAGCGCTGTAAATAGGCGACAAGAAATACCTTTGCTAATATTGGCATCTCCCACGGACAGACACACTGGTCTGCAGACTAAAAGAATTTAAGGATTAAGAAGCCACTTAAGTGTAAGACTCTCATTAGCCAATTTATCCTTGCATTTGCTAATGACCAAAAATAAAACTTTAAATATGTGTGAAGGGTTCTAAGTAACTGGAAATACAAGTCTGTTTCCTTAGAAATCATTTTTTTCTCTTCAGCCTCCATACAATCCCAGGTATGAAGATTGGTTCACACATTTCATATCTAGTAGAAATGAATGCCTGGCCTTAGCAGTAAGTATACAAACAGACAAGAAAACTCTTCTTTCTTTTCACTTTCCACTCATTTCTAACTTTACTTCCACTCTAGTTATTGTCCTTAGCTGTACCTTTCCTGTGGTGCCCCTGGCCTGATCCTACTTGTCACACTTTCTCTAACCTCCCCACTATCTTTAGTCTGTCTTTGTCCTCAGATCCCCTCTCCTTCCGGGATGATCTCCAACCCTGATGCTCCTTATGCCAAAACACTGGGGAAGCACCATCAAAAAGTCTTAGTGACAAGGACATTGGTCAAGGGCAACCTGTTCAGATGCTTCAGGAAATCAGGACAAAAACCGAGTTAATTCTGGGGTTCCATTCATACTTCAATACTGTCACCAAGAAAACACAATGCAAATTGCACGTAATCTGAAGAATCAGGAAACCCAGGAATGCCCAGGGCACTCAAAAGGTAAATGACCACATATGCCTTGGGTTTAGGGAGATATTGATCTGAAGACATATTTGCAAGATGGCACGTCTACGTTAAAGCTGTAAATTCTTAAATCTGTCTAAACTGGGATTCTTAATGTCAAGGGGAGGCAACTTCTGCTTTGAGTGTTTGCAGTAGATTAAGTTACAACACAACAGCCTGAAAGTGTTCATGCAGACAGGAGAAGGAACAACTCATTACACTGGAAGAACCTAATCCTTCTAGATAAGTATATCTTTGTATACAAAACTTACATTTAAGAAAACAAAAAGTTAAAGTCCATGAGAGGAACTGCAGATTCACCTGCTTATGGGTAATTTGTCAGAAGGTAACAGAAATGACTGGCTACGGGCACGTGTTATGGATGGGAATGGGGGAACCATAGGATATCAGAGGGGAAAGATCCTATATAACAGCAGTTGCTGCTTAGCTCCAGCCATTTGCTGTCATGCGATAATATAAGCTAGTATCAACCTCTGTTTCACTCTTTAATTGTAAAATTTCCCAGATTTTAAAATGCTACAAAGGAAAAAACAATCTGTAAACTTACACCAATCTAACCTATTACATTATAGAGAGTCATGCAAATTTTCATCTTTCCCAGCAAAATGACTCAACAAATGAGCACCATCAGTAAGGTTTAGATAACCCTCTTGGCAACATTTTCAAATTTCAAATACTTCAAATGTAACCTCTGGCTCTTTACATATGCCCTTCTTTCTCATCGACGTCAGTAGGAGTTAAGAATTTATCAGATCAACTATATCAAGATTTTCAAATGCCAGATCTTCTTTTCATCTACACTATAGCAAACACATTTATTTCATAATCCTTTGAAATATGGGATTTCAGCCTAAACAAAGAACACTGAATTGTTTCTATTTAAGACAATATTTGTATTAATCGGAGGCCAAAAGAGACTTATGTGAGTTGACAAAAGATCAGTTCTCTGTGAGTTGCATTAAAAACGTTCAACATCAAATTAGGTAAAAGTGTCAGGAAGTGTTCTTAAAGCTTGGCTGCTCAGGAAGGATTTAGGGATGTGAGTGTTCAGCTGAGCATTAGGACATTATTGGTGTTTTTCCCCAGCAAGTGTTTGGCAGATACTGTTTCCTCAGGATACGACTGTCCAATTCCTTCTTTAAAATTAAACTATATTTTTATTAGGGCACATGGATTAGAGAAGATCCATGTGTCCTAATAAAAAGAGAAATTGCCTGGCAAAAGATAAAATTCAAACACTAAGCAACATCTTAAATTGAATTGCCTTGAAATAACCTCACAACAAGGTTATAAAAGTTTAAAACATTTTGAGGGTCAAAAGCTCTGAATCCCGCAGCATTTCTAATTAGCAAAATTCAGTTCATAGAAGGGAGCTAAGTTCTCAAAATTAAATCCAGCTGACACTCTCAATGCTCCTAACTAGTACACCTGACTGAGCCACGGTCTCCGTTTTCTCTATAAGACATTTGACTGATGTTACAATGAACAATTACGGTTAGTAGGTTATTTTCTAGAATGTCTACACACAGGTTTTATGCTTACAGTGAGTTGCTTACATTTTTCTCAAGTCAGTTTATGCCAGTTCACTTACTATTAGAATTACACAATTAAATACACACAGACTGAGGCAATGTCAATGTGGAAAGAGAGATTTTGGTTTCCATAAAAACCTAGTTGAGTACTTTAGAAAGAGTTCATAAAAGCAAGTTTGAAAGCAAATTAATAAGATGTGGGTGAGATATCCATGAAAGAGTAGGAAACATTTGTAAAAATTTAGACAGATTCTGCTTTCAGACAGCTTCACAATGGTCTTTTAACTTCTAGCTCTGCTCTTAATAAATGGAAACTAGTAGAGACAGTAGACAATGTATTGTGGGCATAATTTATACAAGAAAGATGAGTGAGTATTCCAATCAATGCACCTACACTCAAAGGAAAGACACTGGCTTTTCATCAAAAAAAAAAAAAAAATTGACAAATAACATAAATACTTAAAATACGTGTATATTATTTTCACGAATCTCTTTTCAATTTACTGACAAATTTATCCACCAATGGCAATCACGTTAGATAATAGAGCCGCTACTATGGACATTTCAAATAAACCTTATGTTTAATCTAAACAAGGTAATATTTCTACCAAATGTACGATGTTTTAAACCCTTGTCAACATAGAAATTATCTCCTCCACATACAATCATGTCAACATATTGCAAAGTTTACATTGCAGTGGACTAAAATCAAGGTAATGCCTATGGAAAATTCTCCATTGTGAGGTAGCTTTTTACTCCATGATCGCATGAAAACTTTTATGTTTATAACTAATGTAAATTGATTAAATGACTTTATATTTCTAAAATAACTCCTGTTACAGAAATCTCTGAAATACTAATAATGAGGGCAAAATTTCAAGATTTGATCATCATTAGTAATATAATGTACCAGACACTTTGCTAAACACTATCCATGCTTGTACGTTTATTTTGCACAGCGCTTATTTTATACTGGAGAAAATTAAGCTCCAGAGAGAATAAAAAGTTGTTCATGATCACTCTGTGTGACATATGAGGCAGAGGCAGAGCTTGGCCTCCAGTCTCTTGAGCTCTAAACAGTGCTTATTATCGTTATGATGTTGTCAGGAGTTCCACAGAATATGCCTCTTTGATGTTACTCAACTAATGGCCCCTAGATTCTTTAGACTACCCAGATTTTATCTTTAAAAGTTACCACATACAGTTTTGAAATCACTGGTTGTGATGTGTAATTACATAATTTTAAAATACTTGATACTTCTTCACAAAATTTCTTCAGAACACAAAGGTATTCATACTCATTATTAATAAGAAGTACTTCCAAGGAAGGATATAAAGACAATAATTCTGGGATTTTTTTTTAACTTGTTTATCCACACACGTACTCTGGGCCTTATGCTCAGCACCCAGAACACAAAGGTGTCTAAGACATTGTCACCGGATTTAAGAAACACATGGCCTGAGTGAGGAAGAGACAATGAAGTAGTTGTAACATAATCTGACAACAGTTCTAATGGAGATTCCATAGTAAATGCGGTAGAAACAAGGAGACAGTGAATCTGCAGGAGAGTTACCTAGGCAGGGGTAGCTGACACCGCCCACAGAGAGGAGTCTTTTGTCATTGACATTCTTTCAATTACCGGTACCTGATGCTAATAAGAAGCAGATGATTTTACTCAGTTTTGATATTAACTTTCTACAGAGTGCATTTACTACTTGCAATCTCTACAGAATGCATTCACTACTGCCTGCACCCAGGTGGAGCATTCCCACCACCCTGCCCTCTCCATCCTAGTGCACCACTGTGAATTTGAAGTAGGTCTTGCCAATAGCAAAAATGGGGACAGTCATTTTAGGCAGAGAGAGAAGTCCTATATTTGAACAGACATGATAGTATGAAAAAACAACTAGATAGGGCAAGAAATTTGTTATACCTAAGCACAGGATACAAGGAACCAAATTACTGTAAAGATGACCTAAAGTTAAGCCTGAATCTTAGCGGACTGGCTCAGGAATCTGGATTTTATCCTATAGGCAATGGGCAGACTGGGTGATCTGAGGTCTCTAGAGTCCTAAGTTCAGCTCTTGACTCTGCCATTTAGCTACCACATAATCTCAACCTGTGATCCTACCGAACCAAGGAAATGACGTAAGGCCTGTCTCATAGTGTGGTTGTGTGGAGTAAAGGAGATGATGAATGCTGAATACCTTGTTTGGTACTTGGAAATGAGTGAACAACACACATGAGCTTATTGAAGGAGTTTAAACAAAAGAATGATGTAATTGGATCAGTGACTTAGGGAAAAAAGACACTCTGGCAAGAGCGTGGAGTCAGGAAGATAAATAAGAAATTTATTTTTGCAAAAATACAAGTAAGGAATAGGGAACGTCTGAATTCTAGGGAACATTAGTGGTACTTGAAGCAGGCAATAGGTTCTAGGGATATTTGGGACAGAAAGGGTGGACTAAATACGAGGGAGGGAAGAGCTCTTTTATTAGCAAACTAATTATCAAAATGATTCACATAACGTGTGTGTGTCTGTGTGTGTGTAAATGATTTATTCTACATTAAACTCATTTATTTTTACATCTGGGTTGGGAATCAACTATACCAAATCCAGTTCCAATTCAGCCCTAGCTGGCTCTATGACTTGTGCCTCAATTTCTTCATTCATAAATATGAACAAGATGTTCATTCTACCAACGCATAGGATTTTGAGAAGAATGAGAAATTGTATAACAATAATATTGCAAGTTCTATAACAGGTATCGAATTAATAAGAGTGCAATTGTCTATGGTTATATACAATGTTTCAGAGGAAAAAGTTAATAGGACCTCTATACTATTTTTTGCAACTTTTCTTTAAGTCTGAGATTATTTTGAAATAAAAAGTTAAAACAATGATAAAGGTGTGAATATATCTGAAACCCACGTGTGAATCTTAATAGCTGTCATCAGACATGCGGTATGCGGAGAAATGGGCCTATTCAAGCTGAGTTTAAATGATGTTCCCCTGGTGGATTGAATGACGGCCCGGTGACACACTGACTCTTGGAAGCTCCCTTTTGGCAGCCTGCTGAAATTTGCTCTTGCCAAACATTTCTTTCTTTTCATGTAAGAATGACAGTAAACAGCCAATTCAAACAAGAACTGTTTGGCTTGTTTTAAAGAAGCCTTTGGAAAACTGCTTTGAGTTGCCATTTGTCATTGCCACCAAATCCTGGGGAAGTGGGGAGCGAAACTGCAGTGTCATTCCTCAGCCCATCTCCAGCAACTTTTCTTATTTGTTCTTTCACACAGATCAGAAGGTCCATGTGGAATCTTCTTGGAACCAAAATCGCCGGCACAAGAAGGGCAGATGAACATTTTTAATTGAAAAGTAATACTATTTAGCAGCTTCCATTTCCCTTTGAACAGAAGACTTTTTTGAAATTTTGATTAATAGGGCACATTAGTTAGAAAATAAGATTTATGGGTGTGTTCTACCATGCCGAGGTCATAGGTATGAGCACAGAAAAAAATAAAAATAGTTGCTGCGTGTTGCATATTTATAATATGCTACCGGGCTAAGGATTTTCCACATGCACTATTGCTTTGTTTCTTTCTAATAAACAAACAAGCAAACAAAAATACTTTACTAAAAAGTAAACAGGAGTTTAGAAACATGAAGCAACTTGCTAAGAGTCTCTACCTTTAAACTCTTAGACTAAGTAGACTCTATTTTATTTCATAACAGTCATTCTTATCTAACACAATATACGGCAACTAGTCAGGGGTAGAGCTGAGTCGTACTTAAAATAAGAAAATAAATACATACAAACAGCCTTCATCGAAGTCATCTGTCATTGCTGTGAAACTACTTCAGGTGAGCCCATCTTAAAGTCACCACCCACTCCCCCATCCAACGACAGGAAAAATATTTTAAAGCACCAGCACTGACTGAAGCAGAGCCTCTCCCAGAAATATAATCACTGGATTACAATTCTCCTCACACATATGTGCAAAGGAAGGTCTTTTGAATAGAGCAAATACTCCATTAAATACTCAATTAAAGCCATTTCCAGAACGTAAAAGTATGTGATTTAGGTCACACACATGATGTCAGAAGTACGGGTTGAATCTCATCAATGCAATGAAGCAGAAGAAAACAAGATTGAAACCCGTTGTTTGGCTTCATGTAGCTAAAACAACTGCCTGATTAACTACATTTTTCTCTTTCAAACCCGTTGTCATGGTACTGTGCAGAGATAATCTTAGACAGGGCCTGCAGAAAACAAAAAATTTGTGACATCCTGCCCTGACCCTTATTTTGCAATTATATTAGGGCTGTCATTCTGGGATGACGTAGAATCACTACAGTCTCTTTAAAAATCTCAGAAATTCAGGAGAAAATAGTCAAGGCATCAGTTCAAGGCTATATTTTAAATTATCTTAAAGATGGCTTTATTATTTTCAAATATTGTGTACATTCAAAACTCAGATATATGTGAGTACTAAAAGTAAATCCAATTAAGAAAATGAAAAATGACAAAAGGCCTCTATTACAAAGTAATATATCAAAAATATACAGTTATTTCAGTACCCAGACATCGATTGCTTTACTCTGCGATAAAGGAACTAAAGGTCAGGCTCAGTGGCTCACATCTGTAATACTAGTGGTTAGGGAGGCCAAGGTGGGAGGATTGTTTGAGCCCAGGATTTGGTGACCAGCTTGGGCAACATAGCAAGACTCTGTCTCTATGAAAAATGTAAAAATTAGCCAGGTGCGGTGGCAGGTGCTTGTAGTCCTGTTTACTCAGGAGGCTGAAGTGGGAGGATCACTTGAATCAAGGAATTGGAGGTTACGGTGAACTATAATCACTCCACTGTGTTCCAGCCTAGGCCACAGAGTGAGACCCTGTCTCAAAAAAAAAAAAAAAAGGACACTTTTACTCAAACAAAATTATAGTAATGATGATAGTCATTGATGTTTATTGGGCATTTAGAGCATAACAGAAGTTTTACATATTTTCTCACTATGGCAATTTGAGATGGAGTCTAAAGTGATGATATTTTACAAATGAAGAAGCTGAGATTGAAGAGAGTAAGACTCCTGTCCAAGATCACATAGCTATCAGCGGTGGGGCCCCTGTCCAATAGACGTCGTGGCCTAAAGTCTTAACTCCACTCCGAACTGCCTCTGAATGAGCACACTCTAAATTGATGGGTGTCACGGACATAGAGAGGGGAATGATAGACAATGCAGACTAGGAAGGGTGAGGAGGAAGGGGGTGGTGGGTGATAAGACATTATTTAATCAGTACCCTGTATGTTATTCGGGTGATGGATATTCTAAGTTGATCACTTAGAGTTGATCACTACACAATCTATGCATGTAACAAAATTGCTCTTGTATCCTGTAGATTTAAATAAATAAAAATAAGTAAACTGGGGGGTATCCAGAGCTGCTTCTTCTCAGTTAAGTTTCTCATCCATCTTCAGCCCCTCTTCCCAATCTTGCTAAAACTAGAGGGCTCTTAGCAAATAAAGACTCAATGAATGATAATCAATTAATAAGTTTAAAATGTAAAAGCAAAACTTGAAATTTAAAGCAGCTAAGCTGAAATGCCAAACTCAAAATAAAGACATTTTAGTTCAACAAAAACATTCAGGATTTTAATCTGCTTTCTTCATTGTTAAGAGATACATTTTTTCCTTGTTTACTGAACTACTAAAGTGAAATATTTGGGTGACGGGCACACTAGAAGCCTAAACCTCACCATTACACAATATATCCATGCAACAAACCTGCACATATACCCCCTGAATCTATAAAAATAAAAAAAACTTCATAAAAATATTGTTTAAAAGACAGGAAAAAAAGAACACAGTTAATAATTTCTCTACACCTTGTTTTCTTATTTTGTAAAATGGTAACAATAAAACATAATTTTTTATTTAAAAAAAGAAGTATTTAATGAATAGAATTCTTTTTATTGTTGTTGCTTTATACAGAAAATTTCTAGAAAACTTCACCTTTCTTTGTTCTCTCAGTTACATTATTATAGAGACCATAAGCATGCATTTATGAGGGTGACAATCTTTCTTGCAAAAGAATGGAGCAGCAAGCCTGTGGGAAATATTGGAAAAAGTAACTACTTAAACTCAAAAAGAATAACAAAGAATGATTTTTCTCTAAGCCAAGAAAATTATCTTTCTTAGGATCCACATTCAACTTGATACTTTCTGTAATATACTTTAGCAAGTGCCTTGGAGATGTGGGTAGTGACTGTGGAAGTCTCTCTTTAGTCTCCTTCCCCAGACCCTGCACAGCAAAGATGGCAGTAATCCCATGCCCTCCCATGCTCTGAAGATGCAAATAGACACCAAAAGAGAATTAAATCAGAACACGCACAGCAGCCCAGGAACTGTGTTGTTTGCCCCTAGAGGTTCAAAAGCGGAAGATTGACAAAATATGCAGCGTGTTTCCGTTGGCAGAAGTGACAACTCATTATCTTAGCATACAATTCCTAATGTTCATAACTTAACAATAAAAGAAACAGGCAATAATTCCTTATCTGTAGTGTGTTTGATAGACCATGGCTCTGATTTCCCCTCCCCACTGGATTATTAAGTAGAAAGTCAATATGAATATGCAATAGAGTTGTATCCTTCTTTATTTATTTATTTATTTATTTATTTATTTATTTTTTGGCAAACTGGTCTTTACTCCTAATTCCCAGCAGTATCAATTAGCAATGCATAATTTTATAATAGAATGCTTGAAAGTACCGGGCTGGTGCTGTAAAAATTAATTGTCTTGAGCTGATTTCCTGTAGACACCATTAATCAATATTATGCCACCTCACAAGCAGCTGCTCGCCTTCTTCCCAGTGATTCAAGAGAAAAGAATGTGAATAAGGTGGTCACATGGTCTACAGGTGTGTGGGTGACATTTGAATTCTTAACATCTTGGAATATACAATCCTAGCAAGAAAATGAATATTTTGGTTTTTAAAGCTTTTAGCTAAAGTTCTTAAGAAGTTCTCAGAGTGGGCGGGGCACGGTGGCTCACGCCTGTAATCCCAGCACTTTGGGAGGCTGAGGCGGGTGGATCACGAGGTAGGGAGTTTGAGACCAGCCTGGCCAACATGCAGAAACCCCATCTCTACTAAAAATATATAATTAGCTGGGCGTGGTGGTGCATGCCTGTAATCTCAGCTACGCAGAAGGCTGAGGCAAGAGAATCACTTGAACGTCGGAGGTGGAGGTTGCGGTAAGCCGAGATCATGACGCCATTGCTCTATAGCCTGGGCAACAAAAGCGAAACTCCACCTCATAAAACAATGACAACAGCAACAACAAAAACAAACTCTCAGAGTGATCTAGATTAAATGACTGAATTAAACAAGGTATGAAGAAAGACTTCTCATAATAATGGGAACTAAAATTCGGTCATTTGTTTGATGCCAAACTCTGGACGTTATGCCCAAATATGTCAAGAAGTGCTGTATACAATCATTTGGTATATTCTGAAATAAAATGATGCAGTATATATTACAGAGGATTTCTTTAAATCTCTATATCAGCATGAGTATTTGAAAAGGGCATTCACTATAGAATGAGAAAACACGAATTCCAGGCATGGCCCTGCCATCTTCTATGGGGCCACCTACATTCCATAAGACAATGTAGAACTAATGTTGCCCCTTTCTGGATGAAGATTTTCTCATCTATATTGGGATGGAAGATGGGGATAATCTCTAAAGCTCTAATTCTTTGATTTGAAAACAAAGGGTTTAGAGTGATTCACACAAGCTGGGTCTCAACCAAATCTTTTCACACATATTCGGCCAGCAAATATGGACTACCTGGGCACGCTAGTTTCCCAGGCCTGTGCTGCCCAGTGCTGCAGCCATGACACACCTGTTACTATTGAGATGCTGTGTCAAATACACATAAGATTGTGAACAGTCAATATTTTAAAAAAGTATGCACAATATCTCCATAATTTTATATTGATGACTTGTGGATATGCTATTGAGATATATAAGATTAAACAAAATGTGTCATCAAAATGCATTTTCCTTGTTCTCTTTACTGTTCATAATGATTCTTGTGCTATTGGACAGCCCTGATCTAGCCCCCTGCTGCTTAGCAGCAAGTGAAACAGACAAGCCCTCTCTCTTAAAGAGCTTGCACTCGAATGGAAGGAGAAAAGAATAAACAAGCAAGTAAATAATTAATTTTAGATAGCAGTGCTATGAATATTACAAAATATGAAATAGTGACAGAATACTTTTCTTTAGATAGAATAGTCAGGATAGATCTTTTGCCAGGTGACATTTAAGCTGAGACCTGAATGATGAGTCAGGGCAGCTCTACAGAGATCTGGGAGAAGAGTGGCCCAGGAAGCAAGAAAAGTAAGCCCAGAAGCCTTGAGGTGGGGGCAGACTTAGGATGTTTGTTTTTACTGAGCCGTTAAATGCTTACATTTGTAACACAACCTTTACCAGAAGAATTATTTAGACTCCATAAGGTATTTATGGAGAAGTAAGAATTATTTTAGAAACTCTCATATATATTACCTCTTCATGACTCTTTCTATATATAAAATTGTGGTGACCATCATACAGATGAAGAAACTAAAGCTCAGAGCCACTGAGGGACTTGTCTAAGGATGTCCAACATGGAAGAGAAGTGGGGATTGAAGCTCCCATCGTCACCCCTTGGATCCAGGGCTCTTTCCTTCTGGCTGCCCTCTCTTACCTTCACCCAAAGCACAGAGTATATAAAAAAGACCTCCCAGCAAATGGGTGATATCTTTGTTATTCTTTTACCGGCCTGTTTATTGCTAAGTGGCTCACAGAAGGAGAAGTGGGTTTGGAAAAATACAATCACCACCATCAAATACTTGACAAACTGGGGACGCATATTTGCCCTCAGGTCGCACAATTATTACAACACTGTTCATTTGTAGAAACGAAGGAAGAAACTCTTGGTCCCTTTTCTCCTTCCTCTCCTCCTCTTAATTATTGAACATCAATCTTATCCATTATGCTTGTTAGATGCCATAGCAAGTTTTTTCATTTGTGATTCAGGATGGCCTTATAGAGACAGCTGATAGGTGCAGATAAGAAAAAACAAAGAAACCTGGGTTTGAGTCATCTCAGCACCACCACTTACAGCTTGTATGATCTCAAACTACATAACCTTGACAGTGTAAGTCTCTGTTTCTTCAGCTGTAAAAAGGCCATGAAAGTACTTGCCTGTAGGGTTGTTGTGAGGGTTAAATTAGAGGATCTGGAGAAAGTACCCAGCCCAGAAGCCCATGGCAACCCCTCAATAAATAAATGCTGCTCAATTCTAGGCATGAATATACTTCCAAGGCTGCTGTTTGGAAGCAAGTAGGTTGTCCTCAAGGCTGTACATGAGGTTCAAGGGAGCTTTAGTATCTCCTTCCCCGAGTTACCTCCCTGCCTTCTTCACTGATGTGTCAGAATGGAAGCGAGAAGGCAGATTTTCCAATTTCTTCTTCTGAAGTTCTGCAAACTCTTTTGGAAAACCCTTAAGCATCATCTTATCTCTAGTGCACAGATCTAAGATCCCAAACTTACAAAGGACTCCAAAAATCTAGTACAGCATCCTGTTATGGACAAGTATGTCCTTAAGATAGCCTTTTCTCATGGAGTCACAGAGATTGCAGGGAGTGTGCTGGGAGGCCCATTTGCTTCTCAGTGGGTGTCTCTGAGGAGCATACACAAACTCCAGTTTGCTTGGAACTTGGACCTTATATTTTAAGTAGGCTATCTAGTCTGAATTTGCAGTTTGCAGCTTTGACATCAAAGACATGGAACTATCATTTCTTCTGAAGGCAGTTGTTCTTCTGGTTTGTGTGTCCACTTTTTTCATTCCTCTTTCCCTCTAATGTCACCACATAATTGGTCCCAAGATTAGTGGTATCATTGAGAGATCATTTAGTTAAAACCTTCTATCAAAGTTATTCCTTAAAAGGTGGAGTTCTGGAATACTTAGGAGATACTCAACGGGCCTGACTTAGACCACTAACCCTTCCAGTCTTCCTGCTAGCCAGCTAAGAGTTTTCTGCCATTCTTCATCTTCATGTCCAAAAGGGGGCATGGATGGCGAAGAGAAGATAGGATGGAATTTAGAACAAGAAGGGATCTTAGGTTCATCTACTCCAACATCAGCACTTTCCTGTGAAGGAAGTGAGACCCAGACAGATGATGACTTGTCCAGTAACACTCTGCTCACAGCTCAGGAACGCACCCCAAATCCTGTGACTTCCAAGCTAATGTTCTTTTCCACTATCCAATTTACCAGCCCCAGGAATAGCTCAGACTCTTATCCTAAGACTATTCCCAGCTGTCTATGTCACAAAAATTTGGAAGCCTCAGCATTGTGAACTGAAAGAACCACTGCCCTTAGTGTGAGGAGACGGAGGGTCAAGTCGAGCTGTGTCATCCCAGGAAGTAACCAGCAACCTCTCTGAACTCCTGTTTTCCTATCAGTCAAATGGGGCTTATACCTGCCTTTGCTGCTTCTCTGAATTGTTATGAAAATCAAATGCTACAAGAACGTGAACTTGCTGTGAGAAGTGTTAAGAGTACTTATTCTCAAATTCCACTGACCTAAAAGGCAGAGAGCTCTGGATGCCTGAGGGGAAGGGATACAGCATCTGCCAAGAATGCCACCATCGTAACAGATATGGAGCTAAGGCAAATGGCAGTTTTGGGGAGGGAGAAAGACCAGGATGGGGAAGGAAGAAGGAAAAGGCCTATGATACATCGTGTTATTAGGATGACTAACCATCCCGGTTTTCCTGGTTTCAGCACTGAAAGCCCCATGTCTCAGGAAACTCCTCAGTCCCAAGCAAACTGGGATGGTTGCTCACCCTAAAATAAAATACTTTGTAAGACCCTACAGTTTTACTCACTTGGTCATTATAATCGTTTACAGGACATTAAAAATATTTTAACTTAAGAATTGTTCAATAGTTGTGAACTTTATATTACTCTATCTTCTCTGAGTTCAAGAATGTGAGGTAAACCTAGGTTAAGGTTTCAAAACACATTTTTCTGCCTCTGATGGCCACTGGTTTATCTCTCACCTGATAGAACACTGTATACAGCAGCAAAACAACAGCAAGGTAGAATGCGCAAGTAAAGAGCAGAATAAGAAGATTAGAAAACATCAAAGAATACTATTGACAGTCATTCTATTCTACCCAGCCAACTACCACCTTGCATCACAGTCATCTGTGTACAAAGGTTAAGAAGCTTTGTTAAAGCTCAATATCCAACGTGTTATTTAATCTTACGTTCCCTTCCTTCCCTACTCTTCTAAAGTCTACTGAGATTCACAGTCACCGAGTCCCAAAAACACAGAATATCTCTAACATCTATTGTTAAATGTGCACTTTCAAAATGAAAGGCAGAAAAAGGCATTGCTTCAACTCTGTTTATTCCAATTGGCTTTTCTGGTCAAGGCCCTTAGCGTATGATTTCTCTTGGCCAAGACTGGAAAGAGTGTCATATTCAATATTCTAAACTATTCATCCCAAGTTCTGAATTAGGAATGGGCAGTCTGCCTGAATATATACCAATTCTAAAATCTATTCCAAAGAGGTAATTTTGCAGTGGGAAGAATAACTTTTTTAGAACTGTGTGCAGAAAGCGTACCAAGAAAAATGAAGGGCTTTGGAAAACTTCTGGTGTGCAACCACATTTCTAATTTTCACCAAAATATTTATTCTGGTTCCTCTTCTCTCTAGAGCAGATTTTTGAGCATATGGCTTGAGGACATTTTCTCTATCTTTCTGTCTCCCTCACCACCTTGTATTTCGGTTTTGTAAGTAGAGACATATATGAAAATGATGTGTGGTTTTTTTCCTTCAAAATATGGGAAAAATTAGAAAATAAAATATACTAACAAGTGGCATTCCTAAAGAACCTATATAAAATGCTTGCAATGAACGCTATTGTCATGCAAGCTATAGGGAGCATTTTAGGTTTTGTCCAATGTTATTCTCACCATGATTTTTTTTTAGATCATATACAATTATGCCCATGTGGAACTAAAAATAGGTTTAAATTCTGATGAGGCACAAAAGCAGGATAAAATGACAGGCATGGTACACTTACTAAAATAATCAATAGTACCCCATACTTCTGAACTTTCAAATGTCCTTGAGAAAAAAATGTTCTATATATATCAGAGTGAATTATTGGGGGGGATGAGTAAGGGGGTCAAAGAGGGCCCTATTTCCCAATATAAACATCTGATGAATTTGAAAGACCACAAAAAAGACATCATTTGTCTTTAAAAATAAATCCAGTAATTTATGCACTACACATTCCATCATCAGGAGTTAGTTTGTGTTGTGCCTTGAAAAAAGATGTTCTACTATATTTTATCTTTTAATACCTTATCTGTGACTGATTTCTCCGAAGTCCTATACACAGTCTGGGCTTGTGTGTCTCTCTGTCTCTCTCTTTGCAACCTCATATTAACAGCACTGGCTATGTAACGAGAGTACTTACTGTATAAAAAATATTAAGGACTCTGCAGATATTAACTTAATAAACTTAGCTAATGCTAAGAATAGTCGGTACTATTCTTATCCCCATTATACAGAAGAGGAAATCAAGCCCTGAGAAGTTAAGGGACTTGCCCAAGATCACAGCCTAAGTGCCAGAACCATGATTCAAACCCAGATAATGGCTGCTCATACTCCAGATACCCTCTTGTTTTCCAGTCCTTTGATCCCTCAGAGACTTTCGCCAGCCTGGTGACTTCATACATGCTCTCTTTGCCTGCAGAATCCTTCCCTGCTGGTACCTTCTCATCTTTTCGCTCTGAGCCTAAATGCCACCTCCTTAGGAGGCATTCCTTTTATCCCATCTAAAGTTAGGCATCTCTTCCCTGTCATTCTCTCTCTGTGTTCCTTACTTGTACCTTTCACATAAAATACATCATAACTTGTAATTATTTTTTACATTAGTCAGTTGTTTGTTTCTCTCAGACACCTGCACTAGAATATTCTTTTTTTTTTTTTTTTAATTTTGTTTTCTTGAGACATGGTCTTGTTCTGTTATCCAGGCTGGAGTGCAGTGGCGTGATCATGGCTCGCTGCAGCCTCAACCTCCCTGGCTCAAGCAATCCACCCACCTCAGCCTCCTGAGTAGCTGAGACTTCAAATGCACACCACCACTTCTGGCTAATTTTTTTAAAACAATTTTTGTAGAGACTGGGTCTCACGACGTTGCCTAGGCTGGTCTCAAATTCCTGGGCTCGAGCAATCCTCCCACCTTGGCTTCCCAAAGTGCTGGGATTACAGGTGTGAGCCACCACACCTGGCAGAATATTCTTTCCACAGGTACATTGCCTGCCTTGCTCACTACATTATCCCCAGCACTGAGCACAGTACCTGGCTCATAATAGAAGTCCACTTATATTGAATGAATGAATGAATGAATGAATGAATGAATGAATGAATGAATATTAAAGAACTCTCTACTTAGTCTGGACAGATCACCTACTTGAAGCAACTATCATACTAAACTGAAGCTGTGTTCAGATTTTGGTTCCGGAAATGAGGTTCTGGATCAGGGTTATTTAGAAAACATGCCTCCAGCATACTCCATGAAACTGGGTCCAATCTCAAGATTGTTTAGATATCCATCCTCCTGCAAACAGCAATAGTCATGTTACAGTACTCTGCATCAAATGCCAAATGCTGCCTGGACGTGCACCAAGCAACTGGTAAATTCAAACCTGGAAGTAACAAGGCTGGGCTGGGAGGGAGCCAGTCTTGCAGCTCCTGTCTTCTTGTGATGCCCACAGATACATGTTTCTACCTCCAATTCTAATTTTTATACAAAGCCTACCTAAAAGTTTGGTAGTGTACAGGCAATTAGGTCCTCAGCTGTTCCCCTCAACCTCGGAATGAAGGTAAGACTAAGAAGTCTTACTTTTGAAAGCATTATCGCATAATTATCTTATCTGTGCTTCCAAATGGAATAGCTGCTAGTCCGAAGAGTTATGTTGGGCAGATATTACTGCCCCTAATTATTGGCTGTGTAGGCCTTGTCTAAGATCAGAGGTTCCTTTACCTGGCTTCCCATCCAGCATGAAGAGGAAAAGTGTCCTCAAGTGACAGATCTGTTTGCTCTCACAGCATCCTCCAAAGCCATGCCATCACTTTGCCTGGGCAAAAGCCAGTTGAATCTCAAAGCAACATGGATCAACCAGTGACTGTCTCAGCCAGGGGTCTGACAGGAAACAGGCAGGATTCTCAAACTGGGTAATTTGAAGAGAAGTTAATAAAGGAATTGTTTATAAAATTGTAGGCAGAATCTAAGGAAACAAAAAAAAAAAAAAAAAAGAGAGAGATATTGCAGCATTATAGACCCAGCAATAATGGGAAGCTATTACCACCCCTAGAAATGAAAAGACAAGAGGAACCAGTGGTTACCAGAACCAGAATCCAGGGTAATTAGCTGTGGGAAGTAGCTGCACAAAGATGACCATCTACAAGGAGTTGTGGCCTTCAGAAAAGGGATGCAGACAGCTTCTGGCAGCAGTGGCAAGCAGGAGAATAAATACATTCACCTCTTCCTAATAATACCACCCTTGATCCAGCTCATCTGAAATCTGAAGGGTAAGGGATCCCTTTTTGGGAAACAGAACAGGGTAGAAAAAGGTGAAGAGAGGATCTAGCAGGTAAAGAAGCAATAGGAAGTTATTCAGCACAGTGACCCCTCAAGATACCGGGTGAGCAGCCTGGTGGGGTGACCAACTAGTCCTGGTTTGCCCTAGATTCTACTGGTTTAGCATTGAAACTCTTATAAACCAGAAACCTTCTCAGTCGTGGACAAAATGAAAAGACTCCTAATCATAAGCATAGCTCAGTTGATTCCTCCAACATGGATTGGGAATGCCAGTGGCCAGCCCATTGTGGCTCCCCACTAGACCTGGAAGAAGCCAAGCTGCAGGAAGAAGCTGTGTGAATGTAAGTCGCTGATGTGCATCACCCCACTATGAGAGGCCTCTGTAGGTCCGCTCTGCATGCACAGAGTAAAGCAGTGAGAACCCTGGGCCAGAAATCAGCGGACAAGGCTCCCGAGGCTGCCTCTGCCATGTGTTGGTGTGCTACCTGAGCCTCTGCTCCCCTGCTGAGTCTTCAGCTGCAAAATGAAAGGGTGCAACGGGATCAGCATTTACAAAAGTACCTGCTACAAAGCACAGAAATTGACAAAAGAATTCTGTGTTTAAATCCTATGAAGAAGCCTGCATACTGTCTCCTCTAGGAGACACTCAGAGGGCATTGACATCCTATGGTTTCTGAAAAGTCATGTGGTAAAGAAAAGTCATGTGGTTCAAGTTAGCTGAACCCCATGATGTGACCCCAAATCCTTGCCCCGCAAAGTCACACCTCATAGCATCGCACAGAAGTGGTGTTCCGCAGAATAGGCTTTGGAAAATGCTGAAGAATGTGACCCCTGTTGTCTCTTCCAGCTCTGGTGTTTTGTGACTCTGTGACCGACAGTAAGTTGGAAAGTGTAGGATATATGCGACGAAAAGTCAAGTAATGGCATTGTCGTCTCGTGTTAACTGACGCTACTTATACAATTACATCAAGACCCACAATTCATAATGGACTTCTTGGCTGCTGGATTAACAACCGTAGAGAGAGGGGGAAAAGTCTTTTTGGATAAAATAGCTGAAATGCATCCAAATTTCTTTTTTAAATTAGGCTGGAGGTTACTGAGAACTCACAAGAACCTATTAATTGCCTTCCCAGAATCATGATTGTGACAAGAGGTTCATACCAGATGCTCCTAAATATAATGAGACTAATTTGTAAATGTTCCCATAACGCACTAATTCTGAAGGAGCTCGCTGTCAGGGAAAAGTTTCTCCTGACCTCAGTTAATGACCTCCTTACATCGTGAAGCATAAAGATTGATAGATCTTGTAATTTTATCCCTGTTAATTTAACTGCAGATGCTATTCTTGGGCAACTTGGTGATCACAAGATTTGAAATATTGATAAGAGTCTATAGGACAGCAGTAAAGAAATAGCGGTTTTTAACAGACTGTGAAGGAACGTACAGCTTGTTAAAGAAAATTGGCTGTAGCTCAAAAATGCATGGGAAACTGACAGAGTGGGAAGCATTTAAGATAGAGTCAAGGAAGTAAACCATAAAATTTATATTTATGAAGCCAGGAATGCCAAATGAGCAACAGGAACCGATGTGGCTGAGTGTGGAAGAGAAGACATAGACAGCAGCAGGGAAGCAAGGAATATTAGAAAAATAAAAATCACATGTTTACTGTAATATTTCACCACCTCCAAATGTGCAGTTCAGAATTGTTGACAATATTCCCGACTTGGAGGCAGCTCTGCCTGGGAGAGTGATAGACTACACAGCACCCAAGCCACCCAAGCACCTGGGAAGGGTATTTACTGGTGATCCCTACGTCTCCCCTAGACCAGCTCCCCTCATTCTGCCACCACCCTGGCTCCCGGGACATCTGTATGTTGGAACACCCAGCTGTCACATTAGGAAATTCAACTGCACAACCTTCTGAGCTGTGATAGATAAACAGCCTTTGGGAGAAGAAAGCCTCAGAGTACAAGGAGATGCACTTTCTCTACAGAATACAGAACTTTTAGGTATTGTCAGGTGATGTTGTTGTTTTCTTTAAGCTGTAACTTGCCCCTGAAATAGAGAGGGACTGCAGCTGACTGGCCAAGAAAGGAAATGGCTAACAATCACCAGTTCAATTATCTGCCCCTCTGCTGAGAGGTACAGTATCATCTCTGTCTCAGAGATGAGGAAACCAAAACAGACAGGCAAAGCCTGAGGACCAGGCAGCGAGCTATAGGGAGTCATCACTCTAGCCAAGAGGAAGAGAATCTGTAAGTTTGCATGACTTCCTCTGAAGTCTTTATCCCTAGAACTTGAAAAAGAGAAGAAATAAATTTAAAAATGGTACATTGAGCTCTTCTTCCGTCTTACGTTACCTGTTTCTTGTGAATATGGGAAGGAAATGTGAGAAAAGAAAAGTGGAAGAAGAGTTATAAATAAATTTGGAGGAGAAGGGGAAGAGACAGTTGATATAAAAATCAAATGGTCAAACTGGTGGAAGCATGGGTGCTGTGGAAAACCCTGTCTTTGGAGCTCTTTAGAGAAAGGCAAGAAACTCTGAAGTGTTGGAGATCTGCTCAGAAGTGAAGACATAGAATGGTGTCTGCAATTAGGCACCATAACACCAAGGGGCAAAAATACTGGACTGAAAGTCCAGGGAGTCTGAATTCTAATCTCAATCCTGCTCCCCTCAAGAGCTGCGTGATCATGAGCATATCTCTGAGGTTGTTTGCCAAGGAACGGATGTTCTCTCCTTCTTCCATCTCTGACCTCAACCTCTGTTCATAGCTAAAATATACTTAAGCCAAATGGCCAAGCAGAACCGAGCTTCTCCAGTCTCCCTTCAGGCCGGACACAGTGGCTCATGCCTGTAATCCTAGCACTTTGGGAGGACGAGGCAGATGGATCACTTGAGCCCAGGAGTTTGAGACCAGCCTGGGCAACATGGCGGAATCCTGTCTCTACTAAAAATACAAAAACTGAGGTGGGAGGATCATCTGAGACTGGGGAGGTCAAGGCTGCAGTGAGCGGTGATCATGCCACTGCGCTCCAGCCTGGGCAAAATAGTGACACTCCTTCTCAAAAAACAAAAACAATAAAAGTCTCCCTTCAGACAGTTGACAAATCAGCTTTCTATGGGTTCTGCTAGCCAGCAGCTATACTAAGCAGTATGATAAGCCCCCTGGATCTCAACCAATGTTTTTCATTTTCCCAGGTTCTCTGAAATAACTGAGCTCCTGCCTGTCTGCTGTGTTTTTGGGGGCACACGTTGCCTGAGAATGACCCAGGGTAAGAGTGCTCACACAGCTTGAAGAATCAAGACCAGGATGCTACAATATCCACCACTCCTATAATGAAGTCCAAACATCCACTCCATGTACCAGAGCTCACAAAGAAAACTGATAGACTGTTTTTGTCAATCTGTTTTCTTTGAGTTCTGAATGTCTTGGATTCAATATTAGAGGTTTCCTTTGTTCCTTTGTAAAAGACATTGCCTGACAAGCACAGAGAAAACTATAGCGACATGTTTTTATAGAACTTATCACCAAAGCCTTATTATGAAGCCTGAAGCATTAAGTTTTTGAATATATATTTTAAATAAATAGAAAAGTAATGATGGGCTCCCAACAATTGCAAAATTAGAGGTTCCAAATTATTCTAACAGATGGCATCCTGCTTTGTGCTATCGTGTTTGAGTTAGCAACAGTCTTCATTATACAGAGATATTCTTCATTGTATGATCTTCATAATAGGGATTAAGGAAAGGATATAAATGCAGTAATTTCGCAGATCTTATTGTCGGAAAGTGCTCATTTACTTCTAACTTGCAGCATGACTCTGTTGCTTAAAAAATGTTTTCCTGCTGTTTTTTAGCAGCAGGGAGAATACAACACATTGCTGTTAAGGTTGTTGATTCTAACCAGCTTTAATTAGGTATAAAAACCCATAAAGAATCAATAAATACTTTGTGTTTTTCTAAAGAGCATTCAAGGGTGGGTACTGTTAATGTGTTCATTGTGTCCAAACAGTATTAGCCCAAGAGAAATAATGAGGAAAAACATGAATGGAAAATGGAAAATAGTCTATGTTAGTAACGCTTTCCATGCAGTAAAGCATTTCAAGTCAATAAGTTGCTTACTACTTACAGGCTGGTACAATATTTTTAAAATTCCCTTATATAACTAGGCATTGATGTTTAATAAGATTTTCTGCACAAATATTATATAGTTCCTAATAGAACTATTAGCTGTTCATGGCAACTGTCCATCCTGATGCTATTCCTGTCAACCAGCCTTACCCACCCCACACCCATTCCCTCATTTAAAAAGAAGTGCTACCAGTCAGGCACAGTGGCTCACACTGGTAATCCTAGCACTTGGGAGGCCAAGGTGGGAGGATCACTTGAACTTGGGAGTTCAAGACTAGCCTGGGACATAGTGAGACCCCATCTCTATTTAATTTTTTTTTTTAATGTTATGGCTTCTTCAGCTGTATCTCAAAATTCCATATTGAACCTACAGGGGCTAGTGCAATGCAATGACCATGTTAGGTGTTCAATAAATGCTTCTTGTATAGAAATAAATTATCTCAAATAACTATAGTTCATTTTCTCAAAATTGTTTGTAGTGAAACTGGATTCTTAGAAATATTATCTGTGGATACTTGACCAAGACAACAAATAATATTTTTAAATCCTTTTTATTAAATTTTTTGTAGAGACAGGTCCTCACTCTGTTGCCCAGGCTGGTCTTGAACTCCTGGCCTCCAGTGATCCTCCTGCCTTGGCCTCCCAAAGTATTAGGATTACAGGTGTGAGGCACTATGCTCAGCCCAAAATAATCATTTTTAGTGTTACAGATTCTTCTGCAAATTTGATGAAAGTAATGAACTCTCTTCCCAGAAAAATT
The DNA here is from genome assembly GCF_007565055.1 of Rhinopithecus roxellana. NCBI lineage: Eukaryota > Metazoa > Chordata > Mammalia > Primates > Cercopithecidae > Rhinopithecus > Rhinopithecus roxellana. The sequence continues at coordinate 99,593,239 of NC_044559.1, read as the reverse complement.
GACACGTACACATACACATTTGATATGACATCAATTTTAGATAATGCATCTTTAAAGTACTTAATTCCAGATTAAGAATTCCTGTATTTCCAAAGCAATAAAATGATCATGGAAATGCTGGTGATACACATGACATCAATTTTAGTGATGTATACTAGACTGGATCTGAGCAAACAATGATGAAATTCTTTAGTGTTTGACAAAGATTCTCTCCTTGACCAAACTTCAGCCAGGCTCCTCTGAGCTCTCTTCTGAACTAGGCTTCAACCTTGGCCAATAAAGACTTGAACACACTCTAGTATCATTTCTAACAGCTCAAGGCCACATCCCTTAATGACCCTAGGGATGGCCCTAGCCCTGCCTAAAGTGCCTGCCTGAGAAAACTCAAGACTCCCCAAAGCATTTACTGTTTTTTCCAGCCACCATGTAGATACAAGTCCTGTCTCCAAGTCTCTGGGGTGGAGAAGGAGGGAAAGGACTGTAACTTGGATAAGCTGCAATTACCAAGCCCAAAGGGAATGAACATGGACCAACCTCATGCTGCTTTTGATAATTTTTCACTTCCCTCCCTGCTCCCTCATTCTCCCTTTAAAATCCCCAGTCACCTCTGTACAAATTGAAGTTGAGTTCAGTTCCGACTGGGTAGTTTTCCTTGTTATAGTAGCTATTGCCAATGAATATCTATACTTACCACTTTAAGGAGTTATCCAGCCTTGTTTATTTTTGACAGTTATATAACTCAATTTTTAAGAACATCCAAAATATGTATATTACAGAGCATTTACATGTGGAGGCTGATTATTTGCTTCTCAAAAGACTTTTTCAATCTACCAAAGACAGTAAACATCTTGAAGACAGGAGGTCAGTGTCTTTGAATCCACAGCCCCTGCCACATAGTTGGCACTCAGTGCTTGTTACATTTGCTGGATGAATATATGGTTTTCTTGCAGTTTCTGAAAATAGCTATGCTTCATTTAAGGGTTTGCTTTTAGGTCATTAAATGCTTGCACAGAAGTGCAAAAAGCCTTTGTCAATAGGAGATTACTCAGAAAAGAAGATATAGAGTCTCTCAAGTAGTAATGTGAGTCAATGGGAAAAGTGATTTGCTTTACAAAAATGAAATTTACACAAAACTAGAGCATAAATCAAGATCTCCTCTCTCTCATGAATAATTTGAGTCACCTAGTAAAATTTATAGCCTTTGTCATGAAACAAATTTAAAGCCCTATTCCAATTGAGTGTATATCCTCTGTTGAAGCTAGCACAAAGCCTGATGCAGAAAACTTGTTTGAATTGCAGAAAATTTTTTCTGGAGTAAGGGACACAAACTCTTCAAATATCAAGGATTTTTTGTTTTGTTTTGCTTTTTAGCTCTTTGCTGAGGCAAATTTTGATATTTGCTAGATCCCTGTCACAAACAATTCTCTTTACGTGAAGGTCATACGTAGCTAATTGTCTTTCCAACTAAAAAAACAAGTGGCATATTGAGGAGGGTTACTTCACTCTTCTGGAAATAGTAGCAAATTCCAACCTTTTCTGATTAGGGAAAAATATCCATAAGGAAGAATTTAACTTACTCCAAGCAGGAACACCTTATTAGGGTACATTCCCTTTACTGACAAACCCCTCAGCTTTTAGGTGCCAAACTCATTATCCAGGAATTTAGCATATTCGTTTGTTAGCACTGCCATAACAAAATACCTCTGACTGGGTGGCTTAAACAATAGAAATTTATTTTTCACAGTTCTCGAAGCTGAACATCCAAGATCAAGGCATCAGTGGGTTTGGTTTCTCCTGTGGTCTCTTTTGGATTACAGGTGGCTTGGCTTGTGGATGGCTGCCCTCTTTCCGCCGTTTCAGATAGTCACCCCTTTGTGCACTCACATCCCTGGTGTCTCTCTGTGCATCCTAATCTCCTGTTCTTAAAAGGACACCCAGCTGGGCACAGTGGCTCATACTTGTAATCCCAGCACTTTGGGAGGCCGAGGTATCACGAAGTCAGGCGTTCAAGACCAGCCTGGCCAAGATGGTGAAACCTCATCTCTACTAAAAATACAAAATTAGCCAGGTGTGGTGGTGGGCACCCATGATCCCAGTTACTCAGGAGGCTGAGGCAGAAGAATCGCTTGAACCCGGGAGGCAAAGTTTGCAATGAGCTGAGATCATGCCACTGAACTCCAGCCTGGGCAACAGAGCAAGACTCTGTCTCAAAAAAAAAAAAAAAAAAAAAAAAAAAAAAAAAAAAAAAAAAACCATCTGGTTGTATTATTCTCATTTTAACTCAATGACCTCTTTAAGGACCTTGTCTCCAAAATACAGTTACATTCTGAGTTACTGAGCATTGGAAGTTCAACATTATGAATTGTGGTTGAGGGTTGGGGCACAATTCATTCCACAACACTTAGAAATTCAGGAATTTGAGTTTCTTTTCTCATGTTCCTGTCAGCACTGACACCTCTGGCTAAATCTATTCTCCTAAGGTCAGGCTTAGACTCCCATGACTTCTCTGTAGATTCTCTGATCCCATGCCCCATGGTGTCTCTGATGCCATTGTGAGAGACAGGACCAGCTGGATTCCCTGGACTGACTAAGAATTCCTAAGCCTAGCTGGGGAAGGTGACCATGCCACCTTTAAAAACGGGGCTCGTAACTCAGCTCATACCCCACCAATCAGGTAGTAAAGAGGGCTCACTAAAATACAAGTTAAGCTAAAGCAGGAGGTAAAGAAATAGTCAAATCATATATCGCCTGAGAGCACAAGGGGAGGCACAGTGATCAGGATCTAAACCCAGGCATTCCAGCAGGGAGTGGCAACCCCTTTTGGATCCCCTCCCATTTTATGGGAGCTCTGTTTTCACTCTTAAATCTTGCAACTGCACAGTCTTCTGGTTCGTGTTTGTTAGGCTCAAACTGAGCTTTCACTCACCATCCACCACTGCTGTTTGCTGCCATCACAGACCCACCACTGACTTCCACCCCTCTGGATCCAGCAGGGTGTCTGCTGTGCTCCTGATCCAGTGAGGCACCCATTGCCACTCCCAATTGGGCTAAAGGCTCGCCATTGTTCCTGCATGGCTAAGTGCCTGGGTTCTCCTAATCGAGCCGAAAACACTAGTTGATGGGTTCCACAGTTCTCTTCCGTGACCCTCGGCTTTTAATAGAGCTATAACACTCACTACATGGCCCAAGGTTCCATTCCTTGGAATCCATGAGGCCAAGAACCCCAGGTCAGAGAACAAGAGGCTTGCCATCATCTTGGAAGCGGCCCACCACCATCTTGGAGCTCTAAGAACAAGGACCCTCCCAGTAACATTTTGGTGACCACGAGGGGACATCCAAAGTGGTAAGTAATATTGGACCACTTTCGCTTGCTATTCTGTCCTATCCTTCCTTAGAATTGGAGGAAAATACCAGGCACCTGCTGGCTGGTGAAAAAAGATTAGTGCCACCAGACTTAAGATGCAGGTGTGAGGCTGTCTGGGAAAGGGCTTTCTAACAACCCCCAACCCTTCTGGGTTGGGAGTGTTGGACTGCCTACAACCAGCTTCTACTTTCAATTTTTCTGGGGAAGCCAAGGGCCCACTAGAGGCAGAAAGTTGTTGTCCCAAACTCCCAGCGTTAGCTGGTTGAGATCATGGCTCAGTCAGAATTCTCTACTCAACAGTCACCCATGTGTGCTCCTACCTTTCCTTCTGATCCACACCTCCTGGGTCCCAACCACGACTTTCTTGAAAGTGTAGCCCCAAAATTCTCCTTACCTCTGAATCTACTTCCTCCGATCCCTGCCTCCTAAGTACTAATGGTTCCGACTTTCATTTCCTCTTGCAGGTTGTATCTCCAAAAGGATCTAAGGAAGCTCTACCCTGTGTCCTTAGGCCCCAGGCTATGAACCCAGAGAGTTTTGTCCCTGGTGTCCCTCCCAATTTAGGCATACAGCTCTCAACATGGGCAGTTGTGTGGGACCCGTTCCCCACTACCCTTACCAGGGCACCAAGTTTGTAAAGGGCTATGAGAAAAGAAAGAGAAAGAGACAGAGAGGAGAGAAAGAGAGAGAGACAAAGGGGGAGTCAAAGAGAGAAAGAAAGAGAAAGATAGAAGTAGTAAAGAAAAAACAGTATGCCCTATTCCTTTAAAAGCCAGGGTAAATTTAAAACCTATAATTGATAATTGAAGGTCTTCTCTGTGACCCTACAACACTCCAATACTACCTTGTTGTCAGTCTAAACAAGGGTGTAGCCTGAAAACACTGAGACCACTGACAACTCGTAGCCTTCCTATCAAAAATCCGTAACCTAGTAACCCACGGATGGCCCAAATGCATTCAATCTGTAGCAGCAACTGCTTTGCTAACAGAAGAAAGAAGAAAAATAACTTTTAGAGGAAACCTCATTGTGAGCACACCTCACCAGTTCAGAGCTATCCTAAGTCAAAAAAGCAAAAAGTAGCTTACTAACTCAAATCTTAAAGTTTGGGGCTATTCTGTTAGAAAAAGGTAATTTAACATTAACCACTCAAAATTCCCTTAACCCAGCAGATTTCCTAACAGGGAATTTAAATCTTAATTACCATACAAAGGTCCGACCAGATCTAGGAGGAACTCCCTTCAGGACAGGATGATAGATGGTTCCTCCCAGGTGATTGAGAAAAAAAAAAAATCACAATGGGTATTCAGTAATTGATAGGGAGACTCTTGTGGAAGCAGAATTAGGGGAATTGCCTAATAATTGGTCTGCTCAAACGTTGGAGCTGTTTGCACTCAGCCAAGCCTTAAAGTACTTACAGAATCAAAAATCTCTATCTGGATCCTGACTCAAAAGGTAACCTACACCCTCTCTGAAACAAATTTGCATGAGAACTGTTGTTTGTGGGAACGCATCTTGATGGGGCAACTGGGTTGTTTAACTAAATGCTCAGGAACCCAGTCCAGCTCTAGGACTCACCCCTGAGCACAAAGGCAATGTTGGGCACGCTGGTAAAGGACCACTAGAATCCAGCAGCCCAGACCCCTTTCTTTGTGGTCAAGAAATGCAGGAAAAGGGGTGCAGGACTGCTACGTTGGTGAGCGTACCTAATCTGATAAGAAGAGGTCCATGGGTGGTTACGCACCCCGGAGAGGAATAAGCATTAGGACCATAGAGGACGCTCCAGGACTAATGCTCATCAGAAAATGACTAGGGGTGGTGGCATCCTGTGTTTTTTGTTTTGTTTTGTTTTGTTTTGTCAGATGGGAAACATTCCCCCTAAGGCAAAAACGCCCCTAAGATGTATTCTGGAGAATTCAGCCCAGAGTGTATGTACCTTTTCCCTGTCAGACTTAAAGCAAATTAAAATAGGCCTAGGTAAATTCTCAAATAACCCTGATGGCTATACTGATGTTTTACAAGGGTTAGGACAATCCTTTAATCTGACATGGAGAGATAAAATGTTACTGCTAGATCAGACACTAACCCCAAATGAGAGAAGTGCCACCATAACTGTAGCCTGAGAGTTTGGCGATTTCTGGTATCTCAGTCAGGTCGATGATAGGATGACAAGAGAGGAAAGAGAAAGATTCCCCACCAGCCAGCAGGCAGTTCCCAGTGTAAACCCTCATTGGAACGCAGAATCAGAACATGGAGATTAGTGTGGCAGACATTTGCTAAATTGCATTCTAGAAGGACTAAGGGAAACTAGGAAGAAGCCTATGAATTGTTTGGATGAACGGAGGCAAGATGGCGCACTTCCGGGTTCTTCATCCCCCCCCAACTTTTCCCGCGCGCGCGAAAATCCAGCCGGCGACCCGGGAAGGTGCAGACCAACTAGGCATGAGCCAGGTGACGTCAATCCGAGGAGACCAAGATTTACCTGGTCGCACCTGTGGAACGCCCCCTGACACGCCTGTGCCCCGCCTATTGCCCTCCCACTCCTAGAAAAGCCGCTCCGGAGGCACGCCACGCGCGGCCTTCCTCAGTCCTCCACTCCTGTCGGGATGTCAGGACTGTGGGAACTCCGTCCGAGAGCTGTACGGGTGACTCTGGGGGCCCCTTTTGTCGGGGGGCCAACAGACCTCTCCCTACCCACCTTCTTCCCTTGAAGCTAGGTGACCAAAATAAACTTGCAGTTTTGCTCCTACCCTTGCCTAGTCGCTGGTTCTTTTGTACCCGCTCTGGTGGTCTTAGAAAAACAAAACATGAATTATTCAATGATGTCCACTATAACACAAGGAAAAGAAGAAAATCCTACTGCTTTTCTGGACAAGGGAGGCGTTGAGGAAGCACACCTGTCACCTGACTCTATTGAAGGCCAACTAATCTTAAAGGATAAGTTTATCACTCAGGCAGCTGTAGATATTTAAAAAAACATCAAAAGTCCACCTTAGGCCCAGAGCAAAACTTAAAAACCCTGTTGAACTTGGCAACCTCAGGTTTTCATAATAGAGATCAGGAGGAGCAGGCGGAACGGGGCAAACGAGGTAAGAAAAAGGCCACCGCTTTAGTCACGACCCTCAGGCAGGCAGACTTTGGAGGCTCTGGAACGTGGAAAGCCTGGGCAAATCGAAGCCTAATAGGGCTTGCTTCCAGTGTGGTCTATAAAGGCACTTTAAAAAAGATTGTGCAAATAGAAATACACCACCCTCTCGCCCATGTCCCTTATGTCAGGGGAATCACTGGAAGGCTCACTGCCCCAGGGGATGAAGGTCCTCTGAGTCAGAAGCCACTAACCAGATGATCCAGCAGCAGGACTGAGGGTGGCCGGGGCAAGTGCCAGCCCATGCCATCACCCTCACAGAGCCCTGGGTATGCTTGACCATTGAGGGCCGGGAGGTTAACTGTCTCCTGGACATTGGCGTAGGCTTCTCAGTCTTACTTTTCTGTCCCGGACAACTGTCCTCCAGATCTGTCACTATCCGAGGGGTCCTAGGACAGCCAGTCACTAGATACTTCTCCCAGTCACTAAGCTGTAACTGGGGAGCTTTATTCTTTTCACATGCTTTTCTAATTACTCCTGAAAGCCCCACTCCCTTGTTAGGGAGAGACATTCTAGCAAAAGCAGGAGCCATTATACACCTGAACACAGGAGAAGGAACACTTGTTTGTTGTCCCCTGCTTGAGGAAGGAATTAATCCTGAAGTCTGGGCAACAGAAGGACAATATGGAAGAGCAAAGAATGCCCATCCTGTTCAAGTTAAACTAAAGGATTCTGCCTCCTTTCCCTATCAACAGCAGTACCCTCTTAGATCCGAGGCCTAATAAGGACTCCAAAAGATTGTTTAGGACCTAAAAGCCCAAGGCCTAGTAAAACCATGCAATAGCCCCTGCAATACTCCAATATTAGGAGTACAGAAACCCAAAGGACAGGGGAGGTTAGTGCAAGATCTCAGGATTATCAATGAGGCTGTTGTCCCTCTATACCAAGCTGTACCTAACCCTTATACTCTGCTTTCCCAAATACCAGAGGAAGGAGAGTGGTTTACAGTCCTGGACCTTAAGGATGCCTTTTTCTGCATCCCTGTACATCCTGACTCTCAATTCTTGCTTGCCTTTGAAGATCCTTTGAACCCAACATTTCAACTCACCTGGACTATTTTATCCCAAGGGTTCAGGGATAGCCCCCATCTATTTGGCCAGGCATTAGCCCAAGACTTGAGCCAGTTCTCATACCTGGACACTCTTGTCCTTCAGTATGTGGATGATTTACTTTTAGCTGCCCATTCAAAAACCTTGTGCCATCAAGTCACCTAAGCGCTCTTAAATTTCCTCGCTACCTATGGCTACAAGGTTTCCAAACTAAAGGCTCAGCTCTGCTCACAGTAGCTTAAATACTTAAGGCTAAAATTATCCAAAGGCACCAAGGCCCTCTGTAAGGAACGTATCCAGCCTATACTGGCTTATCCTTATCCCAAAACCTTAAAGCAACTAAGAGGGTTCCTTGGCATAACAGGCTTCTGCTGAATATGGATTCCCAGGTACGGTGAAATAGCCAGGCCATTATATACACTAATTAAGGAGACTCAGAAAGCCAATACCCATTTAGTAAGATGGACACCTGAAGCAGAAGCAATATTCCAGGCCCTAAAGAAGGCCCTAACCCAAGCCCCAGTGTTAAGCTTGCCAACGGGGCAAGACTTTTCTTTATATGTCACAGAAAAGAACAGGAATAGCTCCAGGAGTCCTTACACAGGTCCAAGAGACCAGATTGCAACTCATGGCATACCTAAGTAAGGAAATTGATGTAGTGGCAAAGGGTTGGCCTCATTGTTTACAGATAGAGGTGGCAGTGCAGTCTTAGTATCTGAAGTAGTTAAAATAATACAAAGAAGAGATCTTACTGTGTGGACATCTCATGATGTAAACGGCATACTCCCTGCTAAAGAAGACTTGTGGCTGTCAGGCAACCGTTTGCTTAAATATCAGGCTCTATTACTTAAAGGGCCAGTGCTGTGACTGCTCACTTGTGCAACTCTTAACCCAGCCACATTTCTTCCAAACAATAAAGAAAAAATAGAAGATAACTGTCAACAGGTGATTGCTCAAACCTACGCCATTCGAGGGGATCTTCTAGAGTTTCCCCTGACTGATCCCGACCTCAACTTGTATACTAATGGAAGTTCTTTTGTAGAAAAAGGACTTTGAAAAGCAGGGTATGCAGTGGTCAGTATAATGGAATACTTGAAAATAAGCACCTCATTCTAGGAACAGGTGCTCAGCTGGCAGAACTAATAGCCCTCACTCAGGCACTAGAATTAGAAGAAAAAAGGGTAAATATATATATAGACTCTAAGTATGCTTACCTAGTACTCTATGACCATGCAGCAATATGGAGAGAAAGGGAATTCCTAATTTCAGAGGGAACACTTATCAAACATCAGGAAGCCATTAGGAGATTATTCTCGACTGTACAGAAACCTAAAGAGATGACAGTCTTACACTGCTGGGGTCATCAGAAAGGAAAGGAAAGGGAAATAGAAGGGAACTGCCAAAAGTATATTGAAGCCAAAAGAGCCACAAGGCAGGACCCTCCATGAGAAATGCTTATAGAAGGACCCCTAGTATGGGGTAATCCCCTCCAGGAAACCAAGCACCATTACTCAGCAGAAGAAATAGAATGAGGAACCTCACAAGGACATAGTTTCTTTCCCTCAGGATGGCTAGCCATCAAAGAAGGAAAAATAGTTTTGCCTGCAGCTAACCAAGGGAAATTACTTAAAACCCTTCACCAAAACTTTCACTCTCACTGCTTCTCTTCCATGCCGCTGTACTACCAGTAGTTCCCCTTACCAAGAGCTTCTATGGAGAATGTGGCTTCCCAGAAATATTGATGCCGCATTGTATAGGAGTTTTTCTAAAGGAAACCCCACTTTCACCACCCACACCCATATGCCTCTGCACTTCAGGCCATACACTTCAATCCCTGTATCTTTAACCTTGTTAAGTTCATCTCTTCCAGAATCTAAGTTGTAAAATTACAAATCGTTCTTCGAATGGAGCCCCAGATGCAGTCCATGACTAAGATCTACTGTGGACCCCTGAACCAGCCTGCTAGCCCATGCTCTGATATTAATGACATGGAAGGCATCCCTCCCAAGGAAATCTCAACTGCACAACCCCTACTACATCCCAATTCAGCAGGAAGCAGTTAGAGCAGTCATCGACCAACCTCCCCAACAGCACTTGGGTTTTCCTGTTGAGAGGGGGGACTGAGAGACAGGACTAGTTGGATTTCCTAGGCCAACTAAGAATTCCTAAGGCTATCTGGGAAAGGCGACCACACCCACCTTTAAGCACGAGGCTTGTAACTCAGTTCACACCCGAACAATCAGGTAGTAAAGAGGACTCACTAAAATACAAATTAGGCTAAAGCAGAAGGTAAAGAAATAGTCAAATCATGTATCACCTGAGAGCACAAGGCGGGGACAGTGATCGGGATAAAATCCCATGCATTCGAGCAGGGAGCGGCAACCCCCTTTGGGTCTCCTCCCATTTTATGGGAGCACTGTTTCACTCTATTAAATCTTGCAACTGCACACTCTTCTGGTATGTGTTTATTAGGCTCAAGCTGAACTTTCGCTCACCATCCACCCCTGCTGTTTGCCACCATCACAGACCCACCACTGACTTCCAGCCCTCTGGATCCAGCAGGGTGTTTGCTGGGTTCCTGATCTGGTGAGGTGCCCATTACCACTCCCAATCGGGCTAAAGGCTTGCCATTGTTCCTGCATGGCTAAGTCCCCAGGTTCATCTTAATCGAGCTGAACACTAGTTGCTGGGTTCCATGGTTCTCTTCCATGACCCACAGCTTCTAATACAGCTTTAATACTCTCCACACGGCCCAAGGTTCCATTCCTTGGAATCCATAAGGCCAAGAACCCCAGGTCAGAGAACAAGAGGTTTGCTGCCATCTTGGGAGCGCCCACCACCATCTTCGGAGCTCTAAGAACAATTGTTCTTAGAGCACCCCACCCCCAGTAACAATTGCATAGCTACTTCTGCCAAAGTCATCAAGATCCAAGAAACGGTATTCTATGTAGAATTCTGAGTGACTTGCTTGTCCCTTGTGAGTGTGTGTGCACTCTTCTTGATATGGAAAACAAACCTCCAGTCCCTTGTTTGAATTTAAACATCAATAAATTAATGACAACAATTCCACTTACATTTGTGTAGAGCTCTACAGCTCTTTAAAGAGAACTATGGAGGAAAGTTGAGCAAAAGATACTAAGAAAGAACAGGCAGAAAGTAAGAGAATGCTAAGAGAATGGTTTTAAAAGAAAAATGAAGAAGGAGAATCAAATATTGCATAGATGACTTTAGGGATGTGGACAAATAAAAGGTTACAGAGTTTGGAAATTAAGAAAGCATTGATGATCTTAAGAACTATTTCAGTGGAGGGGAGTGAAACATTGGGTGCCAAATACAGTTGGTTGAGAATTTAATAAGTAGCTAATCAGAATAATGAGTATTAGACAATATCTTCAAGACATAAGGAGATACAGAGAGAAATAAAATAGTAAGTAGCTTGACGGGTGACCACTGGAGCATAGGGTGGAAAGAAATTAGTTGAAAGGGTGGGTGAAAATTGAACGAGGCCATAGGACTGGGATAAGGAGGAAATATAAAGAAATTTACTGAGAATTAGATAAGAAAGAGTATGAAAAATGAAGCAAAGTTTGGCAAGAAGAAAGGCCATTCAAGGGATAAAGCACGTATAAGAAAATCCTGGAATGCGGTATTGAAGACAATAAGGAAGAAAGCCCACACCCTTTCTTAATAGGGCCTGTCAGGGAAGAATGATTGTCAGCATAGCTAAAAGGGAACATATCTAAGGCTCTCCTGGGGTGGATAACACCCGGCCGTTTTAGCAGTTCCCATCCAATGCCCATTTGAGATGATACATGACATGTTTCAGATGGCAGCTTGGAAAAGGAGGCCTTTTGGGAACTGAGCATGTTTTTAAAAATCATTTTGCTGAAAAATCAGTTAAGCAAAGAGTCAATTCACCAAATTTATCAATTCATTAAAAATGTTTTTCTCTTAACTATTTACAAGTTTACAGCAATTAGTATTGAATGAGATTCAGCTGATTTTTTTAAGATTTGGGGGAAGTTTTGGTTGACTAATTATTTTTCGTTCTTCACACTACCATTTTAAGGAATATTTACTCTGCTAAAACCTAAGTATATTATGTCATGTTTTATGTATACTTCAATACCAGTAATCAAAATTTCAGTGCTTCCTCTGGAGTTTATACTGTACTGACTCAAATGTACACTGAATAAAGCATATAATATCAGATTATACTGATTCAAATGTATTTTATTTATTTTTTTGCTTTGCTCACCCTTTGCTATATTTAAGACCCTTTTGCCCAATATATCAAGTGGAATAACCCAGTAATATTATTATTATAGCAATTAGTGGCCAAAATTTAACTTATGGAATTTTTAAAATGTATTTGTACATTACTTAGCTGTGTCACTTGGGCTCTTTGTGACTGTGGAAGAGGTAAGTTTGAGATTTGCTGCAGGAGTACCTGGGGCAGTAGTCGCCATAAGGTCACTGGAGGACCCATGATTTCAAGGATAGAACGTGTAATCAGCCTCCCAGAAAACCAGGACACCTGGTTACTGAAGCCCAGAAAAGACCTGAGCTGGAGTGACTCCTGGAGCACTGTTAGCTAGCGTATTATTTGATTTCTATGTCATAATTTTGTTTTTAGATGTAATGTACTTCAAATTTAAAGTGCTAACCACATGATCCTTTATAATAATCCCATCTGAGCACCCTCACTTTCTTTTTCCTTCTTTGAATGGCTTCAACCTTTCCTTTTTCTGCCACTGTCAACAAGTCTATACCTTTGGATGCTTTCTGTAGTAGCATAAACATCTTTTCCTGAAAGACTGATACCAGAATAAGTGAATGCCAAAATCAATTTTATTTGGGCCAAAAATAAACCTCTTTAATGGGAGAATAACAAATTGGATTATATAAGCATATTTGTAGAGCCCTTTGGGAATGGAAAAGGGTACCTGCTGAACCATTCGTTTTGAGCATTGGCCCCATGAGGAAGCTGGTGCATGGCCCTGAGTCATTTTGCTGTGTCACACTCACAAAGTCAGCCACAAAGTAAGTAGACAGGGCAGCTGTCCACAGTGCTTGGAAAACTGGAGTTGGATTTCCCATGCTTAAGTTCTGGTCAGTAATAAGTTCAGATCACTTATTAGTTAATATTCAGCAAATGATTTAATCTCTCTCTGCCTTTTTTTCATTCATGAAACTAGGTGAGAATTCAGTGAGTTTACGTGTGTGTGTGTATGTATGTGTGTGTGTGTGTGTTTCATGCTTATGTGTGTGGCACATGATATACACTGAATACATTTTAGTTGTTTTGTACATACTGGAAAACAGCTTAGACTCACACTTTACTTTGTAAGTTCTTTCCTTGTTACTTTGCATGGAGGTAAGCCTAAAAAGTGAAAATTAAGTTAAATGCTATTATTTTTCTGATATAGGATTTATTTATTCGTTCAAGAAATATTTATTGAAGGCATATCATATGTCATGCTTTGTGTTGAATGCATAATAAAATAATAGAGGAAAATAATTATGGTGTCTACCCTCGAGGAGTTTAGAGTCTAGTAGGGAGGAGCTCAAACCATAAATAAAGTGCATTTAGAATGCATGAGGTGAATGATGTGAAGGAAAAGAACAGATGTCAAACAAATGTAAAATACAAAGCTTCCATCACTTTAAACCTGAGCTTATGATAGTGGCAACTGGAATTACTGCTGGCAAGAATACAGGTACCTTATTCTCCTCTTCACTAAAAAAATATCCTAGTAGAAAATAAATCATGTCCAGTGTTAGTCTCTTATATAATACATTTGTATCTCTAGATGCTGAGGTTGTTATAGTAGGATTCACCTATACCACCAAAGAGTTAGCTATTAAGCAGTGAATCTTTCCTCAAAAGTAAAACACAGATTGAAAGAGAAGTGGGTAATATGTAGCATGAGAGAGGATGCACTATGAAGGAGGGAGAGAGGAAATTGAGGAGAGGGTGGAAAGTCTCCCTCGGACTCCTCTCCAGGATAAGTCTCCTCCATCCTGGAGCCAATTTTTTCTTTTTTGAGGCAGTCTCACTCCGTTGCCCAGGCTGGAGTGCAGTGGCATTATCTCGGCTCACTGCAACCTCTGCCTCCCAGGTTCAAGTGATTCTCCTGCCTCAGCCTCCCAAGTAGCTGGGATTACAGGCGTGCACTGCCACACCCGGCTAATTTTTGTATTTTTAGTAGAGATGCGGTTTAACCATGTTGGCCAGGCTGGTCTCGAACTCCTGACCTCAGGTGACCCACCAGTCTCAGCTTCCCAAAGTTCTGGGATTACAGGCATGAGCCACCGTGCCCGGCCTGGAGCCATTTTTCTGTGTTATGTTTACGTCCTCATGGACACCAAAGAGGGCTGAAAAGTGTACTCCAAAGGGTCTTGGGTTCCTCCACACCACTGACTCCTTCCAGTTCGGGCTTCACAGAGATAACATGACAAGGGAGGCATCGTTCCCTTGGACATAGTGGTGGCAGGTTTCTCCATGCCCAAAGGAGACCTAGATTTGCACCAACAGCATTGGTGACCAGTTGTTTCAGTTTGCCTGGAACTGAGATGTTTCCTACAGTGTGAGACATTCAGTGCTAAAACTGCGATGACCCCAGGCTAATCAGGATAGTTGGCCACCCCAATGGCAGAGGAGTCTCATGAAAGCAGATGACCTGATCTGCTTTACGCTCTGGAGCATCTCCATTTTGGGGCCCTTAGTAATGGAGTGTGGTGGTTAAATATGGAGGATTTCGGGATCAGAAAACATGTATTCACATCTGCCTTTCACCTACAAGCTGTGTAACTGTGAGCATTTTACTCTACCTTTTTGAGCCTCCATTTCCTCACTTGTAAAATCATGACATACTTCATAGGTTTTTGTAAGGATTAAATAAATAATGAGTGCAAAGTGTTCCACACGCCGCCTGACACACTGTCAGCACATTCTGTGTGTCAGTCATTAATTTTACTACTTTTGTAGCCCTTGAGCAAATATCTGTTACTTGACTCTATCATGTTTCTGGCAGTTACAAATGGGTTTTTCCTTGGAAGTTGGAGGTTAGGGAGTAATGAATATGACACCCTCATTGCCTACTGCTATAGACTGAATGTATATGTTATGTTCCCCCAAAATTCGTATGTTTAAATGCTAACCCACAATATGATGGTATTAAAAGGTGAAGCCTTTGGAAGGTGATTAAGTCATAACAGTGGAGACTCTAAGAATGGGATTAATGCCCTTATGAAAGAAACCCCCTGAGAGCTTCCTTGCTTCTTCTGCTATGTGATGACTTGGTGAGAAGATAGCCATCTATAAACCAGGAATCAAGCCCTCACTAGACACGGAATCTGCCAGCACCTTGATCTTGGACTTCTCATCCTCCAGATCTGAGAAAAATACATATCTTTTGTTTATAAGCCACCCATTCTATGGTATTTTGTTACAGCATCCCAGATGGACTAAGACACCCATTCTCCCCATCCCAGACTACCTCACATCACAGCTATGATCATGCCTTCCTACATTCTTTGGAAACTCAGTCATATCCCTTTGGTGTCTCCATATCTCACCAAGGAGTGTCTTGAGCAGAATACTTCATTGTCCCAACAGCCGACAGAGTCACATTCTCTCCACCTCTCCTTCATCCTTGGACACCTCCCCAGGAAGACAGGGCTACCTCATACTCATTACTATTGTTAGCATGGAAAATATTTGGCTGATTCAGCCAGAATTCAGGGGGTAAGCAGAAAGGAGAGGAGCACACTGTGCTCTTTCAAGGGTGTAGGGAAATGTACAGCCAGAAGCCAGGTCACAATCTGTCAGAAGAGAGAGGTTGGGTTTCACTGGGCAGCAGATTGGCTTTGAACCAAACCCAAAATAATCAATATGGCAAAGGACTCACTGTGTAAATGAAACAGTCAACATATATTATATAAACAGCCCAACGAGGAAGCATTTTAGCTTCCGAGCTAAAAAGATTTCTAGATTCCCAAGGAAAAGCTTAGGGGGTATAGATGGAAAGATTTGGGAAAAGCACAGAAAATGCATTAATGCTACTATGATTTTAAAAGGGTAGGGGATTTCTTGGTGCATTTTAAAACTACAATCAGTAACCACACCAAAATTCTGAGACACCCCTTTGAAATATCCCCTCCAACACACATACACATGTCCCATGAAAATCTCTAGAACTGTGATCTGTGATAATCTATGGAGTGTGTCTCATCCTCACATCCGTGATGCCAGTGGGGAAGCAAGACTGAGACTTCATGGCTGATGAATAGAGTACTGCGCTAGGAGACCAGGGATCTTCATTTCAACCCAATCCATTTGTGACAGTGGCAAATCAACCACTTCTTTGTTCTTCAGCTGCTCCAGCAGTAAAAGAATCACAGTCATTTCTGTTCATTTCTCCTGCAAAGGGTACTTGTAAAAGGGAATAAGATCACATATGTGGAGACACTCTTCAGAAGATGAGAATGTGTGCATACCTTATATTATTAATAATAAAAATTGGGTTCAAAAATTCTGCCTAGACACTGTTGTCAAAAGGCCAGGTGTGTGTAATTCCTCTGTGATGATATCAGTTCTTTGTATTACCTAGGCTTTGGAAATTTGAAGGTACTTTTTTAAGCAACAGGAGATCACTATATAATCACTTTATACTAAATATAGTAGATAGAATATAGTATATTCTCTCTATTATAGAAAGAATGTAATATATTCTTTAGTATAGAAAGTAGTAAAGACTACACTACTTTCTACTATATATAGTAAAAGACTATACTACTTTCTACTATATATATATACACTATAATCTTTCTACTATAGATTGCTATATAAGCACTTCCCACTAAATATTTCCAGTATGATCTTTGTTCAAGCAAGTTTTAACTTTTTTAAAATAACAAGTCAGAGCTTTATAATAGATATTAAGGAAGTTTCATTCTATAGCATATGTTATATATTTATTCTTCCTTTATAAAACATTTAGTTCACACTGAGAGAAACAAGTGGCTTCTGATTACAAAACATATTGAAAAACACAACCATCTTCAGATAGTATATGTTGGATAAATAACAATCACGGGAGTCACCAACTACTGTGGATATAAATATATTTTTTGAGTCATGCTGGCTATTAATCAGTGGTAACACCAACGAACAGAATGAAAAATGTTATCCTAAGCTGACTATTGAAGTGTTGCTCATAATACTTCCCATTCTTTCTCCATGTAATTAGTAACATTGCTAGTTTTGATAAGAGAACTTAGCTTCCCATATCTTTTCTGATTTCTTGGGTATTGAACAGTGTTCTATGAAGGGCAGAATCTGATATCAATTCCACTTGTGATTTGAAACTTTGCACACATCGAAATCACACTTGGAATAGGTGGAGCCATATTCTGAGTCTTTTATTCACCTATCAGTTCAGCTATATCAAGCAAATATTGCCATTAGTAAAAAGTATACACAGTTTTCTGAATCACTCTACCTGATGGCATTCTTTTGTAAGAATGTCAGCAGCCTAGGATCCATATCTTGACCTCTCAGAGCAAGAGTCCAACTTACCACCTGATTGTGCTACTTACACTTAACTACCTACTCATGTCCATGTTTCTGAATGGTTTCCTCTTCTGAGTCTAAAACCAGACAGAATCAATGATCAATTAATAATTGACAGAGCTCCATATTCGCAAGCTGAGTACTAACTTTGGCTATGTGGGTTTTGATTTGGCTCCTCTCTGAGATACAAGATACTGTTTCTAATTTCAAGAAAAGTACAACCTTCTGGGGAAGTCAACACAAATACTTGGAAAGTTAAATAACCATGCAAAATATAATAACAAGGTTGCAGTGCAGGAAATATCAAAGGACAGTAACTGGTTAAGTGTTAAGTGAACAATATTGAGATCAGTAGTTTGCAAACTGTGCTCCAGGTAACCCCAAGTGTTGGGGTGGGAGTAGGGTAACTCTCAAAGTTGCCACAGAAAATAAGAGAAGTATCAAATACGTTGAGTTTCAGCCCAATCCCACATCTTGGTTTCCACCTCCACCACAGTCACTCTTGGGTTTTTTTTTTATTGGTTTTTAAATTTTGCTTTCTATAGTGGATCTTCACAGATACAATTTCATATCAGAAAAGGACTTTGAATTTATTTTTTGAACCACAGATATATTTTTAAATGCCATAGGTTTCAAAATTACATAGTATAATCACTATGATCTGTTGTGGAGTGAGGTTTCTTGGTGAAGGAGCAGTGAAGACTCCGCAGATGTAGAAGATTTGTGTAGTTAGAAAGGTTCCAGTTAAATGATTTCATAGAAATAATAACAATAGAATAAGAAGGGTGGTTTAAGAGGCATCATCTTGGAGAAAAGTCAAATCAACATCCACACTGTCATCATTTTATAGGAGAAATCCATGTACAAATCCATGTATAAATAGCTCTCTCTCGGAAAACTCAGCGGAGAAAGAGAAGTTTCCTAGTAAATGAGCAGAGACTTGACTTGCCCAACGAAGAGTCTGTGTGGGTGCAGTTCCTGGCTCCGCTAAGGCAAACATGACAGCTAGATCAGTTTCAGAAAGGAGGAGTGGGTGTCCTGGCTTGCCAGAAACCACTGGAATGGCAAAATAAGAAAACTGGGTCTTCTCTCAAAAACTCTTTCCTCTTGAATTGAGTAGGCACCCTCCAGATGGAAAGGTAAGCCGAGGACACTCTGGGAGACACCATTTCTCTCTTCAGCTGACATCAGAACCTAGGAGCAAATAGGATATCAATTCTGCTGTCATTGACTACAGAGATAGAATGAAAAGAAGTCAAAATCATTCCTCTCAGCATTTGCAGTTAATAACAATGGAATTCATGTGTATTATCTGAGCATAGGTAATGTGTTGTTCTGTTATACAAATAGAGCAAAATAATATACCAAGTTATTATAGGTATTTGTTATGGACCACATGTTTGTGTTCCTCCAAAATTCATATGTTGATACCCATTCCCCAATGCCATATTACTTGAAGGTAGGGTGTTAGGAAGGTGAATCCATCTTGCTGGGATTAGTATCCTCATAAGAAAAAGGACAGAACAGCTATCTACAAGCCAGGAAGAGGATCCTTACCAGAACCCATCCATCCTGGCACCCTAATCTCAGACTTCCATCCTCCGGAACTGTCAGAAATAAATGCTTACTGTCTAAGCCAGCCATTCTATGGTAACTTGTTAGAGCAGTCCGAGCTGACAAAGACAGCGAGCACTCTTGGGCTGCAAGCACAAAACCGAAAATTTAAGCCAAAAAAAGAAGAAAAATAGAAGAATGCGAGAGTTTCTTGTAGAGTTAAAGATGATGACCAACTAAACCTCAGAAAGGACAAGAATAGGTCTGAGATTCGGGGAATCTCAGCCACAGAAGCCTGACAATCTCCTCTGTAGCAAAAAATCCAGGCAAAAATCCAGACCATCAGCGATCATCCTTAGAGGGTATTGATCATGTGCCCTTGTGGATCATACTTATCTACTGAGAACTCTTAAGGCAAAAGAACATAGGTTATAATGAACTCTTTGTGTAACTTCTTTTAAAAATTGCTCTTTCTAATTAATTGTTAGAATGTGAGCAAAGCCAAAGACCCCTAGTGGTCACAATAAAGGCCCACAGCAGTTGCAGCAACAGTGCCTAGAGCCCAGAAGAAATTTCCTCTGTCCTGGTATGGAAACACAAAGAGGGAATCTGGGTCAGGAGGCAGGCAGTTCCTGATAGTCAAAGAAAAAGATGAGAATATTATTAAATATAGTGTGAATACATAAAATGTAACAACACTTGAAACCAAATAGCAACTCTCTCCTTGAAAAAAAATTATATTGCTTTCTTGGGAAGCATATATCTAAAATTATAATTCAGATTGCTTTAGGTTCCACTCAGAAACATTTTGTTAAAAGATTGCCTTACATCAGATTTGAAAAACATAAGCAGACTTTTACCAAATATAGACATAAGGATCATAAACTGAAAATAGAAACCATAAGACAGACTCTGGAAAGGAAGGGAATATTGACATTGTATTACACTTGGCAGTAAAGAAATAGAAATCCATAGTGATTTACAACCTTTACATAAGAATAAAGAATTAACTGAAAAAAAATTCAAACTATCAGAAATAGTAAGACACTTTTTAGCAATAAGAAAGAAGATTTATTTAACTTTGGAGGGAGCTGGCAGAAAAGGACTAAAATGAGAAACAATAATATTACATATTAACTTTGTTCTTAAACATCCACATTTAATGTATCAACTTTGGCTGTTGTTATATGACTTGGCAATTCAATAAAGTTACTGAAATGGAAAATTGAAAAATTTTATTGTGATTTTTCCAATTTCTCCACTAGTGGAATAGTTTAATAATAAACCATTGCATATGCTTACGGCATTCTCATTAAAATGAGTGAGCTATCATTTTTCTTTCTATTCTTAGTTATCAGCAACTTTATTTACCAATGCATATTAAGTAGAACACAAACCTCAGCTAACCATTTTTGGAGGTACCTTTTCAACAAGCAACTATTATCTACTGAGAAGACATTGAGTTTTTAAGCTGAAAGGAGCCCTAATAGTTTTATATTACATATGTCACATTATAAATGAGGAAACTGAGGCTCAGTGAAATTTAGTAACCGGTCCTAAGTCAATAGCTACTCAATGGCAGAGAAGATGTCATGCTTCCAGACTGTCTTATTACAGTAACTATCCTAGAGTCCTAATATTTCTTCTCTATCAGCTTTTGAATATAGGCCTACAGATTCCTGTGTGGCAAAAGAAGAAAAAGGCAGACAATGAAGACATCCTTGATTTATTAAAAGGTTACTTTAGCCTTATCACAAGGAACTGTAGTTTGAAAAAAAAAAAAATACCATTTGTATTCACCTCTGATTAGGCATGGAAATTTTCCTATTGGATTTATAAAACTGCCCCCAGCTTTTACATTTTTTAACATTCTACGAAATGTCTCTCCGCATTCTCATCAGAATCATGCAGAATATTGATGACTCTCTAATTTGTAAGACAATATCTTCATAGAGTTACATTAATTCTTTTGTTGGTCTTTGCAGAGTAAGTCTATTTCCAATCTGGCACCTGCTATTAAGCTGCTCATATCACTAATTTATTTTCCTTTAAAATAGCCATTTAGGCATGTTTTCTTTGGCTCAGACTCTACATAAAACATCTATGTTAGCTATTAACCCTCCTGAGGGAGTGGGCTTGATCAGAAGAGGAATGGACTGGAACTGAAAGACCCAAAGGTGGATCCAACTTTCAGTTCAGTTGCCAATAACCCATGTGACATTGAGCAAATCATTTATCTTCTCCGAACATTTTGTCTTGTGTAAAATGAAGAAGGTCAATTTTATGACCCCTAAGATTTAAGTCTCCGCATTTCTTTCTTCTTTCTTTCTTTCTTTTTTTTTTTTTTTTTTTTTTTTGTTACAGAGTTTCACTCTTGTTGCCCAGGCTGAAGTGCAATGGCGCGATCTCGGCTCACTGCAACCTCTGCCTTCTGGGTTCAAGCAATTCTCCTGCTTCATCCTCCCACCTCATCCTCCCTAGTAGCTGGGATTACAGGCATGCACTACCATGCCCGGTTAATTTTGTATTTTTTAAATAGAGACAAGATTTCTCCATGTTGGTCAGGCTGGTCTTGAACACCCAATCTCAGGCAATCCGCCTGCCTTGGCCTCCCAAAGTGCTGGGATTACAGGCGTGAGCCACCACGCCCGGCAAATCTCTCTGTATTTCTAAATTGATCATTTTTAAGCCAAGTCTAACAACAATTATTCTGCTTGTACCCTAAACTTACATCCTATTTACCCCTAAACACCTGGTTCATATTTCAGTCCTAGCACTGAGACAAGGAAATAAAATACAATGAAGTGTGATGTCTCTCTTACTACACCATGAACCCCATGAAAGGTTAACTCATTTTTATAGGCTCAATGCCTGGCAGAGCAGATATTCTATAAATGTTTGATATACGGACGAATAAAGGAATGATTGCTACAACGTAATAGTAAGAAGAGCTTAAGTGTATGAGTTTACATTATCTCTGTAAATAGCCCAGAGATCATTATCCTGAATCTTATCAGAAGAACTAGCACTTACATGTAATTTTGCCTGTTCACAGCATAATGGACTTCACAGTACATCTCTTAGAGTTTGATCTCTTCTTGCCTAATCACATACTCTTAACCTTCTTTCTTGACCATAAACTTTTTGAGAACAAGATCTGTGTGCCTGATTCATCCTACAGTTGCATACCTATTCATAGCGCTTATGAAATCTTCCACCAATTTTAACTGATTAAGTAAACTTAAAATAGTGGTCAAATAAAATAAATGATGTATTTGTAACCAGGTACTCTTTGTCAAGGAAAAGGTTTGGAACAAGTTATCAGTGATGATAAAATTCTGACTTGTTACTCTTTCACTCTATATGAATCTCAAATTTTCATCTCTGAAAAGAAATCACTTATACCTGGTGACTTTATTTTTCCTTCATATATGGTCAGTTCATAATAAATGTATCCAGTGAGATCTCACAGAACAGAGAAAGCATGAAGACAGTGAAATTTCAGTTGTGATTCCAAAAAACAGTCTTAATAGAATTGTATTTTCACGGTTTCATTTTATATAAAATGCAGTGTTGTGGCATAAGCATTTCTCCTGACTTGCATGCAAATTATCTCTGTGTTGCTTCAATAGAGTCTTTGTCAAATGTTAATAGTCCACTACTTTGCATGCTATGAAAGAATACCACAATATTGACTCCCAGTGGGATGTCTTGCCCTCTCTTGACTTATCATGTGATTTCATTTTCTTAAAGAAAATGTCTTTTTATTTTCAGGCATGTCTATTTCTTTGGTCAAGGGTTGTTTTTCCTACATGCAATTCTTTTTTCAGGCAGCATAAGTTCCTTCAGTGCTGTCTCCCAGCTTTCACACATTTGCAATTCCATATTGACATAAACAATCTATATTAACACATATATAATGTTAATATTTTCTAACTCACTTTTAAATAGTTATCACAATTCTAATTACGCCATTAATCCATTGTAATTAGACTCATTATTATAAATATGATTTGTTCATGGGGATCTTCATTATTGTAAGCAGTATTTCATATTACTGTTATAAATGCTACCAATAAACCACAATTGTTAGAAACATCCTTAATGTATTTAATGTTAGTTTTTTCAGGTCCCTCATAATCAACATGGACATATTTATGTCTATATAAACTTCAAAAGAACCAAATGATCTTTTACTCCTAAAAAGTTACTGACATGTTAATAAAAATAATAGCTAAACTTTATTGAGTTCTTTCCAAGTGTCAGTTACTCTTCCAACACTCAATGCTTTAAGGTAGATTACGTCATTAATTTTCACAAGGTTGCTAGGAGGTAGAAGTTTCAATTACCCTCATTTTACAGAAAAGAAAACTGAGACTTAGACACATTAAATAATTACACAAATATTTAAACTAATAAGTGATAGAAATGAAACCCGTACCATTTCATTCCATGTTACTGTGCTTTGAGGGTGAGGATGAATCTGCTTATTTTGGAAGTTATCTAGCGTACTTCTTGCATCTGCGTAATTATTTCTCTGAACTCAAGTTTGCATATCATTTTAAAATTCTGTCATAAAATCAAAAGTATGTAAAGAGTGCAAATTGAAATCTTTGCAATAGAAATTATAGGCTATCAAAAATATAATGAATTATTATTACTGAGAAATTAGCAAATAGAGTAAATCAAATAGGAGCATAATATAAGTATTATATAATTATCAGCATAGTTTCCTAACTGTGAATTTTCTAGTGTTAACTGATTAATTTTAAAGTTAATAAGCTTATTCACTGTGTACCTTGGAAGCATTTTCTCTTTAGTGTGTAAGGTTTAAAGTTTAATTTCTTTTCACAGAGATTAATCAAAGGTTTTCTCGCCACCAAAAGATAATAAAGAAAAAATGATTAAAAGTAAATTTAACCACAAAGGTTTTGATAGTACCACATTACATTCCATCCATTTTAGGAATTGATTTTTTTGTAAAGAAGCAAATATATAAAATCTGATATTCATTGTTTCCCTTATTATTTTCCATTTACTGTAGTCCAATTAGTATCATATTCATGAAGATTATGTGCATCAAATAAATATAAAACCATTTTCTCTCTGAAACTTTAGAAACCTATGAGCCTTTTAGAAAATATGACTAACATGTTATTTTAATAAAGATAGCTTACAATTCAGGAATACTTCCTGGTTCACTATCTGAAACCAAAACTATATGAAATTTAGCCAAAATATTCCTTGCTTTAATTTTGTTTTATGAAAATTAAAAAGTTTAAATATTTACACTGGGGAGTAAATTAAGTAACTTGAGAATATAAGGAATAAATAGACTTTAGAGCAAAACAATGCATTATGGTCTATTTCAAAACCACTGTTCTAGTCACGCATCAAAAACTTACTGAATGTTTATCATACTCAAGACCCAGTGAGGCATACTCTATGGGATATGACTTCAAAGAGCTCATCTTTTAGACTATTTTGTTTATTTTGTTTGTTTTTGTTATGAAAATAATAAAACAGACATCGCTTTCACAGCAGCTAGATTTAAGAAAGGTTAAATATTTATTATCTTGTTTTTATTATGTAAAAATCCAGTAGACATATCAACAACTCAGTTTTTCACTTAGAGTTCTGTACACCCAAGCCTTGTGAGACATATGGCACTATTACATTTCTGGTTTGCCAAACCATCTATTAAGACTTCCCTTCAATCGAAATAGAAATGATACTTATGTACAAGGGTGATTTTACAGGAGTAAAGTTTTAAGAACTGTATCGCTGTTTTAAAGAAACGGAAGGTGAAGGAGAACAGGAATAACATGCTAAGTAGTTATGGACTAGTGGACTATAGGAGACACAGCTGGATCCAATGCTAGCTTTTCCCCCTACCAGATACATAGACTTAGATGTGTTTTTCTCATCCATAAATAGACATAATTGTACTTTTTCCCTAATAGAGCTTTTGGGAGAATTACATGATGTAATTGAAGCACTTAACACAATGCTAGGAACAAAGAACATGTTTAATAAATGGTAGTCATCTTCATAATTATTGGAAATGAAGTAACCTGGAGAGGAAGAGGTAAGATGTCATTTTTCAGGGATGCTGTAACAGCAATTTTTTTTTTGAGATGGAGTCTTGCTCTTGTCACCCAGGCTGGAGTGCAATGGCACGATCTCGGCTCACTGCAACCTCCACCTCCAGGGTTCAAGTGATTATCCTGCCTCAGCCTCCTGAGTAGCTGGAATTACAGGTGCCAGCCACCATGCTTGGCTAATTTTTGTATTTTTTTTTTTAACAGAGATGGGGCTTTGCCATGTTGGCCAGGCTGGTCTCAAACTCCTGACCTCATGATCCAACCGCCTCGGCCTCCCAAAGTGACAACAATTTTTAAAACTGCAACAACAACAAGAATTTATATCACTATCTATACTTCCTTGGTATGTTATCGTAAAGCAACTAAGTTTGGGTTGGGCTGAAGAATGAAGTGCAATTCCTTCATGATTAGTGATTTTGAGGGCCTTTTCGTGTGTCTGTTGGCCATTTATAAGTAAATTAGTATAGCCATTAAGGAAAACAGTATCGAGGTTCCTCAAAAAATTAAAAACACAACTACCGTTTGATCCAGCAATCCTACTTTTGGGCATATGTCCAAAGGAAATAAAATCAGTATCTCGAAGAGTTATCTGCATTCCCATGATCATTGCAGCATTATTCACAACAGCCAAGATATGGAAACAACATAAGATCCATTGACAGATGAAGGAAGAAAGAAAATGTGAAATATATATACAACACAATATCATTCAACCATTAAAAAAAAGAAGGAAATCTTGCCATTTTTGACAACATAGATGAACCTAGGGGACATTATATTAAGTGAAATAGGCCAGACACAAAATGACAAATAATGTATGATCTCATTTATGTGTGGAATGTAAAGAAGTCAAATTCATGGAAGCAGAGAGTAGAATGATGGTTGCCCAGGTCCGGGAAGAGGGAGAAACAGGGAGATGTTGGTCAAAGCATTCATGTTTTCAGTTATAAGTTTTGGGAATCTAATATACAGCATGATGACTATAATTAATAATACCATATTGTATACTTGAAATTTGCTAAGAGAGTAGATCTTAAGTGTTCTCAAAACTAAAACACTATGAGGCGATAGATGTGTTAATTAGAGTCATTGTGATAATTATTTAGTGATATATACATATCAAATCACATTTTTCTTAACTATATAAAATTATTATTTGTCAATATATCTCAATAAACCTGGGAAAAAATAACTTCACGCATATTTTATTACCATAAGCCATGTAGTTAAGAGACGTGAAATGAGTAGTTGACCTAAGGAAGAACCACATGTTCTGAAGAAACTGGGGATAATTAACTTGTTAAATAATTCACTAAAATTAACCATTAGTCATGTTGTGAACCGTTTGGTCATGGTTGAAAAGGTTGTGTAAAACAGTGATGCTTACAATACAAAATTCTACGTACAAAATTCCTTACTTGAGATCAAAGATCCTATTAAAAGACCCAAATTAGAGTTACACCAAATGCAAAAAGGTAAAATAAGGGAAATGGCAATATTAGAGTTATTGTTCTACTTAATATTAACTATAAAGATGAATCATATAGATTTGTTTTTTGTAATAAAAAATCATTAAATATCAATAATTTCATAAGGCAAACTAATAGTTTGGCTGGGTTTCTTCATGACATAGTCTGACTTCAGCATAGCATTGCAAGTCTACATCACAGACAGGAATAACTTAAATCTCCTATTCTTGTAGAGGCCATTGCCCAAGTGAGGAGGTTAGACAAAATAGCCAAGAACCAATTTTCTGAAGGAAGCTGAAGAACATAAGTATAATAACATTATGAAAATGTACTTGGCTATGTCACATCTGCCATAAGAATGTATTTTCTTTAGAGCAGTCCTTGCATGATCCTTAGACTGTCAATTATTCTCAAGTGGCCAATAATCCAATTCTACTGGTTACAAATTTGTATGCATGTCAAACCCCCTTTTTGAATAATTTTGAGCTCTGACCTAAATCCTTTACTTTTAAAAAATTAATTTGGGGAATGATAGACACAGCTAACCTATATATTTCAGGTTCCTAGCTCCTTCCACAGCACATGGAAAACCTCACTTCCCAATGCACTTGCAGTTAGGCAGAACCACAGGGCCTAGTTCTGTCCAGTGAAATGTGAGCAGGGCTGAAAAACTGAAAAGGCCCATAGAGTCCCCCTTCTTCACTGTAACAATCAAGTAAGTCTTGAATTGAGATTTTGAGATAACAGAGCAACAAAATCAAAAGACCTTAAATTGCCAAGTCACCTTGTGGAAGACAACTGAAGAATCACTCAAATCCCCTGGGTCTGCATGAGGAAGAAATTAACTTTGATTGTGTAAAGGCATTGAGAGATTGGAGTTGTTTTTTACCTCATAATAACCTAACCTATCCTGATTGCAACTAACTTCAAAAACATACAGGGCCCAAACAACTGTTAATTCCCCAGATACTCTGCTTACTACTAGGCTATTAAAGAAATGCATATAAAAAGGATATTAAATGGAACTACTGTAAAATGACCTCAGAGATTAGAATATAATCTTTTTAATTTTTTAATTCTTTAAATTTTCTCTACTTTGGAGAGTTGTTTAAAAAATTAAAAACAGAAAATTTAAACATCCCTCCCCACAGCATATGCCCCCTTTCCAGAAAAGACTTGGATGTGTAGGTATTTGGTTTTGTTTGTTTGTTTTCATTTAAGGAAGAGTTATTTAGGGTTGGAGACTGAAAATTTGCAGCTGGGACCTGAGATTTGAGATCTAAAATCTTCAATCCTGTTTTATAAAAATGTGTCTAGAGAGGATTGAATTAAAGTCTTTGGAGGCCCAAGCCCTGGAGATATTTTGTTTGGCCCTGACCCCTCTATCTATATGTAATTCAATATGGCAAAGCAAAGTCATAAATATGTGTAAGGAATTCTAACCAAGTTTAGATGTTTTTTCTTATAACTACGCTGTTGTTCCTTATTTCTCTTTCTTATTTTTTAAACCATCAAAGATTAAACTGTTTTCACAAGACATTTTTTTGTCCATTATTTTGCTATAGCCCTAAGCACTGTGCCTGTATAACTTAGAACAAACTACCATCAAGTGATCAAATAAGGTTTATGTAGTCACTAAATTTCAGTATGAAATTGAGAAGAGTCATACATATAAAAGAGGATAGTTTACCTTACAGAATAATCAAATTAGGCTCTTCTTAGTTATTTAGAACAAGATAGATATAATATCCAAAATAGTTTCAAAAATCAACAAACAAAGTAATGTAAGTTTTCCTTATAGAGAATCAGTTTCTAGCCTTGCTTCTGGAGTTTTAAGCCAAATAGAGCTACTCATGTGCAATCCTGCCAATAAAAATGGACTAAATCCCACTAGCAAACACTGTCTTCAGCGTTCTGCCTTTCCTTCATCCTTGCTTCCTGCTCTCACCTACTCTACCCAAATTCTGAACTTTGAATGTTGGCACTTTTGAACTTGATCAAAAAGAATTTGTTCTCTGGTTTTTAAGCCCTGCCATGCCTCAGGATTTTGAGTGTACATGGCCTGATGCCCATCCTGTTCTGCTCCTGTTTTGAAGAAAAACTATTATAGCTACTATTTAGCGAACAAATGCTGTATGCTAGGCATGTGCCGAACACTTAATACGCATCACCCCAAAATAATATCCACCAGACCCTGACTGATGAGTATTTTTACCATCTTATAGTGATTGGGGCAATGAAGGAACTTGAGAAAAATTAAATGGCAAGAGACCAGGATTTGATCACGGCAATTCTATACTTTTAACTACTACTTATATCATCCCTGCAACCATATTTTCATTAAAAATATGTATTTACCAAGCACCTACTATGTTCTAGGTTCTGTGCTAAATAATGATTATACAGATGTGAACATGTAGACAGGGTCTTTAATTTCATGGCAATTGCATTTTAATGGAGATTATGTCATAATATGTAAATAAATAAATAATCCATTTTCAAAATTGGCCTTTAAAAATAGATTAAAGTGATGTGGAAGGACTGGAGGGGTATATGGCCACATTCGATGGGTAGGGAGGAAAGGAACATTCAGAACGAATCAGTAGAAATTTTGGGCTCTGAACATTCCAGACAGAGGGAATTACAAGTTTACAGATGCAAGGTCAAAAGTGAGCAAGCTATCTTCAAGAAATAAAAAGTCATCTAGTATGACCAACTTAGTGATAAGAGAGGTAGACAGAGTTACCTCTCCTATGGGGCCTTGCCACCTATGCTAAGAGAATTTAATTCTAGGTCCAATGGGAACCACATTTTAAGGAGGGAAGTGGCATAATTGTAACATAATTTTTTAAGTATAGGTAATGCATCCTTTTTAATAACGGAGAGAGACGCAAGAAAGATATAAAAGCATAAGGTAAAAAGACCAAAGCACAAAAAGCCTAAAAAAAATAGATTTTTGTACCCTCAGCAATCCGTTCTATCCCAGGAAATAATGGAGTATGTGGGAGATGAAGGATCAGATTTTAATTTACTAATATTTAATGATATTAACATCTCTGGCTGTCATCTCTTCAGGCTTGGATATCCTCCCAAGGTCAAATACTTGCTCTCATATTGGTACTTTAACATTATGGTTTCAAAATTCCAGGTAACCCCTGCAATAAACTCCAGGGTCTATGGTTTCTACTCACAAAGCATGTTGTAGGTGGAAAATGAATACATTACAACCGTAAAATAATTTATTAGGCATTACATATTGAGAAAGCAAAACAGACAGAATCCTTATAATCAAAGACTTATCTTCTTTCATGGAAGGAAAAAAGATGGTGCCCACATGTACAAAATCCATCTGGACAGACTTTATAGAGATGTCATTTTACTATTCAATGTTTTCTTTTGTAATAAAACTCAGAAGGCATAGTGCTGTAAAAATATGTACTTTTTAAACTCTGAGACTTTGTTCATAAGAAAATGAAATGAATCTTTTCACAATCCTTAGGAATTTGGTTATAGAATTTACAAGTCACCTTTGTAACAACTATAAATAAATTTCCAAATTCCTTTCAGACATACCCCACCCTATTGCAGCTTCTAAGGTTGAGAGAAAAAAAAAGTATCAAAGTTAAAAACACAAGACTACAACCAAATCTTAACAATTTTCTTCTTTAATCCATGGCATAAAATCTCATATTAACTAGTTTATGAGGAGTATCATGAGAAATAACTAACAAGCTTAAAATCTGGAGTCTGGAGCCAGAAATTCAAATATAGAGGGAAAACACAGGAACTAAGGTGACTTCCAGAATAAATATGAGTGTCCTAGAAGTAACAAAAAAAAATTCAGTGTATTTTAACAACTAAACTGCAGGGTAACTTCATGCCCCTGGGAAAAAGAGAATCTTTATTTTTTCATAAAAGGATAAAGAACACACACACATTTTGAGAACAATAAAAACTGTAACTATGGAAAGGCCATCTGGGTAACTAGATTATCTCTACAAAACACTCTTCACTATTTTATTTAGTTGTATTTTAAGTACCTCAGTAAATTAGGTTTCACTCTCCTTAAAAATTTTCTACCAAACCATTAGGTATTATTGCTAATCAGTAACCAATAATCCCTACCAACTAGTTTAAAGTATGCCACATGCCTTTGTCTTACTGATATTCTTATTCCTATTTTTTTCACTAGGACCATCTTATCAAAATAATGTTTTTTATAAAGGTTAAAGTTCTAATTGGGAAAATAGTAGCTGGCAGTGGCTTAGCGGTGAGTTAATTTCTAAGACTCAAGGAGAAAAATTCAATTACCTATAAGGTCTCCTCTCATTTTTTATTAGTTGTAAAACAAATAAATATCTAGGAGAGATTCCTTTTCCTTCAATATCTAGGAGAGATTCCTTTTCTTTCATGGGCACCATTTGGGGTTGGGGTATTTGGGGAACTGGAATTCCCTGGGCTGCCTGATACACACATGTATGAGCACAGTAAGGCACAGCCGAAGGCCTCCCACTTTCTCTAACTCATACTTGACAAGAAAAATAACATTCTCATCAAGCTCACTCTGAAGCAGCATGTCGCAGTAGAAAATACACAGAATGCGAAGTCAGAAGACTTGATGTCTAGTCTCAGTTCTGCCAGAATCTAGTGGTTTGACCATGAGCAAGCAAGCCCCTTAGGCATCTTGAAATTCAGCATCTTCATTCACACAATGAACTGTAGCCAAGGATCCCTCCAACCTCAAAATTTTATAATATAATGACACTCAGCTAAGAAACTAGAACCAGACAGTCCTAATTAAAATATTATACCAATAGTTATACAATACATGCGGCTGAATATGAAAATGTAAAAATTCACGCTGCCAATGAACATGTAAAATTTTACAGTGTGAAGAAGGGAGTTTTTGATAGCTTGAAAAAGTAGGACAAAACTTTCTTATATGTGAGAAAGAACAGTGAGAAGAATTTGACCATGTTTGAATATTACTTCAAATCTCAAGTTTTATGGGTACTTTCCATTGTAAGAGGAAAATCAACAAATTTGAAGATGGGTGAATCTCAAGTCATTATTATTATCATCTGTAAGAAATCAAAACTGAAAAACCCATAAATAGATCTCAAACTTCTTTTATTTGGCAAATTAAATTTTCTCTCCAAATATCATGGTAAATTAACAAACTTTATTCTCTTCTCATTTTTCTTGAAATTGAGAAATGATTAAAAGGCATAGGGGAGAAGAAAGATATAGAAGGGTGCTGAATAATCCATACCTTTAGTAGATATTCTGTAATTAAAAAGTTAGATTTGGGCAGGGCACAGTGGCTCACGTCTGTAATCCCAGAACTTTGAGAGGCCGAGGTGGGTAGATCACTTGAGGCCAGGAGTTCGAGACCAGCCTGGCCAACATGATGAAACCATGTTTCTACTAAAAACACAAAAATTGGCTGTGCCTGTAGTTCCAGCTTCTCAGGATGCTGAGGCATGAGAATCTCTTGAACCTGGGAGGTGGAGGTTACAGTGAGCCATCATACCACTGCACTCTAGCCTGGTCAACAGAATGAGACTCTGTCTCACAAAAATAAATAAAAATAAATAAATAAAAGTTGGATTCAAGACCAAGGTTTTGTGTTCCAATAAATTATTTTACTCCTGTATATGTAAATCCGTGGTTTCCAAACTTTTCTGATAAAGCAGTGCATCAGTTAGAAATGTTCATTATATGTCACCAATATTTATTTATTTGTTAACTTATTAATAAGATTGCTTATTTATTACACACACCATTGTACATTATAAAACATACACACAAGTTAATTTGAAAAATCATTTAATGATGAAACATATCATATTTATTAATATTTTGCTTGCCACAATGTTTCATATTATCATTGGCATTGGCCTACATCTCAAAATACAATAAATATATTCAAGGCAAGGTTCATCATTAATAAAAGTAAATGGAAGCCTATATCTCAATGGAAGGGAGGAGCTGATTTCTTGTAAGTCTGAATAAGATAGATCATCACTGTTGCTAACCTCTTCCATTAGGCTAAGAATACAGTAGGAAACGTGTCAACTCCATCAATTTCCTGTTGTTGCTTAAACTTGTATTACTGGTATTGTCTTCTCTGCAGAAATCCCTGTAAGCCACTTTTCCATTCTGATACTTCCACTTGGTTAAAATCGGATAATAGAATCTTCAGTGCCTTAAGAGAACACACATAAACATCAATACGAGGCAACACACTGGAAATGAAAGAAGTGTAAAGACCACACGGTAGCCCCTCCATACTGTGACTCTCCCAGTGTTTCCTCAGGATATCTCTGAAAGGAAGGATAAGAGACCAGCTGACCTCTAGGCAAATAAGGGCGCCAATTTCTATCTGTTTATTGCACATTTGCAGAGGCTTAGTTTCTTTTTTATTAAAAAATATAAGTGGAAGCTCTAATATTTATTCCTCATGGCCTACTTTGGAGACCAAGAGTATAAACAGTTGTGGTAGGTAGCTGAAGCTGTTATTGGAAGCATTTGATATTTTGCTTGAATAGCAACAGGTCATGGCTATGCTCTAGGCACCCAGCTGCATGTGACTCCTACATTGTGATCAGTTGGGAACTTTCATAGAGCATTTTTTCCCATATTGTAACTAGATAATTCTTTCTCCTGTGAGCTTCAACCATTCATGACTGTAGAAAAAAAAACAAAAAAAAAGGAGTAAAAGGTATTCATTCATCTTGAACTCTTATTGTACTCTCAGGTTAACATAAGAGTATTCTTGAAGCCTCAATTATTCTGAGAAGGGTTGCAAAGGGTTATTTACTGGTTAAAGGTCACACCTTTACACCTTTCAATTGCAGGAGTGATCCTAAAATGATTCATGACACTGTGTGAGTGTAGATTCTATCTAAACTCCTTGTTTCTTTTGTACTATATTCTGTGTAATTTGTCTTAGTCTGCTTGGGCTGCCATGACAAAATATCATACACTGGGTGCCTTACATGACAGAAATTTGTTTCTCACGGTTCTGGAGACTGGAAAGTCCAAAATCAAGGTGCCAGCTGATTCAGTTCGGGCTCCCTTCCTGACTTGCAAGTGGCCACCTTCCCAGTATCGGCTGACACCACCTTTCCTCAGTGTATGCATATGAAGACAGGCAGTGAGTTATCAGATGTCTCTTCTCATAAGGACACTAATACTATCAGACCAGGGCCCAGTTACTTCCTTAAAGGCCCTATCCCCAAATACAGTCATATTTGGGGATCAGGGTTTCAACACATGAATCTTGTGGGAACACAAAACTTCATTTTATAATATAATTTATATGGTTACTTTCAACAAATATTTATTGAATGCTTTCTATGTTCCTGGCACTATAACCAAGTTGCTGTTCTCACTGTAGGGGGAAAACAGCAGACAATGCACACGCACATGTTAACTTGTGTATTAAAAGGAAAACTAAAGTAAATTAAGGAGACAAAGAATGAGGGGGTTGAGAAAGGGGGCTATTTGTAGACATGGGAGTAGACATCTGATGTAACCGAGGAGTAAGACTCCAAATATTTGCAGGAGTTTTAGTTCAAAGGTCAAGAGACAGGAGAGTGAGGTTGAAAGAGCAAAAGAAAGCCAGAGAATCTGTGACAAGATGTAGGAGAGGACAGTGGTAGCGTAGGAGGTAAGAGAGGTGAGGTGCCAAGCAGGTAAGACCTTGACGGACAGGGTCATATTGTATTGTATTCTGAGAGCAACAGAAAGCCATTGAGCGTTTCTGTTGTTGTTGTTGTTTGTTTGTTTGTTTGTTTTGAGCAGAGGATTGACATGAATTATGATATATACTTTCAAAAGTGTCACATTAAACGCTATCTGGATAACAGACTATAGGGGCAAGACTAAGAGTAGAAAGACAAGTATAGAGGCTTTTTCACAAATCCAAGTAAACAATGCTAGTTTGGAAGATAGTAGACCTGGGATTTGAAATACCTTCGGAAGATGGAGATATCAGGATTTCCTAACGGATTAGATGTGGGATATGAAAGAAAGGGTAACAACATCAAAATCTTTGCTGGCTTGAAATAATTCTAGGGGCAGGGAGCAGTAGCTCACACCTGTAATCCCAGCACTTTGGGAGGCCAAGGCTGGTGGATCACTTGAGGCCAGGAGTTCGAGATCAGCCTGGCCATCTTGAGGAAACTCCATCTCTACTAAAAATATGAAAATTAGCTGGGCATGGTCATGCACCAGTGGCTGTAGTCCCAGCTATTCGGGAAGCACCTTGAACCCGAGAGGTGGCGGTTGCAGTGAGCTGAGGTTGTGCTACTGCATTCCAGCCTGGGTGACACAGTAAGACCCTGTATCAGAAACAAAAAAAGAAAGAGAAGAAAAAAGAAATAATTCTAGGGATCAAATCAAAAGAGGAATCTAAAATTAAAACCACTCAGAGGATGTGCTCTCCTACCACTCCATGCCTCCACACACAACTTTTCAAAGGTGCAATTAGTCATTTCTGCACTTGACTGTTTAGCAGGTGTCTCCTCCCTTATCATAATGTAAGCAAGCTCCTAAAAGGCAGGACTTGTATTTATCTATGTGGTTCCCACTTACATTACCTGCACCAAGCTCAATGCCAGCCAGTTACTGAGCCCTCATTGCATTCTTTAAAGAATGAATGGGACCAGTCAGGAGAGGTTTCTCATGCCTGTAATCCTAGTACTTTGGGAGGCCAAGGCAGGTGAATCACCTGAAGTCAGGAGTTTGAGACCAGTCTGGCCAACATGGTGAAACCCTGCCTCTACTAAAAATACAAAATATGAGTGGGGCGCAGTGGCGCATACCTGTAAATCCAGCTACTCAGGAGGCTGGGGCATGAGAATTGCTTGAACTCAGGAGGCAGAGTTTACAGTGAGCAGAGGTGATCACTGCACTCCAGCGTGGGCAACAGAGCTAGACTCCATCTCAAAAAAAAAGAAAAAGAATGAATGGGACCAGGTGTGGTGACTCATACATGTAATCCCAGCACTTTGGGGAGCCAAGTTGGAGGATGACATGAGGGTGGAAGTTCAAGGTTATAGTGAGCTATGATAGTGTCACTGCAGTCTAGCCTGGGCCACAGAGTGAGACCTTGTCTTTAAAAAAGAAAAGAAAAAGGTCACTTCCAAGACGGCCGAATAGGAATAGCTCCAGTCTACAGCTTCCAGTGAGACTGATGCAGAAGATGGGTGATTTCTGCATTTCCAACTGAGGTACTTGGTTCATCTCATTAGGACTGATTGGACAGTGGGTGCAGCCCATGGAGGGCCAGCTGAAGCAGGGCGGGACATCGCCTCACCTGGGAAGTGCAAGGGGTCAGAGGATTTCCCTTTCCTAGCCAAGGGAAGCCGTGAGTGACTGTACCTGGAGGAACTGCACACTTCTGCCCAAACACTGCATTTTTCCCATGGTCTTTGCAACTGGCAGACCAGTAGATTCCCTCCCATGCCTGGCTCAGTGGGTCCCATGCCCATGGAGCCTTGCTTGCAGCTAGTGCAGCAGTCTGAGATTGATCTGGAATGCTGGAGCTTGGCGGAGGGAGGGGCGTCTGTCACTGCTGAGGTTTGAGTAGGTAGTTCTATGCTCACAGTGTAAACAAAGCAGCAGAGAAGCTCGAACTGGGCAGTGTCCACCACAGCTCAGTAAGCCCTACTGCCTCTCTAGATTTTAACTCTGGCGGCAGGGCGTATCTGAACAAAAGGCAGCAGACAGCTTCTGCAGACTTAAACGTCCCTGCCTGACAGCTCTGAAGAGAGCAGTGCTTCTCCCAGCACAGTGTTCGAGATCTGATAATGGACAGACTGCCTCCTCAAGTGGGTCCCTGACCCCCATGTAGCCTGACTAGGAGACACTTCCCAGTGGGGACCAATGGACACCTCATTCTGGTGGGCGTCCCTCTGGGATGAAGCTTCCAGAGGAAGGATCTGGCAGCAATATTTGCTATTCTGCAGCCTCTGCTGGTGATACCTAGGAAAACAGGGTCTGGAGTGGACCTCCAGCAAACTCCAACAGACTTGCAGCTGAGGGGCCTGTTAGAAGGAAAACTAACAAACAGAAAGGAATAGCATCGATATCAACAAAAAGGACATCCACACCAAAACTCCACCTGTAGGTCACCAACATCAAAGACCAAAGATAGATCAAAACACAAAGATTGGGAGAAACCAGAGCAGAAAGGCTGAAAATTCCAAAAACCAGAATGCCTCTCCTCCTCCAAAGGAACACAACTCCTCACCAGCAAGGGAACAAAACTGGATGGAGAATGAGTTTGATGAGTTAACAGAAGTAGGCTTCAGAAAGTTGTTAATAACAAACTTCTTGGAGCTAAAGGAGCATATTCTAACAATTCTAACCCATCACAAGGAAGCCAAAAACCTTGAAAAAAGTTAGATGAATGGCTAACTAGAATAACCAGTGTAGAGAAAAGCTTAAATGACCTGATGGAGCTGAAAACCACAGTACGAGAACTGTATGAAGCATATATAAGCTTCAATAGCTGATTCGATCAACCAGAAGAAAGGATATCAGTGACTGAAGATCAAATTAATGAAATAAAATGAGAAGATAAGATTAGAGAAAAAAGAGTGAAAAGAAATGAACAAAGCCTTCAAGAAATATGGGACTACATGAAAAGACCAAATCTGTTTGATTGGTGTACCTAAAAGTGACAGGTAGAATGGAACTAAGTTAGAAAACACTCTCCAGGATATTATCCAGGAGAAATTCCCCAACCTAGCAAGGCAGGCCAAAATTCAAATTTTGGAAATACAGAGAACACCATAAAGATACTCCTCAAGAAGAGCAACCCCAAGACACATAATTGTCAGATTCACCAAGGTTGAAATGAAGGAAGGAATGTTGAGGGAAGCCAGAGAAAAAGGTCAGGTTACTCACAAAGGGAAGCCCATCAGACTAACAGAAGATCTCTCAGCAGAAACCCTACAAGCCAGAAAAGAGTGGGGCCAATATTCAACATTCTTATAGAAAAGAATTTTCAACCCAGAATTTCCAACCCAGCCAAACTAAGCTTCATAAGAGAAGGAGAAATAAAATCCTTTACAGACAAGCAAATGCAGAGAGATTTTGTCACCACCAGGCCTGCTTTACAGGAGCTCCTGAAGGAAGCACTAAACATGGAAGGGAACAAACGGTACCAGCCACTGCAAAAACATGCCAAATTGTAAAAACCATTGACGTTATGAAGAAACTGCATCAATTCACTGGCAAAGTAACCAGCTGGCATCATGATGGTGGGATCAAATTCACATATAACAATATTAACCTTAAATGTGAGTGGGCTAAATGCCCCAATTAAAGTACACAGACTGGCAAATTGGATGGAGAGTCAAGACCCATCGGTGTGCTGTAGTCAGGAGATCCATCTCATGTGCAAAGACACACATGGGTCCAAGATAAAGGGATGGGGGAAGATCTAATGAGCAAGTGGAAGGCAGAAGAAAGCAGGGATTGCAATCCTGGTTTCTGATAGAACAGACTTTGAACAAATGAAGATCAAAAGAGACAGGGAAGGCCATTACATAATGGTAAAGGGATCAGAGTTAACTATCCTAAGTATCTATGTTCCAATACAGGAGCACCCATGTTCATGAAGGAAGTTCTTAGAGACCTACAAAGAGACTTAGACTCCCACATAATAATGGGAAACTTTGGCACTCCACTGTCAGTATTGGACAGATCAACAAGATGGAGAATTTGGAGAATTGGCGGGGATGTCCAGGACTTGAACTTAGCTCTGGTCCAGGCCAACCTAATAGACATCTACAGAACTCTCCACCCCAAATCAACAGAATATACATTCTTCTCGGCATCACATCGCACTTTTTCTAAAATTGACCACATGGTTGGAGGTAGAAAACTCCTCAGCAAATTTAAAAGAACAGAAATCACAACAAACTGTTTCTCAGACCACAGTGCAATCAAACTGGAACTCAAACCCACACAACCACATAGAAACTGAACAACCTGTTCCTGAATGACTACTAGGTAAATAACCAAAGGAAGGCAGAGGTGAAGATGCTCTTTGAGACCAATGAGAACAAACACACAACATACCAGAAGCTCTGGGACACATTTAAAGCAGTGTGTAGAGGGAAATTTATAGCACCAAATGCCCACAAGAGAATGCAGAAGAGATCTAAAATCGACATCCTAACATCACAATTAAAAGAACTAGAGAAGCAAGAGCAAACACATTCAAAAGCTAGCAGAAGGCAAGAAATAACTACAGTTCAGAGCAGAACTGAAGGAGACAGAGACACAAAAAACTCTTCAAAAAATCAATGAATCTAGGAGCTGGTTTTTTAAAAAGATCAACAAAATTGATAGACCACTAGCAAGACTAATAAAGAAGAAAAGAGAGAAGAATCAAACAGACGCAATAAAAAATGATAAAGAGGATATCACCACCGACCCTACAGAAATACAAACTACCATCAGAGAATACTATAAACACCTCTATGCAAATAAACTAGAAAATCTAGAAGAAATGGACAAATTCCTGGACACTTACACCCTCCCAAGACTAAACCAGGAAGAAGCTGAATCTCTGAACAGACCAATAACAGGTTCTGAAATTGAGGCAATAATTAATAGCCTACCAACCAAAAACAGTCCAGGACCAGATGGATTCACAGCCGAATTCTACCAGAGGCATAACGAGGAGCTGGTATCATCCCTTCTGAAACTATTCCAATCAACAGAAAAGGAAGGAATCCTCCCTAATTTTTATGAGGCCAGCAACATCCTGATACCAAAGCCTGGCAGAGACTCAACAAAAAAGAGAATT
Source organism: Rhinopithecus roxellana (assembly GCF_007565055.1). Lineage (NCBI taxonomy): Eukaryota > Metazoa > Chordata > Mammalia > Primates > Cercopithecidae > Rhinopithecus > Rhinopithecus roxellana. Next base: position 99,554,147 of record NC_044559.1, on the reverse strand, counting down.
TTAGGCCAATAACCCTGATTGACATTGATGTGAAAATCCTCAATAAAATACTGGCAAACCGAATCCAGCAGCACATCAAAAAGCTTATCCACCAAGATCAAGTTGGCTTCATCCCTGGGATGCAAGGCTGGTTCAACATATGCAAATCAAGAAACATAATCCATCACATAAACAGAACCAATGACAAAAACCACATGATTATCTCAATAGATACAGAAAAGGCCTTCGACAAATTCAACAGCCTTCCATGTTAAAAACTCTCAATAAACTAGGTATTGATGGAACGTATCTCAAAATAATAAGAGATACTTATGACAGACCCACAGCCAATATCATACTGAATGGGCAAAAACTGGAAGCATTCCCTTTGATAAGTGGTACAAGACAAGGATGACTTCTCTCACCACTCCTATTCAACAAAGTATTGGACGTTCTGGCCAGGGCAATCAGTTAAGAGAAAGAAAGAAAGGGTATTCAACTAGGAAAAGAGAAAGTCAAATTGCCTCTGTTTGCAGATGACATGATTGTATATTTAGAAAACCCCATTGTCTCAGCATAAAATCTCCTTAAGCTGATAAGCAACTTCAGCAAAGTCTCAGGCTACAAAATCAATATGCAAAAATCACAAGCATTCATATACACCAAGAACAGACAAACAGAGCCAAATGAGTGAAATCCCATTCACAATTGCTTCAAAGAGAATAAAATACCTAGGAATCCAACTTACAAGGGATGCGAAGCACCTCTTCAAGGAGAACTACAAACCACTGCTCAATGAAATAAAAGAGGACACAAACAAATGCAAGAACATTCCGTGCTCATGGATAGGAAGAATCAATATTGTGAAAATGGTCAACGCCCAAGATAATTTATAGATTCAATACTATCCCCATCAAGCTACCACTGACTTTCTTTGCAGAATTGGAAAAAACTATTTTAAAGCTCATATGGAACCAAAAAACAGCCTGCATAGCCAAGACAATCCTATGCAAAAAGAACAAAGCTGGAGGCATCACGCTACCTGACTTCAAGCTATACTCCAAGGCTACAGTAACCAAAGCAGCACGGTATTTGTACCAAAACAGATATATAGACCAATGGAACAGAACAGAACCCTCAGAAATAATACCACACATCTACAACCATCTGATCTGTGACAAACCTGACAAAAACAAGCAATGGGGAAAGGATTCCCTATTTAATAAATGGTACTGGGAAAACTGGCTAGCCATAAGTAGAAAGCTGAAACTGGATCCCTTCCTTACATCTTATATAAAAATTAACTCAAGATGGATTAAAGACTTAAAAGTAAGACCTAAAAACCATAAAACCCTAGAAGGAAAATCTAGGCAATACCATTCAGGGCACATGCATGGACAAAGACTTCATGACTAAAACACCAAAAGCAATGGAAACAAGAGCCAAAATAGACAAATGGGATCTAATTAAACTAACGAGCTTCTGCACAGCAAAAGAAACTATCATCAGTGTGAACAGGCAACCTACAGAATGCGAGGAAATTTTTGCAATCTGCATCTGACAAAAGGCTAATATCCAGAATCTACAAAGAACTTAAACAAATTTATAAGAAGAAAAAAAAAAAACCATGAAAAAGTGGGCAAAGGATATGAACAGACACTTCACAAAAGAAGACATTTATACAGCCAACAGACACATGAAAAAATGCTCATCATTGGTCATCAGAGAAATGCAAATCAAAACCACAATGAGATACCACCTCACGTCAGTTAGAATGGCGATCATTAAAAAGTCAGGAAACAACAGATGCTGGAGAGGATGTGGAGAAATAGGAATGCTTTTACCCTGTTGGTGGAAGTGTAAATCAGTTCAACCATTGTGGAAGACAGTGTGGTGGTTCCTCAAGGATCTAGAGCTAGAAATACCGTTTGACTCAGCAATCCCATTATTGGGTATATACCCAAAGGATTATAAATCATGCTACTATAAAGACACATGCACACGTATGTTTACTGTGGCACTATTCACAATAGCAGACTTGGAACCAACCCAAATGTCCATCAATAATAGTCTGGATAAAGAAAATGTGGCACATACACACCATGGAATACTATGCAGCCATTAAAAAAAGGATGAGTTCATGTCCTTTGCAGGGACATGGATGAAGCTGGAAACCATCATTCTCAGCAAAATTTCACAAGGACAGAAAACCAAACACCGCATGTTCTCACTCATAAGTGGGAGTTGAACAATGAGAACACATGGACACAGGGAGGAGAACATCACACACGGGGGCCTGTTGGAGGTGGGGTCTAGGGGAGGGAGAGCATTAGGAGAAATACCTAATGTAAATGACGAGTTGACGGGTGCAGCAAACCACCATGGCACGTGTTTTCCCAGTACTCTAGAACTTAAAGTATAATAATAATAATAAAAGAAAAAATACAAAGAAGAAAAGAATGAATGGATGTCCAAAGCTTTGAGCAATCTTGAAATTACATCTTATTAGAAACAGTTGAAGGAAATAGAGATATTGAAAAGGAAATAATTCATTAAATGGCAACTAGGGCTATAAAAGTCCTGTTTTCTAGCATATCCATTTGTATAATTTAGACTCCAAGACAAAACCAATTTTACTACTCCAAAGAGTTGTTGGATCTCCTATACTATCAGCTCGTTTCGTTCATTCTTCTGTCGGTAGAGTTTTACCCTGATCTGACATCCTAGCTATATCATATTTTTAATCTATTTAATTCTTAGAAAAGCATTATTTCTGCTAAAAATAATAGCTACCTCTAGCCCTTCATTACGCAAGCTCACGCAAAAAAAAAAAAAAAAAATGGTAAAACTGCAGTTACGTGTACAGATAATTTTCTTATCTTATTTCCAATGACTGCCGACTGCCTCTCCCATAAAGTTTTACCCTAGTTGTTAAAAGCTCTTCAAACTGATCTTGTTGCAGTTTATTTTCACCTCTCCTTGACATCAAGGGAAAAATGAAAAATAAGAGTAAAAAGACCAAAAGTCCTGGAGATGAGGAAGTGCAGAATAGTGATTGGCCTCGATCATCTTGACCACTGGAAGGTCTGAACTATTCAAAGGTGACCACACTTAGAGCTTGGTACACAGCAAACGTATAAATGTGCGGGTTTCTAACGTTGTTTACTTTAAAATTAAGTTCCTTACACCCTGCCGCTGAAATGTCACTAGCCTGGGGCCTCCAAAGGTGAACGTGCAGAAGGCTGCAGTAAGGATGGAGAGTCTTTATGTAAACGACATGACAGGACACCAAGTCATGTGTGGTTTGTGATGTCAGCAGAACCCTCTGATGGAATCCTTGAGTTTCCATCACTTGGATAGAGAACGTCCCTATAAGAAAAGGCTGACCCTTGACATCACCAGAAACTTTCCCCAGACTTGGTGTCCATTTGCAGGAGATGCTCCCGCTGGCGCCCCCCGCGAGTCCCAGAGGTGGATGGGTCCTGGGGAGACTTCCAGAAGGGGCGGCCCCTCGGGCCCTGCGCAGAGAAGGGCGAGGCCGCAGGCACTGGGGCCACAAGGGCCGGGTCCAAAGACCGGGGTCCCAGCAGGGCCCCCACGCGCCAGCGGCTGACAGCCCCGGGGGGCAGGGGGGCGGCGGCCCAGGTCTCCCGGGACCGCCTAGGCGTTGGGGTCCCGCCTGAGGACTGTCCGGCAGGCCACGAGGATGGGGAGGGACCCGTGGTCCCCGCCCAGCAGGGCGGCGACAGCCGGGCCGGGAGAGAGGTGGCGGAGCGGAGACAGTGGCCCGGGATGCGGGCGGGGAAGGCGGCCGAGGTGGGAGAGGGCGGGGTCGGCGGGGCGGGGCGGGGTCGGCGTCTCCCGGCGGCTTTACAAAGCCCGCGCAAGCCTCGGCCGCCCGGCGGGACCCAGAGCCGCCGCGGGAGCCTCCAGCGTCCCCAGGTAGCGCGGGCGTCGCGGGGCGGGGCGGGAGCGCTCCTGGGAGGAGCTGCGCCAGGGTGGGCGGGATTATGTGGGGGGGTCTCTCTGCCCACCCGCAGTCCCCACATCCGCAGACTCATGAGGACGCGAGAGCTTGGAGCATCGCATCCCTTTGCACCCTTGAAAGGAGGGTGACCTGGTTACCTTTCGCTGACCTCCTGACAGCTAGCCCAGCTGCTCTGACAAAGCACAGGGCCGCAGAGGGTGCTTGCTTCCAGAATACTTTGGGTATCTTGAGCACCCTCCTACCTAAGCGTCCTCCAACGCGCGCACGCACACGCACACACACACACACACACACACACACTGGTGGAGGCGGGTGGCCAGAGGGATTAGAGAGATAAAGTCACTGTCAGTCAGAAAAAATAAGAATCTGGGCTGGACGTGCCACACTGGGGTCTTCTGAAAGTAGGTGCAGCATCTGCAGCTCCTCATGCCGGGCCCTAAGGTGATGCGGGATTGATTTTTCTTGGTTTGTTAGCTGTGAAATCCCCGGGCTGTAAAAAGGTTTGGGTCAAGAACTAGACTTTGATTTATTGAGGCTTGCTTTGCCCTGCTATGCCACACCTTGTGGTGTCTGGGGTATTTTGGAGCACTCATATAAGTTTGAATTGGTATTCAAGGGAGCTTGGTTTTTAATACTTGGGAATTAAAAAAAAAAATGAAGATATGCATTCTCTTAAGTTTAAATTGAGTTTTATTTTTCAATACACATGTATGTATTTTAAGAGAAGTAATCACTGGTGATGTCACTCAAAAGTAATCACTGGTCATGTCACTCAAATAGTGAGTCCACCAGGTGTGGCGTTGTTAGAATTTGAATTTGAAACTAAGTTTACCCTATAGTTTTAGAGAAATTGACTGCTTCTTTATGTGCCTTTTTATGCGCTGTATTATTGGGAGGTATGTGTGCTGAGAATCGTGTCACATCATCTTGCTGTTGGTGAGAAGGTCTCCCCTGGTGTTGGCCACCTGACTTGGGACAAAACCCAAAATATATATATTTTTATCACTAGTGTTTCAGTGTGTGCAACTGTGCTTCTTGGGCCACTAACCTTAGTCTCTGGTGAGAAGAAATAGGTATCAAAAATGTGCCCTAGGCACATTTGGGAGCAAGGAGGAAGGCTGTAGATTTCTTTTTCCCCATTAAAGTTTTCATGTATTGGCAATTTAAACCCCAAAGCATTGTTTACCACCTGTCAGATGCACTCAGAAGTGTAAGGATTAACTAATAAAAGATTTGTAAAATGCTTCCTGAATCTAAAATTCTATAAATATGCTAAATAGTAATAATCCACCCATAGTTAAATTTATGTAGCTGCTTCTGCCATGCATATAAGATGATTTAGATGCATGTTTCCTGTCAATTAAACAATGAGTTTGGAGCAAAATAATGAGTTCAATTCACATCCTATGAAACTTTGAAATAAAATTTCTCCCATAAAGCAGCAGCAGCAGAGAATCATAAAATAAGCTGCATTTCAAAAAGCTGTATATGAAATGGCATTTACCTTATGGTTGGGTGAAGAGGGACCCAGTGAACTTCTGAAACTAAGAAATATTCAGCCCTGGTTCATGTGTGTCTGAACCATCAACATTCCCTAACGGGGAGGGCATGCAGGTTTTGTGGAACAGCCTCATAGCTTTCCAGTCTAATCCAAGAAATACGCCTCTTGGTATTTTAAGGTTGAATTCAACCTGTGGTTTTGTTCATAGACAATGAAGAAAATCTGTATAGTTACTTGGATTAATTATTTATTCTTCCAATATCACGGGCTTGGTTTTGAGGCATCCTTAACACCAGCTATCATTTTAATATCCTGCAGATAACTGGTTTGTTCCCAGTTGATTTAGTGGCATATTAACATTTTTCTCTGAGCATGTTTTGAATAACAAAGTGTGTCATTCTTCTGTTTACTGACATCCTAGAGTAAAACCCGTTTCTTTTATTCTACCTTTAAGTATAAATACAGATACAGGTGATCTTTCTTTTGTTTTAGGTAGACAACTCTAGATTTATCACTAGCAGGTTATGCTGTGACCTTAATGAAGTTGAGGATGTCTTTTTTTTGACACTTGTCCCATTTAGTGGACTTTTCTTTTCATTTCCTCCACTAGAATTTGGATGGGCAGTTGCTAAATAGACTCCATTCCCGTATTCCACAACCTTCCCTCTGCCGCCACTCCTCCTTTATCCGAGTAACTTAACCTCTGCTCTACTTTGTCTTAACTTGACAACAAGTTGTTATGGGTGAAAGTGCGCTAGGTGAAAAATAAAAGAGCTTGCATTTCTGGAGCAGCTGTGATATACTAGGCACTGTGCCACAACATCTCATTAAATTCTTGTAATAATCTGGTGAGGCAGACATTGTCTGTGTTTCACAGAAAGGAAAACTGAGGCTCAAAGAAGCTCTCATGCCCAAGGATGAACAGTTTATGAATAGAAAAGCCAGGATTTGAATCAATACAGTCTGGTACTTCCTGCTCCGTTGCAATCTCTAAGAAGAGTTCACATTCTGGACTGAAGTGTGGAAGAGTTCTTCTGTTAATTAGCCATTTGACCTCAGAGAAGTCCTTTAACCCTCTGGGCCTCTGGTTTCCTTTCACTAGTTTTGGATTAAATTATCTCTCAGAGATAGATGAGACAGTTCCAGGATTTTGGATGCCAAGCACATAAGCTATTTCTCCCACAGAATCCCAGAATATGCTCTCCCTTCCCATTTCTCCACCCCCTTCCTTCCCATTTTTCTTCTTTTCTTCCTTTAGGTCTAAGTAAATTGCGCTTACTCCAGGAGGCTTTTCTGAACTCCCTTCTGTTCTTCTCCATCTCAGCCCTCAGTGAACCCTCATGGAGCCGATTACAAACTAAAGTCTCTCATTTTTATTTGTTTAATATGATTGTTGTTTTTATCTTCTTCCCCATCCCTCCCTACTTCCCCATCAGAACGTAGGCTGCATAGGCCAGAACTCTGTTTTCTGACTTTTTTCATTACTGTAGTCCCAGGGCCTAGCACAGTGATGAATGGCACATATTTGTTGGTCTGTATGTTTGAATAAATAATTATCTCTTATAAAAGACATGTGTGAATGGCTAATATATTGTCCCTTCCTTGGGAAAGCCTAAATGAAGCATCATTGATCTTACAGTGTTAGAGAGGGTGAGCCTGAATTATGAATGGAGATCTGAGTGCCATAATGGAGATGACAGGGCCGCCCTCAGACACACAGGACAAATGGACACACTGCACCTAGTACAACCCCGTATTTTACGGCAGAGGAAACTGAAGCTCAGAATGATAATAGAAATTTAGGTCTAGACAATACTTTAGAGATCAGCGAATAGTCTAAGCCATTGTTTTATTGATGAGCAAACTGAAGCCCCCCAAAACAGATCATAAACTATAGAACCTAAGCCTTCTGACTTATAAACCAGCATTCTTTTCACTCAGAGATCAAAAATAGTGAGAACCACCCAGTCAACAGGAGTAAGGAGCTTTGGACAATGATGCTTTCTTTCAAAAATTCAAAAGAGCCTTATGTTGCCCAGACCAATCCTGAGTAGCAGCATTAGAACATCTTAATATGTATAGTCTATTTCAAATTTCTTCTGATCTCTATAAACTTCGGTGACACATTTACTATTTTAATAATCCATCAAGCAGCCTTTTAATACCTATCATTAGTTTACCAATTCAATTTAAATGCTTAGACGGTCCAAATAGAAAATTTACAGTGCTGAGCATTTAACACTGGTGTGATAGATTAAAGATACATTTCAAAGATGATTGCTAGTTCGAACCTCACCAAAATGATAACTTTTCTTCTCTAACATAGACAGCAATCCTTGCTAAAGTATTACATTTTATAAACAAACAGTTCTTAAAGTTTAGAGGGCATAAAAATCATCTGGAAGGCTTTTTAAAATCACAGATTACTTGGAGCCATTCTGCACAGTTCTGAATTAATAGGTTTGAGATTGCCCCCACACAACTGCATTTTAGCAAATACCTTTGGTGATTTCTCAATCAAACGGTCTGAAGATCTCATTTTGAGATCCAATAACAATTTTGGTATGTTTTTAATTTCCCCAGATTCTTCCTAAGAGGATATTTTAAAAAAAGATATTTGGGGAGGAACTCAGTGTGTTTGAATCAAGCTAATAGCAGAGATGATTAAAATTGTTTACTAGGTATGATGACATTTGTTTCCTTGTAGCAAAAGTTGTGTGTGTGTGTGTGTGTGTGTGTGTGTGTGTGTAATCATGATGTGGCTACTAGACTTGATATTGGCCTCAAATCAAGCATGTTCAAAAATGTTTCTATTGGACCACAAAAATAAATTGATAAGTAGTAATAAGAGTTGAGTGTTAAGTTTCATGAGGAAATACTGAAGTCCCTTGTTCTCCGGATGGTTACATTCTGTACAGTTGAGAGATAAGATTAATATCCATGAAACGTTCAGGATAAGTTTGCAAATCAAATACAGGATGCCTAGTTAAATCTGAATTTCAAATACACAACAAATCATGTTTTAATAAAATTGTGTCTCCCCTATAATATTTTTATTTGCTAAATCTGGCATTCCTGATCAGAGAACATTAGTGTTCAGTGTCATTAGTTTCTAGAAGTAAGGGTGCTGAGTGGTGGTTGTTAAGCTTAATGAAATTGATAAAAGCTCTGGACGTGCTCCTGAGAAAAATGCCCCCATGGCACATTCCAACAGGCCTCGCATTACCATCCCTTGGGTTCCAGGCTGCCGAAGCTCTCAGGGACATCAGGTCATCTATAGTGGGGGACATCAGGTCATCTACAGTGGTAGACAGTGAGGCAAGCTCCTCAGGCTATTTTCTCTGGGCTGGAAAGGTCTGGAAGGTGACTGTGAAAAGTATAGTTGAACTAGGCCTTAAGGAGCAGAATTTAGCTGGATTGTGGGTGGGAAGACATCTGAAGCTTTGAGAGGAGGCAGATTCCCTCAGGCCCTGAGGGTATTTAGTGCAGAATACTGAGAAATCAGCTTGGGCAAGTTAAAAAAACAAAACAAACAAACAAAAAACTGGATTGTAGACATTCTTAAGTTTTAAAGGGTTTAGACTGTCCATGTTGGAAAATAAAGAGTCTTCATTGATATGTCAGTGGGGAGAACATGATTGAACAAAAGGAAAGAATAAGAAAAGCATAGGAAGCCCAAGCTCCAGAGTCAGTCAGTCAGCCTGGTACAAGCTCCTCCATTTACGAGCTATGAGGTCTTCGACGTGTGAGCAACTTCTGTGAGTCCCCATCTCCTGAGCTGTGAATTGGGAATAATAATAGAAGCTACTAATGGGGTTGTTGTGCGAATAAAATGAAGTTGTTTGGTGCTTAGCACAGTGTGTGATACTGCATAAATATTCAATTAATGGTGCATAAGTACTATGACATGCTCCTGCTGCCTCTAATATTGTTCAAGAAAGAGAAGTCTCAGCAATCTGCTTGAACCTGATTTTTTTTTTTTTTTTATTTTGGGGGAAGTAAAAAAAAGAGGAAAATGATTGATTACTGGATTTGAATATAGCTTTAAAATCTCCCTTTTCCAAGTTGAAATTGCATTAACAAAAAACAGTAAGGGCAGAAACAAGTGAGCAAAATGCCGTGTGTACTTCTGAGATTTTTAAAATAAGTACATTCAACCCTTTATCATTTCTCCTAAGAGGAAATATTATGGATAATTCAAATAATTTACTCTGATCCCAATAAACATTTTAAAATTATATATGTTACTCTTAATAGCAGTTTGCCATCTTTTTTGGCCAATATTTAAATTAATCAGCATGTGATTGTTGTTCCCCAAAGCCTTTTAAACAGTAAGAGAAAATGAGGTTATCAGAGATAATTTACAAAGCAGCCAGGTTTCCCTCAAGTAGGTAATAAGGCTGACCACTAATTTTGGAAATGATTTCTTGGGTGCTCTGGAGTCAGACTGCTTAGGTTCCAATCTCTGGTGGCTCCTCCCCCAGGTCAGTCATTTTGCTTCTCTAAACCTCAGTTTCTTCCTATAGGTAAAATAAAAGTAGTAACATTCCTTCCTCAAAGGGTATGTGCACTGAGTCCTCAGTAAGGTGCCTGGTACACGGAAAGCACTTTCCAGCTTGTAAGAATTTCTCAGCATGGAATTTTATGACCAAAGCAACATAGTCATCTTATTGGTATATTATTTTCTTTAATATACTCATAAAGAATTTAGTTCAGGAAAGCATCTAATAATGTGGGAGCTATTTATGATCTTTAGTCACAGCTTAATGTATTGATGTAAGCAACCAGGGTTGTTTAGAGCATTTTCCAAGCCACAGAGTAACATTGTACTCCATGTACTCCAAGCCATAGAGTACAATATTACTCTATGGCTTGGAAAATTTGAAAGAATTTTTAGCTGCAATTTTCGTTACGTGGTTCTTTTTTTTACTTATCTATCTTCAACTGTAACAGGGCGATTGGTGCTTTTCTAAAGAGTTTTGGGTTTCTTGTGCATTAAAGTGTCTGGGCCCTAGAATTTACTTGGCTCATAAACTTATGAGACAGAACAATATAAGATCGGTTTAAGGTACATTATAGTTGCATGTATGACAGTTAGTTTTTATTTAGTTTTGCTAGAGAGCATCTCCCACAGTGCCTTAAAGATAGTAGACTCAAATATTTATTGAATGAATTTAATGTATAATAAGATGCATTGCATTTTTTTTTCCTGAGGATATTTTTATCTCACATTAGAAAATCTAACTTTAAAAAAAAAAGAGAAGGAAAGATCATGCAGATATTTCTAGACCGAAGTATTATTGAAAATGTGAACTTGGAGATCTACCATTTGTATTTTCTGGAAGTGCTATCATTTTCACAAGCCTGTTTCTCCCACAGGGTCTTTGCATTAGCTGTTCCGTTTCTCTGGAATATTCTTCCCTCAGATGGTGCTTGGCCCAGATAAGATATCACCTCTTCAGAGAAGTCCTCCCTGACCACCTAATCTCACTCACTTTCTATTACGTCTCTTTGTTTTATTTATTGTAGTATATTACCATGTGATTGTTTCATTTTTCTAATTGTTTATCCTCATCCTTACTGGACTAGAAGTACCCTGAGGTCAGAGGTCAAGCCTACATGTTTACTGTTATCTTCCCAGGATCTAGTATAGTGCCAGGCATTTCATAGATACTCAACAAATATTTTGTCAATTTGTTGAATTAATAAAGATCAAGATACGATTTTTTACTGTTATCCTAACGCATAGCAGTAATTTCTAATCTTTTGAGTCACATTTACCTTTCAGAATTGGATTAAAATTTTGACACTCCTCCTTAACGAAAATTTACGTACATGACTTTTTGCCTACAATTTAAGTTCATGGATCTCAGGCTAAGAACCTCAGCTCTAAAGGTGTATATACAAATATTAAGAAAATCGAATTGCACTATTGAGCTAAATGTCACCAAAAAATTAATTACTACAAATGAATTATAAATTTTAATGCTCATATTTTTACAGTAACCAATTACATGTTGCCTTTGGAGAATTTTGCAACCCTCCAGAGGAAAAAAAAGACTACCTATAAATGTTATATATTTTATTTATATGCTGGAAAGGATTTAGGGCCTACAGAAAAAGGCTAATAAAAATATATACTGTACAGCAATATAAAATGTATTTCAAGTAGGTAAGAAAAAATGAGTCAAAGGAAAAAAATAAGGGTAAGAACATAAGATAGGGTCATGAGAGAGATTCATACTCAAAATTTATGCCATGAAATTCAACACTCTTTCTAGAAGATAGTAACAAATTTTGTTCTCAGTTTTTGAGCAGCCAATGCAAAGGAGAGAAAAATCAGTTATGCCTTGCAGAGGGTCATATTTTATATATACTTATACGTGAATATATGTATATGTATATAATAGAAACTGCCTCTTAAAAGAAGAAAGCTTGAATATTGTAATAAAGAATAAAAAGATATATTTCTGGTGTTTTGTTTTTGGCATGTGCCCTTGTAGCTGAGCCTGAAATAACCCATTAAAAATGCTTTAAAATGACTAGCACTTTGAATGTTTATAATTAAGGTTTTATAGCTTATTGTAATTTTTGTCAGCAGTAGACCTTTGGAAGGAGGCCTCATTACACCAGTAAGAAGAGATGGAGCTTGTGTAATGAAGATAATGGGTTTTCTCTGTTTTCTTACAGTCCCTCTTTTTACCTAACCAAGCAGAGAGACACTTCCCCTCCATCACTCCACCATTTCCATTGTTGCACACTATTTAATAAAATGCTGGAAGCTCTCATTCTCTCCTTAAGAGGCATGCACCTAGGACATTGACTAAAGCAAGTTATTCCTGCTAACCTTAGTTGCCTTGGATAGGAGTCTATCTGGGACTTCTATGCCTTCTTTATTTGAGAGAGCAAATACAATAACTAGCTTCTTAGAACATTATGTGGATTTGTGGCATTCTCTGAGGGGCTATAAATGGATCACATTGACAGCTTTATTTGTCATTCTTAAATGGAATGTGTTTTTTTCCCCTTTGTGTTAAATCAAAATCAGATGACATTTCTTATTTCAATGTGGAATGTTTTTACTCTCATAATTGCAAAACGCATTCATAACTGATACTATTCTAATTTACAAAATTTGTGTTTCATGCTTTGGGGGCATGAGAAAAATGTGACTGAGGGAAAACATCTTATGCAACATTTATGTTTCGCCTGTTTATTGAGATCCTGATACAGTTGCTAGAATTCTGTCACCATATGGAAGCAGAGACAATTATATTGCATTTGATGACATGAATTTTAGAAGCTAAGATACAAAAAGGCATATCCAGCAGAATATCTACAATCCAGAGACTTAGGCATTTTTGAAATCTCTTCTCTCCTTTGTGTCCCCAGCATGTCTGTGGACCTTGTCCTCCTTTCCTCCCCTTGCAATGACTTCTATTCAATATATACAGTAGCAAAAATGAAGATAATAGGACTAGAAAATACTACCTTCATATCTTAGCACACATCTTATATCATAAAACCAGTTGCATCTGCTCAGGTGAAATGTTTCATTCAGAAACCCCTATCATTCCCATTCACCCACTACTAAGCCTGAATGAGAACGGAAATCTTCCTCCTTTCATTTCTTATATCCATTCAAAGATCTCAGTGCTCTTGTGACCCCAATTCTGTGCAAAATGTACTCCTAGCCTGGTGTTTAAAAATCCTGGTTGGTACATGTTTCTCACTGGATTTGTCTTTTCATACTGATTTCACACACTCACACTTTCAAAAAAGTTGTGTTTATTGATAATCTACTATGCGTTAGACACCGAATTGCATCAGATACTCCCTTCCTCCATTTGGCCTATGGACTGGGAAGGGAAGACAGTAAAAGAATGACACACATGAATATGAAATTGAAACTGTTCTAAGTGCTACAAAAGAGATAGAAGGTTCTGTAAAATGAGATCCAAATGATGCACAGGCATCAACTAGACCAGGCATATAGGCAGAAGGCATGCTGCACGGGGAAGTCCTCTAGCAGGAGACAGAACAGGCAGCATGAAAGACTGAGGGAAGGTCGGGCGGGGGGCTCGTGCCTGTAATTCCAGCACTTTGGGAGGCTGAGGTGGGCAGATCACAAGGTCAGGAGTTTGAGACCAGCCTGGCCAAGATGGTGAAACCCTGTCTCTACTAAAAAAAAAATTACAAAAATTATCCGGGCATGGTGGCATGCGCTTATAATCCCAGCTGCTCAGGAGACTGAGGCAGGAGAATTGCTTGAACCCAAGAGGCAGAGGTTCTAGTGAGCCGAGATTGCACCACTGCACTCCAGCCTGAGTGACAGAGCAAAGAGCAAGACTTCGTCTCCATCTCAAAAAAAAAAAAAAAAAAAAAAAAAAAAATTACTGAGGGAAGGCCACAATGTCTGGAGTACAGAAGAAGAGTGAACTGCTTAAGTCTGGAGATGTCATCAGGTCCATCACCATGGGAACCTTTTTAGCCATATCAGGAAATATGCCTTTATCCTAGGACCAGTGAGAAGATTGAGGATTTTGGTTGCTTTTGGTTTTTTTGGTGGGTAGGGAGTGCTGTAGTTAGTTACATCATCAATTTTACATTTTGAAAATATATTTCTGGCTACCATGTGGAATATGGGTTGGCAAGGGGGAAAGGTATGCAGATCAGTGAAATATTTCAGTAGAGAGATAGTGATACCCTGGGGAGAAGGATGAGGTGTTAGTGACTTCTGAAAGGTGAATGGATTCAAGAGATATATAGGAGGTAAAATTGACAGGCCACCTTCTGTGTTATCTATGTGCACCCCGTGAGGAAGTGTCAGGGAACAATGGAGGAGGAACATGTGTGTGAAAACAGATGCTAAGCTCAGTGTTGGACATGTTGAGTTTGAGATGTCTTGAGACATCACGGGAGACAGCAGACATTGGATTATGGGTGTGGGGCTTGTCAAAGATATAAACTTCTGACTCATCATGACATTCATAGGTCTGGAGGCAGATATGATTGCTTAGAGAAAGATAATGAAGCAAGTGATAGAAGAAAACACTGAGACCAAAATGCCTGGAGGAAATCAAACCCATAATGGCGCAGTAGTGAAAGATGAGCCCACAGAGGATGAAAGACAGCAAAAGAAACAGAAGGAAACCCAGGGATTCCTGGGTCATGGTGGGCAGAGGAGCAAGCGTTCTAGGAAAGTAGCAGGGGTCAGCTGAGTTGAAAGAAGAAGACTGAGAAATGTGTGTTTTATTGAGCATGGAGGGAGAATACTGGTCAGGGGAGAATTACTTTTGAATTAAAATAAAGAGAAATTGCTAAGTGATATGTATGGGAAATAACAGTTGTAACTGGTTCTGTCTGTCATCCTGCCTGTTTGAGAATATTTTACATGTTCACATCTTGCATCTGTCTCAAAAAGATTCTTGAGGAATAGGCAAGATAGAGAGAAAAATCATTGGCCTATTGGTGACCACTAGAAAGAGAGAGAAACTAAGATGGAGCATAGACCAGTCTGAGGTTCTGAGATCTGAATTGGAGAGAAAAGATTGAACCTGCACACCAAGAGTATTGTATGAGCACATTCCCACCTGTTTGTCCCATCAGTGGTGCTCCTACGGCCAGGGTAAATAAATGTCATGAAGCAATGCTGGCTTGCCTCTCCCACCTGCTTGCATTGCTATGTTGGGTGCAGGGTGGGGGTGGGGGGAGCCTGGGACATCACAGAGCACACGCTTGGGGACTTCCATGAACTGCAGCCTCAGTTTTCCTTCCTGCTTCTGCTTCAGCACCAAAGTTTGAACCCCACCCAGAGTAGGGGCAGAGTGGACGTCACTGTCTCAGCACAGGGACAAGGTGATAAGGCAGAGGTTAGATTGCACAGCTGTGAGCTGTCACTGGGAGGTAAGAGAAGAAAGATGTGTCTATGATTATTTGCAGTAGTTTGCCTATGAAGAGGAAGTGAGAGATTAGGGGGCAACTGGAGAGAGATAAGGCTGAGTAAACATTTATTCATTCAACAAATATCAACCTATCTTATATGTACTAGGCATTAGGACTAGGACAGGCACCAGGAAGACATTTTCCATTCCCCATGGAAAATCTACCATAAAATATACTTATGCCATAAAATAAATTCATGTGATAATCTCAAATGCATTTTATAATCTGATGTCTTAAAACAAATGCAACATTTTTCCTAAGATGTAAATACTTACTTGATTTTTATAAGATAGTCAAATTTGTGTTTTAAGAAAGAAAAATAACACATCAGCTTCTACTTTTTTCTCTCATTTTCTCTTTTCATTCTTTTTGTCTTTCAAATCAGACAGTTTTACTGTTGTCACTTATTATTCAAAAATATTTTCTAAAATGGTGTCCTTAACCCTATGTTCAGAGCCTTTTACAGTGCTATCTGCCTGAAAAAAAAAAATGCTTTAATCTCCTATAATTTTTAGAGCATTCAGTATTACCCCATGGAAGTTAGAAATGTGATTAAAGCAAGGTTTCCCTAGCTAGATTATAAACTTCCTGATAGTAAAGGCACTGCTGGGTGTATAGCTATCCAGAATAAAGCCAGAGTACTATAAATGCGACTTTCCTAGGAAGGGTACAATTAAGGATCCTTGGTTTGTAGAAGAGGAGGGTACAATGAATTCTTAACCAAGGATTCAGGAAGATCCCTGAAGGAGGTGGTATTTAAACTTGGTATTAATTCGTGTGTTCATCGCATCACTATTCACAATAGCAAAGACATGGGATTAACCTAGGAGCCCATCAGTGGTGGATTGGATAAAGAAAACGTGGTGTACATACACTGTGGAATACTTCACAGCCATGAAAGTGACAAAATCATGTCCTTTGCAGCAACATGAATGCAGCTGGAGGCCATTATCCTAAGTGAATTATCACAGAAATGGTAAACCAAATACTGTATGTTCTCACTTATGAGTGTGAGCTAAATGTTGGGTGCACATGGACATAAAGAAGGGAACAACAGACACTGGGGACTACTAGAGGGGGAGGGAAGGAGGGGCAAGGGCTGAACAACTACCTATTGGGTACTATGCTCACTACCTGGGTAACAGGATAATTTGTACCCCAAACCTCAGCATCCACACATTGTATCTATGTAACAAACCTGCACATGTATCCCTTGAATATAAAATAAAAGTTGAAATTATATTTTTTAAAAAATAAAATCTTGGTTCCTTGAAATAAATAAATATAACTGTGTGTTAAAAGTTGAGTATTTCAGACAGCAGAAAGCTACTAACCAGGGTCTCAGAGGCAGGAAACAACTTTTCGCAGGAGTTAGGGGGTGGGGAGGGTTTGATAGTGAGGGGAGATGGTTTAGAATGACTAGAGAGGTTATGTGGAAAGTGGTAAACGTATTGATCTCAGATCTTGGAAAACTGTGCTTGAAAAGTTTATCCTGTACAGGTCTGTTGAAGAGCTGCTAGAAGTTTTCAAGCAAGGGGAGAAGCATGAGTTTTAAGAAAAAGACTAGAAACACCTGGAAACCTGGGAAATGATGGGAGATTGAAAGCAGGAATACATTAGATGAGAGGTCATTGCCTACATGGGAGATGGAGGATGGTGGGTGAGTTTCTGAACTGTGTCAGTGACCTTGGATATGTCAATGGGAAATAGGGCTTTTTGTATGCAAGGCGGCATATGTGTATTGTGGGAAGTAAGAGAATGAAGATGATGCCAAGTGTCGAACCAGGGAGAGTGGCAGTGCCATTGATTTTAAGGAACAGGGAAAAAAGGCAAATTCAGGAGAGGATGGGGATGAAGATCTAGTTCACAAAAGCATCCAAAAAGATATAATTTAAGCTCTAAATGTGAATGAAATTGCTGCCAAGTGGAGAATCTTGTGGAAGGCCCACGTTTAAGGGAAGGCAGAAGAAGAGAAGCCAGAAGAAGAAAATTCAGGGGAGTTTCTTGAGATGGAAATTGAGGTTTCAGGAAAGACAAGAAAAAGATGTGGATTTCAAGGAAGAAGCCTCATGCTGTGATTTGTTTCACTGATATAATCACTAGGTTGTGCCTTTTCTCTTTCTCTTCCTTTCCCTGTGGAACGGCCCCATGAAATGGGCTGTGCAGTGGTCCGTTTTGTCTCACATCCGGGTCCACGCTTCATTTTTGCAGCTCTGCCCTTACTCATTAATGAGCAACAGCTGGCCTGGAGCCACCGGCAATCAACAATTGCCTTCAGAAACTCCTCCTTACTGTTGAGAAAATGACTTAGTAAAGAAGCTGCTTGTGTCTTTGTTAGAGAGGCGCAGAAAGGGAGGAGAGCTGGATGATTTGCCAATTGGGAGTTATTGGTTTTGTATTTAAGGTTGTCCTGATTCAAGCTTCAGGTTTGTTTCTAGGAATAACACAGTTTTTATGGCAATAATAACTACCTCCAGGCAAAACTACTGTTTTGCCCTTCAGTTTTTATATTAGGTAGTCAGTCCTACTCATAAAATAGTCCATTTTATCTCAATGCCTCTATTTCAGGTTTTACATGAAAAATTTCCCAATGAATTTTTTATTAGGAGGATAAAATATTTGGTTTCTTTGGAGGAAGTGATATGCTTTCTCCTAAGAATAAGACTTACGGAGTTTCTCCTACGAATAGGACTTTGTTTTCCTTTCACCTAAATTACCAAGAAATTCAAATCCAAATTATAACATCAATCACTTCAACTGTGTTGACCAGTATATATGGCCTATATATATATTACATATATAATCTTTTATTTATATTTTATTAATTTCTTGGAAAGCACCTCAAATCCTCAAGGTAAAAAGAAAGTCATAGCATAAATAAAAAATTTTATTGTTAAATAAATTCCTTTCCAAACATTATCTCATTTGACTGTCGAAACAGTCCTACTGAGTAACTGGCATTATTACTTCCACCTGGAAGATGAGGGCAGCATCAGGAAGTTGAGAACTTAAAGTTCACTCAGATGAAAACTATGAGTGAGATTTGACCCCAGATATTCTGTCTCCAAAGGCTGTAGTCATTTCAGCCTTCTTTGCTCTGACTTTTGTAAGCAGCTAGGAGATTTGTAAATGGCATGTAGTTGGCTGGCACACTTCTCATTCTCATGAGAAATAATCACTGACATAAGAAACTAATATTGTTTGAGTGGTTTTCTTGAGAGTGAAACATTCCATGCTTGTATGTATCTCTTTCCTAGGTTTTATAATAATCAAGAAGCACATGAAAGAGGCCTCTTCATCAAGCATTCTTGGCTAAGTTCTGAAGATGGAATTGAAGTTGATTTTCCCCCTTCATATGGTGAGTAACTACTAATTTAGGTAACAGAATTGGCTTTCCCCTTTCTCACAATATTTAACAAAGAAATGGAAAAGCATCTTGCGTAAAGATGGCATGACTTATGAATAATATCTAGATTGTCTTCATTATGTTTCACAAAAAATAGAAATATTTCATTTCTTAGTTCAATTATGGGTTTTATAAATTCTAGTTGAATATGTTTTCTCTGGTTTAGAATTTGAGTCATTTGGACCTACATATGAGTTTTGATTACTAAAATAACATAACTCTTCTACCCACTTTATACGCACTTAAAATTCTTTAGTGCGTAGCATTTTGTACAGGAAATTGACATGTGGACTCTGAAAAGTCATGGCCGTATACAAGAAAGATTTAGAAATGACCAGATTGCTGTGCGTGGCATTTGTCTTTTTCCCAGATGCTTAGCTTGGAGCATCCGCCCTTTTTGGCCTGGGCACTGAATGTCTTTAATTAGAAAATCTTATTAGAACTAGAGTCATCCCAAGTGAGTAAAATCAGCTTTTGAAAAAAGGTCCACATTATTGAGTTTTTTCCCCAGAGTATTGTGCCTAAAAAATGTAGAATTATTTGAAATGGACAGTATGGACAGTTTACTTTCCTTTGTCCACCCATAAAATTATTTGTTATTTTCACTCTTCATTATATTTTATTTTTCTTCATATGTTTATATGGTCTAATGCATATTTAAAAGGAAAATTCTCTGTGTGTAGCTGCAAATATTGTAACATTTCATTTATTCCAAAGAATTAAGATGGTGGGCATATATGAATTTGTGGGAAAGCTGAATTATAGATAACTCTTAAACAAATGTGGCTTTTATTATCTTTAACTACATGTACTAACTTCAACAAAACCTTATAAAGTGGAAGTCCTTAAGGAGACCTGTTATAATAAATCATATGAACATTTTGTTATTAGCATATAGATTGGATGTATGTAGGAACTTGTAAAGTGCCTGAGGTTCCTTGAAAATTGTTTATTCTGTGTCTAAACAGTGTACATAAGACTGAAAATAAATGTTTAAAACACCATATATTATCCACCTATAAATAAAGTGTTTACAAAGCAAAAGTAAATGTCCACCCAGCTCATGAACAAATTACCAAAATATTTTAAATTTATTGAAGTCCCAAATTAATGAGATATTACCATGTGTGCATAAATAACTTAAAGAATAAAATTTGCTGATCCTTTTCTCATATGGATATTTGTGCTAATGAACCAGGATCCTATTTACACTATTAGTCCCCAAAGTAATTGCTTGTTTGAAGAAGTTCTGTCTTATGGGTTTTCAGTTAATTAAATCTATTTGCATTTTATGCACACATTTCAAATTCTCAAGCCCTATGTTTCATAAGCCAGATTCAAATATGTTCATGTAATAATATCTCTCATTAAGGCTGTAGTCTTTCATTTTTAAAGGAATGTTCAGAATAGCCATATGCATAAAACACTTATTAATGAAATCCTATCAATATTTTAGAAAAGTCAATCCATTAAATGTTATTTTTTTAGTTTAAATTTTCCTATTGGTAATGGTGATTACTATGCTGAACAGACTTCCAATCTGTAATGTTTCAGTTAACTTAATTTATTCAATGATTTTTTTCCTTTGATTTTGCGTGTCAGTTTTTAACTTCTAATACGGCTTTAGAGTTACAAGCACCCTTTACAAGCTACGTGCATATTAACCGATAGATCTTGCCTACCCAATTGGAGCAAAAATATGGAGCAAAACTTTTCTAATTTTAATACTGAGGAACAGAGTACAATAATTCAGAAAGTTAGAGAGATTTTAAATGGTTTAGTTTTCAGGTAGTTGTCAAATATTTGATCAAGAAGTTGGGAATTAAAGTAAGTAAGTGATAAAAATTGTAAATGTCTTCATTAGATCCAAACTATGGAAATCTTTCATTGCTACCCTACCTTGGAAGCTGGAAAAAGTTACTGCAGTTAGGAGGTAGAAGAAATAGAGGGAAAGGCCAGAAGGAGGGCAGGGCCAGGAAGCTCTGCAGGGTCCCTGCTGTGTAGCAAGGCAAGGCCAGACATTGGGGAAGGTACCCAGGGGCACAATTTGGAAAGCAGGTTTGAAATCTAGTTTTGAAATCATGCCTTACTAAACATCTTTAGGGGGTTATTACATGTTCACCTAGCTCAGTGTTTGGGTGTATTGGAGTGCATCTAGGTATATTCCTCTTTGCAAAGATGTAAAATGCAAAACCTGAATACATTTAGATTCAAAAATTCCAGCCTAGTATTATATCTGAATCAATAAAGAGTAAAGTATCCAAGAGGAAAAAAGAAAGAAATGATATACTAAAATCAGGATAAGTGTGACACTTATTTTATTCTTTTACATAGAATAATATTGGACAATAATGTGCCTTTGTCCACAACGTGGGATTACACTGTAACTATAAGAAGAAAAACAATTTTTGATACCCTGAAAAACTCATTATCTTATAATAAGCAAATTTCATTCAGTTAATTGTTATTGATTCATTTAAGCAATGATCTATGTAAAGTGTAATACCAATAGTCTCCTAAGACGATATCATTTTCACTGGAATCGCCCTAAGGAAGCATTTCTTCTCATTTAGAGAAAGTAGGGATAAAGCACTTGTATTACCATTTGTATAAATTTTTAATACTGAATAAAATATTAGTATTTAGCTTAATATTGATTCCCAACATAATATTCCTCCATAATGGCATGCTAATTGGTTAGAATTAAATCAGACAGATTCAAGAACACTGAGAATAGACCATCCAGCACTTGTAATTTGTTTTCATTAGTTTCCAGAATTCCAGTTAAAATGGAATTAATCTGTCGATTAAAAGACCATGGAACAATAAAATTTATGTGCCTTATGTCATGTGCACTGCCTTTCCCTCCCACTGATCCATGCCCACCATAAGAAGGAGAGGAAGAAGAGGAAAGAGGGCAAATGAAATGCACATGAAATTCACATGTGAATTTCAACTTCAATGTAACCATGTTCAAGAGTGAGACAATTTATATGCATTCTAGCTCTGTAACTTACCATCTATGAGACCTTAGGCATTTTATGTAAGTCTCTGGGAGCCACAATTTCCTCATCAGTAATATTAGTCTAACAGTATCAGCCTCCTAGAGTCATAGAGGAAGTAAAACAGAGGTTCCCAATAGGAGGAAGTTTTGCCCGCCAGGAGAAATTTGGCTGTAACAATTGGAGGGGCTGAGTGTGCTACTGGTATCTAGGGAGGCCAGGGATGCTTGCTAATTATCCTAGTTGCACAGGATGGCCCCCAACAACAAAGAGTCATCTGGCTAAAAATATCAATGGTATCAAGGTTGAGAAACCCTGGAGTAATGTGAAGTAATATATGCAATGAGCACAATGCCTGACACACAGTACACCCTCAAAAATATTAGTATAATTATGTTGTTATTGTTGTCATTTGAGAAGGAACTCCACATCACCCAAATGGTATCAGTACTGAGTACTATCAACAGTTCAGCAAGCCCATCCCAGTACAGTTAGTCATGACTGTCTGGTAAGTTATCTACTTGAAGTGGCAAATATATAGGTGCCTTTAGGAGTAGAGTTACCCACTTAATACTTGACTAGTCTAGAAGGCACATAGATATGATTATAGCAAAGTTCATGGGCCGCCATTTAATTTCTCAGAAATTAGTCATTTAATCTTTTCAGAAATTGGAAGAAATAGAAAAAGACAAATAAAAAGTAACTTACAGGCCAGGTGCAGTGGCTTACGCCTGTAATCCCAGCCCTTTGGGAGGCTGAGGTGAGTGGATCACCTGAGGTCAGGAGTTTGAGACCAGCCTGGCTAACATGGTGAAACCCCATTTCCACTAAAAATACAAAAAATTAGCCAGGCATGGTGATGCACACCTGTAATCCCAGCTACTTGGGAGGCTGAAGCAGGAGAATCGCTTGAATCCAGGAGGTGGAGGTTGCAGTGAGCCGAGATCGAACCATTGCACTCCAGCTTGGGCAACAAGAGCGAAACTCCATGTAAAAAAAAAAAAAAAGAAAAAAAAAATTAACTTATAGTACCAAGTGACTGTTAACTTTTTAACTTGTGCTGTTGGTAATGCATCAGGAGTCTCCTGATGATCATGTTTTACTTTGTAAAATAAGCTAATATTTGGACAAATGGCTCAGAAATATGGTCTGATTAATATAAGATCTTGATTCACTGGTTATATGATATGTGAATATTATCAATTTCAAAACCAGTTGAATACATTAAATAGTTTTGACTTGATGCTAAACTATTTTAAGAGGGGAAAAAAATCTTAGTTAATGCAAGAGTTTTGAGGTCAGACGTGAGTTTGCATTTCAGCTTTACAATCTTCAAGCTGTGTGACCTTGGATAATTTACCTAATTTCTCTGCGCTCAGTTTCTTCATCTGTTTAATGGGCATAAATTTACCTCGTAGGGCTCTTGAGAGAATTGAGACACAAAGCATTTGGCATATAAGTGAGTAAATGAACACAGTTACTATTTTCATCATCTTTATTATTTTGACTCTAAAGTAATTCTGGGGACCTTGCGTTGCCTTGGAGTTCTAATCATAGCCTTCTCTTCTCATTGTAAAGAATGATAGCTATGATGTTAACTACTTTTTACTGACAGAGAAACTTGAAATTACATTTATTACCTCAATAAACAGAAATCTTAGAGTCACTTCAAAAAAATTCATTTCTGAAGAAAAAAGAAAACTTATATATCAAACATGGAATTTCCCAGTAAGGATATTTTTAAGGAAATGGCAGATTTCCAAAATTAAAGAAAGAAAAATGTACACATCTTTCTAGCATATTTTAATATAGTTGATAATCCACTTTTTAATTAGCCACCTAATTATAAACCAGTAGAAATTTCCCCAGGTGAATGTAGTAACCTACTTCAGAGAGGGGAAGTGGCTCTTTGAATGGGCATTCCTACTGTGAAATTTGACAGTTTTTCAGTCCCAATTTGTTCTAAACTTAAACAGCTCAGGAGAGATGGGAAAGAGCTCTGTTTCATAACCTAATCATTTCTACTGCCAGGAAGGTTGAGTAGAAGGCTAAATTCTAAATTCGCCTTTCATCAATGTTTAGATTTTTCCTTTTTCTTTATTCCCCAGAGAAGACCCCACTTTTCATATGTGTTCCCATCGTTCGTATGTTCTAAGTTTGAAAATAAAACACTTACAATTTATCCAAACTCTGGGTTCCTTCATCTTTCTTGGTGGTATGCTTTCTGCTTAACTGCTCATGTTTCCCCAACTTCCAACTCTCAATAAGCAAAGGACTGAAAGGTACCTGAGAAGAGCATCTCGATGTCATGATAGACACTTGTTTAATTCCACAACCCAGTCAATGTTAAGGAGCAACATTTTATTTTTATTTTTATTTTTATTTTTTGAGACGGAGTCTCACTCTGTTGCCCAGGCTGGAGTGCAGTGGCCGGATCTCAGCTCACTTCAAGCTCTGCCTCCTGGGTTCACGCCATTCTCCTGCCTCAGCGTCCCGAGTAGCTGGGACTACAGGCGCCGCCACCTCGCCCGGCTAGTTTTTTGTATTTTTTTAGCAGAGACGGGGTTTCACCATGTTAGCCAGGGTGGTCTCGATCTCCTGACCTCATGATCCGCCCGCCTCGGCCTCCCAAAGTGCTGGGATTACAGGCTTGAGCCACCACGCCCGGCCAGGAGCAACATTTTAAATCTTATTCCTTAGCATTCGATGCTTGAAGTTCCCAAAGTTTAATCATTTTTTAAATCATATGTTCATAACTTAGTCAAAAATGTGTTCAACTTACCAATTGGTCCAGTGGACATTTCTTGATTTTTGTATTGAATTATCTCTTCCAGCCAGTTTTAGCTTTGTGTAATTACAACTCTAATATGTTTGCATTTCATTTTAAACTATCCCCTATCATTAATGTCTTGCTCATATTCATTAAGCTAATGCAAAGAGGAGAGTTGAACTATTAATTTTAATGAATTTAACTGATCACTTTGCTTCCACCCTTGCCTCCTACAGTCTTTTTTTCAATAAAGTATAAATCATATCATTTTGCTCCTTGACTCAGAATCCTCCATTGGCTGCCTGTTTCATGCAGAGTCAGCCAGCAATGACCTGCCTGACCTCACTTCCTTCTGGTTCCTCCTTCTCCTGTTCTACTCTACTCCAGCCACTCTGCCAGAACACATAGTATGTTTCTGCCTCAGGACCTTTTCACCTGCTGTTTGCTCTGTCTGGAACACTTTTCTTTAGTCACACATCCACAACTTGCTCTCTCACCTCCTTGAAGTCTTTCTTCAAATCTCACGTTCTCAATAAGATCTTCACTAACTACCCTTCTAGAAATGTAATCTCTTCCCACACTTTCTAGTTCCCTTTTCTGATTTATTTCTCTCTGTGATACTTGCCAACTTTTGATAAATGATGTAATTCACTCATTGTTACAGTCTTTCTCCCTCATCTAAAACATAAACTGCAAGCAGGCAATGATTGTTGTTGACTTTCACTGCTGTATCCCATGTACTCCAGTGCCTGGTATTGGTTAAATTGAAGTTGAATTGCACCCGTATTCACCTCATTTCTTTTCCTTCAGAGCCTTAATTTGACATTCTGCAATATAGTGTTTGTGTATTCTGGTGTTCTGCCTTTGTTATAGTTTGTTTAGGAAAACTTTGATCCCCTTACCCACAGCTGGATTTATGAGATGGAGGGCATGGTTTCATTGTATTTTCTTTTTGGCCATTGATAAACTTTAACTAGGTAAGTTTGCATTTTAGCCATATTCCTTTCCCTATTATTTTTCCTATTGGGCAAGAAACTGTTATCACCAAAATGGTACATTTACTGGGATAAATTAGAATCCTGATCAAAATACTCCTGGATAAATCCTGAGGCAAAAAGAGGTAGATACAGATGAAAATGACAAGCTCCATAAGCAATGAAATGAAAAAACAAATAAGGATTAGTTTCCTTTGAACCTAGGCACACTTTTCCTAGCACACATGTTCCTAGCATAAATATTAGAGCCTTGAACCTGGTTCAAGAAAATACCTACCTACTGATGACAAGGAAGCCATAAATATAATTCATGACCAAAGATTAGTTACTGTTTATTATTGCTGGTGACACATGATACATTGGGGGAGATTTGGCAGTGTTTCAGACATCTCCAGCCAGCCATTTATCATTTCATAGAAGAAGAGGAGATATTTCTATATTAATGGCCTCTATAAAAGGAAGTGAGTGGAGGAACATCTGATATGTTTTGTCATTGAGAATCAAAGGGACATTGACAATGTTAAAAATGTGCTGAGTGTATTACAGATTTTGTACAAGTAGGTCTTCAAAATAACAATACTCTATTAAAAAAAGAAAAAGAAGAAGAAGTAGAAGAAGAAAGGAACTATGTTCTATGTTGTTAACTCTCTCTTGTGCCCTTGAATGACATTTCTGGATGCGAGCTGAGAAACAAAAGCTTGATTTATCTCTAGAGCCAGCAACATTTTGAGCAGCTTGATAGCCTTGAGACCCTGCTGACTCATAGCCATGCTGCTGTCCCAGCACGGGTTTACAGTGCAGATCATTTTGATACAATATGCAAAGACCCAACATACACACTCTCACTGCCAACTTAGCATTAATTCTCTATCTCCATCTATAATGTAGAATAAAACAAAGCCCAAAGCATGTTAATAACTTCCACTTGATTGAGAAATTCAAACCCATGTTCCTTTTGTAACTGCTGTGTCTATGCAAGTGGAGACATAAAGCCCTTTGGGAGAAGACTTTAAATATGGGGTTGGAGATGTGAACAGCCAGGAACTTTGTCTCAGAAATGGTGGGAATAAGCCACTGAAAAGTTGTTTTCACATGGCCAATAACTTCTGTGATGCTTTGCAGAATTCTGAAGACACCATTAAAAATTAAATAAAAAGCCTCAGCTCAGTTTTGTGTGTGCTCCAATAGGCAAAAATATATATTTAATGCAGAGGGTGTTGAATCTGAATTAGTACAAATATTATTAATTTAATGTTCATACTGCATTTTACGGTTTATAAACAGCTTAGCAATAATTTTATACATTTTTCCTCACAGCAGCACTGTAAAATATATCAGCATTTTATTTTCCCATTTTATAGATGAGGCAACCTTTAATAAGTGATCTATTTCTTTCCTGTGCATATTGGTTAACGGGTAAATGATTAATTTATGTCTACATGAACTTCATCATGCAGAGTATTTATTTTAGTGTGAGTTGGTATTTATTTTACCCGCAAAGCATTACAGTATCCAATTATATATGCATGTTTTAAAGGCAGTAAAGCAGCCACCAGTAGTTAATGCAACATTAAGTCAGAGATTTTTAAATCCACATAAATTCTGAGTTAGGATATTTAAATCAGTCATCCCTTTTTCACCCCCTTGGTTCATGTGGGTGAGAAATGGTCCTTCTATAAAATGACCATGTGGTATCTGGGGAGTGGGACAGGAAAGATGTATTGAGATTTACAGAATTTACAATATTAACGGTAAAACAAAGAACCAAGTGGTTTATAATTACATTTGGTGAGAACAAAGTAAACAGATCTTATCATTTGCCTCTGCCTGTGGAATGGCTTGTGATTGTGAGGCATCTTTTTTGGTCTCTTTCTTCTTTCACTTTCTGCCTTCATTTCTTACTTTTGTTTTCTTTATTAATTTTTGCATCAGTAAAATGGTTGTCTTAGCTGCTTGTATGGAGGAGCATAACCAGCCACACATAAGTGACATGTTAAGGTTTCATAAATAGGGCAACACCCCCTGAAGCTGTCGTTGGCATTATTTCTCCATATTGTATTATGTTATATTGAGCTATAAGTAAAATTGCTTCTTTCAAAGTGTGTGGTACTTAAAGGCCAAGGATCTCAAAATGCTCCCTAAGCACTGACTCAGCTAATACACTTCTAATATCATCCTACTCCTCTAATCCTACAATTTAGACAGGAAAAGCACCAAAAGTTTCAGTCATTTTATTCTAAGTCAAAATTCATTTAATTAGAAATATGCCTTCTTTCCATGATAATTTATAATATATAATTCTCCTTCATTTCCAGATCTCAAGACTCTTAAATTTAGCCAATGAAGCTAAGATTTTTAAAAATTTATTGCAAGGAGTCCCTGCCTTAATTCCACATGCAAAAGTTTCTGGTAAAGTCTAAAGATTGGCTTGTTAGCTGAGCTGTCAAAGGCAGATGCTTTAAAACACATTTTTTTGTGTTAAATATTAAACTCTTTCTGAATCCAGAAATTCTCTTTCAAATTTAAAATGTATTTTTGAAACCAAAAAGTGCTTACCAATCCAGAAAGTGCTCTGATCTGAATTTAAAGGAAATATTTTTATTATTAAAAATTTTGTACATAGTGAAATATAAAACCCATTACATCAGATCTACCAATAAGACAACACATTATGAGGTAATATTTTTAAATGTGTGATTTCCTATCAAGTCTATTGGACAATATCCACTTAATTGGGGCATAGAAGTTTTAAAAACTGCATCTTTAAAACAAACAAGGGGCATTACTACAGAGGAATGTCACTGAAATGTTCGTTTCAGACTTCTTGCATAGAGACTGGCTGTAAAAGGAACAAGAGTGGGCTGTACTTCAGTATACAGTTTCCGAACTCAGAGTTAAATACACTTGACCTGTGAGTGGGCTTTGTAGATTATTTTTATATAATGAAGGCTTTTACTATACGTATATAAATAGGGAGATTTCGGCGATCTTACTCTCTGTGATAAAAATAGAAATGAATATATATATACACACACACACACACAGTCAAAAGAAGCATTTCAAATATTCGAGTACAAATTAAATATATGAAGTACATAAATTTTCTCCTTTAAAAAAATCCTTCCAGCTAATAAAATATCCTAATGAAATGCTGTTACTGCTTTCCTTATGTGCCACCGTTGCAATATCTAGTACCCCTGGGCTTTTCCTAGTCTAAGACTTTTTCGATGGCATTTATTATTCCCATTTACATTTATTTGACCCATATTGCAGCTTCTAAATTGGATATATCATTTTCCCCTGAGAATTTCGTGTCCTTACCTAGCCTTACAGGAGAACTGTGAATTTATATCACTTTCTAGTGCAACAATGAACTGACTGGGCAGAGAACCAGATAAGACACCTCCCTTCCACTTCCTCATTTTCCACCATCCCCTTACAGACCATGAGGTGCAAGTGACATCTTATTATTGTAAATGTTGAACTGGGCTTGATTCCCAGGTTCTCAGTTTTGTAATCTCAGAACCCATTATTATAGCGTTTCTGTTTTCATTGATTGTCATCTTTGTATATATTATTCTGTTAGCTTTTGCCAAAATGTAACATTTCGAAGAGAGACGCTATGGAAAAACTGAAAAATCATTTTGTTCATGCTAAGTAAAAACACTGCATTCCCTTTCAAAGAGAATTTATATATAATCAGGTATTCATGAGTTTTCAGAACAGCACGTGGAGAATGTTACTGAAACTCCATCTTGCTTCCATATGAAGTCAGCACAGCACTTAGTCAATTATTACCTAGTATTTCCATGCAAGAGAGCAAGTAGCATTTTAGCTTAAAATTTCAGCATTTAGCCTACACATCACTTAAAAACTCTTATGAGTAAACATGCTTATCCATCAGAAATTGTTTTTATTTGATAGTGCAAGTACAGAAAAAGGAGATTCGAAAGGGCAAATGCAGGCAGTGTCTTTCCAGCAATTGATAGGATATGGAGATTCTGGGACAGGAACACAAGTCTCTGGACCATGTAGCAAATGTGTCCCTGGTGACAGAAAAATGCATTAGGTTGTCATGGCCTAAAAATACCAGCCATTTACACCTTCTAGCGAATTCCCCTGGTTCTGAACCCAGACTAACTTGGAACCAGTTCATTGATTATGATTCTCCTTCCCATATACTTGGATTTATATCTGTATCTATACCTTTAGGGAAAAATACAGCAGTCAGTCAATATAGCTCATTAGCTTGATGGATATATTTTTATTATAAATTAGTATATTGGCATGCTGCTATTTGGAAGCATTTTAATTAATGTGGATGTTACCAATGAGGTCATTTTAAGATCATACAGCTATCAGCCACACATACAGAGGTAGAAGTTCCATTTCTAGAACAAGAGATGAGAGAGTCATTTCTTACCCACATTTGCTTATAAAAAATATAGTCATCCCCATACATGCCATCATGATGCCTTCTCTAACCCACAGAAAAGAGAACTAATGTTTATAAGAAATTACGGTCAGTTTACCACTATCCTCGAGAAATAAAGTTTCTTCTGCAGGTTCATGCAACCAGTAAGTAATTAGAGGTGACATTAAAACTCAGTTCTGACAGATGTCCTTTCAATGAAACTTGTAGCTCTGCCTAGAATCAACTACTAGCAACATTCCCTGACTAGGAGAAACAGATGAGAGTTCTTTGGCTGCTAAAGAATAAACACTGATCCTATTGGTTACTTCTTCTAAACAAGTCTGAACTCAAATCCCATGCCGGAGAAATGGGTATTATCCACCGGCCCCCAATCTCGATGGATGTGTGGGAAAACCTTTTCTAACAATTTAGCTATGTATATTTTTTGGAGTCTGATTTTAAAATGAATGGCAACACAAAGGCATTTTGTTCATAGTAAACTTAAGTATTCATTGTATTCTCCTTATCTTGGAATTTGAAAAACAAAGAGAAACTATAGTTATTTTATCAAGCAGTTTGATAGTTGTCTTTCATGTCTAGTTATATCTCTTGATTTAGTCAGAGTATGTAATTAGTCATGAACCCAGTTTCCATTATTACGTTTTGTCAACTGAAATATTGTTTTGTTTCCAAGTATACATTTATATTATTTACCTATAACTAATTTGAAAATGGTTTTAAATATATGTATTTGAAACCGTTGGAAAGAGGGGTGATGACACTCTTAACTGATTATAGACTTAGTGATGCACAGGTGAAATATTTTAGGTTTGCACCACACAGATTAGGTATCAAGAGTATTATATTTCGTGTTATAGAGATAAAAAATTCTGATGATTATTTTTTATCCTAAAGAATAACAGACACCAAATGGCATTTATTCAGTCATTTTGATTTAATTTAATAAGGTCATACTTCCATCTTCAGGTAAACTATTTTGCCTAAACTAGTTCAAACATTAGCACCTTTGCTTTGAGAAAAGATCATCATCACCTACACCAGGAGCTCATTTCAGTGTTTAGTGTCCTTCCTCACTTTGAAGAAATTCTTCCTAGCATATAACTCAAGTCAGTCCCCAAGTGGCCCATATGTTCTCTTCTGCAAGTAATGTAATACTTAATTATTTTGCTTATTCTTGATTTTTCATCCTTTAAAGCTCAGTTTGAATCTATGTTCTTTTCCCGTTATCCCAGGCCACCAGGTTTCTCCTAGTCTAGTATAGCTTCATGGGCCTTCTGTGTTACTGATGGCATTATCTCAGTTGTTGGTGTTGTTTCTTTTGAATATGAAACTCAACAAGTGTTGCCCTCCTCATTTAGTTCTGATATTTTTATGATGTAATCCCTAAGTTACTTTTTTCAGAATTCCTTCAGAAATGAAGTGCTAATTAAAAACAACAACAAAAAAGAAGGCTGTTAAGAAGGCTTAAATACAGTTTATGCTAAAAATTTTAAAGAAGAGGATGGACAATTTTCTCTCTTGGATGCTGTTTTGAATGTAGACAGAAAGATAAACTCAGTGGCCCCCTGATGATCTCCTAGCTCTGTGATTCTGTAATAATCTTAGCTTGTAACATCTCATTTTCTGCAACCACTAAAATCTTATCTGCCCTGAGATATGTGAGTGTTTAACAGATGAGAACCTTTTAATCGAGTGAAGACTCTGCTTGTTTTCTCGGAAGTAATTTTCTTAATAATGCTTACCTTTATATTTGAAGCAGCCCATATTGAATCCTTAAATCCAGAGAAAATCATAAACAAAAAATTAACAGGCATACTATATAATGATATGCAATCAGTCCTTGGCTTTTGCTTTTGTTGCTCGGCATTAGAAATATTTTCTTCTGTAGTCATAGTTTAAGGATTCATGAACCCCATTTTTTTCAAACTAAAATCATTTTCGCTTTCGACACTGCACTTGTTTCTATTTAAACGGGGAATTTTGTTAACATCAGTGGATATTTTGCCTCCAAGTGAGGCTACCTTCCAAGCAGGGTTGCCATAGAGCAAATTGCATTTGACAAGGCTGTCTGGGGAAGATTAAGCAGTAGTTAGATTAAGCTTGAGTTTGCCATTTAATCCACCACTACTGGTATTGTGTACTAAGCCGATGATCATACTTAGAAGAACAACAATTAGGTTATTAGTTTTCTTTCTTTTTTTTTTTTTTTAATTATACTTTAAGTTCTGGGATACATGTGCAGAACGTACAGGTTTGTTACATACACATGCCATGGTGGTTTGCTGCACCCATCAACCTGTCATCTACATTAGGTATTTCTCCTAATGCTATCCGTCTCCTAGCCCCGCATGCCCTGACAGGCCCTGGTGTGTGATGTTCCCCTCCCTGCGTCCAGGTATTCTCATTGTTTAACTCTTACTTATGAGTGAGAACATGCGGTGTTTGGTTTTCTGTTCCTGTGTGCGTTTGCTGAGAATGATGATTTCCAGCTTCATCCATGTTCCTGCAAAGGACATGAGCTCATCCTTTTTATGGCTGCATAGTATTCCATGGTGTATATGTGCCACATTTTCTTTATCCAGTCTATCACTGATGGATTGGTTCCAAGTCTTTGCTATTGCGAATAGTGCCACAATAAACATACATGTGCATGTGTCTTTATAGTAGAATGATTTATAATCCTTTGGGTATAAACTCAATAATAGGATTGCTGAGTCAAATGGTATTTCTTTTAGATCCTTGAGGAATCGCCACACTGTCTTCCACAATGGTTGAACTAATTTACATGCCCACCAACAGTGTAAAAGCATTCCTATTTCTCCACATCCTCTCCAGCATCTGTTGTTTCCTGACTTTTTAATGATCGCCAATCTAACTGGTGTGAGATGGTATCTCATTATGGTTTTGATTTGCATTTCTCTAATGACCAGTGCTGATGAGCATTTTTTCATGTGTCTGTTGGCTGCATAAATGTCTTCTTTTGAGAAGTGTCTGTTCATATCCTTTGCCCACTTTTTGATGGGGTTGCTTTATTCTTGTAAATTTGTTTAAGTTCTTTGTAGATTCTGGATATTAGCAGTTTGTCAGATGGATAGATTGCAAAATTTTTTTCCCATTCTGTAGGTTGCCTGTTCACCCTGATGATAGTTTATTTTGCTGTGCAGAAGCTCTTTAGTTTAGATCCCATTTGTCAATTTTGGCTTTTGTTGCCATTGCTTTTGATGTTTTAGTCATGAAGCCTTTGCCCATGCCTATGTCCTGAATGGTATTGCCAGGTTTTCTTCTACGGTTTTCATGGTTTTAGGTCTTACGTTTAAGTCTCTAATCCATCTTGAGTCAATTTTTGTATAAGGTTTAAGGAATGGGTCCAATTTCAGTTTTCTGCATATGGCTAGTCAGTTTTCCCAACAGCATTTATTAAATAGGGAATCCTTTCCCCATTGCTTGTTTTTATCAGGTTTGTCAAAGATCAGATTGTTGTAGATGTGTGGCATTATTTCTGAGGCCTCTGTTCTGTTCCATTGGTCTATATATCTGTTTTGGTGCCAGTACCACGCTGTTTTAGCTACTGTAGCCTTGTAGTAGAGTTTGAAGTCAGGTAGCGTGATGCCTCCAGCTTTGTTCTTTTTGCTTAGGATTGTCTTAGCTATACAGGCTCTTTTTCAGCTATTTTGGAATCAGTAGAAAATTTTAGAAATAATTTCTACAAATATAAAGTGAAAAAATAGACCTCTCATGTATCAGATGGATAATTTACTTAAATTCAGGTGCTAATGTTATTATTATTAATTACATCAATAATGATAATGATGGTGGTAAGAGTATCCCATAAAAACTAGCTACCTTGAGCTAATCTGTGGCAAAGCTTTATAGGTATCATTTTCATTGAATCATCACAAAAGTTCTCTGAAGTTTTACCAAAATAAAAATGGTGAGTTATGCATATATTCTGGGACATTTTTTCTGATACTGACTTTGACTCTCCGTGTATATTTTTACAAGGGGTTGTTTAGCATTCAGTTGATTATTTTTTGTTATTTGGTCCAACTGAAGTTTAGATGATATAGAATGAACATAGAAAACCATAGCATTAATCTTGCACTGTAAAAGTCCTATTTGTATTGTGACAAAAATATAAATGTAAAGCAAGCAGAAAAAAAAAGCTATGTAAGCTCTTTTCTGACTGCAGTACTGTTAAAAAGTATTGGACTTATGTTGTTTGGTAAAGTTTCTATTGTGCTTACTATAAATGCAAAAATAATTATGCTACTGTCCAAAATGATTCTGAAGTTTCATAGTGAACTGTTTTTATCAAAAATTTATTAGTTCCTCAGGTAAATGTGAAGCATTGAACTTGATACAATCACTGAGATCCATGAAATACAGAATTAATATTCAATACAGATCTGAATTATATGGATCAGTAAATATTTGATCTAAGGAACTAAAAAGGAAAATGCATGTTATTATTAATATTCCTGTCTCTTGAATAAATACATGACTTCTGGATGGTATCATGAGTTTATATACCTGAAGAGAGTAGGATTTAGTTATGCTGATATAATATAAACTGTGACTACCACTCAAATCACCTAAGCCCCACTGTACTCAAAATGAGGAAGCATTTTTAATATAATAAGCAAAATTGGAATAGACTTGTAACCATCAATAACCTGTTTTTTTAATTATAGCATTGACAGAAAGGTTGCTATTTACTACTACAGACAAACAATCGGTGATCACTATGACATTTTGCTAAATGAAAGCAAGCTTCATCCATGGCATTGGATGATGCCCTGGCCAGATACAGTTGGAGAGTCCAATGGAAACCCAGTCTTTAAGTAATGATTTTACCCAGTTGGCCTTCTATGTGTCAATCAAACAGTTGGCCCAGTTCACCATTTCTCTCCTTGCTGACACCAGAACTGAAATGGGTTGATGTTTGAAGTCCTGTAGTCTTCTCTTAGGTGTCCACCTGAGAATGGGGGAAGGGATTATAAGCCTTATATTCCATTATCATCTAAGGTATTATTATTCTATTTCTTTAAATACTAAAAGCATAGCCTAAAAGTGATCCAAAAAGCTAAGTCATATTATGATGCAATAAATGCCTAGTAAACAACTCTGGAACTGAAGACTCTCAAGATTGAAGGGGACCTTAAAGGTCATAGTTGATGATCCTAAACTCTTCTGACAACTGAAGTGATGCTACAACGCACAGAAAATAGGACTCTCTTGACCTTCCAAATTCAGGCTGTTCTGATGGATAGAAAATCCTAATTGAGCCATAATGTGTCTCTCTATAAATTCCCCCTTACTCATCCCAGATGTAACCTTTGGGGCTAATGAACTGTTGACTTCCTCTTTGATGCCCTGACAAGCTCCTTTCTAACACTTCACTATTTCTTCTGTTTTCCTTCCTTCAACACCCTACTCACTTTCGCCTGAACATACTCTGATTTTTTAATGTTTCACAAACCCAGGGTATTGCAAAAACAGGATAAAACACAATTAGCAACAGCTCATTCTAAGCACTGTCTTTCTCTTAACACCTGAGTTGCTTTTGTGGCTGCTGTATCAGAGTGACACCTGAAATTCCTAAGTGCTTCTCAAATATCTAAGCCAAGTCATATGTGCCCCACCCTGTATCTGCACAGTTGGGTTTGGGTTTTTTGTTTGTTTAGGGCCTCCATAGGAGACCTCACATTTATTTCCATTAATGTTATCACATTAAATTTGTTCCATCTCAACTTCAATTTTATTTTCATTTGGAATGTAGAGTGTATTCTAATTCTGTCATCTCACTTATTCACTAAGTGAAATCCTAACTTTGCACCATCTGTAAATTTACCTGGCATACTTATACTTTCTATTTATTCAAATACCTGATTTTTTAAAAATATTGACAATAACAAGAACAGGGGCATCAGCATTAAAAATGTCCTTCTAGACTGCCATCCATTGCCATCTCTAGCTGTGACCATTCAACAAACTGCCAACACCCCTGATGTCCTGCTCATATTTTTTCATCTTAGCCCCAAGTATGCCATGTGATGCCTTGGCAAATACCCTGTAGAAATCGAGATACACTAATAACCACCATTGGTTAACTTAGTAATTCTTTCAGGGAAAAGAAATGATGTTCATGTACAAGATCTGTTCCTTAGTGAATCATCTAGTGCCCAGCTGTCAGTCTCACCATGTTTTATTTGAGGCTCACTGATATGTAGGTTTTAAGAAACTATCTCCCTCCCCATTTTGAAAATCAGATCCACCTTCAACAATCCTTTGCTTGTGTACACCTCTCGTGCTTTCTGCAGCTCCTCAAAGATGGTCAGCAAGGACTTGGTAGGTTTCATTGACAACAGGGACTTCCTAGCGCCCTGCTCTGTGTCTGCAACATAAAAGATACCCTGCTATTTTTAAGAATCAAAACACTCAAAACTTGTTATTTTGGTGCTCATACTCCTGTTTTAAAACATTGAACTAGGAATTACATATGTCTGGAGACAAAATTCATTTACAAACTACATTTGAATTTTGAATTGAACAAAGGAACACTCCTACACTTGACCACATGCCACACCCACTTACCACCCTTCCACGTCATCTTCCTGTGGTTTTAAATGACATTCTCTGGGTTTCCAGAAAGATCATTTACATTTCTCCGGAGACACGTTGAGCACCAGTTTTCCTGTAGAGGTGCAGACGGAGCTACATTTGAATTGGTTGGTGGACAGGTAGGAGAGAAAAGCATGGGGCACTGAAGAAAATAAGAGGAAGGCGGAGCAGGGTTCAGAGAAGTGGGGTCGGGGGAAGGTTTCCAATTCAGTCCCTCTATCTTTCTAGGACCGCAGTCCCTCAGCTCCCCTCTTTCCCTCAAGGGCTAAATTCCCCCCGGACAAGACCACTTTTCCAAGAGCATAATGGAACTTCTCCCTTCCTCAGTCTCCTTAAGTAAATTTAAGCCAGGACAGGGACATTTTGAATGGAACAACTTCTGGACACAAATAAAAGGGTAATGATAACCAAATCTCACATTTCAATAAAATTCTGGTAATTTATTTGGATTAATCAAAATAACTATAGAAACACCAGCATTGTCTCTTTGCCCTGGGGTTGCAGTCATTTCTAAGGAATAAAGAAATAGATACACAGGGACAGAGCTCTCACCCTTGAAGGCATTTAGAATGCAAAGTGTCCTCTTACACTCTCTTTTCTCATCTTCTCTTCCCTCTCTGCAATAGGAGTCTATTGTTTCCCTTCCAAACATCATTCTCTCCTTGACATAAACAACAAAAAGAAAAAAAATCTTATAGCTCTGTTATTTTTCTCATCCATCAGGATTGCCATCCTCTCTCAGCTGCAGGTCTGTCTTTTGAGGGAACAATGTGTTCCTTGAACCTAAAAAGCAAACAAAGACTGGACACAGTGGCTTACACCTGTAATCGCAGCTACTTTGGGGGCTGAGATGCAAGAATCGCTTGAACCCAGGAGGTGGAGATTGCGGTGAGCCGAGACAGGACCATTGCACTCCAGCCTGTGCAACAGAGTGAGACTCTGTCTAAAAAAAAACAGAAAAAAAACCAGGCAAACAAAGAAAAACTTAAATGTATTCTGAGATATATATATATATATTTTCTAATTAGTCTTAGCTCATTTGAGAATTTTCCTTTTTACTTGCTATTCCCTTGCTTGGACTACTACTCTTAACCTGGATTTTCACAAGGCCAATGCGTACCATTCAGGCCTCCAACCTAGAGTCACTGCCTCCTCAAACCCTGACCATGGTGTCCGAAACAACCACACTGCATCGTTCCCTCACCCCTACCCTGCTTTATTTTCCCAAAAAGCACCATTGTTAACTAGAATTAAAGACATGCCTTATTTATTTATAATATTTTTCCCCAAGAACTTTGTCTTGCTGACACTTGTGTCCCCAGTGCCTGGCACAGTGCTGCTATATAGAAGTTTCTCAGTAAACATGTGCCCTATGAATGAAGCAAAATAGATGGTTTAAAGATTATGTAAATCAGAGATACATAGAAACTAGAAAGAAGATCACATAATAACCACTGCAGTGGTTTCTTCATTATAGTTTCCAACTTTTTTTTTTTTTTTTTTTTTTTAATTAGAGATAGGGTCTGGCTGTGTTGCCCAAGCTTATCTCAAACTCTTGGTCTCAAGTGATCCTCCTACCTCAACCTCCCAAACGCTGGGATTACAGGGGTGAGCTACCATGCCTGGCCTCCAACTGTCTTTCACTTCAGAATTATGTGCAACTACATGGTAGAACTTGCTATTTTAAAGTAACTTTTGTTTTATTTTTTAGAATATAATCAAAATTGCTTTGATCACCTGAAAAGTCACTTTGTAGATAACTAAAAATATAGACAGATAAACTTGAAAAGAAATTACTCATAATCCTAACATCAGAGAAAACTAATATTAAAAGTTTTTTTGGTATGTTTAGAATTTTTGCAAACATCTCAATCTTTTCAAGACATTATTCCTTTCAAATTCTTATGCTATAGAATTCTTCTAGTCTGTTATTTGAACTTCAAAAAAAAATCTGTTCTCATAAATTTGCCATATTTGTCTGTTTTTTTTCAGACCTATCCCCATCACAGTTTTAAAAACTATATATTTATTGTCTGTAAGATTCCTGTTACTTCCACATGGCCAACCACTTCTCCCGATGAGTTAGAATTTGATTTTTTTTTGAAATGTCAGTTCCTCCCTTTATTTCCTCAAAATTTTGAACAATGAAATTGCCAACAAGGCGAGACAATGGCCTATCAGATGTCCTGAGGTTACCAGAAAATGAATTCCAAGATCGATGGTTAGAGGTTACCATCATAAAAACACTTGTCTCATTTAGTCTTATGACTTTATTCCCCAACTATGGATATACCATGAGAATGAAGGTAATGGAAAAATCCTGAAGAATTGCCAAGAAACCTGAATTCATTCATTCATTTATTAATTACTGAAGACCTATTTTGTGTCAAACATGGAGGCACTTGAAATACCATCTTAGAATCAAAGAGCACATTACTTATGAAAGGCACACCAATTAATTATCTTACAAATATTTATTGAACACCTCCTACATGCCAGGCACTATGCTAGGCACACAAGTAGGGAAGAATCATGATGCCAACAATACAAACACACTCGAGTTTAAATCTACTACGCTCTAGCTTATAAATTGCTGAAGCATTTTTTTCCATCTATAAACTGAGGACTTAATAATAGTCCACTTAAAGGACTATTATGAGACTTTAAAAAACTAAGTCATCCAAGATTCTAGTGATACAGAGATGAGCAAAATAAATTCTCTACTCTCAAGGTACTTGGAGTTTAGTATATGATACACACAAAACCTAAGCATTTCAATAATACTTACTGAATACCATTACATTTAATACATGGCAAAATATGCTGCTATAATATTTATCTTCTCCACTGAATGGTAAGTTTCTTTGTATATGTGCAACCCCTAACCTAGTATCTGATAAGTTATGGCATACTCAACAAATGTTAAATGGTTGAACAAATAGATGCCTTATAAGAAACTCACTCTTCCACAGTATCACCCTAAACTTGTGAAATTCTCTCCCAAAGGCAGAGGATTTATTTCCAGAGACTTCATTTTAGTATTACTAATTTAAATTCTTCCTTAAGACTTTAGGAATGAAAGAGCAGATTAATTTCTGCCTATAAAGTAGGATGACATTAGATATTATCCCTAATTTTTATAAAGAAGGTTGAAGTTTAATCCACCCTGTAAAAATCACAAGTTGATCTTTGCTCTCCGTTTGAAATTACTGAAGCTTCTCTTCCCAGAAATAAGTAACAATTTGGAAATGTTTGCATATTTTTTTCTGTACAAACTAACTTCGTTAAGAAAGACTAAAAGAGCTGGAGTTTCTGGTTTCTGGGGCATTGAAAATGAAAAGCTGAAAGTCTAAACAATGACTAACACATTAGTCATAGTAAGCAGCTGTTTTCTAATAGAACAAGAAATGGCATGTTTAAAATGCTGCAGGAAAATTAGGATAGACATAATAAAGAAATTTTTATCTGGCAATAGTGACTCCAAAGCAGGTGGCCCTCGAAAAGCATGCAGTGTAAAGTTTTTTAAGAATTATATAGCTATCCTTGAAGTAATTTTAATTACTTTTAAAATTGTCTTCCTTAATACAAGTTGAATGGACGAGATGATTTCCCAACGTCTCAAATTCTCAACTTGAGAAAGTTTGCTTATTTTCCATGTGTCCCCTAGAGGGCAGTGGTGGCCCAAAACCCAGGAGAGGGTTTATAATCAGTTGTAGCCTCTCTGGCGCCAACCTTCTCTCCAGCCTCTCTGCTATTTCACCTCACAAATCTGTCTTCTGTGAGCAAATAGGCAGTAACGTGTTTATTCCTAAGTACTTAACTAGCAAAACCACTACGTATTAGAAAATAACGTTGCATGCATTCTATTTTCACAAAGATGGAAAAGAAAAATCTCATTGTGCGAAGATTATATTTTATGTTTGCGTGTATTGCCTGCCTTAACACATGCACCAAGCTTAGTAGGTCTTTTTTGTGCATTTTTCATGAATTTGGGGATAGAGAATGTTGTGAGACAGTGGGGAAAGGTGACAAGATGTGTCAAGGCAAACAAATCAAGGTTTTTTTCTCTTCGGTTGGAAATTCGTTTTGAAACAATCCTTAAGTATTACTGAATGACTACTCATCTAACCATTTATTCACTGAGGAGTTGCCTAATAGTCTAAGACCATTATTAGATGCTATCGTTGGTAATGTGTGGAACAAAGAAAATATTTCAGGGAACTTATAATTTGGAAAGTGATACTAAATTACTTGATACAGGTATAAGGAAGGATGACACAGGAAGGTATCCAACTTGTGAATTTTAGTAGCAACATAACACAAAAACCATTGCTCCCTTTACAAATGCTTTGGATATCTTTTGGAGGACCGCAGATCTGAAATATTTTTCCTGTTCCAATGGAACACATGACCTCATGTTTTAAAGGTGATGACTAACCACAGGAAGCTTCCTAGATGGACAAAGGAGAGCCTGAATATATGTTTTTTCTAAAGCAGAGGCTTTCTGTTGTAATGTTGCTGTCTAAATATTTTATTCTTCTGAGAGATAGTTTTATGCAAAGGGTGCAACTTTCAAAGGAGTCTTTTTGCAGGGTTTGCCTTAAAAGCCTCTTATAATACCTGAGAATTTAGCTTTCAGGATCTCTTTTATTGTAATCAGAATATTTGCTGATTAAATTCACTTTCATCATCTGAAATTGGGAGCAAGATACAAACCTCAAGTATGCAAAGAAAAAGATTGATGACATCAAAATTATAATTCAGTCAATATTTGCTGAGCCATTCGGGTTTCCATATGGAGCGGAGGGCAATCAAAACTGCCTACCCATACAGCAATGTGTGGTTTTCAGAACATTCCTGCCGTAACTTTTGGTCAAACCAAATGGTGTGGATTGTTTATGTGGTCACTTGTTTATGCAGATTGCTTTGGTTGCAAATTATACATATTTGCAATACTTCTTGGGAGAATTCTGCCATCACATCTGTAGCCATGGTCTGTATTACAATCAAGACTATTTAGATGTTAGGAAACAGATTTTCAGTCCTAAAAACATGATTGGGGATTATGATATTCTAACTCTAGATTAGGAATGACATACATTGAAACTAGTAGATATTTTAAGTGGCATTGCTTTGAAGAGTTAAAGTAGTAGAATCACAGTATTGTCAGTGTACAGGTTATGCTTGGGAAACTGGGACTGACTCAGAAAGAAGACAAAATTGTTACGATGGGACCAGAAATCATAACATTTTAAAAGACTATTTCTACTTCCCCAAAATTGACTGGGCCAGTGTTTTTTCCAAGGTCATGGTAAATTGTTTTAAGACTTTACCAAAGGACAGAAGTTTAAATACTTCTTAAATGGAAAACTTCTTTAGAGGAAAACAAAATTTTGATAAAGACCTAGAAAATTATCTTATACAGAAAAAAATACTATATAATTTGCTTCTTCCTGAGGTATGGAAATTTCCCTAAAAAGCAACAAATATTGTTTTGTATAAAGAGCATACTTTATACGTAAGATCCAATTTGAACTTTATAAGTACTCTTGACTTTTTGCAATTTGAGACAAACCTGTGAATGGATACTGTTAAATGATCATTCTTCCTCCCTTGTCATGTCTGTGCATTTGTGTTTTAAAGGAAAACTTAGTCATTGGGCATATTTTGATATATTATCTATTGTAGGTAAGTATCTCTTTTTCTGTTGGGAAGAGTTATATTGGTGGTCACAGACAACCAGATTATTTTAATTTTAGTTCCAACAAAGAATTACAGACTGCTAACTGCATATAAACTTTATAACGAATAGATATTTTCTAATTTGTGGCTCATTATGAAAATCTTCACTTACAATGCTCCTATCATTGGATCTCAGGTACAAAAAAAAAATATATATATATATATATATATACACACACACACACACACACACACACACACACACATATATGCCAGGCGCGATGGCTCACACCTGTAATCCCAACACTTTAGAAGGCTGAGGCAGGTGGATCAATTAAGGTGAGGAGTTTGAGACCAGTCTGGCCAACATGGTGAAACCCCATCTCTAGTAAAAATACAAAAATTATCCAGGCATGGTGGTTCATGCCTATAATCCCAGCTACTCAGGAGGCTGGAGCAGGAGAATCATTTGAACTCAGGAGGCAGAAGTTGCAGTGAGCCAAAATCACCCCATTACACTCCAGCCTGGGTGACAGAAGGAAACTGTGTCTAAAAAAAAAAAAAAAAGTTATAAATGACCACTGCATTAATAGCATTGCAATAACATATTCATAGAAAAATAACTTACCTTCTTTAGAATGTATAGCTTGTAAAAGCACTTTCATATATACAGCAATACATTTGAACTTCATGGTGATCCTAGGTGGGTATGGTTAAGTCCATTTCAGATGTCTCTAAGAATCTGAGAGGTTGGGGGAGTTTCTCAAGGTCACATAGTTTGAAAATTGCTAAGTTGATTCTCAGACAAGCTTTCACCTGAATCTAGATCCATGTGACATTCTTATGAGGCTATATTTACTACATCATTGTATTCATTTTATTGTACAAGGCAGTCTACTTATATGTTGATGTAAAATATTCACAATGGTGCTATTATTGTGTGAGAGGCAATATACTTAATGCACCGTTATTATTTGCCCCCTTTTAGAGAGGAGAAAGCAGAGCTTCTGCAAGGTCACATAATACATCCAGAATTGTACCGCTAGTAAGCAGTGAAGCCAGGGTTCTAATCCAAGTATGTCCAACTCTAGGCATACTGTGTCTCATAGTATGTTCTTACTACTATAAGGTTTCCTATGTGTTCACAAGGACATTGATGTGAGCTCTGTTTTGAGTGTAATTTGCATGGCATGCCACAGTGCCTCTTGAGCATCAACAGAAGACCAACTGAAGTCACCTGGGAAGCCCCAGGGTCCTTTGAGAATGACAGCCCCACACCCCTTTCCTTTAGTTGGCTGAAGGGCTAGAAGAAAAAGGGGCTGGGTAAAGCACAGTTAACTGACTCTCTGAGTACAGGACAGATAGAGTTAGTGAATCCCCATACTTAGCACCCTCCACCCCCACGAACCCCAAGTCAATTAAAAGATAAAGAAGAGATTTAGAAGGAAAGAATTTGACGATGACCACAATCCTGTTGTCAGCCCTGTGGACATCATGGTGACAAAACATCTTCCTGAAGTAGTAATAACAAGCTCATGGATATTAGCAGTGGTAAGCAATGGGGTAGCTGCCAAGAGGCAGCACCCACTGACATCCATGGTGCAGGCCAGTAGGGGTAGCTGCCAGGGTAGCCCAAGAGGCCACAGAAAATGCAATCTAATTGTAATCATTTCAAGTTCTTTACGACTTGGATTATGATCGCCCATAAATAAGAAAGCATCAGATGTATGGTGGGGACATGATCCAAGAGGAATATAACTTAAACCCCACTTATGAATATTTCCAGTATTAATATTCCATGCAACCAAATAGTTCAAACTCATACAGATACTATGAATATGACTTTCAGATAAAACA
This sequence comes from Rhinopithecus roxellana, assembly GCF_007565055.1. NCBI lineage: Eukaryota > Metazoa > Chordata > Mammalia > Primates > Cercopithecidae > Rhinopithecus > Rhinopithecus roxellana. The sequence continues at coordinate 99,509,966 of NC_044559.1, read as the reverse complement.
GTCATTTATTTGGTACAATATGTTATGTTACAAATACAGATCATTAAATTTCTAGTTCTCTAAGGGCATATTTTGTTCGTGTGAGTAGTTTATTTACAACTGGCAAGAACCACATGTCTGACTAGACGTCAGACAGTTGTATTACTTACGTAAACATACTATTTGATTAAATTCACCAGCATAATCAATAGGGGGTTCTGGTTGTCACATTAATTACATTCTATGGAAATTCTATGGAAGCATCATTTAATTAGATTTTTCACTTAGTACTTACCAGAGTATAAGAAATGTCATCATAGTTTTTTGCACATAGTAATGAAATCATTGGTACATTACCAAGATTAAATCATACAAGAATGTCTACCCTTCTGTTTTCCTCTCTGCTAAAATTATAAAGCTTCTTACACCACCTGTGATGATAGGCAGGATACACAGAATTTCAAAGCTTTCTACAACACCTACCAATCTCCATGTCAGAACAAATTAGTATTTCCAGCCTACTGTTTATTATTATGGCATTTTAGAGCTTAATAGCTCAATCTTAACATTAATACATCTGCCTTTATTGTGTGTTTAATATGTGCAGTGAATATGTTAAGTGCTCCATTTACATAATTGTATTTAATCTTCAAAGAAACACTTCGAGGTTTCCTTCCCATTATACAAAGGAAGAAACTGAGGCACAGATCACTTAGATGGTAAAGAAGAGAGCCAGGATTGACTCCCAGTTCTGATTCATTCCAAGTCCCATCTAGCTATTTTTTAGTTGCAGAAACAGGCCTAGAGAGATAAAGTGTCTTTCCAAAGTACACATAACTGGAAAGTGGCAGAGACAAAACGCACTCAGGTTTTCTGACTCCTGCCTGTTATTTTTATTGCCAGAGCCCTCACTATAGGACTGAGAAGTTCAGCTACTTGTTTGTTTGTTTGTTTCATTTTTGTTTCAGCCAATAGCAGCCAGGCTCGGAGACATGTGAGCAATATCCATTAGCACTGCTGCCTGTGATGTGCAGAGCAATCACATTTTTAATGGACTGTGTGTCTGAGTCCTTTCTTGTCCACGTAGCTTTTAAAGTGATCTGGAGTAAATCTGTTGCTCACTTGGCAATCAGTATTTGGCGTTGTTCCTCAAATGGTGGAGTTAGATATCTGGATTTTGCTTTCTCCCACATTCCTGGAAACTCTTCCCAGAGAGTGCCATACTGTAGGACTCTTCTTCAAGGGCAAGAACTGTGACTGTTTCATAACGAAACTTTCAGTCTAAACAGCAAGTATGTGGTCATGCCTTTCCCTTGCTTTAAACATTCAGATAAGAGTTTGTTTTGTATTGTTTTAATCACAGACGGGTGTTACGTTTTACCAATTGCTTATTTGTATCTGTTGAAATGAACATATGGTTTTCTGTTTTACTAATGTGGTGATTTATGACTGATTTTTGAATGTTGAGGCAACTGCATTCCTGACCACTTAGTCCTGATCCTATCCTTTGTATATACTGGGAGGCAGGGCTAATTGGAGGCCACCAAAGTAACAGTTTACCAAAATGAAGATGCCACTATATTAATTACAAAATGAAGTCTTTTTATTTAAATATCCTACTCTGGGCCAGGCACGGTGCCTCACACCTGTAATCACAGCACTTTGGGAGTCCTAGGCAGGAGGATCACTTAAGCCGAGGAGCTGGAGACCAGCCTGCACAACGTGGCGAAACCTCTTCGCTACTAAAACTACAAAAATTTACTGGGCATGGTGGTGCACGCCAGTAGTCCCAGCTACTCAGGAGACCGAGGTAGGAGGATCACCTCATCCCAGGCAGTCAAGGCAGTGAACCGTGATCGTGCGTCTGTACTCCAGCGTGGGCGACAGAGTGAGACCCCTTTTTGAGCAAACAAACAAAACAACAACATAAACCCAAAAAGCTTCTACTCTGTCTTCTTTGTTGAAGATGTGGTTGGTGGTTGATATTTTGTGAGATTTTCCTGAAAAAAATATATTTTGGAAATCCATATCTATAGAGTATTTCAATTCCAAGTTTTGCTCTATAGATCCATTTATTCCTACTCTTCAAACAAAAAAGAAAAATTTTAACTTCTCTGACCTGTGCAATATTAAGGTCCTAAACCTCTTAAAAACTAAAAATCTGTTGAGTTCCTTTTGCAAGACGGCTGGCTCAGAAGTTTGGGTTTCTAAAGAAATGAGAGTTTAACATTTTTATATTGGACATATTTTCAGAAAATTTAGAATCCCATTAGTGTTCTTTATAACATGCTGTGCTCAAAACTAAATTTTTTCGGGCTTCAACCTTATGCATATAAAAATGGGTTCAATTCAAGTTCCTTATGATTTCTTTCCTTTAGAGGTGCTTGACTTTTCTGCCTCCTTTAGTTTGGCACTGGGTGTTTTGTGTACGGAGTCTTTTCACCACATGTCCTGAGGACCCAGTTACTGACTTACTAATGAGATTAACTGTGGGGTCTATATCTGTTCCGGCAGGCACTGACAAGTGGTGTCTGCTCACAGTAAGTCACTCCACTTTTCAGTAATACTGTACCATGGTTGTGAATTTGAGTTTCATTTAGACTTCCAGTTTTAATCCTTGAACTCCCCTTTCTAGGGATGTGGTATTACACAAGTGACTAAACCTCACCATCCCTCAGCTTTCCTGTCTGTACAGTGGGAATGATAAATGAGATACAGCAGGAAAAGCACCGAACAGTGTGTCATCTATGGAGTGAGCATTCAATAAATATCATTACCATTGAACAAGTTATTATGAATCTTTCAGTTATTCAGAAGCATGTTATCAAATTTCCAGGTTATCCAAAACCCTTTTTTTTTTTTCTTTTGCCTCTACTTACTCACTTGGATCTGCCTTTTAGCACTTTCAATATCATTTTAGCATTTGATTCAGTTTGGTTGGTTTCAAGGGTGGGAGAAGAGGGGAATTTGTGTTGACTCAAAGGCTTAGTGGTGGTTGCACCACTGCACCAATTTGGGAACCGTTTAAGTCCCTCAGAAGACTACAGTCCTGCACCACATAATGACGTATCAGTCGACTGTGAACAGCACATATGACAGCGGTCCCATAATATTATACTGGAGCTGAAAAATTCTTATTGCCTAGTCACATTACAGCCATCTGAACACTACGCATTACTCACATTCTATGATGCTGTTGCTGTAAACAAATGTATGATGCTGACAGTCATATAAAAGTACAGAACATATTAGTACAATTATGAACAGCACATAGTATTTGGTAATGATAACAAGGGACTCTATTACTGGTTTATGTGTTTACTATACTTTTTGTCGTTACTTTAGAGTGTGCTCCTGTTTATACATATTTTAAGTTAACTGTCAAACAGCCTTAGGCTGGTCTTTCCGGAGGTATTCCAGAAGAAGGCATTGTTATCATAGGAGAGGACAGCTCCATATATGTTATTGCCCCAGAAGACAAAATTGTTATAAATATAACAAAATGTTTAAATGAAAAATACTTCATCAACCATAACAGCACATTCTTAGTGTTCAAGAGAGTGATAATGTTCTTTTTTCAAGCTGTAAACAAGTTTGATGTACATATGGGTTCCTGTTTCCCTTACATTCAAACTCTGGACCCTTCTGAGTATCTGTAACTGACACATTGTAGACCACAAATTTAGACTAAGGGGAATGCTTTCTAATACTGAGTCAGCTGCCTCTCTGCTACCCTAATTACTCTGTTTTATAGTCACATTTTCCAGTGGGACAAAATGTGGAGGTGAAAGACAGTGATACTGATGATCCTGACCCTGTGTAAGCCTAGGCTAATGTGTGTGTGTGTGTTCTAGATTTTAACAAAAAAAAGTCTAAAAAATAACAAAATGAAAATAAAACACTTAAAAAAATTGAAACAGGTTATACAATAAGGATATAAAGAAGATATTTTTGTACAGCTCTACAATGTGTTTGTATTTTAAGCCAAATGTTATTGTAAAATAGCCAAAAGGTTTTTAAAAAATTACGTTTGCAAAATAAAAAAGTTATAGTAACCTAAGATTAATTTATTAATGAAGAAAGAAAAATATTATCTTATAAATATAGTGTAGCCTAAGAGTACAGTGCTTATAAAGTCTACAGGAATGTATAGTGATGTCATAGGCCTTCACATTCACCCACTATTTACTCACTGACTCACCCAGAACAACTTCCAGTCCTGCATGTTCCATTCCTAGTAAGTGCCCTATACGGGTGTATCATTTTTTTAACCTTTTATTCATATTTTTACTGTACCTTGTCTATGTTTAAATACACAAATACTGATCATTGTGTTGCAGTTGCCTACAGGATTCAATCCAGTAACATGTTGTACAGGTTTGTAGCCTAGAAACAATGGGCTCTACCACATAGCCTAGGTGTGTAGTAGCCTATGCCATGTAGGTTTCTGTAAGCACACTGTATGATGTTTGCACAATGATGAAATTGCCTAAGGACATGTTTCTCAGAATCTTTCCCTGTTGTTAAGGGATACATGACTGTATTACCAGACTATTAACAAATGAGGCCCACTGTAATACTTTTGCAGAATACCACATGATAGTAGTTCAATGTGTTTAGTGAGAAAATTAATGACCAAAAGTTGTTATAAATGTAACAAAATGTTTAAATGAAAAATACTTCATCAATCAGGATAGTCCATCCTTAGTGTTCAAGATAGTGATTATGTTCTTTTTTCAAGCTGTAAACAAGTTTGGTGCACATATGGGTTCCTGTTTCCCTTTCATTCAAACTCTGAACCCTTTTGAGTATCTGTAACTGACACATTGTAGACTACAAATTTAGACTAAGGAAATGCTTTCTTAACACTGAGTCAGCTGCCTCTCTGCTATCCTAATTGCTCTGTTTTATAATCAGCATTGCTGGTACATAGTAGTCTGGCAATTTAAATGGAAGTATTTGTGCTGTGTATTGATAGCTGGCAACTCTCTGTGGTTTGGGATAGCTCAGGACAGATACTCCTTGAATAATTACCCTGCTCAATCAGAAGGAAGCATTCTTGTTATGTTGCTGTGCATGATTGATCCATGTCTGTACAGCGTTTTTTTGTTATTTACTATGATGTTCACAAAGTGTTACAAAGTGTTCACAAAGTGTTCTGTTAACATGTGAATTGATTTGCAGTATTTTAAAACCATAAAGAAGGTTCCCTTGTTGGCCAGGTGCGGTGGCTCACACCTGTAATCCCAGCACTTTGGGAGGTCGAGGCAGGTGGATCACGAGGTCAGGAGTTCAAGATCAGCCTGGCCAACATGGTGAAACCCCGTCTCTACTAAAAATACAAAAATTATCCGGGAGTGGTGGCACACGCCTATAATCCCAGCCACTCAGGAGGCTGAGGCAGGAGAATCGCTTGAACCCAGGAAGCAGAGGTTGCTGTGAGCAGAGATGGCGCCACTGCACTCCAGCCTGGGCAACAGAACGAGACTACATCGAAAAAAAGGAAAGGAAAGGAAAAAGGAAAGGAAAAGGTTCCCCTTGTCAAATAAGTATGGGCAGCTCAAGGTGGACTATTTCCCTCTTATAAATGCATAATTTACTTTCAAATATAAATGCCCTGAGAACTCGTATTAAAAATTATAATTTTCTTTAAGAAGATGATAGGCCGGGCGCGGTGGCTCACACCTGTAATCCCAGCACTTTGGGTAGCTGAGGCGGGCGGATCACGAGGTCAGGAGATTGAGACCATCCTGGCTAACATGGTGAAACCCTGTCCTTACTAAAAAAAACACAAAAAATTAGCCGGGCATGGTGGCGGGCGCCTGTAGTCCCAGCTACTCGGGAGGCAGAGGCAGGAGAATGGCATGAACCCGGGAGGTGGAGCTTGCAGTGAGCCAATATGGCGCCACTGCACTCCAGCCTGAGCAACAGAGTGAGACTGTTTCAAAAAAAAAAGGGGGGGGGGGGATTAAATGTGAACTATTTCAGAAACTTGACCATTTATGTTAAAAACTAAAAGACTATTTCCATTTTTTTAATAGTTTCACTCGGGGCTGGTACAACGGCACATACTTTGGGAAATACTACTTGACCAACTTATCTCCTTTTGTTTATTAAATTCACTATTTGGATAATTTCAAAAATGATTTTGTCACCTTTCCTTCCATCCAAGTTTTCTCCTCTCTCTCATCCCTTTTTTCAAGTAGGTTTCCAGCTTTAACAAATAAGAATACACGACACCACTGACGTTTGAATTTTAAACAAACTGAATAATCTCTTGGTACAAGTATGTCCCAAATATTGCATGGGATATTTGAATGTAACTGGGTGTCCTCTATTTTATCTGGCAACCCTAAACCCAAGGCAAATGATAGCCATCAGTGAGTAAACAATGAAACTGTCAGTTTAATTTAATAAGAAGAACATGGAAAGAATTCATTCAGTGCTCATTGAACATGTTTTTAAATATTTCCAAATTAAAAATATAAAGCCTTTTTGAGAGTGCTATGTCTTCTATATTTTTATAATAATTTCAACATGAGGAGTGTAATAACCCTGGTGCTCTGGTCTGCCATAAACTCTTTTACTCCACTCAGAGCACTTTCATTTTACAGAGGAGGAAACTGGACTCAGAGAAGTGACTTGACTTGCCCAAGGAAATTCTCCCACAGGAGCTGATCGCTGCCAGGCTTGAGGCGTTTTCTACTTTCAAACCAATGGTCTGGATTCTCACCAGGCTAATGTTCATTGTATTTGTAGAGCCAAATAAATAAATAATAAATAAAACTACACACACACACACACACACACACACACACACACTTTTAAAAAAGGTAATGGTTATAATTAGCCAAGTTTACCATTTTAATTGATTAAACCACAATAACATGGAATAGAGTTAAAATAAATTTAAAGCTTAAAATTATACTGGATATAACTTAATGTTTCTTTTAACAGGGCATTTTATTATCTCTCAATATCTCAGTCCCTCATTAATGTGTAGGAGGAAAGAGTATAAACTGAAAGTGAATTTCAAAGGGTTTTTCATGTCTCTGTGTTTCTATTTATGAACTATTGTTCAGGATATATATGCTTTGTTTTCATCATTAGCCACCTCAACTGTTTGATTGAGAAGAAACATCAAGCCCAGAAATATTACAGTATAAACAAGATACTGTTATTACTCTAGACTACACTGTTATCACTGTAATAACAGTATACTGTGCACTGTAATTACAGTATAAACAATAATGCTTATAAGAGCAACAGGTGTGATAGATTTCTTTCTATAGAGAGCAGAACTCCTTATCTTCACAGTACATGGCGTATCACCTCTGTTATTAAAAAGAGGAATTGTTTGGATTGAGGTATTGAAAACTGTTAAAACAAAAGTCGCTTAGGCACTACTTTTTATTTCCTAGGAGTGTCTCATTTCGTATTCATCCTACACAAATGCCACTGTTTCTTCAGGTGCCATGTAACTTCAGAGAAAGGCATGAGAGAAGCAGGGCCTTCAGCAAAGATATGGGATTGGCCAAGAATTAAGAAGGAAGGAGCCTCACTTTAGAACTAATGGGGTCTTGTGTGTATGGCTTATTACCCCACTGGATAGATATGGATATTTAAACATCGAGAAATCTTTATTCTCTACTGAATAGTTGAGAATAAATGATACACTCACGAGGAGGCTAGCCTTACCCATGTTGTCCATATATTTAAATCAAATTTTATAATAACTCCATCTGTTGAAATGGGCTGTGTGTTTTTCCGCATGACTCTCCCATTTTATCTCATCAACCCGACCTTGCTGGCACAAGGTACAATCACTGTAGTATCCCGCTTGTTTCATCAGGAAGTGGAGCAATAGTTTAATTTGTTAAGGAAATAGCAAGGAATGAACTAAAGATTGCATTTTGTATTTTTCTACAAATTGTGTTTTCTTTGAATTCGTGCTTATGAGGGCATATCGCTTATCGACACCTGATCCACAAGTATCAGCTGCTTGTCAAGGACTCCGAGACTCCTGAAGTTGTCACCTCATAGAGATCAGTTCTCTTCAACTCTACTCAACCTTTAATCTACATGAAACTTTGGATATATAAAATACTAAAGTAGTTTACCTGAGTTTGATATCAGAATTGAAGATGAACTGTAGCCCATTAGTCTTTCAAGTACACAGGGTGACGTCATGCATTGTAATCAGCAGTACTTTGAATGAATAAGGAAGGGTAAATATGAAATGCTAATTATATGAAGGTAGAATATTTCTCAGTAGTACCCACTTTAAGATGAATAATAACTTTCTAAGTATTTGACCTGTGGCAAGTGACTTGCTCTTTTTGATCCTCGGCTTCCTCATCTGTAAAATGGGGATAATAGTGGTGCCTTCTTCATTAAGTCATTGTGAGGAGTTAATGAAAGTGAGTGTAAAAGCATTTGGCTCCATCCCCAACACATAGTGGGTACTTACTAAGTGCTAATTAGTATTATTACAGCTTAAAAAGACAGGTGGCGATCTTGGTGTTTAATATTATCATGCACACTAGTCCCATACTTGTTTATGACACTGTAATCTTTGTGAAACATTTTTTATGATCTCAAAGTGCCTTTTCATGGGTGATCAGTGTTCACAGTGATCACAGTAGAACAGATAACACTATAAAAGACAGTTTTAAAATTCCAGCTTTAAAATTCCAGCTTTGTCATAAATCATACAGATGGCCTTTATATATGAGTGATTAGAAGAAATTATAACTAAGGTGTCTTATAAAAGTTTTATCATTTACCATTCTCTTTTGGGGGGCAGGGGTGATGACAGAGTCTCCCTCTGTTGCCCAGGCTGGAGTGCAGTGGCATGATCTCAGCTCACTGCAACCTCTGCCTCCTGGGTTCAAGCGATTCTCCTGCCTCAGCCTCCTGAGTAACTGGAATTACAGGCGCCCACCACCATGCCCAGCTAATTTTTTGTATTTTTAGTAGAGACGGGGTTTCACCATCTTGACCAGGCTGGTCTCAAATTCCTGACCTCAGGCAATCTGCCCGCCTCGGCCTCCCAAATCATTTACTATTATTAACAACCATTGACTCTGCACTTTCCTGCCCAAAGTGCCATTCAAGGCACCATGGGGATGGAGAAGCAACGAAGCTTCCGTGCCTCTCACCAAATCTTCAAGCTCCTGTAAGATTGATACCGTGACAGGATGTGAGCCTTAGCCCCTGATCCCTGGAGTCATCGGCTTATGTTTACAAGCTAAGTGATTGTGCATCTTCGATGCTGATCCTTAAGTGTTTAATGGCTTATGTCACCCACATGTGATACTGTTAACTACTTGACCATAAAGGGGGAGTTTACCAAATGATAAATTTTGGTCATATGAAATATTAAAGTAGGCATAAATATTTACAGAGCTAAGGAGACTCTGAAATTGTGTGCAGAGACAAGAATATTATTGAGTCCAGCGTAAGAAGTGAGGTCATCTTTGCTTTTAGATTAGGAACCATTATGAAAGGAGGAGTGGTGCCAATTAAGGAAAGCCTCACAATTCAGCTTCTTTCCAGGAACTGATGGTAGGTCTCCTTCCAGGACACTGGTGTTTCTAAAGCACTTGTATTCCTTTTGAAGTGGTATCTATATATACAGTTTGGTGGAAGCTTTTATGTATAATACTTAGAGTCAGCATTTGGGGAGGGAGGAGTTGGGGGAATGATACAGTTGCTATATTATTAACTTTTGGCACTCCCAAATCAAATGATACCCTATGCTGCACAGCATTGTTTAAGGGGCCTCATAATGAGCCCATTTTTACACTTATGAGTAGGTGTAGAGCTTTACATCTTACAAAACATTTTCCACAAACATTATTTCATTTAGCCCTCTTAACGACTTTTTGGAAAGTTATTATTCTTGTCCCCACTTGATACATGGAACTCTGCGGTGCAGTGGGTTAAGGAAATAGCACAGAATTATGTCCTAGTTAGTGAGATGGCCAAAATACAATTCCGTTTTCTTTCTCTTTGTGCTACCCTCTGATCCCTTTAATCTGTGTTTCATTTTTGGTTTTTTAAACTTGTTTCATAAAAAGAAACAGTTATATGAAACAGGTGGTCAGTCAAGATAGCCTTAAACATGCTATGACACATAAATGTAATTTATTTTTAATTAGGTAAAGTTGAAATCTAGCATTAACGCCTTTTGTAATATTAAGAATGTAGTTCATGAAATAAATTTCTCTCTCAAATGTAGATTTTTTCCAGTACAAAATCATATTTTTGCTTATTAAAAAGTCAAAGATACACATTATATATTAAACTGTTGTCTTTTTCTTTTCTGGAGTTGTGACATACACGTTTTTCAATCTGCTATGCCATGCCTAAACAAAGTCAGACAGATGACCATGAAAACTGTTTGCTACCTCCTCTTGTGCATGTTAAGTTAGACCAATGGAACACCATCTTGGTAGGATAAATTTTGACAGAAAGACTGTAGTTAGAGTTGCAGAATTTGCAAAATCACATTTTTACCAAGATCACCCTACCCCAACAGAAAACCTAATGAATGAATCCACACAGAAAGGACTTTAGGCAAACCCACACAAATAATTTAACATGCTATAAGAAAAGGATACCTTTTGGTCTATTTTCAGTACATAGCCTGCATTTCATTGGTGCCCAGTAAAATAGAAACTGCAATGGAAAAGACACTTTGTCTTCATAGAACTAACAATGAAAAGTGCACAGTAACTAATGCTTCTGTCTTTAAATGGGTAATGTAGGAAATGCCAAGAATAGATCCATTAGGTTAACCTGAGTATTCATGTATAAATCTGTTTCCAAAATTATGCTTTTTTTAAAAAAAAAGAAAAAAAAAGGAAGCTTCTCCTGGAAACCACATCAATACCAACAGTCATAACCGGACTGCAAACCTAAGAGTTAATGTCCACCTGTAGCTTTTAGGGAACAGACATCACTTTTTAGTTGATTCCCGCAACCAAAACTTGCTCTGACATCCCCCACAACAGTGGGAAGACAATAGGAGCTTTAGAGATCTGAAGAGTTGGTCTGAGTAATACCTGAAATAATTCCCAAGTAGTCAAAATCCTGCAGAGCTGGGCCACTCAGACTGAAGGGTTTTTCACTTTTACCCAAGTGCAAAAACTATGAACACACAGATTAGTTCAAAGACAGCCTGTGGTATTTGGGACAGAAAGGGTTAGTGATGGTAGGTTACGCCATGATGTTGACATATCCATGACATGAAAGCTGGGGAAGGGACCCTAGATGGAAGGCTGGACATCATCTTGTTTGAGACTAGTCTGACTCAGAAGCGCCTTGGAGAAGTATATACTTTAACAGGAATACTAGAGTGACTGAACGCAATAAGGTATTTTAGGAGAAACAGGTCCCAGGAGGTCAAGTCATTTTCCTTATGACCCATCAATACTTAGCATTAATGAAGAGCCTCAGAACAGTCAGTCTTTCCTGTTTGTCATCACTAGCTGGAGCCCAGCAGCCTATTAGGCCCGTGCTGTCCAGACTGACCTCATTGCTAGAAGCTAACATGTAAAATGATTTGTACAAGGCAGTTGCCACTAAACCACTGCTAAAGGCCAGTGCCCAGCCTTCTTATTCTCCTCTGTAGTCTAGAAGCATTTCCTTAAAAGTCAGAAAATCCATAAGCATGAGCAGCATAAATATGTCACCAGCAGAGCAGACATAAATATGTCTTCCTCTTTAGGGTGCCAAAAAGTTGTCGGGTGTTGTTAAAGCCACTGGCTTAACTGCAGAAATCTACTCCAACAACTGTTTCTCAATATACCTTTCTACCAAACACTTACTCTTTAAAATGGGGCCATACATGAGCTTATTCTCTTTTTATGCTTCAAACCCCTATTAGTACTAGTCCCCAAAATTTCTCTGTAACACCTGGAACTCATCATCCAGGATAATTTCTTGTAAATAGCCAATGACAGCATCACATGCTGCATCCAGAGCAGAGAGATGGACAGCATGAATCTCTCTTCTTAGGTTAGCCCTGATTGAACAAAGCCACTGCTGTGTCCAGCTGCTTTGGCCCAAGGAGGCATCTGCACCTGTCACAAGGCTCAGCTTCGGCTACACATGGCTAAGGTCTCCCTGTTTCTTACCAACCATTGAAATGCAGTCTTATAAAATAAACCTGAAAAGACCCTTTCTATAGGAGTTTTATGTAAGTACTTCTCTTACCTAAGAATGTTCTTGATAAAATTGATGGCAATAGAAATGTTGAACAATACATTTGAGTTGAAAATAGCGTTCCCTTGGGATGGTAGTACTTAATTTGCAATTTGAAAATTCTACCACCCCAGAATGTATTTTTTAAAACTCTTAAAAACTCAACAGTAAAAAGACAGACAATCCAATTATAAAATAGGCAAAAGACTTGAGCAGATATTTCAGCAAAGAGGAGATAAGAATGGCAAAAAAAGGCCAATGAAAATATATTCAACATTATTATTCATTGGGAGAATGCAAATTAAAACTACAATGAGTTGTCTCTGCACAACTACTACAACAAGTGAAACTTTGTAAAAAATGATGACAACACAAATGTTACTGAGGATGTGGAGATCTCTCATACATTACTGGTGGAAATCTGAACGGTGCAGACATTCTGGAAAATGGTTCAGCAGTTTTTTATTTAGCATGTGACCTAGCAATTGCATTATTCAGTATTCATCCCACAGAAATAAAAACTTATGCTCATACAAAACCTATACACAAATGTTTATGGAAGTGTTTTTCATAATATTAATAGCAAAATACTGGGAACTACTCAAATATCCTTCAGTGGGTGAATGGATAAACAGACTCTGGTACATCTATGCAATAAAACTTTATTCAGCAATAATAAGGAATGAACTACTGATATGTTCAACACCGTGGATGAAACTCAAGAGCATTATGCTTAGAAAAAAAAAAGTAAATCTCAAAACATTACATACTTACATTCCCATTAATATAACAGTCTCACAATAAAAAAGCTCTAGAGATGGAGAACAGATTTATGGTTGGGGGTGCAAATATAAAGAGGTAGTATGAGAGGATTCTTTTGTGATAGTGGAACAATTCTATGTCTAGATTGTGGGATTTTTTTTTAATCCTATGACTTTGATAAAATGGTTGCCATAAAAGCTAGTCTAAAGTTTTTAAGGCACCTTTGTGCGATAGAAACATGAAAGTGTTTAAATACACAATATTGTTTTAATTCCACTTAGGTACCATTTTTTATGTTTACTTAAAGGGAATGGTACTGATTCTATCAGCAAGCAATGATTTTAGTATACAAAAATTGATAGTTTCATGGAAATAACAAGAGCAGGGATACACTCATGGCAGTGATTACAGGCGTTATTTGCTATGATTCCCTTTCTCTCTTCTCCTATTGGCAAAATACAGTCTGTACTACTTGCTGCATTTTCTCCAACTTTTCCAGTCGGAGGTTTTATACGTAAAGTTTGGGGCTGCATAGTACCATGTGGCAGCATCTTTCTCTGATCACTGCCCTTGTTTGGAAGGACTTCCTAGAACAACGACTTTTACTCTGCTGTTTCTGAATTACTGTTGATACCAACTTATTTTCTTGAAAGTGCTTCCAGTTTCCCTCAGGTCTAGGCATTCAACTAGGTAATTCCAAGATGGCTGACTTTCTTTATCCCCTTTAGAAGAAACATCTTTTGGAAGCCTGTGAGCCTTGGTGTGCCCTGGGGGTGGAGGTCAAGAGCTGAAGGGTACCCTACCAGGTGGGGTCTTTGTGTGTCTTTCTGGTATAGGCGCCTGCCTATTATTTAAGAGAAGTATGACACTAAACTCTTTTTAATTTAGAACTGAGAAAATGGAAGAAACTGAGGAAAAGCAGGCTGTTAAAAAGCAGGTCAGTGATAAAATAAGACTTTGGCACAGACCACCCCAGGTGCAAATGCAACTGTCAAGACATCGGAAAACTAACTTCTCCATGCCTGTTACCTTGTCTGTAAAATAATTAGGATAATAATAGCATCTGCCTTGTCAGTTTTTGTGGGGATTACATGAGAAAATGTGTTTTAAGCCACCCAGCCCTGTATCTGCCACATATGGGGGCCGTGATACATGTTGATTCCCATTTCTTTTGAGTTTCTACCCTATTTTTTAGCTGCCAGGGCAGTTTGAAGAGAAATGGCTTGCAATGAAGAGGACTGACTGCTAGGAGTGAACAGGGTTAATTAACTTTCCCCAAGAAATTTGTACCTGAAAAGAATGTATTTTGATTAAGCCTTTCAAGATGGAGTCATTTTGCAAAATACTAAGGGAAGTCACTGTTTATTTATTTATTTTTTTCTGAGACTGAGTCTTGCTCTGTCACCCAGGCTGGAGTGCAGTGGTGCAATCTCGGCTCACTGCAACTTCCGCCTCCCAGGTTCAAGCGATTCTTCTGCCTCAGTCTCCCAAGTAGCTGAGACTACAGGCATGTGCCACCACACCCAGCTAATTTTTGTACTTTTAATAGAGACGGGGTTTCACCATATTGGCCAGGCTGGTCTCGAACTCCTGACCTTGTGATCCGCCCACCTCAGCCTCCCGAAGCACTGGGATTACAGGCGTGAGCCACTGCGCCCAGCTGGGAAGTCAGTTTTATGCCAAGTAAATGATCACCCACCTCTTGGATGTGTTCTTGGAGTAGACACCCGTGCTTGACTTTTCACTACCCTCTCTGGTATCAAAGACTAGGACCTTGGTAACTCCATTTTCAAAGATGCTGCCATGGGAATGGCTTAAACAAAGGAGGTTACCGGTGATACCTTTCCTCGTAAAAACATTGGATTCCACTATTTTCTGGGGTCTCTGGGGGATTCGGAGAGCACCAGGCAAGCCTTTGACTTCAAGAGAGTATAAACAAGCGAGGAAAAATAGAAATATCCACTGGACTGGAATTCACCTGGGAATCTTGGCCGTAGGGTAATTCATCAGGAAACTGAAGACGCTTTCCTGGAAGAAACCGAGGGACCGAGAAGTGTTTGCTTTTAGAATTTTTTAACGCATCCTGTTTTTGGGGGGATAAGCCAAAGAAGTAGCCCTTATAATAGGATGGACTCTTTTTCCCAGTCCTTCAGTATCTCAGGAACACATTACCTGAGAACTGGTGAGGCCAAGAATGACATTGTTTCCATCTTTGTATCCCCAGCTCTCTGCATACAGCCTACTCAATAAAGGTTTATTAAATGAATATATTCATTCCTCTGGGTAGCTGAACACAGTCATGTCTTTATTCCCCAGTGGTCTCTTTACAAGCTGGGAGTGATGGGTTTGTTAGGCATACTAATTTTAGCAGGCTGACTGAAAGCTCCCTGAGGGCAGGAACCCATTTGGTTGCTTTCATGTCACCTCTTTAGAGCTTGGCAAGACACCTGGCATCTTTTCACTCTATAAGCATTTATGTGAATGCATGAAAACTACCCCTGGTTCTGTCCTCAGAACTCACCGTCAGCCTGGGAGACAGAGCAGTTTCTGTGAGGCGGCATGGGCTGTCTGTGGAAGGCCACAGTCAATTTCACCTCCTCAGCCGTTTGCAGGAGGTTGTAAATCACCTCTGTACCCGGGTCGGGGTCAGCGGTGCGTCCCTACGCCCCCTGCGGGGACCCCTCCGGCCAAGTCGCAGAGGAAGGTAACCCAGAATGGAGGAGCCAGCCAGCACGTGCAGCCGCCCAGGGAGGAGGAGGCTGGGCTAACGCAGCCCTTAGTCAGCAGCTGGGCTCGGTTTTGAAACAAAAGCCAATGTCCTCCCTCGGAGTCCGCGGCCGGTCAGCTCCTAGGGGGAAGAAAGCCATGCTGCCCAGCCGGTTAGTGGCCCAACTTACTTTTCCAAAGCCTGGGACAAAGGGCCAGCAAAGGCACGGGAGTGGATGGGATGTTGGGGATGGGGTGCGGGGACACAGACGGCCCAGAATCTCCCCTCCTGGCAGCGCGGGGAAAGGGCGGGGGTCTCCCATGCTCTGTGTCGGTTTGTCCCGGGCGATCCGCCTCCGTGCCCGGGCCCGTCGGGTCTGCGTAGAGCCGAGGCACCTTTGCCACCCGTGTCCCAGAGCACAGACACACCAGGCCCCGGTTTCATGAATGAAATCCAGTCGTGTGGATATAAATAGCCGCGAAGGCTGCTAACGTCACAGTGCGAGCGGCGGCCGCCACGGCGGCGGAGCGAAGTGCCGGGTGCTCCGTTCCGCTCGGCTGCCCCGCCTGGGAGCGGGGTGGGGGCAGGCGAAGGGGAGGGCTGCGGGTGGAAAGGGGCGAGCCCCTCTCGCCCGGGACTGGGAAGAGCGGCCGCGGCGCCGGGCGAGGCGGCAGGGCGAGGCAGTGCCATGCTGCCTTTGTGCAAAGTTGGGCGGCGGGCGGCGCGCCGCGCGCAGGGGCCCCGCACACCCGCAACCGCGCGCAGCCGTGGCTGCTGCTGAGTGGCGGGGGCCCCCCCGCTCCCCCCGGCCCTTGAAGGCGGAGAGAGCTCGCGTCTCGCTCGGCTTCAGGGTAGGTTCTGTGTCGTGAGTGCTCTATGCTATGAAACTTCTCCGAGCAGCCGCTGCGGAGCCCCCACCGCCCCGGCCCCAGCGGGTGGCAAGTGCGGGCCCCGGGCCGTGCCACGCGGCCAGCAGCGCCCCGAGAGAGAGTTGTGGGACCGAGCCGCTAGGGGGGCCGCCCTCGCCTCTCCGAGAGGCCAGGAACCCTCCCATCAGAGGCGAGCACAAGAGATTTCTAGGAGCGCCCGCACAGCCGCACCCCTAACTTGGAGCTGAGAAAATGTACAACAGGCATCTTTATCAGGCTGGCTGCGCCAGGGAGGGGGTGGTGCCGCGCCGACGAGAAGGCGCTTCCCCTTCGAAGGCCAGTGTGGGGAGGCAGGGCGGGGACAGGAGGACCCGAACAGGGGCATAAGCTAGCCCCTTTGGCGCTTGCACCCTCTTGAGAGTTGACTGGCCAGCCCACAGTTTGGCGTTCCCCTCCCCTCCCCCGCAACCCCGTGTCTCTGGAGTCTGTTGTGAGTTGCTGTGACAACAGGAGAAGCTGCCATGAGGGGCTTGCAGAACACCTTACCTTGTCTGTGTGTGCTCAGCTTTGGGGAAAACAACCAAGGGGAGATGTGCAGGCAAGAGAATCCAGCCCTCTGCCCCCCGAAAGGAAGTGGAAGGCAGGCACAACTATGTAAAAATATATCATTAGATCCTACTGTTAGCTGCACCGTTTCCATCCCCAGCAGTATCAAACATCTCAACTGAGGAGCAATGTCAATATTTAGACTTGGACAAGCCAAAAAGTTAGAAGGGAGCGCCAAGCACAGGGTTTTGACTTGGCTTTGCACGTTAGCACACAAGCTGTGCCTTTGGAGCTGACTGTACACATTTGCTGGGGGCAAAAATGCATGAAGGTTAACATATACACAGAGGCACCCAGATCTAGGAAAATCTAGGAAGTTAAGACCAAAAGAGTCGCCCTGACTTTGAACTTCCCCATCCTGTGCTGTTCACTGAGCCTTGTTGAACTCCAGCCAAACGCTCAGCTTGAGATTTCACTGGTTTGGGGCTCCCCCACCCCCAACCGAGGCTGTGGTGTACGTTCTACACTAACATACGCTAAACCGAAAAAAAAATACCGTTATCGGTGGTTGCATCTTTGTATAAGTCCTCTGACGAGCAGCAGATAGTGAATAGTCAATAGGCTGTGTTTGTTTGGTCTTAGCAAGCCTTAGACCTTTTTAAACATACTCTGGTAAGTTTGTTTACAAACGCTATTTAGAAATTTGGAACTACGTTTCATTTCCAGTAACCTTGTAGATGCCTAAGAGAGTCACTGGTTGCTAGAAAATAAACACAAGCTCTTTTCAGTATAGTGTCTGCATTCTGCTCCACAGGTGGAGTGGACAGTAAATTATTATATTAAACATGGTTTCCTCTGAGATTCCTGGATCATATTTGGACATACTAATGGGAAAAAGCTTTAACCAGTTGATCCTAGTACAGAAGGCTTTGGAAAATCATTAGGAAGCAAGAATATCATAGTCAATATACTAATTTTGCCCATTATTGCTTTCCCAGAGTTTGAAGATAGTGTAA
Organism: Rhinopithecus roxellana; assembly: GCF_007565055.1. Classification (NCBI taxonomy): domain Eukaryota; kingdom Metazoa; phylum Chordata; class Mammalia; order Primates; family Cercopithecidae; genus Rhinopithecus; species Rhinopithecus roxellana. The sequence goes on along the minus strand of NC_044559.1, from coordinate 99,491,877 downwards.
AAATTTTTAAGTGCATAACGCAAGCTGTGTGATCACACAGGTAGAAATAGAAACACATGTAACAGTTTGATGTTATTGGCTCAATAATACAAATGATAAGTTATACAAATACAACAGGAAAAAACAAAATTGTTTGGTCTTTTAATTATGATTATATTGTCTAAAAATGCTATTTTGGATAGGACGACCACATCTATGACTTCTGTATTGTAAAATGCCTGTAAGATTTTCATTGTTATCTATCGGTTTGCGGCCAAATGTTTTTTGGGGTTTTTTTTTTTTTTTTTTGGTATCGTCCCAAGTGCTCAAAAATATATTTTCACAAATCCTGCAAAATGTTAACCTAGCTATTTCAGGATGTATTTGACCCTAAGAAATGCCACATTAACACTGGCACTTAGCAAAAGTAAAGCAGATTCTTCCCTTTCTCGGGGGAAAAAAGAGAAAACAACGTATGTTGAAAATTTTAGTGGCTCCCCATGTACTCCTGGCAGGCAGTAGAATTTATAAAGTATTTCTCTCTTTTATGTAGGTAAGTCCAGCTGTGAGCCGAGTGTTCTGTTCTTCACTTCCAGCAAGCCAGGTCAGTGTCTTCGTGCAAACCCATGACTATAGATTGGTAACATTCTGTATCTAATTTTGAGCATGCATTTCAGAACAGGTTTCTTAATCATTTGTCTTTTAAAAATTTTGTCTTTGACTTTTTTATGGACTCAGTTTTGAATGTCATGAGTTCAATGATTATTAAAATTATTGCTTACTCTGTGAGTGCCATGGTACAAATATGGGCCTCAAATCAGTTTATCCTTCATATGACGTTTTATTTTTCGCTTTAGGCATCAGAATGGTGCCCACGCTTGAGAATACTGGGGATCTGGGTGCTTGATAATTGAGGGTTTACTTCTATGCTAATCTTAGCACTCTGGGGTGGAAGAAACTTGATATAATAATAATTGACTTATTGAGCATGAATCATGGTTCAGGTAATGTGCTGCATTCTTTATATTAATAGTCTTATTCTGCTACAAAAAGAAAAAAAAATCTCTGGGAGGTGAAACCACTATCTTGAGTTCCAGGCTACAGGTGAGGAGTTGGAAGTTTAGAGACATTAAATAATATGTTCAATTCTTCTATTAAATGGCACAAATAGGATTTTTTTTAAATTTTTGTCTTACCCTAAGACCTAAACTCTCTAGTTGAAAAATTGTTTTCCACTAGGGAAACTGAAGACAAAGAAGGTTAAGTGACTTGTCTAAGATAACTTGGTAATTACTATAATAACATATAATAACAATGGCCCAGCTGTTGCAAAATAATAAATTCTATTCTCTTAAGTAAATTAGTGAAATTGTAAGTATTCATGTGTACTTCCTGGCATGACACTTTCAAAGATATAAGAAAGTTTTTATTGTGGGGTCTCTGGCCTTGAAGATTTTATGGAAGATTTAAAAGGCAAGATGTTAAACATTTAGGTATGAAACAATAGAGAATTAATCAAGATTATACTTGCCAGAAGGCTGAATTGGGGATCAGTAGTACATTTATGAGAAGTTCAGCATTTTCCACTCTGTGGAATTACTTTGCAATTCCATATATGCATGAAAAAAATATTTCCAAGCACATTTTTTTGTCTGGGTAGATGATTAATCGGTGAGAGTTTGGGAAAGGGTAGAATGTAGAATTTCAACCCAACAGGGAGAGATTATGTAGTCATCCAGAACCGCTAAATTGCAGTATCTCAAACTCAAAGATGTTGTTGCTTCACAAGCATAGTAACCTAAAATTGTGAGCTGTTTGAATCTGCACAGCGTCTTTGAGAAAGCATAATAATTTGGCATAATGTTTAAAAGTACTGGATTTTTCCTGGAACCTCAGTTTGTCTGAAAGACACCACATAGATGGATTGGGATACACAATAGATAAATCCTAACCAAAGTCCTGATAACAACCAAATATTAAGCAAGCCTTTTTCAAGTTTTGCCTGAATTGACAGGCTTCTCTCTCTTCTGTTCCCCTACTTCCTTTTTTCCCTCTTTCTTTTCATAATTTGTAACAGTTGTTAATCCTTCTTAGCTAGTTTTATATAAAATATCAATATTTTGTATAAAAATATCAATATAAATATAGCAGCCATAAACCTATAATTTTAAGCACTAAAATTATACTTTGAATCATATAACATTATGAACAAAAGAGATCTAGGAATTAGCATGGTATCTCTAATAATAATCATTTAGCAATCATTTGTTTTCTCTTTTGAATTTCATAAGGTTTTGGTTAGTATGCATGACTTACCTCTTTTAAAATGGCTGGAAACATTTGAAATTCTGCCATTTTTTGCTGAAGAAATATACCTGTAGAAAACAGAGAAATGTTTAAAACTTTCTCTTGGTCTTCCTTTTAGAAAATAGGCCATTCAAGTTTCCCTCTGGCTTCATGTTTTAGGGTTTAAAGAGCATAGGTGATTTGAATGCTTCCCTTCTCCGCCAGGCTTCCCACCAACATCACAAGACCAAAACAAAACTTGGAGAGGGAGGGAAAAATGAGTTCCAAAAAGTGTGTGTAGATGAGGGCAGGAGATGGGTGAGTGTGTGGGCAGCAGGGAAGAGGGAAAGGAAAGGGAAAGCTTTTGGGGGAAGGGTCAAGAAGCAATAACTCCAATGGATGGGATATTTACAGATTAGTTATTTGTTAGCATCAGAATTTTTTTATTTTTAGTTTGTAAATAAATAGAACCCACTTCCTCCTTTTCCTGGCACCTTTTGTTCCTTGTGCCTATAGGACTGATACTGGAAAACTGGCAAAAGACGCCAAAAAAGATGGACATGTGATTATGACTGTCACTTTTTCCAGATGTCCCAGGACACTCCTGTCTTCAGAAACTTCCTTGAGCTCTGTCATCACATACATCAGCATGCCTCTGATCGGGCTTTATCCACTAGAGAACGAATTAGCAAGTTTTACAAAGAAAGCGATGCCAATAGGTCTAGAAGAAAGCAATTACATGTCTCCACTGTGCACCTGAGTTTATTTATTGCATAGACACAGGTTAATGGCAAGTTCCCAGTGTTAATAAGGTTATGATCTTAGGTTCCATCTCTCTGTGGAGAAATTTCCTTTGAATTGTTATCCAACCATAGACCAAACCCCTAATGACTGCTGTGATAACAATAAACTAGCATTTATGCCCCTACTAGATGCCAGACACGTTAACTAAATTGCAGCTAATATTCATTATCAATTCCAACTTTACAGAGCCAAGAAATGGAACTCAGAGATGTTGAAGAACTACTAGGAAACAGAGTTTGGATTTGTACCCAATGCTGTCTAAGAACTTGAACATATATTTGCTCTAAATAACACCTCCCCCAACCCACCACCAAAAGCAACACTTTAAACCATTTCATTCCAGGTTACTCTTGCAGATGTTGGAGTATAGAAGTTATTCTTCTGGGTTTGTTTCTACTTTCTAAATTTTGTATTTAAATTTCAACTACATAACATTTTTGCCTAGATAAATTGGCTAACTGTTTAGGTCATTTTAAATGTATTTTGATGGAAGTTGTCACAATCTTAAACAGTTGGGTCATAGAGAGTTGAATCATGGATCCAGGAATGTCCTTATTAAGGATACCTAGCCCAACCTCATGTGGATGGAAAACACTGGCACCCAGAGAAGCAACGTAACTTGACTACTCTCATAGTTAATAAGTGACACAGTCTGAACTGAACCCAGGCTTCCAAGTCCCAGCCAAAGCCCAGTTCCGTTACATAACATTGCCTGAAAAGTGCCAAGTCTTCTAAATCTTCCAACGTAGCCTGAAATACAACTAGCAAGTATGATATACATCTGAAACCCAAGGTACATCCAGAAATGCTGATAAGAGAATTCTAGTCGTGTAAAGATATGGTGAGTACTAGGAGAAACCTCACTTGTCTTCGGTGGTGCTGAGATAAAATAGTCTTTTTCTCTTATTCAAAACATAACACCCTTCTAAGCTGTCTTTGTTACAAGAACCCTTCCAAGCTGTCTTTGTTATGTGATCTGTTTGGTGCTTTTTCATTTTGACCAAACTCTGGCTTTTCATTAACTATGCAACTTAGGTGAAATATGACCTTACTTTCCTCAACTGTAAAATGGGAACAGTATCCCCTCCCCCGTCAGAGGGTTATGAGGATGTTATAAAAGCCTCATGCATGTAAAGCACATAGTAGGTGCTCAATAAGAGTTAGCTCTCTTCTTAGCCTTCCTAGAGTATGTCAAAAGAAAGTGTTTTAACATATTAGGGCAGTTGTATCATTTTGTCTCTAAATTTACTAGAGTCATTTGAATTCTGATTTGCAAGGAATGGTTATAGGAACCTTTTTTTTCTTGAACACAACAGGCCCAGTGGTCTCTCTCGGTTCCAGTGGCCCAGTCTCCATTACATTTGTTTTCTTCACACTCTAAGGTTGCCAAAATTTACTTGCATTGAATTATTTTATTGCCTTAGTTTCTGCTGCAAACTAATACCAAGTTTCTTTTGCAGATTTGTGGCTCTCATTTTCTTCCAGATACTGTTCCTAAGTAGCTAACGTGTGTTCTACATGGAACTTTGTATCTCAAAGCCACTATTTCCAGCCAGATAACTAAGAAATATTTCCAGAGAATATTATTGCCAGTAGAAAATTTTTGCTTTCAATTTTGAAATGTGAGACTTTCCTACCTTCATTTCAATTCACTGTAGTATTGAGTATTTGAGGTATGCTGCTCCTGCCTTTTCTTTTTGTCACGTGTTGCTGACTGATACGTTGATAGGAAAAGCATAAACACCACAATTTCCCCATTTCACTGGCAGCACTTGATAAGTACCCTGGCCTGAATTACATCGCTGGGAAGTGTTGTCTGCACTCCTCTCCCCAGCTGCCACATTTTGTCATGTGGCACTTGCTGCCCTGCTTTGGACTTTTGGAACCGAGTCCTTGCCAACACCTCCAATTCATCACATATGTGGAGGAAAGCTACTGCTTTGATATATTTTTTTAAATACTTGTACCTGTTTTTCCTTTTTTGGTAATAATCCAAGTGGCCTAGAATAGACTTTATTATCCTGATGGTGCAATTTCACTTTTAATATTTGGTAAATGCATATTGCAAGATGGATGTCCTTTTCTTCAAATTTAAAAGTAGCAAGTATATGTCTTTCCCAGTGCTATGAAGTGGCTGAACTGGGGCTAGGTGCTGAGAACTCACCAGTTGCTATATTGTCCTTAACCTTCTACTAATCTCAAACTGATTATATGTAAGTTTTTATTTTTACCAAGGAATTAATTGCTTTTAAAGCTGTGCTCAAGCTTTCATGTGTGTACAACAAGAATGGGCATCTTGTTAAAGTGCAGATTCTGATTCAGTAATTCTGGGATGGGGCCTGAGATCATGCATTTCTAACAAGCTCCGCATTGATGCCAGTGCTGCTGGTCTGTGGACCACACTTTGAGTCATGAGGTCCTAAAGAATAGTGGTTACTATATCTTATGCTGAAATTCATGCTTAATAGGCCATAACCAGACCTTATTTTGTTTGCTTATTTCTTAAACCATAATAGAGAGTCATGGAATCTTAAACATAGGAGGGGTGTAGGTGGTGATGACCTGGTAAATCAACCAGCTCTCCTGGAAAAAAGTAAAATGCATGTATATGCATACACAAATTGACATAAATTTTAGTGACATAAAGAATGTATAGTACACTGTTTACAAATAATAATAAACTCTGTAATACTTGTTATTGTAAATTCAGTATAGCCAGTTAGGTCTCACAGTATGCTTTTGTTGTTTTTTGCAGAACTCTTCTATTCATAGGCCAACCTATGTTGCAGTTGATTAAGGGGTGCAGCTCCCATATAAATGCTGGCAGGTATTTTTTTTTATGTTAATCAGTAAGACAAAAGTGAAACATCAAAGACATATGTCAGAAGTCTACTCATTCATCCATGATGTGAATCACTTCCTTGCTGAACCGGATGATAATTTTTAATACTGAAAGAATATTTTTCAAACGTACTATTCATAGGGCAACACCTACACATATAGCACACTTTTAAGTTTAATCTCCATTATTAACAGTTTTAAATTATTTTCTTAGATCTAGAACAATAAAGCAAGCACTGATTGGTAGTGGCTGCTGATTTCTATGGTGTAAATATTCCCACCACATCCAGTTTCAAGCTGCTGATGTGGCTGAGCACAGAGTTGGAAAGAGATGACGCGGTGTCACACCACTGTATTGTACTTTCACCATGTAGATAAAATTGGCATGAATAGCCTCAAAATATAGATAATAGTAAACAGAAATAACTAGAAAGTGATGCGTTTTGAGTACTTATTATCTTTGTTTTTAGTATAATTTATGTAATTGTAAATTGATGTAATTTAATTTTTAATACTGGCACTAATGGGCCTGCAAAATTCCTAAAAATTTAACAGCTAGTTCTTGTGGGCTAGTAGGGGCTGGCTTCTGCACACCAGTGGATATAGATCATCTGGTGTAGTGATTCCCAACCTTGCTTTACACTGAATACCTCAAAGAACTTAGAGCCTACAGTTTTAGTAGATCCATGTTAGGGCCCAGGAATCTGAACTAAAACCATTTTATCGAAGTATATGTTATATTTGAAAAACAAATTATAAGTATATAAAAAATTTTCCTAAATTGAATACACTCACATAACCAGCACCTAAATATAGAAACAGAACATTACCAGCACCCAGAAGCCCTTCTCATGCCCCTATCCAGCCACTACCCAGTCAATGTAACCCTTATCTTGACTTCTAATACCATAAATTCGTTTTGCCTGCTTTTGGACTTTATATAAATGAAATCATATCCTATGTATTCTTTTGTGCCTGACTTCAATATTATGTTTCTGAGATTCGTCCATAATGTATGTAGCAGTAGTTCATTCATTTTTAGTGGTGTATAATATTCCATTGTATAAATAGGCCTCACTTTATTATTTTTTATCCATTCTACTGTTGATGGGTTGTTTCCAGTTGTTGGCTATTTTGGATAGTGCTGCCAAGAACATTCTTGTACAGATAGCAGTATGCAAAACAAAACAAATCCCCCAGTGAGTCCAATGAGCAGCCAATCTTGACTGCCTTCTCTGTATCTTCCCCTCCTCTCTATGTCTCATATAACACGCCCACGGCAATTGATCCTTTCATGTGAACGTACTTTTAAAACATAAGCCATGAGGCCCATGTGCTTCCATTCATTAGAGTATGTTCTCCTGGCTCTTTACAATACAGGTTCACCAGCTCTCCATTTCATCAAGATATCTGCATTTGTTCTCTCTAAATAGGGATGAGATTTGGCCTCACTTCAGTAAGCATGGGAGAATAATCGACACAGTGGACATGGAGCCAAAGGCTAAATTTGGCAGCTGATCATTAAAGCTCCTGGAAAGAGGCTTCAAGTAAAGGAACTTGTTTCCCTTTGTGTGTATCAAACAAAAGTCAACAATGAACCCTTAGATCAGATTCTAATATTCTTTAAACTCTATTTATTTGAAGTAGACCAGGGACTATTTTCTGACATGACTACTGAAATCTCTCAAAGTCTCATGACTTGATCTGGAAGGATTAGAGAATGTTTTCCCATGGCCTTGTTCCTACACCTAGCATGCAACAGGTATATCCTTGTTGCATTGCTCTAGGCTGAGGGGCTATGTAGTTTTTGTGGTTGGGCCTATTGAGGTATTAGTTCCTTTGATAGAAGTAAAGGGAACTGAATAACCAGGAACTCCAAGATGATATATTGATGAGTGGGACATCTGCTCAGGATTGAAAAGAAGGGTCCAGGAGCAGCAAGGCTGTTCCCTACCATATAAAAGACATTTCACACAAAGTTCTTAAGGTACACAGAGGTCAAGAGTAGATGTTAATTTCACATAATGAAGGAAGAATGTTTTCTCACACACAAAGGTATTTTATTTCCTTGTTTTCCTACCTCCATGCCCTCTTTTTTGTAAAATTTCTTTGTTTCACAAAGAACATATGTTCACTATAGAAGAGATGGAATATATAGATGAGAAAAATAAAAAAATTAAAATGAATTATAATCCTATCCTATAAAAGATGTTGGCATTAGTATTTTAGTATATCTCTATCTCAATCTTTTTGTGTGTATTTAGGCACATAATTTTTAAGGAGTGCTGTTATTCTGTAAATTTTTAAATCTTTTTTAATTTAAAGATTTATCATGACCATCTTAATATAATAATAAGTGTACTCCTATAACACATTTTTGGTGGACATATATTCATTTTTCTTTAACCCATCTCCTGTGTTTGGACTTCTAAAGTTATTTTTGTTTCCACAAATAGTGATATGATGATGAACATTCTTTTTTTTTTTTTTTTTTTTTTTTTTTTTTTTGACAGAGTCTCACTCTGTCACCCAGCCTGGAGTGCAATGGCGTGGTCTCGGCTTACTGCAACCTCGCCTCCTGCCTCAACCTCCCAAGTAACTTGGACTACAGGCATGTGCCACCACACCCAACTAATTTTTGTATTTTTAGTAGAGACGAGGTTTCACTATGTTGGCCAGGCTGGTCTCGAACTCCTGACCTCGTGATCTGCCTGCCTCGGCCTCCCAAAGTGCTGGGATTACAGATTTGAGCCACCATACCCAGCTGATGAACATTCTTTAAATGCAATCTTTTTCTATATATTTATTGTTTTTCCAGGAATAAAACCTTAAAATTGGATGAAAGTTATGACATTTTAAAGTCTTTTGACTTAAAATTTCTAGTCGCACTCCAGACTGGTATCATTTTCCACTTCCACAAACAGTGCTTCATCCTGCTTTTTAAAATTGTACAATCTTTCATGTAATAATTTCTACCTAAAGTTGGAAGGTATAGGAACATGCCCTGAAAAATACTAGCTGGAAAGTAAGAGATCTTAAGAAGTCTGGTTAATTTTCCACCAGCACTTTTGCATTTATGGTCTAACTTTGCTGTGAAAACCTGAAAAAACGTTTCTTCCTTTGCCTGAATCAAAGCACAGCCTAGTCCTAACGAGCACATGATAGTCTCATAAATGTTTACATACAATTGCTTGATTGTCATTGTATCAGAAGACCACAGCAGGTGGTCACCCTGCTGCTCCAGAAGCTAACCTGGTAACATCTTTAGAGAATGCTTTCAATGTGTAACTTACTACAGAAGGCTGTGGAGACTTTTCTTCATGAGTATGGGTTTTTAAACACCCACAGTCTACAGCCTTGGTATTAGCTTTCTCAAATGAGCGCTTACAACTTTGCCATCTCTAAAGACTTGACCAATATTTTGATTATTAATTCTTGACAAAGCTTCCCCATCCAGCTCTTAGCTAAACCCCACCCCCATGAGGATGATAGGGCCTCCAAAATCAATGTGTAGAGTTTCTTGTTTCTTTCTTTCTTTCTTTTTTTTTACTTTAAGAAAGTATTGAAGTATAACACATAGAGAAATGTATGCAGATTGCAAATGTACATCTTGATGACTTTTTGCAAACTGAACATACCTATGTAACTGGCACCTAGATCAAGAACCAGTACACCACCAGTGCCCTACTACTGGTCACCACCCGACTCCACCCTCAGTGTGTTTGAAACACCTCACATTTTATGTCCAGGGTAAGTCCTTCCTTTACAGAATTCTATGTTTGCGTGAACCATTACTTTATATGAGCTAGCTACTGTTAGCTTCCATCAGGATGTCTCCCTTGTCACTGAAAATGTGTAGAAGTCTGCCTTTCCAAGTAAAGATTGCAACGTTAAATTTGGGCACTGAGTGTGCATCAATATTTATGTGTTTGTGATTTCCAGGTACACAAATACATACATGGCATGCATACGAACAAATTTGGAACTACTTTCTTCTTAATGAATGTAAAGCTGAATTATGCTATATTGATCTGAGCTTAGATTATCTTTAACTACAATTGATTGCCACAGAATATTTCATGTACGGTGTTTCCAGTTTTTTAAAATTGCTCATTTCAGTTACCGTAAGTATTCCCTTTGAATGCTCAAGATTTAAAAGCCAAGAATTTTTCATCTTCTGTTTGAGATAGAATTGTATGTGTTTGTCCTGAATATCCACAGCTGTCTTTTTATATGGTTCAATTTCTGTGTTTGATATTCAGAAAAACATCATTTTGATTCCTGTGGGGTTTTTTTTTATGTGAGAGCTTGAGTCAGAGAAAGAAACAGGTTTAGCAGACTCTCTATGCTTTTTATATACATATGATTTTGAAAAACAATTTATGTGTTATCAAAAATCATATATTATGATTGGGTTGTACTCTTAGTAGAAGTGACAATCAAGGGTTATACTTAATCTATCCATTAGTTTTTAAAAAGCTAAAACGTCTTTCTCATTATAGAAATAATATGTCTAAGAATATTGTTCAGCCATAAAAAGTAATGGAGTACTGAAAGGTGCTACAATATGGATGAAACTGCAAATACTACACTAAGTGAAAGAAGACAGACACAATAGGCCACATATTGCATGATTCCGTTCACATGAAGTATCCAGAATAGGAAAATCTGTAGAGACAGAAAGTAGATTTGTGGTTGCCAGAGCTGGGGCGAATGAGAATAGAGAATGACTGCTAGTGGATACAAGGTTTCTTTGGGGGATAATGGAAATATTCTGGAATTAAATAGCAGGAATGGTTGCACCACCCTGTGAATATCATAAACACCACTGAATTGTATACTTTAAAAGAATAAGTTGTGTAGCATGTGAATTTTATCTCACATTTTTTTAAAAAGTAAGACGTGCATTGTAGAAAATTTGAAATCAAAAGTAAAGTAGAAAATGGCAGGAACAAGTTGTAGCCTCATTGTCCAGAAACAATTAGTGTTGCTTTCTAGTGTATTTCCTTCCAGTTTGTTTTGTTTTTCATGTATTGTTGTTGCAGAGGGAAAACGTCAATGTTGCTTCCTGTTACATGACAGAGATACAGTTATTGAATTTTAAATAGTCACATAGTAAAACCAAACCAACCCCCTTAAAAAAGGGTAAGTCCCAAGAAATATTTGTTTATTTGTCAGAGGGAAGTAATGGATGGGAATGCAAGTAAGACAAGCAGAGAATGATGGCTAGCCCTGTAAGAAGGGATGAAGAAGGACCTGAAGGGAAGAGATCCCAGGTCCTGAGAGGCAGAAAGACAGATTTGAGTTGTCATGAAAAGTGAGACTCCAGAGGGCAACATTTCAAAGAGACTTTTTTAGGAAGTTCACTGTTAGATGTGTAACAGGTGAGGTAAGCCACACCTCTCTATTCATAAGCAGCTACATGGTTCACAGCTTTCTAAGAATCAGTTTGTGTTTCTTTTGCTTTGTCACTGTGCTAAGTCAGTGCTTCAGGTGAGTGACTGAGGCACAATTTTATTTGGGTTACACATACTTATTTACTGTTGTTTCAGTTGAATGTATTTCACATTACTATTCCACACTTTCCCCTCAACAATATCAGCATTTCTCTGGATTATTGCAGACTCATCATAAGCATAACTTCAATGACAATCTTAATAGATAAGACCTACTGATGTTCTCTTGATACTAAGCACAGAGGTTGAAATATTTCACAAGCATTATCTAATATAATCTTCACAGCAACCCATGGAAGGAGATAATTATCCCCAGTTTACAGATAAGAAAATACAGGCTCCGACAGATTAATTTGCCTAATATCACTTAGCAAGTATCTTAATCATTCCCTCACTTGTCATAGGTAGTTTTCATTTTTTTTTAAAGACGTGGTAAATATATTTGCTTTTAAAACATTTCCCATTTATAAAATTATTACCTTAGATGGATATATTAGAAAGTATTTTTTAAATTTACAAGGGTTGAGATTTTTTGTTCATGTTATAGAGCTTTTCCTTTCAATTGTTTCATTTACTTCTTTGTGGGCAGAGAATTTGGTTGACAACAATTTACACTTTGGGGGATTTGAGGCCTTATGGCCCAGTATGTGGTCAGCTTTTTAAATGTGCCAAGAACACTTGAAAGAAAGCGATCTTTTTATAGGTTTAAAAAGTGGGATATTTATTAATTTAGCCTTAGTATTTGTTATTCAGATCCCCCATGTGTTGTTTATTTTCACTTTCTTAATCTGACATTGCTTTATTCTGATTTTTTGTCCCATATATTTGTTATTGTTGTGAGTTTCTCCTTATACTTAAAAAGTTTTCTTCATTTTATTCTATGTCTTTTGGTCTGTGAAGGTTCATGTGACTTCTATTACGAATTGGCCTTTTGTAACCTTCTAGATTATCTCTGGCAGATACTTTTTCTATACCATTTTGTAACCAAATTCAAAATAACTACGTAGGATGATCTTAACGTTTTTATTGGCTTTGGTTTCCATAGTTCTTTAAAGCCTTGATGCCTTTGTTTTTAGTATTTAATTTTCAATTATCTCTAGGTGTTTTGGCTAGTATCTTTGAGCAGTTTCCTTAAGGGAACTTGGGTTTTTTTACCTGAGTCTTTGATATCTAAGAACAGCTTTAGGTTGCTTTCATATAAATATCAATTTGACCCAAGTCAGAAATTTATTATTATGTCCTTTTTCTTTCAAGAATCTGTTTTTTAAATTTTTCATTTTCAAGTATTATGGATGCATGTTAGTTGTACGTATTTATGGGGTACATGTGATATTTTGCTACAAACATAAAATGTATAATAATCAAATCATGGTAACTGGGTGATATGGTTTAGTTCTGTGTCCCCGCCCAAATCTCATATCCAATTGTAATCCCCACATGTTGAAGGAGGGGCCTGGTTGGAGGTGATTGAATCATGGGGGCAAACTTCCCCCTTGCTGTTCTCATATTGGAGTTCTCAGGAGATCTGGTTGTTTAAAAGTGTGTAGCACTTACCCCTTTGCTCTCTCTCTCCTGCTGCCATGTGAAGACACGCTTGCTTCCCCTTCACCCTCCACCATGATTGTAAGTTTCCTGAGGCCTCCCAAGCCATGCTTGCTATACTGCCTGCAGAACTGTGAGTCAGCTACACCTCTTTTCTTTATAAATTACCCATTCTCAATTCTTTATAGCAATGTGCGAACAGACTAATACATTGGGGTATCCATAACTTCAAGCGTTTATCATTTTTTTGTGTTAGAAACATTCCAATTCCACTCTTAGTTATTTTAAAATATGCAATAAATTATTGTTAATTTATTATAGTTGCCCCATTATGCTGCCAAACTCTAGATCTTACTCCTTCTGTGTAACTGTATTTTTTACCCTTTCTGTCCCCCTTTCCACTACCCTTCCCAGCCTCTGCTAACCACCATTCTATTCTATTCTCTACCTCCATGAGCTCGAATTTTTTTTTTAGCTCCCATATATGAATGAGAACATGAAATATTTGTCTTTTTGTGCCTAGTTTATTTTATTTAACATAATATCCTTCAGTTCCATCCATGTTGTTTCAAACAACAGGATTTCTTATCCGTTCATCTGCTGATGGACACAGGTTTTATTCTATATCTTAGTATTATAAGTAGTGCTGCAATAAACATGGGAATGCAGATATCGCTTTGATATACTAATTTTCCTTTTTTTGTTGTTTTGGATATATACCCAGCAGTGGGATTGCTGGATCATAAGAGAGTTTGATTTTTAGTTTTTTGAGGAACATCCATATTGTTTTCCAAAATGGCTGTGCTAATTTGCATTCTCACCAGCAGCTTGCAAGGGTTCCCCTTTCTCTACATCCTCACCAGCAATCATTATTGCCTGTCTTTTTCATAAAAACCATTTTAACTGGGGTGAGATTATATCTTATTGTAGTTTTCACTTGTGTTTCTCTGATGACTAATGATGTTGAGCATTTTTTCATATATGTGTTAGCTATTTGTACATCCTTTTCTAAGAAATATCTATGCAGTTCTTTTACCATTTTTAAATTGGATTTTTTTTCTGTTGAGTTATTTGAGCTCCTTATATGTTCTGGTTTACCCTTGTCAGATGGGTAATTTGCAAATATTTTCTCCCATTCTGTGGATTGTCTCTTTACTTTATTGTTTCCTTTGCTATGCTTGATGTAATCCCATTTGTCCGTTTTTGCTGTGTGATCTCAGGAAATCTTTGCCCAGCCCAATGTCCTGGAGTGTTTCCTCAATGTTTTCTTGTAATAGTTTCATAGTTTGAGGTCTTAGATATAAGTATTTAATCTATTTTGATTTAATTTTTGTATGTGGCATGAGACAGGGGTCTAGTTTCATTCTTCTGCTTATGGATATCCCGTTTTCCCAACACCATTTATTGAAGAGACTGCCTTTTCCCCAGCGTATGTTCTCGGCACCTTTGTCAAAAATAAGTTGGCTGTAAATGTGGGAATTTATTTCTGGGTTCTCTGTTCTCTTCCATTAGTCAGTGTGTCTGTTTTTATGCCAGTCCCATGCTTTTTTGGTTACTATAGCTTTGTAGTATAATTTGAAGTCAGATAATGTGATGCCTCCAGCTCTATTCTTTTTGCTTAGGATAGCAGTGATGATTAATACTGAGTGTCAACTTGACTGGATTGAAGGATGCAAAGTACTGATCCTGGGTGTGTCTGTAAGGGTGTTGCCAAAGGAAACTAACACTTGACTCAACTGAATCTGTAGATTGCCTTGGGTAGTATAGGCATTGTAACAATATTGATTCTTCCTATCTATGAACATGGAGTAACTTTCCATTTTTTGTGTCCTCAATGTCTCATAGTTTTCATTTTAGATAACTTTCACTTCTTCTAGGCATTTTGTTTTATTTGTAGCTATGATAAATTGGATTACTTTCTTGATTTCTTTTTCAGATTGTTCATTGTTGGCATATAGAAATGCTACTTATTTTTGTATATTGATTTCATATCCTGAAACTTTACTATTTATCAGTTCTGATCGTTTTCTGTGGGATATTTAGTTTCTTCTAAATATAAGATTGCATCATCTGCAAACAAGGATAATTTGACTTCTCCCATTACAATTTGAATGCCCTTTATTTCTTTCTCATGTCCAGTTGCTCTGACTAGAATTTCTAGTATTATGTTGAATAAAAGTGGTGACAGTGGGCATGCTAGTCTTGTTCCAGATCTTAGAGAAAAGGCTTTCACTTTTTCCTCATGCAGTATGATACTGTCAGTCTGTTATATATGGCTTTTATTGTGTTGAGATATGTTCCTTCCATACCCAGGTTTTTGGGAAATTTTATCATGAAGGAATGTTGAATTTTACTGAATGCTTCTTTGGCATCTATTGAAATGATCATGTTGTTCTTTTCCTTCATTCTGTTCAGATGATGTGTCACATTTATTGATTTACATATGTTGAACCATCCTTACATCCCTGGGGTGAATGTCACTTGATCATGATGAATCATCTTTTTAGTGTGTTGTTGAATTTGATTTGCTAGTATTACGTTGAGGAATTTTGCATCTATGTGTATTAGATATATTGGTCTGTAGCTCTCTTTCTTTGTTGTGTCTTTGTCTGTTTGTGGTATTAGGATAACACTGGTCTCGTAGAGTAAGTTTGGAAGTATTCCTTCCTTCTTGATTCTTTGGAATAGCTTGAGTAGGATTGCTACTAATTCTTAAGTGTTTGAGAGTTTAGCAGTGAAGCCATCAGGTCCTGTCCTTATTTATTTGTTTGTTTGTTTGTTTGTTTATTTATTTATTTATTTTGGACAGAGTCTTGCTTTGTTGCCCTGGCTGGAGTGCAGTGGTGCAATCTCAGCTTACTGCAATCCCTGCCTTTAGGGTTCAAGTGATTCTCCTGCCTCGGCCTCCCAAGTAGCTGGGATTACAGATATGCGCCACCACACCTAGCTAATTTTTATATTTTTAGTAGAGACAGGGGATGGGGTTTCCCCATGTTGGTCCAGCTGGTCTTGAGCTCCTGACCTCAAGTGATCTGCCCGCCTCAGCCCCGCAAAGTGCTGGGATTACAGGTGTGAGCCACCATGCCCAACCATGTCTTGGCCATTTATTTGATGGGAGACATTTTTATTACTGCTTCAATCTTGTTACTTGTTTTTGGTCTATTCAGATTTTGTGTTTCTTCATGGCTCAATCTTCGTAGGTTGCATGTGTCTAGGAATTTGTCCATTTCTTCTAGGTTTTCCAGTTTATTGACAGATAGTTATACATAATGGTCCCTAATGATTCTTTGAATTTCAGCAGTATCAGTTGTAACATCTCTTTTTTATATCTGATTTTATTTATTTGGGTCTTCTTTTTTTTTTCTTAGTCTGGCTAAAAGTTTGTCCATTTTACTTATCTTGTCAAAAAAATTCATTTTGTTGATTTTTTTCTCTTTTTATCTCAGTTTCATTTATTTCTGCTCTGATCTTTATTATTTTCTTCTACTAATTTTGGGTTTAGTTTGCTCTTGCTTTTCTAGTTCTTTAAGACACAAAGTTGTTTATTTGAGGTTTTTCTACTTTTTTGATATAGGCATCTATTGCAATAAACTTTCCTCTGAGTACCATTTGTGCAGTATTCCATAGGTTTTGGAATGTTGTGTTTGCATTTTCATTTATTTCAATAAATTTCTAAGGTTTCTTTTTAATTTCTTCAATGACTCAATGTTCATTCAGGAGCATATTAGTCTTTTCTTGCGTTGCTGTAAAGAAATACCTGAGACTGAATAAATGATAAAGAAAGATTAAATTGGCTCATGGTTTTGCAGTCTTTACATGAAGCATGGTACTGGCATCTCCTCAGCTTCTGGGGAGGCCTCAGGAAGCTGATAATCATGGTGGAAGGTGAGAGGAGAGCAGCAGTGTCTCATGGCCAGAGCAGAAGCAAGAGAGAGAGAGTGAGTGGGGTGGGGGAGGAGCCACACACTTTTAAATGACCAGATCTTGTGTGAACTGAGAGCACGAGTTCATTTATCACCAAGAGGATGGCTCAAGCCGTTCATAAGTGATCTACCCCCATAATCTAAACATTTCCCACCAAGCCCGAACTCCAACATTGGTGATTACAATTTAACATGAGACTGGGTCAGGGACAAATACCCAAACTATATCTAAGAGCATATTGTTTGATTTCCATGTGTTCATATTGTTTCCAAAGTTCCTCTTGTTATTGATTTCTAGTTTTATTCCATTGTGGTCAGAAAAGATACTGGATATGATTTTTTTAAAAAATTTTGAGACTTGTTTTGTGGTCTGACATATGGTCTATCCTTGGGAATGTTTCATGTGCTGAGGAGAAGAATATGTATTCTACAACTGTTGGATGAAATGTTCTGTAAATGTCTGTTAGGTCCATTTGGTCTATAGCGATTTTTTTTCTTGATTTTCTGTCTAGATGATCTTTCTAATGCTGAAAGTGGGGTATTGAAGTCCCTGGCTGTTACTATATCAGGGTCTCTCTCTCTCTTTAGCTCTAATAATATTTGCCTTATATATCTGGGTGCTACAGTGTTGATTGCTATATCATCTTGCTTAATTGACCCCTTTGTCATTATATAATGACCTTCTTTGTCTCTTTTTACAGTTTTTGTCTTGAAATCTATTTTATCTGGTATAGAGATACCTAATTCTGCTCTTTTGGGGGGGATTTTATTTGCATGGAATATCTTATTCCATCCTTAAGACTCTCTAATGTGTTTTTAAAATCATCTTCAAATAGTGTCTTAGTGAAATTTATAGTCATTCATATCGTTATTTCCTTATGGAGATTTGTGTCCATTAGTTTTAGAAGATATTTTGATAAGATACAATGGGATTCTTATATAATTTGTCATTGATATGTAAACATTTTAGTGAAAAAAATGCATAGATTTGGAGTCTTCCATTGTTTTTCTCCTCCTCCTTCTCCTCCTTGTTTTTCCCTGCTCCTTCGTCTTTTTTGTAGTGGGAACATTTTGTTCTATTAAATCACACTATGCTCCTTAGTTCTCAGGAACACATACCATATTAGTCCATTTTCACATAGCTGATAAAGACATATCCAAGACTGGGTAGTTTCTAGAGAAAAAGAGGTTTAATGGACTCATGTTCCATGGGGCTGAGGAGGCCACACTATCCTGGTGGAAGGTCAAAGGCAGACAAGGAAAAAAATGAGATCCAAGTGAAAGCAGAAACTCTTTACAAAAACATCAGATCTTGATCATGTGAGACTTACTCACTATCCCCAGAACAGTATGGGGTAAACCACCCCCATGGTTCAATTATTTCCCACTGGGTCCCTCCCACAACACGTGGGAATTAGGGGATCTACAATTCAAAATGAGATTTGGATGAAGATTTAGATGCGACCATATCGCATACTATTCAAGAGATTGCATTTTGACAGTCAGTCTCTTTATTGTCTTTGGTCAATCATCAGTAAAGACAAAGAAAGATTGTCTTTACCTCTTTATTTAGAGAGAACTTCTTATGCTTGACCTGTATCTCACTAATTAATTTTACAACATTTTCAAGTCTACTATGTACTGTTGCCAGCATGGCTTTCAATTTGGTGACCTTATATTTCATTTGTATGTGGTCTTTCTTTATCTCGTCCCATTACCTACTTATAATTTCATCTGCTATTAGTTTACAAATGTATATTATCTTCTTTTACATGATTAAGTACATGAATCTGATTTTTGAAGTTTTTATTCTGCTGTTTTATATAGCACGTTTATCTAAGTGGAAGACCTTTCTTCTGTGCCTTTAGGTAATTTCTTGTACATGTCTATGCTTCAGGGTTTTTAATAGGTCATATGTTGAATGGTCTCTGTTTACACTATCCATACACAAAAGGATTCACAAAGGCCAAGGATTGAAGTATATTCCAAATGCTTGGATAACCATAGGCTCTGTCAAAGATCAAGGTAGGGCTGTCTCATAGCATTCCAGGAAATCACCCAGTTCCAGAGCAGACAAGCAAAGGTACTCAATATAATGTGAGCTGAGAGAACCTTTGAGGGTGAATGAATTAAGGACAACAGTGAGGAATGTGACCATGGAAGTTATACTAATGTTCAGTCGTAAGAGGCAGCACCCCCTTACCTGACTCCCTCTTGCATTAACCCCACAAGATCAATCAGTTCTGTCATAGGGTCAAAACTGAAAGGGTCTGGTTGAGTGGGCTGGAGGAAGCAAAAGCAGAACAGAGAGCGTCTTTTTCCATACTTTGTTCTCTCTACCTGGTCCATCCTCAATAAGGGACAGTCAGCAAGGTTACTCCATGCTGGTAGCCGCAGGCTGGTTTCCTATTGGAGCCACTAGGAAACCTTCTTCCTCCACCCTTCTTTCTTCACCATTGTCCCAAGTCAGTGTGACTCTCATTACTCCAGATAATGGGCATCTGTGGTGAAGAATGTTTGCCTACTTCCTGGGCCAATTCTCTTCCTTGTGGACATGGCAGTCTGCTGGTCATCAGTGACGTTCTCACTTGGCTCCATGGAAGTGAATTTGGCAGAAATCCTTCAAGTTTCTGGTACATGGTTACTTTTTACCGTTAGTTTCTGGTACTGTTGTAGAGGCTGCTATCTGTACAGACTAAGGCTACTTGCAGTGAGATGATGGTAGAGGAGGGTTCAAGGCATCAGTGCCTTCATTGCCATCTTGTCTTGAAGTCCAGCTAATTGCATTTTGTGATGTGGCTCTTTTGGGCTTAGTCGGAACGCCTTTATTCAAGACTCACTTTCATGTTATAAATCATTATCCATATGTAATGGGTAAATGTGCCTCTCTTTTTCCTTTCTTTTCCAGCCAAGTAGTGACTCACCAAAAAACGTTGAGAATCCCTTGAATTAGGATATTTAAGTCTAAAAGTGGATGAGAACTTTATGAGACTTTTATATGTAAATATTATTAAGATTTATAAATCAACTCTAGAAACTAGAACAAAATAAACAAGCACTCGTTTGTTTTTCTAAATCCAGTCCAATCCTAAGGCCCTCCTGCCTGCACATATTGGGGCTCTCCTCCCCACGACCACCTTCCCATTTGGTGAAAGGGTGTGGTCCTTGGTCTCTGGTGGTTCCCGTGGTTACTGATGCGCTTCCTGTCAGGAGCAATGGTTGGTGCAATGCCATCTGTCAAACACTGCTCTTGTGATGGGCCACACAGATGTCCTTCGAGGTGTTCCTCTCACCAACTGCAGGCTTAGCCACACACTGCTGCTTTCGAGGCCACAGAACTTAATGATCAGTCACCAGAGATAGCTGCGTGCAAGTTCTCTGCCAGCTCCAGGTGGAAGGTTTTCTAAGAAAGGTGGAGTGGCTGCATTTTTATATTCAATTCAACAAACGTTTATTGAAAGCTGCGTATAGGCCAGGCACTGTGACAAGATTTGAGGATTTAAAGATGAATAACAATTTCTGTTGCCAAAAATGTATAATCTCGGTAGGGTAGAAGTGGAATGCATATAAACATAATAATCAGTATTACAAATCAGAATTTGATAAACCCCCTTAGAGACAGTGCAAAGGAAGGATGTTTGCAATGTGTCTTCTTCCAAAATGTAACTTGAATCTGTACTTGGCTGCATCTCTGCTGATTCTGCCCTGTCGGAGGCACCATCCTTTCTCTCCTAGAGAACTTACAGTTTCCTCGCCATTCCTCTGCCATTGCACCCCTGCCGACATGACATGTTCTCTGTACATACAGCAGTCTCAGTGATATTGGTGATTCCTTTAAAAAGCAAATCAGGGTTGGGTGTGATGGCTCATGCCAGTAATCCCAGCACTTTGGGAGGCCAAGGAGGGAGGATCACCTGAGATCAGGAGTTCAGACCAACATGGTGAAACTCCATCTCTACAAAAATACAAAAATTAGCCAGGCATGATGGTGGGTGCCAGTAATCCCAGCTACTCAGGAGGCTGAGGCAGCGAATCACTTGAACCCAGGAGGCAGAGGTTGCAGTGAGCTATCACGCGATTGCATTCCAGCTTGGGCAACAAAGTGAGACACTGTCTCATAAAAAACAAAAAAGCAAATCAGGCCTGTAATCCCAGCACTTTGGGAGGCCAAGGTAGGAGGATAGCTTGAGCTCAGGAGTTCAAGACCACCCTGGATAGCATAGTGAGACCCCCATCTCTACCAAAAATACAAAAAATTAGCCGGGCATGGTGGCACATGCCTGTAGTCCCAGCTACTCAAGAGGCTGAGGTGAGAGGACGGCCTGAGCCCGGGAGGTGGAGGTGGGGGTTGCAGTGAGCTGAGATTGTGCCACTACACTCTAGCCTGGGTGACAGAGCAAGCCTCAACTCAAAACAAAACAAAACTTAAAAAAAAAAAAAAAAAAAAAGCAAATCAGAACCTACCACACTTCTGCTTAAACACTGCAGTGGCTTCTCACTGCATTTAGAATAAGGTCCAAACTCCTGAGTAGGCCTCAAAGGCTGAGTATGATCTATCCCCTCCTACCTTTCTAACCTTCCCGCTTCCCCACTTCCTCTCCCTCAGGCTCTCCAGGCCTGTTTCCTCTCCCATCTCTTGACTGGGCCCTTCTCATTCTCCAGATGGCCCGAATGAGGCCTCTTCAGAGAGGTCTCCCAGTCTGCCCCTTCAGGCTTCCCATCCATTATTTTTTCTCAACATCCCATCCTTTGGTTTTTTTCAAGGAACCCCTCAAATTTGTGATGATGTATTTATCTGTTTAGTTGTTTCTTTCCACCTGACTGTGAACCAACCCTGGCTTGCTTTTCACTGTACGCCTATAGGCCTGGCACTCATTCAGTGCTTAGCATATAATTTTTAAATTAAGATTGCCTTAGTCCCACAGGTGGAGAACGATTTCAGCAGGTGAGTTAAGGGCACGAGGAAAGGGCCTTTGAGCAGAAGTAATGACATAGGCAAATTGTCAAAGGAGAGGTTCCCTAGTATATTTGTAGAAGAAAGTAGACCCGTGTGTCTGAACCCAGCACAGTTCACTTATGATGGTTTTGAAATCTGCCCTGGAATTTTCATGCATCTTTTAAATTTTTGGTTTAGTTTTTCAAAAAATAAATGAAGTCTTTTCTTTATTTTTTCAATGAGGGCAATGTTTATTGAGAACAGTACATAAGGTAGAAAAGAAGATTGGTTTCTAATCTTGGTTCATCTCCCCCACTGACCTTGAGTTTTAAAAACATAGAGAGCACGATCTTGTGTGGGTCTCACTGTCATAGAACCCTGGTGAGAATCATGAGCAGATGTAGTAAAAAGTACTTCTTTCATATCAGCAGGTGGTTCTGTAGTATGTGCATCCATAGACTTCTATGCAGCATCCTTTCTGTTACTTACTCTTTTCTTTTTTAATCAAAACAGTCCATTGAAAAAATAATATTGATTACAACAATGAATTCCGTTGATTTAAATGGTGGAACACAATGTTATCCTGGAGATATAATTCTGTGAAGTTTTGATTCAGGAAAGTCCAACTCAGCCCTTGCATCTCTTTCCGGGCTCTGGGTCCATTCTTTATTCCAGCTGAGATGTTTATTTTATGTATGAAACAGCTCCCATCTACCTACAACTGCTGATTAAAAGCTCAGAATAATGAAATCTGCACAGTCAAAACTTGACTGTTGGCTATAGTTATTATGCAACTCTTAACATTTTTCTTTTGTTCCTGTCAATAAAATAAAATTCTCAGGTTTTTATTTCAGAGCTAACTCTTCAAATACACTAAAATTTGTTGCACTAGTATTTTTTAATGGCTGAGCTAAATTACTTCTTAAAGTTAAGATTATATGCTTTTGGGAGGAATAAGAAAATGTAGTGTCTGAGCAATAGCATCATTCAGACTGTCTGTGAACAGCTAAATGGAGATAAGAGTACAAAGGTCACTCCATGGGCCTTCAATTTTTGTCTTTAAGCAGACTGCTCACCATGCCTTGATAGAAATAGCAAATATAGGGCCAGACGTGATGGCTCACGCCTGTAATCCCAGCACTTTGGGAGGCTGAGGCAGGCGAATCACCTGAGGTCAGGGAGTTTAAGTCCTGACCAACATGGAGAAACTCCATCTCTACTAAAAATAAAAAATTAGCCAGGCATGGTGGCAGATGCCTGTAATCCCAGCTACTCGGGAGGCTGAGGCAGAATTGCTTGAATCTGGGAGGCAGAGGTCTGTGGTGAGCTGAGGTTGTGCCATTGCACTCCAGCCTGACAACAAGAATGAAACTCTATCTCCAAAAAAAAAAAAAAAAAAAAGAAAGAAAGAAAGAAAGAAAAAGAAAAGAAATAGCAAATATAACAAGAGACATAGCGTAGGTGATAAGATGCAGCATATCCCAATTCCTGGATGATTCGCAGCAATTAGGAGACCCCTAGTGGGGTTTCTTAGGCAAATGATAACTCTTTTCCTACCCACTCATCTTGATTTCTGAATTTCTCATGTTAGAGGAGTCTTGCACGCTTGCCTGAAATCAGTTAGTGGCCCTACACTGAAGTGCGCCTGTCTGAGCAAACAAGTACATCAACCACAGTGCCCTGAGTTATTGAGTTATGGTGGCAGAACTCTAGAGGTCTTCTAGGTGTCTTGTAAATGAGGGAGTGGGCATGCACTGAACTTCCTGGGAGTCTGTTTCATAAGAGAGGGACAGAACATCATGAAGGTCATCAAGGCAAAGACTGAAGGTTGGGTTGAGGTACCACCAAAGGAAGGGAAATGATATGAAGAGAAGACAAGAACAACTAAGGTCACATTTGGCTCTGTCCCTATTTTTCCGATGGGTGGCCCTCAGAGAGAGTCACCATTAAATTAGGGGACCTTTGGACCAGAGGGGTAGTCAAGAAAGGCTTTGCAGTAAAGGGGCATTATATAAGCATAGTTCCAAGCACTTTAGCAAATAGCTGTACCCCACAAACACTTGATGATTTGTTAAGTGTATGAAAGGGGCATTTTGAAGGTATAACCAACACACACACAAATTCACAAGCTACCACTCCATGATTTGTTAATACAGGAAAAAAAATGTGTGTATGGATGCGTGTACATTTGTTTTTGTTTGTCATTGCTTCTCCTAGAACTCTTTATTGATACAGAGAAAAAAATAAATTAGTTTATGAGGCAGAGGGTTGTTAGGAAACCTTTCCAGAGGAGGTGATCTCTGAGTAAGGTTTTAAGGAATGACTAGAATTTGCAAGACAGACAAGGAATGGAAGAGGGTTGGCAAGAGGGAGTAGTGTGTCTATAGGCACTGAGATGGTGCTACAGGGTGAATGTCTGTATCCTCCCACAATTCATATGTTGAAGCCCTAACCCCCAATGTGATTGTATTAAGAGGTGGAGTGTTGGAGAGGTAATTAGGTTTGGATAAAGCCATGAGGGTGGAGCCCCATGATGAGATTAGTATCCTTTTAGGAAGAGGAAGAGACACCAGAGCTTTCTGTCTCTGCCTGTCATGTGAGGACATCACAAGAAGACAGCTGCCTACAAGCCAGGAAGAGAACCCTCACCAGAACCTAGCCACACCAGCACCCTGCTCTCAGACTTCCGGCCTCCAGAACTGTGAGAAATGAATTTCTGTTGGCTAAGCCACCTAGTCTTTGGTATTTTGTTATGGCAGCTGAAGCTGACTAAGGGGGTAGTTAGAAAAGCTTTTTAGAGGGTATTAGGAAGGCTTTTGTGACAGAGCTGCCACAGTAGGATATCTGAATAAGGTTTTAAAGAATGAATAGAATTTGCCAGGCATACAAGGAATGGAGGAGAGTTGGCAAGAAGGAAAGGTGTATATAAAGGTAACAAAAAACATTTAGAATTTGAGAAAGTCATTTTGTATGGCTGAAGTGTGCTACGTTAGTTTCTTATTGCTGCTGTAACAAACTTTCAAAACTTAGGAGCATAAAACAAAATGTATTTTCTTATAGTTCTGAAAATCAAAGATCTGTCATGGGTCTCACTGAGCTTGAAGTGTTGGCAGGCTGTGTTACTTTGGGGGGCCTCAAGGGAGAATCTGTTGCCTTACCTTTTCTAGCTTCTATGGATCACATGCATTACCTGGCTTGCAGCCCCTTCCTTCATCTTCAAAGCCAGCAGTATAGCATCTTCATATTTCTCTCTGACTCTGACTTCCTGCCTACCTCTTCCGCATTTAAAGGACCACTGTGATTGTGTTGCACCCACATAGATAGTCCAGGATAATCTGCTTATATTAAGGTCAGCTGACTAGCAACCTTAATTTCATCTGCAACCCTATTCCCTCATGCCATGCAATGGAACATATTCACAGGTTCCACGGATTCCATGGACATATTCAGGGAGGCCATTATTCTGCATACCACATATACAATGCAAAACATTGAGGGCGACTGTAAAGAGTAAAGATGGCATGACCCATCAACCCTAGGTGGAAAAGATCATCCATTCAAAAGGGACCATCATCTGACATTTAAAAATAGAGGAGTGAAGGTACTAGAGATTTTCCTAAGGTATAATCGTTATGTTTCTGTTGACTATTGGTTCATAAACCCAAAACTTGGTGGTTTAAAGCAGTAATGATTTATGATTTCTCAAGATTCTGAGGGTTGGCTGGTGATTCCACTGCTGGTTTCACCTGGGCTCATTCATAAACTACATTCAGCTGTAGGGTTGGCCAAGCTGGAAGGTCCAAGATGGCTTTGCATTATCCAGCACTTGGTGACAGCCATTGGCAGGGCTACCTCAGTGGTTTTCAATGTGAATTCTCATCCCCTGCTGGGCTAGGCCAGTTTCCTTACATGGCGGGCTTGTGGCAGCATTCCAACAGCAAGAAGGTGGAGCTGCTGGAGACCTAGACTCTAGACCTCACACAGCATCACCTCCACTGCATTCTTTTGGGCTGAGCAGTCAGAAGCTTAACATTAATTCAAGAGGAAGGGAAATAGATTTCACCTCCTGATGGGAGTGGCTGCCGTGGCCTTATTTCATCCAGCACAGGCTGTACAGGTAGGAGTTTTTGTTCTGAGAGTGGAATTTTGAAATTTCGGATTTCAGAGGTAAAATGTTTCTGGATGACAATAATATCCAGCACGTGTCCAAAAGGAGATGGATGGCTCAAGTAGAATGTGGTAAAGATCACTGGCACTGAAGGAGAGAAGAAATGGTGGGGCTAGGATATGGGCTGCACCATCCTGTGGGCCCAAGAACGCTGTGTGGGCAGGGAGTGTGGAGGAGTGGCCTGAAGTCCAGGAGATGACAGCAATAACAGCGGACAGGTATGAGATGATCAGACCAGAAGGGGTGATTCTGTAGACCATGAAGATCATGATCACGCTTTTCTAGGTCACCCTTGTGAGTGGTGGGAACCAGAACTACTCCACCATGCCCTTCACTTCCCCGCCTGCATGGTCTTGTTTATTTAACAGTTTTTCAAATAAACTTGTCCCTTCTGACTTCTGAATACTGTGCAAGTGGATTCATCAGGTATTGGTGAAAATATGAAATAACGTTCAAGTCAGTTTTGAGTAAGATGGCAGAGCTGCCGTGGTAGCAGATTACCAGTGTGCATTCTTTCAAGCTTTTCTTTTTTTTTTTTTTTCCTACCTTCCTTGTCTCCTCAGGTATGTATCTAAGTATGAGAGGGTCTCCACATCGATCAGCAGGATTTATAGTGGTGACATTTATTAATAGTGTTAAATGAATAATACTTATTACTCTCATTCTAGGTAAATAAAAATCAGAAACCAGACAGTCATTATCCAGATGGTCCTAAGAGTACACTCAACCATCAGAATGCTAGATATGAATAAATTAGAGCCTGTAACAAGTGGAGAAGGATAAAATTGCATATTTTTATAATTACTACCATAATTTAACGTTTCTGTGTTTATGTGTAACAAATGAACAAATGATTTACAACAATGCAACTGTAGCATGAGTTTCCATCCTTAGCTGTGACTTCACATTCTTAAAATGCTTTTTAGAGTACCTCAAGAGACATTTCTATTCCAAATAAAAGATTTTCAGTATTTGGAAATTCAGTGAATGCTTCCTGGAAATTCCATATCTGCAGCAAGTGATCTGGGCCATGAATATTTAACTCTGCCCAGCCTTTTATTTTCCCTTACATATTATCCATTTCGCACAAGGGTCAGCACCTTTGGCAGTCACTTTGGTCTCGAGCAGACTGTTAGGGATTAGAGGACCCACGGATGTTATTCTCACCTTTGACAGAGAAATTCTTCTTAGGACTACTCATGAAATGTGTCTAAAAATAAGTGAAGTAATGATAGTTTTTGTAATCATAGCCTTAATATGAAACTAGAAGGGCTTCTGTTACTCTCGAAGTCATCTTCAGTGAAAGCGACACAGCCATTTCATCAGTGCTGTTATGATTCACCTTATTTGGGGGATTCCTTCTTGGGGGCTGCTAGCAGGGCTAGTTTGCAAGCCTACCAGAAAATCAATTCTGTATTGTTAGTGTCCTATTCTCCGTTTTTACCAAGTCTAAACATCCTCCCAAATTTTAGGGATTGTCTCTATATGACATTTATCTATCAAAAAAATAAATAAATAAATAAATAAAATTCACCCTTAAAAGAGTAAGGTTTCCCACCACTGAGGACATTTAAAGTAATGAACCTCCATTTCCAAAGTTGTGAGACTCCAACTAGAATCTGTTTTTCTGATTCAGGCTACTACCCCATGCTAATGTAACCAGAAACTTCTCAAAGAGTGTTAAGTATTACCATTTTTATTCTGGAATTTAGAAATGCCTCAGGCAAGCATTTTTAACACAGCTTTCTGACCCTAATATCTTTTCATTAACTGTGACCTCTTCCCCGCCCTCTCCACACCCAAAACTTTTTTCTGTCTTCTTAGCTTAAGATCAGCTATACCACGTCTTGTTTCTGTGTTCTTTCATTTTCAGTGAGTTACTGTTTGGTTAATTCTTCCAAGTTGTATCCTTTTTATAGAACTTTGTCATTATTCGATTTATGAGTTTGCATCTAATTGTGGCCTTCCACCTTACTCAATTTTGTTGTCATCTGAAGGCATTCAGCATCATGATTATAATTTTTGAAACCATCAGTGTGTCAGGTACTACACTGAGGACTTAATTCATCAGTTCACATAATCCTCACAACAACCTTAGGAGATGAGTATTATTATGATTCCCACTTAACAGATGAGGAGACTGAGGTTCAGAAAGTACAAAAACTTGCCCAAAGTCCAATGACTGGAAAAGGGGGGAGCTAGGATTCAAACTCACATCCTTCTAAGGCAGGGTTTCACAACCTCAGCCCTGTAACATTTGGGGCTGGGTAATTATTTGTTGTGGGACATTGTCTTGTGCATTGCAAAATGTTTAGCAGCAGCATCTCTGATCTTCTACCCACTAGAAGCAGAACTCCCTCCACTAAGTGACAACCAGATGTATCTCCAGATACTGCAGAGTGTTCCCTGGGATTTGTTTAGGATCCACCAATCTAACACTAAATTCATGCTTTTGCTATGTTATACTGTTAGACGGGTAACTAAGAAAACCATAGAAGTTTAAAACTAAATTTGCAAGAAATCAATTTTAGGAGTCACCATGCCTGGTTGATCATCAGAATTGGAGATTTTTAAAGACTCCTTTTCCCCACCCAGGATGTTCAGGATAAGTATTTGTTGGGTGGACAGGTATCTGACTGTTTTAAGCCTCTCCACGGTATAGGAATTACAGATCCAATCCTAACCTAAGCACACATCTGTTCCTCAAATCACTCTACTCCATTCCTGCCAAATCGTTCTCCAGCCTCAGCTTTAACACATCTTGTGATGGCATTACAGTCGACAGTTCCATACCCTTCACTTTCTGAGACAGCCCATGTTCCAATAGTCCTAACTGTGAAAAATAATTCTTCTTAATATTCTTTCTCTATATCCCTGTCAATGCCCTTAATCTCATATTATCCAAGTTATCGTTTTCTCAAATCAGATGAATTAAACAAACACTTGAGTCCCAATTATGTATTAGACTTTGCTCTGAACAGTTTCTTTACCATAGCCATTAAAGTCTTTACTGACTCCTTAAAAATGACTGTCCACCCACTTTTTTCAGTTTAACAATGGACTTCCATTGCTTGTCAGCCTTTTGACTAAGATCAAGTGTAGTATCTGTTCTTATTACAATAGACTCCCTCAAAAATGCAATTATAATTAATTAACATATTAAAATCATACATGGCTGGCCTCCTACCCAGCTGCTACTGGTAAGCAGTCTGCACCCCTGTTTGTGAAGGGTCCTGTCCCTGGGGAGACCAAGCTGGCAGGTGCTTTTTTCTTCCTCTTGGCCTCTCATCAGCAACCCTGTTTAAACCTTCTTGGATGATTTCAGGAAGATTCCAAAGTAGCTCTCCTGGTAAAATTATTCTTTGCCATATGTTCCAGATTTCTTGATGAAAACACAGAAGATAATTTTTTTGAATCTTATTATGGGCCTTCTTAAGAATATCTTTTTTGTGGCTGGGCACGGTGGCTCACGCCTGTAATCCCAGCATTTTGGGAGGCCAAAGTGGGGAGATCACTTGAGATAAGGAGTTTGAGACCAGCTTGGTCAACATGGCAAAACCCCATCTCTACTAAAAATATAAAAAGTAGCCGGGCATGGCGGTGGGCACCTGTGATCCCAGCCACTCAGGAGGCTGAGGTAGGCGAATCGCTTGAACCCAAGAGGCAGAGGTTGCAGTGAGTGGGGATTGCACCACTGTGCTCTAGCCTGGGTGACAGAGTGAGATTCCATCTCTCTCTCTCTCTCTCTCTGTCTCTGTCTCTCTCTCTATATATATATTTATGAATTATGAATTTGATTTAATACAAATAAATATAAGTTAATTTGATTAAATTTAGACTTACAGTTTACTCTTCTTTGACGTCAGGTAGTCTTTCAGCCTGCACTTTTCATTATTCTCTAAGTCCCCATAACAGTTTTGAACCTATAGAAAACTACTTTTCAACAACAGATATTGGCTAATGGGCAATATTATGATGAAGTAGATGCTAGCATTGCCAAGGCTGCCTATTGTCCCAATGTTGATGTTTAGCCCTACAGGTGACCGGACTTGCTAGCAGGCCAACGTGAGTAGCCAGTAGGCTATAAATGTGTGCCAGCTGTCCCGACAGTGGCTGAATGGAGCTCCAGTAGGCAGGTTGTGTTTAGAGAAAACCAAGAAGAAAATAACATGTTAACGGGAATAAACCGTTTGGGGTCAAAATAACAGTCCCATGTTTTTGTACTTGTGTGAGATATAAAAAGAAAACTTGAGTGTCAATTAGGCTTAGTATGAACTTCCAAACATTCTTGCCTGTGCTTGTGCACCTCCAAGGAAGTGGCTGGACGAAGGCAAAACTCCCTGAACCTCTCACGTCTTCGATTGCTCTGGAAAGCCTTGGTGTTCTTACTGCGGTGTTCACTCTCTTCTTACAGAGTTTTATAAATGGACGCTGACATGGACTACGAAAGACCCAACGTTGAAACCATCAAGTGTGTGGTCGTGGGTGACAATGCCGTGGGAAAGACGCGCTTGATCTGTGCCAGGGCATGCAATACCACACTCACGCAGTATCAGCTGCTGGCCACCCACGTGCCAACCGTGTGGGCGATTGACCAGTACCGCGTGTGCCAGGAGGTAAGATGCACAGAGTGTCTTTAGCATCCCTAGGGCACATCATTGCTGGTTACCAGTCTGATTTTTTCAAGGAGGAGCATGGGTAAATTGCACATTCAAAACAAAACTAACCTTTTTAGTGCCACAAAAGAAAACAAAAGTAAAATGCAAACCGGAGACTATGGCTCTGGGTATCCTGAATGAGGGTTGAGACAGGTGGTTCCAAAAAGGGAATTAAGACTTAGCTTAAATCCCATTAGATAGAATAAGGAAACTGAATGCAAGTGAATTGAGGGGCACTGAGGGTGCTGACTTGAACACACTTCTCCTGGGGAACTTCTTACTGACACTGAGCACAGATGCTGTCTCTCTCTCTCCTGCAGGTCTTGGAGCGTTCTCGGGATGTTGTTGATGAAGTGAGTGTTTCTCTCAGGCTTTGGGATACTTTTGGTGATCATCACAAAGACAGACGCTTTGCATATGGCAGGTAAACCAAGACTAGTACAGCGCAGTTGAGCTTGAGTGCAATTTCCTTTTCAAAACCAGCAACTGGTTCACAAATCAACAAAAACCACATCATATGGCCTTGAAATGTGTTGGGTTCTGCACTGTGTCTAAGAAAAGAAAAAAGAAAAAAAAAGAATGGTATTGTTTCCTGATGTCAAGAAAAGCAGCATGCCCTGCCAATGAGGAAGTACTGTGTTGAAAACAAGCAGTGATCAAGCTGGAAGGTTTGCTAGATGAGGATTCTGTAACACCCTCCAACTGCAGGCTGCTTTGATTGCTGGTTCTCTGAGTAACACTTCACTTGCCTTCTGTTAGAATGTTTTATGTTATTTTGGCATTTGGTCACCCTACTTCAGAAGGACTCTTTGGTCTTTTCATGACCATATTGGCAGAGTCTAATGTTATTTGCTTTGAGTTTTGTGTTATCTGAAAAGTCTGTTATTTTTATTAGAAGGTCATTTTTAAAAAGAAAGAAAAACATCTCTGAAGTCCTTTGCAAGACATATTTACAAAATGAACAGAAACACTAATGTTTATTTTTTATTTTTAAAAAAAGGAGAAAAAATCTAGTAATGGGAAAACTCCTCTAGAAGGACATTAATATGGGTAGGAACATGGTCAAAGTGCCTTAAAATATTTAGCAACCTCTCCTTGCCACCATAACTTAACGTCTCTCTCAATGAAAGGGTTATAGCTCTTAAAATCTGGATTAGTGGAGACTTTTTTTTACCACTTAATTATAAATGAACACATTTCATTTTAAGTGTAGAATGTAGATATCATGGCCTTGTTGTCTCTTAACATTAAAAATCATGTTACCTTACAGGATTTTATTAGTTAGGAACTCCAAGCACATGAATTACTCCTTGGTATTGAGATAAGCATTTCTGAAGATTCTTCTATTTCTCCAAGCCAGTAGCTCTCTGAACAGACTTTTATTGTCATTTATCTAAGTGGCCTAAAATAATGAATAAACTGCTGAAAGAGTTTGCCCTATTCCTAGGAATTATTTCACACACTGAAAGAATCTGTGACCTAGACCACTTTTTTCAAGGGGACTCAGAAAGAGAGATATGGAAGCAAAACACGGTTTTCATGTCCCCTTGGTAACAAGGACTTTTGAACTTAATATCCGACATCATAGATAGTTTTCTTTTCCTTGAATTTCCTGGATTTTGTTTTCTTCCTCTAATGTTCTTGATTGTTATCTTAGTTGCCGTTTTGCTTTTTTCTTTTGTCCAATTGTCCTACGTGTAAAAATAACAATTATAAATGAACCTGCTTGTAACTGCTGGGCAGTCAGGTTTGTAACCGCTGTGGTTTTGAGGAAGCTTGATTTGATGACTTTAGGCAGTGTAAGGATAAATACAATAGATTTCAAAGGACTTTTTTATATCCCCACTTCTAAAATGGTGTTGTGACAATGATGAGCCTGATGATGAGTTAATGGAAATATTTGGGTTTAGACTCTAGAAACTATTTCAACAGCTCAGTGATTTGTTGCCACTAGAAATGCATGCATTTGTCAATACCTGTGAAAAAAAAAATACCACGGAAAAAAGGAGAAAACAACAACAATGAAATGTATCATTTCAAACGATGAATTTTAACGTGACCCCTCAGCATAAAGCTGGTGTGGTGGTAATAAAAGGGCTGCTTCATTATCTTGTGAGATTCCTGCATAGTGTTTATTTAATGGCACAATGACCTTCGTAGATCCACACTGGGCCTTGTCCAGCTCCCTGACATAGCTGGAGTCATTTTACAATACAACATGCCATACCTGTGTGTATGTTCCCTCCCAACAAAAATAAGCTGCTCTTTCCTGTGACTCCATCGGTTCAAAGTGCTTTGTTCTGCTCCCTTGTCTGTAACATTTGGTTCTGTCAACTATAACCCATTATCCCTTTGGTAGAAACAGGAAGTGCTCCCCCAAGCCAACTTTGATTCTCTGAGGAACATAGAGGGGCTTCAGGAACACTCCCGTGTTTTTGGCCACGTTCTCCTTGGGGCCTCACTTTGTGTGCATGTTTGTACCTTGTATTTCCTCTGTCTTTTCCAGTTCCTCACAGCCTCCAGGCATCTTGACACAGACCCCACCTCTAGTTAAAGAACAAAAACCAGAGCTCCTCTCTCTTGCACTCCAGCATCTTTCTGTAAATGCTAAATATGTAAGATCACATTGACGTAATGCCAAAAAATTACATTTTTATGGAAAAACCTGAGAGAAGTAGTTCTTTTATTCACTCTAGGTCCCTGACCAGTACATTTCCCTGCTCTGAGAGAGCTGTTTAATTTCTTAATGACTTCAAGTTTTACCTTTATATCATTCGTGAAGGTGAGGAATCATAATTATAGCTTCTGACAATGTTTGTTTTGCAAACCTGTTTTGTGACTGACATTTTTACTATACTTAGTGAGAATTACAATTCAGTGGGATGTACTCAGACATAAACTCTGAGGCATGTGAAATACGTTCCCTATACTTGGAAATGTATTTGAAACCTTTTTAAAATAATTAATTTGATTCTTGTGGTGACAGTGAGAGAAGCCAGATTTCAACCAACATGTCTTAGACCTTGCCTTCAGTTTTCTCTGCTTCATAGCAAAAGATAGTTAATAAGTTGCCCCTCAAACATTCTTTGGCATGGACAAGCTGTAGTTTGCAGAGAGGATTCTGTGGGATGAGGAGTTGTCAGTGGCAGGCAGTTGGCCAACTTGAATTTGCAATGTTCCTGATGTGGTATAACCACAGTGTTATTGCTCTCTTATGATTTAAATGGAACTATTCTACCCATTTTTTGCCAATTAGAATAAAATCTTCAATTTATCAAAAACCTGCTGTGTGCCAGTCAACACATTAGGTGCTTTGCCAACATTAGTTAATCCTTTCAGGAACTATAGGAGGCAGAGATGATCTTGGTGCTACCATTGAGTAAAGGGTTGAATTCTTTTACTACCATAAATCTTCCCAACAAATGAGTCTCAGAGGCAGATTCAAAGTCACTCTGCCTGACTCCTGGCTCTCACTCTTTCCACTGTGCCAAACTACCTCAACCTACTGGGACCCTACATTGGTGAGCTGGATTTGTATTTGCTCTTTTTGATTTGTGCAAAGATTGGAGCTCGAAGAGATTTCAAAAGGTCATCTGGGTGATCCTGTGTCTTCAGGAAGGGAAATCATCCATCTGTCCAAAAAGAAGTATTGATAGGAGCCCTTCTATTCCATGGAGAAGAAGGAAACAGAGTAGCATGAGCATTGTAATGCTCTGCACTTTGAAAACTGTCGACCCTCTCTTCTCTGGAGTGAATAACTCCAGCTCTCTTATGGCCTTTTTCCCTACCACCTACTTTATATCCACTTTTGGATGAACTTTTGAAGCTCTTTTCTGGATCTTTTAAAATGTCAGGAACAAAACCGTACATAGTAACCGTGACTTTGATCAGCTGCTCGTTTTTGGCAAGGAAAGCTCCTCTTCTTAAAGGGATGTCGCTCAACTCAAGAGTTGTCTCCTGGAGCTCCTATGAGAATGAAATGTCCACATTTAGGGACTTAGCACTGAAAATATAGACAAACAGGATGGGCTCTGCTTTTATCAGGAATCTGGCCCTTCAGTCCCCGTATTAGTCAGTTCTCACACTGGTAATAAAGATGTATTTGAGACTAGGTAATTTATAAAGAAAAAGAGGTTTAATGGACTCACAGGTCCATGTGGCTGGGGAGGCCTCACAATCATGGCAGAAGGCAAAGGAGGAGCAAAGTCACATCTTACATGGTGGCAGGCAAGAGAGAGAGCATGTGCAGGGGAACTGCCCTTTATGAAACCATCAGATCTCATGATACTTACTCACTATCATGCGAATAGCATGAGAAAGACCTGCCCTCATGATTCAGTTACCTCCCACTGGGTCCCTCCCATGACACGTGAGAATTATGGGAGCTACAATTCAAGATTTGGGTGGGGACACAGTCAAACCTTATCAGTCCCTTTTGTCTAGTCATGCACAGGTAGATAATTACAGATTCTATTGTGTTTTTTTTCCCCCCTATAAAATTTCCTTCATTTATCTGCCTGCAAGTCAGAGAACCTCCAGACACTGAATAAAGCCTATGTTGCTGACAGTGATAACAACAAGTACAGTTTAATAAGGGCGCCCCATGCGCCAGCCCTGTGCTACGTGCTGCACGTGTCCTGTCCTGCTTCATTCTTGTGGCGAGCCTGCAAAATAGGCTCATTTCACAGTTGGAGAAACAGGCACAAAAAAGGGCCATGGTCAGACAGCCAGGACAGAGTGGAGCTGGACTTTCCTCTTGAGTCTGTCTGACTCCAAAGCCCATATCTTCCCCATCCACCATGCTGTTGTAGCTGGTGATGATGATGAATGACAAAATTACTTGAAATTTCCTCCTGGTACAGTCTGAATCTTACACAGTCCCATGTGGACCCTGAAGACCAGCACTCACAATCTATTACCAGCTCTGATATTCCAGTGTTCCTCTTAAATTCTTTATTCCACAGCAAAGAACTTAATTCTTTATATGCATCCGTAACTAGCTGAGTATGAGTCCTTTTGTTTTCGGTAAAAATGATACATCCAAGCAAACTCTCTGAGAGTGAATGGGAATCTTGGCATGTTTTCCCCAAATCATTTAACTAAAACATTCAGAACCACTGTACTTCCCCTTATCCCCAGCAATTTCTGGGCATATTTTCAATCCTATTGGAACCCATTTATTATATAGCTTATTCTTACACACTGATTTTTCTCAGACGTTGTTAGTTCCTATAAGAAGTAAAGTACGTGTTTTAAATGATAATATTAATCAGAGCTATGGTTTCTGGGTGTCTAGTTTCATGTTGAAGGTACCTGTAATCAGACACGAATGAACACACCCCATTCTCAATGCACAGTTGAGGCCCTTTAAAAAATTCAGGACTGTAGTGACTGGTGTTTGTATCTTTGCCTGGGATTGGTTGTGCTTGTGTTTTATGGCAAGGGAAAAAGTAAGGATCAGTGTATGTGTCCAGATAGAGCATTTTGAGTTAGCTCTTAATGTTCATAGCACATTCTAAAAGCTGGGCCAGAAGTAACATTGTAATGACGATGTTAGGACCGCAAATAGCCTGTTGCACAGTGAAATGTCAAGTGGACCAGGATGTGGACCAGGGCCAGGACTAGGACATACTGAGGGAGTCACTTGTCTTGGGTGTAAAATGTAAACAATAATAATCTTAAAAAGACAGGATCACCATTGCTGTTTTTTTTTTTTTTTCCTGCTTCCTCAGACACAATATGGAACTGTTACTGATGCTGACTTTATTGAAAATTTTGATACTTTGTCCACCATGGATTTTTTGCCTTAATTTTTTTTTTTTTTTTTTTTTTTTTTTTTTTTTTTGAGAAGGAGTCTTACACTGTTGCCCGGGCTGGTGTGCAGTGGCGTGATCTTGGCTTGCTGCAACCTCTGCCTCCCAGGTTCAACCGATTCTCCTGCCTCAGCCTCCTGAGTAGTTAGGATTACAGGTGCCCACCACCACACCTGGCTAATTTTTTGTATTTTTAGTAGAGGTGAGGTCTCACTATGTTGGCCATGCTGGTCTTGAACTCCTGACCTTGTGATCTGCCCACCTTGGCCTCCCAAAGTGCTGGGATTACAGGTGTGATCTATCGTGCCCAGCCTGAATTTTGTTTGTTTGTTTGTTTGTTTGTTTTGTCTGGATCACTGAGGTTTTTTTGGTACCCTCTTACATTTTGCACTTGAAGC
The DNA here is from genome assembly GCF_007565055.1 of Rhinopithecus roxellana. NCBI lineage: Eukaryota > Metazoa > Chordata > Mammalia > Primates > Cercopithecidae > Rhinopithecus > Rhinopithecus roxellana. The sequence goes on along the minus strand of NC_044559.1, from coordinate 99,455,073 downwards.
AAGTGCTTTGTTTTCTTTATTCAAGTCCTGGCCCTAATGGCAGACTTTATAAATAGATAGCAAAGTAACTAAGGGAAGAAAGTTAGTAATGCATGTGCTTTTTATGGAAAAGTAATCCAAACCACACTTTTAAATATATGGTACCAAGAGGTCTTGGAAAATTATCACTGGTTGTGTCTTAAAGGCATTCAGTTCAGTGTGCCGCTGTAACAAAAAGAACTAAAAATTGCTCAGGTTACAGAAAAAAAGTAGAAAGACATGAAAGAAAAGCAGCAATTTGAACCAAGAGATAGAAATAGTTGTTCCCTAAGAGGTTAGGTTACAACTGTTAGCTCTGCTATTTGAACAGGGCAGTCATTCGGATGTAAGAGTTCTGGAAGAGGTGAATCAGCCCATTTTAGCCAGTACCTAGATGACTCTGAGGCAGATGGTCCTCTGGCCCCACTCTGGTAAACACTGTCCTGGAATTTTCCAATGCTCGTTACCAAACCTCAGTCAGAAGGGAAGAATCTTTGATGATGAGAGATAGAGCTTTTGAGTAAGGGACGCCAAGCAAAAAAGAGCACATACTGTGTGATTCCATTTCTGTAACGTCCTAGAAAATGCAATCTAATCTATAGTGACAGAAAGTAGATCTCTGGTTTCCTAGAGAAGAGGATGGTGGGGAGGGATGGATCACAAAGGAACATAAGGATATTTTAGGGGTGATGGAAATGTTTGTCATTTTGATCATGATGATGGCTCGGGGGAATACATATGTCAAAATTAATCAAATTAAACAACAAATATGCAAATTTGGTGTATGTCCATTATATCTCAATAAAAATTCTTTAAGAAGAGAAATAGGCCGGGTGTAATGGCTCACGCCTATAATCCCAGCACTCTGGGAGGCTGAGGCAGGTGGATCACTTGAGGCCGGGAGTTCGAGATCAGCCTAGCCAACATGGTGTAACCCCATCTCTACTAAAAATACAAAAAAATTAGCCAGGTATGGTGGCACACACCTGTAATCCCAGCTACTCTGAAAGTTGAGGTGGAAGAATCACCTGAGTGTGGGAGGTAGAGGCTGCAGTGAGCTAGGATTGTGCAACTGAACTATAGCCTGGGCAGCAGAGCAAGACCCTCTCTCAAAAAAAAAAAAAAAAAAAAAAAAAGAAAGAAAGAAAAGAAAAGAAATATCCTGATGGACAAAGTAGTCTATGATATATGAAGAAAGATTTGCGTGTTAGACTATATTTTTTAAAAATATTTATGAAACTTGTAAGTTAGTTCTCATTGAAAACATAAATCACTATGTGAACTTAAAAAAAAATGGAACGAGATCCTTAATAGCTGAATATAATCCTGAAACTAAGGATGGGACAGTGTCACACAAAATCATGCTGGTTTCCTTTTCTCAGAGATAGAACCCCACTCAGTGGCTCATAATCTGACCCACAGGCCTATATCTCAGCCTGTGGTTATGTTTATATCTTTTTCTAACAAGAAATGTTTCACCAGCTACCCTGTGATAGCCAAATAGAGAACACCAAGTTCTGTGAAAGTTTTCCATTTCTTCATCAAATAGTAACAATTTTGTCTTTTGTAGCTGGTTGGTTCTGAAACTGCTGAACATGGTGGTAATCTCTGGGAGCATGCATGTGACTCCATTTTGTACCCAGTCACTCTGACTGGAAATTGGGTGCCAAATTGAGTGATCAAGTGTGTCCTCTCGCTGGGGTTGGTTACTAGACTCATGGGCATGAAACTCCATTCTTATTTGTTTCTCTGGATTGAATCCCAGCCTGCCTTCCCAGCCTCCTGTCTTGGTCCAGACATAACAAAGTATTTGTAGTTCTGTGTCCTTTGTACCCTCCAGGCCCACAAATATGCCTTATGTTAGAATTTAGACCTCTATCCCACCTATTCTCAAGCTAGCTAATCACTACTCACATTCTAAGAATTAGAACAAGTGTCATGTACTCCTAGAATTCCTCTCTGCACTCTTCGCACTCTCTCTGTCACTTTCGGAATCTAGGTGAGGTGTCTCTCCTTATGTTCCCATAGGACACCTTTGCAAATTCCTGTTGTAGCAATAACTGTATTGTGGGAAAACTGGCTCCTTAATTTTCTCCCATTCCCCTTATCCTATTATCATAGTATATTTAAGACAGAGATTTTTTTCTTTCTATTCTCTATCCCCTATACCTGGGCCTGGTGTCCTGTAGGAGCTTGGTCAATGTTAGTTGAATGAGTCAACAAATCTCTCATGTGTTCCAGGATCTTCTAAGGCATAGACAAGGAAATAGTCTTATAATAAATGCCAAATTATTTTCCTAAGTTTTATATGTGCACTTTTATTATAAGAATAACAAGTGATGAATCAACCTGCAGGTGATGAAGATGGAAAATACCGGTGCTTAGCCTCTCCTTAGTGAATTAGCAAACAGAAAGATCAGCTGAAAAACCAGGAGAAAAAGGAGAGAGTTACACTCAGCCATACCCTCAAATCCTCCCTTGTTTTCCCCAAATTTTTGGACTTGTAAATTGTTTTGGTAATGCCTTTCGTGAATGAGTATTCTTAAACAGCGAATTACTTGTATGAATAATAATGCTTTTCCAATTATAGGTTGTTTCTCCTCTGGGTATCATTTTCAAGATCTTTATAAGAATAATTTTTAAGAATAATTATATAGAGAGACATTTTTTAATCCATTTGCCTAAAGATGAGAGCATTAACTAGAACAATTAAAGGTAGATTATTGCCGTTATGTGATCATCCAAAACAAACAGATACACGTTAGACTACATGCATACAAATAACTCAAAAAATTAAATCTGTGGTAGAAGTTTAGGGATTCTGTACTAAAGAACTCAAGCATAGAATTGCAGTGAAGCTGAATCATCTGGTGCACAGAAAATACTTGTACCATTCTCTGTGCCACCCTCGGCCTGCTGTCCCACACTGTCCTTCCCGCTCTGAACTGGTACATCTTGTATTCTACCCAGAAGAAAAAACAGAAGAGCTGGGATTCCTATGCCTGACCCAGGCTTGTCCCCAGGATGAAATTGTCCTTGGAAAGCGGAGTGCCAAATGAGATAGCAACAGGGCTTGATTGATGCCTGGGGCTCACCCATGTGCCAGGGCCAGGAAGGATTTTGGCTGCTGCCCAAGCACTGGTCACATGGCTGGGTTCTTTGTGGCTCAGCCCAGAAAAGCATTGATGGGCCCAAGAGAGTCCACAGGAGTGCGATTAATGAGGCCACTGCGATGGGCAAAGAGAATAAGGAATATATGCATTGTTCAGTACATTAACATCTTGTCTTCTGCGTTCCTTTTACTTTTTTTCTATTACTGCTTAATAACAGGAAGCTTGACAAGTTGGGTCAAATACAACTAAGTGTGTTGACTTTTCACGATGAAAGAAGAAAAAAAAAAAACATCAGTTTGTGATGTGTTTATACGGGAACTTTCTGATGAAGAAATATATTCCAGCCCATACAGTTTTTCCTTTTAAAATAGGTGGTGAAAACAAAGAGACTGTTAAATATTTCTACATATCTTCAGTAGATAATTGTTCCCTGTCTTTCAGCTATTCCATATCAATAAAGGACACAGCTGGTAATCCAAAAGGGAAGTATCTCTTGATGAAAGTGGTCTGCCATTCTTATTAAAGTCAACATACAAGATACATTCTTGGTGATTTTTGAACTCATATTTGTCTGACAATAATTGGCACTTAACGGTTTATAGAACACTTTCACTGAGATTTTCCTTAGTGAATCTTAACAACAATTCTACCAGTAATTTCTCATATTGGCCATGATTAGACTTTCAAAATTAGTCCACCACTTTATTCTCCCCCGAAAATGCCTCGCTCCCAGCCTCAAGAGGATAAGTCAAAAGGAGGAAGTTCTGAATTGCAGACACAGAAAGCACATTAGTGAACTCTTTTTCTAGTTTATCATCTTGACTATCCTTTTAGTGATTTGTTTGTTTTGTGTGTTTTTTAAAAAGCAAGATGGTCTGTGTAATAGAGGGCTTTCTTAAGCCTTAATTCTGTTATAACTTACCTGGAATTAATCCTGAAAGTAACCTGTCCATTTCTTTACATTTCCTTTGCTTCTAGAGATAATCTAATTCCTGGAAGAAATTATTAATGCATTATTATTCTGGTGTTATGAAATTATCCAATTACATGGGGTAAAGAGATTTTTTAGAGAAATTCAAATAATTAAAATACATAGAGATTAACCAGTTAACCTCTGCTGTATACCAGAGGTATTACATGGCAGTCTTTCAGCAATAACAGTCTGAAGAACTGTAATGGCTCACATTATATTTTCATTCTTTATTAAAGTTCCAAGTGATTCTCTGACTTACATTAAGCCTAAATTCATCTCTTTTAGACTTTGAGTCTGCAGACACATTTGTATATGCAGGTTTTACTTTCTGATATCCATAAGGCCTTTTAATTTAATAAAAATTAATTGAGGGCCCGTTTTCTTACACTGTGTGTGCACAATAAGAGAGAAACTAATAGGAACAGGACAAAAATCCCTGAAAATGACCTGATAGTATAGTGGAAAAGACAGCTACATAAACCATTACAGTTCAGTGTTAACAATGCTGAACTAAAGGTGTCAGTTCCTGGAACAGGGAAGCAAAACGAAATAGCTCAGGAAAAAGCTTAGCATTATTCTGGACTCTTTTGGTTCACATCACACATCTGGTCCTCAGGCTATACCTTCAGTGTGTGTATACAGAATGCGGCTACTTCCACCTGTAGGGGACCCCTCCCAGGCTTGGCAGAGTCACCATCCTCTCTTTCGGGATTCTTACCTCTTAACTGGTCCTCTGCTTCTTCCTGCCTTTCCCTCCCTATCCCCTGACCCTCCCCATCCTCTCCCACTCCTACCTTGCCACCAGTTTAGTCCATTCTCATTAAAGCAATGGACTGACACTGTTCAAACGTAAATTATATCACAACGTTCTGCTCAAAGACTTCAGTTTCCCCTCACGACTGTGCCCCAGCAGAATGGCATGGACCCCTCCCCCAGGGGGGCACTGCAGGCAGGCTCCTACCTCGGGCTTTTGCTCTAGCTGTTTCCTCTTCTGCTAGGTTCTTCCCCCACATACTGGCATATTGACTCCTTCCCTTTCTCCAGGGCTTCTGGAAATGTCACCTTCTCAGCGAGGCCCTCCCTAACTACCTCATTTTCAATAGCAATTTTTGCTCCCCAATATGTCTGTCCCCTTTCCCTGCTTTGTTTTCTAATTAGCACTTAGCACTACCTGTTTTAAATATTTTTTCTTCTTTATTGTCTGTCTTCACTAGAATATAGACATAATGAGGACAAGTGCGACAAGGACAGCAGTTTGTGTCTTTTACTAATCACTCTATCCCCAATGTCTAGAAGAGTACCCGGTACACAGTAGGTTCTCAGTTACTATTTCTGCAAGAAATGATTAGATGGTTGATGAATAATACTGGATAAGTGACTTGACCATTCCTGATACCTTTACTGATTAAAAGAGAGTTGCCAAGGAGGCTGGGTAGAGTCCCTTTGTCATCGTGATCAAATGATCGTGCTGGTTTACCCAGTTTGGTCTCAGAAGAATCGGGGAGGTTAATCCCAGAAACCTCGCATATAGCATTGTAGCTGACACAGAAGTTTTCTTATATTTGCAACTTGCCCTCAGGAGAAAACATGAAAAGTTTAGGAAGGAAGTTCCTCAGTCATTTAGTTTCACGGAATGCCAAAGAGGAATGTGAACTCCAGATGGAGTTGAAAGGGAATTTATTACCACAGTTTCACTTTCTTCTGTTTAACAAGCCTTCTTTACTTCAGTGCCTCCTGCATTCGTTGACCAGGAGTTAAGTGAGACTGTTTAAGCTGTTTCTTTTAGTAAATTATTTGTGCTTCATGCAATTTCACATGCATTCAACTTCTGATGATTACGTGAGGTGTAAGAATATACTAAAGGGAGTATGGTTTGCCAAATATAGAAAATGAGATTTTAGGTGGAAAATGGCCTGATTTCATTGAATGATAACCCACAACCTTCTTTGACAAGGCCATTGCCCGCTGTGATATTTGTACTATGATGGTAGAACCAACCATTTCTAAGACTCAAGTATTAGGTTGGTGCAAACGTAATTGCGGGTTTTGCCATTGCTTTCAATGCAATTACGTTTGCACCAACCTAATATTACTTATCTTAGGGTTTGGTGGCCTTGCTGGGATGTTGATGTGACTTCCCTGCACTTAAGAGCATGCATTGCTTTGGCCCCACTTTCAGAGGGTGGTGGAAGACTGGTTTAAAATATTGCTTCCTACTAAACATGCAGATATGGGCTTGGAAAAAAATAGTTGCACATGCTAATCACTCCCAAATCTGGATATATTTCAGGATGTTTTGACAGTTTTCCCCACATAACATCTGTACTTAAGAAGCCTCACGCTATTGGTAAAGTATTGACTTGATTTCTCTGCTCACATCCAGGGCGCTGCATGGTTTGCCCTGCTCTCCCCAGATCCCCCGCCAGGCGCTCCCCTACAGGCCTCTCCATCCTCCATGAGTATGAGCTTACACGGCCATTCATCTCCTGGTGGTTATGTGCACCATCACTGACAACTCCCTCTGCATCTCATACACACTGGGCTGCTCCCCTACTAAAATTTTCCAAAGCCACGTGTTACACATTCCTTTTCTCTGCCATGCTCCCAGCTGTTTTGTGCTGTTTTGATCTGTCTGTTTGCATAGCCCTGTCAGACTATATGCATGAAAGATATGTTGTCAACATGAATGATTTTGAAAATGTTTCTGTAAAGAACCTACCTCAGTTACCAGCAGGGAAAAAGAAGCTTGAAGCCCCAAGGAAGGAGGTCAGACACTCCTACTTGAATCTTTGCCAGAGGGAGACTCACGCACAGTGACAAAGAAAAGAAGCCCATTAAAATGTGACCACAATGTCTGCCCATATGCTGGATATGTGGAGTCTCTCCCAAAAAAAATAAGTAATAATAGTCAATGATGACATATAAAGAGGTGGGATCCTACCACAGAATGAAAGAATTTGTACAAATGTACATTAAAAGGAAATACTTCAAGCAGAACTTGGGTAAATATAATTATTAGCGGCCAGGCACAGTGGCTCACACCTGTAATCCCAGCACTTTGCGAAGCCGAGGTGGGCAGATCACAAGGTCAGGAGTTCAAGACTAACCTGGCCAACATGGTGAAACCCCATCTCTACTAAACATACAAAAAACTAGCCAGGCTTGGTCGTGCATCTGTAATCCAAGCTACTCAGGAGGCTGAGGCAGGAGAGTTGCTTGAACCCGGGAGGTAGAGGTTACAGTAAGCCAAGATTGAGCCACTTAACTCCAGCCTGGGCAACAGAGCAAGACTCCATCTCAAAAAAATTATATATATATACACATATATATACACAATTACTAGCTTATTCTTGGTCACCAAGTGTTAATGTATCAAGAGACCCAGCCAGACTCAGACACACTGGAGAAGGGCATTTGGCTGTCCCACTCACAGCTTTCTGGAGAACTCAGTGGAGTCCACTGTCCTCATTGCCTGTAAAAATGACCTGATCTGAAACTTCTAGATCAAAAGATAATGTCAGAATTATTCTTTCACTTAACCAGGTAAGAAAACCCAAGGCCCACAGCTCCTCAGCTGGATGATAGTGGCAAAATAGATGGGACCGAAAAAGGAAAGTCTAAGAAGACAGAGTACTTATGTGACGGGAAAGAACTTAGAAGAAAATTCATTTAACAATAAAAGTTTGTTACTGATTATCAACCCTTTTCTGACCACGTCTTCAAAGGATGAATTTGGTATTTCAGATTGGAAAAAATGTTTAGCTTCTGGTTGCTTCTCCGATCTTTTCCCACTGACTCTGCTATATTTGACTGTAGACATTATAAAGACAGTCTCTGAGAACATGTGTGGTATTTTGCTGTTCAAAGTCTAGCTAGGGCCAAGATATGTGGGTAAGATGCACTTTTTTTTGGATTTTTTTTTTTCTTTATCCTCCAACAAAGATTGGTCCCAACTTTGCATGTACTCCTTATGTTATTCAAATATCCTTGCCAATCTTTCACATGCTATCTTTGGCCAGTGTTCCCCTCGAAAGATAACTGAAAAAAAAATATGCTTTTTTTGTTTGTTTAATATCTGAAGTAAAACTGATGCAGCTGAGCTTGGCTTTATCAGCTCAGGCATTTTTGGATGACTTGGTCTCTCTGATTCACTCTATGAAACAAGATGCCCAATTGTTTCAACATTTCAATTTATTTCAGATTGTTTTTGACTTGACTAGTCAAAGCACTATTTCATGGACATTATTTGATGTGTTAGTACCCAGTGAAATTTTTATACTGAGATTTTCTCCTTAGAAAGAAGTCATTTTTCCCTAAGATACAAACATTCCTTGGGCAAGCAGCTAAGACCACATACCCTAAAGTCCTTTATAATTCTGGCTTTCTCTAATAAAACTATTTAGCCCAGTGAAACATAAAATATGTAATAAAAGTAAATACAATGACCATTCCAAACTCCTTCCTACCCCTTCTCAGTATTCAGGTTCTGGAGTTTACAATCTCATGTACCCTGTACTCTGCCTCTGCATTCTTGAATTCTTATGCTTTCTACCCCAAATAGCTGCAGGACTCCATTTAAATCCTATTTGATTCTTTTTACAGCTGAAACAGGACCCCTGAGGTCATTTCTAGACTAACCCTACTGCCTGATATGTGAGAATGTCCTCATCACACTCACCACTCCCAATTATTTTTAAACTGACTCTTCAAAGTTAAAAAATGTAACAGAGCCATAGAAATAGAAATGCTAGAACTTGCCTGTTTCTTTTTATCTTTCAGAGGAATGGTATTTTTTAAACACAAGCTTATGTCAGACATTGAACAGTCTCCACATGGGAATGTATGTTTTGATTAAAAGTTATTTAATATCTCTAGTTCCTTGGCATTATGCCTAAAGCTGGAGATATTCTTAGCTGCAGGTCTTGTGCCTTCTTTGACTAGATTAAAAAAAAAAAATGGCTGAAAATCTAGAGAGAATAAATGGCATTCTGAAAATAGTTACTTGATTGTATATGTGTTTATATCACAGAGGATACTGATGTGTTGAGAATTAGGAATTAGAAAAGAATGTTGGTAAGGAGAAATGCATCAAAGCAACATCTTTCTATAGCTCTGTCACTGTGTCCATTGATTCCCAATGCTCAGCCTTTTGGTTAAACTTGGTTTTAGGGAGCTACATTCATATGGCAGACCTTAAGAATATAATTTTATGTAATCTTTATATAAAGTTTTCTTAACTTACATTTGTATTTAGATCAACAAGGTTAACCAAAAGACATTTAAGCATTGTGGTATTTAAAATATGATCTTGGGCCGGGTGTGGTGGCTCACGCCTGTAATCCCAGCACTTTGGGAAGCCGAGGTGGGTGGATCACCTGAGGTCGGGAGTTCGAGACCAGCCTGATCAACATGGAGAAACCCCCTGTCTACTAAAAATACAAAATTAGCCGGGCATGGTGGCACATGCCTGTAATCCCAGCTACTCAGGAGACTGAATCAGGAGAATCGCTTGAACCTGGGAGGCAGAGGTTGCGGTGAGCCGAGATCGTGCCATTGCACTCTAGCCTGGGCAACAAGAGCGAAACTCTGTCTCAAAAAAAAAAAAAAAAAAAAAAAAAAAAAAGAATTATCTTATTTTTTAACTGCTTTCAGTGTAAAATCATGAGCACAGATTCTCATAGCACCTAAATGTGAATATGAAAAAAAGACCTTTATTCTGATATACAAATAGAATTTTGACTCAATAAGTTATTTTATCTTCAGAGTTAGTATTGCCCTCAGCACAACCTCTTTTCTTTATCATTATTTTGAGGCGAAATATTTATAGGACATTGAATTATTTTTCCAGCTTTCCAATGGCATTTCATGCATTTAAATATTGATGTGACATAGTTAGAAGTTGGGCCCTCAGGACCTGTATTGTGTAATGGCATTGTGCTGCTATCATCACAAGATTCCTTTTTTTCCAACCCCCAAGGTCCTGTCTGTACTTGTTTACAGGTCATCTGGATAGCAACTAGTATGTGTTCAATACCATGACTGTTATCATGGTAACCTTGACAACCAAGCTAGCTCTGATTTCAAAACCTCACATGCTGTATCATAAAATTAGAGAACAGAATTGACATTTAGCTACATGTCTGTCATATAAATTAAGCTCTGAGAACAATTCCCCTTAGAGCCATGTGCCTTCATAGGGAAATAGAAGGCACCAGTTAGAACTATTTTATATATATTATAACACATTTAGGTGCTGGATATATTTCCTCAATTCTTTTCGTATAATTTTGAACCTCAGATATTCTCATTCTATTCTCACTGTGCCAAAATTCATGGTGGCTTTATTTTATGATCAGAATGAAGCTTATAGCAGAGTCTCATCAGATACCTGATATAAATAGGATTGTGAATAATAGAAAACTCAGCCCATAAAAAATGTAAAATTCAAAGCATTCTTGGCTTTACTGGATACTGTTATTTATGCTGATTGTAAGTAAGACTGAGCACAGAATATTTCACTAAGTAAATCAGAATCCCAAAGACAAGACGTTTCCTTTTCATTTATATATTTATGCATATTTTCACTCATATTATCCCAGCATCCAAGAATCTTGATATCTTTATTCAAGATGATTCTGAACATTCAGATTAATACATTCATCTGCTTTAAGTCCTAGGTCCTCTTTTATAATTTGGAAATATTTTAATCTGAGGATTTCTCCTCTATTTGTTGTGGTCTGGTGCAGCTTTTCTTGGATATAAATTTAAAGACACAGCTTGTGAATTACATTTAATGTAAGCACCCTACAGTTTTCTGCATTGCAAATGATTATTTTTAGAAATTTTATGGTTGCCTGCATATATTTGTTTGTCTTCGTTGGTATGTGGGGGGGAAACTCATTAATGATTTAAAAGGAAGGTGTTTTGATTCATCGACTTGATTCTTCTCATTACATAAACAATAAAGACAATAAATTAACATCTAATGAAACTGTAAGAGTTTATTTCTGGGCCGGGCGCGGTGGCTCAAGCCTGTAATCCTAGCACTTTGGGAGGCCGAGACGGGTGGATCGTGAGGTCAGGAGATAGAGACCATCCTGGCTAACACGGTGAAACCCCGTCTCTACTAAAAACTACAAAAAACTAGCCGGGCGAGGTGGCGGTGCCTGTAGTCCCAGCTACCTGGGAGGCTGAGGCAGGAGAATGGCGTGAACCCGGGAGGCGGAGCTTGCAGTGAGCTGAGATCCGGCCACTGCACTCCAGCCTGGGTGACAGAGCGAGACTCCGTCTCAAAAAAAAAAAAAGAGTTTATTTCTGAATTTAGCCACAAGATAGTCTTGAATCCTTGGGCATAACTTTTCTTACTCTTTATATCCTTTTGCCTCAGTGTTTTGAAAGTCATCATTCAGCACATTTTACCCTAGAATGATGGTTTATAATTCCTGTGAAGGATACCTTTTAGCAGATATTTATCAAACACCATAATTGGACAACTGTTTTGTAAAATAGTTCTTTGACTTCTAGAATGGTAAGTTATGATGTAAAAATGGAAGACCCTTATGTCAGAATTTACTGTAAAGCAGTTTTTCTTTTCCCCATATACCTGCTTTGTATCTCATGTAACATTTGAGAAATCTGCTTCCAATATTTTCTCATCTTGTTAGCCATCAATCTAATTCTTGCCTAGTTACATGTTAAATATTACCTTCTTGCCTTACGTAGTAAAGAGTCAAAATTCCTGCAAATTCAGGATTTTTCTTTTCGGAAACAGATAAGTGGCTATGCTGTCTACATGTGTGCATAAGTGGGAAGAAGGGCAGAAATCCTTCTGTGTATTTGCTGACCCTGTACAGCAAATACTTGTTACATTTTCAGTAATGTTTAAACTGTTTGCTTTATCTCATTGGGATGAGTCATCATCACCTTTATGTTGTTTAAACTGGTGAAAGGTAGTTTGCATTATTTTCTTTTCTCTTGAAACTATTTCTTGTGATGAAGAGAAATAGTTCAGCATGTTGTGGTTCCAGGACTGAGACAAGTTTGGGTTATCACCTCTACCATAAAATAACTTCATCGGAAACGTCAATGCATCAGCATTCTGCAGTGCAATATGGACATGAACTGTTAGGCTGTGTTGGTGCTGGAATGTGGGGGCTTATCAGGCTGTTTGCATGACTCCAAGATGTGTTTTAATATCTGGTCTTTTCTTTTTTTTTAACTGTGACATGAGATGGCATTAGAAGGATGGGGTTTGGGAGGAACCATAATGGTAAAAGAAAAAAAAAATGTTAAAAGGCAATACAAGCTTCTTTTGTGATTTCCTTTTAGGTCCGATGTTGTGGTCCTCTGTTTTTCTATTGCTAATCCCAATTCCCTAAATCATGTGAAAAGCATGTGGTATCCAGAAATCAAGCACTTTTGCCCTCGAACACCCGTTGTCCTTGTTGGGTGCCAGCTCGATCTCCGCTACGCCGACCTGGAAGCTGTTAATCGAGCCAGGCGCCCATTAGCAAGGTAAGCCAAGGGAGTCAGTGTTTCCCTGTCCTGGCCAAGTTAAAATTTACAGGCAGCAGGTGTCTCTGTAGCCTGGTGTTCTGCTCTTCAACACTCCTGGATCCCATCAATCAGCCATGGGCTTTAAGTCAGCCCATGAATCATGAGGGGTGTGCCCTGAGCCCTTCTAACAGGCACCATCATCTCTGGTGTCAGAACTCGTTTTTGTCAAATGATTGGACAGCACTTGAAGTAAATTCTCTAATTATGAAAGGATGTGAATAAAAGCACTTTGAAAAGCATAAAGTATTAGACAAAATGTTGGTTACTCATAATAACGTCATCCTTGAAATTATAATTATTACAATAAAATTAATTAACACTTAGAGGTATCTGGGCTCCAGAGAACATCAGATTCATACAAACATACATATTGAAGTGTTTTTCATCTTCCTTGTATTCCTCAGTCCAACCTGTTACAGTATTTCATTCTCAAGATGACACTGTCCATTTTTTGAAAATAATTTGGACCTATAGTTGCAAAACAAACAAATACTGCTTTTTAAATCTCTCTAGTGGTTATATTTTTAAGTATCACAAATGTAAAATACAACTTGAAGGAGAATTTGTTTCAGTATATATAAAATGTAGATACTGATTTTAGTGGGGTATATTAGTCCATTCTCATGCTGCTAATAAAGAGAGAGTTGAGACTGAGTGATTTATTAAAAAAAGAGGTTTAATTGACTCACAGTTTAGCATGACTGCGGAGGCCTCAGGAAATTTACAATCATGCGGAGGGGAAGAAAACACATTCTTCTTTGCATGGTGGCAGGAGAGAGAAGAATGAGAACCGAGCAAAGGGGGATGCCCTTTATAAAACCATCAGATCTTGTGAGAACTTACTCACTATTATGAGAATAGCATGGGGAAAGCCACCCCCATGATTCAGTTACCTTTCACCAGGTCCCTCCCATCACACATGGGGATTATCAGAACTACAATTCAAGATGAGATTTGAGTGGGGACATAGCCAAACCATATGGAGGGAAATACATTTCTTAAAATGTAAGCTTCCTCAAATCCCCTTTATAAAATAAACAACTTTTTATGTTTTTATTTTTATGTTGAACTTTTTGGCTGGAGAGCATTCCTTTTCAAAAAATTTTGATATTAATATCTTCCTCTAGGCTGGGCACAGTGGCTCACGCCTGTAAACCCAACATTTCAGGAGGCCAAGGTGGGAGGATCGTTTGAGGCCAGGAGTTTGAAACCAGCCTGGGCAACATAGTAAGACCGTGTCTCTAGAAAAATAAAAGTAGAAAAAAGATCAACCAGGACTAGTGGTGCACTCAGCTACTTGAGAGGCTGAGGTGGGAGGATCACCTGAACCTGGGAGGACAAGGCTGCAGCGGGCCATGATTGCACCACTGCACACCAGCCAGGGTGACAGAGCGAGACCCTGTCTCCAAAAAAAAAAAAAGCAAACAGCAACAACAACAAACAAAACCTTATTTTGACATTTACCTAATAGGCTTATTACAAAATTTTATATTGACACAACTTTTTATTCTCTCCAAGCAAAAGTAAATGGTACTTTCTTTAGAAAATTTCTGATGTTCTAGGTATGTTTTGCATTAAATTTCTAAAAACACTTTATATTCAGTTTCCACAATCCTTCTGTTCTTCAATGCATGGACTAGGAATTGAATATTAGGAGCCACGTAGAGGTTAGGAAGACCTCAGTAAGTGAGAGACTGTCCTGGCCTCGGCAACTTTCTGTATAAAAAGAGTAGGTTATGATAATCAGACCTCACAATCATGGACTGGAGGAGAGTTGCAGAGCTGTAGAGAAAAGTGGAGAGGACAATCCCTTCTACGGAGCAATTCTAAGAAGATTTTGTGAAGGAGTTTGTATCTGACCTAAGCCTTGAAGAGTTTCATCAGTTGGTAAATTTCAAGTCAGTCTTAAGACCAAGGAGCACAATGCTCACAGGAGCAAACTTTTTAAGTTAAACCTTCTTCCCTGCACGTCCCTTCCACCTTTGTCAGCACCCTATAATTTCCCCTCCTTTCCATCTAAGTCGTCAACTCCAAATTCTATCCAGTATCATCTTTCTCCTCCTAAGACCAGTGTCTGTCCTATATATTACCTTTGGTGTTGAGGGCCAAATATTTATATAAGAAGATAAGTTCCTAAGAGTATGTGTTAGAATCAAGCAAGTGTTTGTAATGAGTGTCACAACAAAGTACTTCCTGCCTGTGTTCTGGAACCCGTCTATGCCTTTACCATGGTTATGCCATAACCCCAGCACTGTCCTGAGTCTACTGTTTCCAAAGATTTGTCCTCTCAGGGTTTGATTAGATTGTAAATTGGCCTTGTGTGCCGACCTAAAGGGTACGGACTTTATTCCAGGGGCTTTGTGAAATCAGAGGAAGCTAAAACTGAACTGCCGCCAAGTCATAGCTGTTTTATATAAGGACTTTTATTGCAACAGTGAGGACTTTGGACTAAAATGTGGGGAGTGGGTGTGAAGAAAGATTAGTTAAGGGGCTGATGCACCAGCCTAAGCAAAAGATGATGACGGCTTGAAGAAGGGATTGGAGGAAAAAAGAAGGGGAGGGTTTGAAAGAGAATTCACAAAATGCAGCAGAGACTAGGAGTGGGAAAGTCTTGACTCTAATTGCTTAACAGAGGTCTCTCAGCAGCCTGCAAATGTGACCTCAGACAAACCCTTTAACCTTTCTGCCTCAGTTTCCTCAGAATGTAGAACAGAAATAATACCTCACAGGGCTATTGTGAGGCTCAAATGAAAAATGTATATGAATGCATTTTAAAGTTATAAAGTAAAATTCAAGCATAAGATGCTGTTGATAAAGATGAAGGTGATGAAGAGAGTAGCGATAATGATGATAACAGCTAACCTTTATCAGGCACTTACTGTGGACCAAATACTATGCTTAGCATAGTCATGCTAATAATGTAAACCTTTCAGTCGTTCTTCAAGATATGATTACTCATTATTATTATTATTCCTGTTTTACAGTTGGAAAAACTTATGTTTAATGAGGTTAAGTAACTTACCCAAGATACTTAGTAAAGGGATGATACTTCAGTTACTGTGGTTACTGCTGAGAGCATTTGTCTTTTAAAGAAGTAAAACTCTCCCTATTTAGGCACATGGTCATGTACATGAAAAATTCAAAGGAATCTACAAAAAAAGCTATCAGAATTAACATATTAATTTAGCAAAATAACAGGATAAAAGGTCAATACACAAAAATCAATTGTATTTGTATAAACTAAGAAGTGAACAATTGGAAAATAAAGTTTAAAAACAATGCCATTTATAATAACATAAAAACATGGAATATTTATGGATAAGCTTCACAAATTATGTGCATTGAAACTCTGAAATATTTGAAAGCATTATTTTTTTCCTGCAATCATAACTCCTGCAATCATAGCTCCAGTTGAAAGACTTGAAGTGGTGGCAGATTTTTCCAGAGACTAAAAGCCTGACTAGAGTTTTCAGTGTATAGTTCCATTAGGTGCTTACATAGGCCCTGGTTACTATTTTTTTCCTAAAATAAGGCTGATTATAATTTTTAAAATGTTCTATTTCAGGCCCATAAAGAGAGGGGATATTTTGCCCCCAGAAAAAGGCCGAGAGGTAGCAAAGGAACTTGGCATACCATACTATGAAACAAGCGTGTTTGACCAGTTTGGGATCAAGGATGTGTTTGACAATGCAATCCGAGCAGCGCTGATTTCCCGCAGGCACCTGCAATTCTGGAAATCCCACTTAAAGAAAGTCCAGAAACCTTTACTTCAGGCACCCTTCCTACCTCCAAAAGCCCCTCCACCGGTCATCAAAATTCCAGAGTGTCCTTCCATGGGGACAAGTGAAGCTGCCTGTTTACTGGACAATCCTCTGTGTGCCGATGTTCTGTTCATCCTTCAGGACCAGGAACACATCTTTGCACATCGAATTTACCTTGCTACCTCTTCTTCCAAATTTTATGATCTGTTTTTAATGGAATGTGAAGAATCCCCAAATTGGAGTGACGGAGCTTGTGAGAAAGAGAAGCAGAGCAGAGATTTCCAGGAGCAGATATTGAGTGTCGACCCAGAGGAGGAAAGGGAGGAGGGCCCGCCTAGGACACCTCAGGCCGAGCAGTGGAAGTCTTCAAACAAGAGCCTAGTGGAGGCTCTGGGGCTGGAAGCCGAGGGTGCAGTCCCTGAGACACAGACATTGGCCGACTGGAGTAAGGGGTTCATTGGCATGCACAGGGAAATGCAAGTCAACCCCATTTCAAAGCGGGTGGGCCCTGTGACTGTAGTCAGGATGGACGCCTCAGTCCAGCCAGGCCCTTTTCGGACCCTGCTCCAGTTTCTTTATACAGGACAACTGGATGAAAAGGAAAAGGATTTGGTGGGCCTGGCTCAGATCGCAGAGGTCCTAGAGATGTTCGATTTGAGGATGATGGTGGAAAACATCATGAACAAGGAAGCCTTCATGAACCAGGAGATTACAAAAGCCTTTCACGTCAGGAAAGCCAATCGGATAAAAGAGTGTCTCAGCAAGGGGACGTTCTCAGGTGAGTGGGCTGCGGGGCAGAGCCATTAATACCTTTGATTGTATTTCATTGAACATTAGCCAGACACGAGCAGGAGAAAGAAGAACCATAGCTAACATTTATAAGTACTTATTTTTTCCCATGTACCTTTCTAAGCTACAGTCATTAACTTCTTTCATCCTCATCAGACTTAAAGGTTAAATGTGATTGTCTCCATTTTGCAGATGGGGAAACCAAGGGACAGAGAGGTTAGCTAATCTGCCCATGGTCACACCAGCAATAAATGGTAGAACCAGGATTTGAACCTATGCTTTTGTGGGTATCAAAACCTGTTCCATAAACCACCGTGGTACCACACTGCTCCTCAAGAGTGGATCAGGGACCCCGAGTCTATCTCCAATGGGCTTGTTGCATACAATTCCCCTTCAGAATCTATTCTCTGACCAATTCTATTCTCCATTGACCCTTCAGCACTGACCCTTGACAAAAATCAGTGAGCTCAAGTTCTGAGGCCACTAAAGTCCTTGAGGCAATTTTGGTGGCCCTCCACCTTCCTACGAAGGGTGCCTCATCTGTTTCCATCCCCTTTCCTTTTCTGTCCTCGTGTTCCTTGGCCCTGCACTTCTGTAGTTTTCTTGCACCTCCTGTGCCTTTGATAACTATGCCATTTGCTGCCCGCAGCACCCTTTCATAATTGCTAAGCCTGCTGGTGGCCCGCATCCAATATGGGTTATTGACCCATGTTTGCACTGTCTTACACTTGGACTATTTTTGTTCTGAAATTGTCCTCTGGGCGGGTGTGTGGGTGTGTATAATTTCATTGTAAAATGTTGACTTCCTGACTTCTATTTATATGGATACCTCTACCTTTGTCTTTATCTTTTATAATCCCTGCTAGGGCACTACACATTTAGTAAGTGGTTCCTGAAGACTCAGTTCATTCATTTTAAAGCTTATGAGTAGTATTTACTTCAAACACTGGCCATTGTGGTACAGAAATAGTCTTGAAAATCAATGAAAAGAATATGTTACAAACCTACAGTAACTTAAAAGTGAGCCTTAGGTAGAGCTGATTAAATCACCCCCTCCTTACTGGAGAGGCATAATAATCAAATACAATGTGGGAGTCTCAGTTAGATTCTGTTATATTTTTTTTTACCAAAAAAAAAAAAAAAAAAAGCTATGAAATACAATTTAGAGATAATTGGAGAAATTTGAATATGAACTATATGGTGGATGATAGTAGGGAATTATTTTTAATTTTCTTAGGTGTAATCATGGTATGGTTGTTTAGGAGACTGTTGTTATTTTGGGAAAACTTGTGATAAGGTAGTTAGGAGTGAAGTGCCATGCTATCTGTTAAAAAAAAAAAGTCTATACACATATATAGAATTATACAAAAATACACATATAGCCGGGCGTGGTGACTAATTTGCCCATAGTCCCAGCTACTTCAGAGACTGAGACAGAAGGATTACTGGAACCCGGCAGTTTAAATCTAGCCTCAGCAACATAACCAGACCTCCCAACATCTCTTAAGAAAACATTAATTCGGTTACATTTCGGTATAGCATACAAGTAGAGCATATTATAAACGTAAGGTTTAATTGAGTATTAGTAAGTAAAATGGTGTAAATTAAAAATATACCTAAAACAAACATGCCAAAATGTTAACAAGGGATAAATGAGTGGTCATCATACTGTTTGTTCCACTGTTGTATATGCTTGAAGTTTTGCATAGTAAGGAGGAAAAAATATTCCCTCCTTTCTGTTACTTTCTGGTTCAGAGAGTTTGTGCCGTGACTTTATGTGTGATGATGTTAAATGCAGCATGCTCCCTTAGGTGGGAGCTGGGTGTGCCAAAGCCCAAAGATGGGGATTGACGTAAAATCAGCAAGTAAAGACATGCGAGAGAGTGAGAGAGACGCAGGTCAGTGGATATGGGAGCAGAAACCTTGGTTGAAGCTCTCAGCAAAGTTGGCTCATGGTTGTGTTTCCTCAATTCCTTGGCAGACGTGACATTTAAATTGGACGATGGAGCCATCAGTGCCCACAAGCCGCTGCTGATCTGTAGCTGTGAGTGGATGGCAGCTATGTTCGGCGGGTCATTTGTGGAAAGTGCCAACAGTGAGGTGCGTGCCTTCCTAAAGCATAGTGGTTTCTTTATGAATATGCGTGTGCCTGTGTATTTATATAAAGTGGGTAAATAGCCAGATGACTTTAATCCTTAAACTGGCTCCATGAAATAGCTCCTTAGCAGTGCTCGAGTGTTTGGTCACCTTTCTCTTAGCTCTGCAGTTTTGAGGAGTTATTGTTTATCGGTCACTTGTGTGGGGGCACCTGGGTGCTTTACATGCCATATATCTTTTCATCCTCAGAGCCGTCCTCATCCATGAAGACAAGATCAGCTGTACCTCTTGCAAATGTCACCAGGCATGGTACTATCAAAACCAAGTACAAGAGGAGCATGTCTCCCAGTAGTTCAGAAAGTGAAAAGAGTTGTTCAGCGACCTAAGTCCTGGGCTTAGCTGTGCCCCTAACCAGACAGGGGACCTTAAGAAGCCACATTCTTGTGCCTCAACCTCCTCATCTGCAAGCTGAGGGAGGCTCTAGTTTGTCCTTTAGGTTACCATGAGCTGCAATACTATCTAAGGCTCTGCCCTGACTTTGCCTGTGTTGAGGGGGTATGAGGGTTTGTTAAGTTTAGGGCAACAGTAATGGAGTGAATATTTACTCCCCTGAACACACCTCTCAAGGTACTTAGGTCTAGTGGAAGTAGCTGCATCACTTGTCAGCCACTGGCTCTATCTCTAGAAGAGGGATATGCTTAGAGCAGAGCAAAGAACATCTTGGAGACCCTATGTCTTTATCTTTCTTGTTTTACTTTTAACTGACAAATAATAATTGTACACAGTTATGGGGTACCTGATGTTTCAATATACATATATTGTGGAATGATCAAATCAGGCTAATTAGCCTATCCATCACCTCAGATATTTACCATTTCTTTGTGATGAGAACATTTAAAATCCTCTTTTAGCTATTTTGAAATATATCCAGTACCTTATTGTTCACCATAGTCACCATACTGTGCAATAGAACACCACAAAAAAATTATAGGTGCATTAGACTATATGCAACTGTGGTCCTAGGTCCTTGGGAGACTGAAGTGAGAGGAACACTTGAGCCCAGGAGTTCAAAGCTACAGTGAGCTATGATTGTGCCACTGTACTCCACCCCAGGAGACAGAGTGAGACCTTGTCTCCAAAAAAACAAAAGACAAAAAAAAAAAAAAAAAATGGACACCAGAACTTATTCCTCCTTTCTAACTGAAACTTCGTATATTTGACAGATGGCTTTCCTTTCCCCATCCACCCGCTAATCCCAGGCTCTGGTTATCACTATTCTACTCTCTACTTTGGAGTTCAACGTTTTTAGATTCCACATATAAGTGAGATGCTCTGATATTTGTCTCTCTAAACTTGGCTTATTTCACTTAACATAATGTCCTTTAGGTTCACCCATGTTGTCTTGAATGACAGAATTTTCCTTTTTTAGGGCTGTATAGTATCCCATTGTGTATATGTACCACATTTTCTTATCCAACCATCCACTGATGGACACAGGCAGACTCTGTATCTTGGCTATTGTGAATAGTGCTACAATTAACATGGGAGTACATCCTCTTTGTCTTTTTACAAACTGTTGGAAAAGAAAAAAATTCAATTCAAGCACTTCTAACTTTAGGAGTAAGCAAGCATTTTTGTGGAGTTTTGCAAGTATTTTTAACATCTTTTTTTAAAAAGTAAAAATAAAAACATGGGTATACCCATGCCGTTTATTGTCCTAAGAGGCTTGTTTTGCTTGTCTCAGCATCTTTCCAAATTTTTCAAAGAAACGCAGAAAACAATAGCTAACTTTTCAAATGAGGCAGTAGCACAAGAAATTCGAGCACTCCCATTGTGACCCAGGAGCCTGCATTTGCATCCCTAAGTAGGGAAACAGAATCCTAGAATCACAAGCCTTGGATAGCAGGGGCTAAGATTACTAGGCCACTCTCGTGCATCCAGAACAAACTGCAGCTGCTCCTAAACCAACCGCCCCCCACCCCACCCCCAGCAAAGGGCTATCTGCTTTTCAGGGAAAAAATATTAGAGTTATCCTGATGGCCTCTTACGGTGTCTAACAGCCTTTCTAAACCAGGAGATTCTCACCTGTGACTAACGAAAATGTCTCCTGAGCTTAGGTCAAAGGTGTTTTGGAGCATCATTACTAAGACAACTGCAGTACATGGAATCTGCATAGTTATAGGACTGTGGGACTCAAATTGCAACTCCTCCACTTACAAGTGACTTGGGCAAGTGACTTAACCTTTCTTGGCTCTAGTCTTCCCATCTGGAAAACAGTTATAACCCATACTATGGTTGTGGGGTGTAAGAGTCATTACTTGCAAAGCACTTCAGAAGCATTAAATAAATGGTAGCTGCCGCTGGACTTATTCTGATGTTGTTGGTAGTGATGATATTCTTTCCCTCTTGTATCCGGGAAAAAGTTAGGGTAGCCACCAATTTGTAAAACCTCATCCAGTTGTTATTTCACTGACTTCAGCAATCTCTGGAGATAAAGAGCTGGGAGGCTTGCTCCCCTTCTTTGTCCAGCTCACTGAAGTGCGTGCTGATTGTGCAGCCGAGGACCTGCTATTCACAGAGCAGGGAGAAGTTGATCGAGGTCAGGAACGCAGGCACAAAGGGACACTGTCAGAGCTGACCTCACGAATGCTAATCTCCTTTATCCCTTCCAAGAATGGACTGTAATCGTCTCCAGATTAAAATGTGCAGTAGAGGTGACCAAAACAAAAACTTGGCAGCAAATGTGAATGCACATGTATATGGTTGTTTGATGGCCTCTCCTGGAAGAGGCCACCTGTTTAGCACCCCCTGCTGGAGAGACGAGGTCCCTCACCACTTAGAACTGGAGTTGAGGCTAATAGGTTTGTATAGATTCAAACCAGCTCAAAAGACAAAGACCATGGAACCAAGCCACTGAAGACCTGTGCCACAATTCCTTTAGCCAGTATATTGAAAAGGCAATGAGCTGTCGACATTCTCGCTCCTTCCCATCCCTTCACTTCATTTCCTGTGCAAACTGTAATATAGTCTCAGCCTGACCTTGGGCAAGTGGCTCACTCTAAACCTGTTTCTTCATCTGTAAAATGGGGATAACAAGAGAACCTTCGTCAAAGGGCAGACAAGGCATGAGAGGACATGTGTAAAGCATTGAATTTGATGCCTAGAACATACAAATGTTCAATAAATGTTAGCGACTACTAAGCTAGCATTTTCTTGTTAAATTCTTTCCAGTTGGGGTTAAAGGTATTTGCCCTGGAAAGCTCTAAGTTAAAAAGCCGCCAGTCCCCTTTCTAAAGTAGGAAAGTACAATTCAAGTGGTTATAGTTGTAGGGGAAAGGCACTCAGTTAATGCTCCATGATTAACATAGATCCATGTTCACACTTGGGATTTGGCCTTTGTAGGCCACCTTTTAACTTTCTATTTCCTTGAGAAAATCTGAAAATCTGATGCCTGCCACCCTCCTGCCCCTCACCATGAAGCTCAGCCTTTTTTGGAGAATTAATAGAATTAATGTGCATATCCAGAAACAAACGAAATATGCCTATGTCCATTGATTTTAATTTAACTTTTTTGTCATTTAATATTCAGGAAAACATTGTATCTTACTTATATTTTTTCTCATTACTTTTAGTGTAGCAGTAAGCATAATTCTCTCCCCAGAGGTACTCAGCAAGTGGTTCATTAAAAATGCATGCCTGGGTTGTAGTAAGCAATGCTTTGGATCTAGGATACTTTCTCATTCTCTATGAGACTGTCTCTAATTAGAAGCCTAATAGTCTCAGCTAATCTTCACAATTAAAATTTTAAACCAACGAAACTGCAAGATAGAACATTGTTTAGGGTAGCATTATATTCTCTTTGATAACTCTTTTTTTTTTAAGAAAAAAGAAAAAACTATATCCAGCAGGTAGGATGCAAATTTTTTTTATTTCATTATTTATGAAGCTTTGCTTATACTATTTTTAAAGTGCTATAAATAAAGGTCTTTCTGTTGTCACGCAGTTAATTATAAATGTTGAAATCACAGAAACAGGCTTTTTTAAAAATCAGCCATGAGGGGAAAAAAGTGCAAGCTCCAAAAGTGTTCTGAGTTTATTCTAATTTGATTTTTTTTTTTCTAAGGGTCTCTAACGTTATTTGCCAAATAGAGCCATCACTTCAAAAAATGTTAACATTATATTCAGCTAAAAGAAGATAGCAGGTCATAGGTGATTACAAACATCGGGACACTTCGAGGGCATTGAGGGTATTTGGGCAGGGTTGCTTACTCGAATCTGTCATCTGCTGCAGCCAGAAATAGTTTCTTTTTATTTAGGATGTTCATTTTGCTATTTCTTCTTTAAGCCATGACTTAGAACACACTCTTGCCAAAAAATGCTAAGGTAATCTGAAGATCTTCAAAACCCAGAGTTTCCATGAAGAAAAAACTTTTAACAGCATCTATTCCAAATTCCTCCCATGTAACAGATGACGAGACTGAGGGTGAGAGAGGGTGAGTGATTTATCAAAGGTCACGCAGTACTTTAATGATATATCCCTGGGCCTGCCCCAGGCTCTTGCACTATCACTAGAGGCATTGTTTTCAGAAGCACCAGACATCCCCATCTCTGAGAGAGCAGGTGTTAACAGGAAGCTCTGGGACTTTGTATATTAACAATTACTAACATCTTAGAGCACTTAGCACTTTGTAAAATATGAGTACTTTCACTATTAAAATGATTCAAATTTTAAAGTTTCACAACTCAACCTTCAACTGTCTAAAAAACTATACAAATTGTATTAGTCCATCTTCACACTGCTGATAAAGACATACTAGAGACAGGGTAATTTATAAAGAAAAAGGTTTAATGGACTCACAGTTCCACGTGGCTGGGGAGGCCTCACAATCATGGTGGAAGACAAAAGGCACATCGTACGTGGCAGCAGGCAAGAGAGACAGTGAGAACCTAGTGAAAGGGGAAACCCCTTATAAAACCATCAGATCTCATGAGACTTATTCCCTACCACTAGAACAGTCTGGGGGAACCGCCTCCATGATTCAATTATCTCCCATCAGGTCCCTCCCACAACACGTGGGAATTATGGGAGCTATAATTCAAGATGAGATTTGAGTGGGGACACAGCCAAACCATATCACTAATCCAAACATTATTTCATCAAAGAAATGAAATGTTACATGTTCCTACACACAGAAACAAATTTGTTTGGATATCTGTAAGTAAATCCATTATTTGTTCAAGATAAATGCACGTGTATGTAAACATATATGTATGCGAGCATACACACTGTGTAACTGGTGCTAGATTTAGTTGAATAATTATTCATATGTGGATACAGCTGGTTAAAGAGAAGAATAACATTCCATCATCTGTATATTGCAGATGATCTAGCATGCCCAACAGCTACTTTATTTTAAAATAATCCCAGTAATAGTTTCAACTCATTGAGTTCTATTTGTTGTAGAGGTTGTGCTGGAAACCTGAAATGATCATGCTTATCAAATCATTTATGGTAATGACTTATGTAACTCATTTATGGAATCATAATTGTTGTTTTCACCAACCATGTCTGAAAGTGGGTGATAAATTCCTTAATATTTCTAGGAATTTTTCTAAACCTTCCCTGTGATATGTTAAAGGACAGGTCTACCTATCTGAAAGGATATTCCCTCTGTGAGGTGGCTAATGGCTGCATAGGAGAATAACAAAGAAGGTCTCTATAGCTTAGAACAGTTCTGGAGCCACACTGCCAGAATGCATAAGCCATAAGCACCCTGTAAAACGTGGAGCCATTATACATACATACATAACATACTCTTTCTCTCTCTCTCACTGTTTCTCTCTCTCTCTCTCTCTCTCTCTCACACACACACACACACACACACACACAGTCATCCCTCAGTATCTGTGAGGGATTGGTTCCAGGACCACCCCCCCCCCCACCCACTCAGACACCAAAATCCATGAATGCTCAAGTTCCTCATATAAAATGGCAATGTATTTGCATAGATCTGTGCACATCCTCCTTTATACTTTAAATTATCTGTAGAGTGTTTCTAATACCTAATACAATGCAAATGCTGTGTAAGTAGTTGTTATACTGTATTGTTTAGGAAATAATGACAAGAAAAAAGTCTGTACATATTCAGAATAGAGGCAGTCATGCCTTTTTTTCAAATATTTTTGATCTACAGTTGGTTGAATCCACAGATGTGGAACCCACAGATATAGAGGTCTGGCTCTGTGCCTGTGTGTGCCTGAGTGTGTGTGTGCCTGAGTGTGTATGTGTGCCTGACTGTGTGTGTATGCCTGAGAGTGTGTGTGTGTGTGCCTGACTGTGTGTGTGCCTGAGTGTGTGGTTGTGCCTGACTGTGTGTGTGTGCCTGAGTGTGTGTGTGTGTGTGTGTGCACGTGCATGTGTATGGAGAGAGAGGTGCGATCATATAAAATATATAGATGTAACCATGTTATAAAGATGTAATGATATATAATATATAGATATATATCTTTATATGTTGTATAGAGGTTTGTTAAGTACGAGAATTAAGAAGTTCATAACTGGCCAGACACAGTGCCTCATGCCTGTAATTCCAGCACTTTGGGAAGCCAAGACAGGAAGATAACTTGAGGCCAGGAGTTTGAGACCAGCCTGGGCAGCATAGCAAGCCTGCCATCTCTACAAAAAAAGAATTAATAAAATAAATTAGCCGGGCATGATGGTACTGCCTGTAGTCCCAGCTGCTAGGGAGGTGGAGGTAGGAGGATAGCTTGAGCCCAGGCCCAGGCTATCATCAAGCCACTACTGTCCAGCCTGGGCAACAGAGTTAGACCCTGTCTCAAAAAATGAATAAAATAAAAAAGAAAGAAAAAGAAGTTCATAATTGTTCAACCTTTTGAAGTAGAATTCTTACAAACCATTAATAAAATATGATGCTTTATTGTTGTAACTCAAACCTGTGCTTCTGTGGCATTAAACATTTCCAGCACCGCACAGCAATTCTGAACATACACTTTCGCGTCATACTCCCTGGGTTTAAATCCCAGTCACCACTTCCTAGCTCTGTGACCTTGGACACAAGATTTAAATGAACCTCCTTGAACCTCCATGTCCTTTTCTGTAAAATGGCAAAAGTAAGTCTCTTCTCTCTAAGGCAGATATAAGCGTCAAATTAAAGAATGTGTGTGGAAAGCTTAGCACAGTGCCTGTGCATAGGATGCCTTCAATTACAATTAATATTTGTAATTGTCGGTATTCCAATACTCCAAGTGGTGCAGTTCTGAACTACTCCAGGGCCTGTCTCATGGAGTTAGAGACCTAAAATAAAGAGTAGCTGCTACACAGTGTACATCTCCATTAATCCATGCCCACCTCTCCAGCTCTCCACCTCCCAGGCAGTGCCTGGCTCTCTAGCAAGCTCTAGCATGCATTTATATAGACAACTACAGGCACTCATGAAGGAGACTGTGGGAATCCTACAGGGGACAGTTCACCTGTACCGAGTCATACTCCCCTGGAAGTCCTAAGCAAGGACTCCTTTGGATTCTCTGAATCTACTGATAATGTTCCAGTAGTTCTGAATCCATGTGGTTGTAGGAAAAAATATTGAAGTGTATATGTTATGTAGTACATTGTAATATATTGTGCATATACTGAAAGAATGTCGAAATCAAGCTGGTCACTGTGGCAGCTAGGGTGGTTGCTCAGCCTCATCCTCTGTTTTGACATCTTAGAGAGCTAGGCTCCATCGTGTCGGCAACAGTGTGGTTTGCAGCTCCCCCCAACACCTGTCATGTTGCTAGGAGATTTCTTTCCCCACAATAGAGTATTACAAGGTGCTTGGCATGAGGGCCCCTAATGTTATCATACATTTCCAGCCCATTTGTCTGATTTATAAGTCCAAATAGTCATTTAAAAATTCCACATCAGGCTGTGTCAGGCAGCTCCACTCTTTTGTCATCTACAAATCAAACCATTATGTTTAAAGTCATAAATACAGAAGGATTCCTATGCACAGCCTCAAAGCAGGTGTCCAACACTCGCCAATATCAAGTCACACAGGATATTTATAAGCAGCATAGCCTGAAAATGTGCCCACTCCCTGCTTTCTGCAGCAGAATTTAGCTTTTTGTATAACATTTCAGGTGTATCTCCCGAACATAAACAAGATATCAATGCAAGCAGTATTGGATTATCTCTATACCAAGCAGTTGTCTCCTAACTTGGATCTGGACCCGCTGGAATTAATTGCCTTGGCAAACAGATTTTGCCTGCCACACTTGGTTGCACTTGCAGGTAAGGCTGATGACTCAGAGCCATGCAGTGTCTGTCACATTTAAATAAAAATATTTTTACAGAGAATAAAAGTTGATTTTTTATCACGCAAAATAGGACTGTCTTGTGTAGAATGATATGAACTAATCAAATTGCATCAGACAGCCCAATTCAATTCAACAAATACTCCTTAAGCACCCACTCTGTGGTGGACCCTGTTAGGTACAGCTATGAAGGTGAGTAATGCATGACCCCTGCCCTTGAGGCACACGCTCTATGCATGCTGAGTCATTTGTGCACCCCAGAGTTTGAAATAATACTATTTGGTCAACATTATCTCCATAATAACTGCACAGACACAGTCTTTAAGAAGGCGGTAGACGCACTGTTTAGGAAAACAGATGACAGAGCCAGATTGCCTAAGATCAAACCCTGACTCCACCATTTACAGACCAGGTGACTTTGTCCTGTAACCTTCGCTCTGCGTCTCAGCTTTCTCGCTCTTTAAAATGGGGCTAATATTATTCAGCCATAGAGCTGTTATGAAGATTAAATGAGTTAAAATATAAAGTCCTTAGAACAGCGTCTGGCACATAGTAAGCATTATGTAAGTGGTTTTCTTAAAGCTATTTTAGAAAATGTTCTGACATTGTCAAGTTCATTTTGGGAGAAAGAGAAAAAGGGAAACTTGGCTTAACTTCACAAAATCTTATGTATCATTTCTAGATTTGTTCAGTTGGGAAGCTGAAGCAGGTCTGTATAGGATATATGCACTTAAATGGCTGTGTCTGGAATTCAGATCTTCAGCCTTATTCACTTTGCACCAGAGGTGTTAAGTCGCAAGCTGGGTGTTTATCACTGTTTAGTTGATTCCTATTAACCATCAAAGCAGAAATAAACAGTGCCTGTCTTGTTCACTGGCCTTTCTTCTGAGTGCCTGAGCATGTTAGCTTTCAATAAATATTTGTTGAACAATTGAATGAATGAAGATGAATGTATGAACAAACCAACCAGTCCTATCTGCACTTGACTTTCTGGCAATGTCTTTAGAAAAAATAAAAGATAGGCCGGGCACGGTGGCTCATGCCTGTATCCCAGCACTTTGGAAGGCCGAGGCGGGTGGATCACCTGAGGTCGGGAGTTCGAGACCAGCCTGACCAACATGGAGAAACCCCGTCTCTACTAAAAAAAATACAAAATTAGCGACACGTGGTGGCACATGCCTATAATCCCAGCTACTCAGGAGGCTGAGGCAGGAGAATCGCTTGAACCCAGGAGGCAGAGGTTGTGGTGAGCCAAGATTGCGCCATTGTACTCCAGCCTGGGCAAGGAGAGCAAAACTCCGTCTCAAAAAAGAAAAAAAAGAGATTATTTTCTTTGTCCTCTAGGCTTGTACTACACACAACCACCTGGAGATCAAAGTCCTCTCTTTGTCCTACTTCCTCCCCAGTTGGATAGAAAGAGCGAGTTGAGACATCAATATTAGATTTATTTTTAAAAACTGTTTTTAACCAATATACCTAATAGATCCAAATGAGGGCGCTAGTTTTTTTAAATACTGACTCTGGGAGGCTTCAGTGGGCAATTACTTTCTTCAGAAACATGGTTCCAAGGCATCTAACTATCCACAGGTTTTATGACATTAGTCCTGAGGATAAATTTTTATTTTATTTTTGAAATTGTCAAAAGTAATTTGGAGCCAAATCTGCCCAACAAGGTTTGTGATCAATCTCAGACTAGTACCATTTTTGCTTAAATATTAAGTCTGGCAATGAAAACATGGGATTGATTTCTCCATGAAAGTTTTTTTTTTTTAACTGACCCAAATAAAGCTTTTTGTGTGAACTCTAGACTTCTATGAACAATTAGTTATTAAATGCTGTTGTTACTGTTATTATTATTTAATATACAACTTCCCAAGATGATTCCTTTAATCCTTTATAGTATTTGCTTTGTACTGTCTAGTGTAGAGTGTTTAGAATATGGTGTTTAAAAATCAGTTTCTAGTGATGATGCTTTGTGAGCCCGTGGTAAATAAATGTCAGGAAATATTGCAGTTACTTAAAACGATAAAGCCCAGATGACTTCTCTGGGCAGTTTAGTTCCAAATAGTTCAATCCAGGTGAGGAGGTTTGTGCCAAAGAAATCATTCCATTCCCAATACTATATTGACCAGATATAGGCATACTGACCAGTAAGCATGCAGAGCTGTAGCAGAAAGTAAGCATGATTTAGACAATGTGCTGGATTAGAAAAACAAATGCAATGCTACAGATGACATCAATGTCAAAGACCTAGAAATGCCGAGCCAAGGCTGTACCCTCACACGTCAGTCTCAGAGGCAGGCGACAGCCTTTACAAAGGCAAGAGATGTCCTAGCTTCACGCCACAATGTAAATTCAGCTTGGAAGCCTTGGACTCAAGCTCCCAAGCAGAAATGGCTCTCCCTACTGCATTTTTGTTATTTTGGACTGCAGGTCTACCCAGTCTTTAGAATCCAAGAGGCTGAACAATACGTCACCATCTGTAGCTGTTGAGACAGACGTATGCAATCACATTTTTAATTCCTCAAATAGACTCACTCCTCTGTCATTTAACCTCTTCACTGTCAGGGGTATTAAGGATTGTGGTGATGTAAGTGGGGAAACTGTCAAACAGGAGCGTGTCTAAAGTCTAGAGGACTCTAGGAAGGTGCTAGACTGTTTAGAGCCACTCTATCCAGTAGAACCTTCTGCAGTGATGGAAACATTTCATATCCGGATGGTCCAAACAGTGGCCACATGTGGCTGTTGAGCACTTACTGTGGCTAGCGTGAATGAGGAGCTGAACTTTTCATTTCATTTCATTTTAAGTAATTTAAGTTTAAATAGTCTCGTGTGGCCAGGAGTTACCATCCTGCACAGAACATTGCAGATCTGGAGGATTCTGACTATTTTAGAGCCATGAACAAGAGTCCCCAGAGGTGTGGGTGAAGTGGCTGGCACCAGAACCCCAAGTAGTGAAAGACCACACGTAAGAGCAGCTTCTGGATTTAATTCAGATGGCTGCCCAGAGCTGTATCCCACATTTCCTCCCTTCTTAAGTGGTCCCAGACCAACCCTCCAGGCAAGCTACCTGGCTTGCAGGGCGTGGTTTAACATTCTCCGGCCCCCTTTTTCTTCCCCAGAACAGCATGCCGTTCAGGAGTTGACCAAGGCCGCAATGAGTGGCGTGGGCATTGACGGAGAAGTGCTGTCTTACTTGGAATTGGCTCAGGTTTGTATCAGTTTGCTTTTCACCTTTAAGTGTGTTCAATCAGTTCATTTAATGTTGATAAAACATCCCATTGTTGCATCTGTCTAAATAAAGATGTCACCACTGAGTCACAGAGGCCCCCTGTGTACACTAAGAAGATCTGAGAGTT
This sequence comes from Rhinopithecus roxellana, assembly GCF_007565055.1. Classification (NCBI taxonomy): domain Eukaryota; kingdom Metazoa; phylum Chordata; class Mammalia; order Primates; family Cercopithecidae; genus Rhinopithecus; species Rhinopithecus roxellana. The sequence goes on along the minus strand of NC_044559.1, from coordinate 99,424,091 downwards.
TTACCTTTCATGTACCATTCAGCCTGCTGGGCTTCATTTGGATAAACAACACGGTCCCCACACCAGTCCCATTGTCGCCTAAGGCACCAGCTTCACATGTGGGAGAACCACTTGGGGGAGGTTTTGTCTCTCCTCCTTCTTTGAATTCTTGGCCATGTATTTGGCCAAGCACAGACAGTTTCTAGAATTTCGTGAAGCCCTGTAATGACCCCCTGTTAATGAACATCTCACTACAGCTGTCCTGGAGTTTTCTAAAGTCAGTAGTTGCTAATATTCAGATTGTAATAACATAATCCCAATACAGACTTGCCTTCTTCTTCCAGAGAAGGTCCAAGATTCAGCTTCAGCTTCACCGTGGAGTAACTTCCTCAAAGCACAAGCTAAACTCTGCCTCACTTTCCTCATCCACAGGAAATGGGATGACAATTTGCATCCTACCAACGTTACAGATTATTTTGAGAATCAAGTGGGAGAGAATGTTCAAGAGCAAGCACTGAAGAGTGTAAGCCCTCTTAGAATGCCAGACACATCTGCAGAATTTTCTAGTCCCTGGCATAGGCTGATTAACAATGAATTTACACTCTGAGAGAACTAAGAATAAATTCCTCCGTCTTTTCTTCAGCCTGTTGGGTTCGGCTTCCTGTGCTCCCTCTTTCCGTTAAGACAATGGCTTACTAAGTCTTAGGTCAGTCCATACAAATCAATATTTCTCAATCAAGGAAAAGGAGGTGGTTTTGGGGAGAGGTGCAGGTGCTGCTCAGGCCCTTCCTACTGTGGCCAAAGGAAATAATTCAGGTGCAAAAGGGGGAAAAGGTGGAATTGAACTTTACAGCGACCTATTCATTTTGACTTAGCATTCAGCAAATATTTGCTGTTTTTCTCCCCAAATACCAGGCACTGCCCTAGGCAAAGGACGTGTACATATAAATGGTAGATCCTCTGCCCCAGGGCAGTCATAGGCAAGTAAAGGAAACAGACACAAACACAAATTATTCAAATCCAATTAGGGATTACAGTGAAACTGAGAGTAGACATCTAATGCAGTCGAATCAGCAAGCCCCCATCAAAACTGGTTGTCCACACTTGGAATTTGGGGTCTTTTGAAACAGTTCTGGGGGATGCTTTATAACTTGTACTCACTCCAGCAAGTATTCCTCCTAGAGAAAAATGTAATGATCTGGAATTTCATATCGGGACCACTCGAGGGAATGATTTGCAGTTGTGTCTGTGTCTGTTTGTTGCACTGTGTTCCCACCTTACCCCCACACATACCCACTACAAGGAAATAATATGATTATTGCTAAGCCCTGACAAGACTTGGCAGGACGAGCTTAGGATGGATTCTCTCATGTCTTAGCTCATCCATTAGACCCTAACCCAGTGATGTGCTGGTAAGTGTTTAACAGTCAGCTTGGGGGCAAGTGGGACCCTAATCTGTTACATTTGCCAATTTCTATTATATAAATACTCCCATCATGGCTGATTATAGCATATGAAATCACTAAACTCAAAGTAGGGAAGAAATGCACACAATTGGCTCTTTCAAGCTGGAACAAGCCCACCCAGCAGAACACTCCCCTAGTCTTGTTTTCAGAGAGAAATCGAACAGCAAGTGAAGTTGGAAGCACCAGCTAAAACTGTCTCTGATGTTTGGGTTGTGATTTTCAGTGAGTCTCTCGAGTGGGTTTCTGAGATCTCTGGCTTTTGGCCTCACAGTGGAGATACAGGGCCGCAGTGGAAGCATGCTGTAGGTTCTAAAGTTCCACCCAACCAAAGAAACATCAAGAGCAATAGACAACAGAAGGGGTGTCAGAGAAGGGCACAGACGGAAACAGTGAGGGATCACGGCAGGCCTGCCAGGTCTGGAGAGGGAATGGGGGAGTTGACAGTCGATTTTTGAGCATCTCGTATTTTTCAATCATAGCTACCTCAGCTGCCACCTTCCTGAGCATTGCTTAGAAAGGAAGGGTGAAGTATCTGGATCTCTCCACCCTGGCACATACTGCTTGCTCTTCTTATGTAACCAAAGGACAGGTATAGGACAGTCACACATTCTGCAGTCTCCTCTTTCGGATCTTGGCCCCAGCAAGCTGAGCTCTGACATGCGACACGAAGTATTCCATTGCCGAGGCTTCCTTAAACAGAGATGACATCGCTGCTTTCTGCTGTGGGCTGGTGTCTTCCAGAGGCCACGGTTGCTTAGCACTAGAGGGCCAGGTGGCAGGGGAGGGTGAGAGGGCGAGGCATACTTTAAGCTCGTGATTTGATACAGCAATTATTTTTGGTGCACCTAGGACAGTGGGGAAGGGAGGGATGTGCCCAGCACTACATTGGCTGGCATCAGAGCCATGGCCAAAGTCAAAACATTGAGGTCAAAACAAGAGGTTTGCCAAATTAGTTATATAAGCCCTTCATTTATTTTCACCCTTACGATGGCTTCCCCAATTTCTTTGTAGCCCCTTTTTAGAAAATAGAGTCTTACCCTCCTTTTGCTCACTTTTCTGCAGTTTCACAATGCCCACCAGTTGGCCGCCTGGTGTTTGCACCACATCTGCACCAACTACAACAGTGTATGCTCCAAGTTCCGCAAGGAAATCAAATCAAAATCTGCAGGTGAGACTGTGGGGAGCTTTTATCTTCTATGTCCCTGGAAAGGAACACAGTCAGCAGGCAGCTCATAGATAATTCCTTGAGACTAGCTGGTGGTCACATATTCATGTGACATGACATAAAGAATAGAAGGCTGGGAATTCTCTTTGAAGAACTTGATGCTGACGGGAGTTGGGTGGGCTGGAGTCCATGGTGCCCTGTTGCAGAGAGTGCAGAGGTGGTGGGCTTCCCCTTGTTTAGGGAGGCAAGCTTAGGAGCAGGCTTAGACTCTCAAATCAGGTGGTCCTGGGTTCAGGTTCTCTGTGCCCAGCTGCATGACTACAGGCAAGAGATTCTTCCTCTCAAAACAGTGTCACCTTTTGCAAATGACCCTAATCACAGTCCCTGCCACATCACGTTTTTGAGAGAATATTCGAGAAGCTTTAAGCTCAAGGCCTAGCACGTAAAAAGATCAATGAGCTGCAGGTCTTATGGTCTGCATCTTTCCTTCACCAGACAACCAGGAATACTTCGAGCGGCACCGCTGGCCCCCTGTGTGGTACCTGAAGGAAGAAGATCACTACCAACGTGTGAAAAGGGAACGAGAGAAGGAAGATATTGCACTAAATAAGCATCACTCGAGACGAAAGTGGTGCTTCTGGAATTCATCTCCAGCAGTGGCCTGAAGAGGAAGAGAAAAAAAAAAATTGGTAATCTGATCCACCACTTTTCAAAGCACTACTGTAAAATTCGTCTTATTAGAGATACGACATAGTTCAGGTTTCAGACACTGACCTTCCTCCACTTTTGTGCATTTATCTTTGTTAGGATCAAAGCACAAGCTCACCATCAATGAGCCTGGACAAAAAGGGAAGCTGACTCTCACTGCATTCCTTAAACTGATATGTATATTTTTTTTGTTAGGAGGCTTAATAAACTTTAGTCTGTTATTTTGTTTCTTTTTATACAAAGAAAAAAAATCCAGCTTTCAAGTTTCTGATTCCAAATTGGAAAATATTTTTATATGGTCTCTTGTATTTTGTTGAAATGAAAATACTGTGTATTACTTTATTTTTCAGGCCACAACTGACTATGAAGTCACCCTGTGATTCTCTTTGCCCACATGACCACCGAGCATTATTACGTAATTAGAGGGTTATCCTTTTGTTGTGAAGGGAAGGAGGGGACTGAAATCCCCCAAAGTGCAAATTGGAGAGTGTTTAATCTTTGTTCTGTTGAATAACATCAGTGTAATTACAAAGTCAACTCCAAGAATGTGTATTTACAATATTTGCCGTGTTAAGTGCTGGTAATTATATGGTTATATGTGCCATGTAAAATATAGTGATATCAAATATTCTGTTGTTTCCAATGTCTAGTTTCAAGAGGATAATCTTTATAATCATTAGAAGGGCTTATTAAATCCCAGCATTATCCAGGGCAAACTCACTGGTGGACCTGAATACGTAAGATACCATTAGTGCGCTGGTGTTCCGATTGCTGTATTAGGGTTTACGTCTCTCAGTATTCCTTGAACTTGCCATGCTTCTGCATGCAGATTCTTCACTGACTTGAATTGAGATGGGCAAGGGAAAAGGTCCCTGGACTCCCTCCTGCCATCTACAGGCTTGTCACATCTCACCACCAGAAACAGGCTTCCTCAGGCTTCTCACCTGTGGCCAACTTCACTTTGTAAGACCCATATTTTTAACTCTTCCCAGGGAAAATTCATGTTTCTGCAGAAGTAGGCTAAGGCAGACCACCCACTTCTGCTGAAATGCATTGGGAGCCTGTGAAAGCACACAGCTGGAGGCTGGGCGCCTGCGTTCTCCTACACGGAAAGGAATCTCATTCCAAGAGTCTAGGAAATGGTGCTATTGTGAGTTAGTTCTGACTCTTTCTCATTCTGAGTTTTCAGTGTTAAACTAGAAAGTGTGAGAGCAGGGGAGCTTTTGTGAGGCAGTCAGTCATTGCTTCTCTGTAAAGTAAAATGTTACAGCACACACATACACACAGAGAGAGCATTTCGAGGCCACAGCTCCACACCTGCCATGCGATGTTATGTGGCAGGGGATGGGGCTCATTCTGTTGGGAGGTCAAGTTACCAATGCCAAGGGCTGTTGATTTTGTTTTTATTTTTATTTTTTCTTCTAGCTTTTCAGAAGATGGAAATGAGACAGTTAAGTCCAAACCCCAATGTTGACAGGCATATGCATTTGAAAATCTATCTAGATTACAGATGGGGATTTATTACTGGCAGTGGAAACACACCAGATAGAAGATCTTGGGAGAGGCCCAGAAATGCAGCACCTTGTCATGACAAAAGAGGAGGCAGCAGAGGAAGGATAGTTACAAATGCATCCACCTTAATTTTTTTCAATAGGCTTCTACATCTTATTAATGGAAGGAGAAAGGAGACAGGAGAGGATAAATGTCAAGATGCAGAAGAACTGACATGTATCCCATCATAAAATGGTAGAAGTTGAGTTTTCAATGAGTAGTCATAGTTGAATTTTTACAACCAAAGCTCCCATTTGATTGTAATCTTGCCAAAATGTAATGGACGTATAAATGAACTTGGGGTATAAGCAATAATATCCACTAGTGTTGTTATCAGCTGCTGTAACCAAGTGGCTGGTTCATTTGGTTGATGCTGATTATGGCCTTTAACCATGGTGGTTTCTTGTGTGTTTTTTATTTCACAAAAAGCCAATAAAATTGTTTAGCTATAAAATGCCTCCAGTTTTGTTTTAAGGACAGACATCATATTGTGTGTGTAATTTAACAGCTTTTTCTAAACTATCAATCAAAACGTTGAGGGTGCTGGGTCATGGGAGCTTGTGCATGCTCCAGTAACAAAGCAGCTTGAATGACTTGTCATTTTTGTATTTGGTGGTGTCAGCAGAGATTCCAGTGTCATAATGTAAATGAAGTGCCTGGCGCTTTGTTCTTGGCTAACACAGTATGTCACTAGACATAGTGCTGCCTGGGGCCGGGTAGGGGGCAGAGGGAGAAACTACAACTGTCCTAAAGGACTTAGTATAATCTGGGTTTAGATAATTTCTGCCAGCAGCTAAGTGATAGGTCTGAGTTGCTGAGTTCAGGAAAAGTTTCTTGAACAGCAGGTCTGAGAAGGCCTTTGTGAAAATGTCTGGACAATTTCTGGACTTCTAGGTAATATAATGTTTACCCAAGCTCAAAGGGAAGAAAGTCTCCAGTGAGATTTCACTGAGGGGCTTTTCTGAGGGACAGGCTACCTATAACTCTATGGGAAGGTGCTGACCACTGTAAGAAATAGCTGTGAAAAGAAGACAATGAGATTCCCAACACATTTCCACCTTTCAGAGGTGGGTGGTCCCAGTCGTGGCACCTATTACATAAAGCATACCAGTTTCTTCTTCCCTGTAGAAAGTCTTGGTCTAAGTTTCTGGCAGTAATGTCTGGCAAATCATCAGGGATGTCAGCACCTTATGCTGGCATTCTTTTTCTTTTATATAACTTCAGCAAAGTTTTCTATACTGGCATTTTGAGAACCACAGACACTGCTGGTCTAGATGGAACTCAAAATATTTTCATTATGGACACTCAGAAGCAAAAAGTCCAATGTTTCTAAGAGGTTTTTTCATGCTTGCTTCCAATGTATGGTATATTAGTTGTCAAAATTCAGTTTTTCATCACTGTGACACCGGCTAGGCAGAAGAAATGCTACTAGTCAGAGGGAAAAAACGAAGTGAATCTTAAGTTTGGAAACAGTTTTATCAGTTCAACACTTCTGAATGAATGCTTATCTGCAAGCTGAAGATTTGCCAGCCCTTTTCATGAATTGGATATTTTTTGTAATGGGCACAGAGATAGATAGATAGATAGATAGATAGATAGATAGATAGATAGATAGATAGATAGATAGATAGATGATAGACAGAGATCTCCTAGTTGGATGCTAGAGGGCAAATAGCAATAATTTCTCTTTTCTAGAAGAATGTGACTATTGCATAAAAGTCATAAAGGTAAAAGTTAGCCAGGGAGAATGCATTTGTGTTGTACATGTATGTGTGTGTAACCAGAAGCAGCATAATGAAGAAAAGGGCAATTTAAAAAGAAAGAAAAAAAGAAGGAAGGGAGGGAGGGAAAGGGCCACTGTGGAAAGACACAGAATTGCATTAAACACTGAGTCACGGATATATTATTTATTTCAAAGTGCTAAATTAAGTCGAGAGATTACTGCATATCCCTCGATGTAATTTATTTTATGATGAAGACTGCTTTCTTGAATTTCCAATTAGGAAGCAGGTGATATATGCATCATGAAAGGTTTAGACTTAGAAGTGAAGACACTGGGGTGGCAATACTAGTGACCTTCTTTAAAAGCTACGTTTCTGTAGAAGTAATGCTATACCCCTTGGCTGCACTAGAAAATTCTCCCCTGTGCTGACAGTGCTTCTAAATTGGATATTTTTACTTGAGCCATTTAGATGCATAGCTTTTTACTGGGCTGATATACAGGTGCTCATCAGTTAGATATTTACAGACTGTAGTCTATGAAATATAAAAGTAATTTATGAACAGATAACTCTTGGGTGGAAACCAAGCAATCATGCAGTTGATATCCACAAACATGAAAGCATTATCAACAACAGTAGCAAACGTGAAGTGACCTTCCTCTCCTGTAGTTCAGTTTCCACAGTGACATGGATTTCCAACAGAACATAGATGAAATGGGTGTTACCTAAATGTGGCCCCATGCTTCGAAGGAGTATTTAAGTTCTTTGAATATGTTCTCAATCCCAAATACAAGAATGGTTAGATGTTACAGGCAATCAGTGAGGACAGAATTGATTCATTTCTTTCCACTTGGATGCCAACCAAAGTCTGACTATTCTTAAAATTCCCTTCCAATATGGTAATATATATATATATATATATATCCTTTGATTTGATGATTCATGGTAGTCCCAATTGGGGTGATACTCCCCTGGAAGGCTAAGTTCAACTGTCATGTGAAAAGATACACAACTCTAAGCTTTAGTCATCTAGAGAATGGGAACAGATATCACCGAGTTTTCAGTACAAGTTAAATGAGATGATTTAGGTAAGGCACCCAGATGCCAAATATCTTGGACATAGTAAGTACTTAGTGAATGGAAGTGAAAAACAGGGGAAATGGAACCTATGTGCTCAGCATTTTTGACCTTGCTTTTCAAGGCCAAAACCAAGGTCAAAAATCCAAGAGAGAAGACAATCATGCATGTTGCAGAACAGAGCAGTGTGGTCTTTTCCTGCCAGTCTCTTCAACCAAATGCTGACGTTGCTGCTTAGTGCTTCATGACAGTGGTTAAACAATTAGAAAATAAGAGCTGTGGTAAGGTAAATAATAATTATTATTAATAATAATGGGCTGGATGGAAAGGTGGGTGGTGGGAGAAAAGAAGAAAGGGTGACCCTTTCTAAGAGAACATTTGCCCTCACTAGGGCCTCCACGTTATCTATTAAGTAAAGTCAGCCCACTTCAGGGCTGAGCTTGGCTGAACCACTGATTCACTCAGGAGCAATTCGTCTTCATTCTCCCAATCATTTTTTTCTTTCTTTTCTTGAGGGTTGGATGCAAAAAGTCTAGTTAGCCATGCTTCTCAGTGCTTGTCACATTGTCATCCTCAGTCAACGCAAGGCCCTCTCTTTTTATATTTTCTCTTTCTTCCAAAATACCCACTCCCATCTTCTGTTCAATGTATGTCTTTAAACATGTGGGTTTCTTTATACACAGGGTTGTTTCATGTGCATAATTGTTACACAAATGGTGTTACATAGCAAATTTCCTTCTATCTACTTTTCTGACTCCACACTGTTCTGGAAATCTAGCCATTTTACAATGTGTGCATCTAGTCCATGGCTCCCCGGGGCTGCCTAGCCTCCCATAGGCGGCATCTACCCCATATGATTCCTCCATTCAACTGGTGATAGAGCCACTAGCCAATTCCCATTCCTTGGCCCTACAGTGAGCCTTCTTGTACATGCCCTGGGGTCCAGATCTAAAAATGAATTCCAGGCTGGGCATGGTGGCTCACGCCCGCAATCCCAGCACTTTAGGAGACCAAGACAGTCAGATCACTTGAGATCAGGAGTTTGAGACCAGCCTGGCCAACATGGTGAAACCCTGTCTCTACTAAAACTACAAAAATTAACTGGGTGTGGTGGTGCACACCTGTAATCCCAGCTACTCAGGAGGCTGAGGCAGGAAAATTGCTTGAACCTGGGAGGCAGAGGTTGCAGTAAGCCAAGATAACACCACTGCACTTCAGCCTGGGTGACAGAGAGAGACTGTGTCTCAGAAAAAATAAAAATGAATTCCAGGTCCCACTCCAGATGTACTGAATCAAAGCCTCCCAAGGTGACAGGCATGTGTGGGAAGGGAACACTGAACTCAATGACCAAAATCCTTCCCTACCTTAGCACTAAGACAACATGCAAAGAATTTGAAAGGCTATGAGCCAGCCCAGAGACTGGTTCCTCCGACCAGCAAGAAGAGAAACTAGGTTTAGCTTCCTGCCACCTGAGAGGTTTCAAGAGGCTTCCCTTACTGTGAAAGTTATTACCTATTACAATGAGTTATTCCATCCCATCTGGCCTTGGCCTTTTGTATCATCTGACCCTCGTGAAAGGCAAGAGGCCAAGATGACTTCTTAAGAGCTCCCTAAATACTAAGATGCCTGTTTTTCTGCGTTTAAAATACTTCCCTAGCTTGATTTAATCATGTCACAATGTATTCAGATAGCAAAGCATCACGTTACACACTATAAACATGTACAATTTTATGTCAATTATACCTTAATAAAGCCGGAGGGAAAATTCCCTAGTGAGCTTGTGCATATGTGTTGAAGAATGTCTTCTAATTTCATTTCACATGTGAAATCTAAAGAAAAGTAAGCTTCCAGTACAAATTTTGGAGATTGATGAAACTGTCTCAGAAGTCCTGGATAAATTATTTCTTGGGTATAAAACTTCCCTATCTCCTAGTTTCCTGTCCCCTCCACAGAGTACACCACCTAATTAGATGGAGAGTGCTGAAATCACTGTGTTTTCTCTCTCAGTCCCTCTCCCATTATCAGGTTTGGACCCCTTTACCACTGTCACCAGGATATCACTTCACTTCATATACCTGAGATTTCTTTTAAAATGAGTAGTCAAGCCGGGCACAGTGGCTGAAGCCTGTAATCCCAGCACTTTGGGAGGCCGAGGCAGGCAGATCACTTGAGGCCAGGAGTTCAAGACCAGCTTGGCCAACATGGCGAAACCCCATCTCTACCAAAAATACAAAAATTAGCTGGGTATGATGGCAGGCACCTGTAATCCTAGCTACTCGGGAGGCTGAGGCAGGAGAATCACTTGAACCTCGGAGGCAGAGGTTGCAGTGAGCCGAGATCGCACTACAGCACTCCAGCCTGGGCAACAGAGTGAGACTCTGTCTCAAAAAATAAATAAATAAATAAATAAATAGAAATAAATAAAATAAGTAGTCATCTGAAATTTTTAACTCTTAGAGAAATGGGCTTAACAATCTAAAAAAAAAAGAAAAGAAAAATTAATGTGAATTGTCTTTTCAGCAAATGCTGTTCCACTGGTTGTTTTCGTTCTTTTCTGCTTATATTTGCATAGTTACCCCAGTGGCAAGGTCTCAGGCATGCTAAGATGCACTTTTATATGCTCTTTCAGTTTTATTCAAATGTTTCTGTTTTATTCAAATATTTCCATGAACCAGAGGGATCAAAGGTGTAAGTCTTGGCACCACTCTACCAAAGTCCAAAAAAGTGATGTGAGATCATAATAATAATAACATTTCTGAGTCTATGTTATGGCCGTGCGTTGTGATGAGTGCCTTGTTTGCATTTGTCTCATTTAGTTTCCACAACCACGCCTTATGGAGAGGACAATGAGGTCCCCAGAAGCAGAGCCTGAGGTGAAGATTCCCAGGCAAGTGGTTCACTTAGGAAATGTGCTTCCATGAGACCAGTAAGGAAGGGGGAGACTGGAAAGGGTGAAAAGCCAAGCCAGGAAGCCCCATTCAATCTGGTCTCAAGGGGTGCTCTGGAGTACAGACTACGCCACAGAGGGGGCTTTTATATTCCTGCACTAGTGGTCGAAGGCTAAGTGCTCAGGCAGCGGAGGGGGAGGGGATACTGGAAACTCCCGCATTTCAGGCCGGAGGCAGGGAAAGTAGCTGCAGCAGTGTAGGAGTCCTGCAATGGGAGTCTCCAATATGGACTCTGAAACGCAAACGGAAGAACACAGAAGCTGGGGAGGGGCACCCAGACAAGTTAAAAAGGATGCAAGCAGGCCGGGCGCGGTGGCTCAAGCCTGTAGTCCCAGCACTTTGGGAGGCCGAGGCGGGTGGATCACAAGGTCAGGAGATCGAGACCCTCCTGGCTAACACGATGAAACCCTCTCTCTACTAAAAATACAAAAAACTAGCCGGGCGCGGTGGCGGGCGCCTGTAGTCCCAGCTACTCGGAGGCTGAGGCGGGAGAATGGCGGAAACCCGGGAGGCGGAGCTTGCAGTGAGCCGAGATCACGCCACTGCACTCCAGCCTGGGCGACACAGCGAGACTCCGCTCTCAAAAAAAAAAAAAAAAAAAAGGATGCAAGCGGCCAGCCAGTGGATCACGCCTGTAGTCCCAGCACTTCGGGAGGCCGAGGTGGGCGGATCACCTGAGGTAAGGAGTTCGAGACCAGCCTAGCCAACATTGTGAAACTCCATCTCTACCAAAATTAAAACAATTAGCCAGGCATGGTGGCAGGCACCTGTAGTCCCAGCTACTCGGGCGGCTGAGGCAGGAGAATCACTTGAACCCGGCAGGCAAAGGTTGCAGTGAGCCGAGATTATGTCACTGCACTCTAGCCTGGGCAACAGGGCTAGACTCCATCCCAGGAAAAAAAAGGGGGGGGGATATGAGGATACCACGGAAGAGCTCAGATCTGTGCACTAACCACTATTTTGAAAATCTGAGAACAACCTAGGCTATTTGATGGGATACACTGATGGAAGTTTTGTGCACTATCAGCACACAAAAAATAAATATGGATGAAAAAAATGCATCCTCTGTTGCCGCTGTGTAAAAAACAACAAAAAAATCAATTTAAAGATCAAAAAAAAATTCATTGTAATTAATCTCTCAAAGTTATAGAACCTAAAACATAATCATTTGTACTGCCCCCAAATATACATAAGGCTTATTTGAAAGGGCCTCATTAAATTTTCTCTAAATTGTGCAAAACAAATTTCATGATTTACTTGAACCTAAACGAATTTCTGCAACACAGCATTTTATAGATCTACAGCAAGTTCTTTCTAAAAAAGGCCAGGATGGCAATTCTAGTTCTCCACCACCCCCATCATCACCCTACACATGCACAGAATCAGTCCATGAGAAATGAATCAAAAACTAAAAATGGGAGGTAGACTTTTAAAACTTGTATTTAAATACCAACAGCCTGATTTCCACGGGTTTTTCTGCCTGATTTTTATTTCACCTACCATATGACAAAAGAAGAAAGAAAAAAAGAAAGAGAGACGGAGAGAGGAAGGAAAGAAGAAAGAATGGAAGTAGGAAGGAAGGAAGGAAGGAAGGAAGAGGAAGGAAGGAAGGAGGAAGGAAGAAGGAAGGACGGAAGGAAGAGAAGGAAGAAGAAGGACATCAGGTTTAAGGGAGCCTCAGTAGGAGGGAGGCAGTAAGCCTTATGCCAGGTCTTTCCGCCGTACTTCTGCACAAAACTTCCATTCGTGCCTTCCGTACTCCACTCCTGCCTCCTTCTCCCGCATGTCGACCGTAGCTCATCCGAGCCCTAGAAGCACTCCACGCCCCGCCTCTCCCTCCCCTCATACGCCCCCTACTCCCTCCCTCTCCCTCACTTTAGGCGAGAGGAGCCCTTTCTGTCTCACGACGAGTTATTGTTGCTCACACTTATAATCCCAGCACTTTGGAAGGCTGAAGTAGATGGATCACCCGAGGTCAGAAGTTTGAGACCAGCCTGGCCAACATGGTGAAACCCCATCTCTACTAAAAATACAAAAATTTGCTCAGCATAGTGGCAGGCACCTGTAGTCTCAGCTACGAGGGAGGCTGAGGTGGGAGAATCACTTGTACCCACGGGGTGAAGGCTGCAGTGAGCCAAGATCATGCCACTGCAGTCCAGCCTGGGTGAGAGGGTGAGACTCCATCTCGAAAAAAGAAAAGAAAAGAAAAGAGAAGAAAGAGAGAGAGAGAGAGAGAGAAGGAAGGAAGGAAGGAAGGAAGGAAGGAAGGAAGGAAGGAAGGAAGAAGGAAGGAAGGAAGGAAGGAAGGAAGGAATGGAAGGAAGGAAGGATAGGAAGGAAGAAGAGAAGGAAGGAAGGAAAGAAAAGAAAGAAAGAAAGAAGAAGAAAGAAAGAAAGAAAGAAGAGAAAGAAGAAAGAAGAAAGAAAGAAAGAAAGAAGGATAGAGAGAGAAGATAGGAAGGAAGGAAGGAAGGCAGGAAGGAAGGAAGGAAGGAAGGAAGGAAGGAAGGAAGGAAGGAAGTCATTGCTTAGAGCCCAGGTACTAGAATCCAGACCTTACTCCTCATTTTAATAAACTAACAAAGCGTTTCCCCAGCTCCAACTGCCCAAATTCTAAGCAACCCTGTCAGCTGCAGCAAGGAAAGGCAACATCTTTCCTTGGATCATGTTTCTGGTCTTATTCATGCAATTATGTTGGGAATAAAATGGTTTTATTGACCATTAGATCCTGGCAACTCGCTGGGGGAGGGGAGGGAGAGTAAACATTTGAACTCATTTTAGTGGGTATCTATGTTCTTTCACAGCTTGGGTGAGTGATGGATACGTTGTTAATACAGGTGAATGATGTTTCTATAGGTAATAGTAATCTTTGTTTAAACTAGCTCTTTCCAAAAATGGCATTTCTCTCTCAGTTTCAATAGGGATGTTCTTCTCGACTAGGCATGTTCCAAAGGAGAAATGATTGCAATCGCAACCAATTAGGATCTTTCTCCTGTCTTAAAAACACTCAGCATGAGCAAGGCCTTCAGATGACAGCCATGAAAATATTAAGAAGTAGATTCCATTGAAATCTAACCAGGAAGTGAAAGCCTGCTGGTTAAAGATAATTTCAGATCTCATTTCTCCTAAAACAAACCACCTAATAACACAGGCTCATTGATCTTCAAGTCTGGAGAATACATTACAGCTGTCACTTTCCCCTCCCCACCCTCTCCCTCACCCCAAGCATCTGGGCCTGGCCCTGGAGAAATTCCATTTGACCAATATCACAACATATGCAAACAGATGATGCAAATGATTGTGGTAGGATAAACAGAAAACAATTTCCAAATTTTACTGAGGTTCAAATTGAACATCCTATAACTTAAAATCTCTGCCTTCCCAACTGATTTTCTCATCTCCACCCTATCTTGCAGGGAGGTAACTTCGGTTCTGTCAGTTCTGGAAATTTCTTCCACCAGTGTGGTGCCAATTATCTACCTCTTATCTTGGGAAGCCTGGTGATCATATCTTGACTCAGCCTTCCTCCTGCCTTGCCAAAGGCTTGATCTGAAAATTATCACAAATCATTTCAATTCATCTAGGACTTTTTGAACTCCTATATGCCAAATATAGTATGAGACTCTGTTTTTGGCCCCAGAGAGCAACTAGTATCTGATTGCACACACCCAAATAACAATAAAACAATAAATGAACATACCAAAATTAATGCTATAGACCAGGTATGGAAAATTGGTTTCATCTCATCTACTGACCCAGATCAGTAATGCATGATTGTGTTGTGAGGGATTCTGAGGCACAATCCAAGGCCAAGTTTAAGGGCAAAGAGGGTGGAGATTGTACAATAGCATCTGATATGACTCTAGGAAAAGGAACTAGTGGCATAATTATCAAGTGTTTATTCATTCACAGATATTTATTGCACTGATACCTGTCTAATCTGTGTTGGGCACTTTTCCAGGCACCAGTGTCCCTATCATTATGGAGTTTACATCCCTTTGTGGGAGGCATGCAACAAAAACTAACAAACAAGTATGTATTTTTATCAGGTAAGTGCTAGAAAGGGAAAAAAAGAAGAGGATAGAAAATGATTAAGAATATCATTTTTGAACAAAGGTAATCAGAGATATTCTCTCCAAGGAGTTATTATTTGAGTATAGACCTGAATTAAGAGAATTCAGAGAAGACACAGTGGTGATAGTTGGTCTGTGCTCCACAATGTCTGTAGCCTCAGCTCAGACTTGAAGGCTAGGGTGACTCAGCAGCTGAGGGACAGAATCATCTGGAAGTGTCTACATTCGCATATTAGGTGGTTAAATGCTGGCTCTTGGCTGAGACTGCAGCAGGGCTGTTGACTAGAACACCTGCATAAGTCTCGCCACATGAATTAAGTGAAGAAGTGAGTCCAGCAAGCAATTAGGAAAATGGCATCTGGAGGCCAAGGGAAGAGTAGGTGCAAAGATCAGAGGACAAGACCCGACTTCGTTTATTAGAGGCTGGTCAAGAAGACCTGTGGCCTGGAGATAAATATGAGCAAGAGGAAGAATGGCAGTTATATTTAAGAAGGTAGTCAGGACAAATCATATCAGACAGTTAGTTGTTCTCAATCTCAATGTGCAACAGAATTACACAGTATGTTTTAAGTCTATGGACATCCTGGCACCATCCCTTCTGAATTTTTTGTTGGCTTTAGGGTCCCCAGTTCCTTTACTGAATATAATATTGTTGCTGCTGCTGTTGTTGTTGATTACAAGGAAATATTCTTTTTTTTTTTTCTTTTTTTTTGAGACAGAGTCCCACTCTGTTGGCCAGGCTGGAGTGCAATGGCATGATCTCGGCTCACTGCAACCTCCGCCTCTGTGAACACGCTGTTCAAGTGTTTCTGCTGCCTCAGCCTCCCGAGTAGCTGGGATTACAGGCTTGTGCCCCCATGCCTGGCTAATTTTTGTATTTTTATAGAGACAGGGTTTCACCAGGTCGGCCAGGCTGGTCTCGAACTCCTGACCTCACGTAATCCACCCGCCTTGGCCTCCCAAAGTGCTGGTATTACTGGCATAAGCCACCGCGCCTGGCCAGAAATGTTCATTTTTTGAAATTTTACTGAACCAAAGACCACTATCTCAAGAAGTGAAGTCCCTCTCTGGAGAGTTTATATGAGGATAATAAGAGAACATGGCCTTTAGAGTGGTTGTTCCCACCTGGGAGATATTATAGCAAAACAGCTGGGTTGGTTAGGGCCAATAATCTTCAAATGGTTGAAGCTGCTAAATCAGGAGGGTGCTCCACCTGGAGAGGTGACCATCTTAATGACCAAAACCTTGGGTGAGGAGGGCAAAGTTTCTTCTGATTAAGTGGGCATAGGTTCATGCAAGAACCAGGAAAGAAAGACCAGGCAGCAGTTCTGGCAGTCACATTTCAGGTGAAAGAAGACATCAGATAATAAAGGATGCAGTGGCAGAGTTCTTTCTTGCTCTGAACCCTGACACCACCCTGGGGACTCTCTTTCTCCCTTAAGACATAGAGTATCCTTCATCGCCTCTCCATCTCCTTTTCATCCTTTCTCCAGTAAAAAGCAAGCTCTGGAAAACCATCAGACGCTTTCACTGTAAGGTGTTTTGGCAGGTGGTGACAATAATATCTCCCATTGCACATGTTCTTCTTACTAGGTGACCTTGACACTCCTCCCTTTGAGTTACAGAGTCTGTGGTCCTTCCTTTTGAACCTGGGTGGATCTTTTTTACTAACTCAAGCAATAGAATATGGTAAAAGTGACACCACGTGACTCCCAAGGCTAGATCAAAGCTCTGTCATGTGCTTCCACTTTCTTCTCCAGGGACCCAGTCTCAGAATCTAGCTGCCATTCTCCAGGAAAGCCCAAATGAGCCCAGGCAGAGAGACCACACAGAAAGATCCAGTGTCAGTGTTCTTCTAGTCAATAGCCTCACTGAAGTCTCAGCCAAAAGCCAGCATCAGTCACCAAATACGTGAGTGTGGGTACCTGCAAACACTATGAAGTAGAAACAAGCTGGTACTACTATGTCTTCTCCAAATTTCTGACTAACAGAATCCATGAGAATAATAAAATGATTGTTTTATGCCACTGAATGTTGGGGTGTTGTGTTATCCAGTGCTATAGTTTGGATTATTGTCTCTTCAAACTTCATATTAAAATTTGATCCCAGTGTTGGAGGTGCAGACCTAACAGGAGGTGTTTGGATCATGGGGGTGATGATCCCCCATGAAAAGAATGAATAGAATAATGCCCTACCTGGGGGTAGGAGAGTGCGAGTGAGTTATCACTATTAGTTCCTTCAAGAACTGGTTGTTAAAAAGAGCCTGACTTGGCCAGGCACAGTGGCTCACGCCTGTAATCCCAGCACTTTGGGAGGCCAAGGTGGGCGATTCACTAGGTCAGGACATTGAGACCATCCTGGCTAATACGGTGAAACCCCGTCTCTACTAAAAATACAAAAAAAAAAAAAAATTAGCCGGGCATGGTGGTGGGTGCCTGTAGTCCCAGCTACTCGGGAGGCTGAGGCAGGAGAATGGCATGAACCCAGGAGGCGGAGGTTGCAGTGAGCCGAGATTGCGCCACCGCACTCCAGCCTGGGCAACAGTGCAAGACTCCATCTCAAGAGGAAAAAAAAAAAAGAGCCTGACTCCTCCCCCACCTCTCTCTTGCTCCCTCTCCGGCTCCCCTTTGCTTTCTGCTATGAGTGGGAGCAGTCTCAGGACCTCACCAGATACAGCTGCTGGTGCTATGCTTGCTATATTTCTTGTGCAGCCTGCAGAACCTTGAGCCAAATAAAAATCTCTTCTTTATAAATTACCCAGCCTCAGGTATTCTTTTATAGCAACACAAAATGGACTAAGAAATCCAGCAATCGTAACTAGAAAAAGTATTAATGACTAATGAGGTTGAAAGTGTCTTCTCTTTCTCATTGAATAATAATAGGAAGCAGTGCGGTTGGTGTAGAAGCTCCTGGAGTCAGGTTTGGGGTCAAATCCTGGCTCAGGCCACTTACTAGCAGTGTAAGTGCTGGAGCAGGTGATGATCTCTTGAACCTCTGTTTCTTTACTGTAAAATGGTATTGGAGGCTAAAGTGAGGGATCAGTATATAAATGAATATGTAAAATAAGCCCTCAATCTCCACCTTCCTCTGTGTTCCTCTCCCATCCCCACCAGAAGCATGAGAGGATTCATGGGTTAGTCCACGGCCCTATAGCAAGGCCATAAAGCTTTGAGTAGTAGCTTCCTCCTCCTTGGATGTCCCACCACAAGGGTCGCTTTGAGTTTCTGTCCACTTATATAACCATCTTCTTGGGGGCCCAAAGGACTGGTGCACAACTAGAAGCAGCCACCTCAGCTTAGAGTGGAAAATAATTCAACCTTGAAGTTCTACAATTACACACATCACTGCCTGCTTGTCTATTTCACCATCAAAGCAAAGAAGCAGCAACTTGGTCTCCCACATGTCTCCTTCTCTGAAAATTGTCTCTCAATGGTTTCTGGGTAATCTCATTGTTCTGCCTTTGAATCAGTCCTCTGGCCTGGCTGCAGCTCCAGCCACAATCTGATGGCTCCTCTTCCCTAATTGTAAGGAGGCTGGATGAGTATGCAGAGGATGCAGGATGGGAAGACATGGCCAGCAGGGACACCAATTAGGAAGCCTCAAAGCAGTGATGGGGGCCAGAGGAAGGGAGTATTGAAGGAAAAAAAAGTCCACCTTTCTCAGGGTAATCTTTCCAAAAACAGGCATCCTGTTTCTTACTATCAAAATCATATATATTCTTCAGCATCTGGCACTATAAAGCTTCAGATGTTCTGCCCTCAGCTTTTACAGATCCCAACAGGAACTGATATTCAGATCATTCAAAGTGAATGAGAACAGGACAGATTATGCCGACAACAGGTGTTAGATGGGATACTCTTCTAATAGAATTCCTAGAGCCATCCAGTTGTCTGACTCAGAAATATCTTGAGCCCAATCTCTTCTCCATAGTATAACTGATGTTTTCATCACCACAGGCACAGCCATTTTAGGAGAAACTCTCACCCACCTGTCCATGCTTCAGCAGAGAAGAGTTTTCACACCTGTCTTAGTCGGCTCAGGCTGCTCTAACAAATTACCACAGACTGGGTGGCTCAGACAACAAACATTTATTTTCCAGGGTTCTGGCAGTTGATAGCCTGAGATCAGGGAGCCAGTGTGGTCAGGTTCTGGTGAGGGCTGTCGGTGGCTTGTAGAAAGCCATCTTCTCCTGATATCCTCAGCCAGGAGAGAGAAAGAGGAAGCAAACTCTCCTCTCTCTTCTTAGAATGCGGCTAATCCCTAATGAGGACTCTACCCTCATGAACTAATTAACTCCCAAAAGCTCCATCTCCAGGTACCATTCCCATTGGAGATGAATCAGGGGTAGAGGGAGCCACAAACATGAAGGCCATCACAACACTCTCTCCACAATAGTAGATTACTAAAAACCCAATTCCAGAGCCCCTCCATATACCCTAAGCTTGCCCAACCCGCAACGCATGTGCTACATGAGGCCCAGGACGGCTTTGAATGCAGCCAACACGAATTCATAAACTTTCTTAAAACATTATGAGATTTCTTTTTGCAATTTTTTAAAACTCATCAGCTATCGTTAGTGTTAGTATATTTTACGTGTGACCCAAGACAATTCTTCTTCCAGCGTGGGCCAGGGAAGCCAAAAATCGAACACCCCTGATTTACACCTACTCCTCCCTGTGGAGCAGCAGCCAACCTGGTTGATATCAGCAGGATACTCACTGGACCAGGTTGCTCAGTTTCTCTCTCCCTTGCCTTGAGGAAGTGCAGAAAGGGCAAGGACTCTCTGGATTGGGACTTCAAGAGGTAACCCGCAGGCTGCCATTCTCTCACTTCTCTCTGTACCAGCAATGGACGTGTGAGCCAGCCCCAGCCCTCCCTGAAGCCAGCCAGGTAGGGATGATGGGAGCTCACTGTGTCCCAATACCCCGCAGGTGGGGGCTAAGGCCTGGGTTTGAGAGGCAGCAGGAGGCTGTCACTTGGCCCAGGGCCCCAGGCCCAGGTCTCCAATTCACCTTGACCAGAGAGTCCTGAAATGCAGGATTCCAGGGCAGCTGACACCACTAGTATCGCTGAAACAGTGATCACATTTTGGCTGCTTGTATTTTTTATCCTCCAGTTAGAACCTGAAAGCAGGAAGAGATAACTAGGTGACTTCCTGAGCCCAACCATCTTTTTCTTTTCCACTTACTATGACCCTGACACTGTCTTACAAGACCCTCACGCTAACCCTGCTTTGAGTGGAGAGAGGGAGGCTCCAGGAGGATACGTCATTTACCTAAGGTTACAAAGTTAGTTAGCGGCCCAGACGTCTGTCTGAATGTTAGATCCACTCTCCAGTGCTCTGCTATCTAGCTTCTCTTTTGTCTAACAACCGACAAAATAGACCCAGAGAGACTAAATTACTTACCCATTTTATGCAACTAGCACCAGAGCAGGGATTTGAACTTGCTTCAGTACTCATTCACTCTTTCCTTTGCACCCCACACTTAGGTATAAGGATCCGGAGGGCTGGTGAATATAGGTGACTTGCCCCAGGCCACATAGAGTTCATGTGGGGCTACTGAGTCCAAGGTCAGTTTCCTTGGCCACCAACTCTTAGGAATTTCCATCTACTGTCCACCCTAATTCTCATTACTGACAAACCCTCCTGTTCTCTACTTGAGTCTGTACCGGCAAACTGTCTCTCACACCCACAAATCCCTCTTAATCACTATGTGCACAGAGGCTGGGTTTTGGTTCCGAGATCCTTTTAATGAAATGTGCATCTCACTTTCCCTTGGCTAGCTGACTAAAGTTGAACCTGTGATGGGATTCTGGAGTGTCCAAAGTTCACCAGCGTTGTAATCTGCACTTATAGGTAGTGAGTAGAAGAGCCCTGAGTCTGGCACCCGTGGGCTCTGAGGCTGCATCTTTGTTCTCTGGTGAGGCAAGAGGCCAGCTGGATGTAGGTGTTTCTTTGATAATCCCAGTTTAGAAGATAGATCATTAGGAGAGAGAATGACATAGAGAACCTATTCCCCACCCTCAAGTGTCTTGGCAGCAGATGCAGAAATTAGAAGGATAGAAGGCACCTTTGAGCTCATGTAAAGCCACCCTCATCTTTCAGGAGGCATCAAAGTGAGCAGAGTTGGAGATCCTAGGTAATCAATGAGAGCATGTATAGAACAGAACACACTGGGAGTTCAGGGAAGGGTAGATTAGAGACAAAGAGACTGAGGCTGGACCCAGGCTCCCCTCAGTGTTTACCATCCCCATTCCCAGCCCTAAGCCTCTTCCTGTACACAGTATTGCTACTCTGAACCTCGTTTCTCATGGCAGGGTCTATGTCCTGCGTTGGCACTTTGAGACTGCCCCTTCATCCTGGTCTAGGCAAGCATGACCTCAGGCACTGTGGGATTGGAGAATTTGGGAGTACCGTAGTCAGCGTCATAATACTTGGATGATGAGTTAACACTGGGGGTGAGTATCTAGTAATTTAGTCAAGTTCCTCAGGGTCACAGGGCAGAAATGCACTTAGAGCCTACAGATCCCAGCAAGCAGTGAGAGTTCCCTTGCAAGGATCCTTAGCACCCCACATAGGAGGAGAATGGATGCGGTCATCCCAAGTCTCAGTTTCAGTTCTGGATGCCTGTGGTTCACAGCACCAGGGAGGGGCACAGCAGCACCAGAGACTGACCTCCAAGCTGAGATGCCCCTCTTATTTTCCACTCTACATTTATCTTTCCCAAATAAAATACAGTGGAGTTAGTTTAATGTCACCTGGTACAAAGCACCTCTCTTGGGCAGAGCCAGTCTCCCTTACCCCAAGGCCATTTGCTTTTCGTTTCATATGACAGTCTCCAATTCCAGCCACAATGGCCAAGAGAACAACTGATTTCATTTCCACAACAAAGCATTCTACATGAATTATGGATAGCAAGGCAGGAAAGCAAAGCAAAACAAAACCGATGTATTGGCCGGGCACAGTGGCTGGTGCCTGTAATCCCAGCACTTTGGGAGGCGAGGCAGGTGGATCACGAGGTCAAGAGATCGAGACCGTCCTGGCTAACACGGTGAAACCCCGTCTCTACTAAAAATACAAAAAAAAAAAAAATTAGCCAGGAGTGGTGGCGGGCACCTGCAGGAGAATGGCGTGAACCTGGGAGGTGGAGCTTGCAGTGAGCCGAGATTGTGCCACCACACTCCAGCCTGGGTGACAGAGCAGACTCCATCTCAAAAAAAAAAAAAAAAAAAAAAAAAAAAAATGGGTCCACTTATGTCAAAAGTTGACTGTATATGTCACTGAGGTGTCATGAACCTCTCTTTCTGTCTTCCCACTGCAGCCACCTTAGATCTTTTGCTTGTCTCTCAGGTTATTTTCTCTTGGGCCAGGCTCAGAAGAAAATGCCTCTTCCCTTTGGAGAAACCTAGTATCCAAGGCCTGACTCTGAGCAGCAAACTTTGCAACCAGGATCCAAGGTATAGAAGACGACTTGAGGAGAAAGAACAGGGTAGAAGGGCAGGGTTAGCAGAGGCAAGGGCTAGTCCAGCCACAGCCCTTTGGCACTGGGTGTTACATGGCTCAGAGCCGCTAATTTAGGCAGTTGCCACACTCGGGCTTGGCAGCTGTCTTAGGACTGTCATATGTTTACCCCTGGCTTCCTAAGCCTGCCCTGCTGCAGGGAGAAAGACGATAGGGACATATCCCTTGGATTCGCTACTTCTCTCCTTAGGACATCACCCCCATTGGGAAGCAGATAATGGTAGGATTTGATGGCTTTGACTCTTCTGGAAGGGCCATTTAAGGTTATCCTCTCTAACCTCTTTCTGAAAGTAGCAAGGTGTGGTGACTCCCCAAAATGTTTCAACATTAGAATCACCCAAGAAACATTTGAAAATTATAGATTTTCCAAATCAGATTCACTGCAGGAAGAGGCAGCCCAGGATTCTACATTTGTGAAAGTTCTCCATGAAATTCTGATGATCAACCACTGTGGGGAACTAGCTGAACTTAAAGTGAGATTGGAGGGAGGCTCTGGACGCTCTACCAGATATCTATTTGCCCAAGTGACATACACGAGGAAGGTTTCTCCTGAAATGGTAAGTTTATGGTCACTCAGAGGCAGGAAGCACTGCCCCAGCCTGCCCCCAAGAACTTTGGTGTGGGCCCCTAAGGAAAATAATGGTATGCGCAGAAACCAAGTGGCTGCTTTCATAGTGGACTCTGGAACACACAATAGGGTTCCTAATTGTTAAATAGGCACAAAGTGAAAACTTAGCTTCAGTGGTGTGCTGGCGCTCTTCTGCACCAAGTTAAGAGAATAAACTGTTAAATTGTCAGGAATTCTGCAAAAGCCACTTGACATCAGGTTGGTAGTTTGAAATCAGCCATGATGAGAGCATTTGCACCATAGAGTTTGGAAAACACTACGAATCACAGACTTTATTCTTTTTGCTGGAGAACCAGTGAATCTTACTACTTTCTTCCCATTCTTTGGGAATACAGTGCATTTGGCACATAGAGTGTTTGGCAATCAGCCACATAATCACGGAGTCACTAGCAGCAGTGATGGGCTTGAAGTGTCTTCCTCAAGTAACTTGGAGGTGGGTGACATCAACAAGCAGGGTGATTCCAAAGAACAAAAGAGGACTGATGTGAGTATATGCGAAGCACTGTCCCCTGACGGTACAAGAGCACCTCCATCATCATCACCTCTGGGACTTCTGCCCTGCGCATAATCCCATCTGGGAGGGTCTTTGCCTAGGTCTGTTTGTTTTCTTAAATGTTCCACTTCCAAGGGCTATGGTGACAAAAGATACTTTTAGCAAACCATGTTTCTCTCTCTCCTGCCATTTAGTGTGATCTCCATTATTCATGAACTCTTCTAATTTTCTTAATGCCAAAAGCTTTGCTGCCAGAGGCGTAGAATTGATTTTGTAGAGTGGTTTGCTCACTTTGAGATGCTCTCCTTTACTTATCTGAAAGGATTCTGCCCTGGGCTGGACATCAAACTAGGCCACACAGTGCAGGGCATTGGGTTTCTGGGCCACATTACCTTGGAAACCATGGGGCTCTGAGATGAGGCCCTAGAGGGCAAACTGAGACCTCCTCCCCAGGGTGCTCCCACAGCCCTCTCTTGCCCTAGTTAAATGAGACTCCAAAGGCTACTGACAAATTCTGCTCTGGCCAGCTCCCAGCTGCAGAAATATTCAAACATTATTTGTAAAAATTGATTATATTGAGGACATTAAGCCTTCTAAACAGTCATGCCCCACTGGGCTCTATTTACTCTAAATGAAATGCATGTTGTGGTGTGAAAAGAATGGGTTTTTGCAACCAAATACACTTGAGTTCAAATACCAGCCTTACTGTGGGAGTAGCAGCCTCATCTCTCTTAGCTTCTGTTTCCTCATTTGTAAAGTTGGCTTCTATGCAAATTAAATGGTAAAAATAATGGGAGGAACCTACAGTAGGGCTCAGCACAGATAAATGTCAGACATTTATCCAAGAGCTTCTTACCAATCTCTTTTGAGCATTAACAAAGGCAAAGTAAACTGCTACTGAGTCTCCTTGGCCCTTGTAGTAGGCAGAATAATGCCCCTCTCCCACAAAATGTCCACATCCTAATCTCCAGAATCTTTGGGTGTTACCTTACATAGCCAAAGAGATTTTGCAGGTGTGATTAAGTTAAGGATTGTGAGATAGGCAGATGATCCTGGATTAGCCAGGTGGGCCTACTGTCATCACCAGGGTTTTTATGAGTGAAAGAAAGAGGCAGGAGAATGAGAGTCAGGAGAGGAGAGGTTAAGACCAAAGCAGACACTGGATGATGGAACATAAATTTGTAGATAGTAGGTTGCTGGCTTTGAAGCTTGAGGAAGGGTCCATGAGCCAAGGAATACAGGCAGCCTCTAGAAGATGGAAAAGACAAAGAAATGGATTCTCCCCTAGAGCCTCCAAAAGAAATTCAATCCTGCCAATACCTCGATTTGAGCCTAATGAAACCCATCTCAGACTTCTGACCTCCAGAAATGTAACACTATAAATTGTTATTGTTTTAAGTGGCCAAGTAGTGATAATTTGTTACACCAGCATTAGGAAAGGAAAGCAGCCTTTAATTCCTCTTCACCCTTGGAGAGTTGCCAACTCCCTCTTCAATCTCGGGACATCCCTGGAATCCCCAGCTTAGTTCTGGGCCTCCTGAATAGCATGGCCATCCAGCCCTACCTGGATGAAGGGGATGTGAACTCTGACTTAGGACAGAACCACAACAATAGGTAACATTGAGTGCATCTAGGTATGTTACACATATTAATTCATTTAATCCTCACCACACATCTATAAAGGACGTACTTTATATGTCCCTTTTACAGATGGGAAAACTAAAGTACAGAGATGTTAAGTAATTTATCCATGGTCCATACAACTGGCAAGTGATAGACACAGGTTTGAACCCAGGAAGTCTTTCTTCAGAGTCCAAAATCTAAACCATGGCCTGATGTGGCCAAAAATCCACACTCTGAGAGTGGACTTAGATCAGAAATCTCGGATCAGGCCAATGGGGTGAGTCTCTGGCATGGAAAACCTGAGCAGGCGGTTTTCCATGCCAGAGACTCACCCCATTGGCCTGATCCGAGATTTCAAACAGCTATCCTTCCCCTCCCTCTAGAGTCTGAAGAATGGCTAGAGAGAAAGAGAGGATGAAAGTCAATCTACCAATCCATTTCTGGAATGCAATCACTATCAGAACCCAGAAAGCTTTCCAAGATGCTTAAAAAGGATGATTCCACAAAGACAGCCCCTCACATGCAAATCTCCCGCATAGGCTGTGCTTTTTGCTGATCCCTAGAAAGAGTCTGAAGTTATGTCCCAGCTGGCCAGGTGGGTGCCAGGGTTCTACATGACAGGACCCCTACTGCCTTCCTGGACACTACAGTGTGGCTTCAGGCAAGAGAAGAGTGCAATGATGTGAGTGATAGTTGACTACATGAGTTAATATTTGAAAGGTGCTTAGAACATTGGCTGGTCCACAGTAAGGCCATATAAACACTTGTTTAATTTATTAATTAAGTTTCTTTCCCTGGCCTGAAATGTGTTGATGGAAGAGATACGTAAGGTAGTACTTCTCCAACTTTAATGTGCATGCACATCACTTTGGAATCTTCTTAAAATGCAGATTTGATTTAGAAGCTCTGAGATGGAGTCAAAGATTCTGAGTTTCTAACAAGGTGATACAGACATGGCTGGTCTGCAGACCAGAGTTTGAGTATCAAGGGTGTGAGATGCTGATAATACAGAACAGAAAGCCAACCTCATTATGGGAAGGGGCCCTGAGTCCAGTGTGTACCCTGACTGTGGCTAGAGGTGTGGCTTTGCAAACCTTTCTCCCTTTCTGGGCAAGTGGCTCTGGCCAGGAAGTGTCCCTCAGCTGGGCCAGGAGGGTGGCAATGGACCATTTCCACTGAAGTTTCCAGCTATGTCTGAAGCACGCATGAGGCCCTTAGCCAACAGGCTAAGGAAAGCGTTGACCAGGCTAAGGAGAAGCTTAAACCCTTCAAAGCCTCCTGTCTGCTACAAGATAAACACTAAGCTCCTTTGGATTCACACTCATGTCAACGTGACTCAAAATTCTGATATCTATTCCACCACATCACAGGGCTTCCCAAATACTACTGGCTGAAAACAGATGGCTTCCCTCCCAACCGGATCAAATGACTTTTGCTATCACTAGGAAATCCTTCCCCAACTGGCCTTGTGTGCTCAGCCAACAAGGTAAACTGCACTCCTCTCAGCCCCTTAAAGCCCCTTTTGTGTCCCCTCCCAGCTCCTAAGCCCTGACTTCTCAAAGTGTGATCCATGGACCAGCCACATCAGCAACACATGGGAGCGTGCTAGAGATGCAGCTTCTCAGGCCCCACTCGGAGCTGCTAAACCAGAAGTTGCATTTAAGATTCCAGGTGATTGTGTGCATGTGCAAATCTGAGAAGCACTGGCCTAGGCCACATTTATTTATGCATTGGCCTCCCAGTTCTCACTCAACCCTCCTCTCAACTTCCCTTTCCCAAGCAGGTCAGCATGACCTAGATGCTGAGTATAAATGTAGCTGCCACTCCTGTTCTCCTAGGTCACCTCGGCTTTCAAATGTTCCCAGTCCATTCCTCACCTTCCTCTACAGGGGCAATTTTGCAACCCCACCCCTTTCTAAGTTAGCCTCAACATGGTTCACTAGCCCTCATTTAAGAATCTTTACAATAATGTTTTCCTTTCTATAATAAATGAGAAACTTTTGCTTGAAAGGTTTTTGAACTGTGACCAGACAGACTGCTCTGTACAACACACGGTTGTGTTATATTTTCGGCCCTGCCATGAGGTTGCCACACCTCAGGTGAAGGAATCTGCCTTGGTGGCACAAAGAGAGGAGGCTGCCCCTTGAGGACACCTCTGCGTAGAGTTCTTGTCTTTCCAGCACCTTGACTTGTAACAGGGAGAGCACAGCAAAAACTGCAAACAGCTGCTGTCCCTCATGAGGCAAGAGCCAGATCTGACCTAGGTCATCCTGGAGAAGGTGGCATGATTCCAAGGAGTCATTTTCAGAAAGGAGGCAGCAGAAGGTTCCTTTAAAGCCTGGAGATCCTGAGGATCCTGAGGACAAATTTCTAACTTAATCTTGAATAAATGATCTCGTCCCTCTTTTTACCCTTCCCCACCCCATGAGAACAGCCTTAGCAATGCTTCACTAGGCTTTCTTAGCTTGTATTTTATTTTTTAAATCCGATCTCTCACTTTCTCTCAGAACATAAAAATACATGCATACTTCTCTACACAAATCCACAGAGGAAAAAAATATATGCAGGAAATTTGTAAGATAAAATACCGCAAAGAAAATAAAAACTAGTTTACCAAGCAGAGGTGATCACCAGTAACATTGCTTTCCTTCCTTAGACCCATACATCTAATATATACACACATTTATGTTTCATATACTAATTTATGGGATGACACCACAGAGTTTTATACACTGCTTTTCAACTTAATAGATTAGTATTATCTTGTGTCATTAAATATTTCTGAAAACATTATTATTCAAATAATGAAATTCTGTCACATAGTTCTTGGCATGATTTACTTAGCCACCCCTCAATGTTGATGATTTTTTTGGTTTCCATTTTTTGCTGTTTTTAATTTTTGATATCTTCATATGGTTTAATACAAAATTAGTTACATAAATATTTTATTTATTTTACAAACATTTATTGAGCACCTACTAAGTCTCAGGCACTGTGTCAGGTGATAAGCTGTAAAAATAAATCCTTGAGGGCCTTCCCACAGCCCTTTGAAGGGTCAGGCAAGTAAACAAATGCACAGAGTGTAGTAGAGCCTGTAGTAAATGATATACAGAGTAGGAAAAGAGAAGTCGCTGTCACAGCAGGATTCCCAGTGAATCCTTAGCTTGGATAATAATTGCAGAGAGAGCTGAGTAATATGTCTCCTCTAACATAAAAATAATTGTCACTTACATATATGTCTTGCTTTATGCACTTCTGTGTTTATGATGGCAATGTATTTTCATGACATTTTTCCATATCTATCAATACATACATTTTTAATATCAGTATACAACTTTCCAAATCTCTTGAGGCAACAACCACCCTCTGCAGTTCCCCACCTCACTTATCACCTTTTTTGCCAGTAATTTCGAAACTAGCACTGAGACAGCAAAGATAGAATTTATTATCCTGGAGAGCTAGGCTGGAGTAGCCTGGGTGGCTGGGGTGAGTTCTAGCTACGTGGGCAGGGCCCTGGATAGGACTCCAGTTCCAGCATGGAATTAGCATGCAAGTCAAAAGCTGCAGCCCAATGCTATGAACTGGACAAAAGGGATATGAGTAAGGGGGAAAGTCTACAGCTCACCCAGGTGCTTTGAGTTACCCAGGGTCTCCCTGTGCATCTGCAGACCAACTCAGACTCCACTACCGCAGCTATAAGGAAGAAACACCCTGCCACTGTACCTCTTACGCTGATTATAGACACATGACCTTATACATTCTAATACGGTGCTCTTGTTGCCGCTTTGGGGTAAGTCCATACCAAACTGAATGAGGAGTAAAGAGAAGGTTTAACTTGTCCAATGGCAAGAGTTTGTATTTGAAATCAAATGTGTAATTCCTATTTTAAGTCTCCTAGAATGAGGTAGCTCCTTAGTCAGAAAACTGGAATTTAGACATTGAACCTTAGATGGGCAGGAAAATAATCATGTTAGCAGTAACAAGATTGATTGAGAGACTGCTATGTGCCAAGCACTATCATAAGTGCTTTAAATATAGGAACTCATTTAAAGCTCACAAATTTAGAAAACGGCTCTTATTACTTTTATAGGTGAAGAGACTGAGACCCACAGAGGTTAAACCCACAGTGAGCCAGCTAGACAGTGGCAGAATCCATTGCTCAGGCTTCCCGTCATTACACCACACTGCCACTCTGGGGATTCTCAGGGCTTTCTAAGACTTGGAGTCTACAATCTAGACCTCTAGGAGTCCCAACATGAATGAGAAAACCCCTAGATGGAGTGGGACAGATGGCTTCTGTCACTAGGAGGAGCTGAACAGGAAGTGGATGATAAGCAAGCTATATATTCCTGTTTCCTGAATTGCATATTTCTGTGCCCAATCGCAGTCATGCTGAATCAGAATTTCCATGGATGGGGTCTGAAATCATTATATTTATTCCCCCCAGTGATTGTGTTGCACCCAACTCATGAAGTAGCATTTAGGGACCATATTATCGGATTGCTCTTCTGTGTATCTGCTTCCCTTCTGGTTTGTTTTTGTTTATTTTTTGTATGTGGTCTCCCTGTGTTGCTCAGGCTGGTCTCAAAACTTCTGCACTCAAGCAATTCGCCTGTCTTGGCCTTCCAAAGTGTGGGGATTACAGGTGTAAGCCTTGTGTTTTCAAGCATATCATGAAATCTTCTCAGAAAAATTGGGGACAATCTAGAGGACAACATAGAGGAAGTAGAAAGAGTTAATATGAACCCCCCAGGGGGTAGGTAAATCTCAAAAAATAAGACTTAGAACTGTAAGAACTAGTTGCCCGGAGCAGAGAGGATTGGGGTCGTCTGGACTAAGAGAATCAGATGGGAAATGTGCCTTTTCAAAATGTTCAGAATCCATGAACGATACCGTGCAGGAGTGGCGAGCTCAGGCACAACTCAGACACCACCAAACAGAATTACAAACTATTGCATGGTCCCTGTCAAAATCACATCAATATTCACTCTTTATCTACATGGAACTGCATATATAAATGTAATTACATATTACAAAATGGTTCCTGTAAAGAAGGCAGATTGATTAAGTCTAAAATATAAAATATTGTAGCATAAAATCATTATACATCATGGTGGCATTTGTCAAACCATCCTTCCATCTGCCAGCATATTCTAACCATCTGTTATGGGTTGAATTGTGTCCCACAAAAAGATGGTGAAGCCTTAATCCCCAGAACCTGTGAAGATGATCTTCTTTGGAAATAGGGTGCTTGCAGATGATCAAACTAAGATGAGGTTATGAGGGTGGGCCTTAGTTCAATATGACTGGTGTTCTTCTAAAAAGGCAAAATTTGGACAGATGTAAGGAGAAAAACATATGAAGGTGAAAGCAGAGATTGGGGTGATGCATCTACAAGTCAAAGAATGCAAAAGATGGCCAGCAAACCACCAGAAACTAGATGAGGGCTAGGATAAGATTCTCTCTCACACAGCCCACAGAAAGAAGCAACCCTGCTGGCATCTTCGTCTCCGGCTCTAGCCACCAGAACTATAAGACAATAAATTTCTGTTGTTTAAGCCACCCAATCTGTGGCACTTTGTTATAGGAGTCCTGGCAAATATACCATTAAATGACCCCAAGTTGATATCAATTAACCAGGCAATTCACATAATAATGAACCTCTTAGCTAGACCAGTTATTTTTTGTTTTCCTTATTATAGAAATCTGGTTAATGATTTAGAAATGTGTACACTCTGGGTTTTGTGGGTTTTTTTTTTTTTTTTTTTTTTTTTTTTTTTTTAGCTATACCAATTCTGAAGTGCACCCAGCTTTGAGAATCATGGATTTTAGAATCAAGCATCATTGTGCATATCTTTAACATGGAAAGACATGGAAAAAAAAAGAGATGGACAGGAAACAGGGTTCTTAACAAGCCATTAGCTGCCGCCATAGATTTGAGGTGCAAGAAAACTCCAAGTAAAAACATGGTCTAAATCCGAATGTTCTTGCCTGATGAGCTACATTGATTATACATGAGTTTCTAGAACTTCTTTTGTCCTTCTGGCTCAAGTCCTTAAAATTCTGGGAAGGCAGGGACCCTGGTTTATTATCATATGCTCTAGACGAGTGCCTAGTATATTTGACACTCACTGCTTGCTGAATGAATATTTTTAAAATAAATATCCTCTTTATTTTCTTTTAAGCCCACAACCTATTCTTTCCTATCTTAGATCACTAGTATCAAATTTGAACATGTCTCCTTAATATATGTTTACTTATTATAAACACATACTACTCCACAATAGAAATTGAAACATCCAAAAAATAAGATGGAAAATAAAAATAGTTAGAGGTTCTATTACAATTTGTCTAAAGAGCCCATGGATTTTTATTATGTACTTCCTAAGCATCCTCAGCCTTAACCACTGCTATGGATCTTACAATTTAATGACAAAAAAGGCAAAACGCTATGAATCCAAGGCAATGAAGTCTTCTCCCTGAGGCCCAGATCAGCATCCCCTGTCCCCACACCTCCCTTGCTACTCATTTGGCTTCTAGGGTAAGAAGGAGCAGAGTCAAAGGAACAAATCTTCCTCTTTTCAAAGCAAAAAGCGTGCATGTCTCTCATGACCACGCCCATGAAGAATGTAAACTGTATGATCAAGTCATTTGTTAAACAGATTTACTTAGCTAATGGGCTTTATAAGTTCCAAGAAGAGGCTGAAGTCAGGTCCCTTGGAACAGAATTTGGGAAATCACACAAACTGGGCATACTGGATTGATTCAATTTGTCTAGGCACTTTTAGTGTCACAAAGAGGAAAGGTCCTTCTTTTTGCCCACTATCCCCTTGAGTGCTATATCACAAATTATGTCATCACAGAACTCTTTTTTGTGAATCCTTATTTTTAAATGTTTTTATTCTCTTTTTTTAATGACCCCACAACATCCAGACTTATTAATATTTTGAAAGAAATTAGTTTGGATTGAGGTAACCAGAGAAAATCATTATCTGAAAGTATTAACTAACCCTCATTAGAAATATTAATTTCTTTTTCTTTTCTTTCTTTCTTTCTTTCTTTTTTTTTTTTTTTTTTTTTTTTTTTGACAGAGTCCTGCTCTGCCACCAGGCTGGAGTGCAGTGGCGCAATCTTGGCTCACTGCAACCTCCACCTCCCAAGTTCAAGTGATTCTCCTGCCTCAGCCTCCCAAGTAGCTGGGACTACATGCGCCTGCCACCAGGCCAGGCTAGCTGTTGTCTTTTTAGTAGAGACAGGGTTTCACCATGTTGGCCAGGATGGTCTCGATTTCCTGACCTCGTGATCCGCCCACTTTGGTCTCCCAAAGTGCTGGGATTACAGGCGTGAGCCATCGTGCCCATCCAGAAATATTAATTTCTGATTCATACATAACTAAAAGTTTCCTTTCATTCACTTTAGTTGGGCATGTAATTACTTTCATCTAACAAATTTTCAGGAACTTTTAATGAACTTGTCATCAATTGAATTTAGGTCCATGTTTGAGAGATTACCCTTTAGATCCTGAATACACAATTCATAAAAGACCTAAGAAGACATAAACATAAGCAAAAACATTTAAGTCTGTTCACAGATGAACAGAAAAGAGAGCTGTATTAAATTAGAGACAGAGTGAGAAAAGGAAGGAAGGAAGGAAGGAAGGAAGGAAGGAAGGAAGGAAGGAAGGAAGGAAGGAAGGAAGGAAGGAAGGAAGGAAGAAAGGAAAGGAAAGGAAAGGAAAGGAAAGGAAAGGAAAGGAAAGGAAAGGAAAGGAAAGGAAAGGAAAGGAAAGGAAAGGAAAGGAAAGGAAAGGAAAGGAAAGGAAGGGAAAGACAAAATGCTAGCGAGTACAATGATGAATGTGCTGGTCTGAAACATTGTAACATTTTATTTCATTGTCACTACCCTTTAGTAAAAAAAAAAAAAAAAAAAGTAACAATTCATATCCAGAGCCAAAAAAATGTCCTATCCCCATTTTTACCCACTAATCCTACTTCATAGAATTAATTCAAAACTTGGAGCCAGGACAAGAGATGAAAGGGGGGCATTTCCCATATGAGTACATTCATTGCATTTTTATTTTAATAGCAAAAATTGAAAATATTCTAAATGTTTTTTCCTAGAGACTGCCATTAAGTTAATTTTGGCACAGTTCCTAAAAGGAATACCATGCAGCCATTAAAATTTTAAATTAAAATATGGGGTATGTAAAAGCATAAGAAAATGCTTATTTTATAATAAGGGAAAAAAGAGCATGATACAAAATTGCATAACCATATGGAAACCATATGCCCACAAAGGATTATAAAAAGAAAAGATGAGTTCTTGTAGTAGGCTGGTAAGATTATACATTACTTTTTTCTATTTTTCTAAAACTTTGTAGTGTTGTTATATTACTTTTAGCATTTAAAAATATTTTTAAGAACATAAAAACAGTTTTCTGCCAATATACCACTAAAGAAATATCCATATACATTTTAAAACTCAAATGTCTTCCTGACAGGGTACAGAACACATTTTTCAAACATTATTTCCACTCATCTGTAGATGCACTGAAATTCTACTAAATTTTCAATGATACAAATTACCTTTCAACTTGAAAGGTGTGCTAAGGCCTTTAGATAAATATAACTATTGCTGGTGCCCAACACAATTATTTTAAGTAATTTTACAAAATCTATTCTGCTTTTGCCGCACCTGGTAATTAAGTTCGAACATCCTGAAGAAGGCCGCCTCATCTCCCTAAGGCCCAGAAAGAATTTCAATTGCCATTTTAAGCTTCCAATTAGTTCACAACATAAAATTACAATTTACTTTTGATATATTTTCCTTTGGGCCTAATTTTTTTTTTACCACTCTTCTAACCCATATTGTAATTACGCTGCTCAGTCTTATGCAAAACATTCTCTCTTTTCGTGCGAGGCTCACCAAAATATAACCTGGCTACTTCAGCTACTGTCCTATTTAACAATACCTGTTTCATCGAGACAACTGTCTCTCTAGGCTTTTGAAATAAGTTCTAGGACTGAAAATCTCCAGGTCTTGGCCCCACCCCTGCCCCCTGCTCCTTGTCAGCAGGCCCTTAATGAATCTGTGTTAGTCTCAGGTAGGACTTTGGGGTCTTCTCTCTAACATTTGTTCTCATTTCTCTCTCTCTCTCTTTTTTTTTTTTTTTTTTTTGAGACGGAGTCTCGTTCTGTGGCCCAGGCTGGAGTGCAGTGGCCGGATCTCAGCTCACTGCAAGCTCCGCCTCTGGGGTTCACGCCATTCTCCTGCCTCAGCCTCCCGAGTAGCTGGGACTACAGGCGCCCGCCACCTCGACCGGCTAGTTTTTTGTATTTTTTAGTAGAGACGGGGTTTCACCATGTTAGCCAGGATGGTCTCGATCTCCTGACCTCGTGATCCGCCCGTCTCGGCCTCCCAAAGTGCTGGGATTACAGGCTTGAGCCACCGCGCCCGGCCTGTTCTCATTTCTCTAGCTGATTTCCAGAATGATTGGCCCCCATTGAGATACAGGGAATGAAAGAAACAACTAAAACTTATTTTCCCACCACTTGGAAAGCAAGTCGCCATTGTCACTGTGGCAGGATAATTTATTGATATATTAATTTGTTTGTTTTTCCTGAATTCTTCTCTTTTCCTATTTTATTTTATTATATTATATTTATTTTTAAGATGGGAGTCTCTGTCGCCCAGGCTGGAGTGCAGTGGTGCGTTCTCGGCTCACTGCAACCTCCACCTCCCGGGTTCGAACGGTTCTCCTGCCTCAGCCACCCCAGTAGCTGAGACTATAGGCCCGCCATCGCACCAAGCTAATTATTGTATTTTTAGTAGAGATGAGGTTTTCCCATGTTGACCAGGCTGGTCTCAAACTCCTGATCTCAAGTGATCCGCCCAAAGTGTTGGGATCACAGGCGTGAGCCACCGCACCTGGCCTCTCTTCCTTTTTTTTTTTGAAACGGAGTCTCGCTCTGTCGCCCAGGCTGGAGTGCTCTGGTGCGATCTCGGCTCACTGCAAGCTCCGCCTCCTGGGTTCACGCCATTCTCCCGCCTCAGCCCCCGGAGTAGCTGGGACTACAGGCACCTGCCACCACGCCCGGCTAACTTTGTTTTTGTATTTTTAGTAGAGACGGGGTTTCACCGTGTTAGCCAGGATCGTCTTCATGTCCTGACCTCGTGATCCGCCCGCCTCCGCCTCCCAAAGTGCTGGGATTACAGGCGTGAGCCACCGCGCCCGGCCCTCTCTTCCTGTTTTAAGCAGATTGCCAAATCTTCATAATTCCTTGACTCGGGGATTCTTACCCCCTACTAGGGGCAGAACTCTGAAGCTAATTAGAGTCAAAGTCTTTCTTAAATACTTGTTATGAAAGAGATTAGACAAACAGTGAGAGAAAGAAGAAAATCGCTCAAGAAGCAGCCTGGGTGAGGGGTAGGATCACCTTCCCCCTCCCCTCAATGGAGACAAGTCACCTAGGAGACTGAGCCCTGGGAATTCTGGGTAGCAACGGAATGGTCCTGCAGAGTTTTATTTCTTCACTGGGTCTCCTGGTTTTAGACTCCACTTGTCATAGACACACACTAAACTATATACTGTGTACATATTCGTTAGAGAGTGTCTTAAACATCCATTCTTGTCAATCACAACTTTTAGACCCCCGGGAAATGCTTCTCTCCATCTCTTGTTCTGGGTCCTTAAATTAACTTGTATCTGAATACTATGAAATCTTGTGAGTTATCCTGCTGACGATGTCACAGATGGACACTGATTACAAGCGTGAGGGGATTTGAGAGGAGAAGGAGTTTAGGTACAAAAAAAGACAAACTAATTCATTTGGTCAAGTCCTTTCTATCAATTACCATGAATGCAGTAGAATCTTGCAAATGAAATATTAATTCCCAGTAGTGCCAAGTACCCTTTTCTTGTGTGTTTCTTCATGTCCCAACTTATGGCTACAGAGCAAGTCAACAATTAGAGAAATATTTCTAATATTTGTACATCATAGCTGAGAGACATTTTATAATACTAAAGAATTCATATCAACTGTACATGTTTTACACATGGGTCTAGATTGCTTTGTGCACAAGATGTGATCCTGATATAATACCATGGCAACTAGAAGAATATTGAACACTGGAATTGTGAATCTTTTTTATTTAATAAGATTGAATTTAAATATCAAAATTATTTTGAAATTTAAGGAATATTCATAAACCTTTCATTTACACTTTTATATTATCTGTAATATGCATTTTACATTTTATTTTAATAGACCTAGCATAGAAACAAAACAACTGAAAACAAAAATATTGCTAATTCTTTAAAATGCATTTACCTTAATTCTGTATCTTTTGATGAAAATATATTCAAATTTTAAAAATCCATTGGATCATTACTGTCAATAGAACAAATTATGTAAAATCTTGAGTATAAAATAGTTATTTTTGCTGTTATAAATTTTAAAAATACATGTTATGAAATAATTACCTAATAATTTGGGATATATGTGTGTGCCCATGTATGTTTATTATCCCTCTGATCATTGCCAGCATGCTAACAGAATGCCCAATCATGTTCACAAAATTTTAATTCATTTGTCTTTGACTATTTGATAATTTTCAATCATATAAAAATCATGACCTTAAATATATATTTTGATTTTGTCATTATGAAGGTATACTATTCACATTAGAAAGATTATATATTGATTACCAATTTGGTGTCTCGATCATTTTTAGACACATGGTACAAAGCCTCCACCTGTGCCCTGCACATTTTGGGAAGGGTCTGCCTCCCAACCAACTGGCTTTCTGGCACAAGCCAGAGAACTGAGTCTCTGGCTCTGATCATGTCATGTGTCCATTCCTGAACCGTTCTCTCAAACCAACTGATTGCAGTGCTCCATTGACCAGCTTGGAAAGACTCGCCCTTCCAGAGCCTGGGATGGAATCAGCCCCACTCGGTCCCCACCATGGGAGATGGCAAGGGCCATTCCCAGAGGCAGATCAAGTTTTGTGAGTTCTAATGCTTTTTCATTTGGCAGAGCCCTTTTTAAGAAAAAGAATAGAAAACAACAAATATAAAACTAGATATTGTAGGCAAATATTTCAAAGAAGAAAAGAAATAACAAATCACAGATCCAAAAAAAGCTAAGAAATACCACAATCATCACCAAATCCTCCCTGACCTATGTCCATAATGACTTTTTTCCCTGCTGCTACATTTTTTAGCTGAATACTCCTCAATCACTTCTTCATACAACAATAACTTCAAATCATGATTTTTTAAGGAAAATAGATAACTCAGTCCTTCCTCTACCATGTTGGTCAGAATTTGTTGGGGTCTTTTGTTTGAGGTTTTATTGGTTACTGATGGCTTTTAAATGTTCTTTCAGCTTCACAACTTGTTATTGATACTTTTCTGTGTATTTTTATCATTGCTGCCAAGTTTGCAATCTCTCAAATTTCTTCTCCATATAAGCTGGAAGATTTCCAGACACGTCAAGTTTTCTTGTCCAGGGACTGATATTAAATATTCTTAGAAGAGATGATGCTCATTAACCAGTTTGCTGTCGGTGTCCGCTCATCACAACAGCAAGGCAGTCATCACAGGGTAACAGGGGTATTTCCGGAAGTCAGGAATTACATTAGGATGCCAGCACTAACTGAACTGTCATAGAAGTGACTGTGAACCACATAAATATATCCATTAAACTGAAACTAAATGTATGATTCCCAACTCAACTTCCCTCAATTGGATTCAAAAATAGGCCAACAGCCCTTCTAAATATCTCAAATACAATGGAAGTGTGAATGAGGAAATGTCAGAACAAAAAGAGACAGTGGTCTTAACCAGCAGAGGTTAAAGTATCTCACTTTTGCCCGTTTTACAACACAAGGACTTTGAAGTCTCAGCTGCAGCCCTTTCCCAGTATATCCACCTCTTCACCTCTAGCGGTTCCCCAAGGAAATTCTGATGCTGTTACCTGAAGAAGGGGGAAAAACAGTAGCCATGCACTGCAATCATTTTGGCTTCTTTCCTTTCCATCCAGAAGGCAATTTTTTCCCCTGGGAACAAATATAACTTCTACAAACTATTTTTGCAGCTCTCAATTATAACACTTTGTTTTTTGCTTTTGCTCTTTTGTGCTTTGTACCCCAGCTTTATTTGATCAAGTCACTTCCCTCTTACAACGCCCAGCTCAACTGCTGTCTTCTTTATCTCTAATCTCCCTGTCCTGGGGTTTTCAAGATCTGTTCCTTAGAACACTAGCCTTTGAGACATTATATATTTTTTTAAGTGTTTGAAATAAATTGCCTGATCTCTCTCTCTCTCACTTTTCAGTTCAGAATGCATATTAGCACTTTGGGTTCTGAGAAGTCCCACATTCAAAGAATACTTTTTTGTTATTTTAAAGAGTCAGGGTCCCACTTTTTCACCCAGTCTGGAGTGCAGTGACATGAACATGGCTCCCTGCAGCCTTGACCTCCCAGGCTCCAGCGTTTCTCCTGCCTCAGCTTCCTACCAAGTAGCTGGGACTATGGATGCTCAACACAATGCCTGGCTAATTTTTGTTTTTGTTTGTTTGTTTGTTTGTTGTAGAGATGGGATTTTGCCATGTTGGCCAGGCTGGTCTAGAACTCCTGAGCCCAGGCAATCTGCCTGTCTCAGCCTCCCAAAGTGCTGGATTACAGGCATCAGCCACCACACCTGGCCAGAATACTCATTATTGATGGCATACTCTATAGCAAGCTCTTCTAAATGCTTTACATGTCTCATATAATCCTTTCTACTACCTATGGAATAGATTGTTTTCATAGATGAGGAAATTCTAGGGTCAAATAACATGACCAAAATCTCACGATGGGTAATTAAAAGGTAACAGGATTTAGGCCGGGCGAAGGGGCTCACGCCTGTAATCCCAGCACTTTGGGAGGCTTAGGCAGGCGGATCACGAAGTTAAGAGATTGAGACCATCCTGGCCAACATGGTGAAACCTCGTCTCTACTAAAAATACAAAAAGTAGCTGGGCGTGGTGGCATGTGCTTGTACTCCCAGCGACTTAGGAGGCTGAGGCAGGAGAATCGCTTGAACCAGGGAGGCAGAGGTTGCAATGAGCCGAGGTAGTGCCATTGTACTCCAGCCTGGGAGACAGAGAGAGACTCTGTCTCAAAAAAAAAAAAAAGAAAGAAAGAAAAAAGAAAGATAACAGAATTTGAACCCAGAACCTCTTAGCCACTCCCCATTTGATTTTGTTTAAATCAGTGCTTCCTGGCTGGGCACGGTGGCTCACGCCTGTAATCCCAGCACTTTGAGAGGCCAAGGCAGGCAGATTACCCGAGATCAGGAATTCAAGACCAGCCTAGCCGACATGGCAAAACCCCGTCTCTACTAAAACTACAAAAATTAGCTGGGTGTGGTGGCATGCACCTGTAATCCCAGCTACATGGGAGGCTGAGGCAGGAAAATTGCTTGAACCCGGGAGGCAGAGGATGCAGTGAGCCACGATCATGCCGCTGTACTCCAGCCTGGGTGACAGAGCGAGACTCCATCTAAAAACATAGTAATAATAAAAATAAAAATAAAGCAATGCTTCCTAACATGTTCAGTCACAGACTCCTTTTCTGCACTACCCTTATAAAATCACCCAAAACAATACAGTCATGCACCACATAACAATGTGTGTAACAATGGACAGCATATACAGTGATGGTCCTGTGAAATTATAACGGAGCTGAAAAATTCCAGCGGCCTAATGACATCTTGATGATATTGACCTTGTGTAGGCCTGGGCTAATGTGTGTGTTTTTCTCTTAGTTTTTAACAAAAAAAGTTTAAAAACTGAAAAATAAATAAAATGTTTCAAAAATAGAAAAAAGCATATAGAATAAGAATATAAGAAAATACTTTTGTACAGCTGTACGATGTGTTTAAGATAAGTGTTATTTCAAAAGAGCCAAAAGTTTTTTAAAAATTTAAAAGTTTATACAGTAAAAGTTACAGTAAGCTAAGGTTAGTTTCTTATTTAAAAAGTTTTTTTTTGCTTTTTTTTTTGAGATGGAGTTTTGCTCTCGTTACCTAGGCTGTAGTGCAATGGCACGATCTTGGCTCACTGCAACCTCCATCCCCTGGATTCAAGCGATTCTCCCTCCTCAGCCTCCCGAGTCGCTAGCATTACAGGTGCCCGCCACCACACCCAGCTAAATTTTGTTATGGGGTTTCACCATGTTGGCCAGGCTGGTCTCGAACTCCTGACCTCAGGTGATCCACCCGCCTCGGCCTCCCAAAGTGCTGGGATTACAGGCATGAGCCACCGTGCCTGGCCAAAAATTTTTTATACATTTAGTGTAGCCTAAGTGTACAGCATTTATAAGATCTACAGTAGTGTACAGTAATGTCCTAGACCTTCACATTCACTCATCACTCACTCACTTACTCACCCAGAGCAACTTTCAGTTCTGCAAGTTCCATTCCTGCTAAGTGCCCTATACAGGTGTACCATGTTTTTATCTTTCATAGTATATTTTTACTGTACCTTTTCTATGTTTGGACACATAAATATTGACCATTGTTACAATTACATTGTGTAATTGCCTATAGTATTCAGTACAGTAAGATGCTATACAGGTTTGTAGCCTAGGAGTAATAGGCTTTATCATATAGCTGAGGTGTCTAGTTGGTTATGCCATCCGGGTTTATATATGTATGCTCTATGATGTTTGCAAAATGATGAAATCGCCTGAGGTTGGATTCCTCAGAACATAACCCCGTCATTTAACGGCACATGAAAGTAGTCCCAAAGGACTGCTGTCACTGTTACATCCCTATACACTGCAATTGTGCCACTCCCAGACCTTGCCTTACTGTCGCACAGCAGTCATTTGTATATGTTTCTCATCTCCTCCAGCAGGTTGTAAACCCTGTTAAATGGGCCTTTATCTTCATCATCTTGACCCCCATGCCTCCCATACTATCTGACACTATGTCATAGTATACTGATACCCCTGTGGTATCTGATACACACAAATCAATAAATATTTGTGGACTGAATGTATGTTGATAGCATTTTAAACTTTCCCAACTTCTATTTCATTTCAAAAGGAAGGAAGCAAATTCAATAAATTAAATGCTAGAAAATAGAAGGTTTTATACAACTTTTCCAAATCCTTTTGTACTGCTCCACTTCTGATGTTTACCAAGTGAGTTAGGAAATTAAAAAGCAACTACAAGCTGTTTTAATAGTAAGACAAATTCAATTTGAAATCAGCATAGAGAAATAATTTTTTTTTTTTTTTTTTTTTTTTTTTTTTTTTGAGACGGAGTCTCGCTCTGCCACCCAGGCTGGAGTGCAGTGGCCGGATCTCAGCTCACTGCAAGCTCCGCCTCCCGGGTTTACGCCATTCTCCTGCCTCAGCCTCCCGAGTAGCTGGGACTACAGGCGCCCGCCTCGTCGCCTGGCTAGTTTTTTTTGTATTTTTAAGTAGAGACAGGGTTTCACCGTATTAGCCAGGATGGTCTCGATCTCCTGACCTCGTGATCCGCCCGTCTCGGCCTCCCAAAGTGCTGGGATTACAGGCTTGAGCCACCGCGCCCGGCCGAGAAATAATATTTTTGAAGGCCCATAACTGAAAAAGACTGGAAAACATATTAAATAAAACTCAGAAGAGAGTCATAGCCAATATCTGCAGCTTTGAGAGAGGAAATACACAACATTCTTAATAGTATCTAACAGTTCTTATACCATAGGGACACAAAAACTATTCATTCCGGATGACAGCTTCTCAATTCAGGTTCTTGTCCTTCAACTGAGAATAAACAAGGAGTACCCTCAGAATATT
This sequence comes from Rhinopithecus roxellana, assembly GCF_007565055.1. Classification (NCBI taxonomy): domain Eukaryota; kingdom Metazoa; phylum Chordata; class Mammalia; order Primates; family Cercopithecidae; genus Rhinopithecus; species Rhinopithecus roxellana. The sequence goes on along the minus strand of NC_044559.1, from coordinate 99,382,304 downwards.
CTGTTGTAAGAGCTGCCAATGCAGAAGGAATTTTAATTTCAGAAAACTCAGGTTCAAATCATGAGTCATCTTCTCCATTTCAATCACCATTCTGGTAGACTTTTTATTGGTTAAAATGAATATTTCTTACTGCAAAAAGTAAAAATAAAAAAGAATCTAAGCAATTGGCACACTCATTTTCAAAAACTCCATTTAAACACATTTTTGTACCAACATAAATAAAACTTGCTCAATTTTGCAATATCTTTTTAGAAAACAAAATGGTTTAGCTTAAAACTCCCTTGCCCATGTTATAAATATATCACATATCATAAATCCATATTACACTATTTTGATTATAAGCAGCCAGTCCAAATATTTAAGGTGGAGCGCTCTGAAGAGTAAAATTATCTCTGGGTAGCAAAATGTTGACCAAAGCTGCCTGCCAGGAAGAATCCCAGCTGTGGAACAAAACCCACCCTCTGCATGGTTTCCAGAGTGGTCTGGTCCTGCCTTTCTTGAAAGCATTCAATGGCTCCCTAGTACCTTCAAAAGAAAGTATAGGCCAAGAAGCTCCTCCATGGCTTGAACTCTGCTTTCTTCTTTAGCTTTATTTCTCACCACTTTCTCCATACAGAACCACTATGAGTTTCCTGCATATGCCTTATTTTAGACCTCCATGGTTTTGCTCAAAATACAAAACATCTTCCCAATTCTAACCCATCTTTTCTCCCTCCTCTGACTTTCCCTGCCTCTTCGGCTTAAAAACTCCTATTTATTATTCAAAACAATGCTTAGCCCAGCAATCCCACTCCTAGGCACATACCCAAGAGAAATGAAAATATCCACACAAAAATTTGTACATGAATGTTCATAGCAGCATTATTCCTTTTTTTTTTTTTTTTTTTTGAGACGGAGTCTCGCTCTGTCGCCCAGGCTGGAGTGCAGTGGCCGGATCTCAGCTCAATGCAAGCTCTGCCTCCCGGGTTCCCGCCATTCTCTTGCCTCAGCCTCCTGAGTAGCTGGGACCACAGGCGCCCGCCACCTCACCCAGCTAGTTTTTTGTATTTTTAGTAAAGACTGGGTTTCACCGTGTTAGCCAGGATGGTCTCGATCTCCTGACCTCGTGATCCGCCCATCTCGGCCTCCCAAAGTGCTGGGATTACAGGCTTGAGCCACCGCGCCCGGCCAGCAGCATTATTCCTAAGAGGCAAAATGTGCAAGCAACCCAGTTGGTCATCAGCTAATAAACAGATCAATAAAATGTAGTATATTCATACAATAGGATACTATTTGGCAATCTAAAGGAATGAAATACTGATACATGCTACATGGATGACTCTTGAAAACATTATGCTAAGTAAGAGAAGCCAGTCACGAAGGACCATATATTGTATGATTTCATTTGCATTAAGTGTCCAAACAGAAAGTAGATTTGTTGTTGACTGGGGCTAGAAGGATTGGGGAAATGGGAGGTGACTGCTAATGGATACGAGGTTACTTTTTGGGGTGATAAAAGTGAGAATTTTTTGTGGTTATGTTTGCACAATTGTATGAATATACTAAAGCTATTGAATTGTACAATTTAATGAGTGAATTGTGTGATATATTAATTATCTCTCAGTAAAGCTGTTACAAAAAATAGTGCTCAGATATCACCATTTTTGGTGAACTTTCTCTTATTTCTCCCTGGACAGTCTATAACTACATCATCTGATTCCTTCTATCCTTGACACATGAATTTTATCACCAATTTATAATAACTAACAGCAATCATTTTGTCAAATACTTTATGCCTAATATCTTAATATTGTTAATGAACCTGTGAGCTAAGTATTACTATACTGATTTACAATTGGACACATTTTCAGTGCTTTGTCATCCAACAAGACAGTTTCCCAAAGACAGAAGTTGCACAAACGTGGCCCACAGTTCTTTATTTTTTTACTTTTATTTTAGGTTCAGGGATACATGTGTAGGTTTGTTATATAGGTAAGTAGCATGTTATGGGGGTTTGGTGTACAGATTACTTTTTATCAACCGGGTAATCAGCATAGCACCTGATAGGTAGTTTTTTAATTCCCTTCCTTCTTCTATCCTCCACCCTCAAGTAAGCTCCAGTGTCTGTTGTTCCCTTCTTTGTGTCTATGTGTTCTCAATGTTTAGCTCCCACTTATAAGTCTGAACATGCAGTATTTGGTTTTCTGCACAGGCGCATGTGTCTTTATGGTAGAACGATTTATATTCCTTTGGGTATATACCCAATAATGGGATTGCTGGGTTGAATGGTAATTCTATTTTAAGTTCTTTGACAAATCACCACATTGCTCTCCACAATGGCTGAACTAATTTACAATCCCACCAGAAGTGTATGAATAATCCCTTTTCTCCACAACCTTGCCAGCACCTGTTATTTTTTACTTCATAATAATAGCCGTTCTGACTGGTGTGAGATGGTATCTCATTGTGGTTTTGATTTGTATTTCTCTAATGATTAGTGATGTTGAGCATTTTTTCATATGCTTGTTGACAGCATGTATGTCTTCTTTTGAAAAGTGTCTGTTCATGTCCTTTGCCCACTTTTTAATGGGGTTGTTTTTTGCTTATAAATTCGAGTTCCTTATAGAATCTGGATATTAGACCTTTGTCGGATGCATAGTTGGCAAATATTTCCTCCCATTCTGTAGGCTGTTTGCTCTGTTGATAATTTCTTTTCTAGTGCAGAAACTCTTTAGTTTAATTAGGTCTTATTTGTCATTTTTTGTTTTTGTTACAATTGCTTTTGATATTTTGTCATGAAATCTTTGCCAAGGCCTGTGTCCAGAATGGCATTCCCTAGATTATCATCTCGGGTTTTTATAGTTTTCGGTTTTACATTTAAGCCCTTAATCCATCTCGAGTTGATTTTTGTATATGGTACAAGAGAAGGGTCCAGTTTCAGTCTTCAGCATATAGCTAGTCAGTTATCCAAGCACTATTTATTGAATAGGGAATCTTTTTCCCATTGCTTGTTTTTGTCAACTTTGTCAAAGGTCAGATGGTTGTAGATGTGTGACATTATATCTGGATTTTCTATTCTATTCCATTGTTCTATAGGTCTTTTTTTGTACCAGCACCATGCTGTTTTGGTTGCCATACTCTTGTGTTACAGTTTGAAGTTAGATAACGTGATGACTCCAGCTTTGTTCTTTTTCCTTGGCTATCCAGTAACCCAGAGTTCTAATGCAGCCTAATGAAATTCTTTTTTGATTCAAAATCACGGTATTTTTTAAAACTTTAAATTAGTCAACAGCATTTTAAAAACAGGAAATTTAATGCAAAAATTCATTTTTTAGCATGTCTCGAAAGTTAGAGGACACAGTGTTAATATTTGAACAAAGCTTTTAAATCTGGAAAACTCTCTCCTGCTTGTCATAGCTTCACTGTGCCCTATTGTGTCATATTCAGCCCACTTAACTAAATTATTCTAGTTGCTTAAGGCAGCATGGACAAGAACCATGTCTATGCATCTTTGCATCCCTAGCACCTGGACAGCACCTGATAAATAGCATGGGTACAATAAATATCCCTGAACTGTTACCTCCGCCCTATTATAGAAGAGCTGTGTTTTGGAGCATGTTCCAGATTTTTTTTTTTTTTTTGATAATTTACCAGCCAATAAATCCCCAAAGTATAGCCCTTGCATTGGGCCGGTGGTTAAAAATAGTTCAACAAGTGTCTATCAAACCCTGGCCTTCCAGAGAAACAAAAAGAGGTAGGATCTCATTTACTCACAAAGCCATTAGCAAATGATACTAAACTGCTATGGTTTTAATGTTTGTCCCCTCCAAAATCCATGTTGAAACTTAATCCCCAATGTGGCAGTATCAAGAGGAGGCACCTTTAAGAAATAATTGCATCATGAAGGCTCTGCCCTGATGAATGGATTAATCCATGAACGGATTAACGGATTAATGCGTTAATGAATTAATGGATTAATGGGTTATCATGGGACTGGGACTGGTGGCTTTATAAGATGAGGAAGAGAGACATGAGCTGGCATATTTAACCCCCTTACCATGTGATGCCCTACGTCACCTTCAGAGAGCCCTCATCAGCAAGAATACCCTAACCAGATGTGGCCACTTGAACTTGGACTTTTCAGCCTTCATAACTGTCAGAAATAAATTCCTTTCCTTTATAAATTACCCAGTTTCAGATATCCTGTTATAAGCAACCGAAAACAAACTAATACGCAAACATAACTAGCAAAATTTAAATTAGGCGTACAGATTATAGAGTTGGGTCCCCTGTAGCTACCCTAAGAAAAAATTCAAGTTTAGTAAGCAAGTTTTAAACAAAAATACATGTATATGAATAATAAAACCTTACTAATTTTTAATTATCCAATTGGAATCAATCTGATCCACTCTGAAACTGACCTGGGAGTTTTCTATGAGGGTGTATTTTGTCAAGCAAAGTAACAACATAAGTGGAATTTGCAGGAGTTTAACATACTTAGCAAAGGAGAAAATTCTTAGGGCTTTATTGAATCTGTTATTGCTTATATGAAACTTGTGCTACTTAAAATGAATCTTTAATTATTTAAAATACTTCTAACAGGACCCCTTGAAGCATTTTATTGACTCCTGGTACTGACTTCAGTGATTATATATACCGAGCTCCAAGTCAACCTTTCACTAATTCACTAGTGGTTCAGAAAATTAACCCATTTTTTTCACACATAGTTACATTAATCACGTACATACATTGAAATGCAATTAATCATGTATATATTGTACATACATGTAAAGTCCTTAATCTACTAATGTTTTTAGATAAATATATCTTTAATTTTTAAAAATGTATACTCATTATAAAAATTAGAAGAAAAAAATACTGAATTTCTCACAATTCCAACCACCCCAAGACTAACATTTAACATTTTAGTAATGTTCAGTAGAGTTTTCTCTATAACTTTTGCATAATTTAAATTATAAAGCAGATACATGAGTTCCTATTTTAAATTATAACTTAAAGTTTTTTTTTTTTCTTTTTCACACAGGGTCTTCTCTGTCACCCATCTGGAGTGCAGTGGTGATCATAGCTTGCTGAAGTCTCATACTCCTAGGCTTAAGTGATCCTCCCACCTCAGCCTCCTGAGTGGTTGGGACTATAGGTGTACACCACCATGCCAGGCTAATTTTTTAATTTTTTTGTAGAGAAGGGGTCTCACTCACCAGGCTGGTTCAAGAACTCCTGACCTCAAGCAGTCCTCACTCCTTGGCCTCCCAAATGTATGGGATTACAGGTGTAAGCCACCAGGCCTGGGCAACTTAAATTCTTAATGGCTGCATAATGTTGTATGATGTGTATACATCCTAATTTTTATAGCTATTTCCCTGTTATTAAACATTTAAATTATGTCTTAATTTTTAGATTCATTAATAATGTTGCAATTATTTTGATAAACAACTTTTTTTCATATTTCAAAATATGTCCTCAAGGTAAATTCCCAAGAATAAAATTGCGTTGTTGGAATCTTCATCTGTATTAGCAAACTGCCATCCAGGTTGGATTGATTTTAACTCCTATTAGTAGTGGAGGCTCAATTCATCCTTTTTTCTTCTTCTGTATATAAACTTTTTAAATTGACACATAATAATAATACATATTTCTGGGGTACAGAATGATGTTTCAATACATGTATACAGTGTGTAATGATCAAATCAGGATAATTAACTTCTCCAACACTTCAAACATTTATCATTTCTTTGTGTTGGGAACATTCAAAATCCTGTCTTCTAGCTATTTGAAAATATACAATAAAGTGTTGTTAATTATAATCACCCTACAGTGCTGTAGCACACTACAGTGCTGTAGCACATCTCCTATCTAGCTATACTTTTGTATGTGTTAACCAACCTCTTCCTATCTCACCCCCACTCTTCCTCGCCTCTAGTAACCACTAATATACCACATTTTCTTTATCCATTCATCCCTTAATGGACATTGAGTTTGGATTCATAGCTTGGCTATCGTGAATAGTGCTGAAATAAGCATAGGAGCGTGTATATCTCTTCAACGTACTGATTTCCTTTCCTTTGTGTATATACCCAGCAGTGGGATTGCTGGATCATATGGCAGTTCTATTTTTGGCCTTTTCAGAAACCTACATAATGTTTTCCATAATGGCCATACTAATTTACATTTCAGGCAACAGTGTATGTGAGTTCCCTTTTCTCTACATCCTTTGCAGCACTTACTTTGTGTTTTTGATAAATAGCCATTCTGAGTGGGGTGAGATGATATCTCGTTGTGGTTTTGATTTGCATTTCCCTGATGATTAGTGATACTGAACATGTTTTCATGTACTTGTTGGCCATCTGTATACCCTGTACCGTCACTTGAGCCCTTGTAGAGGCTGCTGCCCATGGGAGAAGCTGGGTCCTGCTTATTCCCTTTTGATGAGCTCCCAGAAACCTGCACTCAACTAGGTCACCAGAATTAGAACCAGAAAGGCAATTTTATCCCACATAAGCTCAGAGGGCTTTTAGCCTTGCAGACGTCCAGTTCTTCCCCTTTGTCAGAAGATGACACATTTCCTGTCTGTGTTTGGAATTCAGTGGTATTTCCTGGAATTCAACTGCCTTCCTTTCTCTACAAGGGAAGAGGACAGTTTAGAAACCCAGGCTCCCCAGAATGAGGACTGAGTCATTGGCATAAAAGTCTTGATACAATTTCCCTTGAGTGTGATTATAAAGTACCTTCTGTTTTGCTTCTGGTTTCTCATACTTCTGGCCAGACATTTGACTCAAGGTCAAGTTTCTGACCTTTTCTTACATAACTTAGTTTTCATTGGATTTACACAGCTTTCCCACTAATTTGTCCTTGGGAGACGGTATGGTGCAGTGGTGAAGAGCATGAGTCTTATGACAGAGCACTATGGGAGTGTGGCCGTGGTGAAATAGGCACTGTGCTCTATAGCTGGTGGAGATGGTAAAGGGTACAAGTCCTTTGAAATGCAACTTGGCACAATCTATCAAAATTACAAATGCACATGGCCTGTGATTCAGTAATTCTACTTCTGGATATTTATTTCACAGATAAACTGCACAGGCAAGAAATAAACATGCACTGGATATTTACTGCATTTATGTTATGACATTATTTTATTCTAATTATAAATTACATTTTAATTATGTTATATATAAGTACTATAACTATCTTCTATGTTATTATCATTGTTATTATAGCAAAGGGTTTGGAAACAACCAAAATATTCATCAATAGGAGACTGGTTAGATAAATTACATGACACTGAGTACTATACAGAGTTCAAACAGAGTACTATACAGATGTTTAAACAGATGTTTAAAACAGAGTACTATACAGATGTTTAAACAGATGTTTAAAAAGTGAGACAGCCCTCCAGACACAAGTTTAAATCCTAGCTCCGACATTTACTCATTACTTGTCCATGTACTGACAAGGTAGGCATTTAACATTCCATACAGAAGGTATATAATTCACATACTATAAGAGACAATTGTTTTTTTAATACGTTATCTGCATTATATTTTCTTTATGTGTAATATGTAATATATAATATCAGAAGGGCAGCTTAGAGTAGAGGATAAGAATGCAGGCTCTGGAGCCAGACTGCCCAAGTCTGGAACCTGGTTCTTACTAGCTGTGTGATCTTGGACAAGTCACTTAACCTCTCTGTGTCTCAATATAATCATTTATAAAGTGGAGATAATAACACTACTTACCTCGCAGTATTGATGAGAGCAGTAAATGAGTTAATATGCATGAAGCACTCAGAACTAGGTGTGGTGCACAACAGAGAAGTTACTATTATATACCATAAAGTGAAAAGAGCAAAGTGTGAAGGTGTGTAATAACATACAACTTCTGCAAGCCTAAGATTCTTCTCTCCTTATAAATTGTGCCCACTAGTAATTGAGATGTCCCAATAACACGTTTAGTGTGGTGCTGGCTCATGGTATGTGCCCAGGAAGTGTCGTGGTACAAAGTACTGCTTGCTCTTCACTTTCATTTTACTCCAGGTATCCCCAAAACACTGATTCTCCTCCTCAGGCCGCCTGCATTCCAGAGTCTGAGACCAGATTACCTGTGGATGGAAGAGAAAGGCCAGACTTTGGGGTGAGTGACACAGAGCAGCATTCAAATCCCAGACAAATCCATTACCACTAACAGTATGGACTTGGGCAAATGGCATCAACTCTTTGAGCTTTAGTTCCCTTGTTTGTAAAACAGTGATGATGACAATATTAATAACCACCATCTTGTAGGATTGTTGTAAGGACTATAAATAACATTTGTAAAGTGCCTGGCACTGCAGAAGCACTGAGTCCATGGCCATTATCATAAGGAAGAAGAAAGGAGGGGCTGGAAGACAAGCAGAATAGCTTTTAGTCCCAGCTCCTCCTCTTCCAGTGTAATCATGCAGTGGGTTCTTCCTGTCTGCTGCACAGACAAAACCAATACACTAAGACCATGGTATTCAAGTAAAGAAAGAGTTTACGTAACATGTCTTGGGCCAGGCAGAAGACAGTTGTCACTGAAATCAGTATCCCCAACGCTCATGGGCTAGGGATTTTTAAGGATAGTTTTGTGGGCAAGGGGCTAAGGGTACTACTAATTGGTTGAGGATGCAATCATAGGGGTCTGGAAAATGGTCCTTGTGCACTGAGTCCCCCGCTGGGTGGGAGCCACAGGGCTGACTGAGTCGTGAGCCATAGGTCCAGGTGGGGTCAGTCGGTTGCCAGTATGCAAAAATCTGAACAACATCTCCAAAAAGCAATCTTAGGCTCTTAGGCTCTACAATAGCGATCTTATCTGTAGGAGCAATTGAGGAAGTCACAGTTCTTGTGACCTCTGGCCAAGTGACTCCTGAGCAGCCAGGGATTATGGGAATTATGCCTACATTTTAGCAGAATTTAGTCTTCTCCCATAATCCTAATATCATGGCCTTTCATTCGTTTTACAAAGGTGATCTTTCGTCCCTGAACAAGGAGGGGGCTAGTTTTAGGGAAAGACAATCATCATTCTTGCTTCAAAGCTAAACTGCAAATTAGATCTTCACATGGTCAGTTTTGCCTATGGCCAAGAATGGGTGAGAACAACCAACCTCTGAGGCGAGAAGCAAGATGGAGTCGGCCATGCTAGATTCCTCACTGTCATAATCTTTACGACGCGGTTTCACTAGTGTTGGGGATGGGTTAACTGCTGAAGACCAGTTAGTGAGTCATGTCCTCATTTAGCCTCCTGGGGAAAAGAGAGCATCTGGGTTAAGTAGACACGTTATCCTTCTCAGTTATGCCAAATAGAACAATTTTGGCATAGGTCACCCGTCAGGAACTACACTGCGCAGTACGCTAAACAAGTATGACATTTTTTGAGCGCCTACTGTGTGTCAAAGGTTGTTCCCAGTCCTAAGGATACAGCCACCAACAGGGCAGGTGAAGCCCCTGCTCTCATAGCACCGACATCCCAGCAGAAGTGAGGCAAATCTAAGCAAGCACAGAGAATGAGGACCGTGTTTGCAGGGTGCTGCCCGAGTGAGGTGGTCTTGAAAGTAAATTGTGGAGCTCAGGAAGTTAGTTTGGGGTTTGGGTATGCTTTTTTCACACTGAGGATGTTCTAGTCTCTAGTTTTCAAAAGATTGAGGACTTCAGACATGTTTGTCATCCAAGAAGAAGAGGAGAGGTCAAGTTAAAGATGCAGACACGAGTTTAAACCCTAGCTCCGACATTTACTCAGGACTGTTCTCATTATTGACAGGGTAGCGAACGGGCTGGAAAATTGCTCATCATCAATGTCCTCTCCAATTCTGACCCTCTGGGATCCCCCTGCTCAGTTAGGCATCAACCCTAACATCCATGTGAGGTCACTGCAAAATTAACTTAATATCATTTGTATGCCTTTGCAGACTTTTATTTTTTCACTTTCCCTCTTGCTGAGAGTCATGTGCAGCTCTCTGCATTATGGAGTCAAGTTGTTACTATTCTGGAGCAAAAGGTTGAATTTTTGGCAAGATGCAGATAAGCAAAACCCTGTGTGTGCCTGTAAAACTAAATAGTAATTGCAAAGTATCTCTTACTATGAGCCCAACATGTTTCCCAGATTTTTAAATATCCAGTTTTAAATTCATGATTCTTTAGAGAAATGCAGGAAAGTAAAATAAATCTTCTCTTTTATATATAAGTGTCTCAGGGAAAACAGAACTTTATGTAAATAGCTGCAGATGGTGATGTAATAGTATCACAACAAGCCCCTATAAATTTTGGAGTTCTCCAAGTGGGCTATGGAGCAATGGCTAAAACTTTGCAAATTCTGTTCCTTCTCCCTGGAGTACTCTCCTCCTATCTCCCCTCTTGCACCTCATCCACCTGAAGAATTTCTAATTTTCTGGCTGGGCGTGCTGGCTCACATCTGAAATCCTAGCACTTTGGGAGGCTGAGGTGGGCAGATCACTTCAGGTCAGGAGTTTGAGACCAGCCTGGCCAGCATGGTGAAACCCCATCTGTACAATAAATACAAAATTATCTGGGCATGGTGATTCACGCCTGTAGTTCCAGCTACTTGGGAAGCTGAGGCAGAAGAATCGATTGAACTAGGACATGGAGTTTGCAGTGAGCCGAGATCATGCTACTGCACTCCAGCTTGGGCGACAGAGTGAGACTCCATCTCAAAAAAAAAAAAAAAAAAAAAAAAAGAATTTCTGATTTTCCTTCAGTTGCAACTGACACACCTCTTTCTTTCAGAAGCCTCTGTGACCTCCCAAGACTGGGTAGGTACCCTCCTCTGTGTTCCCTTAGCAATCTCTATCTTTATCAAATGATTTAAATAAGCTTTACCACACTATTTAAGTAAGATTCTTTTTCACCCTTGACCTCAGATGCATGAAATCCGTTGAAAAATAATCCTTGGTTTGTAATGAATGCACTATTATCACTGCTATGCTTGGCCTTGTTTTATAATCAGTATTTGATTTCATCTGTGTATTTATTTACAGTACTGCCCAAGAGAAATATAATACAAGCCACTGCCCAACAGAAATATAATACAAACCACTTTTGTAACTTTAAAATTGCTAATAGCTCCATTTTAAAATGTAAAAAGTAGCAGACAAAATTAATTTAAATGTTTTATGTAACCCAACACATCCAAAAGGTTATCCCTTCAACATTAATCAATTATAAAAATTATAAATGAGTTATTTACATTCTTTTTTGCATATAAAAACTTCAATATCAATAGGTATATGTTTTACCTTTAGAGCATATCTCAGTTAGATCTAGTCACACTTCAAGTGAATGAACTAAACATCCATATTACACAGCACAGGTTTATAGTACAACTAACTCCCTTGAACTCACAACCCAAAACAAGAAGTGAAATATTATCAATAACTTATATATCCATCTGGACTCTTCCTTCAAACGGCTTTTGGTCAGCTGGTCTGCCTCTGAACTAGGTTTTGAGTTCCTGGAGGACAGAACTTGTATAATATATAGATGTTAGTGTCTCTTTGTCTCCTCAAGGTTTGGTCCCTAGACCCCAGGTGTCCCTGAGACACTTTTAGGTCAAAAAGATTTTTACAGTGGTATTAAGACATTATTTGCCTTTTTCACTGTGTTGATATTCACACATATTTCAAAAACAACAGCGTGTAAAACTGCTGACACCTTAATCAAGGCAGTGATGACCAAACTTTACTAGTAGCCATTGTCATCTTCAGTGCTATGCACTTTGGGCTTACAAAAAGAAATTCATGTTTTGCTTTAAAATGTCGCTGAGGAAGCGGTAAAAATGTATTAATTGTATTAAACCTTGACCCTTGGCTGCTCAACTTTTTAAATAGTCTGCGTGATAAATGGGGAAAGTGTACACAGCAATTGTGCTGAATACTGAAGCACAATGGGTGTCCAGGAAAAGCATTTGTGCAATGGAGTTGTGAGCTGAACTCATCACTTTCTTCATGTAACATCATTTTTACTTGAAAGAACAACTGACAGACAAGCATTGGTTATTCAGACTTGGGAATTTAGAGGACATTTTCTCAAAATAAACAAAGGAAACCTGTGACTTCAAAGAATACAACTAACAATGTTTATTGCCAATAATAAAACTCAACCTTAAAGTGAAAACTCAAATTTTGGAAATTTGTTTGTGTCCTTGTAAATGTCACAGCTTCCCAATACCTAAGTGCTTTCTGAAGAGATCAGTGGTGATATTAAAAAATATGATTTATTTTCAGTGATTGTGTAAAGAAGTGGCAACATTTAGATGATATGTGCAACTCAGGGAGCCAGTATTTTCCAAATGACCAATGTATGATGTTACAAAAATCATGCAAAGGTAAAAGAAGTGCACAATAAACCAGTGGATTTTAATGTTAACAGCTAACAACATGTTCATTGATATGGTTTCATATTTTACATTGTAACTAACCTTTAAGATACCATTACTTAATTGAGTTTCGAAATAATATCAAAAAACGTTATTCACAATCCCCGGGCGACTAAAATTTTCCTTCCTTTTCCAATCGCAGATGTATGTTTTCTTCTTCATATAGTTCAACCAAAAAATATATTGCACTAGATTGAATCCAGAAGTAAACATGAGAATCTAGCTACTTTTTATTAAGCCAGACATTAAAGAAGCTTGCAAAAATGCAAAACAATGGCAATCTCTTCATTAATATTTTTTGCTTTGGAAAATATAGTTATTTTTAAGCACGTATTGTTCATGTTTCTATGTAATAGGTATATTACTGTTACTTTCAAACAAGTTAATCAATATTTTTTGAATTTCTCAGTTTTAATTTCTAATATAATACAGTAAATATTGATAGCTATAACTAACAACAATACAAGCTCTTTGAGAGCATCAATACTTTTTAAGAATATAAAGTATTTCTAAGATGAAAAGATTAAGAACCATTAGCCTAGCATATTTCCTAATACATAGTGAGTTTTCACGTGTTTACACCACCTTAACAAGTGATCCAAGTTAATATCGCCAGTGATTGGGCAAATCAACAATATTCCTGATGCCAGGCAATAAGAAGACACAACATTATTTCCATGGTATTCCTAACAAAATGCACATCCTGAATCTAATCATGAAGAAGCGTTAGACAAACCCGAATGGAGAGACATTCTACCAAATATTTTGCTTGTACTTTTCAAAAGTGTCAGTACCAAGAAAGACAAAGCAAAAGCAGTTTACAGGAGACTAAAGAGACATGACAACTGAGTGCCGCATATTATCCAGGAACTTCTTTTACTAGATTTAAAAAATTAAATTTTATACACACATACAGCAATTGGAAAAAAATCAGAATAAAGTCTATAGATTACCAAATGTTGTTTTAATATTTATGGCAATTGGAAAAATCAGAATAAAGTCTATAGATTGGACAATATATTGTTTTAATATTTACAGCAATTGGAAAAATCAGAGTAAAGTCTGTAGACTGGACAGTATATTGTTTTAATATTAATTTTTTGATTTTAATCATTGTACAGCAGTTATGGAAGACAGTGTTCCTGCCTTTAGGAAATATACAGTCAATGGGAGAAAGGGTGTAACTTTTGCAGTTCACTCTCAGACGGTTCAGAAAGCAATATGTCAGAGTGAGAAGAGAGGCGACCAGACGTAAAATGTTTATATTTGGAATCTGGGAGAAGGGTATTCAGGAATTTTTTGTATTATTTGTAAAACTTTTCTGTTAGACATTATGTCAAAATAAGGAGTTAGGTTTTTTTTTTTTAAGTTTACTAAATGAATACATTTCTAGAAACCCCACCTTCTTCAGTGTTTTTGGATTTAGGGATTAGAAGGTGTTAGAAGGATGAAGTGAAGGAAAAAGAAAATTCTCTTAATGGTTATTATTATATTCTTATATTGCATTAACCATATGTACTAAAAGTGCCTCCAGAATTTACCTCCTTCCTTGTGATTTTTCTTAAAAGGGCCTTTAGATCCCTGAAATTGAGGTTTTCATTACATGAACTCCAAATTATTTTTTTTCCACTTTGATGTAGGGGAAAGAGGATGTTTTACCAGCTTCTAACACTGAACCTAGAGGGAAAAGATAAATTATAAAATTACTCTTGGAAGAATTGATAGACACTTGAGTCATATCTTAGCTCTTTAATCATCAGGAGTTGGGGCAGTTCACAAGGAATGTTAACAGAAGCTGTTTCTCAATTTGAGTAGGCCCTTGATGCCAGGGTCAGGGGTGAGACAGTGTATCTGTGATTCTTCATTCCTCTCCTCTGGTCTGAAAGCTCATCACTTGTGGCTTGTGGCTTGAGTGTTTTGAGACTGAAAAAGAGGCCTGGGCCTTCTAGGGTTGGCTGAAAATGTGTGTGGTTTAGAGTCTAGCCCTGTATCTAATTAGAAGCAGACCATAAAAGTGAGTGAGAGCTTTTTTTAACAACACGCCTTCAGTCTTAACATTTCAATTCTGCAAAGGTAGCCTCATTGGCCTCCCTCTAGTGGTCCTGAGTAAGATCGTCTTGGCCAGAGGAGCCATTGTGTTTCTGATTAATGTCTTCCTGTTCGGGAAGGGTTTACGAGTGCTGGTTTCTTATTTTAAGAGCAAGAACCTTATAAATTATAGTTACTTGAACCCAAGCTAAGGATGTTAAAATCTAGAGAGGTCAAGGAAATCTCCCAAGGTCACAGAGTTACTTAAGGGCTAAATCGGGACAGGAACATCAGTCAGCCCCCAGGACATCTCGAGGGCGAACCTACTGGCTTCTCAAGCATACTGAAAACTCTCAAAGACATACTTAGAATACAATACTAAGCCTTTACTCCCTTCATAGTGGACCCACTGCAGAGCCCTTCATAGCCTGCTCAACTCATTTTCTACCATTCCCCTGACTGCTCCTAGGCTCCCTGGGCCTCAGCCACCTGCTTTATTTTTAGTATACAGAGTGCAAAATCTTCTGACAGACGATTGTGCATCTATCTATTTATTTATTGTCTATCTTCTACATGAGAATATAAATGCCATGAAAGTAACATTTACATGTCCAGGGATTAACCTACCACAGGGACCAAGACATAATGGCTGAATAAATGAATTATCCCCCATACCCAATTGATTTCAAAATATTTGAAAACTTGTTTTGGATTATGCTAATAATATCACAGAGAAATGTATTGATGAATGCATGTAAGCCCTCAGCTCCCTACTTGGAAGTAGCTGCTCCTAAAAAGCTCTTGCTTTCTTTGTTCAGACAAAATAAGTTTGAGAAACACTGAAAACTGCAACCAATCCAATCCCAATATCTTACTATACAGCTGTTTACTGTGCGGGAGATGTGTGTAAGTGTACCATTTACCATTTTGCCGAGTTCTTCTTTGAATAGTAGGCTTAATAAGGGCAGAAAGCATCTTTCTCCACTCCCCTTTTAAAAATTCACCATCCCCATTTCAAGCAATCACCTAGAAAGGCCCTTTGACCAACATTCCTTGAGCATGAACAGGAAGAAGATCATAGCTTGGACAGGAAGTGGGGTCATAGCTTGGAGAGTCACTGGCATCAGCCCTACAAGTGGACACTTGCCTTCACTATTCTACAAAAAGTTGCAGGTGAGACTAACTTGACCCCTTCACTCTTGGCTGACTTACAATAGGAACATGGGATGCAGAAGGAACATTTAGGGGCGACAAATCTGAGAAACAAGTGTGTGTTGAGCATTTACTATTTGACTGGCTGTTTGCAAGGAGCTTTTTGTTAATATTTCACTTGATCCCTACAACATTCCCATAAAGTAGATTTTCTCTTTTCTGCAAATCAGGAATTGAGGTCTGGAAAGATGAAGCAATTGCCCATGGTCAGATAGGTAGCCAGTCATAAAGGCAGGGTTTGAACCCAGGCAGCCTGACTCCAGGGTCTTCTACCACCCTACAAAGGAGTCTCATGGGCAACTGTGCTTTTGTGGTTCATGCTTGTAGATGAGCAGTTAACTCTCCTTCACTGACTAAGTCCTATTCAGGACACTGCAGGGATACAAAGAGATCAAGGGTTGACCCCAGTCCTCCAGGATGTATCCGTTTAGTTGGGGAAAAAAGGCTTAAAGGTAGTGGTTATCTTTTGGGAGTTGGGATGGGGGTGGGGATGACTGAAAGAGACACAGGGGGCTTCTGAGAGCTAGGAATATTGTTTCTTGACCTGGTGCTGGTTACAGCAAGCGTGTGAAACACTTTATGTGAAACTCCACCTCTTTGTGTATATTATATATTGCAAAAGGCATAAAATCGGGGCATTGAGTCAGGACTCTGGGAAATGTAGGAGCTTCAAAAGAAGCAACGAGGCAGTCTTTCCCACAGCATTGATGTCTGGGCCATTCTCCAGATCTTCTGACTAATCGTCTCTCTAATTAAGGGCTAGTCGGGTGACAGATTGAGATTTTGCAGGGTCTTTAGTATCAAAATTCCCAAAGTGGACCCACCTCAAACTCAGTTTGGTTGTAAAGCAGAATAAAACAAACATCTTAAGTAACATTCTAAAATGTTGTAAATAAGCAGTAACCCCTCAAAATAAATCTGTTATCACATATGCTTGTAAAATCCCAGGTTAAGCAACTTTAGATTCCTTTTGTAACCACACGACTTGTCAGAGCCTTTAATACATTAACATGAATTGTGAGTCTCCAGAAGGGAGTTATATTTTGCAATTTTTCCCAAACTTATTTTACTATAGAATCCTTTTTTTTCCTGAACATTTTCAGAATTAATGTTCTAGTGAACACATTTCAGGAACTGCTATTGTAAAGTTCTGATTTACAGATACAGTTCAACCAAAGATCATGGATGCTGAAAGTCATCTTTCAAAGCATTCCTTGAAGATTTTCTGGATTACCCCCACTGTCCCTCAACAAGCCAGGAGAGCTGGCTCAAAGCACCAAATAAAATACCCCATAACCTAAATGCCTGGATAAATGATTGGGGGAGAGGAGAGTTGGAGAGCAGAGGAGAGTTGAGGTGCAAAGAGGAAAAATCGCAGTTTATCTTGAAAGGTCTCTTTATAAATTAAGACTCTTTAGGTTGCAACTAATTGCAACCACCAGAGTCATTTGGTTGAACAAATGATTATTTACGATGAGGGCTTTCTCTTGGAATCCAAGAGTGGCTGACTTTGGGTGTAAAGGACAAATTGGAACCAGATACCTGGATGTCATCAAGGCTTCCTCAGTGCCCCCTCATTCTTACCTGGGTTTTTGTTTTGTTTTGTTTTCTGCATCTTGATCCACAAGATGGAAAATAGGGTGACCAGCAGTTGCAGAGCTTGTCCTGTCATCTAGAGAGTGACTCAAGTGACACAATTGCAAATTCCTGAGGAAGAGATTTTGGCCAGGCTACTGGCCATCCAGGAGGTCAGTGGATAGGCCACATCGTATGCCAGTCACACCAAGACCATGTGGATGGAGGGATGCATTATGGACATTCACATAAAGGTGGTGAGCCGGGAGACCATCCAATAGGTGGCCCTTCAAATCCCAGGATTTATTTAATGTTTGCCTGCTTTTTACAAGTACTTCTTTGCCTTCTGTGTAAATAAAGAAATGGTGTTTTTGATGACCAGGGAACTTTCAGTTCCTCAGAATCATTATTGAGAACATCAGCTCTCTTTTATTGACCTACAGATGTGTCACATGGAGGGGCACTGCTGACTGTGCTGGTCATCTCTGAAAATCATTTTCCCCAAGTAACACGAGAGGAGTTTGCCCTTTTTAAAATGATTTGTTTCTTTCTCCTAAAATTTGAGTATGAAGGGAAATGTGGTCAATTAACAATACACATTTTTGGAAACTGGTTATTTGAAGCTCCACTGTGCCAGATTTCAGTTGTTTTCAGCTCTTACATCCTCCATATTTAATGTTACCGTTTTTGAAAACGGATTGACTTCAGAAGTATTTTTCTCTTGCTTTGGAGATTTTGCACATTGGCCCAAACAGGTTTTTATTTTCCATTTTAATTTATACAGTATAAATACGATGTTGGACTTCTTTGGAGTTAACAGTTTCACTGTGCAGATGTTTCTTGAAAGCCTTTTCAATTCATAGTGTTGGTTTAAAAAAAAATTTCTTTTTTATTAGCCTGGCTGCCTGCCAGAAAAAAAAAAAAAAGTACTATTCCATTTTGTATAGAACTGTAAGATTTCCTTTCTTCTTGTTCTTTCCCCACCCCCAGCTAGCTACATGACTATTAGGATTAAAGATGCCATAGTGACATCTTGTGGTCAACCACCGGAGACACAGCAAAACATGTCACAGTGGGATGAGAGAAGTGACCTAGTTCATTCTCCCACAAGCATTTCTTGATTTACTTTACTTGCTTTTTATTTACCATTTGGCTCAAATTGCTCTAGATTTCCACGTTGGTTTGCTTTATGGAAAATGTTCAACTTTGCCCCCATAGAAAGGATAAACACTCTGTGTTGTGGAAACGAAAGGAGCAATATAACTCTTGCTTTTCGCTTTTGTTAGACTCCTCACAAAAAGTATTGTACAAGTCACTCAGTAATGACTGAAAAATATTGAAATATTTTTCCTAAAAAAAGTGACAGGAAACAATGACTCTAAATGAGCTTTCATTCATTATTCTAATTCTAAGCTTTCAGAAATTAATTGGTTTATTTATGTCACTTGTATAATATTTAAACAGAAATGTATAGATAATAACACCACACTCTTTATCTATTGTGGGGTTATTATTTACCTATCTAGTGTCAGTGCAGATAAAATCTGCTTGCATCATTTTTGACTTTTAAAAGAAAAGTACACAAAATATTATACAGTAATCAAAAATTGTGTTTACCAGAAATGTTGCGTAACATGAAATATATGATATAATGTTAAAAACGCAAGACATCAAATTATGTATAACGTATGATCCTATATACAGATCAATGTGAATAGCTACATGGGTGTGAATGCCTACACAAGTGTGGATGTAAACATCAATATCGAGGTTCATGTGGACAGTGTAGACATAGAAATAAGCCCAGAAAGAAATATACACACTGATGTTTTCTGTTTCATGTTTTCATTTATTTTCTTGTTTTCATTAATTTTCTTGTTTTTCTCTATTTTTTTCATTGTTTCTTAACTGAGCATATGTTAAAATCATAATCAGGAAAAATACTCAGCAGTTTTTAAAGGATCAAATTTATCTGTTTATATATAGAATATCTCCCTTTTGGGATGACACAAACATAAAAAAAAAAAATTCCTGCAAGTGGAATGCATAGAAATGCATTGAGATGCAAGAACCTAAGTGAATCATGGGAGGGACAACAGCAAATGCTTGAGAGCATTGAAATGCTTGGAATCCCAGAAATATAAAGACCTGACCAGTCTCCTAGGTGCCTTCTCCATGGAGCTGATGGGTAGGGGAAGGTCTCTCTGGCGTCTATGGGGAGGGACACTCTCTGCAGCAGAGGTTTGCCAACGCCTTCCAGAGACTATAAAGTAATTCAAGTTTGTCTGTGGTGCAAAATGTACACCTGACTATTCAGTAGCTACCATATGCCATGTGCTGTGCTAGAATTTTGACAAATTAATTATAATCCTGACAATTCCACAATGAATTTATAAAGGTGAGAAAAATGAGACTTGGAGAAGTTAAGTGCCCCAAATCACACAACTAATAGAGCTGGATTTAAACTCAGTTCTATTGGGCCCATGTTCTTTGTTCTATACCTCCCTCTCACTGTCCTTTTCAGCAGGTGAAATTCTCTACATACACTTTTAATGACCCACATCTTCAGAATCATAAGACCAAATTCCTTTAAGAGCCATGGAAATATATCCTGAGGAAGAATCCCCATTAGGTGCTCTTCAAGGTCCACTGTCACGGTGAGCATTTTTTGTCCACTTGTTGCTCATGTTTCCATGGAAGAGAGGTTTCCTGCACTACTTCCCAGGATGCAGTGGCACGGGTAAACTTCAGCTTGCCCATCTTCCCCCTCCCTCACTTGGCCTGTTAGGCAGAATAGTGGTATATTTGATTGGTGTTCTTGGATCACACTAACCAAGGGGCAGGGCCACCACACTGTGAAGGTAACACCTATAAAGCTATCAGGCCCCTCCTTGCTAATCAATAAGTGTACTACAGTACTGATAAAATGTTAATGATTTAAGCTGAATTAGTTGATTTTAAAGTTCCAATGGAAAAATAAACAAGAGTGAGCAAGAAAACCCTGAAAAAGAATAATTATGAGATTTTTTTCAAACAAGAAATTAAAGTATTTTATAAAGTTATAGTGATTAAAAATGTGTAATGCTGATGGGTGAATAGACAGAGATCAATGGAAAAGAATAGAAAGTCCAAAAATAGATATAAGAGCATATGGAAATTTCATATATCACAGAGGTTTAATGGATATTAAGGAATAGAATCTCAAATCAATGAAGAAAAGATAGATTATTTCAATTAAAGGTTTTAGAGTGTCTGGATGGCTATTTATTTATTTATTTATTGAGACAGAGTCTTGCTCTGTTGCCCAGGCTGGAGTGCAATGGCACAATCTTGGCTCAGTGCAAACTCTGCCTCCCGGGTTCAAGTAATTCTGCCTCAGCCTCCCAAGCAGCTGAGATTACAGGCACCCGCCACCACACCTAATTTTTGTATTTTTAGTAGAGATGGGGTCTCACCATGTTGGTCAGGCTGGTCTCAAACTCCTGACCTCAGGTGATCCACCCACCTCGGCCTCCCAAAGTGCTGGGATTACAGGGGTGAGCCACCGCACCCAGCCTTATATTTTATTTTATTTTATTTATTTATTGAGATGGAGTTTTACTCTGTTGCCCAGGTTGAAGGGCAGTGGCGCGATCTCGGCTCACTGCAACCTCCACCTCCTGGGTTCAGGCGATTCTCCTGTCTCAGCCTCCCAAGTAGCTGGGATTACAGGTGCACACCACCACATCCAGCTAATTTTTGTATTTTTAGTAGAGACAGGGTTTTGCTATGTTGGCCAGGCTGGTCTCCAACTCCTGACCTCAGATGATTCACCCACCTCAGCCTCCCCGAGTGCTGGGATTACAGACGTGAGCCACCATGCCCAGCCTGGATGGCCATTTAAAAATAAAGTTGGGGCCAGGTGTGGTGGCTCACTTCTGTAATCCTAGCACTTTTGGAGGCCAAGGCAGGTGGATCACTTGAGGTCAGGAGTTCAAGACCAGCCTGACCAACCTGGTGAAACCCTGTCTCTACTGAAAAAAAACAAACAAACAATTAGCCAGGTGTGGTGGTGTGCACCTGTAATCCCAGTTACTTAGGAAGCTGAGGCAGGAGAATCGCTTGATCCCAGGAGGCAGAGTTTTCAGTGAGCTCAGATTGCACAACTGCAATGCAACCTGGGTGACAGAGTGAGACTCTATCTCAAAATAATTAATTAATTAATTAAAAAAAATAAAGTTGAAATCCAAACATCACACCTTATACCAGGACAAATTCCAAATGGTGCAACAATTTTAATATAAAAAATAGCATATTACAAGCGATATAAGAAACTGTGAAAGAATTATTTAATAATTTCTTCTGGCTAAACTGACCCAAAAATTTTTAACTTATTTTAAAAATTAAAAATTTTTAAAAAGAATTAATAATCTCAAAGCAAATAATATATATTTATTTATAACATACATAAAACATGGAAGCCACAA
This sequence comes from Rhinopithecus roxellana, assembly GCF_007565055.1. NCBI lineage: Eukaryota > Metazoa > Chordata > Mammalia > Primates > Cercopithecidae > Rhinopithecus > Rhinopithecus roxellana. Next base: position 99,360,624 of record NC_044559.1, on the reverse strand, counting down.
AATTCTGCAAAACAATCAAGATCAAAATAGAAAAGACAGAACTGACAGGAAGACTATATTTGCAATAGACACAGTGCTAAATTTCCTAAATATATAAAGAATTCTTAAAAATCCACAAGGAACAATGACTCAGTTTGAAAATAGACAAAGAATATGAACCAACTCTTGCCAGCAAAGACAACTCAAATGAATCTTAAAACATGAAAAGGGGCTCAACATCACACACAATCAAAGAGATGCACACTGCAACTACTGGGAGGTATGATTTTGCATGAAGCACATTGGTAGAAACCAAACTTTGTAGCAGACAGCTCGGGGAAACAGGCATTCTTTTACATTGCCAGTGGAAGTAGGAATTAGGTTTAGAGCTGCATACAACAGAAACCTCTGTGAAGGGCAATCTGTAAATGCATGTACCATTTGACCCGGCTATTACACCTCCAGGAATTTATAGTTCAAAAGATCCTCACACGTACAAAATGACATGTGTACACAGTCTATCACTGCAGCAACGTTTGAAATAACAAAAGGCTAAAAAGATCATAAATATCCACAAACAGAATACTGGTTAAATAAATTATAATGCATCCACGTTAAAGAATACTGTGTAGCTATTTTTAAAATGAAGAAGCTCTTTATGGGTTGATACAAATAATGGCCAAGATATATTGTCAAGGTAAAAAAGAAAAAAAAAAAAAAAAACAGGGCTTAGGACTGTGTTATAAGTGAAAAAAAGGAATATACTGAATATACATTTCTGCTTATGTATGCACAGTCAATCACCAAAAAACGTGCTAACAGGCCGGGCGTGGTGGTTCATGCCTATAATCCCAGTACTTTGGGAGGCCAAGGGGGGGCAGATCACGAGGTCAGGAGTTCGAGACCATCATAGCCAATATGGTGAAACCCCATCTCTACTAAAAATACAAAAATTAGATGGGTGTGGTGGTGTGGGCCTGTAGTCCCAGCTACTCAGGGGGCTGAGGCAGAAGAATCACTTGAACCCGGGAGGCAGAGGTTGCAGTGAGCCAAGATCGTGCCACTGCACTCCAGCCTGGGCAACAGAGTGAGACTTTGTCTCAAAAAATGAAAACAAAACCAAAACAAACAAACAAAAAGTGCTAACAGTGGTTAGTTAAATACCCAGAGAGAATATGGTATCTGAATGGCTCAACCACAAAGCATCTGCTGCTTTCACCCAATCAGAATGGTGAGAACTTTCATGGTGCCCAAAGCTGTGCTCTCCACCTGCCTGGTAGGGTTCGCCTAATAGTAGAAAACAGTGAAAGGTCCCCAGGGAGGCCTGAGCACTCCCTGACATGGCCTCCAAAAAAGGGGCCTTTAAAAACATATGAACGTTTCTTTTTAATTAATTGGCACTCTAATTAACAATATTTTTGTGTTAGTTTTAAGATAAAAATAATAATAATGGCCTTCTCTCCAACTTTGGAAGCAAGAGAGGATCCCTCAGGACTCAAAATCACCTTTAAATTGTCCACCTTTCTGTTCTTGATCTCTCCTCCTGAACTCCAAATAATAACAAAAACAACTGAGATTTGTTGCCCACCAGACTCTGCTTAGATGCTCATAGCAATCCTAGGATGTGAAAATTCTTATTATCCTCATTTTTAAAAGAAAAGCAAAGGCTCAGAGTTTAAATGACTTTTCCAGAATCACACAAAGCTAAAAAGTAGAAAGGTTGAAATTCCACCACATATTGATCTGACAACAAAATTATTCTTCTTTCTCTGTATCAAGCAACTTCCCAATCCTCCCTCTACTGTTTTTTTGACACCCAATTAGCACTCTCTCTTTGATTATCTTCCTAGTCTTCCTCCCCAGAATATTAAATTTCATACATTCCTCTGGCTTCAGGATCTACAAATCTAGTGGTTCTCCACCCTGGCGGTGCATTGAATTCTTAGGGAGATTTTAAATTACACTTATGCCCAGAACTCACCACCCAGACACTGTTCTAATCGGTCTTGAATGGGCTCTAGGAGTCAGTTTTCCACTCCCTACCTTCATCCAAGGAATGTCTTACTCAACTGTTTATCCTCAGTGCCTAGCAGGGACTAAGTATTTGTTGAATGAATGAATGAATGAATGAATGAATGAACAATCAAGTATAGGGTAAGGTAGAAGCCAACACTTAAGTTGGACAATAAAACAGAAACAGCCATGAAAGACCTAAGCCCATTGGAAGCTGGGTACAACTGCAGAGTCATTTTGATCTCCTTCTGCATCCCTGTAACGGAGTCCAGAGGAAGGTGCATCCCTGTAACCCAGTCTAGAGCCCTACACAATGGAAAACTATAAATAGCAGCCCTGAATCACATGAGGGTTATGTAATATAAGGTTCACAGAACACTGCTGCCTTTATCACTCAGGCTTAAGTTGCACTGAAATGGAAACTCAGCTGATGCCCTATGTATTAGTTTCTTCAAAAGATGAAAGTCTCCCTACTTTTGCCCATTTATTGGCCCGTGTTTGTGGCAGTGTTCCTGGGACTCTTCCTGCTAAGGGATTCCTGTTGTCTTTCCAGATAACAAGTGGGCAATTTTAGCAAAATAATTATTTTTATTTGTGAAGATAACACCAGAATTTCCCCTGATGACATGAGAAGCAGTGCACATGGGCTTTTCAGACACTTGGGAGCACTGAATCACAGGCTCAGGCGAGGAGATGGGCTGAACCAGTTTGTACAGTTCCAGAGAGGTCACCCCTGCTACTTCCTCCAATGGAGATTTGCCGATCAACTGAAAACCCAAATCAACTCTGTGACATGTAACTCTTATTAGAAGAGGCTTGTGGTGATCCCAGAGCTACCTCTGAATACACAATTGATTCTCACTGGTTGGTAAAGGGGGCCTTTGAAATAAATTTTTCCATGAGCAAAATAGTGCATAGACTGTGGCAGAGACCGGCACCCACAATTTCCTTTTCTTCCTCCCTGTGTAACTAGCCCTCATTCCTTAGCCTTGCTTGCACTTAGGCATGGTGTGTAACTGTGTTCTAGCAGTAGTATGTGAGCAGAAGTGAGGGGCAACATGTCCAGACCTGGCCATGCACATTTCTCCATGTTTCCTGTGCCTGCTGGATGGCTACAATGCAGACACCTCCTGGGGAGAGTCTGGAAGCTCCAGGTTGAAGACGCTAGAGCATCACCAATCTGGATCCCTGAACGATTTGCTGCAGGAAAGCCATCCTGCCATCCTTTTTATTGTCCAGGGCTGTCATAAGAACACAAAATAGGCTAGGCGCGGTGGCTCACGCCTGTAATCCCAGCACTTTGGGAGGCTGAGGAAGGCAGGTCATGAGGTCAGCAGTTAGAGATCAGCCTGGCCAACATGGTGAAACCCCGTCTCTACTAAAAATACAAAAATTAGCTGGGCATGGTGGCGGGCACCTGTAATTCCAACTACTCTGGCGGCTGAGGCAGTAGAATCATTCGAACCCAGGAGGAGGAGGTTGCAGTGAGCAGAGATCGCAACATTGCACTCCAGCCTGGGTGACAGGGCCAGATTGTCTCAAAAAAAAAAAAAAAAAAGAACAAAAAATAAACTTCTATTGTGTTTGAGCCACTATACAACATACAGTCTATTGCTTACAACAGTTAGCCTTCCCCATCTAATTATATATATGTAATTAACATGTCATTATACTTGGGCTTCAAGGACAGGAATTCCTCATTTGCTTTGGAAGAAACGATCACTCTGAATGACCTATCCAAAAGTTATTTTGGCAGCCTGCCTTTGTCCCCAGGAGGCCCTGGGTTTGATACATTCAACATCCTTTTTTTTTTTTTTTTTGAGACGGAGTCTTGCTCTGTCGCCCAGGCTGGAGTGCAGTGGCACGATCTCGGCTCACTGCAAGCTCCGCTGCCTCCCGGGTTCACGCCATTCTCCTGCCTCAGCCTCCCTAGAAGCTGGGACTACAGGCGCCTGCCACCACGCCCGGCTAATTTTTTTTTATTTTTTAGTAGAGATGGGGTTTCACTGTGTTCACCAGGATGGTCTTGATCTCCTGACCTCGTGATCCGCCCGCCTCGGCCTCCCAAAGTGCTGGGATTACAGGGGTGAGCCACCGCGCCAGGCCACATTCAACATTCTTAACACTGTAAAGCCAGGAGTGGATGTTTCCAAGGATCATCTAGTTTATCTCTGATGTAGATGAGGCAGTTTCCCAAATTTCGTATCAAAACATGGACACTCCAAGCAAAGGCTTTTGTAATGGCCCGAACTGGAGGAAAGGGATACTTCAACTAGACTGCATTACACAACATTTGCGTTGCACAACAGGTGGTTTCCTAGAACAGTCATATAAAGTTGAGATTTTTATGAGCCTGATGATACATCAAGAAGATTAAGAAGAATCGTCTTTAAAGACCTTCTTGCAGTTCAGATCATCACAATCCACTTTCTCTACCTAAGCATTTTTTGAATTATCATAGATTTTTTTTGTTTTGTTTTTAGTTAAACACAACCTACATTTTGCAGAAGCCACCAATGATGATTCTACTGAGGCATGGGCAGGGGCAGAATGAAGAAAAAGACAAGAGAACACTTGAGATCAGAGGTGTCCAGTCTTTTGGCTTTCCTGGGCCAGAGTGGAAGAAGAATTGTCTTTATATCTACACATAAAATACACTAACACTAACAATAGCTGATGAGCTAAAAATAATAAGAAAAACCTCATAATGTTTTAGGGAAGTTTACGAATTTGTGTTGGATCGCATTCAAAGCCATCCTGGGCCACAGGTTGGACAAGCTTGCTTTAGATGAACGTGAAAAATAATATTCAGTCCAGACATCAACAGTTGCACAGCAGAAAGGATTCCTGGGCAAGAAAGCAGGTAAAGAATATTCAATGAACAGATTAGGTTAATGAGAAGAACTTACACTTGTCAGTGAAGTTGGTAGAATGCTCTCTGGAATTGACAAATGGAGGACTCTATTGGACATTTTAAGCCAAATGTAAATGTCTGGTGGTATAAGACAGGGGAACTCAGGAGCCCAACTGACGCTCCTCCAACTGCAGCCAGAAGAGGAACAGAGCTACAGGAAGCAGTAATGATGTCTGGCACTGACTTGGGAAAATGGCTGGGAAATAACTGTGGAGAAGAGCTCCAACAACAAAATAAATATAAAATGGATTCTCCAAGTAATAAGAAAAAAAAGTAAATTCTTAAAACTCTGGATCCTGACAGGAAAGGGCATATCCAGGTAAGAAGAAATCTATCCTTCTTCTATGTCAGAGAGAAGATTTGGCACAGTCTACAGAACTTTACCATGTTGTATTCAAACTTCACCATTCTAGAAACCTTATTTAATTATCTCCTCAGCCATCAGGTCAAATCTGAACTCAATGACTTTGGAAAGCTTCCCACGTGAGCTTTTCAGCAGAGTTTTATATGCTGTTCGGAAAGAAGAGGCAGTGTAGCTGTGGCTTTGGAGCAGTAAACTCCAAATTCTTGAGTGCCTGCCTCCTCAATAAAATACTATTGAGCACGCAGCACAATATATGTATACTTATTTATTCATAAAGCATTTGTATATACTACTGTACTAACATATTATACATGATACAAAACATCTTCCCAATAATAGAAATATTAAAAGGATACATTAAAAGAAACATTAAAGCCGGGCGCGGTGGCTCAAGCCTGTAATCCCAGCACTTTGGGAGGCCGAGATGGGAGGATCACGAGGTCAGGAGTTCGAGACCATCCTGGCTAACACGGTGAAACCCCGTCTCTACTAAAAAATACAAAAAAAGCTAGCCGGGCGTGGTGGCAGGTGCCTGTAGTCCCAGCTACTCGGGAGGCTGAGGCAGGAGAATGGCGTAAACCCGGGAGGCGGAGCTTGCAGTGAGCTGAGATCCGGCCACTGCACTCCAGCCCCGGCGACAGAGCGAGACTCCGTCTCAAAAAAAAAAAAAAAAAAAAAAAAACATTAAAGAAGATACAATATTTTCTTTCCATGCCTTATGTAGATTGCCTTGTGCTCCTCATGTTGGACACCATGACCTTAAATCCTGGTCCCAGAACAGAGACCTTGTCTTTAAAAGAGTGATTGTCATTTCAAAAAGAGATGAAAAACTCTTGGCTTATGTGACACTAAAGTGATGCTTTTAAAGAGTTGTCCCTCAGTGTCTAGGTTGAGAGTGTGGATTGCATATTATCTACTAATGCTGTACTTGAAGTCTGTTGCCTGAGTAACCAGATGAAATGGAAATAGAGATCCTTAAGGAGATAAGCTATGCTTTATTTATCTTGCCTCCCTCTAGGGCTAGCCCTAGGGGATATACTGGGTCCTCAGGGATGCCTGTTTAAATCAAACATGAATGAATGAATGACTGAATGTGTGAAAAACATTTTTAAGCCACAGGAAAAACACAATTAAGATGCAACTCTCACCTGTCAGTGAAAAGTCTCCTTCACAGGTAGAATGCACAACTTCTGCCTTGCCTACAATTTAGAACTCCTGGGACCAGAACTCAGCCAAATTCTTCCTCATATCTTATCAGGAGCTCTCCTTCAAAGGCCTTCAGGGTCTGGGCAGGTACCATATATACCTAAAGAAGATCAAGAAAGGCAACAGGGAGAAGTAGTGCAAACTGTCAAAATGGAGAGTGCTTAAGGACTGACAAGGATGGCCATCTTCTCTTCCATTAGGCTAAGTATTTTTACCTGGGCGTCTAATGGTTTTGACTTATCTTATCAACCACATTGTAAGCTTAAAGAGGCCGAGGAATGTGGGGCATCTCTCCTTTCTTCTGTTCCCAGTATGGTCTAGTGGAATGAAAATTAGACTTGGAGTCCAAACCACCAACTCCTCAGGGCACTTAACCTCTCTTACCCTCAGTCTCTTCATCCAACCGATGAGAATAGTACTACCTCCCTCAAAGGAATGTTGAGAAAAGCAAATAACTTTTGCAAACTATGGTATTATATATCAATGTAAAGAATTACTATTACAATTAAAGTAGTGAATACATACTTGTTGAAGTACATTGCACTGAATAGAGGGGTGATGTAATTCCTTACACTAGGCACACAATCAATATGTACCTCTATTTAAGAATCCTTTTAAAAATAAAATAAGGCTGGGCACAGTGGCTCATGTTTGTAATCTTAGCACTTTGGGAGGCTGCGGTGAGATGATCACTTAAGCCCAGGAGTTCGAGACCAGCCTGGGCAACAAAGTGAGACCACCATCTCTACAAAAAATTTAAAAATTAGCCGGGCATGGTGGTGCTCACCTGTAGTACCAACTACTTAGGAAGCTGAGGCAGGAAGGATAGCTTGAATCCAGAAGATGGAGGCTGCAGTGAGCCATCATGGCACTCCAGCCTGAGCTTGACTCTGTCTCAAAAAAATAAAAATAAAAATAAAATCAAGAGGATATATAGATAGATAAAAATAAAATAGAGAGAGAGCAAGTTAACACACATCGATAAACACATCACATTGCTGTCACCCATGAACTTGGAAATGCTGAACATTTGTGATTTCATGGTAAACTAATGCTTTTCCACCTTACAATTTGAAGTAAATGTTAATTTTGTATGTGTTTTATTGAGACATTCAAGATATCTATTATACAGTACCAGAGTCCTAAACACAGTAACAGTCATCATTACATATTTCTGAGTAGTAGAATTACTTTTTTTGTGCTTTTCTCTTTTCTTCAAATTTTCTTTACCAAATACATATGAACTTTTCTGGTTCTGAAATAATAAAAACAAAGACACCCCAGACTTACTTGTCTTGCATTGATGACTAACCACAGACTCTTAAAACTTCAAAATTATCAGAGGAGATAAGGAAAAAATTATCCAAATGATAGTCAACTCACTATCTGATTAAATACTAAATTATTTTAAAATTATTTATTTTTAAAATAAATATATTTAAAAATTAAATATTTTTAATTAGGAAATATCTAATTAAAAATTAAAACCTGAGTTTAAAAACTATTGATCAAACATCTGTACTACATTTTTTAAATCTGAAGTTTAAAAAAAAAACTGCCTGTATATTATTTTTGTGTAAAAATGGGAAGTATAACAAGATATATTCAAATTTGCTTGAATTTGTATAAAGAAAATGTTAAGAGGCTGGAGAGGGGAGTGAGAGGTAAGAACCCAGCTGATGAGAAGAATAAAGAATTTGTGTTCTTTTTGTGATATTCTGTGAATTTAAAAAATAGCATATGCGAGTAACAACTAATCTAAAACACACATGTTATACAAGCTCCTGACATCTGCTCTGGGGAGTCGGTCCTCACAGTGGGTTTGTGCTCGAGGCCGCCATTGCCAGTGGAGAGATGAATGTCCCGGCCTGTGCAGCCAGGGAAGCATCAGGCATGTCCTAAGCTCATTCCTCAGCCTGAAGAGGAATCGTGCTCAGATTTCTCTGCTTCCCGTGGCAGCACTAGGCTCTGGCCATACAGTTCTGTGTATTCTCTGCTCCAACTCAGCATGGCTCTTGGCTGCCAGTTGGCCACATTGCATGGAGCTGGTTACACTTCAGGGACTTGCCCTATCCAATCAACTTTCCAAACCAGGCTCAGTAAAAATGGAAAGAAACAAGTTCCCATTATAGGTTTGAGTTCAGCTGAACCTGAGGTACAGTTAGGCTAGAAAAGCCTGGAAGTTGCCCCTAGTGAAGCCATACCTCCTCTAGTCTCCTGGCTGGGATCTACAGCAAATAGAGCCTGATGTTTCTTGAGTCCAGCCATCTATGTTCCTTGGCTAGCCAGCCATGAACCACTTCTCTGCACATGCCGTGTCCAGAGGATTGGGTTGCAGAAGACTTGTCAACACAGAGAGTCTTGTCTACAGCTTAGCTCATGATTGGAGGATCCTGTCCCATCAGCAATCTTCTGTACCACACAGGGAAACGTTAAAAGTATTCGAGAACCACACTAAAATTAGAAACTTCTGTCTGTGAAAAATACCACTGAAAAATAGCAAGACAAGACAAAGTATGGGAGAATATATTTGCCACGCATATAACAAAAGATTTGCATGTAGATATAAGTGACTCCTGTAAGTCAGTAAGAACCAAACAGTCAAAAAATGGGCAAGCATGCAATTCACCAAAGGGAAAACCTGAATGGTCAATAATATATAAAGGAAACGAAATGAAAACTTCAGTGAAATATTGTTTCAGGCCAGTCAGATTAGTAAAACCTAAGAAGTCTGGCAATACCTAGTATTGGCGAAGATTATGACAGAGAACTCTTACACACTGAAGGCAGAGGTCTAAATTGGCATGTGTGGAGAGCCATTTGGAGTTGAAGAGGTATACAACCATGCATACAACCATGAAAACAAAAAAAAATCATTCCAAGTATTGAAGAAGAAGGGGTTTAATTCACAGAATAGGTTATCTGGGAATTGAAAGAGTTAAGTCAACGAGTAGTCAGTGAGGCAACCAGGAATGAGCAACTTTGGGAAACCGCTGGCACCCCTAGTCTAAGACAAAAGGGTAGCCCCACCAGGAGTTAACTGGAGTTGCCGAGAGAAGGCTAGAACTGGGGTGGGTGCTAGATGTGCAGAATGAGGCCATCTGAGACTGGGAGACAGGGAGCCAAGCACTCTGGCTTTTCTCTCCCCTCTCCCACCAGTGCCTAAACCCAGAAACAAGCCGAGTAGATACAGGGGCCTGGGAAATGAAACCCATGTGGGTCTGGTCCCGAGATACAGAGCAGAGCAGGACAAAGGCAAGGAGTTGATCTGCAAAAGAAACAAACACAAACCTGCCCAAGAAAATGGAGACATATATACTAGAACTTACAGCCTCATTGTTCTTAAAAGCAAAACATGAGAAACAAGTGTCTATCAACAGAAGAGATCAATGAATTGTGGTAGAGTCCTACAGTGAAATAAATACCCTAGAGCAGTGAAAGCAAGTGAACTATAGCTACATTTATCAACATGGAGAACTCTCACAAAACAGAGCCAGACAAATAAATTTCAAAATGTATAGTGTAATACTCTTTATATGCAATATGATGATGACAGATAGCTAGAGAGATTGTAAAAGCTGAAAAAGAATAAAGAAATAAATCTTTATTGTAAGGGCAAAAGGGGGATGTAATCAGGGAGAGAGACATCGAGGGTTTCAAATGTAATAATAATGAAGTTGAATGATGGATACATGAGGTCACTGTATAGTTATTGATAATGTTGCATTTAAAATATTTCATAATACATTAAATTTTAATTTTACAAAGGAGCTTAGAGGAGTATGAGTGATGCAGGCCTGGCTACTTTAAATGGTAGGAAGAGACTCTTATCTTTGTTTTGGAGGCAGGACTTGATGCAATTGCCAAGTGCATACTGGCCCAAGACATCACCTTTCCAACTCTCTCTCCCTCTTGGACCAAACATAGTTAGGCAATTAACCCCTGCCCCCATCACCTCTAGGCGAGCAGTGGCATTCTACCACAGTGGCATTCTCCTGACAGTCCTGTAGATCATGTGGGTGGGCTCTACACCCCAGGTGAGTCTGAGTGTAAATGAGACCTCAAACTGGCACGTTTTAGAGCTCCTCAAGGGGTCCCTTTGAAGCATTCTCCATTGAGCATATGTTAGGTGGCAGCATTCTAAAAGCATGCAACAGCTTCCAAAAATCTCCCTCCCAAATCTCCCTTCTTCACTCTAAGCCCTTTTCATTTTCTTTCTTTGGCTGAAGGATCCAAGCAGAGTGACACTTCATGGATGTCTGACCTGTGCAGTCACACAGGGCACGTAGAAGGGCCCTATGCTTGGTTTAATGCTCTGCTGTTACTAACTGGAATTTTTAATAGCTTTTTAACAAGAGGCCCTGCGCTTTCATTTTGCACTGGGCCCTACAAATTGTGTAGCTTATCCTGAACCTACAAGTTGTGGGACATGTTCTTAGAGCCACTTCCTTGTAAATATGTATATCAGATATAGAATTCTGGAAACTAACTTATTGTCTTTAGTCAAAACTGAGGCAGGAAGAGTTCCATTCTAAGATCCTGTTACATGTATTCACTTGCATATAATATCTCATGAATGGAGGTAAAGAACTATAAACCTATTAAGTTCAACACTATTAATATGTCCTCACGTCCTAGCACAGGATCTGACTCATAATAGGTGCTCAATACTCATTGGGTGAACAAACATTTATAGAACCATTAAATCTCTGCTTGTCCTAGAATTGTTTTCTATTCACACTGCTTACATGAATATCATATACCAGATTTTATACAGAGAATATATTCTTGAAGAACTTGCATAATACAACACAAATTTTTCCACAGTAAAGTATTAAGTAGGGAGATGCTTCCTTGAAATCTGTAACTATTGTATATGTGTACTTTAATGCAGCTTTTTATTTTTCTCAAGATCACCACTGTTGGATGGATGGCTCACTGTAAAATGGACTGTGGAAGTTGTGTGGCCTTCTTTGTGACATCAAAATAACATCTCAAGTTCTTCAAAATTTCCTAATTCTCAGGCCCACTATGTCACCCACACTTAATGAGTGCTCAGGTGAGACTGCTTTAGAATATAAAAGTATTTCAAATTATAGTAAATGTTAAAACAAGTAGAAAGGCATCACCACAGGTACTTGCAGGAGCTGTGCTCCAGGGCCACTGCAGGCTGATGCATGCAACCCTGAAAAAGGGCTGCAGGAATTTTTCTTTACCGGCCAAAGTGATATGTGGCAATAGCATAAACCAGTTTGCAGCTTCTTTGGCTTGATAACCTTGAAATGAATTTTCAAAAATGGGGGGTATTTATATTCATTCAAATTCTACACATAATTTTAAAATAAAATTTAAAAATTACTCATAAACTTTATATTTTACATTTGCATAAATATATACAAATGCAACCATCCTATATTATCATAGATTACCTAGTTTTTAATGTATCCATAAACACATTGCTTTACACCAAGCCCAATAACTAGTGGTTGGCAAATAAGAAAAGAGGCAACAAATGCTATGCACTCCAGAAAACATAAAGGGGTACTGGCAGCACAACCAAACACAAAGCGTACTTATTTAAATCCACTTGGTCCATACGGCAAGTGATGGAAGAAGATAAATAGCTGACTAATACCTAATATTTAAATTCTAGACAAAATATTTCAGTGCAAATCAGGAAGTTCTTTATTTACTCTGATCCAAGTCAAAGGTAGCTGGATAATTAGTTTTCTTTAAACAACATTCAGCTTTGCTGACATCTCATTTTCCAAAAGCAGCTGCTAGCCAAATATAGTATTGTTTATTCACTCCCTGGAAGGCTGTTTTTAAAAAGCACTTCTGCTAAAAATGTTGCATCACATAATTGGAGATAACAGGAAAAGTAGGAGTTGCTGTTTGTATTTAAATAAACATCTGCTCAAAAGTCCAGTTTTCTGTTTGTGAATAATCCTTTTATTTTATGCCATTAGGCACACTGAATTATTGTTTATTCCTTGCTTTTTGCACATGCTAGGAAATATTCCAAACATGGTAATGCATGAGATATTTCTCCTGAAAAAATGATAAAAGAGATGAAGTTGAGCTCTTTGCCTTTTTCCTTTACTGTACATGTTAGATGTTTCTGTCCCAGTGACTTTATGAATATGCAATATTAACTATCACAATACATCTTATCTGGTACATACTTTTAATTAAACTTAAGTTGGATAAAGTTAGCTTTTTGTTGCTATGTTTGGACTATGGCTATTTAAAAATACCTGTGGTATCTGAGTTAAATCTCCAATCACCCTCCAAAGAAAGGCAGAGAATGAAAATTATTGTTGCTTTTACAGAGAACACACCCAGTACTTAGCATTGCAACATGCTTGGTCTATAGTTATTTGCACTGTAGACTGTGAATGCTTTTACACATCTAATTTCACTGAAAACCCATTCTATGCAACTTTCTCTTCCATTCTCTCCTCACTGTTCATTTGAATTCTCTTTTGCCTGGATATTTTATCCTCAAAATACACAATTTCTTCCTTGACCTCATGATGCCAATCTAAAACAGAGTAGAGATCTTTTTAAACTGGAGATCAGAAAACCCAGGTTCTATTTCTCACTCTGTTGCTGAGATCTGAAGGCTCCTCACTGGGAAAATAAAAACTGCATTGAATGATGTTCAACATCCAATTCAATTTTAAAATTTTGATTTCACTAAGTAGGAAATGAGATTTATTGCTAAAAGCAGGTGGGTTACATAGTGAATGCCAAAATTTGGTGCAATGGAGGCGAGGTGTTTGCTCTTGGGGTTATCCTAGCTGCCATGACCTTCATTAGCATGGGTAATTAAGAGTTCCCAAACATTGCATTTGTCATCTAGTTTATGGGGTTTCAGACCAATGTTGAATGGTCAAAAATTTAGCATTTTGTGCTCATCTGGGAAATTGCAATCTTTTTATGTTCTGAGCCATTTTCTATTACTGCTTGTGCATGAGAAGTATTTTAAACAAGAAGCCAAAGCACATTTCTAAAACTGTTCAGATTCTAGCAAGAAGATTTAAGATGGAGCAAATGCTCTGCTTCCCATTTGGATCCTAGAAGCAGTGAACATACTTCATGAAGAATACATTTATATTTTCTTGCACATAAATACATTTGTCATGATACCAAAACCATTGAGACAAATGGTTATGTTCAGTTAGGAAATGTATCTTTTCTCTCTGCATTAGAAAGAATGTGTTATGGTGTACTTATTCTTGTGGTTTTATAGTTCAGAGCATTTTTAGAGTATAGGAAGCTACTGTCTATTGAAATAGCATGTGGCCCTTAATTACTATAAAGCTCTCTACAAATATAAAGAACTACTAATACTCATTAGCAAATAAATTCTCCAAATACATTCTGCTTTTGTAATTGCATTATTTCCTCAACAGAGAAGTATAGCATGGTTTTGAAATCATAATAAGGAACGAATGCCTGTAGAAAACTGTATTTTACAGATTTCTACTCTTGACTGGTAAAGAGTAGGTACCATATATAAACATTCCTCAGAAGTTTGTATTAAATAGGTCCTTTGAAAGATCAGTATGCATAAAATAAACTTATATCAGTACCATCATACACAACCAATACTAGAAGTTGCACTTAAAAACAGTAACTAGGCCAGGCACGGTGGCTCATGCCTGTAATCCCGCAGTTTGGGAGGCCGAGGATGGATCACAAGGTCAGCAGTTCGAGACCAGCCTGACCAACATGGTGAAACTCTGTCTGTACTAAAAATACAAAAAAATTAGCTGGGCGTGGTGGCAGGCGCCTGTAATCCTAGCGACTTGAGAGGCTGAGGCAGAAGAATTGCTTGAAACCAGAAGGTGGAGGTTGCAGTGAGCCGAGATTGCGCCACTGCACTCTAGCCTGGGCAATAAGAGCAAAACTCCGTCTCAAAAACAAAACGAACAAAAACAGTATGAGCAATATACAAAAAGCTTTTAAAGAAGGAATTTGAGATGTTTAATTATGAAATGATTTATAACTACAAGAGTGCTTAAATTGAGGGTTTTTAAAAAATTATTTACCCAATTGCTGTCTTAGTATTGACAGCTGTATTTGTTGGGACTGTACTCGTTAACTATTAGTTACAATTAGTTGAGGTTTAAATGACAGAAATCCAACTGAAAGTAGGTTCAGACAACACACACACACACACACACACACACACACACACACACCGTCCTGTACCTAGGAGGAATACCGGGCAGCTCACAAATAGTAAGGCAGTATTGCAGGAACCAGGGCCTCAGGACCAGACTAAGGACATCATGCTCCTAGGAATCTTTCTCGTCTCAGCTAGCTCCAGAATAGGGATGTTTCTCAGGCTCTGCAGTTATGTCATCCTAATTTAGCAAGGTCGGCAGAACTTCATTCCTGTTTTGTAGAGGGGGGTCTCACTATGTTGCCCAGGCTGGTCTTGGAACTCCTAGGCTCAAATGATCCTCCTGCCTTGGCTTCCCAGTGTGCTAGGATTACAGGAGTGAGCCACCATGCCTGGTCTCCTGAACTTCATTCTCAACATTTCTATAGCAAAAAGGGCCCTGGGTCTTGTGAGGTCATTTGCCTATGCCTTGCTCCAATTTACTGCTGCTGGGTTATGGCATATTGTGATGGATTCAACCTGGGTCACCCTTGTGAACAAGGAGTGGAGAACTGGCATTTAAAGCCCCATGAGGACGACAGAGAGTTCCACAACTAAAAGGGGACATTGCTACCTAAATGAGATAGGAAAACCAGCTGGACTGAAAACTGCATCTTACTTTGATGACCTTGGTCTTTTCAACCTTCAGGCAGGTTTCTGATGCTTTGCCTGGAGATTCAGTGCTAATGAGAGGTCTGTAGGTCTGTGCTATTGGTTTTGGTGCTTCTGGGCCTCTCTGGATTGCATTTTTTTTTTTTTTCGTGGGGGGACAGTCTT
This sequence comes from Rhinopithecus roxellana, assembly GCF_007565055.1. Classification (NCBI taxonomy): domain Eukaryota; kingdom Metazoa; phylum Chordata; class Mammalia; order Primates; family Cercopithecidae; genus Rhinopithecus; species Rhinopithecus roxellana. The sequence goes on along the minus strand of NC_044559.1, from coordinate 99,345,198 downwards.
GTTCTGTCACCCAGGCTGGAGTGCAGTGGCATGATCTTGGCTCACCGCAACCCCCACTTGCTGGGTTCAAGTGATTCTCCTGCCTCAGCCTCCCGAGTAGCTGGGGCTCCAGGTGCCTGCCACCACACCCAGCTAATTTTTGTATTTTTAGGAAAGACAGGGTTTCACAATGTTGGTCGGGCTGGTCTCGAACTCCTGACTTCAGGTGATTCACCAGCCTGGGCCTCCAGAAGTGCTGGGATTACAGGCATGAGCCACTGCACCTGGCCTGCATTGACTTTAGCATTTGCCTCTTTCTTTCTTCTTAAGTCTTAAATACACATTCTCTTTAGGGATTTACCTTGGGAACCAATATGATGCAAAGAAAGACCAGTCTCCACTCAGAAAGCTCTGAAATCCTATGGTCTGGCACTTACTAGCCTTGTGACCTTCCACGAGTTACTTAATCTCTAAGTCTTAGTTTCATCCTCTGTAAAATGAAGGTGCCCACTCCCTGATATGGTTGAAAGAAAAAAACAAAATGTATATAAAGCATAGTGGCAGCTCCTAATGGATAAGCTGTAATTAGTAGCTATTACTGAAGGTGAGGTGTCTCTACCTTTGGACATTAAGGACTGGAATTGGATCTAAGGCTCAAGATATTAGACAAAGACAGTAAGAATGAAAAAGGCATGGCCCCTTCCGTCACTGGACTTACGCTTTAGTAAGGGAGAAAATGAATGTGCCTATGTGTAATGAAAGGAAAAAACTGTTATAAAAGGTAATATAAGGAAAAAGGGCTGAGAGTTCAAAAGAAAAAGATATTATCACATGCCAAGCACTTTACCTGTACTCTCAATTTAAGGGATTTAAGTGCCAATTACTGTTGCAAAGCAACAGCTGTAACTGCCCAATTGCAATGCATTGAAAAAAGCTGAATGCAGGACATTTAGGACGTCCTATATATGCAGGATGCTCAGCAACCCTATCTCCATCCCTCATGTCAAACCTACAAAGTATGTATTCATTCCCATTGCACAATAGAGAGAGATGCTGACTGACTTGTTCAACTACAGACAGAAATGGTAGAACTGGGAACCGCTCTTATCTAACTCTGAAGCCTGGAATCTTCACATTATACTACACACTTCTCAGGGATGACAATGAAAGATTTAGGTTCCGATTCCAGTTCAGCCTCTAAATGTAGCCTGACCTTTGATTTCTCCTTCTATACCTCTGTGCTTTTGTCTACAAACCTGGCAAGCTGACCAAGTAGCTGAGCTTCTGTTTAGCTCTCTGTAATTCTGGGAACTGCCTATGTAGTGATTTTTCAAAGTGTGGTCCCTTAACCAGGTCAGCATCATTACCTGGGAACTTGCTAGGGAAGTACATTCTTAGGTCACAACAGACCCACTGAATCGAAAAACAGAATGGGTTCAGCAATCTGTTTCAACAAGTTCTTCAGGAGATCTTAATCCAAGTGTGAAAACCAGCATTCTAAAATGCAGCTATTGATTCTCAAATGTTGCTATTGCTTCTAAAATGCTATTGTTTGTGATTCCTTAGTCTATGACTCTCAGGTACACTTTAATTTTGTTTTAAAGAGATGAGGTCTTGCCATGTCGCCCTGGCTGGTCTCAAACTCCTGGGTTCAAGTGATTCTCCCACCGTGCTGGGATTACAGGCATGAGCTACTATGCCCAAGCCCAGGTACATTTCTTTTGAAGATTTTAAGACATCTTAGACATGTACAATTTATACTATGGCAGAGATGATAATGTGTACTGTTGCTTCCAAATCCATTAAATTTCATCTCCTACCCCTAACAAACTAGTCACAATCCATGCCACTACCATTTTCCTTCCCACCTTTTCCTTCTCCTGGGCCCTAGCTTTTAGTCTGAAATACCTCTCCCTCTTCAGTCTTCTCAGCTTTAATTTACCCCTCTATCTTTTCAGTCCCCATTAGTCATGCTTCACTCTAGCCATCTTGTCCCAAACCCATTTAAACAATGCCCTCTACTCTCTTCACTCCAAATCCCACACACGTCTTTGTCCACAATGCAAAATGAGTCTATGGTCCTGTGAAAACTCACTGACTCATTTGAATATGGAAATTATTTAAACATTAACGAAACTGAAGTTGACATATGAACTAGTTTGCCAAAGGAACTAATGTTTAAAAAAAAAAAAAAAAAAAAAAGTTCTACCTAAGAGTTTTCAAGTCTCCTCAAGTGCTTTAAAATATTTTGCTAAAATTAAAAACTATTTTACCCTGTTAATCTAAGTCCCCAAAAGACCCTTTATTGGGCCATTTTATTAAACTCTCAAATACCATTTTTTCAAAAACTTTTACTTTATATAGGCCATGCCCAAATAAATTAGTAAAGATTTCACTGCTGTGCTCACATATATGAAGCATATGCTGGTATATGTATGAAATATGCAGCTTTCTCCCCTCCACTAAAGAGTGCAAACTCAAAGAGAAATAGAGTAACTTTAAAGATATTGCATGATGTCATTAAGTTTTAAGACAACTAAAACCAGATACAGGCCCCAAATGGTCAAACTCACCACTACTGATGACAATGGAATTCATCTAAATCAGCTTGGGGAGCTTTTGAAAAAATGCATTATTGGGATACATTTCCCAATTTTCAAAATCTGAATTCAGGGTAGTGCCAGAGTTAGCTTCTGGGCATTTCTGGCACATAACAGACTTAAGGGTCACTAGCCTAGAGACAAGCTCCATTTTAAAATTAGTCAGAAGTACCATAGCACAAACTAATTTAAAAATACATTTGAGATGAGGACACAATTCAGTAGCTTCTCACCTAGTCACTGAAGTTGGTTGACACAGGATCAAAAGTAGGTCACTCATTATAGCAAGAGATGACAGTGTCCTACCATCTGTCTCATTTCCCTGGTCTACCAAGTCAGTTCTAATTTGATGTACTGTCAACTTTTCAGACACTTGGACTCCGTGGAGCAAGAGCGGTGAGGTTGCATGCTGTTTCTACATTATCTACAAGGCCCCAAACATTTGTATCACCCATGTATCTATATACTACTGAAAAAATAAATAAGCAAATAATTATATAGGATACACTGCTAGTTTCTGTTCTATACTGGGGTAGGAAAGGGATTGGTGATTAATGCTGGTTGTAAATCACTAAAGGATTGCAAGCCACAATTTGCAAAACAGATCTAGTTCAATGCCTCACTTCATAGATAAGGAAACACAGACCTATAGATACGCCATTATACCATCTCCAATCTTTAGTGTTACCTTTCATTTACCCAATTCCTGCCATGCAATCCTCCACAATATAACCCTAATGACTTCCATTAATAGGCTCTACATTCTCTTACAACAAACTGGCTTCCACCAAAGACTACAGAACAGGACAACCACACCACCAATCATAAGAGGTCCTGCTGCTGAAGAACGTGACACACACTTTCTTCTAGAGTGCAACATTTCCAAGACAAGATGAATTAGATAGATCCCTCATTACATAGCCAATCGAGTGTAAAAACCAGTAATCCAGGAATGCACATTCTAGCCCGTTAACCAGGAGGAAAAATAGAGGAGATATGGTTGGAAAAAGGATAGAAGTATGCTAAAAAAGTAATAAAACTATTGTACACTTCTCTTGATTGCAGCAAATAATTCAAATTAGGCTGCTTATAAGAATCACAATGAGCAGCATTATTAAACAATTTAATTCCCAAAGCTAGTAATTTTAGCTAAATATACATTAGAGCCTTTTTAGACGGTTACTAATAAACACTATGTCAAAATGTGTAGTTTTAAACTCAAACTTGAAAGCCAAGATAAGCAACTCCTTCAGTTATTACTCTGACCAAGGCATAAGAATTCACTTAGACAAAAAGCTTTCAAAACATATCTAAAAATAGGATAGTTCATAAATTTTCAAAACTGTTCTTCCCTGTTGCGGACAGCCCTTGATCTTTGTAAGACTTAGCAAATTTTGGCATGCTCTCATGTTAGCTTTTTAAGTTACTGAAAACTCCTATAAATTTAGCATAATTTCTCAATTCTGTAGTTTTCTCATTCCGAATGCTTAGACATTTAGGTCAAAAATTAAAATACCAGGAGAAAAATATTCATCTTTAGCCAGGTTGTATAGTTACAACATGGCAAGAAACTGATGAGAACATTTAAACATTCAGAGCATAAAAATACTTCAAAGCATTATGAAACTTGAACTTAGCACTTTCCTAAATTTTAGTAGTTCCAACTACAGGAAACTAAGGACTTAGTCCTTACTTTGCCATAAGGACTGAGATGATTTAAGCCAACTCAAATTTTTTCCCGATTCCTGATATCAATATTATAGTTTTATTACAGTAACAGTTGTTACAGTGAGACCTACACACATATACAGAATTATATTTAAATTCATATAGAATATTTACATTTTTAAGTTATACTTTTGAAATTAGAAGATGAAGTACAGCTTAAGTTTGATAACAAAGAAATATATATAAGACAAAAATAGACAAGAGTTAACAATAAAAACACAACTATCTGTTGTTATAACATGTGGAAACTTTTTGTCAAAAAGCTACATCTTCTTAATCTGATTGTCCACATCATTAAAATATGGATGATTCAGTGCCATTTTGCCAGAAATTCGTTTGGCTGGATCATAGATTAACATTTTCTGGGAGAAAAAAGAAAAAGAGATATTTATTTAGGAAATAAATCATTTTTTACAAAATCTCCATAAAACCTCAACTTTTCTAGCAATAAACCAAAACTAATACTTTCAGTGAATATCTATTAAATGAGCATTTCTACTAGTTTAACACACAAATGTCTCTTCGCCTACATTTCACCCTTGAGGTCTAGAATAACCTACTCTGTAAATCACAGATATTCTCGATAACCTCTTTTTGTTATCAATTATGGTAAGACTCAAGCATTCAGAAATAGCTTTAAAACTAAGACATAAATATAGGAAACATGTCTAGTTAATTATATTTACGTTGAGAATTAAATGGCCACCTGAGTTATTTACAACATTCTTTAAATGGCAATTAATTAACGGCAGTTTCTGATGTAGCTTCCAACAAGTTCCAAATAAAACCCTTCACAGCACAATGTGTTATAAAAATAGCTAAAATTGAGTCACTAAAAGAATTACAGTCAGACAACTTAATATAAGTTAGTTTATGCACCAGAAAAAGCTAAATAAAGTTTAGGATTGTAAATTTGATCTTTAAGAAACACTAATCTTAAAAAAATAAAATCAAATCAACAAGCAGACTAGAGATTTTACTAACTAGTTACCATCTGAACTCTCATGTAACCAGCACCATACAAACTGCTTTGGATAAATCATGGTACTCAATTCCCATAGCTAAAAGTAGGTATTAGTGCCATTTTACAAATGAGAACATCGAGGCTCAAAGGGAAGTAACTTGCCCAAGTTCACAGAGCTAAGGAATAAAGCTCAAATTTGAAACCAAGTTTAATTTACAATAATGGTTCTCAACTAGGATAGACTTTGCCCATCAGGAGACATTTGGCAATATCTGGAGACACTTTTGGTTGTCCTAACTGTGAAGAGTATACTACTGGCATCTAGAGAGTCGAAGACAGTGATGCCATGCCACTAAACAAGCTATGATGCACAGAACAATGCCAGCAACAAAGATTTATCCACTCCAAGATATGTCAATTGTGGCTAGACTAAGGAATCTGATTTATAGTATTTGATTTGGGGGAAATCTAAGCTTAATTTTGTGGCATAAGGAGTTTTTACACTCTGAAAGTAACCCGAGGACCAATGAGAAAACATATAAACTGGTATAGCAATAGATCCTTCTGATGGAGAAGCTAGGTACAAAGTGTGAATAAAGCTTATTCCAAAGATGGCTTTAATAATTTAAAATATCAACCAATAAGAAAAACGCTTACATCTAGCATAAACTAAGAGGGCTTAGTAATGACAAAAATGCTAGAAAAGAGAGCCACTACAATTCAGCAACTTGAAAAAAAAAGTGTATTAATCCTGGTCTCTCCCTCAAAATGTCCACTGCTACTTGTCAGATAAAAAACAAAAACTAATGCTAAATCTTCCTCTCAAAGCCACTAGTGCCTCTTGATATCTAAAATGAAGCTAGCATAATACAATGTACATAACAGACACCTAGCTAAAAAATGTGAGCATTCTTCCTATTTTCTAGGTAAAAGAAAGAACTGAATATATTCTGAATCATCAATAATTTGGAATTCAGTATAAAGGGCACTCCTTACCGAGAGCAAATCCAAGCCATTTTCATCCAAGTTTTTGACATGGGATGCTAGGCTTCCTGGTTTCCATTTGGGAAATGTATTCTTATAGTCCTGTAAAGATTCCACTTCTGGCCACACTTCATTATTGGGAGTGCCCAAAGCTCTAAAAAACAGGAAAACAAAAATTTCTTAGTTAAAGCATAAATGTAATCTCATTGTTACATGTTACCTTTATTATCTCAGTTTTTAATAGCTACCTGAAAATCCTGAAGAGTTGATCAATTTCTGAATCCCCATGGAAAAGTGGTTTTTTAGTTGCTAGTTCAGCAAATATGGTGCCTATACTCCAAATGTCAACTGGAGTTGAGTAACGAGCTGACCCCAGCAATACTTCTGGAGATCTGTACCAGAGTGTTACTACCTATTAAAAAGCAAATTTTTACAATGAATGAATGTGGTGCATAGAAAGCTAAACTTGAACATCTATATTTTTATTAGGACTATCCTTTAAAGGTTGTATGACTGCCACCAATAATATTAAGTCAATTAAAGGTACACAAAATTGAAGATAAATATTTCATTTCTAAGTTTTATTCATTAGAAGACAAAACAGATAAAAGCGTAATAAATCTTTTTTTGCTTTTCAAATCACTAAAGATCAAGACAGTTATACAGCCTTACCTTCCCCCTCACTGAAAAACCGAACCCATTGGTAATAGATTTGGGGTGATACTGAACAAAGTGCAGGTACTTTTCACTTGCTAAGATGGTACATAACAGTACCATTATAACATGAATAAGAAACATGAGAAAAAAATAAAGGGCATCCAAATTGCAAAGGAAGAAGTCAAATTGTCCCTGTGTGCAGAGATGATCTTATATACAGAAAAACTTGAGAGTCCACCAAAAACTCTTAGAACTGATTAACAAAGTTGCAGTATACAAACTCAAAATCAGCATACAAAAATTAATAGTTTCTATACACCAATAACAAACTGGCTGAAAAATAAATCAAGAAAGCAATCTAATGTATACTAGCTGCAAAAAAAACCTAGGAATAAATTTAACCAAGGAGATGTATAATCTCTACACCAAAAACTATAAAACATTGAAGAAAAAAATTTAGGAAGTTAAAAAAAAAGAAAAGACATCCCATGTTCATGAACTGCAAGAATATAAAAATGACCATATTACCACCCAATACAATCTACAAATTCAGTGCAATCTCCATCAAAATACCAAGGACATTCTTCACAAAAATAAAAAGAAATCCTAAAATTCATATAGAACTAAAAAAAGACCCAAAATAGCTAAACTAATCTTGAGCAAAAAGAACAAAGCTGAAAGCATCATACCACTTGACTTCAAAAATGTATTACAAAGCTATAGTAACCAAAATAGCATGATATAGCATAAAAAGAGATGCATAGACCAATAGAACAAAATAGAGAATCCAGAAATAAATCCATGTATTTATAGTCAACTCATTTTTGAGAAAGATGACAAGAACATTCACTAGGGAAAAGCCAATCTCTTCAATAAATGGTGCTGGGAAAACTGGATAATCCATATGCAGAACAATGAAACTAAACCCCTATATCTAACCATACACAAAAATCAACTCAAAATAGATTTAAAAAGACCTTAAACTATGAAACTACTAGAAGAAAACAGGGCAAACACTGTTATCGATATTGATCTGGACAAAAATCATGTGGGTAAGACCTCAAAAGCTCAAACAACAATATCAAAAATAGACAAATGAGGCGGCCAGGTGCAGCAGCTCATGCCTATAATCCCAACACTCTGGGAGGCCAAAGTGGGAGGACTGCATGAGTCTAGGAGTTCGAGAACAGCCTGGGAAATATGCTGACAGCCCCATCTCTACAAAAATTTAAAAAATTAGCCTAGCATGGTGTTGCACGCCTGTATATGGGCCCAGTTACTCAGGAGGCTGACATGGGAGGATCACTGGAGCCCAGGAGGTTGAGGTTGCAGTGAGCCCTGTTCGCGCCACTGCATTCCAGCATAGGCATTCCACCCTGTCTCAGCAACAACAAATAGACAAACGGGATTATATTGAACTAAAAAGCTTCTGCATAGCAAAAGAAACAAATAACAGAATAACAGAATGAAGCAGCTATCTGCAGAATGGGAGAAATTGTTTGCAAATCACTCATCCAGCAAAGAATTAATATCCAGAATAAAAAAATAATAGTAAGAATCCAATTTTAAAAATGGTCAAATGATCTGAATAAAACTTTCTCAAAAGACATACAAATGACCAGCAAGTATATGAAAAAGTGCTCAACATCACTATTCATCTGGGAAATGCAAATCAAAACCACAATGAACTATCACACCCCAGTTAGAGTAATTATCATCAAAAGACAAAAAGTGCTGACAAGAATGCAGAGAAAGGGCAACTTTTATGCACTGTTGGTGGGAATTTAAATCAGTAGAATCAATGTGAAAAACTATTTAGAGGATCCTCAAAACTCTACAAACTAGAACTACCATATAATTTAGCAATCCCACTGCTGGGGGTGTATGTCCAAAATAAATAAAATCAATTATGTCAAAGAGATAGCTGCACTCCCATGTTTATTGAAGCACTCTTCACAATAGCCAAGATACGGAATCAACCTATGTTTCCATCAACAGATAAAGAAAATGTGTATACACACACCCATACACACACAGAAAATGTAGTGTACACACACATATGTGAGGGTGTACACAATGGAATACTAGAATACTACTCAGCCACAAAAAAAAGAATGAAATCCTGTCATTTATGGCAACAAGGATGAGCTGTGAAATAAGCCAGGCACAGAAGGATAAATACTACGTTTTCACTCATACATGAAAACATAAAAAGTTGATCTAATGGCCATAGAGTAGAATAGTGATTATTCAGGGCTTAGAAAAGGAAAATAGAGATAAGATATAGTTTATGGATACAACTACAGCTCAAAAAGAAAAATAAGCTCTAGTGTTCTATAGCACTGTAAGCTGACTAGTTACCGATAATTTACTGTAAATTTTCAAATAGCCAGAACAAAGAATTTTGAATGTTCCCAACAAAAAGAAACAATAAATGCTTGGGGCAATGAATATGCTAACTACCCCAATTTAACTAACACACATTGCATACATGTATCCAAATACTACACTGTACCCCATAAATATGTATGTCAATAAAAAATGATTTTTGGCCGGGCGCGGTGGCTCAAGCCTGTAATCCCAGCACTTTGGGAGGCCGAGGCGGGCGGATCACAAGGTCAGGAGGTCGAGACCATCCTGGCTTAACACAGTGAAACCCCGTCTCCACTTAAAAATACAAAAATTAGCCGGGCGAGATGGCGGGCGCCTGTAGTCCCAGCTACTCGGGAGGCTGAGGCAGGAGAATGGCGGGAACCCGGGAGGCGGAGCTTGCAGTGAGCTGAGATCCGGCCACTGCACTCCAGCCTGGGCGACAGAGCGAGACTCCGTCTCAAAAAAAAAAAATAAAATAAAATAAAAAAATGATTTTTAAATTATTTAAAAAACATGAATAAGTCAAATAACAGCTTATTAGTGATATAGAACCAACCATTTTAGTATATTTATCATATGGTAAAAATATTGCCTCTTAGAACAAAGGTAATGAGATCAATATCATTTGTTTAAGACAAAGAAAACAAAATAATCTTAGTTTATTTATATAGCCATGTAAAAAAATGATAACAAGGGCGGGGTGCGGGTCGCTCATGCCTGTAATCCCAGCACTTTGGGAGACCGAGGCGGGCGAATCACGAGGTCAGGAGATAGAGACCATCCTGGCTAACACGGTGAAACCCCATCTCTACTAAAAAAAAAAAAGTACAAAAAATTAGCAAATTAGCCAGGCTTGGTGGCGTGCGCCTGTAGTCCCAGCTACTCAGAAGGCTGAGGCAGGAGAATGGCATGAACCCGGGAGGCGGCGCTTGCAGTGAGCAGAGATCGCGCCACGCCACTCCAGCCCGGGCGACAGAGCGAGACGCCGTCTTAAAAAAAAAAAAAAAAAAAAGATAAAAATAGCTAACAACCAGCCAAGACAACTAATCAGATGAGCACTGTTATTAGTTTTGATCTGGAGACAGTCTTTGGGTCAAGGGTAGACAACTCCACAGAAGATAGCTTTTCATTAATCCTTTACTATATGTTACAATGTTCCCTTTCCTTCAGAAACACTAAATGCCAAGTCAGCAATATAACACAGATTAAACAAATTAATTCCTAAATGTATCAGAAATAATATACCTTAAGGAACAAACCCTGTCTTTGAATCAATCTGACTATAATCAGGAAGGGTTCAGTCAGGAGACAGAAACCGAGGTGGTGACTTGAATGGGGAGTTTAATATAAAGAATTAAAGTACAACAAAGGATGGGAATAATGTAAATAAAGTAAAAAATAATGAGAACGTAAAAACTGTAGCTAGGAATATCCCTTCCTCCTGCTACTGTGTCTCTCTAGTACCCTCTACCTTAACATAGGAGCTGGCAAAGAAAAAATACTTAAAGGCTTCAGTTATATTTTCACATAGCATGCAATGCATTTGGAGCTGAGAGGCAATAAATTGATACTGGCACTGAGTAGATATCTTTTATTATTTCTTGACTTCACAAATACAGAAAATAATCTAGCAATCACACACATTCAAAAGCCATCAAAAACCACTATTCTACTTACCTCATGTGTATATACTCTAATAGGTATTCCAAAAGCTCTGGCAAGGCCAAAATCAGCCAGTTTAATTGTTCCTTTGTCATCAATCAAGAGATTTTGAGGTTTTAAGTCTCTGTGAAGAACTCTTCTAGAGTGACAAAACACAATCCCCTGTAGGATTTGGTATAAATAACTCTGGAAAAACCAAATAAAAGTTAGAAACTTAAGCAAAGTACATGATTTTCTAAATAATCTGTTTCAAAGACAAAAAATTAGTTTCCAGAGAAATAATTTAATTACTGGAGCTTTCAGGCCATTTTAGGCTAATAAGCATTTGTGGGTGGGAAGCCGTTTACATACAACATCACATTTGTATACCTAAGAAAATGATCTTCACCTTATAGACATATCTATAATGTCAACGCATTTAGTCTTTAAACATTTTTGGTCCCCAATCCTTAAAATTACAAGTTGGTTCTCTACATAGAAGCCTCTTGAATTTTCTTCCATATACCTCTACCAACTCTATTTTCTATCTTCAATACAGTTGGCCTTTTCTATCTTTCATTTTTACATATTCATTTCCTTTTTGAAAAAACTAGATTCTAAAAGTGATGGCAAAGATATTATGATTATATATTGAAATGGATAAAATTATCATAAAATGCTGCTTAGTTCAGAGAAAAGTGCTTTACAAGACATTTGTTGCCAAAGACAATGTCATTGACATCTGAAGTAACATGGATACTACAAGAACAAAGTACACAGAAAATGACTTACAGTTTGAAATTGGGAAATAATACAGATGCTCCATCTTAGAGGGACAAGTGGCGTTCAAAAACAAAACAAAACGGATGCTCCATCTGGATAAACTTATTCTAAGTTGAAAAGACTTTGTCGAAATGCATTGAATACACCTAACCTACCAAACATAGCTAAGCATAGCCCACCTTAAATGTGCTCGAAACACTTACATTAGCATATAGTTGGAAGTGTTGAATACCTCGTTAATTTATTGAATACTGTACTGAAAGTGAAAAAACAGAATGGTTGTATGGGTAAATGAAGTATGGTTTCTAGTGAATGTGCATCATTTCTGCTTCATTGTAAAATTGAAAAATTGTAAGTAAAACCATTGTTGCCTGTACATAAAACCAGTTAGAACAACTGGCTAGTCATTTGAAAAAAGATAAAGCTGAATCTGTATCCCAGTTTTTAAGTCAAAATAAATCTTGATCCATACAGAATTTAAGACAAAAAAAGTGTGTGTAGAAGACAGGACTTACTAAAACTACCAGAAAAATACTGACATGTATTATTCTAATGCATTCGATCTTTGAGCGAGGAAGACTTAAAAGACATAAAAGCAGAAAGTCCAAAAGTCACGCAAGATTGTTAAAGACAGTATCCTAATGAAAATATAGTAGAGAATAGGAATAGGCGGTTTATAATAGCTAAATATGAAGTGTTAAATTGTCATGAAATATAAAATTAAAACAATCTTTCACATAGTTAAAAGACTGATAAAACCAAGTTTTGGCAATGATGTACTAAAACAATAAGTGTTATACACCATGAGTACTTAAGAGTAAATTGCTACAAGTGTTTTAGAGGGCAACCAGCAGTATCTATCAAAATGTAAATAAACATCTTCAATCCATTATTCCCACTTTAAAAATTTATCCTATAAAGTTGCATACAAAGATAAATATCTATAAGGACATTCAGTGCAGTACTGTTAATAAGAGCAACAATAACCAAGTTGGAAAATAATTTAAATGTTCATCAATATGGAAGTGGTTTAAATAATTATATCAAAAATGTAACTAGACATAGGTAGATCTACATGTCTTCATGTTTTACACAAAAAAGGGAAAATATGTATACGTATACATGTGCAAATAAGTCCATTTTGTGTAAAAAAAAGTCTTTATATACATACAAAGTGAACATACAAGTATAAGATTATGAATAAAACTAACGACAGCACTACCTCTGCAGAGTGGTTTGGTAGAACTGGTGCAAGAATAAGATACTTTTATATACTTCAGTACTTAAAACTGTACAATTTTATAATTTAACTGAAATATAATAAATGTCTACAATAAATTGAGCGAAACATATTCAAAACTGGAATAAAACACCTACAACCACTACTCTGCCCTAGGCTTTCAATACTTTGTTTTACATATATCTGACAGCCAAAGAAAGACCAGACTACCCTAGTTTCCAACAATACTTAGCAGTTCTATGTTATCTCAGGCACTACTTTTTACTTACTAGAAACAGTATCTGGTAATAACATGGGTAACTCTAACCTGTATAAACTAACCATGAGGGAGAAAAATGAAATACTTTTTCTTACTCTATTTTCTAACACTTTTTCCAAGCATATTCCCACAAAACCCAGGGACTTCTGTACATAGTCGCTTTATATCCACAGTGCATAAATATTAATAAAATTAGATAAGCTTTTACCTTAACGAGTGAAGAATCCATGTACTGACCAGGAGGGATAGAATCCAAGTATTTCTTCAGATCCATGGAAAGAAACTCAAAGATGAGATATAACCTGGAATCCTGCATAAGCACATCCTGAAGACTGGGAAAAAAATAGATATATATGAAAGAAGAATCCAGCAAACATTTTTGACCTCTGTTTCACAAAATAAAACTCCTTCCATAATTTCAGTTGCTATAATAAAAACTGGGGAAGATGTAGTAGCTTCCCTAATGGATGAGATACAAAACTCAAATTTAAGAAAGGAATCTCAGGGCAACTATTTAAAATTAGGCCTTGTACAGGAGGTACTTATTTATAAGGAGCCTGTATTCCAAAAGAACATATCTAGGTTGGCTACTAATTGCTGAGATCTTATTTTTTCATCGAAGTGAATTACTTAAAAGTAAATTTTAAAGTGGTATCTGACCTTAAAAGCCACTTCTAATCTCTAGCCCCAGACAAATACAATTAGATTTTAACTTGGACTGTTAGGAAGACAGCTCTCCAAAAACACCCAATGCAAATACATTAAGGAAAAAAATCTTTTTCATTTGACCTAGCTACCTTTCTTAAGACTCTGACTAAAGGATCTTCAGGAACTAGAGCTCCACAAGTAGGAGAGAGTTGACAAAGCTCTATGAAAAGGGCTTTACTCCCATGGCCAATTTACCTTGCTTTTCAAGCCCCAAATATTAATCTATATCACCAATCTCCTCTAACTCTGTTCCTGCTTTACCAGCCTGTTCTCTTTTACATATGTGCAGCATTTTCAACCAACAAAAATAGGGTTCTAGTCCACTCGGTAAGGCTAGACCAAGAAATTAAGCAAATGTAAAGATTTCCAAGTTGAAATTTATATTTGAAATAGCATGCAGAAAATGGCTTACATTCAGATATTATACCATACCTGACTATATTTGGATGACGAAGTTCTTTTAATAGAGAAATTTCCCGAATTGCAGTACTAGGAACCCCTTCCTCTTCACTTTCTAGTCTGATTTTTTTCATGGCTACCACTTGACCTGTAGTTTTGTGTCTACCCTTATACACAACTCCATAGGTACCTGAAACAAAGTAAATAATATGCTGTGTGACACACCCACAAACTAAAAGATCTTTTTTTTTTTTTTTTTCCTCATGGCAGGGTCTTGTTCTCTTGTCCAGGTTGGAATGCAGTGGGGCAATCAAGGCTCACTACAACCTCCACCTCCTGGGTTCAAGGTATCCTCCCACCAAGCCTCCCAAGTAGCTGGGACTACAGGCATGCGCCACTACACCCAGCTAATTTTTGTCTTTTTGGTAGAGATGGGGTTTCACCATGTTGCCCAGGCTGGTCTGGAACTCGTGAGCTATCTACCCGCCTCGCCGTCCCAAAGTGCTGAGATTATAGGAGTAAGCCACGGTACCTGGTCAAACTGAAAGATTTTAAGATTATTGAATCTCATAAAGGTCACATGATAGAAATGTCTGGTGTGGCCATATGGGAAGTATCTTACTCATACCCTTATTGCTTCCAAAAAGAAATTGAGAGTAACTACAATCTGTATGGCTTAAAAATAAAATTCATGTAGTCATCACAAGTTTTCTATACATTTAAATTACCATTAATGTTCCAGCATATTTTACAGAACAAAATAGATCATTTGCAAATTAAAATTAACCTTCTGCCAATATCCTACCCAGCAATAAAGCAGGCATAAATATAGTGTAAAAATTTGGGCTCCGGAAATATTACTGATAAGTCATTATGACACTTTCAGAAAATACTGTAGAGTGCTTTATGCTTTTCAAAACACTTTTATCTGTATCTCAAAATACAGTCAACAGTCCTCATTCTCAAAAGAATGGAGAAAAAAGACTAGATGTTTATTAAACCTAATAAAGCACATAGTATGTACTACACATTAGGAAAGTCTCACACCCATTTACAAGTTGATAAAAATACTGATCTCAATATCTGGGCTTCAGGTAGTGAGCAACAATATCAATCATAAGGGATAGCAGGGAGGAAGGAGGTGGATACAGGGAATGAAATGGCAATAAGGGAGAAGACTAGCTAAAACGTATCATATATGTGGCAACGCTGAATTCCCTATGTAAGCCTTTTTAAACTCCAAGGAGTTGGAGTTTAGGGAGGTCCTGAATCCCTTAAGTACACACAAAATTTTGTTGAATAGCTTGCTTTCCACGGCATTGTTTTAACTTCAGAAGTGATTAGAGTGCACTGTTCTAGGAAAAAAGCCTCTTCTATAGCTTTTATGAGTTTCTCTGAAGGTAGCAATATTGCAAAAAAGGCTAACAAACCAACAAATTACCAACTGCTTAGTTAGAATATTAAACGGTTTGAGCAGTAGCAAATTGATGTTACTTAAGCTTAATTTTTTTGACAGAACCTCTATACAAAAGTCTATGTTTTCTTAAATACTGGTGTCATTTTAAAACTATAAACTGACATAAAAGCCATTTTATACTATTCTGATTAAATTGTGGATTAATGTATAACTTTCTGATAACCACAATTACTCTACGTTAAAGGAGAATTGACTATATTTAATCCTCACAGTCATCCTTAAAAGTAGATAACCTTCATAAACTTAAAATCTACATTTTTTTGGATGTAAATTAAGCTCTCATGAAACACAAAAAGTAGGCAAACCAGCACAATCATCTGGCATACTGTTAAAGTGATCTCAGGAAAATTAGTCACTTGCATAATGTAGTAACATAAGCAGTTAATGTTAAGTTCAGAACTAATTTTTTTTCTAGCATCCTTTCTTCTCCCTCAAGTGTACAATATCATCTAATCCTAAATAGCTTTCAGAACTAACAATTAACCAGGGCCAACACTCAATGTGTTGAATTTTAGAGATAATATCACTTCTCACTGAACTACTGGAAGAGGGGTTAAACAAAGCAGAGCTATTCTATTGGTTAATCATCCAAAATTATTTTTGAAATACATGGTATATACTCCAAAATGAACTCGGAATTCTAAAGACAGAAATACTCTAGGGTATTTAACTTAGTATAAATAACTAAGGAGACAAAAATCATGAACACAGGTAAGCCTAGAAGAAGATCAGTGTAAATCAAATGGAAGATTTATCCCAGGAAACAAAAAGAAACAAAAGAAAAATATGTAGGATATGATCAAGTTATGGAAGTCCTTAAGCAGAAAACCTTCATTAAGCAAGTATTTATCAAATGCCCACTAAATGCCAGCTAAGTTTCCACCATCATGGATAACAGCTACTCTATGATCCAAAAAGACATTTTCTTAAGACAGGAAGGAGTTCAAAGATTAGTATGACAACACTCAGATTTCTGTAATTCAGAAGAAACCAGAGAACAATTTTTTTAACATTTAAAATAGTGAAGTCTGGATGTATTTAAGAAATGAATTAGGTAGTCAAGACTCACTGTCAAGTGAGAGAAAAGGCAGACTCTTCTAAATCAGAATTAAAGAGGCATTAACTACCAAATGAAAGGCATGACCTTGGGTGGATATTCAGAATATACATGCAGATTTAGGGGTAGAACATTTCTACAACTTACTTGAAATGGATTAAAACACAAAACAATTGAATGTTCTCACCACAAAGAAATGACAAATGCATGAGGTGATGGATATGCTAATTACTCTGTATGATTTAATCATACAACACATACATGTATCAAATCACCAAACCATACCCCATGAATACATACAATTAAAATGTGTCAATGAAAAAAATAAAAAATAAACAATGCTAACATACACACAGTTAATAAAGTAAATATGACAAAACACCAACATCTTGGTAAAACTATTACAAGTTCATTGCATAAACCTTTCAATATAGATTTGGAAATGTTCAAAATGAAAAGTTGAGGGGAAAAAATATAACTTTTAAAGTAGTATTTTAATACTAGACTTTAACCAGATACCTGGCAGAACCAAAAGAAAATTCTGTGTGGATCATTTAGGCCTCCATTTATTTTCACAAGTTCATTTTTCCAAAACAATATCCAGCACATAATCCAAAACAATCAGGCTTGGAGTAGAAACAACAATACAAGCCAGAGAAAAAGAAACAGTGTTCAGAAGAACAAACAAGGAACACAGATGTTATTATTATCTATTTAGCTATCTCCTGTGGTTTGGGCACTACTGACAGGCAGTGGGCAAACAGTTGTGAACAAGACAAAAATCCCAGTCCTCAAGGATACTATGGTATAATAATTAAAATGGATATTAAGCATGATGCAAAGGGAACTACAAAATGTTCTTGGACTAGAGGAGGAGATAAAAAATGAAGCCAGTAGAGACTGGCCTCCAGGTAGAAAGAACAGCCATTGCCAAAACTCATAGGCCAAATCACAGGATACATTTGAGGACATCAAAGAAATCTAAATTAGAGTTGAGTGGCATTAGATGAGGCTGGTAAAGAGACAGTTTTGGAGACGGTGTTCATAGTAATATTACAATGTTCAAATGATAAACATTTGAAGGTTTTCTGAGTTAAAGCACTCAAACAAATGCTTTCCATAATATTGTTCAATTGAATCGTATCTTTCGTGTTAAGTCCAATTATCACCATTTGCAGAGGCAGAAACCGAGATCCAGAAAAGTTAGAGGGTTTACCACTGTCACACTTATAGAAATAAAGAATGGAAGTCATATGACTTAATGCATGTAATGGATTAAATTTAAAATTACATTCTTAACTGCTGTTATTTATAGTAGCAATTAAAGTACTTTTCTCAGAAGTCAAATCTGTAGTTTCCTGTAGGTTTGGAGTTCTATCATCTTAAAGAAAAATATATTTATACTTTAAGAAGGTCTTTTTTTATGCCAAACTAAAACCAACACAAATTCCCTGGGAATTTAAGAAACATACTACAAAGCATTAGACATACTAATCACATTATTTTTAATTCAGCAGCAAAATTTGTTTAGTAGAATGGGTATGAGGTATTTAATTTATTTAAAAATAAAAATAAATACACACACACACCCCTCCAATCGAACACCACACTAACTTGTCATTCCTATTTCACTAAATTCCCTCCAGTATTCCCCCCTTGTTTTTTTTACTATTTCTTGTCAAGTGAGGTCTTTGATCACATTAAAAATATAGTTGGGAATTTCCTTCTGGCAGAACCGATATAAACTGGATTCTACTAGCAAATTATTTTGTACCTGGAGAATTGAGAATGTTCTGTTGGAGTCAAGGAACAGGCGAAGGGGTATACCCCTCATTTGTGCCATATATAGATCTGATCATTCCTTCAAGTACCACAGAAAGGGAATGATTATATACGTAAGTTATAGTTTTAGAATAGCTTAAACATGTACATATGACAGGTCATTTTTTTCTTATGGTAACTAAATAGAAATTGTATTTAAATTAGATTAAGTCAATTATTGTAACCAGTCTATAAAGTCTGGATAAAAATATTTATCATCCTAAAAATAATTGAAAGAGACTAAAAATAGATCATGAAATTAGCATAATTCTGCATCCCTAACCTCTGCCCCTCAACACATGTGCAAGTCATCAATAGTGTCTTCAAAATACAAGTATTTCTGATACTTCTTTAGTATCAGAAGACTGTAAGACTATGGGGTGAAGGGACGGGTCATTAGGGATTCGGTAATTTCAATTCTCTTGAAATGTGAACAAATTTGCGTTTATTAAGTAAAGAACATATATTAATGCACACTGGTACTACAAGACATCTTAATGGTTGAATTTTAATAAATATTTACATGTGTTCATATTACAGAAGTTGTAGCATTGTTAAATAATTCCAAAAAAATTATATTACTAAAACCACTCACCTTCTCCAATTTTCTCTATTTTGGTATAATCTTCCATAGTTAGGCAATGGGTATGGCAGATCCTAAAATGAAGGAAAAACTGACTTAATTACATGCCACTAACTTGAGTAGTTTTAAGCATTACACTATATGTAAAGCATTTTCCACTGTGCCTACTGCAGTACATAAGTATTCCATAAATATTGACTACATTCAAACAATATTTACAAGGGTAAGAACTCCTACAATAACTTTCCATCCTTCTTGACTCCTGAGACACTGGAAACATGTGTATGTTCTATACTAGTGTACTATTTATTTAGCTTCTTCCAATCAAAATAACCCTCAAATTCAGATATCA
Source organism: Rhinopithecus roxellana (assembly GCF_007565055.1). Taxonomy (NCBI): domain Eukaryota; kingdom Metazoa; phylum Chordata; class Mammalia; order Primates; family Cercopithecidae; genus Rhinopithecus; species Rhinopithecus roxellana. The sequence continues at coordinate 99,325,593 of NC_044559.1, read as the reverse complement.
ACTTGTCTATTCTTTCCAAAGAAAAACCAGAATTATGTTCCCTTGTTGTGACACTAGTACCTGAGTGTGCCAAAGTTATACCCAAATATTTCAACAAATTTATACCGCTTTATGATATTCCTAATTTTATTCAAAACACTATTTTTTATAGTTATAAGGAGAGAACTAAAATGTGTTCAGACTGTTCATTAGGAAAATTTTGTTTAAAGCGGCAAAAACATTTTAAGTGTTTCCAGTTGCTCACGTGACAATTTTAATCTTTTTTTCCTCTGCTTGCAGAGGTCACAAACATTCCCAAGACTTTCAAGGTACTTTTTCCAAGAGTGGGAAATATCACTTAAGCACCCTAAAACAAAAGAATGAAAAGTGCAGTTCCACAGACAAAATTCTAATTATAGCCTACACAATGTCAAGGACTAAGCAGAAAAACTGTATACCTGAATCACAGTGAATGGGTTTAAAAAAAAAAAAAAAAACATAAGTTCAAGACTTCCTCTGAAGTTTGCCAATGAAACGTCAGAACTCCAGGCATAATTACCTACATTTTTCTAACACCCATCACTGATGATAAAATCATTTATAAAGCCCGCTCTGAACAGACCTTTAAGTTCTATTTCCCACATTCATCTTCAAAGAAAAAATTAATCCAGAAAGCAGAGATGTATCTTTTTAAATGAAAAAAACTGCACTACACTGTTCATGAGTTGTAAGTGCCTGGGCTGAGTGTTCTTAACAGCTCCAGGTGGACCGGGACCGTGGGCAGAGCAAGCCCCAGAAGGCCCACGAGTTCCGGGATCGGTTTCTGAGGGCAGCCTCGCTTTAGAAATCTGCGCTTGTACCTGGCCCAGGTGCGGTCCCGCTTTCCCACCTCCGAGGCGGGATGGGAAGGCGCTCTGGGGCCGGGCCCAGGAAAGAGCCTGCCACTTCGCTGGCGCTCAGTGTGGGGGAGCGGATTTTGCTTCAATCAAGACCCGAAAGCCTTCTAAGGCAGTTCCTGAGAACAGCCGACCTCAACTCACGACTGCAGCCCCGAACCCCCACCCCCATCCCCACGCCGCCTAACCCCACCAGGCTGGGCTCCCATAACCTCCCTCTAAAGCCGGCCCAGTGTGGCTCACACGCCCAGTCCCAGGCAAAGGCCCTGCCCACCCCACCCCGAGGCCCAGCCTGGCCCCGCGCAGGTCCCTGCTCTCCAGTCCGGCCTTCTTAGAGGACCCCGTTCCTCAATACTCGCCCTCCGAGGTCCCCGGGCCGCCCGCTAGACACGACCCTGACCCCAGCCACTGTACCCGGCTTATTATCCCGCGGCGGTCGCACCAGCAGCAGCTACCACAACCACGTCGCTCTCCGCTCAACTTCCAAGAGCCACCTTTGAAGCCAAGTGCGGGCAGTTTCAAACTCACCGCGCTAAAGGGCCCCGGAACCACCAATCGGGTAGCCCGTAGACTTTCAAAGCAGCCAATCAGAGCCCAGCTACGCTAGGCTGGCCTTCCCGGGTGTCTGGAGCGCGAAAGAAAGAGGAAAGGGCGGCTAGAGAAAAAGCAGGAGGGCGGGCGCCAACTGAGTGCGAGCGCAAGCGCTCACCTCCAGCCGGGAGAGTGTCGTCCTACTGTTTCTAGTCAGCGGAGCAGGAAACTACTGTTCGCTCCGTTCTTCTTTTAAAGTTTTTCTCCCAGCATTGGCACAGTTCAAATTTGTTATACTCAAAATAGCTCATCAAAAAAGTGATATTGGGTTTACATCGAGATTCCATTACTTTAACTTCTAATAGTTAGGGTTAGGAGTGTATAGTTATGTTTTTCTAAATGCGTGATTTGCGGGCTGGCTCCAAGAAGCACCTTTCAGTGACCTTAAGAAGGAAATGGAAAACTCAGAAGACCGCCTCAAAACTGTAAAGGAAAATTTATTATTTATATCGCTGTGCTTTGTTTCTACCTCATTTTTGAATTTAATATTAATTATTTTATTATTTACATTTTGTTTATTATGCAATTAAAAACATTTGAAATGTACATTTTAAAATATTTTCACATCAGAATTTTAAATATATAGGCCGGGCGCGGTGGCTCAAGCCTATAATCCCAGCACTTTGGGAGGCCGAGGCGGGTGGATCACGAGGTCAGGAGATCAAGACCATCCTGGCTAACATGGTGAAACCCCGTCTCTACTAAAAATACAAAAAAAAAAAAAAAAAAAAAAAAAACTAGCCGGGCGAGGTGGCGGGCGCCTGTAGTCCCAGCTACTGGGAGGCTGAGGCAGGAGAATGGCGTGAACCCGGGAGGCGGAGCTTGCAGTGAGCCGAGATAGTGCCACTGCACTCCAACCTGGGCGACACAGCGAGACTCCGTCTCAAAAAAAAAAAAAAAATTTTAAATATATAGAGAGAGGCATGTATTTAGAGACTGGGTCCCATTATGTTATGCATGCTGGCCTCCAGCTCCTGGGCTCGAGAAATCGGCCTCAGCCTCCAGCGTAGCTGTGACTACAGGCACCCGCCACCATGCCCGGCTTAAATATTATTAAAACACAAAAATTCACAATTCTATGAGGGGAGAAAAAGAGGTTTAAATAATGCTTTAAATAATCCAGTGTGAAAAACTCTGTCTTCATTGTCATCCACAATATCCTTAAGACAGATTTCTGCATTTAATACAGTTAATTTTTTTCTTGTTCTTTCCTTCTTTCTCTCTTTCTTACTTTTTTTTTTTTTTTTTTTTTTTTTTTTTTTGCATGTTTGTTTGCAGAGACGGTGTCTCCTTATGTTGCTCTAGCTGGTCTCCAACTCTTAGGCTCCAGCAATCCTCCTGCCTTGGTCTCCCAAAGTGCTGGGATTACAGGTGTGAGCCACCAGCCCAACCTAAACACCATTCTAAAATCTTTTTTAAATAAACAAATAGAACAGTAAAACAGAGCTAGAGATAATAAAAGTCCATTTTAAGGATTTCTGGTTGCATTGATCCTAATAGGACATAGAACAAAGATTGATTACCACATACACAAGTATGTATTGGAAGACCCAAATTAGGATATGGAATGGAACTTCCTTACCCTTGTGATATAGAACATATCACATGCATTTAAGTGTTTAATACCTTTTAACACAATGAGCTATATCTATCATCTGGTATTATACATTGCATCTGGCTCAACCTTGACAATTTTTGTTCCTAGCTGATAGAGGCAGAGCATTTGGGATTCATGGTATAGGTAGGAATTTAAGAACTCCTGCTGGAGCCTAATCACTTTTAAAACTTATGTTTAAAATCCAAACTTCATTTTTTAAATGAAAACTGACTGCCCCAGAGAAATGCTCTAGGGAACCAGGCTGTTCTGTGCAGTTTACGGTACTGGTTTTAATGAATTTTAATGTATCTTTCTCTTCGAGAGGCTTAAGCAAGGAATTCAACTTCTATATCATCTAAAAACGGCAACTAATTCATTATATCCATTTTACCTTCAACATAAAGAAGACCACAAGCTTCCACAGCTGTGATGCTAGGTGTATCAATTTAATTCAATCATCTTTCTTTATAAAGTTTCAGAGGTTATTGTAAATCCATGCTATCATCTTGGCAAATACAATTTATTACCCTTTGGGCCAACTTCCATGTAGTGTCTCTAAAGTGCAACACTGTGCTTCATAGACACAAAAATGAATAAGATACAGTTACCGCTGGAGGTGTGGAGGGTAGGGGAGCACAATGATTATTGAAAATTCTCTTCTGGTACTTACCTTGTAACTTATGTTATAAGGGCGATGTGAGAACCTGGAGGAGGAAACTGCTAATGCTAGCAGAAGTGACATTTGAACAAAGGCTGGGGAAAGAATTGTGGAGTGGGCCTTCCAAACAGAGGAAATTGTATGAGTAAAGCACAGAGGCCAGAAAGTCAACCTAAGTAATTCAGCGTGCCCCCCCATAGTAGAATGCAGGAAGTGCTGCATCCTGTGATGTTGAAGTCAGAGAAGGGAGTCTGCGGTGAGACTCCTGATGAGCCCTGAACAATGTTCCGAAAGATTTGAGCAGGAGAGGTACACACAGCCTTGGAATCGTATTTTAGGAAAACGACCATAGAGGTGGTATAAAAACAAAAAACAAAAAACAAAACTGAAGAGGACAGCAGGGGAAGTTATGTGCTCTGAAAAACTTCACATTTGTATTTTGGTAAACTCCATTTTGGAAGGAAAAGAAAAGATTAGTTGGTATTGCACATAAGTATTTTTGGTTTTGTTTCTTATATTTAAGTATTGCTATGGCTGAAGAGCTTGGTAGCTCTCACTCTGCCATGTGAGGTTAGAATAAGGCACCTGTCGGTGTGGAAGAGAGCCCTTGCCGGAATCTGATGTTGCCTGCCCTCTGAACTTGCACACCGAACCTCCAGAACTAAGGAAAAATAAAATTTCGTTGTTTAAGCCACCTAGTCTATGGCATTTTGTTATGGCAGCCCCAGTCAAGACAAGTGTTTTTTTTAGATAAGAAAAATTGGAGAACATTTACTTGAAAATACACCTCGGGGCCGGGTGCGGTGTCTCACGCCTGTAATCCCAGTACTTTGGGAGGCCAAGGTGGGTGGATCACGTTGTCAGGAGATGGAGACCATCCTGGCCAACGTGGTGAAAACCCATCTCTATACTAAAAATACAAAAATTAGCTGGGCGTGGTGGCACGTGCCTGTAATCCCAGCTACTAGGGAGGCTGAGGCAGGAGAATCGCTTGAACCAGGGAAGCGGAGGTTGCAGTGAGCCGAGATGGCACCATTGCACTCCAGCCTAGCGACAGAGCGAGACTCCATCTCAAAAAAAAAAAAAAAAAAAAAAAAAGAAAAGGAAAAAAAGAAAGAAAAAGAAAATACATGTCGGGAAGGAAGTGGAAGAAACTAATAAAAATGTGCCCTCTGTGGAACACAAGGGTGACCTGGCACAGAGGTGGAAAGGAGAGTTTTGTATCTTTTGAATGTTGAGCCATGTGAATGTACTACCCTAGCCCAAAAATGAACGAATAAATAAATGAATGAATGAATCAGTCTTGCCAAGGCCTCCATTGCTACTGGATAAAAATTGTAAAAATTGGCCGGACGCAGTGGCTCACACCTGTAATCCCAGCACTTTGGGAGGCCAAGGTGGAGGATCCCTTGAGGCCAGGAGTTTGAGGCCAGCCTGGGCAACATAGTAAGACTTTGTCTCTATACACATACATAAAAAGAAAAAAAGTGTAAAAGTTGCTGCAAAATATATGCAAAAGAAGAAGATTGATCTTTCTTCATGTTAAATCAGAAAGGAAAGTGATAGAAAATCCAAGATGTAGAGATTCAGGTCTTTTCACCACAAGCGAAAATACTGAACTATCGTTGCTATGACAGAGTTGGGCATTTTCTGATTATAAAAGTAATGTGATTTTTCTGTAAATTTAAAAAAAAATCCAAAGTGTAAAATACAGATAATAAAAGTTTGTCATATATAACCTCCATGCCCCCTATCTTCATTCCCCCCCCAAAAAGAGAAAGAGATCACTCTAAACCTCTTGGTAGTTGTAATTTAAATGTATACATGTCAACCCACCTTAATCTCTCATTGGAATTTTAGGAACTGGGCATGGTGTAGGGAGAAGAGATTCATACATCAATCTTGGGACTAATGAGGATCAAGGGTAACAGGTGAGTAGCTGTGGATCTTCCACCTAGGTGGGGTGCAAATGTTTACAATGCAATATGGTGGAAGACTGCTGTGTGCAGGACATAGGGGAGAGGGCATCAGGCAAGGCTTCATAGCAAAGGTGACTGAACTGAGTCTTAAGGAATGAAAAGAGTTTGCCAAGAAGACTAATGAATGTGGAGAGCTCCTTGATCCATTGACAAGAAAGACCAATGTGAGTTTGCAGACTGAAATTAATTCAGTACACTGGAACATAAACAGAGTCTGGGGCATGAGCAACAGTCTTAAACATTAGGCTAGGGAGTTAAATAATATCTATACCTTGAAGGTAATGTTCAAGGTCATGCTAAAAGATTTGGATTAGAGGTTGGACTTGAAAAAAAAATGTGAATAAGGCAGTGACATGGTCATAAGTGGGAGTTAGGAGGGAAAAGTCATGAGGAGGACTGGTGACGCAGCATCAGAGCCAGCAGACAATGAAGGGCTCTGCAACAGTCCCAGCAGATATGGAACATGGGGAGATGGCAGTCAGTTGCCTCAAAAGGAAGAAATGACGATGAGATATTTTTAGGAGCTGGGACTGGGTTAAACAAGGGAGAAGGAGTCATCAGGAATGACTTGGGTGTGTGGCTTTGCAACAGGCTGAGGGTCCTGCTGTTCTAGAGAGATGCTAAGGGGCAGCTATGGGGCATGGAGCATCACTTTGGGCATATTGATAATGAAGTGCTGTGGGACATCCGTATGGCTGGATATGGCCAAGTGTAGGTGTAGGTTCCATGCAGCCTGAAGTGTATATCACTTGGGGGATTGCTATGATTTGAAGGTATGTGCTCCTCTGAAATGCATATGTTAGAACTTAAACCCCAAGGTGATGGTATTAAGAGGTTTGGCCTTTGGGAGGTGATTATTAAAACTTGAGGGCTTTTTCCTCATTAATAGGATTAATGCCCTTATAATAGATGTCGCAGAGAGCTGCTGGTATCTTTCCATTTCTTCTGCTGTGTGAGAACCCAGAGCCCATTCTTTTTGCCCTTCTGCCATGTGAGGACACAGCAAGATGGCACCATCTTGGAAACAGACAGCAGGCCTCACCAGACAGCAAATCTGCTGGTGCCTTGGTCTCGCACTTCCCAGTCTCCAGAACTGTGATACATAGTTTATAAGTTACTCAGTCTATGGTATTTTGTTATAGCATCAGGAACAAACTTAGAAAAGGGATCCCTTTTAAGAAAAGGAATCCAAAATTAAGTGTGAGGGAGAATAAGTATTGAGAATAAGAAATCACAAAAATATAGAATTTTTTAAGTTGTAAAATCATATAAAATCACAAAATCCACAAGTTATATTTTTATTAATTAGTTGATACATCTTTATAATGCCTTTTGTCCTACTTTTTTAAGCTTCATTTTTTAGAGTCATATTTTAACTGTTTTGTTATCTACTCACCTCACAAGCTCCTTCATCTTTGTTTTTTTGTGACGCAACGTTACAATATTTTCTATATAGAGAAAAAAAGATAATTTAGTCTTTCCTCTAGCATGGTTCATCCAAACTGGTTTTGAACGACTGATCATTTCAAAAAAGTTTCTTTGGCTTCCTACCTCTATTGGTTATATCATGTAAATTTTTAGAATTTCTGTCCAATTTGAGGAAACATTTATTTCACATCTTAGCTGTTTATACTGCTGCTCTAAGTGTGTGCCCTACAAATGCAAGAGTTATGGTAATCCTAATTTGTTGATTCCAAATATTCCAGATTCCAAAAATTATCTCATGTTTTCATAATTGTTTATCATATATTAATGAGTGTATTCCTGACACAAGAGAAGTTCAGTTTATACAAAGTAATGATGAAAATCAAAGTCCTGTCTGCTTATAATTTTATACATCTAAGTTTCTTTGTTTGTTTGTTTTTGGACAGGGTCTTGCTCTGTCGCTCAGACTGCAGTGCAGTGGTACAATCATGGCTCACTATAACCACGAACTCCTGAGCTCAAGTTATCTTCTGCCTCAGCCTCTTGAATAGCTGGGACTACAGGCACATACCACCACACCTTGCTAATTTTTTGTTATTGGTGGTGGTGGTGGTGAGATAGGATCTCATTTTGTTGCCCTGACTGGTCTGAAACTCCTGGGCTTAAGCAGTCCTCCCACCTCGGCCTCCCAAAGTGTTAGAATTAACAGGCATGAGCCACCAGGCCCAGCCACATGTGATAATTGAAAGAACTTTCCACAGGTTAGCTTCTCCTCTGTTACTCACTACTTACTTACTTCTGGTTCAGTTAAGATCTTTTACCCTACACCTTCACTTCCAGATGCCAAGAGAGTTTTCAGAGCAGGTGGAAAGAGTTTCCTGGGAGCTGGGCCTACATTAGGACTGTTGGCAATAACTTGGAAGTGCTGTGGATAAACAACTGGATACCATTAATTCCAATCTAAAGTATGTCTTAGTCCACTTGGGCTGCTGTAACAAAATGCCATAGACTGGGTTGCTATATACAACAGAAATTTATTTCTCACAGTTCTGGAGGCTGGGAAGTCCAAGATCAGGGCTCTGGTAGGTCCAGTGTATAGTGAGAGCCTATTTTGCATAGACAGCTCTTTTCACTCAAACCTTACATGGTAGAGGGGGCAAGGGCTCTCTCTCAGGCCTCTTTTAGGGTCCCTTCTCATGAGCTAATCACTTCCCAAAGAACTCCCTCCCAATATCATTACCTTGAGGATGAGAAGTTCAACTATGAATTTTGAGGGGACATAAACATTTAGGTCACAGCAATGTATCCTCAACTCAGCTTCCCCTGGGCTGAACCCCAAAAATGTTCATAGTCACTCAATGCCATTGAAGAGGTGGGGAAATGTAACTGATAGAGAATTGAAGTGGAAACAAAAGAAGCCTTAATAAATTGCAGTTAAAATATCTTACTGTATACATTTTACAAAAACATGACTACATGAGCATGTTGCTAAGTGTCCCTCTCAGAGCCATGAGAGGGACACTTAAGCTTCATTAGAATCATGGTCCATCTAACTCTGAAACCTGTGGACAATTTTATATATAGTTGAAGCTGAGAGAAATGATCAGGGCAGTCATTGTAGTTGAATTGCTTAGGTATTTTTTATATTTTTTATGGATTCCTGATGTCCCTTAAACTTTATCACAATACTACTTATGCCTAAGATAGGCCTTTCTTCCAGGACTAAAAATGCAGAGTGAGAAGTGGTTCTTTAAGTTTTTATCTTTATAAAGTCATCCCACCGAACAAAGGCAATTGATTTTGCCTTTGCCTGAACAAAGGCAATTGATTTTGCCTTTGCCTAAACAAAGGATTATGATTAGATCTGTAATCAGCAAGTTAAGGAATTCATATAAAAGTTCATTTTCTAATGGTGTTAAACAAATGAAGTTCTAATTTAACTCACTATTCTGTCATCTGAAATGAAACAGGCCCGAAGATTTAACATCATGAAATACTCTAGTTCATTTTAAATGTTTACTATAATTAACAAATTTCAAAGAGCAAAGCTACAATGACATTTCTCTTAATGCTAAAATGATCTGGAACATAATGTATTCTTTCCTCAAAAATGAGACAAGCACTTCAGAGTGTGGTAGTGCCTGAGGACCTCCTTATGAACATCCCTTAGGTGGCTCTGTGCTGTGCATCATTTTATAGCAGGGATGTGCTGCTGAAGTACAACACATGGCACTATACAAAAGTTCCAAACTATGTCAGTTCCACTCACCAAATACGGAGTGTCTTCTGTTTGCCTGGAATTATCTGAGGACCATTAAAGATACAAAGATGAACTAGACTACCGGTTCTTTTTAATTTTTTTTTTTTTAATTTCCATAGGTTATTGGGGAACAGGTGGTGTTTGGTTACATGAGTAAATTCTTTAGTGGTGATTTGTGAGACTTTGGAGGTTGAGAGAAGGAGCCGAGATAAGAAATAGTGCAACAAATGATTATACTTCCTTCACCCTGATTATCTTCCCTGAGCTGGGTTTTTGAACCAAGTGCAGTGGGGATACAAAGAAAAGAGGTCACATCCAGATGGGACAAAAAGGAAAAGTTTTCATCTGCTGTATCAACAACATTTGATAACATTATTAGAGCCTTTCCTATACCGCAAGCAGTAGCTTAAATAATGGCTACAGAAACAAGATTAAGATACAAGGTGGCCCTTCCATGCTTCAGAATCTAGGTGGGGAGACATACACACAAAAAAATAATTTAAAGAGAAAAATCAACTTGTTCTTAAACAAGACAAAACCAAAACTTCTTCTTAACCCTGGAATCATATTTTCTTTCTACAGCCAATCCCTAAACCAGAGACTCAAAAGGCATGTTGGCTGTGCTATCATGACAAAGGGCCCTTCTAAAATGGGTATGCCGTCATGGTGGCTCAAAGCTCAGATCTAGAGACCACCTGGACTCAAATCTTTTTAACTCCTGGCTCCTGCCTTACCTCATCTGTGACTCTGGGCAATAATTTCATTTCTCTGTGCCTTCTCCACTCAAGTGTTGATAATAATAGTACCCAGTTGTAATGCTTTGATCATAAAATGAGTTATCCATATAACATTTACTTAGCTCAGTGCTTAGCCTGAGGTAAGCTCTTCACACATGATTTCTTTTTCTTAATCTTGTTGATTACTATTTATTCTTACAAAAATAGCTCATGTAGTAGGTACTGGAACAGAAAGTTGCATACATTGGTATGGGGTCACAGGAGAAAGGAAAATAACTCTTGGGAAGGCAGATAAGCTTCATTAATGATGTGATCCCTGCAGTGGGTTTGGAAGGAAAGACGATGCTATCCTTTTAAATGGGAATGAGGGAGAGTGGGACTGGATTAAACATCCATGTAAGGGGAATAGCATATGCAACAGTGCCTATGCAGTGTCTTAAAGGCACCTGGCTTGCTTGGGACTGATGAAAGGAGCTTGTTACAGTTGAATAGAGTGCATATGAAATAATTATTGAAAGATAAGCACAACTTTGGCAAGTAGAGATGGAAGAAGGAAGTCAGTGGGGTGCAGACGACCAGGTGGGTGGCATTCTAGGCAGAAAGAGGGAAACATGGGGAGGGGTGAGAGAACATCCAGAAGTGGGATTTGTCTGGAGGGTAGGGTGGGTACAGGGGGTGAAGGGCTTAGAGGAATGGAAGGAGAGTTGGATTCACATTGTGAAGAGCTCTGGAAACCACCATGGGGAGTTTACCAGCAGCACTTCAAGCAATCCAATGGAAAGAATGGAAGGTTCTTTTTGTTTGATTGAGCAGGGACATGATAGAATCACATTTTCCCTTTATACAGATTAATCTGACAGTACTTTCAGAAAAGATTAGTGTGGGAAGAGAGAGGAGCAAGAATGCCATTTAAAAGACAATTCTCTCTAGGAGTTCATAACATCTAAGTCTGGGACCAACTCTATAAAGCTAAAATCAATAAATTTGTGTGTGTGTGTGTGTGTGTGTGTGTGTGTGTTTAATCCGGAGGCTATGCCATAAGGATATTATGACTGTGATTCCACTAGAGGGTAGTAGAGACAAATTGGTAAAATAGGCTCCTATTTTTCCCTACCTGCTACAGGCCAACTATTTTCTTGTCTATATTTTATATTGGTTGAAAGTTTAATTTAGTTACTCCATGGCTAAGAAAAATATGACAAGTACATTTAGTGGGTTATAGCTCTAGACAGTTTAGTAAGTTCAAGGTATCAATTTTTAGAAGACAATAAAACTGGATTGACAAAATCAGAAAACTGGATGGTCTTTAGCCTTTTTACAATAACCGATGTCTCATTATGACATTGAACTGAAAACCTTCTTTTAAATTGAATGCTGAAAATTACATCCAAATATCTTGTTGATTATATTTAAAAAAAGATTGGTAAAAATTAATTCTGGTGTGCGCTCTTAGTTAAGTAATTTAAGTTGAGAAGGCATTTCTTTGGTATACTCATCTACAGATAATATCCTAAAATAGATACTGCTATATTGTATACATTGCTATATTTTAGCACACACACATACACATATACTTTTGGAAAGTAATAAGCAATAAAGATCTATAATGCATATATTGTTTTGTTTTTCAACTTGTATTTACTGTTAATTTATCATGAGGAAATAATTCTATATGAATAAAACCTCATACTTGAAAAAGTTCATTATAGCATTTTCTAAATTAACAAAAATTTAGAGGCAACCTAGACTCTAATAGGGAAATGGTTAAACAGGAAAATTAGGGTACTTTTCTTAATCAAATACCACATACACAGACATACATACTGTGATAGCAAGTTTATAAAAGCAAGAACTTATACTAAAATAAGTAGATACAGAATTGTTCACTTAGTGTTATGGGATGTGTCATCATTTAAAAACACTTCTTCTATGGGATGTGTCATCATTTAAAAACACTTCTTCTAACTAGTTTTATGTTATTTTTATAATGACCACACACAAAAAGGTTAATATACTGTCAATAATATTTTACTTACAATTTCAAGACGTTGTCACTTAGTTAACACCTTACAACTTTTCAGTCCAAAGATCACTATGATATATTAACACTTTAATCTGAGTAACTCTCTTTGATTACTTCATTTTTTTTTTTTTTTTTTTTTTTTTTTTAGACAAAGTCTCCTTTTATTGGCAGGTTGGAGTGCGGTGGCGTGATCTCGGCTCACTGCAACCTCCGCCTCCCGGATTCAAGCAGTTCTCCTGCCTCAGCCTCCCAAGCAGCTGGGAGTACAGGTGTGTGCCACCATGCCTGGCTAAATTTTGTATTTTTCGTAGAGACGGGGTTTCACCATGTTGGCCAGGATGGTCTTGATCTCTTGACCTCGTGATCTGGCCTCCCAAAGTGCTGGGATTACAGGGGTGAGCCACCATACCCGACCACTTTATATTGTTAAAAGGAAGCAAAGGAAGGAAGGAAGGGAGGGATGGAGGAAGGAACTGAGACTCCTAGAATGCATCTGTTATTATATCTACAATGAAATATCTCTGGGGTAAGCTATAGTATTTAAAAAGATTTATTAAGTACCTTCCTCAATAGCTTAAGGAAAGGAGTGCAAAGAGGCCAGCAGAGCAAACAGAATTCTGAAATGGAATTTGTCCATATACCAGAAGTACAATGTATTACCAAATTTTAAATGGGTGTGTCCTCCTGCAGGAAGTAGAAGCTTCGTAAACTTGTTCAGTCATGAAAACGCTGAAGTTGAACATCCTCTTCCATCTTTAAAAATATAACAGGCCGGGTGTGGTGGCTCATGCCTGTAATCCCAGCACTTTGGGAGGCCAAGGCAGGCGGCTTGAGGCCAGGAGTTCAAGACTAGCACGGCCAACATGGTGAAATCCCAACTCTACAAAAAGTGTAGAAATTAGCCAGGTGTCGTGGCGGGCACCTGTAATCCCAGCTACTCAGGAGATTGAGGTAGGAAAATTGCTTGAACACCGGAGGTGGAGGTTGCAGTGAGCTGAGATTGCACCATTGCACTCCAGCCTGGGCGAGAGAGTGAGACTCTGTCTCCAAACAACAACAACAAAAACATAACAAAACTCCAAACTAAAACTAAATTCATCTTCATTCTAATGGCTTCTAAACACTCTCAAAGGCAGTACGCATAGAATTATAGAATAATAAAATGTTAGAGTTGTTGGAACCTTAGAAATCACCTAATGAAAAGTACTCTAATTTTCCTAATGAAAAGGGAAGAGAGTCTTAAGGAGTGTTACATTCCTTACATTTTTAGAGCAACATGTACTTACTAAATTTGTTTTGTTATTTAAGCTTCTGATAATAGTGTAATTTTGTCAGTAAGTAGGATGTGTGCGTGTGTATATGTGTGTGTGTGTGTTTCTGTGTGTAGGTAGGTACGTAGATAGAAAAAGAAATCAGTTAAATGTTTCAAGATGGTAATAATAACCATCTTTTATGATATTTAGAATTGTGCCAGGTACTATTCTAAGTACTTTAAATCGACTATCTTTAAAGATGCAACAATTCTGCTGGTGCAGAGCCAGCTTCAGATGAGGAAACTGACATCTCAAGAGTTTAGATAATTTGTGCAGTGCCAGATGGCTAGCAAGGGGCAGAATGAACACTTGAACCCAGGATTTTTCCTGACTTCAAAGCCGAGCTTCTCTACCTGCCCGCAATGTTCCACTTATGTGCCATAAAACAAATACATGGCACTCTATTCAGATGATAAATTACTTGAAATATTATTAATATTAATTTTGATATTTAGAAATAACATATTTTGTCCTCTTATACTGTTGTGTCTGAATGATAATTACATTCTCACCAATATCTCCCTAAATCACAGTAGAAGTGTGTCATTTTCTTTAAATAAGAAAGTGATTAGAGAAGGTTGAATCATTGGTTAATAGTAGAGTATTTAAAATAGTTGTTCATTATTCTTGGAACATCACAATCATTAGCTTCAGATGAAATGGATGAGACACTTTAGAAGTCATTCTTGCATAGCTATAGGTACAGGCTAATCACTAGAATTTTCCACTTAAGATACATAGTTGTTTATTTTCACTGCTTTTGTGGGAGTAGGCAGGGGGTGACGTAAGAACACAGAAGTGGACTAATGTAATCCTTGGTTCATGACACATTGTCACTATTGGTGCATTTACAGGCATCCTTATTTATATAATTATTAATTTATAGAAATAATGTAATAAACACCCATGAAACCCTAAGCCAACATTAAAACTGGATACGGAACAATAATTTATGTGTGTGTGCTCCTCTTTGCATCATCTCATTTGACCACTGCCCAAACCTCAGGTAACTGCTGTCATCTTGAATCATCATTCCTTTGCTTACCTTTTTATTTAGTTTTGTCTTATGTGTATAGTTTTAAGAATGTAGAGTCTTAAGAAGTCCCCTCGAATTTTATTTAAAATTTTTTAAACCTGAAAATAGTTGAGAGTAGTAGCAATAAAACTCATACACCCTTACCCTAGATTCCCCAATTATCATTTGACCAAATTTGATTTTTCTTCTCTTCTCTTCTCTTCTCTTCTCTTCTCTCCTCTCCTCTCCTCTCCTCTCCCCTCCTCTCCTCTCCCCTCTCTCCTCTCCTCTCCTCTCTTTTCTCTTCTCTCTTCTGTCATTCTTCTTCCTTCCTCTTCCTCCTCCTCCTTCTTCACCTTCTCTTTGTCTTTCTTTGCTCTCATCTTCTTCTTTTCTCTATTCCCACTTCCTGAACCATTTTGAAGTAAATTACAGACATCATGGCTTCCTCAAATGACTCACTTGCATTTCTTGAGAATGATGTTTTCCTATATAACCAAACACCACTATCAAAACCTAAGGAAAGTAACACTAATTCCATAATACTCTCTATTATCCACTTTCAAATATCCATAATTTTCCAAAAAGTCTTTTAGAATCTGTTTATTATATCTCTAATTCTATTTTAATAGTTTTCCATCTTCTGTTTTGGGTTTTGTGAGAATATAATTAAGCTGGTTATTCCAAAACGGTTCCCACGTGGTACATTTATCTGATAATTTCTTCTTGGGGTCATTTAACTTGTTTCAATATCCCTGTATTGCATACAATATTTTCTGTATTGTATATTGGTCTGGTACATTTGATTAAGTTCAGGTTATGCATTTTTGGTAAGGATACTTAATAGCGAAGTCGTGCATTTCACATTGTATTCTGTCGAGAGGGACATGATTCAGGTGGCCCACTTCACTTAATTGTAACTTTTAATTAAATCTTTTCATTTTAGGCTGGACATGGTGGCTCACACCTGTAATCCCAGCATTTTGGAAGATCAAGAAGGGCAGATCACTTGAGCCCAGAAGTTTGAAACCAGCCTGGGCAACATCATTAAGCCCTATCTCTACAAAAAATACAAACAAATTAGCTGGGTGTGGTGGTATGTGCCTGTAGTCCCAGCTACTTGAGAGGCCGAAGTGGGAGGATTGCTTGAGCTCAGGAGTTTGAGACTGCAATGAACCATGATCGTGCCACTGCACTCTATCTTGGATGACAAAGCGAGACACTGTCTCAAATAAAATAAAATTTTTAAATATACATTTTTTCCACTTTATAGTTGTGTGCATAAATTCTTTAACACTCTTCCACTCATGAGGTGGATCTTAATTCTTCTCCCTCTAGCCACTATGCCATGAGAACACTTGGGCCATCGTTGGAGTGGCCTTTGGATGAGAAACTAGTCTCCTTCCAAGAGCCAGCAATGAACTAGTTCTGCTAGTGAATGAGCTTGGAAGTGGATATTGTGCCAATATTTGGTTATTAAGTTATATTTTTCTTTTTTTTTTTTTCTTTTTTTTTTTTTTTTTTTGTTGAGACGGAGTCTTGCTCTGTCGCCCAGGCTGGAGTGCAGTGGCCGGATCTCAGCTCACTGCAAGCTCCGCCTCCCGGGTTTACGCCATTCTCCTGCCTCAGCCTCCTGAGTAGCTGGGACTACAGGCGCCCGCCACCTCACCCGGCTAGATTTTTGTATTTTTAGTAGAGACGGGGTTTCACCATGTTAGCCAGGATGGTCTCGAACTCCTGACCTCGTGATCCACCCGTCTCGGCCTCCCAAAGTGCTGGGATTACAGGCTTGAGCCACCGCGCCCGGCCTAAGTTATATTTTTCAAGAAATTTTTCCATTGGGTACAATTTTTCAAATTGTTGGTATATCGGTGATAATAGAATTCTCTTATTACATTTTATATCTCCAGCAGGTCTATACATTGTTTTAATTCATGATACTATTTATTTGTGACTTTTCTCCTTTTTCTAGTACAATCTTGCCAACAGGTTATCTTTGTTTGTTTTTTCTTATTGTTGTTTTTTGAGACAGAGTCTAGCTCTGTTGCCCAGGCTAGAGTGCAGTGGCACTATCTTGGTTCACTGCAACCTCTGCCCCCAGGTTCAAGTGATTTCATGTCTCAGCCTCTTGAGTAGCTGGGATTACAGACACATGCCACCACACCTGGCCTGATTATTTTGGAAGAACCAATGTTTGCCTTTGTTAACGTTCTCCATTGTATCTATAATTTTATATTTCATTAATTTCTGCCTCTATTTGTATTATCTCTTTCCTCCTACACATTAAATTTAGTATCTTGGCTTTCCTAATATAAGTATTAACATCTAAAATGTCCCTTGCTGTATACTATGAGATTTGATATACAAGGTTTTAACTTTTTGAATGTATAGAGACAGTAAAAATGAATGTTTAAATATCATTATCTGCTAATTCTGACATCTGTATCAGTTCATCTTCCTTCTTAGTTGATTTTTCTCTTCATTATTGGTTGTATTTTTCTGTTTCTTTGCATGCCTCTAATTTCTGTTTCTTTGCATGCAGTATTTTTACTGCATCAGCCTTTACTTTTACCTTGTTGGGGGCCAGATCCTTTTGTATTGCTATAAATATATCTGAACTTTGTTCTGAGGTGCAGATTAAGCTCCTTGGAAACATTCTGATCCTTTCCAGTCCTGCTTTTATGATTTGTGATAGAACAAATAGAAGCAGAGCTGTGTTTAGTCTAGAGCTAATTATTCCCCATGTCTGAGGCAAGACCCTCCTGGTTACTCTTTTGGTTGTCCCAGAAATTATGAGTTTTTCTACTCTGGTAGGCAGAGGTAGACACTGTTCCTGGCCTTGAGTGAGTAGCAAGTACTAATCCCTTTAATCTTTTGGGGTAGCTGTAAGGGAGGAGACCGCCCGTCATATTGTCATATGCCCAATTTCTGCCTCCAAAGAAAGAAAATGTAAAAACTGAAAGGCAAAAATGAAATCCACAAGCAGACAGCCCGGCACCACACCCTGGGCCTGGTAGTTAAAGATCGACCCCTGACCTAATCGGTTATGTTATCTATAGATTACACACATTGTATAGAAATGCACTGTGAAAATCCCTATCTTGTTTTGTTACGATCTGATTACTGGTGCATGCAGCCCCCAGTCACGTACCCACTGCTTGCTCAATCGATCACGACCCTCTCACGTGGACCCCCTTAGAGTTGTGAGCCCTTAAGAGGGACAGGAATTGCTCACTCGGGGAGCTCGGCTCTTGAGACAGAAGTCTTGCTGATGCCCCCGGCTGAATAAACCCCTTCCTTCTTTAACTTGGTGCCTGAGGAGTTTTGTCTGTGGCTCGTCCTGCTACATTTCTTGGTGCCCTGACTGGGAAGCGAGGTGAATGGTGGATGGTTGAGGCAGCTCCTTAGGTGGCTTAAGCCTGCCCTGTGGAACATCCCGCAGGGGACTCCAACCAGCCCAGCGATGCAGATCCTGAGAGAGCTCCTGGGTAGGCATTTGCCCTGGTAGCACGCCTTGCCAGAGCAGTGTGTGGCAGGCCCCCGTGGAGGATCAACACAGTGACTGAACACCAGGAAGGAACGGGCACTTGGAGTCTGGACATCTAAAACTTGGTAAGACTAGTCTTTGAAACTTGCCCACTCGGTTTGAGTGGAGGTGTAGCCTGATCACCCATGGTGTGCCTTTATCGGCACTTCAATTTTGGTTTTGGTTTTGGTTTTGACCTGGTTTGAATTGCTTGACAGGATTGGTCTTGGGAACTTGCCTACTCCATTTGAGTGGAAGCATGGCCTAATCACCCATAGTGTGCCTGTACTGGCACTTTGGTTTTTGTTTTTGATTTGGATTGCTTGATAATTTGGTTTTGGTTTTGACCTGGCTTGGATTTCTGGATACTCTGATTTTGGTTTCGATTTTGGTTTGATGCAAACTGCAAAAGTGTGTGTGTGCCCTTTTTACCCGTTCTTTGTTTTGTGGTGTGCGTGTGGTGCAAGCATGGTGTTTTGTCTCAAAGAAGCATGGGTCAGGCACAAATAAGCCCACCCTACTAGGAACTATGTTGAAAATTTTCAAAAAAAAAAGAATTTAAGGGAGACTATGGAGTACTATGACACCAGGAAAACTTAAAACTTTTTGTAAGATAGACTGGCCAGCATTAGAGGTAGGCTGGCCAGTAGAAGGAAGCCTGGACAGGTCCCTTGTTTCAAAGGTATAGCACAAGGTAACCTGTAAGCCTGGGAACACAGACCAATTCCAGTACATAGACACTTGGTTACAGCTGGTTTTAGACCCCCCACTCCCAGCACACAGTGGTTGAGAGAACAGTAGCTTAAGTGCCCGGCAGAGGCAAAGAAAGACCAGCAGAAAGAGAGAAAGGAAAGAGACAAAGAGGAAAAGAGGCAAAGAGAGAGGAAGAGACAGACAAAGAGTTAAGGAGAGAGAGAGAGAAAGAGAGAGGCAGAGAGAGAGAAGAAGAGACAGAGGCAAAAGGAAAGTCAAAGAGAGAGAGACAAAAAGAGAGAAAGAAAGAGAGACACAAGTAGTTAAGAAAAAAAAAGTGTACCCTATTCCTTTAAAAGCCAAGGTAAATTTAAAACCTGTAATTGATAATTGAAGGTATTCTCCGTAACCCTATAACACTCCAATACCACTTTGTTGTCAGTGTAAACAAGGGCATATCCTGAAAGCACTGAAGCCTTCCTATCAAAAATCCTTAACCCAGTAACACATGGATGGCCCAAATGCATTCAATCTGTAGGGGCAACTGCTTTGCTAACGACAACAACAACAACAAAGTAAAAAAAAATAACTTTTAGAGTAAACCTCATTGTAAGCACATTTCACCAGTTCCGAAGTATCCAAAAAAACAAAAAGAAAAGGAAAAAAAAAGGGGGATGGAATTTATATAAAACCAGTATTGTATTGTAAGTTCTTGTCCTGAAATAAATTAACCGGTTGTTTAAAGAAAGAAATATCTGTAATAAGTCAGAAAGTTAAGGCATGTCGAAGAATTGTCTGTGAAAGTCATGAAAGAGAAAAATGTTATAAAAAAGAATTTATGCAAAAAATATTGTATAATTTAAAAGTAACTAGGCCTCCTGAATGTAAAACTATTGAAAAAAATTTATGTGCAAAGTGTATAAGGAAAGTAAAATATATCTTTGGTAAAAAGATTATAAGGCAACATAAGAATGTACATTTTTACCTACATTAAAAAGTTAAAAAAAGAATTATTGTTTTGAAGGTTTAAGCAAGTTTTAAAATGTTAATTGTAAAGAAAATTCTGTGTGTAAACATATTAGCTAAAGTTAAAGAAGTATCATCCAGTTTTTCTGTGAATTGGACCTTAAAGTAAAAGCATAACAGGTTTTTCTTAAAGCACTAACCTGCTCTTTAGCAAAAATTATAAAAGGTTAAAAAGAGTCTATAAAATCTTACCTCATGGTCAAACATTAAAATTTAGATAAATATGTCTACAAGGTTTTATTAAAATTAGGTTTAACATTAATAACACACCAATATAAAATAAAATTTAGCTTATCTGGTATAAAAGTCATATGAGAAGCATTGTTAAATGTAAAATGGTATTTGGCTTTCTTTGGTTTAAAAACTAATAAAAATAGGTGCTAAAGGAAATTTCTCAGTAAAAAGGCACTAAGGACTATCAAGTCCACTGTCAAGGTCCCCACATTTAAAACAAAAGGTCAATTTCTTAAAAATTATATACTTGGTTTATCTTCCACTTTCCTTTCTCTCAAAAACTAAAATTCTTTTAGCAGATACCACCCCTAGAATTTCCAGTAAACCAGCACCAGCCTGAAGATCATGTTCTCATCAAAGGGTGGAAAGAAGAAAAACTTGAGCCAGCCTGGGAAGGACCCTACCTTGTGCTGCTAGCCACCAAGACTGCTGTTCGTACAGCAAAAAAAAAAAAAAAAAAAAAAAAAAAAAAAAAAAAAAAAAAAAAAAAGAAGAAGAAGAAGAAGAAAGGATGGACTCATCACACCCAAGTCAAGAAAGCGCCACCCACTCCAGAGTTGTGGGCCATAGTCCCAGGATAAAACCCTACCAAACTAAAGCTAAGAAAAATTTAACTCTTTTCATCTATTCTATTACTCCTTCTTCTTTCCTTGTTCTATTGCTAACCGTCTAGTTATTAACATAACCAAGTCAAGTTCGCCTCAAACTATTGTATTTAATGCTTGCCTTGTTATACCCTGTAAGGACTTGCCAAGTCAAAGACAGGTTTCTACTTCAGAAAAGTACTTCTCTACCTCCCGACTCTTCTCAGACTGGGCATTAGCAAACTAGGACCATTTAATTCAGGGAGATTTCAATAAAGACCCCAGTGCCAAACAGGAGTCTTGCCCCCCGATGTAGAGCTTTCATGCCATAGTTGGTCCAACGTTCTGTGGACCACTAAACAGCAAGGATGGACTGCCCCAACTGGTTTTTGTAATTTCCTAAAATCATACATTCATTTTACTAGAGGATCATAGAAGTTAAAGACTTAAAATAAACTTTAGCGATTAAGACAGAATACCAAGATGCAAATGCCTGGTTAAAATGGATCAAATATTCCATCTGCACGTTAAACAAGCAATTGTTATGCTTGTGCACATGGCAGGCCAGAGGCCCAGACTGTCCCCCTTCCACTAAGGTAGTCCTCTAGTTGACCAGGCGTAGGCTGCATGGTAGATCTTTTCTAGGATTCTACAGCCTGGAGTAATAAGTCATGCCAAGCTCTCTCTGTTATATCCCAAAGTCCGGCACCCTCCGGGTCAGCCCCCGAGGGCCATCCAGCTTCCATCTCCCAACATTAAGTTCACTTCGTGTCTCTCACGACAGGGAGGAAACTTAGCATTCCTTGGAGACCTGAAAGGATGCAGTGAGCTTAAGAATTTTCAAGAGCTTAACAGTCAGTCAGCCCTTGTTCATCCCCGCGCAGATGTGTGGTGGTATTGTGGTGGACCTTTACTGGACACTCTGCCGAATAACGGAAGTGGCACTTGTACTTTAGTCCAATTGGCTATCCCTTTCACCCTGGGATTTCATCAACCAGAGGGAAAAAAATAAGACATCGTAAAGCAAGAGAAGCCCCTTATGGGTCTTTCAACTCTCACGTCTATTTAGATGCAATTGGAGTCCCACTAGGAATACCAGATCAATTTAAAGCTTGAAATCAAATAGCTGCAGGATTTGAGTCAATATTTTGCTGGGTGACAGTTAATAAAAATGTAGATTAGATAAACTACATCTATTACAATCAACAGCAATGAGCTTTTCATGAGTTGAAAGAAAAACTCATGTCGGCCCCAGCCCTGAGGCTACCTGACCTGACAAAACTCTTTACACTCTATGTGTCAGAAAGAGAAAAAATGGCAGTTGGAGTTTTAATCCAGACTGTGGGGCCCTGCCCAAGGCCAGTGGTCTATCTCTCAAAACAACTAGACAGGGTTTCCAAAGGCTGGCCCCAAGGTCTAAGGGCCCTAGCAGCAAAGGCCCTGTTAGCACAAGAAGCAGATAAACTAACCCTTAGGAAAACCTGAATATAAAGACCCCTCATGCTGTGGTAACTTTAATGAATATCAAAGGACATCATTGGTTAACAAATGCTAAATTAACCAAGTACCAAAGCTTGCTATGTGAAAATCCCCACATAACCATTGAAGTTGCAACACCCTAAACCCCACCACCTTGCTCCCGGTATCAGAGAGCCCAGTTGAACATAACTGTGTAGAGGTTTTGGACTCAGTTTATTCTAGCAGGCCCAACCTCCAAGACCATCATTAAACATCAGTAGAATGTGAGCGTTACATGGACGGGAGCAGTTTCACCAATCCCTGCAAAGTGACTCTGAAGAAGACGACAAGCCCTGCTCCAGTCACACCCGGAAGCGGACTGGTCCACACACGGCCGAAGCATGAGGAAACTCATCTTAGGACTCATTTTCCTTAAAATTTGGACTTTTATAGTAAGGACTTCAACTGACCTTCCTCAGACTGAGGACTGCTCCCAGTGTATACATCAAGTCACTGAGGCAGGACGAAAAGTTTCTATGGTCCTGTTATTTTATGGTTGTTATAAGTATACTAGGACTCTAAAAAGAACTTGTTTGTATAATGTTATTCTACACAAGATATGTAGCCCAGGAAATGACCAACCTGATGTGTGTTATGACCCATCTGAGCCTCCCATGACCACAGTTTTTAAAATAAGATTAAGGACTGAGGACTGGCGGGGACTCATAAATGATATGAGTAAAGTGTTAGCCAAAACAGAAGAAAAAGGGATGCCCAAACAAGTCACCTTAAAATTTGATGCCTGTGCTGTCATTAATAGTAGTAAGTTAGGAATAAGGTGTGGTTCTCTTAATTAGAAAAGAGGCTATATGGCAGAAAATAAGTACATCTGTCATAAATTAGGACTGTGTGGAAATAAATGTAAATACTGCTCTTGTGTCATTTAGGCCACTTCAATAAAAAGAAAAATGAAAAGGATCCAGTCCACCTTCAGAAAGGAAAAAATGACCCTTCCTGTACTAAGGGACAATGTAACCCCTTAGAGCTAGTAATAACCAATCCCCTTGATCCTTGCTGGAAAAAAGAGGAATGTGTGACCTTAGGAATTTACTGGGTCAGACTGGATCCTCGAGTAAATATCTTGGTTCGAGAAGTTTGCAAACGCTCTCCTGAGCCAGTGTTTCAAACTTTTTATGATGAACTAAATGTGCCAGTACCAGAAATTCCAGGAAAAACAAGAAATTTGTTTTTGCAATTAACAGAGTATGTAGCCCAGTCTCTCGAGGTCACTTCATGTTATGTATGTGGAGGAACTGTAAAAGATCAATGGCCGTTGGAAGCCCAAGAATTAGTATGTACAGACCCAGTTCCTGATGAATTCTCAGCTCAAAAGAATCACTCTGATAATTTCTGGGTCCTAAAAGCCTCAATTATTGGACAGTATTGCATAGCTAGAGAAGGAAAAGGATTCACTCACCCTGTAGGACGACTTAGTTGTCTGAGATAGAAACTGTATAATGGTACCACAAAAACAGTCACTTGGTGGAGTTCAAATCACACAGAGAGAAATCCGTTTAGTGAATTCCCAAAGTTGCAGACCGTGTGGACCCACCCAGGAGTCCCATCGGGAATGGACAGCCCCCACTGGATTATACCAGATATGTGGGCATAGAGTTTACGCCAAATTACCTGACCAGTGGGCAGGTAGTTGTGTTATTGGCACTATTAAACCATCTTTCTTCCTACTGCCCATAAAAACAGGAGAACTCCTAGGCTTCCCGGTCTATGCTTCCCGTGAAAAGAGAAGCACAGCTATAGGAAATTGAAAAAATGATAAATAGCCCCCTGAGAGAATCATACAATATTATAGGCCTGCTACTTAGGCACAAGACATCTCGTGGTGATACCAGACCCCCATTTACATGATCAAATGAATCATACCATTACAAGCTGTCTTAAAAATAATCACTAATAAAACCAGCAGAGCCTTGACTATTCTGGCCCAGCAAGAAACTCAGATGAGAAAGGCTATCTATCAAAATAGATTAGCTCTTGACTACTTGCTAGCAGCTGAAGGAGAGGTCTATAGGAAATTTAACCTTACTAATTGCTGCCTACACATAGATAATCAAGGGCAAGTACTTGAAGACAGAGATATGACAAAACTGGCACATGTGCACCAGTGCAAGTGTGGCATGGATTTGATCCTGGGGCCATGTTAGGAGAATGGTTCCCAGCGCTTGGAGGATTTAAAACTCTTATAATAAGAGTTATAATAGTAATAGGAACCTGCTTACTGCTCCCTTGTTTTCTACCTGTATTTCTTCAAATGATAAAAAGCTTCATTGCTACCTTAGTTCACCAAAATGCTTCAGCACAGGTGTACTATATGAATCACTATTGATCTGTCTTGTGAGAAGACATGGGTAGTAAAAATGAAAGTGAGAACTCCCACTATTGAGTGAGAGTC
Organism: Rhinopithecus roxellana; assembly: GCF_007565055.1. NCBI lineage: Eukaryota > Metazoa > Chordata > Mammalia > Primates > Cercopithecidae > Rhinopithecus > Rhinopithecus roxellana. Next base: position 99,301,129 of record NC_044559.1, on the reverse strand, counting down.
TCAAAGTGAGGGAATAAGGGAGGAGACCACCCCTTATATTGTCTTACGCCCAAAGAAAAAGTAAAAACTAAAAGGCAGAAATGAAATCCATGAGCAGACAGCCCGGCACCACATCCTGGGCCTGGTAGTTAAAGATTGACCCCTGACCTAATTGACTATGATATCTATAGATTACAGACATTGTATAGAAATGCACTGTGAAAATCCCTATCCTGTTTTGTTCCGATCTAATTACCGGTGCACACAGCCCCCAGTCACGTACCCCCTGCTTGCTCAATCAATCACGACCCTCTCACAAGGAGCCCCTTAGAGTTGTGAGCCCTTAAGAAGGACAGGAATTGCTCACTCAGGGAGCTCGGCTCTTGAGACAGGAGTCTTGCTGATGCCCCTGGCCGAATAAACCCCTTCCTTCTTTAACTCAATGTCTGAGGAGTTTTGTCTGTGGCTCACCCTGCTACAGCTATATTAGTTAGGCTCTTCCAGAGAAACAGAACCAATAGGATGTGTATGTGTGTGTTTGTGTGTGTGTGTGTGTGTGTGTGTGTATGTGTGTGTGTATCACAAGGAACTGGCTCATATAACTATGGAGGCTGAAATGGCTCAGGATCTGCAGCCAGCAAAGCTGGAGACACAAAAGAGCCAACAGCATAATTTCCAGTCTGAAAGCCAGAAGGGGGTTCTACAACGAAGAAGAGCTGATGTTTCAGTTTGAGTCCAAAAGCAGAAGACTGATGTTCCAGTTCAGGTAAGAGAAATTCCCTTTTACTCAACCTTTTGTTCTAGCCAGGACTTACACTGATTGGATGAGGCTCAACCTCTCCCTACATTAGGGAGGGCCTTTACCCAGACAATCAATTCAGATGTTAATCTCATCCAAAAACACTCTCACAGACACACCTAGAAGAATGTTTAACCAAATATTGGGCACCCCATGGCTCAGTAAAGTGGACACATGAAATTAACCATTACAATGGTTCTTTTCCTGCCCTCTGTAGTTCATTCACCTGAATTCTCAAGGGAGACCAGCTTCACATTTGCAGGGGCTTCTGTGCTTTCCTTCCCAGGACTCTGTCCTGTGAATGCTAGACTTTTGGTTTGTCTCTCTGGAGTCTCAGCTTTGTCTCTTCAACTCAGAGATTTTACTGGCTCTGCCTGGGTCCCCTTCCTGCACCAGGCTGTCTCAAGGCAGTGAACTGGGGCAATCACTGGGCTTACCCCATTTGATTCTCATCTCTCATGGATCACTGTCTTAAATTGCCTGATGTCGAGTGTTTTGAAAAGTATTGTCTCACATATTTTGTCTATCTTATTATTTTGTATAATTCTTTGAGGTGGTAGGGAGGGGAATAAATTCAGTACCTGTCACTCCAGGCTTCCAAGCAGAAACACCTATAGTATCCTACATTTTATTTTCAAATTTCCAGTATAATTTTTTTCCTTTAACCCAGGGTTATTTAGAAGTATGTTTTTAAAACTTGTAAATGTTCTTTATTTATCATTTTAAAATTATTTAAATTTAAAACAGAATTTTATATATGTCCATTAAGTTCAGGCTTATTATTTGTATTACTCATATCTCTTTATCACTGTTGAATTTTTCTTTTAATTTTCAATCCTTGTTTGGTTGAAAGCTCTGTTGAACTTCTGACAGCCTCATCTATCAATAGTTAAGACAAATGTGTTGAAATCTCTCATTATGATAGTTGAATTTATTAATTTCTACCTGCAGTTGTTCTATCAAATTTTGCTTTATATTTTAAAGAATATTTTATTGTGCAGCAATATATTTAGTATTTCTATAACTTCTTGGGGAATTGAACTTTTAATCATTAAGTAGCAATCATCTTTTTTCTTAATAATGCTTTTGTTCTTAAAGCCTAAATCAGAATTGTCTGATGGAAATATGTGAGGCATATGTGTACTTTCAAATTTTCTTGGAACCATACTATAAAGGTAAAAAGAAACAGGTGAAGTCAATTTTAATATTACTTTTTTTTTTTAAATTTTGAGACAGAGTCTCACTCTGTCACCCAGGCTGGAGTGCAATGGCATGATATCGGCTCACTGCAACCTCTGCCTCCCAGGTTCAAGCAATTCTCCTGCCTCAGCCTCCTGAGTAGCTGGGACTACAGGCATGTGCCATCACGCCCGGCTAATTTTTTTTTTTGTATTTTTAGTAGAGACATGTTTTCACCATGTTGGCCAAGCTGGTCTCAAACTTCTGACCTCAGGTAATCTGCCCACCTCGGCCTCCCAAATGCTGGGATTACAGGCATGAGCCACCGTGCCTGCCAATGATACATTTTATTTAACTCAATATATTCAAAACACTATCACTTAAACAGATAATTAGTTTAATAATAATTAATGAGATGTTGTATATTCTCTATATGTTGTGGTATTTGAAATCTGGTATGTATCGTACACTTAAAGCACATCTCAATTTACACTAGCCTGGAGTGTGGTCAGTGCCTACCTTATTGGACAGTGCAGTTCTACATAGCTGTATCAGCTTACATTTAGTTAACGTTAGTCTGTTACTTTTTTTTTCCATCTTGTATTTGAAACTGTATTCTCAAGCTCTGTATCCTTGTAAAAGGCACGTGCATTATTTTATGGACTCTAAGATAAATATCAAATCTGGCATTGGGACAACTTTGAAATCAAGATGCATCTTATAATTAATGGAATGTTATAATCTCTGTCAGCCGAGTGGCATTTGTGACATAGTTGTCATTGCCTGTACATGCACAAGCATCATAGTTGTCATGGCCTGTACATGCACAAGCACATCAAAACTTGAAGAATGGGTGTCAGTGGTTTGGCATCAAACTTCAGAAGAGCATATGGGACTCTTTTAGCCCCTAAGCTTCAAATGGTTGTGGGAAAGGAGTGGAGAAAGGTGTGAATCCAGTATGTTTGGCAACATTCATAAAGCAAGAATAAACAAAATAATTAGCTCTACGTAATCGCAAGGTTGTCTAAAGAGCACAGGACCAATGGTTTTTAGTTATTTTATGGATTATTTTAGGAGTTGCTGAATCGCCAATGCTCTTGATAACATGAACAATAATAATGAGAAATAAAAAGGTGATTCATGAGAGCTGAGTGGATGTGATGAAATTTTACACTTCAATTAATTTTTTTTTTTGCTTCTATTTTACTTACTTTCTTTAAAAAAAAAAAATAGAGACGAGGTCTCCCTATGTTGCCCAGGCTGATCTCAAACTCCTGAGTTCAAGCAGTCCTTCTGCCTCAGCCTCCCAAAGTGCTGGATTACACAGGCGTGAGCCACCGCATCCAGCCCCAGCTTCTATTTCACTTTCTATGCATACATTAGTTATATATGATTATTATATATGTCTAAGTATATCTAAAAAAACCCTTTAAGCTAGCATAAAATGAAGTTTAACTGATCAGAAAGCTTTTGTCATAATTAATTGATAGCATTTCTTCTTTACCCCTTAGATTTACATAATATAAATCTTACATTCTATGACATGTTAGATTTGATGAAGTAAGGTTTCTAGGCCTCAGTTCTGCTTTTAGACAATGTGACCATCTCTTTTAATTAGTATGTTTTGTCCACTTAAATTTATTGTAATTATTAATATATGTAATTATTTCTATAATCATAGTTTATAATTTAAATACATAACACTTTTTCAGTGTTCCTTTTTTAGTCCTCTTTTTATATATCTTTCCATTTTGGCAGGTCCTCACATCCCTTAATATATAAAATACTAAATTTGGGGCATTTGTAGATATTTCTCTCTCTCTCCCTCCCTCTACTGTACAGATATATAGTAGGCAGAATCACAGCCTTTCAAAGATAATTATATTCTAATCTCTGGGACCTACGAATATGTCACTTTACAAGGCAAAAAAGTCTCTGCAAATGTGATCAAGGTTAAGGACCTTGAGGACAGGGAGAGTGTCCTGAATTATCCAGGTGGGCCCAATCTAATCACAAGCATCTTTAAAAGTAGGAGAAGGGGTCAGAGAGTCAAAGCCAGAGGTGACCATTTTGAAGAAGGATTGGAAAGAATCAAAGTTGCTACCTTGCAAATGGAGAACAGGGCCATGAGCCAAGGAATGGGACAGCCTCTAGAAGCTGGAAAAGGCAAAGAAATGGATTCTCCCCTAAAGCAGGGGACCCCAACCCCCTGGGCCACACTGTGGCCAGTTAGGAACCAGGCTGCACAGCAGGAGGTGAGCAGTGGGGAGACAGCATTACCACCTGAGCTCCACCTCCTGTCAGATCAGCGCTGGCATTAGATTCTCATAGGAGCACGAACCCTATTGTGAACTGTGCATGCAAGGAATCTAGGTTGCATGCTCCTTATGAGATTCTGAGGTGGAATGCTTGAGAATCTTGTGTGGAACCGTTTCATCTCAAAACCAACTCCCTACCCACCTCCATCCATGGAAAAATTGTCTTGCATGAAACCAGTCTCTGGTGCCAAACAGGTTGAGGACTGCTGCCCTAGAATCTCCAGAAAGGAACGATACCATTCTCATTCCTTGATTTCAGCCCAGTAAGACTTGCATTGGACTTGATCCCACAGAACTGAAAGGTAATACACTGGTGGTGTTTTTAAGTCACCAGTTTTGTGTTAATTTGTCACAGTAGTAATAGAAAACTCAGGTAGAAGTTTTAAACACCACAAACTTTACCCAGTATTTGAAGACCTTTACTTCATATATATCTTTCATATTTTCTAGACTTGTCTTTTACTTGAGTGCTTTATCTATAATTGTTCTTAGGGTAGAATTTTGCACGATAAGTTTTTTGAGGTCTTTTATGCTTGAAAATATTTTGCCAGATCCTTATATTTTAGCTGTGTAAAAAATTCTAGGTCCTGATTCATTATTCCCTTTTTTTCTTTTAAGACAGAGTCTCGCTCTGTTGCCAGGCTAGAGTGCAGTGGCGCGATCTCGGCTCACAGCAACCTTGGCCTCCCGTGTTCAAGCAATTCTCGTGTGTCAATCAACCTTCAGAGTAGAGGGGATTACAGGCATGCGCCACCATGCCCAGCGAATTTGTTTTTTTTTTTGTATTTTTAGTAGAGATAGGGTTTCACCATGTTGCCCAGGCTGTTCTTGAACTCCTGGCCTCAAGTGATCTGCCCGCCTTGGCCTCCCAAAGTGCTGGGATTACAGGTGTGAGCCACCATGCTGGCCCCTCATTTTCCTTTTTTTAAAAAACATATCTGGTTTTTCTATAAGCTTTTAGAATTTCTTTTTCATGTGATATTTAAGTTTTTCACTTAGTAGATCCAGGAGAAGTGTTTTTTTCCCCTTATTTCTTTTGCTTTGGGCTTTATAGATAATTTCATTCTAGGTCTTTCATCTTTCTTTAATTTTAGGAGTTTGTCTTCATTATTTCTTTAAATATTTATTCCTCTCTATTTCTATTTTTCTCTACTTTGGTGACTCTTTTTACCCAGATGTTAACAATTACACTCTTTCTTATCACCTAGCTTTACGTTTTTATTTTCTTTAGCTTTTTTTCTCCTTCTTCCTTTGCTGAAAATTCCTCAGTCTGACCTTCTACTACACTAATTTTCTTTTTTTACTATATGTATTTTTTTTCTCTTAATACATGTTTTAAGTTTGTTTTGAATTCATGGTCTCTTCTAACATTGCTTCTGAGGAAGTCTGTAATCACTTGCTATTTTTCTTTATAAATAGGTATCTGCTTGTTTTAGCCTGTGACATCCTATGTCCTAGAAGTAGTGCCTGCTTCATTTGCTGGGAAAAGCTAAAGTCCATCCCTGACTAGGTGTTGAAGTGTGAGGAGTCCTGGAGGAGACAGTATCAGTCACAGAAAAGCACTCCTCTCTCCATGACTGGCTGGATAAAGCTGCCTTCAGTGGAAATACCGCTTCTACTGAAAGCAGGAGTGTATAACTGAGCCCAGGAGTATCAAGGGGGAGGGGTGGGGAAGCAACTGCTTAAGACTAGTCTGTCCCCACCGCTTTCTCTGCTCTTCACCTGCAAAGTTCTTCTTTGCTACAATCTGATCCAGCATTTCTCCCCAGTCTCCTCACGTCTTCTAGCTGTTTAATTTAAGAAGATAAGAATGCAAACTATGTGAGCCTGGAGACAGAGACTGTTTATCTTTGCATCCACAGGGACCAGGATAGGGTCTGGCACTTGGTAAGGGTCCAATAAATAATTTTATAGTGCATTTCATCACATGGAGGTAGAAAGATAGAGAAAAGAGACTGGGAAGTGTGAGTCAGGGAGAGAAAGGAAGATGAAGAGAAGTGAGTTCAAGGATACAAACACAGTTGACAGAGGAATGAATTGATAATAGAGTAGGGTGGCTATAATTAAACAAAAATGTATTGTGCTTGGATGACGGATACCCTAAATATCCTGACTTAATCACTATGCTTATTATATATTTGTAGCAAAAGTTCACATGTACTCCATAAATTCGAACAAATGAAAATAAATAAGTAAAACGCAAGATTATAAAAAGGTGAAAAAAAAATTTTTTTTGCAGTGAAATAAACTGAAATAGTTATTAATTGGACTGGGGGTGGCACAAGAATGCCACTTACAGATCAATTACAAGCATGTATTGACAATTTAACAAAGATTGAAGATAGGAGGTAAGGCTATAAAGGAAATTAAAAAAATTAAGTTCATCAGGTTCTACAGAAATAAAAATTATTTGTTCATTATTCATACACACGAAAAGTAAAACAAGAAGTACTCATTTTCTATACATGTATATGTACATATATACATGTATATATGATTTTACGCCACTTCTATGAGACATTCAATATTATTGCCAAAACTTTTTCTCTTGAAACTCTTTTTAATAGATGCATTCTTTCCACTACCAGCCTATCTCGTGGTTTTTCTCTTATCATTGATTTATTTTACTTTACTTTTTTTTTTTTTTTTTTTGAGACAGAGTCTTGCTCTGTTGCCCAGGCTGGAGTACAGTGGCACCATCTCACCTCACTGCAACCTCCACCACCAGGGTTCAAGTGATTCTCATGCCTTAGCCTCCGAAGTAGCTGGTACCACAGGCGTTTGCCACCATGCCCAGCTAATTTTTTGTATTTTTAGTAGAGACAGGGTTTCTCCACTTTGGCCAGGGTGTTCTGGAACTCCTGGCCTCAAGTGATCCACTCGCCTTGGCCTCCCAAAGTACTCGGATTACAGGCATGAGCCGCCATGCCCGACCGTTTTACCATTGACTTCTGCTTCCCAATTTCCTTCACTGACTAATTTCTTTTCTCTCCACCATAGGTCCCAGGATTCTATCCTGGGCACTCCTCACACTCTATTCTCTTCTTGCATGGTCTCATCAAACCCCAAGATGACACCTATCACTTACATAATGACGCTGTCTAAATGCATATTTGCAATCCTCACCTCTCTTTTGAGTTCTAGGCTTACTACATACTAGACTTCTCCACCTGGAGTTCCCACTGGCATCTTAACCTCCAATATCTTCCCCCACCAGTACAGTCTGTCCATCTTAGTAACTGTTGCCACTTTTACCCATGGCAGAAATCTCAATGTTGGTCTTGATGAGCATTTCTCCTCCTGAGTCACACCTAATTCAGCATGTCCATTCTACCTTCTTCTTTCTTCTTTAGTTCTTTACTATATCTTCTTTACTGAGCTGCCATCAGTAAAGTACTTGTTAAATAAACTGTAGTTTCTCAAAACATAATCCTGTGCTACTGTTAATAACTTGTGATTCTTCAAACATGTCACATTGCGCTCTCTCTGTCTGGAATGTCTACCCACTTTACCTACTCTTTGTTGAGTAAGAAGGTTCAGCAAAAATCTGACTTGGTGGAGGAGAAAGTTTCAAGTTAGGTGGTAAGAATGGAGGCAATAAATTCAGTAACATCAAGAGAAACAGAAGGTCAGCCAGAATATGAGACAGAGTAGCCTTGTAGAATGAGAAGCAGAACAAGGAGAGGAAATAGAACTGTTAGTTAAAGTTTCATTGTCTAGTGTCCAGTTGTTGTTGGCCTGGTAATGGGGTCATGATTTTACGGTAATTATTCCATAATGAGAAAACCTACATGCAAATGAAATAAATAATAATTAGGGATTTTGGACTAGTCACCATATCCTTGGAAGAAAGTCAGGGGATGATGTTGGGAAGGGGTCTGTGCTGCCAATAGTAAACAAAATCATGAAGGAAAAGGAAATGTTGCATGTATATACAGTATTAACTTGGTCCTGCACTTGGGAGAGCTTTCTGGTACTGTGCACCTGTGTTTTTCCCACTAATTTTGGTCAGAGTCAGTGAAAACTAATAAAGCCTGTGATTCTAAGTGTCTCTCATACTCATGTTGCTATTGGAAGGAACCCTAGAAACCAAGAACCTAGACTTGGGAAAGACACTCACTGTCTACCCGGGTTGGGAATAATCCAGGCAGTTTGCTATTGACCTACTCTTCCTGTCCTTGCCATTAATAGGTGACAAGGGGATAGTGGGGTAGACAGGGCAGACTCAAATCTATCCAAACCTACTCTAGGAATTAGAGCAGGGAGCTGACATCAATAAAGGACTTGTTAAATAAACTGTAGTTTCTCAAAACAATCCTGTGACACTATTAAAAATTAAGGTTCAAGGGAGGAAGGAGGGGGAGAGAGAATTTTTCCTGTACGAATGGTATCATCTTCAATATATTGTTACATATAAATAAAATAAGATGCAGAACAGTGATTATTGTATGCTAGCTTTTGTGTAAGAAATGTGAAAACAAGAATATATGTGGAGTATTTGCTATTATTTGTGTAACAACACCAAAAAGTTACATAAGAACCTAATTAAAACAGTTTCCTATAATGGGAGGAAATAGAAAGCAAGGTGAATGAAAGCAAGATATCTTAATTGTGATTTTTGATATTGTTTCAATATTTGAAATTTGCAAATATTGTATCTATTGAAATAAAACTGTTTAACCATTGCTGTGTATCTGTCACCTCTTAGAATCAAACAAAATTATCAGTTGATTGTCAGATATCTGGCAGAGAGAGAGAAAGACGTTCATGACAGTGTTGCTTTTAGTAGAACAAAGAAAAATAACTGTGATAGGCAACTGATCAAGCACAATAACATGCAATTATGCAGTGAATACATGGAGTTCTTATGATGTAAATACATATTTATTAACGGTCATAGTAGGAAAATGTGATACCAAATAGTATGCATAGTATGATCTCTACATACGCAAATGAAAAACTGTGGAACGATACATCAAAATGTTAATTTGAAAATACAGGTGATTTTTGTTTAACCTTTGTTTTCTTTTTCTCTTTTTTTTTTTTTTTTTTTTTTTGTTGAGACGGAGTCTCGCTCTGTCGCCCAGGCTGGAGTGCAGTGGTCGGATCTCAGCTCACTGCAAGCTCCGCCTCCCAGGTTTACGCCATTCTCCTGCCTCCGCCTCCCAAGTAGCTGGGACTACAGGCGCCCGCCTCGTCGCCCGGCTAGTTTTTTGTATTCTTTAGTAGAGACAGGGTTTCACCGTATTAGCCAGGATGGTCTCGATCTCCTGACCTTGTGATCCGCCCGTCTCGGCCTCCCAAAGTGCTGGGATTACAGGCTTGAGCCACCGCGCCCGGCCAACCTTTGTTTTCTAATAAGGCTAACGAGTTTTTTTTTTTTTTTTTTTTTTTTTTTTTTTTAATGTATCAAGTAAATAAAAGTCTAAAAAAGTGCTACCTCTCACTGTCCCTTGTCCTCTCTCTACTCATTCAGCAGTATGTCCTTCCATATTTGCTACTACTAGCATATATCGGTAGTAGAAGGATTGACATTTATTGTTTACCATGTCCCAGTTATTGTTATAAGCACCTTGCAAGAATTGTATAATTTAATAATTAGAACAGTATCATGAAGTAGGAGTTACTCTATTTCCATTTACAGATAAGAATCCCAAGGCCTAGTGAGGGTATCTACCTAGTCCAGGTCACGTGGATATAATCAGTGGTGTGAATCATGAACCTAGACGGTTTGACTCTAAAACGTGTAACCACCATGAATATGCTCTCACATTCCACAGGCACCGGTACTGGGTTCTTATCTCACTTCAATATAACTATACGATCCTGGCAACCCTGGCCCTCTCTTTAATTTCTGGGTTCCTGCAAACTAGCTCAGCACCTGGCTTTTAACACACAACTTAATGTTTGTTGGATGAATGAATGAATTTGTTTTTATTTTATTTTATTTTATTTTATTTTATTTTATTTTATTTTATTTTTGAGACGGAGTCTCGCTCTGTCTCCTGGGCTGGAGTGCAGTGGCCGGATCTCAGCTCACTGCAAGCTCCGCCTCCCGGGTTTACGCCATTCTCCTGCCTCAGCCTCCGCAGTAGCTCTGTGAGTGGCGCCCGCCACCTCGCCCGGCTAGATTTTTGTATTTTTTTAGTAGAGACGGGGTTTCACTGTGTTAGCCAGGATGGTCTCGATCTCCTGACCTCGTGATCCGCCCATCTCGGCCTCCCAAAGTGCTGGGATTACAGGATTGAGCCACCGCACCCGGCCTGAATTTGTTTTAAAGCTGGTGAGGTGGTTCAGCTTTGGCGGCCCTCTGGCTATATGATTTAGTGTGATGGTTCCTAATCATATAGGTTGCTTTCCTTCTATGTTGCCTGTCAGAAACAACTGTCCAGACGTATTACTCTGAAGTCCCTGTTTCTGACAGTCATGCATTCCTGTACTGTACAGTTGAGGTATAATTTTTTATCCTATCACTAAGCCTGCCAATGAAAATTTATAACACATGTATTGAGTGCCTAGCACATAGCAAACTGTGTTCTAGGCACCTACTGTACAAAGATAAAAATTCAGTTTATGATTGTAAGGAACTCATAGGCTGGAGCAGGAGGCAGGGGAAGGGTGTTTCTAGTCATTGGTTCATTACAAAAGAGATAGAACACACAAGTTGCCTGAGAGCCAGTGGAAGAATAACTCACTTCAACTGGGATGGAGTATCCTGGAAGACTTCCCAGAGGAAGCGACAGTGACTGCACTGAGTTTCAAAGGATGAGTAGGAATGAGGCTAACAGTAAGGCAACACTTCTAATAGGAGCTTGAAGTGAAGGGAAGTCTGTTTTATCAATTGAAATTGTGAGAAAGTACTTTTCTGATAAGAATCCTAATCCTTTCTATGTGGATGGGTCTCTTCAAGTAGCCGGAAGAAGGAGGATTTAGAAATTGTGTGCAGACAGAAGTGCAAGCCTACGTGAGTGTACAAGATGAAAAAAAAAAAGACCAGTTACATTTAGTGGAACACGAAATCTTGTTACACATCACATCTTTGTTTTCTGACATTATTAACAGTAATTGCAGTAATAGTGAGTAGGCCAGTTCCCTCTGCTGTGGCTTAGGCACATGACTTCCTTTCACTGACTCTGGTAACCACGGGCAAACGCAGTCAGAATAGTGTCCTCAGTATGACGACTCATTATTCAGTGACCGGGAAAAAATGAACAAGCCTCAAAATAATGTTTTGTTTTGTTTTGTTTTGTTTTATCCAGACAGAATTTTAGCCCTTGTTATTTCAGACAACATAAATATATGACAACTTCTAATTTTAAAGACCTTTTAAAAACAAGGGAAGTGCCTAGGCTTATTCTTCATGGTGCCCAGAGGCTGAAGCAAAATTACTACAAGTGCTCCAGGTGACCAGGTGAGGACCCGGGAAAAAACATCCTGATAGAGGACTGAGTTCATTTAGTCAAATCATCCGTTTAAAAAAAATTACAACTGCTTTAATTTCAGTTTAAGTACTGAAAACCATATCCCAAATTTCTTTATCTCAACCACTTTGCTTGTTAGAGGAATTAATTAGAAGTTAATTAAATTCCAGGCGATTTTTAATTAAGGGGTTAAAAAACAATTAAGACAGATGTAGAATTGTTACTCAACTCTAATTAAGAGAGCAGTAAAAATCAACAAAATAATCCAATAAACTTACATTTTACCTGAAAAGGAAGTTTTACATCATCACTATCTATTTAAGTAAACAAAAATAATGTGTGTGTATGTGGGGGGGGGACGGATTATATTTAAATATGAACAATTTGGGGAAAAGGTAGAGAGATGGTATCTTTTATCAGATCAGATGGGTATGATCTCATTTTTATTTCTTCTATGCCTTTAGTGAATTGTTTTCAAATCTCTCTTAATTGAACAGCTGGTAGCCTGGGGCGATCCTGGACAGGAAGTAGGTAGATCTTTATGTTTAATACACAATGCATTCTTGGCACACATTAAGTGCAAAATACTAGCCTCTTGTATCTTTCACCAGGCAAGGTTATGAAGAAGTTTATTACAAGGCTTCTTTTACAATGAATAGGTATTACTTTTTCTAGTTAAATGATGAAATCTACTAGCGATTCAGGATGGGTGTAATTTGTGTTTGATGTTCAGAATGGTTGGCTAAATAGTACATTTCCCATCCCAAAGCTATATGCATCCTCTATTACCATCTCTCGTAAGGCTGGAATTGCTGAGGTGAAGGCAGCCATTGCCCACACACCGGGGAAGAACAGGGATAAGGTGACTGGATGTTAGGGCACCAATGTCCTTGAGCCAGAGAATCTTGGGGGTTGCAGATCTGACCTGTTTACTTGATTTTCTCTTTTTTGTGTCCAGCAATCAGTCTCTACCTCTGTCTCTGTCACCATCCCCAGGGGTCTCCCAATCACTTAAATTGTGCTCCTCAGTCACTTGAACCCAGCCTCAAAACTCCGTACAACTTTTGCTGCCTGCAGACATGAAGTTTTCATTAAGACTGATATCCAACAGTCCCTGACTTACTGTTGTTAGACTTACGACTTTTCGATTTTACAGTGGTGCAAAAACAATATGCATTCAGTAGAAATTGTATTTTGAATTTTGAATTTTGATCTTTTCCCAGGCTAGCAATACATGCAGGTCAACATTTTATTATAAAATAGGCTTTGTGTTAGATGCTTTTGCCCAATTATAGGTTAATGTAAATGTTCTGAGAATATTTAAGGAAGACTAGGCTAAACTATCGTCTTTGAAAGCTCAAATACATTAAGTGCATTTTTTACTTAAAATATTTTCCACTTATGATGAGTTTATTTTGACGAAACCCCATTGTATGTAAAGGAGCATCTGCATTAAGCGAAGATTCATGTCAATAGCTTCCTCATGATATTTAATATGTGACAGAGATGGTTCTGGCTCGGTGCTTTACCCTTGACCAGGGATTCCTGACCTTGGCATTATGGATATTTGGAGCTTGATAATTCTTTATTTATGTATTCATGCATTTATTTATTTTTGAGACAGGGTTTCACTTTGTGGCCCAGGCTGGAGTACAGCAGCACGATCACTTCTTACTGAGGCTCGAACTCCTAGGCTCAAGTGATTTTCCTGCCTCGGTCTTCTGAGTAGTTGGGACTACAGGCAATTCTTTTAAGTTTTATTTTATTTTTAATTGACACATAATAATGACACATATTTATGGGGTATAGTATGATGTTTCTATGCATGTATACATTGTGTAATGATCAAATCAGGCTATTTAGCTTACTCGTTACCTCAAATAGTTATTATTTCTTTGTGGTGAGAACATTCAAAATCCTTTTTTCTAGCTATTTTCTTTTTTTAGTTTTAATTTAATTTTATTTTTGAGATGGAGTCTCACTCTGTCACCCAGGCTAGAGTGCAATGGCATGATCTCAGCTCACTGCAACCTCTGCCTCCCGGGTTCAAGCGATTCTCCTGTCTCAGCCTCCCTGATAGCTGGGATTACAGGCACATGCCACCACGCCCAGCTAATTTTTGTATTTTTAGTAGAGATGGGGTTTCATCATGTTGGTAAGGCTGGTCTCGAACTTCTGACCTTAGGTTATCCACCTGCCTCAGCCTCCTGAAGTGCTGGGATTACAAGCGTAAGCCACCACGCTATTTTGAAATATACAATATAATATTCTTAATTATTTTCACCCTACTGTGCAATAGGACACCAGAATTTATTCCTCCTATCTAACCGTAATTGCGTGCCTGCTGACCACTCTCTCCTCCTGCCACCCTCCTCCTACTCTCTTTAGCCACTGGTAACCACTGTTCTATTTTCTACTTCTGTGAGATCAGATATTTTAGATTCCACAAATGAATGCGATCATGTAGTATTTCTCTTTCTGTATCTGGATTTCACTTAACATGATGTCCTCTAGGTTCATCCATGTTGCCACAAATGATAGAATTTTATTTTTTATGGCAGAGTAGTATTCTATTGTGCATTTATACTACATTTTCTTTATCCATTCATCTGCTGATGGCCACTTAGGTTGATTCCATATCTTGGCTATTGTTGATAATGCTGTAATAAATACAAGAATAAGTACACCTCTTTGACATACTGATTTCATTTCCTTTCAATAAATGCCCAGTAATGGGATCCGCTGGATGATATGGTAGTTCTCTTTGAAGAACCCACTTACTATTTTCTGTAATGGCTGTACTACTTTGCATTTCTACCAACAGTGTGCAAGTGTTTTTGTTTCTCCACATCCTCATCAGCATTTACTTTTTTTCCTTTTGATAATAGCCCTTCTAACTGGGGTGAGGTGATATCTTGTGGTTTTTATTTGCATTTCCTGGGATGATTAGTGATATTAAGCATTTTCTCATACACCTGTTGGCCTTTTGTATGTCATCTTTTGAGAAATGTCTTCAGGTCTTCCATCCACATTCTAATTACATTATTTGGTGTTTTTGCTATTGAGTTGCTTGAGTTTTTAATATATTCTGGATATTAATCCCTTGTCAGATGCACTGTTTGCAAATAGTTTCTCCCATTTGGTAGGTTGTCTCTTCGCTCTTATTTCCACTGTTGTGCAGAAGTTTTTTAGTTTTATGTTGGAACTGAATAATCCTTGTGGAGAATAATAATATTAACTCTGTGTATTATAGGATGTTTAGCAGCATCCCTGGCCTCTGCTCGTTAGATGCCAGTTGCAACCCTAAAAGCTGTGACCATCAAAACTGTCTCCAGACTTGGCCAAATGTGCCCTTGAGGACAAATAGACCCCACTTGAGAACCACTGTGCTAGATCTCTGTCCTATCAGGCATAAGGAGGAATTTCTGCTTTCCGGCAAGTTTGAAGAGTGCTGTATCCTATCTCCATATTTCATACCTTGACCTAAGAGGAGAAAGAAATCCTTTTGTCACTGCACTTCACACCCCACCATAATAAATCAAACTCAGGGCAGTCTCCAAGAGAAAGCTCCTAAATTCTTTTGTTTTTTTAACCAGTTTAATAACTTCCTCTTGCTGTTACCCAATAGATTGCCAGTTTCTCTTTTAATGATTTTGCTGCTGGTAATCCATCTCTCTTTCCCTACTATTTTGTTCAAAGAGATAACTTTTTAAAAAATTTTTATTTTTCAGGTCTCTGGCTTACTGGGAAGTGAGATCTTTTTTCTCTATAGTGCAAGTGTCTCCATCATACTGGTTGGAATTGTTCTCCTTGTTGTCACCCCAACCCACACTCTTGAGTTTCCCTGAATGCATTACACAGCATTATGTGCATGCCTCCATCCTTTTATTTTGAGCTGTCCAGTCAAGCATTTGACTGGACAATGCTTTCTGTCCAGTCAGTCATAGTTTCCTGAAAAGAAAATATCCTCAGCCATAATCATTTCCACAGTCCTTCTCTACTTGGGAAGCCAGCTGTGTTCTCACTCTTTCCTTCTGCCCACCATCCCTCTTCACCCAGAGAAAACTGGCATTACTTTAAGGAAGTTGTTCTCACACTTTAGCTTACAGCAGAGTCACCTGGAGGGCCTGCTGAAACACGGATTGCTGGGCTCTAACTCCAGACTTCTAATCCAGTTTGGAGTGAGACCCAATAATTTGCATTTTTAACAAGTTTCAGATAATGCTTCTGCTCCAGTCATCTCATCTTGAGACCACTACCATAAGGTATAATGGCAGAGGAAAAAGCCCTCCAGGTGAATCTGATTGAGGTAGGGTGCCCACCTACTGCAGGATCATGGGTTTATTTCCTCCTTTCTCCCAAAGATCAATGTGTCTTGACAAGTTCCATCCTGCCAGCAATGCCAGCTGAGCTTGGAAAAGGCTATGAAAAATTTCCAAAGCTATGGAACAAAGCTCATGGACTCAAACAAAAATACACAACACTATAACACACATACATTTCCGTTGTTCTACCCTCTGACAGGTGCATTTCCAGCTGTACTGCCTTTTAGAGGAATGTTTTGCCACAGTCTTTCCACAAAAGAGAGAACATTTGCTTACTTAGAAACTTATGGACATTTATTAAGTAACAGTTACATTCAAAGCTTTCTAAAGAAATCAAGGAGAGACCAGGAGACTTGGAGTGTAAACACCTGGACTGTAGTCTGGTTGAACAACCCGGGCAAGTCACTGCATGGCATTTTGCAAATATTCAGTCTTCTTAGCTATAAGATGAGGAACTTAGATTTATTCTCAGAGGTCTCTTGTAGTGCTGCAATTCTAGAAACTTCCTTGAGCAAGAACACTGATAGGATCTGGCTCTAGGGTTGGAACATAGCTGACTTGAACACTAAAGGGTCTGCTCAAATGTGTCAAAATGAGGCAGTTCATGTCATCCTTTAACATACCAGGTACGGTCAGCTGAATAATGAACCCCAAAGATACCCAGATCCGAATTCCTAGAACCTGTGAATGTTACTTTCTGTGGTGTTAGAACTTTGCAGATATGATTATCTCGTAAAAGAGTAATCTTAAAAAGATATTGAGATGGTGGAGATTATCCTGTCTTATTTAGATAGGCTCCAAATGCAATCACAGGTATTCCTCTAAGAGGGAGGCAAAGATTTGACTACGGAAGAGAAGGCCATGTGATGACAGAAGTGGGGGAGAAAGTGTGACATGATGTGAGACCACAAGCCAAGGAGTGAGAACAACATCCTGATGGTGGAAGGTCCGGGAACTGATTTTCCCCTACAGCCTCCAAAAGAAACTTGCCCTGCTGACACCCTGATGTTAGCCTTTTAAACTTATTTCAAACTTCTGACCTGCAGAACAGAAGGATTATATATTTGTGCTTTTTTAAAGCCATCAAGTTTATGATAGTTTGTTACAGCAGCCATAAAAGATGGATACATCAAGCTTAGAACAGCATGACACTGTCCTGATCCCCAAAGTGGAAGTTTTCAATAGGGATGGCTATAGCTGGTAAATCAGAGGGTTGACCAATAAATCACATTGCCTTCCCTTCAACATTAGAGCTGCCTTTCTTTAGGTCTTAAGAGAGTTCCATTAGCTATTCAAATTGCAGTATCTCTCATAGGCACTCTGCCTTAGTAGATAATGGGTTTAGCCCAAGGCTTGGCATATTGTGGATGCTTCCTAGAAGTTATTATGGGCTTACTATCAGCTGTGCACAAGGCACCAGGAGAACAGGGGCTGAAGGTGAGGGAAGATGGGTGCATGTAAAGGACCTGTCCAAGCCTACCTCCTCTGTTCCCTGAATTCCTGCCAGGTTCATTCTAGGACCACATACACATTACCTTATCAAGGCCCTGGGAGGACATTTTTGTTGCTATTGCAATGGGTCAGGATCATTCATTCCTGACTCTACCATCTGTCCTGTTGGCCATAGAGACCCATCAACACCTCCAAACACAGCCTGTGTCTATAATCTTCTTGGATATTCTTTGGTCTAATTATCTCTGGCAGCTGACAATCATTTCGCCCCGGCTCTCACCAGGAATCAATGGTGATAATAATAACCATGAGAGCAATCATATCTGTTTAGTGAAGGTCCACTACGTGGTGAGCGCTTTACACAAAGTCTACCTAATCACTATAGCAGCAATTCACGGTAGGTATTATTATAATATGTTCTCATACATAGGTTAACAGAGGCTTGGAGAAATGAACTATTTTATACCAAATCCTACAGGTGATCAATGATGGAACACACATTCAAACCAAGGTCGGCCTGATCTCACAAACGCTTTCCGTTTTGCTGCATTGTTTCTGATCAAAAGAAAATGTACCCCCAAGTACTTAGCACAGTGTTTGGCATGTGGTAAAGTCTTAGCGTTGGCTTTTATTGATATCATTGTACATTTATGTCTATGGCTATGGCTGCCCATCAGAGTGTACATGGAGCAATGCCACAGGCATGGTGGCCTAGGGCCCAGCAGATGGAGAGGGCCCCTTTGGCCTTTCCACACCCCATGTCCCTGAAGAGCTTCAAAGCCATGCATATGCTCTTCTGCTTCTTTATCCTCCTCCCTCGACATACCTTATCATTTCCAGAAATGAGAAAATAAAGGGGCTGTAGCCAAAAGAATAATGAGTGGAGAAAATGCATGCATAGACAGTCTGTCCCTCTTAGATTGAGCCTCTCTTCACCTGGCATCCTGTCAAGGCAATCTCCCTCTCTCCCTTTAAAGGTCCCCATGCATATCTCTCTGCATGCACTGACATCGTCCCAGAAACCTCCATGCCTTCACCTTCTACCACACACATACTGGTGTCTGAGAGGCAGAGGAGCTGACAGGCAGTAGGATCTGGGGAGGAAGAAAGAGGACCCTTTCCTGAAAACAAACGTCTCTGGTTATTTTCTCACATCCCTGAGAGAGTTGAACAGGTAAGGCAAGCATGTGACACACATGGTCCCTTCCCCCCATCTCCGACCTGTGACAGGCATCACCAATGGATGGTGGCACTCTCCATTGAACTCAGACCAACGAATTGGAGGTAACACAGTAGAGGAAACTCGTTTGGCATGCCTAGAATATGACATGCATTTGAAGATGAGGTACTCTGTGATCTCTTCTTAAGTTATGAATCCACTTAGTAATTTCTGCATTCTACCCTTTCATTAAAGCCCAGGCCCCATCTTACGTATTTTGAGAAGCTACTCCTTATCATATTGTTGTCTCCCCTATGTTTCTCTTCTTTGATACTGATATATTCAAGGGAGAATTCAGAGTTTGAGAGGGCTGAAACTTGACAACAGTTTTGTAATATTTTCTATAGAGAAAATGAAAAGATAATTTAATTTTTCCTCTGGGTTGATCCAAATTTGTTTAGAAAAAAATATTTTGGCTTCAGACTTATTATTAATTATGCCACGTAAATTTTCAAGGTGCTCTCTAATTTGGGAAAACCATTATCAATTTTATTTCATACATGAGCTCTAAGATTTTAGAGCATCTCAAGTTTGCTGTGCAGTGTGTAATCAGAAACAGTCTTATGGGTAAATGACACTCATTGACCAGTTTGTCCTAATGTCCTCAAGTTTTATTTCTAAGTGGGATGCATCTAAATATCTAAAACCATTGTGGGCAACTCATCATGCCCTTGCAAAGGGCACCAAGCACATATCGTGGCACACCGAGTTAGGCATGTTCCTTCCCAAGCACTATGGGTGCGAGCACCTCAGTGTGGGCAAAGCAATGTTCCTTCTGAAGCAGGAGCCAGGCCTTCTGTTCAGCTATGTGTCTACTAGCAGCTCTTCAAGGAGGCTCAGAGAGTAAATCCAATTCCTTTACAACAGATAAGAAAACCAAATCCTTGAAAAATGCCATGTTACTTACCCAGAAAGTTGGAGGTAGAGCCTGGACTAGAATCAGGTAGATACACTCTAAGATTCATGCTGTCTCTCCCCTCTCCTTAGGAAGCTCAGCATGTCCTGGGTATTTGATAAATATTCCTAAAGCTCAGCACGTACTGGGTATTTAACAAATATTCCTAAAGCTCATCATGTACTGCATATTTGATAAATATCCGTAAGTTTCAGTCCTCTTAAAACATCTAGTAAAATGCCTAAAAGAATTCAAATGCATATCATTTAATGAATGAATGAGCAACTAAGTGAATGAAGAATATAGTTACAAGCATCTCCAAATATTCTGGTTGCTCTTTCTAATATTTTTTGTATTAATGATGTTTTATATTAACAGCCATGCTTTATTTAACTAGATTTCAAGCTTTTTTTTTTTTTTTTTTCTTCTGAGATTAAAGTCTTGATGAAGTCATAGAATGTCAGTACTGGAAGACACCCTAACAATCATATAATTTAATCCTTTTTTGTATTCAGTGGATAAGGAAACTGAAATTGAAAAATGTGAAGTTATTTATCCAGGGCCTTAGAGTAGTTCTTCTAAATATTTATCCTGGCCTTTTATCATACTTTTTAGTATTACAAGATAGGTGCTTCTCATTTCCTTTTAATAGGCTCAGAATTTAGAGTCTGAATCTGCCTTGAAATCAATCACTTCAACTGTCCCCAACCCCCTTATTTTTCACTTAAGACATTGGAGTATTTATTAAATATCCTGTGTGCTCAGTGCCAAGGGGAAAGCAGAGACATGGTCCCTATCCTACCCTCAAAGAACTTATAATCATATATCTTCATAGAAACACATGGCCTTATTTATGACAGGGCATAATTATGGGGAAATTTTGTCAATTTCCCCTGAATGCTGTATGAAATAAAAGTTACTTCTCTTTTAGACCACAACTTTTTCATTTTTAAATGAGACATTTGAAGAATGGCACTCTAAAAGCTAAATCATTTCAGCAAGACTGCCTGTCTGGACAATCAAATTCTACGCACATCAAGATGGGGCTGTCACTTTTACGGGTATTATTCATTAAATGGAGCATATCTTCATCTTTGGCCATTGAACTGGCCAAACACAGTTCATGTATTTTGTTTTTGTCTGCTGTGTCCGTGGGACTATAATTTAAGGGATGTGAATGGAACAACACAAATCAAACCCTTCCCCGCAAAAATGCTATGATGTGTGTCATGGGAAACGGCCTCAGCCAGTCCTGGGAGGCAGTAAAATGTGATGAAGAGCATGAGAGTTTGGTTAATAAACCTTAATTTAGCAAATATTTATAAATAATTCTTAAGTCCTTACTATATGCCAAGCACTACTAGACACTCAGAGTCAATATAATGGTGAATAAGAGAGAAAGAGATCCCTGCTTCTATAGAGCTTATATTCTAGTGCAGTAGAGAGGTCAAGAACAATAGCAAATCTACATAGTAATAAGCACTATGCAGAGAAAAAAAGCGTTTGATGATAAAGCATAGATTGGAGGATCAGGAAATGCTTCTCTGGGGCAGGGGGCAGGGGGCAGGGGGCAGGGAGTGACTTGGATTCTGTGATGACAAGAAGAAAGCAAATGAGAAGGACTTGGAGGAAGAGCAGGGAAGATGATCTGGGCAGAAGGAACATCATGTGCAGCGACCATAAGGGACGAGGCATGGCTCAGAAACAGAGCTTAGGCTGGTGTGGCTGGGGCCTGCAGGAGAAGAACAATAGGGCAAAGATGAGGTCAGAGAGGCAGGCAGGGGCCAGACAATGTCAGACTTTGTAGGCAGGGTGAGGAGTTTGGTTTTAACTTCAAAGGCAAGAGAAGCCACTGTAGGGTTTTTAGTAGGGAAGCCACATGATCTAATTTACATTTAAAAAAATCGTTCTGGATGCTGCTAGGAGAGTCAATTGTAGGGAGGAGAAAGGGAAACAAGGAGGCAAATGAGGAGACAATGACTGTACTGCATGTGAGAGACAGTGGCCACTGAAAGGAGATGGAGCTATCCTATGGACAGACAAGGCTACTTGACTCACTGGGTAGGTGAAGCTGATCAAATCAGCCTTCTAAGGATGAATTGCCTTACCTACAAAAAGGGTATAATAATGTCCACTTGGAAATTTGTTCTGGGGACTAAGTGTGATCATCCCCAGCACATACTAATATACGGTGACATTTTAGAAAATGAAAGGGTAGTGTGCTAGCAATCTGGATCAGTGGTCAGCAAACTATGGCCCACTCAGTCCACCACCTGTTTGTGTGGGTAAATTTTATTGGAATATAGCCATGTTTGTTTGTTAGGTATGGCCACTTTCACATTACAGTAGCAAAGTTGAATAGTTGCAACAGAAACTATAGTGGCTGGCAAAGCCTAAAATATTTACAATCTGGCCCTTAAAATAAAAAGTTTACTGATCCCTGATCTGAATTGTAATGAAGAGTAGAGGGCAGAAGGAATGTAACAGAGATGAGATGTATCTGGACAAGGAGGCAGATAATTCAGAGAAACATTAGTGGTGTGTCATGCACTATATTTTGTAAGTGCTCTGCCAAAGAGAAGGCCCCAGCTATAAAGACATGATTAATAAAAGGAAGCATTTAAAATAAACTTCAAATGTCATCATCACACAAATGAACCAATAGTATGGAACATTTATATAGTGCCCCTATATTTCCATTATGTTCATCAATAATTTTACTAAAATAATTCATTCTAGATGCATAATTTCAGGGTAAGAGAAGACAAGTAATGGAAAACAGATAGCAATAAATTGGAAGAACCATACATAAAGTAGAGAGTTCATCCATGCAGTCAATAAATATTAATTTAGCACAAAATTTGTATTAGGTCCAGTGCTAGGTGGTGGGATATACAATGGTAGACATTACAGCCGCAGTCCTTGCTTTCACGGAACTTTGAGTTTAATGTTTCCTTTTGGGGAAGTACTGTCCCCAGGTTCATATGAATATCTTTGTGTATGAAGAAATACCCTCTCCTCCCTCCTCAAGACACTTTATCTCCATGTGAAAGAAACATTCCAAAAAAGATTAATTTCTCTAGCACCTTAATTGCCATCTGCCAACAATTTTAATATAAATGTTCAACTCTACTATAATTATGATGTGAATGGCTCTGGGGTATGACACCCTTTTGGAGTATAGAAACATGTTTAACTATATGCAGAAGCATGAAAGGTATGTGCTCAGGACAGAAAGTGATGATAATATGGAAAGAAGGGACTACCTGGGCTGAAGATTATGAAGACTGTTTCTCTAGTTTCAATTTTCACTAAGTTGGTGATCCATAATTATGGTTTTATTAGTAACCTGCGGGTATCTGGAATAATTTCATATGGCTTTCCAAAACTTTCAATGTGAAATTTAAGCAAGCTATATACTGTACTTGAAAGAGTGGGCAAGGAGAAGAGTGTGGCAAAACAAAATCATCAGTTACAGGACGTCCAAGTAACCAAAAATTTTGGGGTCTCTCTGAGAGTGGAGCCAGAGTTGCTGCACATAGTTTTGGGGAGTGTGTTGGTATGTTTCTATTTTTATTAAATGTACTTATTTTCTGGTTTAAATAGAAAACTCCAGATTTGAAGTTCAAGACTTCATATCACATAAGTAGTAAATGATTAGAATTCCTAGGTGAAGAAGTTCCATACAAGGCCATTAGAAACAGTTTTATAAAATACAAAGGCTAAAACAGGCAGTTCCATAGGCACTAGAATCAAAGCATGCATGGAGTAGATCAAGTACCTTCATGATGATTATTTTTTCCCTCTGTTCGGAAATAAGATGAAAACAGGTATGAATTGAGAGAGCCTGATTCTGGTTTAGAATCAGAATGGAGGAGAGTAAAGGGTGAAGCAAGAAAGAACTAGGAGTATGTGGGAAGAAACAAAAATATAAATATATATATATATATATATATATATATATTTTTTTTTTTTTTTTTTTTGGAGACAGGGTCTCGCTGTTGCCCAGGCGGGAGTGCAGTGGCACGATTACAGTTCACTGCAGCCTCCACCTCCCGGGCTCAAGTTATCCTCCTACCTCAGCCTTGGAAATAGCTGGGACCACAGGCATGCACCATCATGCCCGCCTAATTTTTAATTCTTTTTTTTTTTTTTTTTTTTTTTTTTTTGTAGAGATGGTGCTTGTTCAGGCTGGTCTCAAACTCTTGGGCTCAAATGATCTATCTGCCTCAGCCTCCCAAAATGCTGGGATTACAGGCGTGAGATAGAGCACCTGGCCAGATGAAAATATTTTAATTGAAAGTCTGGCCTTTTCTATTCCCCCAGATTCTGTTCTGATGGTGTCACTTGTTTTATTCCTCTTCCCCTGTGTCCTAGATGCCATGCCAATGAACAAAATAAAGTTTCTCTTTTCTTTCCCAAGCACCCTCAACTGGAACCAACACAGTTCAATTCACTGGGAACTCAGGCAAAGATAACAAAGTTTGCTTTTCCTTATTAATAAGTGGCTAAATGTTACCAGTTCATTTTCTGTCACTAGTTAGTTTTGCTTTATGTTACCTTTTTATGTGTATTTTTAAGGATTGATATGACCATTATACATATTGCCATGACTTTAAATGTTTTTGAAATCCCAAAGTGAATAGAAAGAAGTGATGAAAAGTTCTAATCAAAATGTGGAGATAAAGTAGAATGAATCACACTGATTATTTTGTCTTCTGTAACTCTGCTATGAAGTTTCTTCTCCTATTTCATAAACTACTTTGGGGCTGGATTTTTAAAATCAACAATAAGTTATCTCAAATATGTTGAGTCAGACAATATTTGTCATTTTATAGAATACATCAGATAATCTCTATTTCCTTTCAAATGTTTAGAAAAACTTAAAGGATTAAGAAATGGAAATAGACACTAAAATAAGTTACTTAACCATATTCTACATGGGATTGCAACACTAACTCGATAAATAAACACTATACTCTCGTTCCACTTGACTTTGATAAAAGGATTGCTAAGCCATGATCTTTACTGTGTATTTAAAAGTATGAGTTTCTACCCAGTCGAGACCATACTGGAGAGGAAAGGCCAAAAGCCACAGGAGAGAAAACATTTTGGTTCAACTTTGTGCTTGGTGAGCTGTTTTCCCTCACTAAATTCACAAATTAAGGGCCATATTTCTACATACTATCATACTCCCCATGGCTTGTGGTAAGCAAATATATATCTCTTCTATTTGAGAAATGTTTTCTATTACTTCTTTTGTGAAAGAAACACATATTCATTAAACATCATCTCTTGAACTTTACAAAAAATTTCTCACAGGCTAAAACTTTCTGTATTAACTCTTGTTTCCTTGTTTCTTGGAGATTTCATAGACACCACGTAAAAAACCAGCTTTTCTCTCTTGCTAATGGTCAGGTAAAAAAATTCTGCTGTTTAAACATAATTGTTAGTGTCTAATTATAGTAGAAACTACTCTGGAAGGAATAGTGTCTCATTGTAGCTGTGGGGAAATGTCATAAATTCAGAAGCTGAGTGAGGGAGAGGAAAGTTCAATCCCATTTCTACTGATGGTTCTTGATAACAGTAGGTGGCTTAAGGACAGGGGATTAAATAATATTGAGTCACATAATACAAGACTACTATTTTGCTTCTCTTTCCCTCCTGATAATGTCAAGGAGAAAGTTTGCATCCCTTTCTGGTTTTCGTGCCCCTTTAGTGCTCGCTAAGTTTTCTTTCTAACAGAGAGGGGTTCAGACAGAATACAGAATAAAACAAGAAATGTATAATAATGTTTTCATCCTGTGTGTTTAGTGTAAGTGGAAGTGATTTTTCCTAAGGTACTAAAAGAAAGTTTCTTTTAAAGATAAATGTGTTTAGAGCTTCCAGAGAGTGGAACATGTGGAGGTTTCTGGAGAGTGGCCCCTCGGGGAGGGCATGGAAGCTCTACGCTCCTTCCCCCATACCTTGCCCTATGCATCTCTACATCTGTATTCTTTGTAATATCCTTTGTAACAAACTAGTAAATGTGAGGCACTATGTCATTCCTTATGATACCAAGTAAAGTGAGAGTCCTGTTGTCCACGTTTAGCCAGCCTGGGACTGTTGGGGAGGCTCCGACCATTTATCCACTGCAGGAAACACGACTAGAGTTTGACCAAATTTGTCCACATTGCAGGGAGTCTAACTGAAACACCAGTGGCTTATGCATCGCACCATTTGAAGGACCCAACAGTATGAGCACAGTGTCATCCTGAGGAACAGACCAGAATCTCCAGCTTCAAACAGCGGATGCCTAGGAAGGAAGATCTATGACTACAGACAGAAATCTGGTGGCTGTAATTGGCCAGTCATGGTCTATGTGACCTTGACTCAGTGGTTGTATTTCCTTGTATCTCAGCTTCCCTTTAATAAAATGGGATAAAGGTTAAAATATGTGTTTAGATAAAAAGTAAATTAATGTAAATAAAAACATTAGGTAACAAAGGTGGTACAAGAATGTGACAAACTAGAGGATCTGGTGGCTCATGCCTGTAATTCCTAGCACTTTGGGAGGCCTAGGTGAGAGGATTGCTTGAGCCCAGGAATTTGAGACCTGCTTGGACAACATAGTGAGACCCTGTCTTTATGAAAAAATCAAAACATTAGCTGAGTAGGGTGTCACGTTGCTGGTAGTCCTAGCTACTGAGGAGGTTGAGTGAGCTATGATTGTACCACTGCACTCCAGCCTGGGTGACAAAAAAAAAAGACAAATGCCATGAAGTGACTGAGTTTGGAACCCACTGTTATAGTTATCTAAATAGAGATTAACTCACATTCCACCAGACTTCATCTTAAAAAAAAAACAAAACAAAAAAGTTCCCTTCTTTTCTTTCTCTCTCTCTTCTTCCTTTCTACCCTCTAACATTTAACAAAATGGATTGCTAGTGTGTATAATGTGCCTGACATTGTGTTAGGCATTGCAAACTCAGAAATGCAAAGATTAGTAAATATATCATTCTCTTTCTTCTCAACCTGCTCAACCTCACTGGAGAGACAGATGTGCAAAAAGTATTCTACAGTTAGAAATGTGACATGCATGCAAGGTATAGTAGCCTAGAGGAGGAACAGTCAATTGGGAAGCAAGGGGAGGTGTCAGGTTTCAACCTCAGGAATCAGTTCTACAAAATACAGTCCAAGTTCAAAACTACACCCTTAATTTATTCAGCAAACTTCGAGTGAGCCAGACACTGCATTAGGTCATGGTGATTTGGACATGAAAAAGATAATCAAAGCATCAAGAAGTATATGATTAAAACATAGGCAATGAAAGCAATGGTTATCTAGGTCTATAACCCTTATCTGAAACCCCTGAAGGCAAATATGTTTGCGATTCAGAATTTTCAGAATAGTGATATGGTACACACACTGTATATCACATAATACCAGTAAAAGGGCCTAGGGAAGTGCTTCATAGTTAAGACACAAAACCAGTCATACTAAATGGGAAAAAGACTATAAATAACCTCATATCAATTCTGTTTAGGTTTCTAGTTTTTGTAATTGTTTAGATTTCTGAATTGCAGAAAATGTTTGGGAACATATTCTTCAAAATTGTTAGAGGCATGCTGCAGGGTGTTTTGGCAGAACAAAGGGCAACAAACTACATTGTAATAGAAAAGAGTCAGGCCTCCTCGAAGATGTATTTTCTGAGAGGAGTCTTGATGGATGAATGGGAGTTAACCAGGCAAGGAAGATGGGTGAAGCAGATAACTGGAGGATGAGGAGAAGGGTTTTCTAGGCAGAAGATATGGCTTGTAGAAAGACAATGGCCTTGGTGTTTGCGGGGAACTGCAAGTAATTCATAATGGCTGTGTGTGTGTGTTGCCTGAGGTAGAGGGAGAAGGGAATGGAGATGGAAATGCTGATGGAGAGCAACTGAGATGTAGTGGAAGAATTGGACAAGGACCCATGCTGAGTTAACCTTTATCGTGAAAGATAGAATGGGCTACCAAGTAAATTTTTTAACATTGTATAAACATATGAACAGATTTGAAATTTTAGACAAATCATAAGATTGGACAGAGCTGATACACTACACAAAATTAGGAGGATATTGAAGTTGTCCAGGTAAGAGATGATGAGAAAATGCAAGTTGGCGTGGTTTGGCACATAGTAATTGCTCAATAAATCATAGCCATTAGAGAATCAAAGGCAGGGATGTAGTGGAGATGTATAAGAAGGGACATTTAAGGACTCAGTATCTGATCGGATTGGGAGGTAGGGGGCAGAGTCTCCTCCCCTGACTTCAAGGTCTTGCTTGCTTGGTGGTGCTAGGCTAGGGAGCTTTGGTAGAATACATGATTCTGTTGTCCTTGGGAGTAGGAAAGGAGAAATGACGTTTTCCCTTTTGGATGAGATGAAATTGGGTTTGGGATTCAGGGTAATTGTCTTAGTTGGATTTGGGAGTCATTGTGTGATAGCTAAGCTTTAATGTGAATGAGATCACAAAGAGATAGCGCATGATGTGAGAAATAAGGCAGACCAAGGTCAAAATCCTAGAAGACGTTTAAGGAGGAGATAACAGTCAGCCATACGAAATGACCTTGAAAAAATAACCTAGATATGGTCTAGAAAAGTCTTTCATGGCTGTGGCAAAGAGGAGATCAACCATAATTTGAAAAGAGAAGTTTCAGTAGCTGAGGAAGGGCAGAGGCCTGATGACTATAAATAAAGTAGTGTGCAAGTGAGAAAATAGGGACCCCAGTGTCAACTACTATCCCTTTAAGATACTTAGCTGTGAAAAGAGAAACAGAGAGGAGGACAAACTTAGAGACAAACATAGGCTGCATGGAAAGATTTTTGGTTTAGTTTTTAAAGGTAGGAGAGATGTTGCCAGAGTGTCAGTTCCTTCTTCCAGTTAGCTTTTCAGCTGTGTTGCGGCGTGCCTTGGGATGAGGGGAAGTGTCTTTGATGCTCCTGAACACAAGTATTTCTCAGAAACAGACGGCCAGATAAACAGACTGGCCTGGAATAGCTCTACAGGGAAGCACCTCTTTCTGGGCTTCTCTCCCAGGTGCTGCTTTTTGTGCTAACTTCCTGTAGAGTTTTTTCTCCCTCTATTGTCTGCCTGGCTGGCTGCTTGCCTCTTGTTTAAGATGGCTCTTGTGGCTGTATTGGTGCCAGGGAGTTGGCTTGTAAAATACCTGTGTCTGTGCAGGCTTTACCAAGGTGATGCACTTCCCAAGCCACCATCACCTGGCCCTTGTAGTCTGTATTGTCTGCTTCACACATTCAGTTTGGGCAACCAATTCCTATGAGTGCCCGAGGGGATAGAGAACTAGGCCAGGAACAGTGAGAGATAAAAGAGAACCGGACCTTTGCCCCAACGGACCTTAAAATCCAAGGCATAGGATAGTCTTGGAAAGAATGATGACAGTGGTTCTTAACTTTCTGGGGACACATAAATCGTTTTGAAAAGTTGATGAAAATGATGTGCTTTCACCCTGTGAAATAGCACACGGAATGTAACATAAAATTTCAAGGGGTTTATGGACTTGCTAAATTCCGAAGTGGTTTATAAAGCTCACGTTAAGAATGCCTAAAGAGTTATTGTTGCTCTATTAGTGTGTGATCTTGGCTAAATAATGTTTCTGAGACTCAGTTTCCAGATTGTGCTGCCTGTCTTGCAAGGGTTTTGTGAAGACTAAGTGAGAAAACATGAATAAAGTGCTTAGGACAGGGTCCAACACTGAGCTAATGCCCAACAAATGTTATTTCAGTTTAATGTGTGTTACGGAGAAAATGAGCAAGATGTTAGATGGGAGACATAGCTAACTCACTGCAGTGTTCTCTAGTAATAAAGTCATTCCGGTATTTAGTTGTTACTTGTTGCCAAAAGTATGTTTCCCATACTTTAGTAATTCCCTGCCTACCTTTTGAAATTTTGCTTATCCCAGTCCCACCTGGACAATTACCCTTTTAAAATATGTTTTAAACATATATACTTGCTAGGAAAGAACTTCTGGATCCCTACCTTAAATAGAAAACCCACTTTCACTTGCCTTAAATATCAAATAACAGTAACAATAAACGATGGAACTAAACAATGAAAATGAAACAATGTTATAAATTCCAGTTAGATACCAGTGCTTACCTAGGGCTTTGAGCCTGGAGCCTGCTCTGTGATAAAAGGGAGTTTACTGTTTGAGAGAGAATACTTCTCCTTGTATACAGAAGAACTGAAAGAGAATCCAAAAAGGAATCCATTTCTTACTATGTGATTCACAGTCATTTAATGCCCTGGCCCTGCTCGTTGCACTAACTAGACATATCTACCGTCTAGTTCATCCTAAAGAGATGTCCTCCCTTTAGGAGACATTAAGTGAGGGTAATTGCTCCACTCACCCCACGCCAACTAGAATAGTGAATTCTGTGGGGGCAGCGGCCTTATAGCCACCTATCCCACCGGCCTTGTCCAGGACAGGAGTGCAGCAAAACCCTTATCTTGTGAGCTACTAGAAACAAGGACACTCAGAGGTCCCCTGCTCCCCATTCCGTTGCTGGATCAGACTCAGTGCCTCCCTCACAACCCGGACAGCTCCGGAGTTTAATATTTTAACTGGGCAAGTAGTTGAAGCAATCTGAGTGCTGCCAGGACCTCTGCGGGGTGGAAGGGAGGCTGTGGGCATTGCTCAGAAGCTATCTGCCTGGGAAACTGCTTTTATATAGATTGTACGCTACAGATTAATAATAATAAAAATGCAAAAACAAAATTGCCTAAAGATGATTTTATTCCCTTAAGCCATGTTATTTTATTATTATTAATTATTATGGGGAGTGGCTAATGAAACTCTATTCAGCAGCCCAGAGGAAAGAGGACTCGCCCTCCATCTCTTCCTGGAGCTGCCTCTGCTGCCCCTAGTCACCCTAAAGCCACCCGCCTCTTACCCTGGCTCCTGGGCCCCGGCCGACTGGATGTGATCGCGGGGAGCTAGGTGCAGCGCAGCCTCGGCCTCCGGCCCAGCCGCGCCTCTACCTGAGCGGGGCCCGCCCCCCGCGCACCGGCCAGCGCGGGCACCTGGCGGTAGCAGCGAACACAGCAGGAGGAGGAGGCGCCGCGCGGGTCGCGGGGCCGCGCTTGGCGTTCCTGAGTCGCGGTCGAACTTTTTCCCAAGAAGTCCCACGTTTGGAGGCCGGAGGAGCGGGACGGGGAGGAGAGACCGGAGTTCCTGGAAGGAGCAGCAACAGCAGCAGCCCCACAACATGGCCTCCTCCGCCTCCTCCTCTCCTGCGGGCGCAGAGGACTCCGCTCCTGCCCAGGTGAGCGCCGCGCCGCCCCACTACCTGTGGCTGCCTTCACCCAGGGGCACGCGGGGACCCGGGCGGGCGGGAGGCCCGGGCCGGGGGGCCCCAGGAGCCCTGGAGACTCCCTGGAGTCCTGCCTTCCTGGGGGTGCCAGGCGGTGCCGCGAGGCTCCTGGAGGGCGAGCGGAGGGGACCCGGTTCCTGCGGATCATGGGGGTCCAGTTGAGCCTGGAAGTTAGGATCCGGGAAAAAGGCGAGAGCTCGAACTCGGTTCCAGTGCTGGAGCATCCCCAGGAGAGAGGGGGGCCCGAGGACTTGGGGCTTCTGCTTGGAAACATTCGTCTAGAAAAAGAAAAGCGGGCCCCGGGCTCAGTACGCCCTCACCTCGGTCTCTCGTTTTGGGACTTCTCTGTTCCTGGCTCGCCCCTCCAACTCCGTGCCAGGCTGAACCCTTCCTAAGGACACGATTGAAGCAGGCTGCAGAGGCTGCACGTTTGGCGGGGAGGAAATCACCTGGTTCTGAAAGTTACCTTCAGAGTTAGGCGTTTTTTTTGTTTGTTTGTTTTTCTTTTTCTTTTTCTTTTTTGAAAGTGAGTCGATTTAACTCCCTGAAAGTATAGAATATACTTTATAGATTGAGACAGAAACGTGCAGAGCAGGGTGGCTCTCGTGGCAGTGCCCGGGGATGGCTTTGGTGGGTTTACCTTCTCGATCTCCGAGAGCCTTGTAAAGGCATGCAAACAAAAACACGAAGTAGAAATCGGGTGCCTGACGACCAAAACCGCAGCATCAAGGTAGTCTCCTTCTTTCCACCCCACACCCCTCAGCAGATTGCCACCTTTACGCCCGGAGGCATTTAATAGCAATTTTGGCCACGGTGTGTATAATGTGGCATAATTGGTTTAAAACACTCGCTTATGTTTGCATGTGCATAGAATGGCTAGGGAAGGGTTCCTGAGAAAAATTAGTTGTCCCGGGAAGGGAAGTTGGGGAGACAAATGAGAGGGTGAGGAGGGAGACTTACCTTTCACATACCTTTTAGGACTTTTGTTTTTTTAAATCGTGGGCTTGCATTACCTATTTTCGCCAAAGAATAAATACTACGTGTTTGAAAAATGAGGCACATTTGAATCGTCTTGAAAACAACAGCTCACCTAGTTTTAAATTATGTAGAATTGCCTTTGAAACACAAATCTTGTGCATGTCATGTTTTTCCTTTAGTTGTCATCTCTCAAAATCCTCGGGGAATCAGCGAGGAGTCTTCAAAAGAAGACTCTGAAGTTTCGACCAAGTCAATTGGTGGTTTTGATTGCTACCTAGATTCTGATTTTGATTTTGCTTGTTTGGGAGTGTGGGTTGTCTAATTTTGGAAGAGGTCATTTTCTCTTATTAATAAAAGCATAGAGGAGTCATCCTGGCGTTATACCGTACCTCATTCCAGGAGGGTAGGTCAGGGCAGGTAGGCTTTAGAAGGAGACAGTCTCAGAGTGGACACAGATTGCTGCTTTAGCAGTTCAGGCAGCCTTATAATCTGCTGACCTGGGCTCAAACCGGTGCATGTTTAAGGAAGCAAATTTCTGTATTGAAAGTGAATGTAAAGTTAAAACCACAGTTCTGAAACAAAAACTGACTGAAGCAAAACAATCCTTTGAATATCTCCAAATCAGCTACTAATATCTGGAGGGCCAACTTCTCTTAGTTCTCAAATCAGTGGAGGATAAATAAGTGAGTTTTGAATTTGGATTGTAGTTAGATTGTTATTTATGATGGTTCTCAGTGTTCTTTTTGTTAAGGCGTAAATAAATACGTTTCATAATCTACACAGCGATGTGTTAGGCTCCATAGCAGATATTGTAGCTCAAGATCCTTCGGACAATGTAAAGGTCAATGATGTGTTTTGGAATCCAAGGAAACTGTGTGGATTCTGAATCTGTTTGCATTTTTGTGGTGGTGCTTATATTAGTATATGTATATCTGTGGTTTTCTTTTTTTCAGTACTTATTTTTTTTCTTTTTACAGTGATCATGAGTTTAAAGAAAGTAAGTGTGCCTAACTCTAGAATAATATGTTGATAACTGAGAAGAATATAATTGTTATGGACTCTCAGCAGTTTTTCCCAGGTTAATCTCCAATTAGTTACTTCTTTATTTAAAGTTATTCATTTTTATGCACAAAATGTCTGTATATTTTTGTAGAATGTGTTATTATAATAATAGGGAATCTGTACAATCCAAATTGGAGGTTATATAAAATTCTAGCCTATGTAAATAGCATTTTTACTTTTCTGAGTGAAGTAAATACCTGAAACTGACGAATCCAACCATCTGACACTTTTACACAAGATTGATTCTGAGTTAGAACACATAATGAATTTTAATTGGAATGTTTAGCCTTGATACAACTTCCCCAAACTCACATTATTAAAGTTTATCCTTCTGGAAAGCTCAAGGTTACTAAAGATCTAATCAGATCTGAAGTAACTTTTCCCTGTATGTATTGACTGGGCTGCTGTTCACATAACTATATCCTTGGATCTTGCAAATGTGAATGCCAGTCAGATGCCGGGTTAATGTCAAGGTACTTGGAACAATAGGACCATTTAATTGCAATTTTTTAAATTTTCATCCAGTATTGACATGTGAAAATAGCTTAAAAATTTTCAATTGCCTTCTATCCACGATACAACTTTAAAAGTTGTTTTAATGTAGTCTACTTTCTCCTAGATATGTGTTTTAAGTACTAGAAGCTCAGCTGTTATTAGTTAAAATTTGAAAGTTCTATTAGAGCAGGCATGATGGTTTATGCCTATAATCCCAGAACTTTGGGTGGCCAAGATGGGAGGATCACTTGAGCCCAGGAGTTCGAGACCAGCCCTGGCAACACAGCAAGACCCTGTGTCTACAAAAAATGAAAAAATTAGCAGGGCATGGTGGCAAGTGCCTGTAGTCCCAGCTACTCTGGAGGCTGAGGTGGGAGAATTACTTAAACCTGGAAGGTTGAGGCTGCAGTAAGCGATAGTCACACCACTGCACTCCAGCCTCGGTGGAGTGCAGTGAAGTGAGAACCTGTCTCAAAAAAAAAAAAAAAAAAAAAAAAAAAAAAAAAAAAGAAAAGAAAAAGAAAATCTTTTAGCATTAAGTACAGTATTTATTTGAGGACCATACATCTTTTTTCCTGATTAGACTCTAAAAGATGTGGTAACATTTCCAAAATCTACATTCATGGTTGAAATACATCCCGGACACTTGTCTTAGCATGCTTGAAGGTGGACAAACAAAATCTTCCAAAGGGTTTATCCATTCAAAAGGACGTAGATTTTTCCAGGAGTTGATCATATTCCTCTTTGACTATGAGAGTGATATCAGTGGTACCAAAATAGAAGCAATTTGTTGATGTTTTATGGAAATTACTCCTGAATTTTCTCTCTTAGGAAGGTCTTGTATGGATTAATTACCAAGTTTCATGTGGTGTGATGGACAAGAACAAAGCAATCACATGGATGTTACATGTTTTCAGTTCTGAGTAGATAGTGGTATTTTTCCCCAGAATAAATTTCCTCTAGTATCTGATGTATATTAATAACCTGAGGCTAAGTGATCTAGTGTTTGGAGTTAGAGCTTTAAAATATGAAATAAATTATTTTGGTGTTTTTTTTTTTTTTTTTTTGATCATATGATGCTTTGGCACTGTCATTTTCAGATGGTGCTAAGAGAAGGGAAGTAATGAAAAATTGGCCCTAACATTTATTTTGGACCTGGCCTGATAGGGGAAGTTAATTTGAATGCCAGAACTGAAGTTAATTTGAATGCCATTGTTGAATTTAGAACTATGTGTTGCTAAATTGGAAAGGCTGTTTTCCTATGTGTTTTGAAGATAGCTATGGTGATTTATTGGTAGCTATTATGTCATCTAGCTTCATTTCTGGGCTGTACTACTTCTCTGGGGGATGCCAAGGCTTCATGCTAAGGATATACTCTACAAGTGTAGGGCTTTTCTTTCCCCACTTTTTTCATGTCATGATGCTTTATAGGGAATCTGGCAAAAAGCAGATTGCAGTGTTGCTCATTAGCATCAAACATAGGGCTTGATACACATTAACTCCAATTAATGTTTGTTAAATTAAGAACCTAAAAATGATAAGGACCTGATATTCAGATTTAGTAGCAGCTTCCATTATTTAAACAACCTGTACTTTTAAGCTCCTACCATGTAAAAGGCACTCTTAGGTACACAGTGAACACATAGGTTACGGGTTTTACTGTTAAATAAAAAGAAGTATATAATCCAACTAGATAGAGAAGACATATGCATCTTGAAAATATAACTGCATTGTCTAGTAATAATAACAATCATGATTTATTGTGCCTCTCACAGTAGATTCTATGCACTTCACAATAAACTAGAGGGTAAGTATTGTTACCCACCACCCCTGAAATTTTATACATGATGGCATTTTATACATAATGAAATTGACCTTCAGGAAGACTATACAAGTTGTAATTTGGTAACCTGAAATTGGATTGGAACCTTTGTCTGGTAACTGATGGAGAGACCAGTGGTAGCAAAACCAGGAGTCAAGGAATGAAGTCCCCATTCTCCAACTAACTAGTTCTGTAACCTCAGAAACGTATCACCTCCTGGGCTTCCATTTCTTCACTAGACGAAGGAGAGGGTTGGAATAAAATATTTCTAAGGTTTATTCCAGCTATAACAGTCTACGATTTAAAAAAATTTAAATGCTAAAAGAGTTATGGACAATTAGTAATAAAGTAATACATTTCCTTGTTTCTAGGAAACACTTTTTCTCCTCACATGGGCATTCCTTATGTTAGAATAATTTTCCAAATGTTTGGAACTTTTACATTTATTGTTCTTTTTAACAAAATGACTTATTTTTCCCTGAAAATCTGATTTTAAAGCAATTGTGCTCCCTGTGATTGATGGCATCTTAGACGACAAAAATTTGTTAGTTCCAACAGGAAGTGGCAAGATGACATCTCAGTGAGTTTGGGCTGGTAATTGAATACTCATCAAAGAACAAGGACTTGGGTGTAGAAGAACGGAGACATTTCCCATAGTTGGTGGAGAACAATTGAGAGTAACTGCTTGGCCTCTGTGGGTCCTTGAGGTTTTCTTTCTTTTTTAAAAAAAGTTGAAATGTTATCAGTGGTATGCTGATAAAATGTCCCTAAAAGAAGAAAAGCCCTGAGTTGTAGCATTTGCCTATTCCTACCTCTACTATGGCTGATTTCAAGTTACCAACAGGCGATGAACATGGAGTTAGAAAGAGAAGCACAGAATTGGTAAGCACACCACTTACATACAGTGAGATGTACAGATTTCATTTTTGGTTGGATGAACAGTTTTTTTTTTTTTTTTCAAATTTATATGACACCAGGTATCAGGCACACATGGTGAAGCACAGATAAATAACTAGTTCTTACTTTTCAAAATGTCATAGTTTAGCAGACTGTTTCAATGAACTTTAAAGTAGAGAAAGGGCTCTTGCACTGAGAATAGTTGATTAGGTCTCTCTTTTTCCACTGAGAACAAAATAAATACCAGGTAGATCCTTAAATACCTAGATTAGATATGAGAGAACTGAGGTCTGTAACTGGCTTATTTGATGTTAGGATGATGGATTATGATTTTTAAGACCCTATTTCTAAGGATGTCAAGTTAAGCATAATAGGTTCTTGTTCTGCTTGTGTATGTGTTGCTATGTGTACATGTCTAATTATCACCTTTACTGAGGTATAATTCACATAAATAAAACTCACTACATTTAAGTGTCCAATTTGTTGAATTTTGACAGTTATCACACCCTATCACAATAGAATATTTTTACCAAGCTGAGAAGTTTACTTGAGTTCTTTTCCAGTTAAACTCCCAACCCTCCAGGAGACTGCCATTCTGATCTCTTTCACTATAGATGAGTTTTGCCTATATACACATTTTGGTGTCTAGCTTCTTTCTCTGAGCATGATGTTTTTAATATTATTCCATGTTGTTTTAGGTATTAGTAAATTATTCCTTTTTATTGCTAAGTAGTATTTCATTGTATGAACATGCCACAGTTTGTCCATTCACCAGACATTTGAGTTGTTTTCAACTTTTGACTATGACAAATAAAGATGCTTAGAACATTTTTGTACAAAAATCCTTTACCTTTCTTTTGCTTGCGGGGAGTATGTAAGTGCTTAAGACTGAGATTGTAGGATCCAAGGTTAGCATATACTTAACTCTGTAAGAAAATATTCATGTCTTATCTCACATCTCTAGGGAATGAAAGGTTTTAGATCAGAATGGTAGGGTAGAGGAAAACCCATTGGGGAAATTGTTCCTTCGGTGTTTACTTAATCAGAGAATTTTTTCAATGCAATTGTAACTATTGATGAAATGTGAATATTGAAAAAAGACATTGATGTTAAATAAGACTTTACAAGCTTGTAAAAGAAAGTATAGTTACAGAAGGAAAACAAGTTTTTAAAAACAGCTTTATTGTGATATAATTTATATACCATAGAATTCACCCATCTAAAATGCTCAATTCAGTGAATTTTGTATATTTACAGAGTTGTACAACCACCACCACAGACTAATTTTAGAAAATTTCTATCACTCTCAAATAGGAAGTACCCATTTACAGTAAAAAAGAAAAGAAAAGAAAACAAAACAAAAACAAAACTATGGTTTTAGAGTTAGGAAGAGTTATGTTTTAGTCTTGAGTTTTACTGGTGTAGCAACTGCGTGACCTTGGTAAACTGAATCTCAGCTTCCACATCTTTAAAATGGAGGTGAAGCAGCTCCTTTACAATATTTGTATAAGGATTATAACTAATGCACATAGAGCACTTGGTACATAATGAATATTAAATAAATGGTAGTGTTTGTTGTTGAACCTTGTGTGCATCGTTGTACTTTCTGTGACATTTTGTTCATATCCTTATGTCTGCCTCTGCTACAAATATCTTTGAACCTATCTTTTAGGCAGAAATTAGATGGAGTGGAAAGGAGAAACTTGGACTTTAATGAGCTGGGGTTTTCTGGCTGTACGATTTAATTGCTTGACTTGGCAAATCACTTGACTGTGTCTGTTTTTTTATATGAAGAATTAAAGTAATCACATCCATCTTGTGGGATTGTTCTAAGTGTTTGAGAGAAGCTATATGATGTGCTGATATAGTAGATGCTCAATAAATAGGAGCTGTTCTTCTGTGATATCAGAAGCTACCATCGTTGAAGTAATTACAACATTCAAGGCATACATGGAAAATTTGGATGTGAACTTTGTGCATATTTGCTGTATAATTTTTTGTATTTTAGGACTAGTAGAGGGCCAGGTACATAGTTCTTAATAAAATATTTGATGAAATAGATGCATAGATGAGTAAACAAGAAAAATTATTTTCCCCATTCTTTTTCAGTTTCCCCATGTTTGGGTATCCAGGAGAAAGTTATATTTTCCAAGCTTTAGGCTCATTCACTTATCTCCTTTCTTTTTGGGGCTGGGATGGGGGGACAATAGTTAGAAACTTTCATTATAAGAACAAAAATAACACTAATTGCTTACCTTTGTAAGCAGCTATTTATGTATTTTGAAAAGTACTCTCATGTTATTTCTTTGCATTCATGTCTCACAACAACCATATCAGGTAGTTGAAGTAGAAAGTCTCATTTTATTGAAAAGAAAAGCAAGGTTCAGAGGTAGACTTGTTACTGGTTCTTATGGAGCTAATAAGTGTAACAGCAAAGCCAAATGAGGGAAGGAAGGAATAAATAGGAAGCCTTGTGTACGCTGGTGAAAGCATATTGGGGGCTGCTGTTCTGGGAAGCAATCTGGCATTATTTAAGCAAATTGACTAGTTATCTACTCTGTGACCCAGCAATTCCATTCCTACAGGTGGACACAGGAATGTGTACCAGAGGTCCCCAAGAGGACATATCCAAGGTTGTTTACTTCTGTTTTTAGTGGTGGAAGGGAATGGGAGGTAACTGAGTGAGCATTGCTCGGGGGAGAGGAAAAATGGTGGTTGCATGTCATGGAGTTGTCTGTAGCCATAAAAGCAAAGGATTAGATAAACAGAAGGAACTCAAATGGATTTTAAGAATATAGTGCTTGGTGAAAAAGTAAGAGTGTGAAGTACATAAACATTAAATCCTTTATGTGAGTTTAATATTCATTAGCCCAGCACAGTGCACATTTTGTAAGAGTACTTACATAAAATGCATCTTACATAAAGATACTCTCTAAACACATTAGAATGGCTGCCTGCGTGGAACCCAGAGCATGGGAGTGGGTATGGAGATAAAAAGGAATAAAGAAAGAAAATAATGATAATGTGCCATGAACCAGGAAGTATAGTTAACTCAACCCTCTGGATGGTGAAGTTAAACAAAACTAGACAATATGTTGTTATTTGATACTGTTTGAGTTCCTTTTATTGTGATTAACTCTTTTACCACAAGGCTTAACCAAAGAGATCCTCACATTATCATTATATGGGATGGATGTTCCAAGTGAAATAAAATTTGCATTGGTTTTCTAAGTTTCAAGTGAAATTTCAGAGTAGTATCTTTTTCTTTTTAAAATGTTTGCAACACAGTACATTTTATTTAGTGTGATTTAAAAATTAAGTTCCTTGCTAATTTTGCGTTTTGGATAATAGAGACTGATGTGCCATATAGTACTGTCAGTTTTTACAGAATTAGAATGTAATATGCTAAATATTTAATTCTAAAGTGATATTTCAAGTGTTGTATCTTTATCATACTTCATGGATTTAGAAGGTTCTCAGTATCGTATTGTATCTAAAAATAGTTTGCTGTGTGTATACTATCCTTAAAGGATTTCGATATGTAAATTTTGGGGGGAGGAGGGCAAATATATCACACTCTATTGTAAGACTTGTTTTCCAAGTTAACTTGGAAGTATAATAGATCACCTTTTTGTGGTGGAGGGGACTAAAAACAATACAGATTTACTAGGTGCAGTTTTGGAGGCCAAAAGTCCACCGTAGGTCAGCAGGACTCTGTTCCTTCTGGGGGCACTAGAGAAGAATCCATTTCTTTACTTTGTTCCACTTCTAGAGGCTGCCTATGTTTCCTGGCTCTTGACCCCACATTACTCTGACCCCAGCTTAGTCATCACATCAATCAGATTGCTTTTCAGTTTATCTT
This sequence comes from Rhinopithecus roxellana, assembly GCF_007565055.1. Classification (NCBI taxonomy): domain Eukaryota; kingdom Metazoa; phylum Chordata; class Mammalia; order Primates; family Cercopithecidae; genus Rhinopithecus; species Rhinopithecus roxellana. The sequence continues at coordinate 99,261,077 of NC_044559.1, read as the reverse complement.
CCCTTTCTACTCACTATTTGTAATTCTGAGATGATAGTTATGGCAAATGGCTATAGTTATGTTTTATGTATGCTGCACATTTTTGTAAAATCAGCTATCTTGATTGTTTAAAGAAAGGGGCTCTAATGGTTAAAAGTTCAACTCAAAATGGTCAGCCTTTGAGTGTCTACCCATTGCTACTGTAGAGGTGTTGCTGGTATTCAGTAGGAGAACTCTTCTGAGAAAACAAGGTCACCCAATTATTTTAATGATAGGTATAGAAGCGGAGAGAAACTGATTACATCTTTGACCCCAGTGTCCACCTGTTTGTGAGTGGCATACAGGTGAGAGTTTCAGGGTTATCTGTAAAATGCAAGGAAAGTCTTAGCTCTTGTGTAAGAGTCTCATCTATACTAACACTTTGTTGTGTAAGTGTGCCTCTTATAAATATCAATGAAATGTTGACATCAAAGAATGAATTTCAATGCTGTGTTTTGGTTTTCTCCACAACTGAAATGAAATAGAAAAGGAAGGTGTTGTGATCTTCAAGAAGGGATACAAAGAATGTCCAGAGTGCAAGTGGTGAAAATTAGATTCAAGAGCATGATTCTGAATTGTTCTGCCATTTAGTTTCCTCATATGCAGCCTGGGAATAATAATTCCTACTTCCTCTCAAGTCATAAGGATCAAATTGTATGATTAGGTAATTAATTCAAATTGCTTAGTGCTATGTGAAAATATTGATATAAGATGTTTTTAATGTACTCTTTAAAAAATGAGCTGCTCTTTTCAATGTAATAGTTTTTCCATTGAAGTAATTTAGTGTGTTAGTTTTTGTGTTGCTATACAGGAATATTTGAGACTGGGCAATTTATAAAGAAAATAAGTTTATTAGTTGGCTCGTGGTTCTACAGGCTCGTGGTTCTACAGGCTCATGGTTCTACAGGCTGTACAGGAAGCACGGTGTTGGCATCTCCTCCTGGTGAGGCATCAGGAAGCTTCCAATTTTGCTGGAAGGCAAAGACAGGCATATCACATGGTGAGACAGGGAGCAAGAGAGAAAAGGGGAAAGTCCCAAAGTCTTTTAAACCACCAGATCTCCCATGAACTCACCCAGTGAGAACTCACTCATCACCAAGGGGATGGTGTTAAGCCCTTCATGAGGGATCTGCCCCCTTGATCCAAATACCTCCCACTGGGCCCCACCTCCAACCTTGGGGATTATATTTCAACATGGAATTTGGAGGGGATAAATATCCAAACCATATCCGTTAGCATCTTGCCAAATATGATAAATAATAGCAAATACTATCTCCGTGATAACTGAACACTTTAAAATTTGACATCTTAAGAGATTTGGGATTGTTAGCCTCTCTTTGAGGTTGTGACAATTAATTTTTTTTTTTTTTTTTTTTTTTTTTTTAGAGACAAGATCTCACTTTGTTGCCTAGGGTGGAGTGCAGTGGTGCGATCATAGCTCACTACAGTCTCTATCTCCTGGGCTTAAATGATCCTCCTGCCTCAGTCTCCTGAGCAGGTGGCACTACAGTTGTGCTGCCACACCCGGCTGGCAATTTCAAATTTTATTAAACATCAGGTATGCCAGAAAACTGTGCTTTCTTAGTCTACTAAGTCCAACAGAACAGGTGCATAAGCAATAATTTAAATTTCCTTGCAGCCCTATCCTTCATTTTACAGAGTCTGGTTGGATTGAAAAGCTGCTATGAGGTGTAAGGGGTATGAAATGGCATGGCTTAGATTGGTGCAGATGTCCACTTAAGTCTCCGTGGAGACTTAAGTCTGTCTCAATGTGTATAACTGATCAGCCAGAAATTATTCAGATGTTTGAAAAACCAGTGTAATGAGTTGCTCTCTGAGTAGGGAAATTTGGGTTCAGCCTATCATTGAAAACGTATATGCACTTGGCACAATCACTTCTGCAGAGTTTCCTCCCAACTGGTAAGATTACAACCAATTTAAAGATTCTCCATGCTCTGAGATTTGAACTATGATGAAGGTGTCAATTAAAACTAGTACATGCTATTTTGCAGAACCTCCACGAAACTAATTTTAAGCTCTAGGTTTGCCCAGAAATTGATGAAGACTCTGCAGGGATGAGTAAATACCTTAATGTGCATTTATGTGGATTCTTGAAGCAGTTTTTATCTGTTAATAATCTTGTCTGCCCAAGTAAGATATCTGAGTCATTAACAAGACTTTTCTCCTTGTCTCGTGGAATGAAGTACAAATCATTTCACTACTACTCCACAAACGTCCATTGAATCCAATCCTCTCTCCAGCCCTATGCCACTGCTTTGGTTCTGGACTTCATCATTTTTCACTTGGGCCATTCGAACAACTGGTTAAAATTTCTCCTTTTTTCTGCCTTGTCTTTTATACTGGTTTTAGAAAGAAATACAAAGAAAGTCTCCATAAGTTACTCTTTTTGCTAGGACCCAAATATACCCTCCTGCCTGTCTCTGTGCTTTTGTTTAAATTGTTCTCTTTGTATATTCTCCCCACCCTTATCTACCCAGGGAAGGTCTTATGCACTTTATGCTCATTCTTTGAATTCACTTATGTAAAATCTTGGATTTGTGTTTATCCCACCACCAAATATTGTGTGTGTGTGTGTGTGTGTGTTTTCAGAACTTGTGTTCCTTTATGCATTGTTCCTTTAATTTGTCTGACAGTGACACACTTCTTTGTGTCAGGCATTCTGTAGGGTACTTGATTTATAATGGTAAATCAAACACCATGTTTGCTTTCATGAACTGTAAAAACCAATTATATATATATATATATATATATACACACACACACACACACACACATACACACACGTATATGTAAGTATATGTAATAGAATTTGTACCAAATTAAAAAAAATTGTAGACTTTATTTGCTAGAGCAATTTTAGGTTTACAGAAAAATGGAGTAGAAAGTGTAGAGTGTTCCCATTATGTCCCACCTCCCTTAACCCCACACATGGTTTCCCCTGTTAATAACATTTTGTGTAAAGTGATACATTTGTTAAAATTGATGAAGAATATTCATACATGATCATTAACCAAAATTCACAGTTTACATTAGTGTTCACTTTCTGTGTTGTACAGTTCTATGAGTTTTGACAAATGTATGATACTTGTATTCTCCGTTATGGTATTATGCCGAATAATTTCACTGCCTTAAAAATCTCCTGTGCCCCACTTATTTATCCTTCCCTCCTGCCCATGAACCCCTGGCAACCACGTTGCCCAGGCTGGTCTCAAACTCTAGGGGCTTAAGCAATTGGCCTTAGCTTCTTGAGTAACTTGTGGATATTCTTTATCAGGTTGAGGAAGTTCTCCTTTATCCTTAGTGTACTGAGATTTTTATTACGATTAAGCATTTGATTTGGCCAAATGCTTTTTCTGCATCTATTGATATTTTTCTTCTTTAGCCTATTGATGTGATGAATCCCATTAATTTATTTTCAAGTGTTGAATCAGTCTTGCATACATGGAATAAATCTTAGTTGATCAATATGTATGATTATGTTTATACATTAATGGATTTGGTGTGTTAATATTTTGTTGAGAATTCTTACCTCTGTGTTTATGAAAGACAGTGGTTTGTGGTTTTTCTTTCTCGTAATGTCTTTGTCTGGTTTTGGTATTAGGGTAATGCTGACCTAATAGAATGAGCTAAGAAGTTTTTCCTCTGCTTCTGTTTTCTGGAAAAGATTGTAGAAAACTAGTATTTTCTTCTCATATTTTTGGTAGTAGTCACCAGTGAACCCATCTGGGAATGATGCTTTCCATTTACTGAAGGTTATTAATTATTGATTCAATGTCTTTAATAGATAAGGATTATTCAGGTTACCCATTTCTCCTTATTTGATCTTTAGTAGATTTTAACATGTCTTTCCAGGAAGTGATCCACTTCATCTAGGTTATAAAATTTATAAGCATACAGCGTTAATAACATTTTGTTATTATTCTTTTAATGTCCATGACATCAATAGTGGTGGCCCCTCTTTTATTTCTGATATGAATAATTTGTGTTTTGTCTTTTCTTTTTCTGGGTGAATCTGGCTAGAGCTTTATTAATTCTATTGATTTTTGCAAAGACTCAGCTTTTTTTTTTATATTCTCCATTGATTTCACATTTTCAATTTTATTGGTTTCTGTTGTAATTTTTCTTTTTCTTCTTCTTTTTTTTTTTTTTTCTAAGACGGAGTCTCCCTCGGTTGCCCAGGCTGCACTGCAACCTCTGCCTCCTAGGTTCAAGCGATTCTCCTGCCTCAGCCTCCCGAGTAGCTGGGCTTACAAGCATACACCACCACACCCAGCTGATTTTTTTATTTTTAGTAGAGATAGGGTTTTGCCATGTTGGTCAGGCTGGTCTTGAACTCCTGACCTCAGGGGATCTGCCTGCCTCGGCCTCCCAAAGTGCTGGGATTGCAGGCATGAGCCACTGCACCCAGCCTGTTGTAATTTTTATTATTTCTTCTTTTCTGATTGCTTTAGACTTATACTGCTCTTATTTGTCTAGTTTCTTAGATTATTGATTTTAGATCTTTGTCTTTTTTCTGATATGTTTCTTCAATGCTATGTATTTCCCTCTAAGCACTGGTTTTGCTGCATTTCATAGGTTTTGATAAGTTGCATCTTTATTTTCATTTAGTTCAAAATATTTTTAATTTCTCTTGAGATTTCTTCTTTGACTCACATGTTATTTAGAAGTGTATTGTTTAATGTTCAATTATGGTGAGATTTTTTTCAGTTATCTTTCCATTACTTGTTTATGGTTTAATTTCATTGTGGTGTGAGAGCATACTTTGTATGTTTTCTATTGTTTAAATTTGTTAGGGTATGCTTTGTGGCTCAGAAAGTGGTCTGTTTTGGGGAATGTTCCATATGAGCTTGAGAAGAATGTATATTCTGCTGTTGTTAGATGAAATATTCCATGAATATCAACTAGATGCAGTTACTTAATGCTGCTTTTTACTTCAAGTATGTCCTTACTGATTTTCTGCCTGTGGATCTGTCAATTATTGATAAAAAGGTGTTGAAGTCTCCACTGTAGTTGTGGATTTATTTGTTTCTCCTTGTTGTTCTTTTAGTTTTTGCCTTACATATCTTGATGTTGTGTTTTTAGACTTACACACATTAATAGTTATGTATTCTTAGAATATTGATTTTTTTATCATTATATAATGCTCCTTTTTATCCCTGATTTTTTCTTTTACTTTTAATTTGTGTGTTTCTTTATATTTAAAATGGGTTTCTTATAGACAATGTATAGTTAGGAGTTCTTTTTAAAATTCATTCTAACAGTCTCTGTCTTTTAATTTGTGCATTTAAACACTTCGTCTTTAAAGTATTTATATAGTTGTGTTAATATCTACCATATTTTTCACCGTTTTATATTTGCTGCCCTTATTCTCTGTTTCTTCTCTGGTATTGAGCACTTTATATGATTCAATTTTCTTTCTAAGCATATAAATTGTATTCTTTAAAAAAAAATTTTGGTGGTTTCCCTAGAGCTTGCATTAACAACCAATCCAAGTTTACTTTCAAATAATGTTAATACCATACCAGCATGTGAATAATACAAGTGCCTTATAACAGAGGTTATGCAATTCCTTCCTTTCATCCCTTATAATATTGCTGTCATTTATTTGACTTATCCTGCAGGATCTCTAAATTACTGGTAAATTAACAGATCCAGCAGGATAAGCTATAATCTCTGAATTACAAGCTATAACCACCAAATAAACTATAATCACTGAATACTTTGTTACTCTTGTTATTATTTTAGAGACTGGGTGGGGGGGGGGGGGTCTCACTATGTTGCCCAGGCTGGCCTTGAATTTCTAGGCTTAGGCAACCCTCCTACCTCAGCCTCCTGAATAGCTGGAACTACAGGCATATGCCACTGTGCTTCCTGTTATTGCATGGCAGGTCTTCTGGTGATATATTCCCTCAATTTTGTCTGGGAAAGTCTTTATTTCTCTTCCTTTTAAAAGAATAATTTTCTTGGAAGTGAAAGTATAGGTTGACGGTTTATTCTTTCAACACTTTAGATATTTCATGCCACTGTCTTTCTTGTGTGCACAGTTTCTGAAGAGAAATCTAATGTGGTTAGTATCTGTGTTCCTTTTTAGGTAAGGTGTTTATTTCCTCTGACTGCTTCCAAAGATTTTCTGTTTATCTTTGATTTTCTACAATTTAAATATAATATGTCTAGATGTAGATTTTTTGGTATCTATTCTGCTGGCATTCCCTGAATTCCCTGGATCTGTAGTTTGGTGTCTGTCATTACATTTTGAAAAATTTTGGTCATTATCTCTTCAAATAGTTCTTTTGTCCTTTTCTCTCTTTCTTCTCCTGGCACTGCCATTATGTATTTATTACAACTATTGTAATTGTCTCACACTCTTTCAATATTTGATTTCTTCTTTAAAAATAGTCTTTTTTCTCTTTGTATTTTATTTTGGGAAGTTTCTACTGACATCTTGAAACTCACTAATGCTTTCCGCAGCTGTGTCCAGTCTACAGCTGAACCTGTTAAAGGCATTCTTCCTATCTGTTACAGTGTTTTTTGTTTTTAACATTTCCATTTGATTCTCTCTTAGAGTTTACATCTCTCTGCTTACATTACCCATCTATTTTTTTGTGTTGTTCACTTTTCCCATTAGAACATGTAATTGTTATTTTATGTGTCACCTTGACTGGGCCAAAAGGTGCTCAACTAGCTACTTAAACATTATTTTGGGATGTGTTTATCAGAGTGTTTCTGGAAGACATTAGCATTTAAATTGGTAGACCTAGTAAAGTAGCTGGCCCTCCCCGATGTGGGTGGACATCATCCAATCTATTGAGGGGTTGAATAGAACAAAAAGGCAGAGGAAGGCTGAATTTGCTTTCTGCCACTAGTTGAGCCGGAACATCAACCTTCCCCTGCCCTTGATACACCTGGTTTTCAGGCCTTCAAACTTGGACTGGAATCTGCACCAGTGGCTCTCTGGCCTCTGAGCTACACCACCGTTTTTTCTGGGTCTCCAGCTTGCTGATGGCACATTGTGGAATGTCTCAGCTTCCATATTGCATGAGCCAATTCTTTAAAATAAACCATTATATAGATGACCCTTGAACAACATGGGTTTTAATTGTGTGGGTCCTCTTATGTGTGACTTGTTTTAAAAATATATTGGAAAATATTTTTGAGATTTGCAACAATTTGAAAAAAACTCACAGATGAACCATATATTGTAGAAATATGGAAAAAAATTAAGAAAAATGTATGTCATGAATGCATAAATATATGTGGATACTGGTCTGTTTTATCATTTACTATCATAAAATATAGGTAACTCTATTATAAAAAGTTAAAATTTATCAAAACTTATAAACACAGAGCATTCATGGTGCCATTTACACTTGAGAGAAAGGTAAACAACTGTAAACATGCAGTATTAAATCCTAACTCTATAAAATTACCTGTATTACATACTGTACTACTGTAATAATTTTGTAGTCACCTCCTGCTATTACTGTGGTGAGCTCAAGTGTTGAGTATCTGTTTAAAATGCCCTGTGATGCTAATCGTCTCCATGTGAGCAGTTCATCTCTCCAGTAAATTGTGTATTACAGTAAAAAGTACTCTCTTACAGTTCTTATGTATTTTTCACCCTGGTTAGTGCAATACTGTAAACCTTGAGTAACACTGTGGGACCTGTACAAAGGGCCATTAGTGATGCTGAAAGTGCTCCCAAGAAGCAGAAAAAAGTCATGTCATCAAAAGAAAAAGTTGAGCTGCTTGATATGTACCTTAGATTGAGGTCTACAGCTGTGGCTGCCCATCATTTCAGACAGATGATTCATCTTGTAAACAGATGATGTAAACTTATGATATTAATAAGTACAGTATGGAACTATAAATATATTTTCTCTTCCCTATGATTTTTCTTTTTTCTTTTCTTTTTTTTTTTTTTTTTTTTTGAGATGGGGTCTCACTCTGTCAGCCAGGCTGGACTGTAGTGGTGCAATCACGGCCCACTGCAGCCTCAAACTCCTGGGCTTGAGCAATCCTCCCATTTCAGCCTCCTGAGTAACTGGGACCACAGGCATGTGCTACCATGACTGGCTAATTTTTAGTTTTATTTTTGTAGAGGCAGGGTTTCACCATGTTGCCCAGGCTGGTCTCAAACCCCTGGGCTCAAGGGATCATTCTGCTTCAGCTTCCCAAAGCATTGGGACTATAGACATGAGCCACTGCACCCAGTCATGATTTTCTTAATAACATTTTCTTTTCTCTATCTTACTGTAAGAATATAGTACATAATACATATGACATACAAAATATAGGTATATCAACTATTTATGTTATTGGTAAGGCTTCCAGTCAACAGTAGTCTAGTGGTAACTAAGTTTTTGGGGAATCAAAGTTTTGCACAAATTTATGATTGCTCAGGGGTGGGTGCCCTAGGCTAATCTCCATGTTGTTCAAGGGTAAACTATGTAGATAGATATAGATATAGATATAGATACATCCTCTTGGTTCTGATTCTCTGGAGAAGTCTAATATAGAGCCCTTAGTATATTCATCATTCTTGCTTAAAACTTCCAGTCTAATAATTCAAACATCTCTATCATATCTGAGTCTGGCTCTGATGCTTGCTATGTCTCTTCAAACTGTTTTCGGCCTTTTAGCATTCTTTGCAAGCTTTTTTTGTTGTTGTTGCTGTTTTGTTTTTGATAGCCAGACACAATGAATTGTGTACAAGGCACTGAAATCAATAGGCCTTTATTGTGAGGTTTTGTGTTTATCTTGCTAGAAATCAGGTTGTGTTTACCGTTTGATGTAACTTTGGTGTGGTGGCTGACATATCCCATAGTGTCTTTGTTTTTGTCTCTCCTGTTGCCTTGAGGTTTCCTTAGAAACTTCCCTTTCTTAAATAGGGTTTGAGGCTTGCAGTTCTTCAGGTGTAATTTCCTGTTATTACACATAAGCCAGATTGACTGGGTCTCGCTCAGTCTTTTAATGTGCCTGTACTCCTGAGCTGTGACCTTCACAGACTTTCTTCTCCCTTCTGTGTGCTTCTTTCTGTGTGCCTTTCTGTGTGCTTCTCAGCCTTTCTGTGTGCTTCTCAGCCTTTCTTTTCCCCTTAGGTGAGACAGAAATGCTAGAGGGTACTGGAATTGGGTATTTCTTTTCCCTCAGGTGGATTAGGATCTGGTAAATCCCAAGTCAGTTAGGCTCTGGCAAATCAGATTCCATTGAGGAAACTCTTTATTAAGGAAAACAGAATGTTCTGGGTGTATTTCAAAATGGCTACTTTTCCCCTTCTGCTGCTGGACTCGTGAGAAGGGTTTTCTTCTATTTGCTCTGAGAAACTTGTGGGGCTCTTGGAGGTAAAAATCTCTACCTTTTGAAACTCAACTCATTATTCGGGGCTTATGTTAAATGTGTTCTCCCCTGTGAAGTTCTGTTTTGACCATTTCTTCTCATGGATTTTGTTTTCTCACCTTTGGGGTTGTACCTCTGACATTCCAAAAACATGGAATGCATTGAATTACATTCAGCTTTGTGTTTTGACTTAAAGAGAGGATTTCTCTGTAGGTAGGCAGGATAGTCTACCTGTTATATCAGCAAAGGAACTTTGAAGACAGATGGCAAAAATTAAACTTTGGTGGATTACTGGAATTCTGGACTTGACTAAGGTTTGGGTATCTTAGCAAGGTTAAATAGGATAATGAGACAGCCAAGTAGGACGGGCTCCCTGGCAGAACCTCTGACAGCCTGCACATTGGGAGGAATGCACACAGGGTGGAGACATGGGAAGGTCATGTCCTTTGCAGTGGGGAGGAGCCTGGCCTCTTCTGTCCCAGGATGTGGTACCTGGGATTCGATCTGTGAGGCGGGAAGCGCGCTAGCAGGATTCTGGCTTTGCGGAGTGTCCCTGTTTCCCTTTTTTCCTTTTTGCCCAATAAATCTCGTTTTGCTCACCCTTCAAATTGTCTGCGAGCCTAATTTTTTTGTGGTTCTGTGACAAGGATCTTGTCTTTAGCTGAACTAAGGAAAATTCCTGCAACAATAAAACTTCTGGAATGAAGTTTTTATTTAGGAAAGAAAGCACCAACAACAAGATGTACAAATTGCTAGCTTAAAAAAACTCATGCACAGAAATTGTTTCAAAATCAACTTGAATTTTTAAAAAATCGGCATTTTAAATTCTATAATCATGTCTAACTGTATTAGAACTGTATTTTGTGGAGTTTCAGGAAAACTTTCTACGCTGGCCCAAGTCAGAGTATCTGTAGTTCTGCCACATTCTATTAATTATTATAGTGTTTTCTCTTGATGATTTTAGATTTAAATCACTTTATCAACGTTACAATTGAGGCTCTAATTTTACAAACCTGCTCCACACTTGTGTTTGTATTAACTCAAGCAAGGTAGCCAATCTCTTAACTCAATTGAAATGTGACAAATGGGGTTTTAAAGTGAGTGGTTAAAATGTCATATTTTGATATAAGGTTTCATATTGATTGGCTTTTGAGAATTCAGATTTCAAAAATTGAATGATTTTATGTAGCTTGTTAATAATTTCATATTAGGATATCTGTAGTCTAAAATTAGATTTTACATGAATCAAATTATTCAGTGATTTTTGACTATAAGATTAGGGTTAGATTGTGGGTTTTTTAAAAATTATTTTTTGGCAAAAACAGTGGCATTACTGTAATTATTGACTATGAACTCCTAGAATTTATAGTGAAGGAATAGTTACATGTAAACATACATTTATATATTATTATTGGATTTGAAACATAAGCATGTGTATATGAACACACATATATACCATCTTCATTTGCTTTGGTTTCAAATATATAGTCAAATTATGTTCAAAGTATGCCTGGGAATGTCAAGTTCAAACTAATTTACAGACCTGAACTTATTGTGATTTAATTATTTATTATGTGTTCTATAGGTTGTTTGATTTGAGTTTGTTAATTATCTAATAAACCTGAACAATTTGGAAACAATAGTAGTAATTGCAGCCATCTTAAGAACAATGAAGGCCATAGAAAAAGATAATCCTACTACTCATAAACATCTTAAGCTTTATTATGCAAACATTATCCCTACTATACTCCAAAATATGAAGGAGAGATGAAAGAGTAAAGAAAGAGGAAAGAAACATGAAAAGCGGCGCAACAGTCAAAGACAGGTTTATTTTGGAAGAATATACCTGAGAGGGGCTTCTAGTTGATTTTGGTCAGGAGCATTCTCTCTTACAAACTAAGAGTATTTATTGGTGAGGGAGCTTATCACAGGCTTGGGATGTTTCTGTGTTGGGGAGAAGTTTATGGCAGGGTTGGAATGTCTCTGGTGAGAGGAGAGGTTGTCTTGAGGCTGACATCCCTCCGGCCGGGAGGGAGTTTACCTTGGGGCTGGCGTGTCTCTGGTCAGGGAGGGGTTTATCTGATGGTTGGAATGTTTCTGGTCAGAGATATCATTTGTGGTTTATGGTCATGCTGACCTTAGCCATTAGGCTGATGCATTTTGGATTTAGGTGGTTTTGATCAAGGGGAACTTTAGAATGGCAGTGCTTGTCCAAGATGGTGATGCTTCTGCTCTGTCAGGAGAGAATCAGTAAATAAGAACCTTTAGTAGGCTGGGTGCAGTGGTGCACAGCAGTGCGGTAGCTCATGCCAACACATTGGGACGCCAAGGGGAGCTGATTGCTTGAGTCCAGGAGTTTGAGACGAGCCTGCGCAACATGGCAAAACCCTGTGTCTACAAAAAATACAAAAATTAGCCAGGCATGATGGTGTGTGCCTGTGGTCCCAGCTACCCAGGAGGCTGAGGTGGGAGGATCACCTGAGCCTGGGTGGTCGAGGGTGCAGTGAGCCATGATCACACCACCGACTCAGTGGAGGTGACAGTGAAACTTTGTCTCAAAAAAACAAACAAAAAACAACAACAAAAATACCTCTAGTAGAAAACAAAACTGGGAATGTATAATGATACCCGAGGTTAAATCACTATGGTCCATAATAGCACTGATGATAGCTTTTCCTTATAATAGATGAGCTTGTACAGATAGATGCTGCTTGCTTGAAGAGAGATTTTAGTGGATTTTGTACATTCATATTTTGAGGGGGAAAAACACATCTACTCTATGCCATTATCTAAGTTTTAAGTAAGGAAATGTGTCATAAATTCTAGAGACATTTGGGTGTCAGTGGTTAATTAATGACATAGACTTTGGAACCAGTGCTTGAGTTAATTTCATCACAACTTAGAGCCTCTATTTTCCTATATGCTAAATTTCCTATATCCTAAGTTAGGAATAATATTATACCTACTTCACTGGATACTCATGTGAATTAAATGTGAATATTATTTTAAAAATCATACAGTATCTGTTCCTCTGTGAATGTTAGGTGAAGTGTTTGTTATTATTATCATCATCACCTTTATTTATTCAAGTCAACGGTTATAGAAGTAACTTGTCTTCCCTTCTGTGGACATAAATCAAAACAGGCACTGAAGTTTAAAAAGGAAACTAAGGTATTTTAGGGAGAGAATTCTCACTTAACTCAGAAAAGACAACAGATTTACAGTCTTGTAAAAATCTAACTTGATTAAATTCTGAGAAATCTCAGCCTTTAATATTGAATAATCAAGCATTAAAGATAATATCTGTCAAACAATGATATTCAAAGCATATTTTGAAAATTAAGTAATTCATTTATTTTTAGCTTTTCTAGGAAAGCTATTTTTTGTCCCTGAATGGGTTAGTTGGCTTTCATTTTCCTAATAAAGATTAAAAGCTTTAAAATATTTCATTTACCAACTCTGAAGATTCTGTTGATTCATATAGAGAATGATAGATACCACTTTTGATCTAGTTCTATCTTTAAAACACGATTGTTTTTCAGTTGTTTGCACCTAACTTGGAGTGTTAGGAGGTCTATTAATAAAATATGTTATAATTGTCTCATGATGATAGCATTGTTAAAGGAAAATTACTGGCTAACCCCCTGCTGAATTAAAATGAATTTGATCTGAGTGGAACATTAACAGTCTGATGCATCTGGATTCTCCTTTCATTCACACTCATTCCCTAGAATGACCTTTGTACTTCCTCTTTGTAGAGTTTCTTTGTTGGAAAAGGTCAGGAGGACAACGTTATTAAAATTCTTTAGGTTTTTCTAACTTCACCCCCACTATCTATTGCTTTTTCTGGGGTTATTTTTTTCCCTCTGAGTTTCAGTATAAAGGCCTTTTACTCTAAAAGCTCTATTTCTCAGATACTTGTTTTTTGTGTAATTACACTAAACTTCGTTCAGAATTTAGGCATATGTTGATTGCTGCTATTTATGCAAGCTAAATATTCAATCTGGATTGATTAAAATGTATTATAGGTCTGTTGTTTATTTCAGCTGGTATTAAATTGAGATAGTGTAAAAACAGAAATAAAACTGATATTGATGTGAAATGATTAAAAACACTGTACTTGACATTACCTACTATAGTGACTTTAAAGCATCTTGGAGGCTTAACAGCCTATGTTTGATTTTGATACCATGTCTGTATTATTAAGCTTATGCTAATCTGGCAATGTAGAATTAACTTTTGTAGAGGCAATAAGATATAAGAGGCAAGATATAAGGGCTGAGCGCATAGCCTCTCCATGTGGTGTGGGCTTCTCACAGTGTGGCAGCTGGCCCCAAAAGCAAAGGCCTAAGAGCAAGTATTCCAAGCAACCCAGGTGGAAGTTGCAGGGCTTCTTATGACCTGGCCCGAGAAGTCACACAGTATCAGTTCCACCGCATCCTATCAGATCAAAAGCCAGCGTTAAGGTCAGCCCCAATTCAAGGAGATGGGTCTGCACAAGGGCATGAACACCTGGAGGTGTTCATTGGAACACTGTCTTTGAAGACTAGCTTCTACACATATGGAACTACTCATCACTAAATTCAAAACAGTGGTTACCTTTGGGGAGGGCAGAGAGAAGTGCACAGAGGGTGAAATATGAGTGAGGAAGCATTGTATTTCTTATATATTTTATATGAGGTGGTAGATACATAGCTGTTGGTTCTATTATGCTTTTTAGTATTTTTGAAATACTTCGTAATAAAAACATATACTTTTTATTTCTTTTAGATTCTGTAGCATCATTGTTTTAAAGAAGAGTTTAATATCCAGGAAATAGTCTTCAAAACAAATTTGCTGTTTGAGGATAGAAACTAAACGCTGTGGTTGACTGTTTATTGTATACAATTTAAAACATACAAAATCAGGCAGAGTGGTAGAATGAATTTCCATCTACCTGTCACCAACCATAACAAGTATAGACACATGACAGTTTGGTTTCATTTATACCTTACTTTCCTCTCTCCTGTATTATTTTGAAGCAAATGAAAGACTTAACATTTCAGCCCCACATATTTCACTTGTATCTCTGAGAGATAAAAATAATTTAAAAAAACCAAAAACCTATCCTCACAATACCTAAATATTCTATCATACCTAAACCTTCAATAATAATTTCTTCAATATTTTTCTGATCCATTTGGAAATTATCAAATATCCACTAAGTTCAAGTTTCCAATTGTCTTGTAAATATCATACTATTTTTTGATTGTTTGTTTGAATTAGGATCCTAACAAAGTCCATACATTTTGATTAGTTGATATATCTCCTGAGTCTTCTTTAATCTGTGGGTTTCTGCTTTTCTGGAGTTTATATTTTGGGCAATTTATTTGTCAATAAAACTAAGTCCTTTGTTGATTGCATCCCTGTGGTGTCATTAAATATGTTCTTTTATTCCCTATGTTTCCTGTAAACTGGTAGTTGGATTTAGCAGCTCTATCAGATTCAAGCTTGGACACTTTTTTGTAAGACTTCTTTTTAGATTGTGGTATATTCTTCCATGTGAAGGCAAAATAATGACTTGCCTGGTTGTCTCTTTTTGTGATCTTAGCCGCTGTTGGAAAATTCACAGATCCACTAAATTTTTGGAACTACAACATGATGATATTCTGTTTATATAATAATTCATTCTTCTTTTCTAAAACCATAGTTCAGTTTCTTTATTAGCTGAAATGCTTCTATAAGAGAAGATGTCTTATATCCACTATTTGCTTATCTTTTGGCATAGTTCATATAGAAAGTTTTCAAAATAATGAGTTAGATCCCTAGTCTCCTATCTTACATCTGTGTTTTTTTTATACACCAATAATTACATTTGTCAAGGACCCAAAGAATGATAACACCAGAATATCAAATAATTACTCTTAGGATTTATCCCACAGTATATACTCAACAGTTTCAAAATAACAATACCAGCACTACCACCAACAATATGATTACTGTACAATGTTTTGTATCCAGTTCTTTTTGCTTTTGCATATATCTCACTTAGGATATAATACACAAATTGTTTTTTTTAAAGTCATTTGGCATAGTCCCTCTCTGTATGGGTAGGCCTCCAATTGACCACATTTTTTTTTTTTTTTGAGACAGGGTCTTGTCCTATTTCCCAGGCTGGAGTGCAGTGGTGAAATCATAGCTCATTGCAGCCTCACCCTCCTGGGCTCAAGTGATTCTCCCAGCTCAGCCTTCCAAGTACCTGAGACTACAGATGTGTGCCACCCCACCTGGCTGATTTCTTTGTTTATGTTTTCTTTATTTACTTTTTTTTTTTTGGAGATAATGGGGACTCACTATGTTGGCCAGGCTGGCCTTGAACTCCTGGCCTCAAGCAGTCCTCCTGCCTCAGCCTCCCAAAATGCTGGGATTATAGGCATGAGCCACTGCACCCAGCCTAATTTTTGTTTTTAGGAATTTCTGCTCTAAAGTTTTGTTTATAATGATGTAAATTGTATATTTTCCTTCTATTTCCTTCCACTTTAGCCATTTTTAAAGCTTATGGTTTAATTTTTTCATAGTTTTTAACATTATAGGCTACTTTTGATACATTTTTATATGTTGATATATATACTTGCATCCCCTTTTTAATTTTTTTTTATAGGTAAAGGAAGGCAGATTAATTAGAGAAAGTACAAAGATATGTTGCAAGGGTGCAATGGGCAGCACAGCAGAGAAGGGGCTGTCTGCCACATTCCCCTTTGTTTAGATAAATGTAGCATGCTAAACATACTTCCCCCTGCTTGCTGGTTTTACTTAAGATACCCTGGAGATTAAGTCACAACAGCAATAAATGTTATTGTGTTTAATGTACCATAATGTTATTTAGCTTGTCATTTCTTCATGAGTATTTGATTATTCCCAGTTTTGTGCTATTATAGTCCTGCCATGAATTGCCTTGTCTTTTCATTTTTAAATTTTTTTCCCCCAGTTTGTATCTTTTCATGTTTTTCTCTAGTTTATCTTTGAGATCAATGTCTAAGACTAGATTTTTGAGCCAAAGGGCAAATGAATATTTCACTTCTTCAAATATTGCCAAATTTGCTTTCATTGAACCTGTAGTTTTACATTCTCAACCACATATGAAAGTGTGTTTTTTTCTCACAACCTTTTCCAAAATATGATGTCCAGACATAATTTCTACCAATTTAATGAGTAAAATAATCATATATTGACAGTTTTCATTTCTCTTATGATAAATGTTAAACCTTTTTTTCATATAAGTAAGAACAATTTTTTTCAGTCAACTGTTTATTTCTCTAGATCATTTAAAAATATCTTTTTTCTCTGTTGTTCTAGAAATCATTTATGTATGACAAATACTCTCTTCATTTGTGATGTAAATCATATTTTTACTAGCTTGTCATTTATTTTACTTTGCTTATGATTCTGCTTGCCACATAAATTTTTATTTTTACTATTCAAATTTATCTCTTTATCTTATTGCTTTTAGGTTCTGGATCTTAATTAGAAAAGTTTTCCTCATTCCTTGATTATAGAAGAACTCATTCAGGTTATCTTCTAGTGTTTAGATGGCTTCCATATTTACATTTAAATCTCTGATTCATTTTGAATTTATCTTAGCATATGATATGAGAAATGGGTCTAATTTATATTCTTTCTATTCATTTGCTAAAATGTTACCTCTCTGAAGTGAAAGCCTATCTTTATCAAATATTAAATTTGCATTTGTAATTAGAAGTAATTCTGGATTTTGTATTTTGCTTGCTTTGTCTGCCTATTATTGTTTCAATACCAGACTATTTTAATATTAGATACTTTATAATATGTTTTAGTATCTTGTACAGCTGGCCACTTCTGCCTCACCTTCTTTTGCAGGGTTTCCCTGGCTTATTATATGTTTATTTTTCCAAATCAACTTCAGAATTGATGTCTAATTCCAGGGGAAAAATGATATTTTTACAGGGGTTGCTACAAATTAATAAAGACTTTAGAGAATTTCCAGTTTGTATACTTTTCTGTCCTTAAAGTGTGTTTTATATTACTTTCTTGTTTAAGTTTTAGGCATTTTAAATTATGTGAACACTTTAATTCTTTTTATTTTTAGTTTTTGCAGTTCTAAGAACATTTTATCATCATTATTATTATTATTATTATACTTTAAGTTCTAGGGTACATGTGCATAACGTGCAGGTTTGTTACATATGTATACTTGTGTCATGTTGGTGTGCTGCACCCATCAACTCGTCAGGACCCATCAACTCATCATTTACATCAGGTATAACTCCCAATGCAATCCCTCCCCCCTCCCCCCTCCCCATGATAGGCCCGGGTGTGTGATGTTCCCCTTCCCGAGTCCAAGTGATCTCATTGTTCAGTTCCCACCTATGAGTGAGAACATGCAGTGTTTGGTTTTCTGTTCTTGTGATAGCTTGCTGAGAATGATGGTTTCTAGCTGCATCCATGTCCCTACAAAGGACACAAACTCATCCTTTTTTATGGCTGCATAGTATTCCATGGTGTATATGTGCCACATTTTCTTAATCCAGTCTGTCACTGATGGACATTTGGGTCGATTCCAAGTCTTTGCTATTGTGAATAGTGCCGCAATAAACATACGTGTGCATGTGTCTTTATAGCAGCATGATTTATAATCCTTTGGGTATATACCCAGTAATGGGATGGCTGGGTCATATGGTACTTCTAGTTCTAGATCCTTGAGGAATCGCCATACTGTTTTCCATAGTGGTTGAACTAGTTTACAATCCCACCAACAGTGTAAAAGTGTCCCTATTTCTCCACATCCTCTCCAGCACCTGTTGTTTCCTGACTTTTTAATGATTGCCATTCTAACTGGTGTAAGATGGTATCTCATTGTGGTTTTGATTTGCATTTCTCTGATGGCGAGTGATGATGAGCATTTTTTCATGTGTCTGTTGGCTGTATGAATGTCTTCTTTTGAGAAATGTCTGTTCACATCCTTTGCCCACTTTTTGATGGGGTTGTTTGTTTTTTTCTTGTAAATTTGAGTTCTTTGTAGGTTCTGGCTATTAGCCCTTTGTCAGATGAGTAGATTGCAAAAATTTTCTCCCATTCTGTAGGTTGCCTGTTCACTCTGATGGTAGTTTCTTTTGCTGTGCAGAAGCTCTTTAGTTTAATTAGATCCCATTTGTCAATTTTGGCTTTTGTTGCTGTTGCTTTTGGTGTTTTAGACATGAAGTCCTTGCCCATGCCTATGTCCTGAATGGTATTACCTAGGTTTTCTTCTAGGGTTTTTATGGTATTAGGTCTAACATTTAAGTCTCTAATTCATCTTGAATTAATTTTCATATAAGGAGTAAGGAAAGGATCCAGTTTCAGCTTTCTACTTATGGCTAGCCAATTTTCCCAGCACCATTTATTAAATAGGGAATCCTTTCCCCATTTCTTGTTTTTCTCAGGTTTGTCAAAGTATGAAGTCAGGTAGCGTGATGCCTCCAGCTTTGTGAACACTTTAATTCTTAAGAGATCTCATAAAACTTACTGTATTAAGTAGGAAAATTTAGAATTATTGCTTTATAAGTTATATTTATCTGTATTGGAATTTTCTAGGTCATTGATATCTAGTGTATCTTTTGTAGTTTATTTCAAGTTATTTTTAATGTATGTGTCTTTAGGAAGCAAAAGGCTCTCTACCCTAGCCCACTAAAAGCAAAACCAAAAACAATCAAAAATCTCCAAAGGCTGACTGGGAGAAGAGTGGGTATGGTAAAGAGAGATGATGGTATAGAAATGTATGCTGGAGGTGTCTACAGTTAATTACAACATTTATATGAGCTTCTAAGCCAGTGGGATCTTTACATCCCCTAAAAGAATTTTGAAAAACTATTTGCCTCTTTGCACATTTTTTAGGTGACATCTAACATTTTACCATGAATTTAAACAGTTGTAAATGACATGATTTCCTGTTTATGTTAAATATGTTATTTTAAAATGATACCATTACATCATTATTTAAAATTTATCCAATGAAATTAAAATAACTTAACAATTTAAGACTTCCGGTCATCATTAAACAATATATGAACTAAGATCTTTTTTTTTTTTTTTTTTTTTTTTTGAGATGGAGTCTCGCTCTGTCGCCCAGGCTGGAGTGCAGTGGCCGGATCTCAGCTCACTGCAAGCTCCGCCTCCCGGGTTCACGCCATTCTCCTGCCTCAGCCTCCCGAGTAGCTGGGACTACAGGCGCCCGCCACCTCGCCCGGCTAGTTTTTTTGTATTTTTTTAGTAGAGACGGGGTTTCACCATGTTAGCCAGGATGGTCTCGATCTCCTGACCTCGTGATCCGCCCGTCTTGGCCTCCCAAAGTGCTGGGATTACAGGCTTGAGCCACCGCGCCCGGCCATGAACTAAGATCTTTAAGAGTCAACTTTTACATTTTCTTCTCTCCTTAAATGTGTTTTTCCTCCCTCTTCCTGTATGGAATTACTTCTTAATTAAATACATTTTTATACTTAATTTTAAAAAATTGATCACTGTATTATACTTCTTGGTAATAAACATATATATTAATTTAAAATAATTGTTTAAATTTTTTCTATGACCATAGGCTTTA